>NW_026695300.1:2400000-3600000 GCF_028974205.1 Penicillium antarcticum | reverse complement strand
TTTCGTTAATCAAAGCAAAGGCTTCTCCGATCCTGCAGGCTGGAGAGTTGAAGGTGGTTCCTTGGCGGGTGATGAACAAATGTATTTAATCGTTAGTGCAGATTTCGCCAATACAGTACTGTGAGTACTTCTTTGAATATACAGTGACGCAACAAAAGGTTCGACACCCCTGATTCCTTAGATTCTGCCGGTCAAAATTTCGATCTTATAAATACCCTTAGACTGGATTCCTGATATAACACCTGACTTTTTATTGGATTAAATAGAACCTGCTATTGTATCAAAGGTTCATTGAAGCAGGAATGTTTAACAAGCTAGATAATATAGACTTGCTCTTCGGCTTACATTAAACTGTTTGAAAAGCGATCTGTTAAAGGGTGTTTGCTGTGTCACTGTAATTATCTTCTCTTCGTAGGAGATGCTAAGATTGAATGATTTCTTGCCCGTTATCCAATTTCATGATTTCATGTTTTCAGCGCGAATCAATTCTCAGAAGGAAAGCCTCACAACTCCAAGAGGGTGGTCGTATTCTGGATGTTAGAAAGAATCATTGCAAGCCATTTCTAGACTAACCTGTAAGTAGATATCGTTACTTGATTATTGGAAAGCTCACCTATGCTCCTAGTACATTTTTCAGCCTCTACTATCAGAAAAATCGAAAAATTCTGGCGTATGTTCACCATTTTATGAGGCACCTTGGTTAATGAGATTTTTTATTGATCATGTATCCGACACCTATGAGGTCATGAAATTCGAGGCTGAGATCTGGATTTTTCACTTTCTCCTGAATGGAGGCCAGATAATGGGACAGAGCAGTGGCATATTCAATCAGACTAAAAGGGTGAACCGGACTCTCTGCCACCTATACTGCGAGTAGCCCCCACATATATACCGCTGTAACATGATACTGCCATGTAGGATCAGCGTAGCGTTCCATCTACTGAACAGTGCCAAAACCGCTGTGCCAATAGAAAGCAGCTCAAAGCTCATAGAGCTCATGCATTCGGGGACAAAGGCCATAGAATCCCCGCCTTGCTGGAGCCCAAGTGCGCCAACCCGGAGATCTAGCACAGTTTGACCTGCGATAGTCTGATTCAAAGACAACAACATCGTGCGGGACAGTTGTCGGGAGGGGACTGGATTTCGCAAAGAACTGATTTGCGCTGACCGCGCTGACCACCTCCAGATATACAAGAGGCGCTCCGACATGATAGCTTGGCGCATATGCCACAAAGGTTGGGGCAACCAGAGCCTCTCCAGTAAGAGGATTGATGACATTGCTATTCTCGGTCAAATACCACAAAGCCTTCTCTTTGGATTTAGTTAAGAACGGCCAGACTTCGGTAAAGCGGAGCAATCTCAAAGCCCTTGCCCAGATTATGCGGCCCTTGACTGTAATAATGACTTCATTGCCGGGTCAGCAACAGAAATCAACAGCTTTTCAAAGTCCAGTTGGTTGAAGTCAGCGGAAGACGAACCCCATTGAAGTTTAAAGGCAATAATAAGAGGCAGACAAAGCATAAAGCAAGAAAGTAGGTCTTGAATGTCAGAGTTCAACTAAAATCCTTATATTACGGCGTAGTCTTTCATCGCCACGGCTTACCGTAGCAAAACACAATTGACAGGTCGATGGACCATCATGACACCAACTTATAACTAAACTATGTGTCATTGCTTTTATTGTTTCTGTTGTTTTTTGTTGCTTTTTTTGAACAGCCATTTCTCACTAGTCTTGTATAGGACTTAGTTCACTGCGGAATACGCCGTAACATGATCTTTCGCCAGCAGTACATGTATGTCGGAGTAGACCTATCAGCACATGTGTCATAGATAAATTTTGCTTAGCCCAAAGAATAGGTATCAAATACAGTACAGGCGTTTGCTAGCTGCAAGGGCTCGTAACGCCACAACTGCCCCTTGAGCTCTTGCATGCCATTTTGTGCCAGATGAACGTACAATATCTTTCCCGGTTTCGACAAACAAGCCTCAGAGCACCATCTACGGTAGCTTCTCGCCTCCAGTATCAGAGAGTAGTCTCGCAATTTTTGGACGTTTTCTATATCTTGCTACGAATCCGAATCTCCCAATACATCTCTATGAATGACTTCTACAACGCACTGTGCACGAAGAAATGCGCATTTTGCGGCAAATTTGGTGGGTTTATATCCCTTCTAATCTGGAAGCGATGCTGTTTCAAATGTCTCCGCGACTCCCTGGAAACCCAAGTGCGAACCTTGGCCTCTATCGAAACAGCATGTCGCCCGAAAAAGGGTTGATCTAAGCCAGCTCAAATCATCGGAGTCCCTGCCTGAAAATTACACGATGAGACACGTCTCCCAATAGTCCGGTATTACGCTTGTCTCTCTCCATCAGGCCGATTTGTTCTGCAGACGGCAAAGCAAATCTCTTGAAATACCAGCAAATGACAGGCAAAGAGAGAAGTAGATTTCTATGGGCTCCTGCGAACTTCCTTTTCACGACCATCCAACTGCAAAGTTGAGCGCGGAATCTCATGCTCAGCATGTGAACTTTTTATTGAGCGAGCCATGTGCCCCTCCCCTGGGACGATGTTTGAGGCCAGCATATAGACAATCTCTAAGTGTATGAGACTCGAGCAAAAGTGTATGCACAAGACGGCTTTTTAGGCCATTTTGGATGTGCGAGTAGGCACAGCTCCTGCGGAAATCAAGCGACAAAGGCGAATTCATACCACCAGAGCTGCCTCGGGCTGTTCAGGGGGAATACTTGCGTCAAAAGAATCTCCATCACCCGGATTACACTTGTTAGTGCATTACAGCCACACAACAAAATTCCTCAAGAAGACAGCATTGGTCAAATTCTATATCAAGGCACTTGAATTCAAGTCATAAGGGAAAGCAAATGCATTGCTCAGAAACCAGAAACAGAAGTTTGCAAATTTTTCAAAAGCAACCTTGGAATTCTATCCTCGTATCTTTTCTACGTGGTGAAATGGGGATGGCACGATGGCAGTCTGACATAGCAGATGGGTCGATACTAATGAAAAGATCACACAACCGCTCCCACGGCCAGATGCAGACGTAGAGAGCAGTCTCTGAAGGTGTAAATCGTACTGAGCCTGATGCTATCTTGAATCAAGAAGTCTAGTGAATGGCTGTAGTCATATTGAAGTTGTTAGATCATGCTGGGATCTCCATGTAGGAGAAGACTGCTTGTCCGCTAAGGCATTCATGATACCTCAGGCCGTTAACATGCTACTGTCACGGGATTCATCACTACAGAAGTCATCGTCGCTCTATAGTACGTAGGCTCTTGTAAGATAGCAACATTTAGTGCTCGGCGTCAAATTTTTCCAAAGATTAAATCCGAAAGCTCATTGGCAAGTAACTCATAAGTCATATAAAAGCATCATAAAATCCAAGTATACCAAGCCTAAGCCAATCTATCCACACCCCGTTACAGCATCACTGACATCAAATTATAAGAAATATCAAACCACCCAATCCAAGAAATTCCAAACCAGATTACAGTCCAAGCCAGAATCTCGTCTTTTCAACCTCAAATTCACCACGCAACTCCTCAGCTCCAGTACCAGTAACCAAAACCCCATACTTCCCCTTCTCAGAAATCCACTGACTGCGCTCCTCATCCCACCAACTAGTAGCAAGCTTCTTTTCAACAACAAGATGCACGGTCTTCGACTCACCAGGCTGCAGGAAAACCTTCTTGAAAGCCTTCAGCTCACGCACTGGACGTCCAACATCCGTCTTGGGGGCTACAATCCACAACTGAGCGACCTCGGCACCAGCCACTGAGCCAGTGTTTGTTACAGTCACAGAGGCAGTGATCGGTTCACCGGATTCAGTGTATTTGGTTTGCTCGGGTACAGTCTCGATGGAGAGATCTGAGCGCGAGAATGTAGTGTATGACAGACCATGACCAAACGCAAATCCAGGTGCCACGTCGCTCTTCTCGAAGAATCGGTAGCCGACATAAATGTCCTCACCGTAGAGGACACGGCCACGCTCTGAGCGGAAGTTTAGGTAGGAGGGGTTATCTTGTAGGCGGCGGGGGAATGTGATAGGAAGTTTGGCGGAGGGGTTGACGTCGCCGTAGAGGACGTCTGCGATGCCGTTGCCGCATTCGTTGCCGCCAAACCAGGCTTGCACGAGGGACTTGGCTTTGTGTTCCCAGGGCATTGTGACCGGTGTACCGGATTGGAGGACGACCACGGCATTGGGATTGGCATCCAACACACGGCCGATGAGTTCGTCACTGCCGGGGGGTAAGTCCATGTGCTCACGGTCGTGGCCTTCAGTTTCCCACTCTAGAGTCAGGCCTGCGAAGATGACGACCTGTTCTGCGGTCTTGGCCTGCTCGACGGCGTTGGCGATCAGTTCTTCTTGGCTGATTTGACGGCTGGTGCCGAAGCGGAAGCCGCCTGGACCGAAGGCGACGATGCCACGGGTGTCGAGGTCTGAGGTTGGGGCACTACCGAATTGGAAGACGACCTTGTAGGTCTGACCAGCCTTCAATTCTTTGGTGCCACGCTCTTCGATGGTGGCTGTGCCGAAGAAGGCGGATCCCTGTTTTTGGTTTTTGGTGTTGTCGACGACGATTTCGTCGTCGATAAAGAGTTGGCCCGTACCAACAACTGTCACGCCGAAGTCATACACGCCGCTCTCCTCTGGGGTGAAAGATCCCTCCATGTCGACATAGTATGTCATCGACTTGATCTTTGGATTGACGTAATCCATCAAGAAACCGGAGGAATCGAGCAGGTGCAGCTCATCCACGACCTGGCGGTCCACGCCTGAACTGGGGTGTTCATTGTAGACCTTGAAAGTGAAACCAGGCTTGCCATCTGCGGTCTTCAGAAGTGGGCCGAGGAGCGGCAGTTCCTTGTGAGAGTACACGCCCTGGCTGAACTTGACCTCGCCCTTGCTCTTGGCGGAGACACCCTCGAATGGAGTGACGGTATAGTATGGCGCCAGAGAAGCCGAGCCACCACCGCAGTACGAAGCAATTCTAGCATTGGGACCAATGACCAGCAGGGACCCATCTTTCTTGAGAGGTAGAACGTTCCCCTCGTTCTTCATAAGAACAACAGATTCGGCGGCAGCGCGGCGCATGAGAGCCTGGTCTTCTGGTCGATTGAGTGCCTTCTCAGACGCTCCCTCGGGGATACCGAGCGGCTCAACCCAGTTGACAAGGTTGAGGATATTACGCACGCGCTCATCAAGCTTGAACTGAGCAATCTTATTAGAAGAAACAGCGTGCGCAAGTGCCTGCCCTCTCCAGCGGGTCTTGCCAGGCATCTCAATATCGAGACCGGCATTGATGGCATCAGAGGTACTGTAGGTACCAAACCTGCAATAACCACATCAATTTCAAAATCAAGGGCATGGGTGAAAACAGCCAACTCACCAATCACTCATAACAACACCATCCCAGCCCCATTCCTTGCGCAAGATATCATCAATGATAAGCTTATTCTCACTAACATGAGTGCCATTAATCTTATTATAAGCCGTCATAACACAAGCAGAGCGACAAATGCGCATAGCGAGCTGAAATGGCATCAAATAGATTTCACGCAGCGCACGGTCAGTCAGAATACTACTAACAGCCATACGTTCATGTTCCTGGTCATTGCAGACAAAGTGCTTAAGCGTAGCAGCCACGCCCTTGTCCTGCATAGCCTTGCATAAATAGCCAGCCAGGATTCCGGAGAGGACTCCATCCTCGGAGAAAGACTCGAAGCCTCGTCCGCCCAGCGGCGATCGCTGGATGTTGATTGTCGGGCCCAGCACGATGTGCGTGCCCTTGGCGATCGCTTCGTCGCCCATTAGTGATCCTACTTCTGATAGGAGCTCTGCATCCCAGGTTGCGCCTAGGGCTGTGGCACATGGGAAACAGGCTGCTGGGATGCCGTTGAAGAAGCGTGTACCGCGTACGCCGTTGGGTCCATCTGACATCCGTAGGGCGGGGATGTTTAGGCGTGGGATGGAGGCTGTGTGCCAGAAGTCTTGGCCTGTGGGTTGTTAGTATTGGTCGACATGGGGCTCTAGATTGGATGAGCTTTGGGATTGTCTTTACCAGCTGTGAGGTCGACCTTCTCTCCGAGTGTCAACTCTTCAATGGCCTTTTCAACGTCGATGCGAGCCATGATGTATTGCAATCTTTTTTTTTGTCTTGATGTTTTAATGTCGCTGTATATGCTTGAAACTTGATCTTCGTTGCTCAGTGAACTTGTTCAACACAATACAGAGCTCAAGTATAAGGATTCCAAGTCTCAGTGCTGCTTCCAAGGTTGTTCCAGGTTGTAAATAGTAAGCCAACAGCAGACAGCGACAGAAGTCCAATCTGTTCAATCTTTCAAGTCAAGTGCAGACAAGAATAAGATCCAAGTCCAGACTGCAACGGACACCGTCTTATAATGTGAGAGGCCAAGACGTGTAATTGCATGCGAAACAGGCGGGGAAGGTTGGTGGAGTTGTGCGCAGCTCCAAAGCCCAATGACGATCGCCATGTCGGATGGAACTGGGCCAGGCAAATGACAGCCCTGCGATCTCTCAAAGAGCCACGGAGGTCCTGGCGAGCCCGAGGTTTAACCGGCAGGGTCTGAGCAGGGGACAAAGCTGATGTGAGTCCGGATGTCGGCCCGCGGTGCCTGTGATTGCTTCCGTACACGGGGAGTGTCCAAGATGCTTGCAATTGCGACATTTTTCGATACTTGGGATATATCTTTGATTGGTTTAGAATGGAAGATATTAAGCAATAAATTCATAAATATTGCATTACCGTTACGGACCTCATATGGTTAAGAGAAAAAGTACATGTAGAGAAGTGAAGTGGATTATCCCCAAACACCAGGCAGAATGCAACAAAATAGAAAAGGAAATTGGTAGTCAAGAGTGTCAACCGAAATTGAGAACAATAGAGAGAACAGAAAAAGCAAAGTCCCATCATTCCTTTCGGGTATCAAGGTAAAAGGCATCACGCTCCTCGACGAGGTCGCTTGTTGTCGGTTCCCATGCGCATGCCACGGGGTCCATTTTCACCAGTATTGTCCTCAGGACCTTGGCGACCGCGCTTACGGTGTCCAGAGCCGCCGCTGCCACCGCCGCCTTCGCGGTGTTCACGGTCACGTCGATCACTGCGGCGCTCACGCTCGCGATCTCGGTGCTCGGACCGGTTATTCCGGTCGCCGCCAGAGTTAAACCGGCGGTCGTTTCCTTCAGGCGGAGGGGGGGGAGGGGGCGGTGGGGGTGGTGGCGCTCCCATGGAGGAAGGAGGACGCAGACGACCCTCAGCCTCAGGGGCATTGTTGCTGGGGGTGGGTCCAGTCATCTCTGAGGATCCGTCAGGTCGGTCTCGGCGGTCTCGGCGGCGCAACTCTTCGCGGGAGCTCTGAACGCGGCGCAGGTTCTCGCGAGGCTCGGTGTTGCGGTCTTTCTCGTCGCGAGTTGGCGCTGCGCCTACGTCGCTGCGGCGGCTGCGTTCGCGGTCACGACCACGGCCGTCACGACGGCGGCTGCTGTTGTTGTTGGTGCTGTCTTCACGACGCTCAGAATCCTTTGTGCGGTCAGCATCTGGCTCACGGTTGCGATCGCCAGTCCGTCCGGAGCGAACGGCCTCGGGGGTAGGATCATCAAGTAGGTCAGCGACCCGGCCACCGTTAGGTCGGTTACCAGACTGGTCAACCGGGGGTCCTGCTAGGCTGTCGGGGGGAGGTGCGTTCATGCTGCTTGACTGGCGGTGTCCGCCTCGTCCGCGAACAGGCGGAGGGTTAGCACCGCGGTCACCACCGGTGCCACCAGATTGCTGGAGCATATTGGTCAGACCTGCGAAGCGTTTATCACCACGGCCACGGTCTCCGCCGAATCCTTGTCCAGAGGGCCCGCGGGGTGGTTGTGGAGGGCCTACTCCGCTGCGAGGGCCTGTAGGAGCACCAGAAGTTCCAGGCTCGTTGACAAGGTTCCTGAGACGGTCTGGGTGAACGCCTGCAGCATTGGTTGGGCCTGCGGGCTGCGAACCGGATGATTGATCTGGAGCATCACGGCCACCCTGTCGACCAGGGCCTGTAGGTGTCGGACGTTCCGCGTTGGGTTGTGGACCATTGTTTGACATTGGAGGCGCTTGTCCAGGAGCATTGCGGCCGCCACCACGTCGATTTCGTGGACCAGCGGGGATATCAGGTGTGGGTTCTGGCTGCCGAAGACGACCATGATTCATGTCAGGACCTGGACCAGAGTCTTTCCCATCGCCATGTCGGTCCATTCGGGGGCCTCTTGGGAGATCGTCGTGGCGGGGAGGCTGGGGGAAATTGGGACCCCTGCGATCATCCACGGGAATGGGCCGCTCGGGGCGGTTGGGCAGATTAGCCGGTCTAGGGGGTGATTGGGGACGGGGGGATACGGTCTGCGAGCATCCTTGTCCGGTCTGGATGGATCTCCGCGACGAGGACCATCAATCGGGCGCTCACTGTGGTCAGGCAAAAGTTCTCCCCGTCCAGGCGCATCGCGTCCATGGAATGAATCATTAGGTCCACGCATGCGCGACGGGCGATCCATAGGCCAGCCATTCTCACGCGAGGGTCGGCCATCGCGGGGTGGTCCACGCATGAGATCATCTGGAGGAGGTCGGACAGGGTAATCGCGGTCACGCTCGTTAAGACGTCCAGGGCCATCAAATGAGCGGTCAGGGACGGGTCCATGTCGAGTGCGGGGATTGAAGTCGGAATGTCTGTCTCGCCGGTCGTCCACTCCCTCAGGGCGTGGAGGTAACCTTCCGTCGTGTCGGGGCGGAGGGCGAGTGGGAGGGTGGACCTGCGAGCGAATATCAGGCTGACGGCTCGAGTCCGGTGCCCGAGAGTTTGGTCGAGAGCGCACAGGAGGTTGGTCAGAGGGAGCTTCCAGGTGAGCATCGATGCCAGCCACGGAAGGCGTAGTAGATCCAGCTTGAGAGGATGTACTAGCCATCTTGGTCTCCTCGCTTGCCTTTGCACCAATATCGGTCATCTTTGCATCCTCGATCTCACCATCCTCAACTTCAGTCTTGCCAAGTTGGTTTGCAGCAGAGCTAATAGTCGACAGTTAGAATTGCGAACATGTGTAAATTCTCAGAAATGGTACTTACTCTGAGCTTCGGGTAGGGTTGAACTCAGGGGCTGTGGCATTCAGTGTTGGTGTAGGTTGCTGAGAGCCGGCGTGGGCCTGAGCCTCGGCGGCCTTAACCATGTTGAAAGCTTGTGGCAACATCCACTTCTTCTCTCGTCGGTTGAGGTCACCAATCAACGAAGCTGCGGGAATCTTCACGTCGTCACGCTCATCGTTTTTGCTCAAGTTGTTGACACAGTTCAACATATCACGGCCGATCCAGTTCACCGCAGGGAAATGCTGGACAACGGCCTTCAGAACGCTGATTGCGTTTCGGATGTGCATGTATTCACCTCCGTTAAGGCAACTCTTCAAAGCGTTGGAGAACAACCGGTGCCACTTGTACAGGAGACGGCGGAAGTCCTCAAACTCCAAAAACATGACTGGTACACCTTCGGGGTCAACATTTTTAGCGAAGCCAGGAAGGTCTCTCTTGGTGCCAAAGGCCTCTTTCTCATACACGGCCTTGTCGGCATGCCATCTAGAGAGATCACGTAGAACCTCGTTCAAGAAACGACCAAGGTTGTCTGCCTCCTTGGAAGTACATAGGAAAATGAGCGCTGTAAGTCTTTGCTCGCGGAAGAGCTGGTCGAGAAGACCAACGGTCCGGAAGTTAGGAGTTCCCGAGCTGTGCAGGAACTTCAACATCTTGAAACAGAAGAAGGCATCGAGAGGCGAGAGGAGGAGCCGAGGAATGAAACATTGCTCTAACAAAGCAACATTCAAAGAGTCATGCTTGAGGCGCATACCGGCGAACCAGCGGTCCTTTTCCTTTTGTAGCCTGGAGCGAGTCTGTCCGTAAGCCTTAAGGTGATTCTTGTTTTCCTCCAGAATACGCTCCTGCAGCTGGGTGAGATTCTTTTTCGTGGCCTCCCTTCGTGCTGTGCCTGCCGAGCTGGGGTCAGACCGGTCACTGTTCGTTGTAACCACTCGTCGTTTGAGACGGTCAATTTCATCCTCATAGGATTTTTGAGGGATGTGAACGTCGTAGAGGGCAAGCTGCCAGAACGTTGCATAGAAGTGAGCGCCAATGGTCTCCCACGTTTCAACGGGCAGTGAAGATTTGACATCATCAATCAGCTCTTGCATGACCGGGTTTGCAGCCAAGGGCTCAGCATTCACAGCGGGAGGGGGGGTAGAATCGGCATCGTCAGTCAAGTTCGGGTTTTCAGACTCATCCTTGTCAACATCCATGGCGTTGTCTGCAGAGGTCTCTTCGGGCTTGGCAGAAGCTTCTCCATCCTCGGTGGTGTCCATATTGCTGTCGCCATTGGGTTTGGGCGTAGTATCATCGGCAGCCGAGGCTTCCAGCTGCTTCGCTTCTTCGATGTCGGTAATCTTGCGAGAAATGCTAGTGCGACGAATCCAGAAGGCGATTTCAGGCTGGATGCCAAAGTCCTTGATGAGTGATGACAGGTCCGGTACGAAAGAGTCGAACTCAGAAACAGACAAGTTACTGCGAAGGAGGTCCAGGTATTGTGTGAGAATGCGATGGATCTCATCAAAGATGTTACCAAGCAATTTGAGCTCAGAGGATGTTTCTTTGTAGACACAAGTCAGCCGTTCTTGAGCGATGGCAACCAACAACTGACCAGCGAGTCTAGTGTGAGTCAACGACTTCAGCAAGCGCTTAGATGTAGTCTTTGACTCGTGGCGCTTGTCCAGAAGCTGCAGGATGGTCTGGGATTGCAGAACTTCTCCACCTGCCATGGCCTGGATTTGAGCGTCGTTGAAGTTGTTGTCTGTGATGATTCCAGCCATGGAGCTGATCAATTGCTCTAGCACAATCAAATCGGTCGAATTGTTCTGTCGCAGTTGTTCAACGACATACTGAAGGACTGGTGTTGGGTCCATGATGGAGTATCTTTTGTAAGTGCGGCCGGCGAATGCGGATAAGGCGTTCAACCAGCGACTAGTCAAGAGACCACTCTCTTGGACACGACTACGTCCCTTTTGACCAAGTGAGTTGACAAGCGCCCAGGATAGGGTATCGTAGCCGAGATAGGTGAAATAGCGGGCACACTCGACCACAACTTCGATGAGGTTCTCATAAGACTCAATTTGACCGATAGCGACATTGATGACAATTCCGGGATTGGCATATGCAATCTTGGCTAATGCGCGGGCCATG
The DNA here is from genome assembly GCF_028974205.1 of Penicillium antarcticum. Taxonomy (NCBI): domain Eukaryota; kingdom Fungi; phylum Ascomycota; class Eurotiomycetes; order Eurotiales; family Aspergillaceae; genus Penicillium; species Penicillium antarcticum. The sequence goes on along the minus strand of NW_026695300.1, from coordinate 3,588,729 downwards.
GGTCGGATGTTCGTCTTGCTGAGACGCTTGAGGGTGTCTTTAGTCTCTGCTCTGGCCTGGTCGAATGCTTCCTTGATGACAGGGACGCGAGATGTCTGTCCCGAATACCACTCTGCATACATGTTGTATCGGACCTCACGGGGGAAGAAACTTATCAGTTCGAAAACCTCGTTGACCACACCGGGGTTGGCCTTGGTCAGACTGACAGCAGGCAGAAGCAGACGTTTGCAAAGGTCGCACCAACGGGATCTGTTATGTTCAGATCCATCATGTATCAAGCTCCCCTTGCCGATTCGTACAAGCTTCGCCAGGAGGGACGCGTCTTGTCCTATCTTGTGGCCAGAAAGGTTGAGGAAGGATGAACAAAGAGCAAAAACATCATCGACGGACTGGCAGATGGGAATGTTGTCGGCCCAGTCGTCCCAGTAGAACCGATAATCAGTACCGTCATTGGTGTCTTCCTTATCCAGTTGAGCCCATCGCAAGGTTCGTCTCGGGGGTGGAGCCGCAAGTCCAATCTGGCCCTTGGCGAAGCCGTTCTGATCAGAAGTCACTTGATATTGCTGTCCTGGGAAGTCGGCATCAACGACTGATGGCCGGAATTGAACGTAGATCTTGTTCAAGGAGTGGTGGAGGATTCGATGAATGAATTCAGGTAGCTCTGGGTATGCCTCCATCAACCAAGGGAATTTGCTGATCACAAAGAGGGATTCAGGAATGGCTCCAATGGCGAGAAGACTCTTGAGAAGCAACACTTTCTGGTCTGAGGGATCCGGCAGGTCATCATCTGTTTTGGATGTGCCTTGCTTATCGCTCTCTTGATCTTTGGCAGGGGTTGACAGCCGCGGTTCTGAGTCGCGCAGACGGGGAAGGGGAACTGTGTCGTCCGACAAAGCACCGGCCATCATCAAAGCGTTTGTGCCACCGCCAGGTCGGCCAGCCTTCACTCTCTCGGCTTTTTCCGCTAGCTTCTCGTTCTTCAATGTGTCCATTGAGTCGTCGGGTCGCCAGAGGTGAGCATAGAGATCACGAAGGGAAATGAATCCCACCTTGATAAGTAACGCGGCGAGGTAAATCAGGTTATCAGGGAGGACGTCAGATTTGGTCCGAGCCGAAGAAGAGTAGAATCGCAGCTTAAAGCCAAGCAGCTGGGCGGCAACCCGGTTGCCCTTTGGCGGCATCGTGCCTGTCTCCTCCAGCCACGATCGTGTGACATTCTCTTCAAAAGATGAGCCATTAGTTTCTGCGAGAGACTTTTGTTTCTCTTCCTCTGAGATCGGTTTGCGGCCAATCTCAAAGAAGGCGCGAATACCAACTTCCCTGACTCTGTCCCAGAACTGATGATCACGCTCCTCGTTTGATTCCATGATAGCTGTTCGTTCCTCATCTGTTGTGACCCAGCCAGATGATCCAGGAAGTGCCCAGTTGGGGATACCAGAGTGTCGGCGGCCCTCATCGAGACTATGGAAAATGTCCTCTTTCGGCCACCATGAGCTAGCTCTCAAGAGCTTCACAAAAAAGCGATATTGCTTGACGAGAACTGCAGCAAACACATCCAGGGTAACATCCAGAACACGGCCAACGTCCATATCAAAAGCGCCAATCATGGCCTTCACTCGCTCAAATGTCTCCTCGACCACTTCGCTCGATGGAGGCTCGTTATTGCTTGTGGTGAAAAGCTCAGTCAGGAGTTTTGAGTATCCTTCGGACTCTTCGCGGAGAAGGTTGTAGTTTGACTGTCTGTAAAGCAGGTTGGTCTGCTTGCGAATTCCCATGCGCGCAAAGGTTTCCCGAACTAATCCCAAAGACTGCAACAACGGGGTATCAAGCTGGAGGCGCATAAGAGAGGGATTGATTCCAGTCGCAAAAACAAGCGGCTTGAGGGCAGGGTTTGAGGTGTCGGCATCGGTCATGATTGAAAGGGTATCAAGGAACAAAGAGCGCGGGTCGAGTTCATCAGTCGAGGCCTTTTCGCTATTGGCTTCCATGTCCACATCCTGAGAGGCAGTTTCTTCGCCAATAATCTCTTTAACAGCAATTCCGGCATCTGATGGCGACAGTCGGCCGTGAATCGCAGAACGAAGAAGCTCCTGGTAGACAGCTGCGAGTCGGGGTAGATTCTGCTGTAGACGAGCTTCCGTTCCTTGGTCCACCACATTCTGCTTGCCAGTCGATTTCCATTCCTGGATGGCAATATCGGTAATAAACTCGTAGTCGTAGGGAGGCGGCGGGGCGGAAGGTGCGCGGGGAACAGGCTCTGAGCCAGCGCGAGAAGGCGGGTTGTGATGCGCTTGTGAGGCCGGTGTATTGGGCGCGGGTGAAGGAGTAGGGTGAAGCTCGCCGTTTTGTTGTGTGGATTCGGCGGTCTCCTTGGTCTCCTTGGTCTGGGTGATGGGCGGAGGAGACATGGCATTCGGTTCTTTGTGCTGTGAGTTGGAAAAATTCTGACTATCATGGGATCCGCGGCGGGAGCCAGCCCTGCTGCGATGTGATTGTCGGCGGGATCTGTCGCGCGAGTCATTCTGCTCACGAGCAGAGGGGGACTGGTGACCAGAGTTGGGAGGGTGATGCGCCATATTCAACGTACCAGGGCGATGGGGAGAAGGTCTCAGGTTGTCATTGCTCGTTGAATCTCCAGAGTACGAGCGTTCACCGCGCTTCCGCTTTCCACCATGCCCAGGCGCCATGTTGGTATCCAGCTTAGACGCGAGGGGTTGAGACGGTGGGACGGGATGTCGGGAGACTGCAACTCATGAGGTTGATCTTGTAAGACAGACAGGTGTCAGCGATTGAAATGAATGACAGAGATAAAAACTAGACGGCAAAGCATGCAGAGAAAGAAGCGTACCACAAAGAGACCACTCATGAAAAATAAGGTGGAGGGAAGGCCAAAGGCGCGGAAGATGAAGATGAAAGTTGGTGATCGAAGCTTTGGTCCGGGTCCGAGTCCGACCAAGAGGCTCTGGCGGCCTGAGGTCTGAGGTGTCAACCCCATTCATGCATCCGTCGCCTCAATGAATTCGGTTCAATTTATAGATTGTGTATGAATCGTAAGAATTATTCCGTAAATACTGACTCAAAGTCATTTCCTCTCATCTGGAAATAGTCAATTCCAACCCCATAGGTTCTATAAATATTATCCATTGTATGTATATTCATGAGTACAGTGTCAGCAATACTCCGTATATTGAGTTCACTGGCCTACAATATAACTCGCTGAGCATAAACAATCCCTACCTTCCGATTCAAATTCAATCCATTTCACATAACACTAGTCATAATACCAAGACCCAAGTCTCACAGCAGCCCAAGATCCTTAGCCTCAACCTCGACGATCTCAGGAATGAGCTCAATCAACTTAGGCTTCTGAGGGTTCCAACCAAACAACTTGCGGGCACGCAGCGAGTTACCACGGGAGTTAGATCCCCAAGCATATTTGCCAGCAAAGAACACCTCAGTTGTCTGATCTCCGTCCAAAGATTCAACATCAGGACTTGGAATAAGCTTCTTGTCAAAGGCAGCCTGCGCAACCGCTCTCTGGATATCACCCCAGACAAAAGATCCATTCTCAGTGAGGTAGTAACCCTCCTCATTCCAAGTAGCCTTACCACCACCCTCCGAGGCAGCCTCCCCCAAAGCCTGGTAAACATCGCTCAGGTCCTGAACGTGGACCTGATGCCAGACATTCTCACCCTTACCAACAAGGAGACCCTTCTTACGCTTGAGTACAGCGGCGCTAAGTGCGTATGCTTGCTTGCTCTTGGTGTTGCCAGGTCCACGGCCGGGACCGTAGATAGTCGGAGGGCAGACGACTGCCACCTTCACACTAGCGGGGTGTTGCAGGCCGATGCCGAGAATGATCTCGTCCACGTTGCGGTGGAAGGCGTCCGAGGGGAGGTTGACTAGCTCGCTCACACCCTCCCAGTCATTGTACTGCTTAGGACGCTCGATACCACATGTGCCTGCGCGTTGGTCTTCGACTGTCAAGATACCAGTGCCGGAGGTGTGGATTAGCCACAATGGGCGTTCGGAGGTGTGATACTGAGCGCCTTTGGCAATGGCCTGAGCTGCGGCGACATGGTCACAATCGGCGAAGTCTAGAGTTTACATGTCAGTCGTGATGATTTGTCAACCCGGGACTTTGATAAACATACGGTATAAAATGTCGGCATTCTTGACTTCCTCTTCAATCAATTCAGACGAATCCAGGTCACCAATCACAGTGCGAATCTGCGGGTATTTGCTAGTGACCTCGCTGGCCTTTTCCTGGGTGCGAACCAGAGCCGAGAGTTGCCAATCGGGGTGTGCACTCGCAATGGCGAACAGACCGTCACCGCCGATGTAGCCGGTAACGCCAGTGCTAAGTTGACTATCAGATTGAAAGCTCGGCTTTCCGTGCGAAGGGTACTTACATGAATACCTTGGGAGCCATGTTCAAATATGAATGACAATAGATGGAGTGTGCAAGTAAAGAAGAAAAAACAGACACAAGATCCGCAGTACTTCACCGTTACTCAATGCTTTGAAATCAACCCATCTGAGCAACTAACCCCGAGATGGATCCAGGTGGGGGATTGACGTTAATCCTGGCCAGGATCCTGTTAGAAACCCCGAGAAGCTGCCACTCTTTCGGGCATAGACTTCGCATATTCAATAGTAAGCCACAATATCATATAAACTCACGATATGAGCTTTGAAGCCACGGCTTCTCGTATAGAGCTTCCCCGCACGATGTCAGACCCGAGTACTACATCAAACATTCCATTTCTATTTCCCTTTCCCTCTCCCTTTCCCTTTCCATTTTCACAAACCCACCATGGCATCCGGTAGCTGCGCCTGTCGATATATCACTTATACAACGTCCAACCCTCCAAACTATCTAGTCAACTGCCACTGCACAACGTGTCGCAAACAAGCCGGAGCACCATACCAGAGCTGGGCTGTTTTCCCATCTGACGACATCAAATGGACCACCAAGCCAACTGAATGGCGAGCTACAGAGACTGCTACACGCAGTTTCTGTCCGCGCTGTGGCTCGATTCTCACCATGAAGCTCGATCGTGACCTGACGAGCATTGATGTGGCCGCGGGCACGCTTGACGACGGAAAGACACTGATCCCATTGCCCGGTCATCATATCTTTCTTCAAGAGAAGGCGTCCTGGTATAAAGTACCGGAGGATGGGGCGAAGAGGTGGGATGAGTGGGGGGATTACCATAAATGGTAGCAGGATGAAATTTGGAGTATGCTATTGTAGAAAGAGTATATAGGAGTGAGAAGCATGCACTACAACAAATGAAAGCATTTCAGGCTGAAAAAGACATATTGTTCATAGGCTTAGATAACATAACGGGACAAGAACACGAAAAGGTTAGAGGGAACAGAGAGGGGAATCACAAGTTCGTGCCCGGGGTACATGTACAGACTCATTGAATACTGGGAACCCGATCAGAATGTGCTGGTGGCTAGCCGGCTAGCTGCGTTGCGAGCATCAAGACGGTCATCGTCTTCCTCCGGGATCGAGCCAACCTGACTAGGGGCGCGGTTGCGTCCCTTACCAGAACCTTGGCCGTTTGATTCATCGTCATCATCAGCAAGAGAAGGTGCGGTAAAGCTGCCACTCATGCTGCGGCCAATGTTGTCATTGCGGCGAGGAACACCGCTCCAAGAGTCACCCTTGGGACCTTGACTCGAGGACATGTTGGCCCGACGCACTGCAGGATGAGACTCGCGACCCAGTCGGCTCAAACCACCGGAAGCGTCAATTGCACGGATATCAGGTCGGACGCTCTCTAGGGTTGCCAGAGTACGGCGCTCGGATTCGATCTGGCGGAGGGTGTACTCGCGCAGACTGAAGAGAAGGTCCTGCGTGGTTCGGTCAAACCAACGGCGCTTCTCCTGGAGCAGGTTAGAAGTCACGCGCTGGGTGCGCTTGGTCAAGTAGTCCTCGTGGTTCTGGGCCTCTTCCAGAGAGTTGATAGCTTCATCTACCTTATCGGGTCGAACCGATGAGCTGACCTTCAAACGGTCAGCCGCAGCGCGTTTGCTTCGAGCATTCTGCTGGGCCTGAAGTAGCTCCCTGAGCAAAATGTGTCGATTGGTCAGGGTCTCCTTCACGATGAAGGCGTCGGAGGAATGGTAGCTCAATGGCTCTCCCAATGTAGTAGCCTCCGCAGTAGCTTGGACAGCGTGGTAGTCGCCTACTGTCTGGACAACCTTGCCGAGCTTGCGGTAAGCTGCACCCAAGCCGGGATGGGTCTCCTGCACGTGCATCTGACCGAGCTTCACGCCGAAATCAGCCTCAGCCAATCCCAAACCTTAAACAGTCAGTTTCGACCAGAACCAAATACAAGAAAGGAGCAGCGAAGAAACATCAATTGACATACCACGGCGGGCCTTAACCACGCGATCGACCTTGTGGCTCGTATCCATTGATCCGAGGTAGAACATCTTCGCGGTGGGACGAGCAGCCTGGAGCTCAGGTGTGTCATCTGGAGGCGGCGCAAACTGCTTCAGCATCTTGCGTCGCACACCGGTTGCTGGCTGCTTCATCCGCAGCACGGGGCTATAGCCAAAGTCGCTCTCCACAAATAGCACAACCTCCTCATCCTGAATAAGAACTTCATTACTCAATACGCAATTGAGCCACCTCTGCATGGCCGATTTGACTCGAATCTCATCCTCTTCCGTGCCTGCACCTGCGGGTGTTACGGGCGAGGGAACAGCAGGGACCAGGGCTTCGGGGTTTGCGGAGACCAAGTGTTCGGCGAGCTTAACGAATTCGGAGTGGGTACGGCGCACGTCACGGTACTGGGTCGTGCGGAACTTGGGGATATTGGTCTGTAAACATAGGAGCCGGGAATTAGCCATTGGGAGAGAACGGGATGTCCATCGGGGTAGACGTACGTGCACATCGAAGCGGAGAATAGGGTCCTTCTTGCCGGTCCTCTCGAGACCGGTAATCTTCCCCTGGATCTTGTAAAACGGAGCGGGTGGCCGTGAGGTTTGTCTTGCGCTGGCCTGGTATTGTGCGGGAGAAGGTGATTGCTGCTGGGCATTTGGGGAGTGCGCAGCGAACGGGGAGTGTCCCCCGGCATAGTCCGGGTCTCCTAATTGTGCACTTTGGAGCCGGGCAGAGAGGTCTGGGGATTGAGGTTCCTCAATTTGGCCTCTGCCTACGTCCTCCGCGGATTGCTCCTGCCCTGGTAAAGGGGATGACGGGATGTCATTGTTGGAGGTGGGGAAGGCACCTCGCTCAGCGCGCGGCGAACCCCAGGGTGAACCATCAGCGGGGTGGTCAGGGTCATTGCTAATGGCAGAGTAGTCCATCGTGGTAAATAGTCGATGTAAGGAGTGTCGCTGACAAGGGGGAGCTACTAGTCATGGTAGGCGTCAGTATTAAATGGCTGGAGATCTGACCCCCACAGCAACGGCCAGCTAGCAGCAAGGTAAATCAGGGACATACCTTGTGCAACTTAGAACATAGAACTGAAAGAACAATGTGCTTTTAGACTAGCATAGTACCGAAAGCAGAGAACCAAACGAGACTTGGAAGAGACGACGTTGAAGAGAGGTCAAGGTCGGAGTTGCGTATGGAGGAATGCGTGCGCCAAGCCTCGCGATCTCCAGTCCGCTTTGCGCCTCGCTTTTCATTGCCCTTCTTATACCATCGAAATCATACACTCAATGCTGTCCACTACATAATTGAGCTTTTTGTTTCATAGTGCAGAGTTTCATTTGGCATGGTCGTGGCTCCATTGTTGCGCTTCCCCCTGGGGATGCGCTGTATGAGCTCCAACTTGTATAAAACGCAGACCAACATTGCAAGCAGAAGCACGAGCTCCTTACTCAAGGGTCTCCGATCCAACTATTCGCATCTCCGAAATTTCTCGGCAAGTCCTGCAACATGGCAAACCGAAGCTTTGGATCGGACCCGAAATATTGGCATTATCGCCCATATTGACGCCGGCAAGACCACTACCACCGAACGCATGTTATACTACAGCGGCTTCACAAGGCGTATCGGTGATGTGGATGAAGGATCAACAGTAACCGATTTCCTTCCCGCTGAGCGTGCGCGTGGTATCACCATCCAGTCGGCTGCCATCACCTTCCACTGGCCTCCTGGAGAGGTAGATGGATCAACGCTCCAGCAAGCTGGGCCTGATGGTGCACCAATTCCGCGCTCTGCATCTCCGCACACCATAAATCTGATTGATACACCTGGCCATGCAGACTTCACGTTTGAAGTCATGCGGTCTTTGCGCATTCTCGACGGTGCAGTCTGCATTTTGGATGGCGTTGCTGGTGTTGAGGCACAGACGGAGAAGGTCTGGAACCAGGCAAGCACATACAAAATCCCTCGAGTCATCTATGTGAACAAGCTCGACCGTGATGGGGCCGCTTTTGGCCGCACGGTACGGGAAGTCAGCTCTCGTTTGGGTGTATATCCGGCAGTGTGCCAAATCCCATGGTTCCAGGGCAGCAATGGACCCTTTGTTGGAGTAGCAGATGCAATCAACCTCCAAGGACTGAGATGGAAGGAGGGAGAGGACGGCCGCGCTGTGAAGATGGTTGATCTACAGCAGCTAGAGGCCGAGGAACCGTCCTTGGCTCAGGAATTGCGACGTGCACGTATTGCATTGATCGAGCTGCTCAGTGAACAAGACGAGGCCATTGTTGAAAAGTTCTTCGAGTGCGACGAAGATCATCTTGCCGTCTCGTCCGCTGATATCATCGAGAGTCTGCGCCGCTGCGTGTTGGATCAGAGCAGCCGGATCGTTCCTCTTTTCGCAGGTGCCAGTTTCCGGAACATGGGAGTCCAACCATTGTTGGATTCTATTGTGAACCTTCTCCCCAGTCCACCAGAGGCTCCCGATCCAGAGGTCAGTATCGGCGGTGTCAAGGGTGGTCTGCGGAGACTACTGTCTGGAGGCCTGATCATCGAGCAGGGTGAACAGGCCGCTGCACCATCAAAAGGCAAGCAACACAAGAGGAAGAAATCAGCATTGCAATCCGACTCCAAGGATGCAATTTCCAAACTTCAAAGCTGCGCATTGGCATTCAAGGTCGTCAATGACCCGAAGCGCGGAGTTCTCGTCTATGTGCGAGTGTATTCCGGCTCATTAGACCGCAACAGTCTACTCTTTAACACGAACCTGCATGTTTCTGAGCGCGCTCCTCGTCTACTCAAGATGTATGCCAATAATGCAGTGGAAGTGGACTCGATTCCCGCTGGACACATTGGAGTAGTGGTCGGACTCAAGCAAACCCGAACAGGCGATACTCTCGTATCATACGCAGGAAACAAAGCCACACCCCCAGAGCCGCTCACCAGTCTCCAACTGCGACCAATTGCAGTTCCACCACCAGTATTCTTCACCAGCGTTGAACCTCACAGCCTGAGTGAAGAAAAGCGCATGCATGAGTCACTCGCACTCCTCCTACGTGAAGACCCTAGTCTGCACGTCACTATGGACGAAGAATCAGGCCAAACTCTCCTGAGCGGCATGGGAGAACTCCATCTCGAGATTGCTCGCGATCGACTAATTAACGACCTAAAGGCTAAGGCCTCAATGGGCCACATCGAGATTGGATACCGCGAATCAGCACTCGGCGCATCAAACCCCATAAGCAAGATTTTCGACAAAGAAGTCGCAGGCCGCAAGGGCAAAGCAGGCTGCACAGCAGTAGTCAAAGCACTAGACGAAGACGCCTCGCCTGCAGAGGTCGACCAAGACACGCTCCTCATCGAGACCTACGACGGCAACCAGATCATCATCCGCGCCCCAGGTCTCCAAGTCGAACACTCGCGCGATGAAGAAACAAGCCCATTTCTCCCGCCAGGCATGGATCTCGTCACCTTTCGGATGGCCCTTCAAAACGGAGCCATGGCAGCCCTTGCTCGTGGCCCCCAATTTATCTTCCCAATGCATAATGCCCAAGTCACACTCACCATCGACCCAGCCGCCCACCTCTTCGGTAATGAAACAACAACCTCTGCCCTCTCCGCCGCGGCACGGCAAGCCACTGCTGCTGCGTTGAAGGATGTGCAAGCTGGCGCCGGTACGTCGATGATGGAGCCAGTGATGAATGTTATCATCAGCGTGGACGAGGCTAGTCTCGGTTCCGTTGTGCATGATATTTCGTCCTCCCGTGGTGGACATATCATTTCTCTCGACGAGGAAATACCCCTGTCAGAGACGGATGCGTCGCCGACTTCCGAGTCTACGTTTGAGGAAGAACAATTGCCTCCTATTGACCCGAAGCGTGTTTATGCACCGGCGGATCCGTTCGAGACTCCCTCTGTTGGTGTTGAGATTCCTGTTTCTACTGCTCGGCCACGTACTATCACCGCCAAAGTGCCGCTTAAGGAGATGGTTGGGTACTTGAAGCATCTGCGCAGTTTGACTGCTGGCCGAGGCACTTTCGTCATGAGTGTTGATCGGTTTGAGAACATGTCTTCTCAGCGACAAAAGGCTGTTCTTGCGGAATTGAGAGGAGGATTCTGATGGAATTGGTTCTTCTCTGGATCTGGGCTTATTACTTTGGGGCTATGAAACCATCAGCTAAACTGCGGAATCTTTGAAAATCTTGTACATTAGCACATCTCACAGCGTTCTCGTCACTGTACAAACATCGGATCTAACTACTGGCCACATTCCCTTCCACCGCAACACTATGATTGGCACCAGGCCAAGAGACGCGAAGTAAACCAAGTCTGTATCTGACTTCCCTCTCTCGAAGAGGGAGATCCTAGCATGGTATATATGTAAGGCAAGTAAAGAGTAGAGACACGCAGACAAACAAGAATGAACAACACCAGACATAACGACATGGCACCCACAAAACCGGCCTAACAGACAGAAAGAAATGCCCCTAGATAGTAGTCTACCAGTTATCATTCCACTCGTCCTTTCCCTTGCCAGTCGATGCAGCTGTAGTACCATCCGCATGTTCAGCACCAGCCGAGGCAGGCGTCGAGTTAGCCAACGACGAAGTCGTAGGACCCTTCCGCATAGCAGCAGTGCCAACAACATCAGACCGTTGAGAGCGCTGTGATCCACTGCGACGATGGCCAGCCGGCTCCTGCGAGCCTAGAGTCGAGAAATCATCCCAGAAATCGCGGCGTTCGGGTTCCATGCGTGTACGTTGGTATTCACCTCGTCCATCATCGCCCTCGACAAACTTGTTGAACTGATCAGCCGCGCCGCGAACTCCAGTCTGCAGGTTCTGACCAAAGGTCGACGCATGAACACGCGCCTGAGCCGCAAAGTCGGATTCAGCCAGCTAGAATTGACTTGGTCAGTGATCCCGTGCATCAGATAAAGACAGCCCTGCCAGACATCATAATACCACCACCGCTGGAGCTCTACGACATACCTGTTTAGCCGTAGGCTGCAGATAAGAATCATTAACCTGCTTAGCGCCCTTCCCAACAGTAGAAGTAAACCACCCGAAACCCTTAGTGAGCGTGCCCATAGGATCCTTCTGAAGATCATCGAATTGACCGCCGCCACCACCCCATCCTCCAAACCCCCCAAACGTCGAAGACCGCTTCTCACTAGCAGACGGCACAGGGCCACCACCACCAAAGCCCGTAAACTTGCCACCCTGCGACGGAGGCAGATTATCCGAGCGGGTCGCATTATCAGAACCCAGCTTCGCGAAGTAAGCTTCATTCTGCTCTTTCTTTCCTCCCGCACCAGCACCACCCCGTCCATCAGACCGAATAGACGACGCAGCGGGTGATCCAGCGCGCCCACCACCAAGACTCATAGGCGTACTCGTGTTAGACCGACTCGCATTGCCGTTGTTATTATTCTTCTTCTCCTGGCCCTGGACGTATTCGCGGCCTTCGACCTTACACGATAAACGCTCTTTCCACTCTTCGCCGGCATCGCCCTCGTAGCGCTCTTTGATAGTGGAGTCTTCGAAGGTGCGGCCTTCGGAAGTGGGCACGGGGTGGGCGTCGTAGAAGGACTTCCAGGGCTCGTTGCCTCCCAGTTCCATGCGCTGGATCTCGGCGTTCTTAAAGGCGTCCATGGTGATTGAGCGGACGAAGGAGATGTGCACACCCAGGCCGCGGTGTATGCCGGCGCAATTGAGGCAGATAAACGTGCCGAATTTTGGGGAGGCCTGTTTGTTGCCCCCGGTGGGCGCAGGGTTAGCGGGTTTGTTTGGGGTGGTTGCGGGGTGAGTGATGATGGGAGTTCTGGGTTTTTATTTTATTTTCTCTCTCTTGGGGAGATCAGACGAATGGTGTGAATCGGGTGTCTTCTTACCCATTGAGGCGAGGGGGCGCCGCAGTCGCAGCACCTGTCGTTGCCGTTCGTCTTGGAGATTTGGAGGAGCTGTAGCTTGTGTGTCAGTTGCTGGTGCATCTGTGAGGTGACGGGCTTTGTTTTCCACACCTTTGTCCTCGTCTCTGGGTCGACCTCCCACATGCGAGACATCTTGAATGAATATACAAAGCCGGTCTGGAGATGGTGTGAATGACGTGCGCTAAGACGGTGACTCGACACTCGAGGTTGAAGGGAACCCCTTTTTTCTCGGGTTGATCGAGTCGCGTAGGAATTCAAGGAATGTATCAAAGAAGGAAAGACAATGCAATTGGCTCGGTGAACAGAAATCAATTGAGTGAGACAAGTGTTAGTTCTATGGTTTTGCCTCTGATCGGCAAGGCCCCCGGGGTCGCCCCGGCTTAGTGTCCCCGAGTCATCCTAGTCCCGCAACTCCTACCTCCTTGTACTCGTTTTCTCTTTCATCTACGAATTTCTCCTGATGCCAGGTGGCAGATCGTCATCATTTAGTAAATGTGTGCTAAGATACAATACAGAAGGCAAAAAAAGTCGTTAATGGGTGGAGATCACATCAGCAAAGACGATCTCCAACATGGATAGTCCATGGCCCGTTGAAAAAGTCATAAATCCCCCGTCCCTCCAATAACCAGCTAAGATATCCACGGCAGCGTGAACCTGAGTCCGAAACACCACGATGTTATCTATACTTCCTTCCGTGTGCTCCCCTGTCCCCTCCAAAACCCAAAGTGATAAATAAGCAACGACCTCGGCTGGTCGTTAGATATTTTGCATTTAAGCCTCGGTAGCGGCAGGAGCGGCGTTCTCTTGGGCAGCGGGAGCGGACTCCTCGAACTTCTCGGCAGCAGCGTCAACATCATCCTCCTTGCCGGGACTGTCGATGGCGACCTTGACGGCGATGACACGGCCATCGATGTCCTTGCCGTTCATCTCGCTGACGGCCTTGGCCTGGAGCTCCTCGGAAGCAAGGTTGACGAAGCCGAAGCCACGGGTCTTGCGACGCTCGTTGCGAGCCTGGAGCTTCTTGATCATGAAGCGGGGAATGGGACGCAGGGCAACCTTGGCGGAGACGGGCTGGTAGTCGGCAAAGATCTCCTTGAGCTGTGAGAGGGTCAGTAATGCAGCCTAGAGCGTGATTAGATATTGGAACCCACCTTGTCCTCAGTCAAGTCGTAGGGGAGGTTGGCAACCATGACCTTGGTCTTGGACGGAATGCCGTCCTCGGGAGGACCACGCTGCTTCTGGGGGCGAGCGGCGCGAGCCTTGCTCTTGCCAGCTTCGGAGCCGGCGTCGTTGTCGTTGGTGGTCTCAGCGAGAGGAGCCTCGCCAGTAGCAGGCTCACCCTCGGTCTGACCGTCCTGTCCCTGATACCATGATAAGAATTTGTTCCAAAAAAATACTCAAGAGTCAGTCGAGATCACCTACAGCTCGGCTACGGCCAGTACGGCCGCCACGACCGCGGGCACGGCCACGTCCACGTCCACGTCCACCAGTGCGCTTGCGGCCCTCGCCACCGCTAGCACCCTCGCCACCGCTGGCAGCACCTTCCTTGGCCTCAGCGGGCTCAGGCTTGCGGGCAAGCTGCACAGAGACCTTGCGAGAGAGAATCTCCTTTCCAGAGAGAGCATCAATGGCGGCAGTAGCCTCGGCAGCAGTGGCAATGTCCACGAAAGCGTAGCCGACCGGGCGGTTGGTGCGGGGGTTCACCGGAATCGAGGTGGTCTCGCTGCAGGGTGAATGAGTCAGGAATTCATAATAGATACATGCACGCGTTGAATGTTTGTCAAATGCGGGGATATACTGCATATCAGGATGTCTTTGATACTTACATAGTGTAGTCCTTGAAGAACTGCTTAAGCTCCTCCTCGGTGGTCGCGTACGCGAGGTTTCCGATGTAGAGACGGCGACCCTCGTCGGCGCTGGCAGCCGCAGCATCAGTAGCCTGAGCAGGGGTAGCACCGTTGGTCTCGGGCTTATCGGTCACAGTGGTCGCAGCCACGCTGTCAGCAAGTGCATCGACAGACATCTTGAAGTAAGGTTGAGGTTGGTAAGTGTCGGGGATTGATGAAATTGGCCTGAGCTGAGGAATTCTTGACGCGAGGAGTGACAGGGTAGCTTCGTGCCCTAGATACCAAGTGAAAAGAAGATGGGTTGAAAGAGTTTTGTCTTTTGGGAGAAGGGAAGAGGAGAGGTGAGAGAAGAGAAGGAGATGGAAAGGGACAGGAGAGGCGGTGTGGGACTAACCCAGTCAGAGAGCTCCGCCCGAGGGGGCATCACCATGGTGATTGCGAGGCTTCTCGGGCGGTACCACGCCTGAACAGCACCAAAAGTTTAGGCAGTTTGTCCCCATCCAGCCCTAACTGACGGGCGCCAACCCTGGACCCCCAACCCCCCTCAAGGGTTGACTCAGAACAACTGGCCTGATGTCATTCTGGGTCCTCGATCCTGCCAATCTTTCTCTTTCCTTTTCCACCTGAGCATACTTCTTGTCACCTTAAATTCCAGCTAACGTATGGAGTAGCTCTCATCTGATACTTCTGCAAACTCTTCAGTTTCTCAACTGCACCTATTGACCGCATACATGTACAGCTGTACGACATGTTCCATAAATAATTGTGGCCGATCTTCCACTCAAATAGCTCCACTTGGTGTCATCATACTCCACGCCTTCAGATTCAATCGAAAACTCAGTCCATGAATTCACTCTTAGTATATCATCAGATCCTATCACATCGGGTTAGGTAAATGCTAGCTCAAGCTGCACACGTGACACACATAGCCTCTTTCGGGAAGTATCTATTTTCACCTTCACAGTAACACAGTCTATAAGAAGACCTTGTGATAACCATGAAGGGGAATCTATTTCCAACTTATTTCAGTCTGCAAGTGATCTCATCTCACTTCAGCTTAGGTGCCTATCAGGATACATTGGCTGCGACTGAAACTTTTACAAGTGCAGCTCTCCATGAGCTAATTATTGATTGATGTTTGTTTAATTAGAATCCGCAGGAAACACGTAGTCCCGGGGGTTCCAGGTTCAATGTACATGTACCCAGGGTTTGTTTTTGCCTGCAGACCTAGAAACATATTTGCTTCGTGTATGCACCTGCTCTTATTAAGGTATAATGTGGAAGGTGTTAAACTGTCAATTAGAATATGTCAACACCCAATTGGCGCCGTACTGCACAGTAGATTAAAAGATTATGCAAGGGAGGTAGAGTGCGACCTCTTATAGCGAGTAAACCACTAAGTTGACGGCAACCTCCCCCTTGGCGAGAGAAGTATACTTTAGGCAGATACAAGATGCCAATCTCAAACATTGTGATTTGATCTTATCTTGGTTTGGCGTACATGAACATGCACAGTTAATCCAGTTAACTTGCATTAAATTGTAGGGATAAGACAATGATCTAGCTTGGTTATGACTTGGAAAGTAAAACCTGTTATAGGAGCGATATGGATAGGATAATACCGATCTACCTCGATCTACATGATAACTTTCTATAGTGACGTCTCATTATGGTCTTTGGGCCGCGTAATGTACTGGAAACGGAGTTTGCACGTATATCGACACCTTAGAATTGAGGCCAATATGTCAGACATCAACATTTCCACGCCGTTGTTTCTTCCTATTGGCTACCAGAGAGTCATGTCCGCCATTATGCCAATTTTGTTATGTGATCATTTCCATGTGTTGAACCATATATATTTTGTTCATCGGTTGAAAAAAAAAAAAGCCAACCAAGGTGTATTGAAGATCGACATTCTAGTGCGAGCACTGACGCTTGAGGACTCCACGTCGTCACAAAAACAAGATTCGGGAGGGCTGAGTCATCATCTTGGCTCTGGAGGTCTTACCCATCCAGAGTGTCTACAATCACAGGGGGGAATTTGGGTCTTGCACGTTTTCTTTATTGTCAGGTATTCTGCTGTTCTGTGTGTCCTCACTCTGCCAACATCTTCCGGCAGCATGGATCGCATCGAACCCATCGAGGAACACGCCTCGGGGGATGCCCAGGGGTCTTCTCCAGCGCAGTCCTCAGGGTCTACTCCTCCCAGGCCAGCAAGCCCTACACCATTGCGCCCGCGGGCTCCTTCGCTTCGGACACGACGACCGAGTATCCGCCTGTCCCGCTTACCGTCTATCAGCTCCCTAGATACCGCCAATCAATCGACGCCATCGCAACAGGGCAACCAGCCATTATCGTCCTTTGAACGTCAAGCCATCCAATCTCCTCCCCCAAATGAAGAAGATGAGGCATGGTCGGGAGGTCGACGGCGCAGCAGCTCCGAACCCCGTCCGGGCCGGTGGTCTTCTCCTGCCACGCAGACGCTGTCAAGGGTCGCCACCGCGACTCCAGGGCGGATGATGCCGTTATCCGAGGAATCGTCGCGCCAAAGCCCGGCAGCGCTCTCTCCGCCTGCGATAGATCACGATCAGACAACTGAGCAAGATTTCGAGCGCCCGGATCAGCTTGAGGCCCCACCCGCAGTAGCGCGACCCGCAGGTCGCCTTCGACGAACCAGCCAAGCTGCATTGAATAGGTTCTCCCGGAATCGCGCGTCAACAGTCTCAGGAGCACCACCCACTCTCAGTTCTCAGGAGCAGCAGCGCCAAGACGAAGAGCGGCTGGAGGAACAGCGCAAAAAAGAATATGGCTCTCATGTGGTCGACGTGCTAGACGTTATAGGTAAGCCCTGTCTAACGGGACACAAGAGGTATACATTTGGCTAACATAACACCAGACCCTGAAGTGTCTGCGCTGTCGACTCTGACCAACGTCCAGAACTCCCTTTTCGTGCCGAACTTGGGTAGCTTCATCAATCGTATGCCCACTTACACCATTTCTCGGCCGCAGTACTCTTCGGATGAAGACCAGGAGACTACAACAGATGAGGGGGAATTATCTGAGGAAGCCAAGCTCAAGAAGGATAAGGAACGACGTCCGTTGGAAAGACTTCGCCCGTCCGCTAGCATGTCCTCGGTGTTGCCTGGTCCTCGTTACGCCGTTCTCCCTGAAACCCGCGGGCTGGAAGGGTGGACCAAGGAAGACTATGCGGAACTCAACGATCATGTTCGGCATATGCTTCACTCCCGTCGGTCCAAGTTCAAACGGTCAATGAGAGGATTTGGGCAGTACGTGCGGAAGCGTAAGTGTCAACTCTCTTAAGGCGCCTTTTTCACACTAACATCTTTCAGCTCTTGGGTTTTGTATTACTCTCTATGCAACTTTGATTACGTTGTTTGGTCTGGCCTGGGTGCTCTTCCTGATTGGTATGTCTTCCTTCTTTTATGCTTGCTAGTTGCTATACTGACGGTCCTCAGGTTGGATTAACATTGGTGGAAAACAACTCTATGTCATCAATATCATCGATAACGTTTTGGTGGCTCTGTTTGCTATCATGGGTGATGGATTAGCTCCTTTCCGTGCAGTCGATACATACCACATGTGTTTCATCGCGCATTACACGTTTTTGACATGGAAAATTCGTCGAAAGCGTGCTCTGCCCAACCTCAAAGACAAGAACGATCTCCCATCGAAGCCCGAGAAGGATGCCGACGTCGAATCTGGTGACATGATCAAAGAAGACGAACATGAATACTCTGTGCTCAGCCCTCGCCAACAGCTGCGGTTGATGCACCACCAGCATAAATTTGCCAAATCCCACACCTTTTACAAACCCCACGAAACCATGACACATCACGCGTTCCCTCTCCGTATCCTCATTGCCATCGTCGTTGTTCTCGACTGCCACTCTCTGCTCCAGATGGCTCTTGGTGCTTGCACCTGGAGTATGGAAGACTACAACAAGCGGCCTTTCGCCCTAACTACTGTTATCCTGTGTTGTTCCATTGCTTGCAATATCACAGGTGGTGTAATGATCATGATTGGTGATCGCCGAGCTCGTAAGAAGGAAGTTGTTGAACGGCTGTTCCGCCAGGAGTTGACTGAAGAAGCCATGAAGAAGATGGAGAAGAAGAAGGTCAAAGAGGAGCGCAGGAGCATGCAGATTGAGGAGCGCAGGAGTATGCAGGTTGAGCGCAAGAGCGCACAACTGGATCGCCCTGCGATTCCCGAGCCGTACAATGGCACCTGATTGTACTTGTTTCTATATTTCTTTCACGACCGCCACGAGATGAGCTCAGGGACATTGATCAAGTTCCTCTTGTGCTCTTAACTGTACAGTTTACCCGCCGATAATCTTGCTGCGTTTTTGGTTTACGAACATATATATTTTGCTTGGAGTTTGGCAACTTTGGAATTGGCATATGTACTGCTGCTCTATGTTTTCCATATCCTGCCGGATGATATCTATTTGCCCATTTTGATATACAGCCTAGAGAGGCATCGTGTTAGCCGATACAGCGCATTGAATTTTTTATGGAGTATATTGCTCCCAACTTCCAGTTATACATTACTCAAGTAAAACAAGTCAAATTTAAACGGACACAAATAACACACGGTACACAGGATAAAGTCTAAAACAACAAAAAAGAACACAACCCCAAAATTCAAACAACCCAAAGCAACCTTAACAGGTAATAGTCACTTTCTCTCCAACCCACCTTTTCCCACCACCCCTTACAATCTCCTCAAAAATCCACTTCCCAACCAAAGCCCTAGAAATTGTATACCCAATAGCCGGATCCTGCTCCGTCCCAACCCTAACACTCCCAAGTCCATCCCCTTTCGTCTCCCCCTCAGCCGCGCCCCCTTCCCAAACAGGAACCCGATGGTCCCCAGTCAAAAAACTAGGCCGAACAACAACAACCCCAGCCCCCAAAACCCCTTTCTCCCCAAGGCCCGCCTCCTCATCAAGCAATCTTTCCATCTGCAATTTATCCGCATGAGGGATAGGAAGCATAATAGAATACATAGGCCGGAATAACAATGGCACATCCTTGTTTCCGGGCAGATGCCCCGTCGTCGAAATGACAGTAACCATAGGCGCGACAGCGCGATACGCCTCAAGACTCTCGAACTGTGAGGCAATGATTCTCAAAGCAGCAAGTAATGTGCGAGTGGTCTGTTCCGTGACATTCGGATTAGATAGTTCGATGTGTGGCAATGCCGGAACTCTGAACTTAGATGTGGGACACTTCGTTTCACGACTGAAGGACACGCTGGGTGCGCCGCCTAGACCGGAGATTATGCTGTTGACAAGCGTGGGAGCGTGGTTGGCTGAGTTGGAATCGGAGTTGGCGATGAGTGTTTTGGCTATGCTTTCCATGTCTGTGGCGTCGCCTTGGATGATCTCCAGTTGGTTGTTTAGTATTTCTTGTGTTATGCCTGGTTGCTCTAGGAGGAGGGTTGTGAGCTTTGAGGGCGTGCGTGCTAGGGCTCGGGCTTTGTGGCCGTTGAGGAGGGTGTATGCTAGGCAGGCATTTGCACAGCCACCTGTTGCTCCGAGGAAGGCGATTGTCATTTTTGTGGTGTGGTTTGAATTGGAGATCGTAGATTGTAGGTTGTGGATATTGAAACTTGGAGCTTGAGCTTGTAGGTGGTACTTTGGTTTGATTGTGGATGTAATGTTCTGATGATAGATATTGCCTAGGGAATTCATGATTCTTTATACGAGTACTCGGTCCATCCCACGGTTCAATCGCTGGCATATCTTCCCGACTCAGCCTTACGAAGTATACAAGATTAGGGCTGTGTAGTCTAAATCGGAGGCTGCGGGACCCCGGTCGGTGCAACTGGGTGGCGCTAGACCATAAATGGTTTAGTGGCGGGCGAACAACTGCCCGCGTCGGGTGAATTTCAACGCCATTGTCCAATGCCAGCTACTGAAGTGCTCGTGTGGGAATAGGACCCTGTAAAGCTTGCATGTGGAGGGTTTATGATTGGTTTTAACAGTAATTCGGGGGAGCTTGTTCATCTTACTTTGATGTGGAGACTTGATAACTCCGCTACTTCAGGGCTATGACTAGCTGACTACCATGGTTACTACCATGGTAGAAATCATATACAGTAGGCACCAAATGGGCTGTTTCGCTAGTCTGTGAATCAAGTCCACATCCCTTGTTCAAGGCCAGTTGAACTTCCTAAAGCGGGTGCATGTTGAGTCAGCAGCTGGCGTCTCAATTCCGTTATATCTCAACTACAGTCAGTTTATCTGGTATTTCTATTGATTGAGGATATATATGATGTTTAATAGCAAATTCAAGGAGATCGTGAAGTCAATATGTATGAATAGGTCAGTGTCAAGGTGGAGTTACTTACTTACCGCTGTTGTTTATACCGATCCAGGAATATATATCTCGGATGGAAAAGCCTCCAAGTTTCACCATCACTTTTCATGATGTTTATTTACTTTATTAAATGAAGTTTACGCTCGATCTGCGTATAGCAAGGGTTGATCACTACTACGTATATATATCAAGATCAATATTTGGCAATCCAAAACCGAGCTCGTATAGCCTGGCTATGGACTGTTCAACTTCGAGCTTCTACCTGCTCACGGATCACAAAAGCAAATACACATTCACATGGTATCCGAAGTGATGCATTCAGTAATATGCAAGCTCGATTTACTGAGAATCTTTAAACCTTGAATTCGACTCATTCTACATCTTTGATCTAGATCAAGCACGAACGACAGAACTATGATCAAGGCTCATCGTTTGCAGCATGAGAGAAGACCGACATTCACTCCCTGTGGACCTCTGCTATTTACATCAAGGAAACAGGGCGCAGATCAGTATGGTTGCCTATCGTAACATAGCAAGCTATGCCTCGGAGCAGGGCGAGCCTCGAAAGTGATCAAGATCGGCATGGTACGGCGATCTCAAATTCCCGTGGATCGAGAGACAAGTGGGACCAAAATGGCTAGGGATTTGGACTACAGAGATTTTTACTAGGGGAAGAATGATGTAGATAGCGCTGTCAAGACCAAATTGAGGGGCGTTCAGCTGCATGGTGCCGGGTATTTCCTACCAGTAGCGTGCCTCTAACTATCTCAGAACAACCCAAAATGGACTGATGAAACGCCACCGGTGTCAGAGCCGTTACTTTGACTACGTTGACCTCTAAGGGCCGTTGATTGGGTTGTACAGCATTCCTCGGAGCAAGACGATCGGGCTACCACATGCCCCGTACCTGAGTATCAATTATGGAAGGACTTCAGTCTGGTATCTAACTTACAAAGCAGAGACTAGTTTAATGAGTGCTCCATCGGAGGCTCGCAAGTTGGAGCAATGTGGTCCAAAACCAGGATACGTTTGATCCCGAACCGAACCAGGGCGTAGCGTAGCCTTCAAGAATACCACTGGGAGGGCGGCATGCAGGGCTCACGCATCTCCAAGAACAAGGGGCACGTCTAATTGATGCTAAAATTCCGGAACAAGGGCAAGGGCCAATGGAATGGCTAGGAGGTAGAGATGATCAGGGCGAGCTGGGATCTAACCCTTGCGTAGGGCATTCCGAGAGCAAAAGTGGGAGTATTGTTTTTGGCCTTTACTATGAGCGATTGTCGATCAGCTCGTGCCCAAACAGTGAGATTCTGAAGATAAAAGGAAGCATCTGAATGATCTTCTAGTTCCTTCTCTCACACAACAGTTCTCTCTATCTCTCTCCATCTTCTATCATCCAAACCTTCACACCATTTTTTATTTTACAAGATTTTAATCTTTTTAATACCTCTACCTTCACAATGCAGTTCACTCTCTCCGCTGTCGTCCTCGCCCTCGCTGGCTTCGCCGCCGCCGCCCCTACTGAGGCACTCAACAACTCCGTCGAGGGTCACGAGGGTCCCCGCTTCAAGGTTCCCGATGGAATGACCGTCAAGGAGGCCCAGGCCAAGTGTGGTGACCAGGCTCAGCTCTCTTGCTGCAACAAGGCTACCTACGCCGGTGACACCACCGATGTCAACTCCGGCATCCTCGGTGGCACTCTCAGCAACCTGATCGGTGCTGGCTCCGGTGCCGATGGTGCTGGTATCTTCGACCAGTGCTCCAAGCTCGACGTCCAGAGTAAGCTATTCTCGATCATCCATGTCATGATTTCGATACTAACAGTCCCGCAGTCCCCATCCTCATTGCTGTCCCCATCCAGGACCTCCTCAACCAGCGCTGCAAGCAGAACATTGCCTGCTGCGCCAACTCTCCCTCCACCGCCAGCTCCGATCTTGTTGGTGCCGGCCTCCCCTGTGTTGCCCTTGGTTCCATCCTGTAAGCAGCTCGCTTATTCGCGATCGTGCTCCCTCTGGAGGAAAAGTTCAAGACGGCCTGTGGCATATCTTTCATTTGTTTTTGTGCTTCATATTTGTTCGAGATTCATTGCCTTATGATATACCATCATATAAGTAACCTTGTCTCTGCTTAATACATACCGCTCTAATTCTTTCAAACCTTGCCATCATCGTAGGAGTATCCAAGTAGACACAAAGCACCATACCATAACCGCATTCGTAACAAGAAAAATTCAATCTCCCTTTATCGACCTTACCCTCTCAGCAAATCCTCATTTGGTCTGCATACACATGGTAATAATCCTTTTGCGTAGAATGGCCCCAGCAAGCTTACGGTTAGAGCCGCCCCACACCCTATGTAGGTAGACTAGGCAACCGTAGGCAGACAGCCCCACATCACTCGACCAAGGTTTGAGCCTCCTTTTTGATATAAAAAGTCCCCTCTCCAAATTCAGGTAAAGCGTAGTGCAATTGCTTTATCCAAGCTTCAATTCACCATGGTTATCCAATGGATCGACACAGAAGGGCCCAGAGTGCCCACCACACTGCCAAGATTGATCAAGTCTTACATCGACCCCAAAGACCCCTCCAAAGCAGCCCACAACATCCTGCGGCTAGCGCACCTCCTCCTCTTATCAAACCACTTGACCGAGGCCCACGAAATTGCCTCAGGGGTATTCAGACTGGGAAAAAATCTCATCGAAAGAGACGATAATCGGGTTGATCTCCCGCTATACACACCTATCTCCCTAGAAATCTTCTGGCAAGAACACCAAGAAGCGTTCCCACGACCAGAAGACGCCCCAAAGCCCAATCGCGGCCCACTTGCAACATACCTAGCAAAAGAACAATGGGGCAAATATCGCGAATGCACCCGTACAGGCTGGATGCTTGATCGTTACGGGCTCGCTGAGCCGGAAGACCCATTGATCTGGCGCGAAACAGATGATCCTAAGATGTTGGCGATGTGTGCTCGCTTGCTAGCAAAAACGACTACGCCAGGAACTTATCCGCCACAGGATAGAATGCGAGAAGCCCTCGCAGCTGGACAGAAGCTTTATGCTATGCCTGAAATTCCAATTGAACATTGGTTGTTGAATAGACCTGAAAACAGCCAGAGACAGTGTTGGCTTTTGTATCGACGGCTTATTGTAGAGATGGCCATTCGAGTGGGAGAACAGCAGACTGCGGCGGATATCTTGGGTCAGGCGTTGAGGGTGGATGGATTTGCGAATGGGGGTACATTGGGGGAATTTCTTATGGTTCCTGGTATATATGATGTTTTGCCTTTGTTGGCTCGGGGTGGGAAGGAAACTAATCCGTTTTTCATTCCCAAGGCGGATGCCGAGGTCATGGTGAAGAAGATTCTTGAGGCCTTGGAGCTGCGGGCGAAGCATGGCAGGCAATGGGCGCTGGACGAATCGAAAGTTGGATGGAAGGAGCTTTTGAATCGACTTGCGGAGGGTGCATTCAAGACGCATCCTAAGGAATATCGGGCTATGGGTGTGAAGACTGCAGAGGAAATTTTGTATGATCCTGCCACGGAGAAGGAGATTAAGGCAGCCGAGAAAAAGGTCGGAAAACTGCCGGATGATTTGAAAGACATGGTCCGAGTGGCGAACGGGTAAGTTATTCTGACCCCATCCTCGTGTAAAAACATTTGTTCTGTGAGGCTAACCAGATGAATTAGATTCCAGGGTGGATGGCATCTTTTCGGGGGAGGCATAGCCGGTATTCAACATATTGGTTTTGACGACGGAGATGCAGAGAACTCATGGGATAGCCTTACCCAGGAAGATGACGAAATCCTCGATTCCAGTGACTTGATTGAGCTTCAATCAGGGTCAGAGAGTGATGGGTTCTATCATTATTACATGCGGCCTACGGCATGGAATGACGACGAAAAGATCAAAGACAAAAGGTATAGATACTGGCATTGGGCGCCTTGGATGGGTAGCATTGCCCGGTATAACTCAGTGAGAGACTATGTTGCAAGCTGCGTGGAAGAGGTAGAGGAAATGCTTGAGCTGGGCGAGAAAGAAGAATACCAATTAGAGGACGAAAGCCAAGAAGAGGATTAAAGCTAGGATTGAATGCAACTCTCATCAGCTTTCTTTCTCGCATTATATTAAGAGAAGAGCTATTCCTCTCGGTACACTTTAGCGGGATAATATGGAACGGGCCATTTAACAAATTTTGCTTCACCTATGTCAATCCCATCCTCTCCTTCGGCTCGGACACTATCCCGCAAACAGCCTGCATTTCACAAGAGCCATCAGCGCTAGACACATTATTCCTCCTTCCAGGCTGAGCACCGTGTATCGCAGGATCTATAACAGGGCCCCTTGACCTACTTTGTAGTCGACTTGGATACCACACAAAGAAGCCGACCATCACTAAAAGCATCAATGCACCATCAAACACATACAGCGGCCATTCGGTGGTGACAAGGTATCCAGCTTCGTTCACTGATTGCATAGCAAATTCAACAATCCGAAAAATGTTTCTCGCAAGGATCGCCGTGGACGTCATGTATAACATGTTGAGACATGCTTGCCAAGGTATACCGATCGAATCACCAGTCACGACCATGTGTGCACGGAACCTCCTGTGAAATATCCCACAACACACCATAAAGCAGACGAAAACAACAATTTGCAAGACCAGTCCGGCGATGATAATGTAATCACCAGTCAGGGTGGTATCTGAGTCGGCCAAAAGCCCAGAAGCATTTCCCTGGATCAGGAGACACAGTATGTCACCCGTCACGAAAATCTTTGTAGCCTAACAGATGGTGAACGGGGAAAATGACTCTCCATGGACGGCTCTGACGATGCGAGAATATACCATGTATAGTGTGGCCGCGAAGAAGACTGGGGGTATGACGAGGAAAACGCTTTGCATAACGTATAGTATCAGGTTGCCCGTGTTGTATGTCGACGCTGCTCGCATAACATAGCCAATCACTTCACCTAGGGAAATTCGCAATGTCAGACATATCAGGTACACATAATATCAAAATCTGGAGAAGAGTATTCGCACTAATTCCGCCAAAGGCAAATGGAAGACAAAACCACATCTGCTTTTTGTGTATTTTCCAGGCATGGGCTGCAGTTGCAAGAGCAAACAGAGCGGTGAAGGTGACAGCGAGGGGTAAACTCGGTACATAGCGCCATAGATAGGCGCCTTGGTAGGTTTGGAGAGTTGGCATGTCAGATGAATAGAAGTGCTGCTCGTACTGCGAGATAGCAAGATGTCAAATTATTCTCAATAAAGAAAGGGCGAGAACCCTTTCTTCAATTAACATTTCTCATTTTGCGCCTAACAAATTGACAAGATGTTGAATCTGACAAGGCATCTAAATAAAAGCTCCGTATGAATCAGTCTGTGTCAAGAGATTGTAAATGTCTCACTTATAGATCGGGGCGAAGCCGAACACGCGTGTTAGGTAACACGCGTATTAGCTCAGCAAACAGTGGCCAGGCCTACAGTCACCTATGGCAGCAGTCCGAAATTCTTTCCAACTCAAATATCAGCGACAACGTGCTATAACCAGATTTCAAGAGTGAGTTTTCATATGGATATTAACTTATACGCAAATTTGACTGAAGCTGCTCGACCCGGAGAGAGATACCCGTGGACTACATGTACATGTACTTCGGAGGGCCCACGGTTGGCTCGGGGCTCCACTTCTCACACCTCCAAGCCATCTAAGCACGAACCTCAATTTTCTGATATAGTGCTTCAGGGCGTAATAAATTTAAAGACTTTCACCAATAATACGCGTGTTGGACGTGAGCTGCCGTCTATGATCGCCGGATGCCTGCGATATGCTGCGTCGCCGCCACAAGAAATCACGAGCGGGTTGCTTACAATGGTGAGTTAAGTGTCGTGAATCTTTAGGGATTCCGCTTGTGTAGCCAACTAATTGTGTGAACTAGTCGAAAGAGGCATATTAAGGTAAGGGCTTACTATGCATCCTTCTATATGGCTAATCTGAGTCTTTGCAAACCAGTGTGATGAGGGCCGCCCAATATGCCGTCTCTGCATCAATTCCGAGCGAGAATGCAGCTATCAAAGCCAGATCTCACCTCATAGCCAGCCTGAAAGTCAGAGCAATATGAAGAGTCCAAGGCGCGAAACTCTGCACAGTATCTATCCTCAGACCAGCACATTTCTGTCCAACCCACCTTCACATGAGGCTCATAATGATCAAAGTCACCACGGACAAAGCTCCGAAGAGAACATCAACCTCAAGCATATGGAACTGCTCATTCACTTGACCACAAACAAAGATACCTTCAGTCTTGGCCTAACCGCCAACGATGATTCCACAGGTTCCGAGCTGGCTTTCGCATTGAAGACAAGTCTAGAGTCGCCATATCTTTTGCATCAACTGCTTGCATTCTCCGCCCGTCATTTGGCATATCTTCACCCTGATCGCCCAGATAGTTATCTCCATCAAGCTGTCACCCTTCAAACTAGTGCTGCATCACTTTTCACTGCCGTTGGCACGGAAGTCAATCAATCAAATTGTGTCGCTGTTCTTCTTTTCTCATCTATCCTTGGACATCAGCTTCTTGCAGACACACTCGCGAAAAGACCTCCGGAAGGCTTGGATGAATTCATGACAAGCTATGTACAGTTTGTCGAGATGCATAGAGGTATCCACACAATTGCCATGACTGCTTGGCCGCAATTAATGAAGACCGAGCTTGAGCCTATTCTATCGTGGAGCTCTCAGTTTACTGCACGGGAGCCAAGGGGTCACGATTGCCAACAAGTCAGGGAACTGATAGTCGGCTCGAAGTCGCTGCTAGAAGATGAAAAGAAGACATGTTTGCCTGTTATCGATTACCTGCAGGTCGGATTTGATGCAGTGTCAGCGGACGAGGAACAGGGGAATCGACATCATATGCTTTGCACATGGCCTATGTTGGGGTCATCAGAGTTCACAGCACTGCTGGCTGCAAAACAGCACGAGGCTTTGGTCATACTAGCATATTATGCGCTGTTGCTTCATCATGGGAGGCATCTATGGCAAGTTCAGGACGCTGGGGTCTATATGTTGCAGATCATCACTGTCTATCTTGGAACAGGATGGGATTATTGGCTTGAATACCCAAGAAGAGGGATATTTGCTACCAAATAATGTTTCTGGGAATGCGGCACAGAAATTTGTGGGGACGAAAGTGTGATAAAGACATTCGTTCGAACTTGAATCCGCGCCAATTTACCATGGATTTCTTTATACCCGCACACAAGTCATACAACAGGGGGCATAAGTCTTTTATATCCCCTGCCGTCATACAATTTAATTGATTCACCTCATGAACTTGGATGTGAACATGACAATATTTCAAAAAAGCTGCTCAGACCGTGCATAAAACGCATGAAATGGCAAATCGTTTCGAGGATGTCGAATAGTAATTGTCTAATATTTTATGGCAACGTTACCAGTCTTATGGCCCCTGCTGTATATTAAAGGACTGTAGTTGAAAATGTGATTTTCTGGTCCAAATTGCATCTTTGAAAGCATGAAACAACCTTCTTGCGGGGTCAATATCATCCCCGGATTGGTCAACGCATCGTTGTTCCTGTTATTTACACGTTTGACAGTTGAAAATTGTGTAGCCCTGCTATTACAGTTTTTATTTGTTAGAATTATTCCTGCTATGCAATATCTGCTCGACTTGAATTCCTTGTATAGGTTCTAGCAGGAGGACAAAGTCACAGATAGCTGAACCGATAACACAGGCCCTAGCTATGACTCTTTGCCAAGGGATAAATCCCAACAGATTACTTTAAAGTTTCCCGGAACATCCCCGGAAATCGGAACAGGATATAGAAAAGCCGGTATAGATCGAGGCGAGGGCACCTATCAGTGGTTGGAATCTTGCCGAGATAAGAATCAGACTGATAGGAACTTTGTGGCTGCTCATGCCAAGATGCGAATGTGAGGGGCTGGCATCGCTTAAAAAGATATCTTATGCGGATTCAGGAACAAAATCCCCAAGTATTGGCTTACATCGTCGCACCCGCCTATCTCATCCTGGTCATAGGCCGATGGAGATTAAAGAAACCCTCGAAACAAGCAAGTACTTGCGAAATGCACCGTCAAGGAAGCCTGATAGATTGATATGTGCATTCTCTCCAATCTTTCCCCCAACTATTGTGGGACATGATCAAATCATGGCGGTATTTTGAACCCCGAGATGATATTGTTAGGCACACTGTGTAACATTATAAAAGCCCGAGGACTGGAAGGCGAAGTGAACTTTGCTGGAAACAGAAAACATCTGGATTCCACAAATTGAGTATGCCTGGCAGCTCTTGGTATCTTACTGTAGCGCTAGGACTGGCCTCGTTGGTCGACCCGGCTGCTGGTAGACTTCACACCGATCTCCGACGACCCTCACCAAAACAGAACCATGATAGTAGACGAGACCTTTACCGAGGATTAGGTCAGAAGTTGAATGATCGAGATCTGGTTCATGAACGTAGCTTAAGCGAAGCTGGTTCTTGTCTTGAGTCTAACTTCACTGAAATCCATGCCCCGAAGAAAAACATCTGGACCGGCCTTACGGACCCCGAAGCTGCAAGTGTCCTGTCATGGCTGTTCAAACAAGCTGATCTGAATTTGACCATCGCCAAGGATGCTGGAGACTGGGACAACACTATGTATGGTATATGTTATCACCTTTGTTTCGGCTTTGGCTAACACTCAGAAGTGAACTCGTCGAGCTCATGCAGCCCAATAAGACCAACTCTCTTCATTTCATCGATCATGGTGGTAAAGCACCGCCCAGATATGCCCATGTGGTAATCGATCACCGAGCAAGTGTTGACCCTTACTATGCGGACATCCTTGTTGGTCCTCTGCCAATTGTGAATGGAAAGACCAAGTGGGAGCCACTTGAGTATCCATATACTCGTAAAACGCAAGGCAAGATCCGAAATGTCGAAGCAGATAGCACTCTTATGTACGACACGTGGCTGCTGGGTATTAGTACCTCAATAGCTGACATTACTCTCGATCTTTGGAATGGAACGGCCCTCGGACTGGACAATGACACGATCGGGCTCTGGGGTATCGACCCTCTATCGCAAGAAAATGGTCGAATCCTCCGTTGGGATCAATTCTGGCATAATCCAACCGATGAATTTGATTCTTCAACTTTGCTCCCCTTGGGGTTGTACGTGCACTCAGATGTTACCGGCCGAGATGCATCAAAATGGAAGGTTCTGGGGTGGCTGTACAATAACATTTTCTACCCAACAACTGAAGCCTTCCGAAATGCCTTCTACAGCCCAGGTTTTGATAAACTTGGAGCAAATATCGACGGCACTTGGGCACACACTGATCAACGAGGAAAGGTCCTGCCGCATGATCGATCCTACCCTCCTGTTTCTGTTGCTCCTTCGGGATCAAGGTTCGGGGTTGATGTGGAGCAGAAGTATGTCGAATGGATGGACTTCTCTTTCTATATCAGCTTCTCTCATGATGTCGGAATGACTCTACATGATATTCGGTACAAGGGCCAGCGTATCCTATACGAGCTGGGATTACAGGAAGCTCTTGCCCACTACGCTGGTAAGTTGTTCTCCGCTATGGTATATCAATCTGAATCGTCGCTAATTTAAACCAGGAAACGACCCTGTGCAATCCATGACTTCGTACCTTGATACTTATTATGGTTTTGGGCCCTACGCATTCGAGTTGGCCAAGGGTTACGACTGCCCATCTTATGCAACCTATCTCAACAGCACATTCTATCAAGAAGAGACTACCCATACGCACATTCACAGTATTTGCCTCTTTGAATATGATGCGGATTACCCGATGCAACGCCATAGCAGCAACACTTATGTGTCTATCACGAAGAACGTCTATTTTACGGTTCGCTCTGTGTCCACAGTCGGCAACTACGACTACATGTTCAGGTACGTGAGAATTTCACACAAACCAAAACATTCTTTTGTATCTAACGCGATATTTCAGTTACTCTTTCTATATGGATGGATCTGTCGGCGTTGAAGTGCGGGCATCTGGATATATCCAGTCAGCTTATTACGCCCACAACGAGGAGTTTGGCTACCATATTCACGACGCACTCTCAGGTTCAATGCATGACCACGTCCTCAACTTCAAGGCTGACTTCGATATCCTTGGACTAAACAACACTATCCAGTTGACTAATCAATTCCCAACCACCCAGACATTTGCGTGGTCCAACAAAACCCGCAATACAATGAAGATTAAACATTCAAACATTGAGAGTGAGGATGAAAGCCGATTTAACTGGGCTGCCAACGCTGCCACCCAGGTGAAAGTACTCAACCTGGATAAGACGACACCCTATGGTGAGCATCGGGGATATCGTATTTCTCCCTCGACAGGAAGCATTCACCTCACCGTCGAAAACTCGACCAATCTTCGCAATGCCGCGCAATGGGCCAACTATGATGTCCAAATTACCCAGCATCATGACACAGAGCCTCGATCCGCTCATGCTAAGAACTCCCAAGACGTGGAAAATCCGCCTATCAACTTCGATGAGTTCTTCAACGGCGAGAATCTCACACAGCAAGATCTAGTCGTGTGGCTGAACTTGGGCATGCACCATGTTCCACACACAGGTGATCTTCCTAATACAGTGTTCACTACTGCACATTCAGGTGTGCAATTCATGCCACTGAACTATTTGCTTGGTGATCCAAGTCGGGAAACAGTGAATATGGTTAGAGTGGATTATAAGGACGGTAATGTGTCTGCAGTTCACACATTTGGCCAACATGATGACCAGTGTACGTTGGATTTCGAGCCAGCTGAGTCTGACTTATGGGATTATGTCGGCGATGTTGTGGTCAGGAAGTTCCCCTATGACCCAAATGATCCTTACTATGAGACGGATAGCATATCCTAAAGAGTCTGGTATCATGAACGTCGGTATAGCTTCGTGATGAAAATAGTCATAGCCCAGCTAGCCGAATAATTACACAAGGGTTTGTCTAGTGACCCTTGCTTGAGTTTTGAACCATCGATCATCTGCTAGCCATAAACTGGCGCTACAATCCATGCTTCACCACGAATCTGTATCGCGTTCTTTCGACAAGTTGAAGTTCGATAAATAGACATGCACATAAATATTATGCAGAGTACGAAGTTATGGTGATAATGTATGCCGTTGGCCGGTGTTCAAGATCCGGCAAAAAGTTATGACCGAAAAGCGCCGAGATACCGAAACGCCCGAAAGTCGAATATCGGTGATTATTTTCGCTTTGACACCTCTCTGGCGGCTAGCCGAAACGATTTTTGACGTGCCGAATTTCCGGGTGGGTCTCAGCGTTCAAATACAATCCATCTCCCAGTCTCCAGACTATAGGTCACTACTTTCAAATTGCAGATCACGCTCTTTTTCGTGTTTTACACTGAGCCCCAGTTTTCTGCAATCAGTCTAAACACATTCCAAACATATTTCTACCATCCCTCCATTTCTTTCTAGGGGTGTCAAATCTTGAACTTTGCCTGCGAATAAGCCGATTCAAATGTTATATTGGATCTGATTGAAATTTTGACAAAATCATTGCGCACTATTTGTCCAAGCCCCTCAATCTGCGCTCGAATGATTCCTACATCTTTCTCTTTGATTCGACTTAGCGATCATTATGGTTGCCAACAACAATGCAGCCGATCCAATAATCGCCACAGAAGTCAAAACTCAGAAACATATCTCATTCTGGCGTCTGCTTACCGACCAATCAATCATCACTGAAGAGGTGCTTCATCACCACTATGAAGGATCAGGGACTGACAACGACCCTTATGTTGTCACATGGCTGGCGAACGATCCTCGGAATCCCATGCAGTTTAGCCTGACGAGAAAAGCCATTATTACATTCAACACAGCAATTGCAACATTTGTTATATCGCTGTCTTCTTCCGCTTATAGTGGTAGCATTGAAGGCATCATCGATCATTTTCATATCGAAAGAGAGGTCGGCACTGTCGGTCTATCCCTCTTTGTTTTCGGATTCGCTGTTGGACCACTGCTATGGGCACCTCTAAGTGAAACTATTGGCCGACAAATCCCGTTCTTCATTTCGTTCCTCGCTCTTTCCTTGTTCTCTGCAGGGTGCGCGTGTGCTCAGAATATCCAAACCCTGTTGATTCTTCGGTTTTTCGGAGGAGCTTTTGGCTCTGCTCCTCTCACGAATGCTGGCGGCGTGATTTCAGATATGTTTATGGCTAGACAACGTGGCTTGGCAATGCTGCTATTTGCATCGACTCCTTATCTAGGTAAGCTTCATCTTCAAACAGACAACGAGCGGACGCATTCTTGAGCAGTGCTGATATACCTATTAGGACCCGCTCTAGGGCCCATTATAGGTGGATTTCTCGGAATGAATGCAGGCTGGAGATGGGTCGAGGGGTTCCTTGCTGTTATAGCCGGCATAGCTTGGATCTGCATGGCCTTTTGCGTTCCTGAAACCTATGCACCGGTCCTTCTCCGAAAGCGTGCGGCCCAGTTGTCCAAACTGACGGGGAAATGCTATCAAAGCAAACTGGATATTGAAAGAGGGAATATTTCGGTGACGAATCGACTGAAAACAGCCTTCTCTATGCCCTGGGTGCTTCTTCTCCGTGAACCCATTGTGCTTCTTCTCACCTTCTACGCTGCCCTGATCTATGGTGTACTCTACATGCTTTTCGAAGCACTTCCAATCGTCTACCAAGAGGACAGAGGATGGAACGCGGGTGTTGGAGGCCTTCCATTCCTTGGTGTCATGGTTGGAGTCTTGTGTGGCGTTGTCTACACCATGTGGGATAACAAAAGATTCATACGAGCACAAGTGAAACACGATGGATTTGCTCCGCCGGAGGCTCGTCTGCCCCCTTGCATGGCTTCTGCCGTGACTATCCCGATTGGTCTTTTCTGGTTCGCATGGACAAATTCGCCGTCTATCCACTGGATGTGTAGTATCGCAGCGCTCGTTCCGTTCGGCTTTGGGCTGCTGCTAATCTACATGGGGATCGTCAATTACCTCATTGACTCGTACACCATCTACTCGGCTTCGGTACTGGCAGGAATGTCGGTCCTCCGGTATACTTTCGGAGCCGTATTTCCATTGTTCAGCTCGTATATGTACCACGGTCTGGGCATACATTGGGCTTCATCTATTCCGGCATTTTTGTCGGTATTTTGCATGCCTCTTCCCTTTCTGTTTTACAAATATGGTGCGCAGATCCGAACGAGATGCAAGTATGCCGCCCTGTCGCAAAAACGTCTCGATGCAATACAGCAAATAGCTGCGGCAGAAAAAGGAGTGGCATAACCGTCTACTGAGAAGGAAGAGAAAAATAGAGGTCTTTTTTGGCAATGTCAATATTATATTCAGTTTATAGCTTCATAGCCCCCATGATACCCTCCCCATTTCCAGGGGATTGATAGAAAGTAACTCGTGACAATCCGACAGATTCAAGCAAATCTCTCCACTGCATTTCCGAGTGCTCAAAAGCTACAACTTGCACCATCATCATAACTCTCATGCAGGCTGTTGGTAGATCCCCGATTGTATCTGGGAGGATTTATTCAAAAAGAAAAGAATCAGCTTGGAATATCCGTCTTCATTGCAGCCAGGATCTTTCGTTCAGATAGCCCGACATCGCTCGTCTGACCGGTCATGGAGGATCCAATGCATGAAGTATACCCGAGTGTCTGAGGTCAGCAATGAACCATGAATGAGATTTATGACCTCTTACCTTTGACAGACTAAGGAGTGAAGAAATGATGCGCCATAGGCTCCACATCGGGTGGAATCTTTGTGCATCACTTTAAATCACATATCCCGTTGTTGCAAGAAGTCGGAGAAAACGGTCAACGACGATCGGACTTGCTCCCGGTCTTTTTGCAATTTCCTGGGTAGGTACTCCCCGCTCTGGTTTCTGGCTGATTTGAGTGAATATGCCGAGTTGAACACCCATGCGTATAGGCGTCAATATGGGGGTGGGTTCTATTCAATCTCGTCAGTACTTTAGGCTTGTTCAGCTTATTGTTCATCTCCATTCAGCCCTGCGAAGTGTCCCTCAGCAGGACACGGTTGAATCGAGACTCACCATCACAACATCCTGGATGATTCTTTCGACCGGTGGCTCCAGAATATCTAGCAATGCACGGGCGGCGGTCAAGGCCTGTAGCTGAGTAGCTTCATTGAGTTTGTCTGAATTGACTGTCTCGGTGAGCGCATTGATTTGGCCTGTTATATCGAGTTCTTGATATATTCTTGTGTTCTCTGTAGGTAAATGACATGGTGGCTTCTCAATTTACCGGGTGGAAGAGATACATAGCAATATGCTGTCTATACCTGTTAAGAAGCCTGTACAACTATCCTATCCTTGCTAGGTTATATTCGCCATCATATCCCCCCGATAAAGGAAGCGACAGTATACCAAATCTAGTATTGCAATCTTGAGCAATAATTTCAATAAAAGATCATGCGAACAAAAGAGTCAGTAAGTGGTGGAATTTGTAGATCGGTGATATACCGTCCAATATGGTATCCCGCGTGCGACACGTAAAAGCGACAACCTAGCTCAAAAGCGCAAAAAAGCGCTAGATAAGCGCGCTGCAAAAGAAAACCTCTCGTGTCAGTACCTATGATGCCCAAGGCTAGAACTAGCGGTGGTCCTCGGATCTCCCTTGCAGCATCTAGCGCAAAACCTGATTGGAATCACAGCCAGAATTGAGTACACTGCCCCTCCCGATGATAATCGTTGCCATATTGCGGGATACTACTGCAGACTAAGTCTTGGGCTGCATAGGCAGAACTGATCATTAAGGACAACATGCCCACTTGCCCGATTTTGGATTTTGGGACTCGACGCTGCTAAAATTTCGTCTTTCCGTGAGGGTTTTTGTCCCGTTAAGTTATCTCCGAGTTTGTTCGGTGGCTCACATTTATCATGACTTGGTCCAAGCCATTTTTGAAGCTTCATGATCAGCGACCGTGGTTATTACTGCTGAGGTCGTCGCAGTCGTTTATCGTTACTGCTGTTTCGCTGTCGATGTTTACGGTACTTCCTTCAATGCAAGAAACGCGGATAGAATGATATAGCTAACACTTTCTTATCCAGGACCTCTTTCTATATGCCATGGTAACCACGCTCCAAGCAAGACCAAGACCGATCCCCACCTGACTGGCTGCAGATCATCCCCGTCATGCCAAGTGCCTTGGTATCCAGAGCTGGAGTACCCTTTGAAGATAGTATGTGATTCCCACAAAATGATGAAGACAGACTTATTAATGCAGTGATCTTCAACAGGGGAATATTGGAACAGCATCCTCCTCGTTTCAGAAGCCATTGCAGCCCTTGTATGCAGTCCGCTATTCAGATACATGCTCGACGTTTCAGGGACACGCCAGGGCCCATACCTCTCTGGCCTCGTGCTATTATTTGCATCTATGGTGATATTCATGGCCTCGCACTCTGTGGCGTGGTATGTTATCGCGCGAGTACTCCAGGGCGCAGCAACGGCGATGGTATCCGTAGCTGGTCTGGCAATTGTGACGGATACAGTTGATAAAGCTAGTCTTGGACAGATGATCGGGTATATTGGTACTGCCATGACACTGGGCCTCATGTCCGGTCCCTTGCTTGGTGGAATGGTGTACGAGGTTGGAGGGTTCTATGCGGTGTTTGGTACAGCTGTTGGAATAGCTGCTCTTGACTTCTTTCTTCGACTTGCTGTTGTCGAAAGGAGAGTAGCCGAGCGTTGGTTGTGTATTGCTGACAATGAACGGCCTACTGAGGAGAATGGTTATGTCTCCGAGCAGCCGCCGTATGGGACTATCACTAACCGAACACCTTCATTTACGATTATTTCCAAGGGCACCTTCGCTTTGGGGAAACTTTTGCGACAGCCACGGATTCTTATTAGTCTCTGGGCTGTGGTCGTTGGGGCTCTTGTGGTATCTGCCTTTGATGCGGTATGCCATCTATGTGATGCTCACGGAAGTTCTGCTAATGCATTATACAGACTCTGCCAATTTTCGTCGAGGACACATTTCATTGGAACGTTCTAGGCGCCGGTATGATCTTCCTACCAGGCGCCGCAGCTGCAATCTTTCAGCCTCTCTTCGGTGAGCATCCATACCATCGATTCTGTCCTATATCTAAAGCTCACTCTAACCTACATGACAGGACTTTTATCTGACCGTATCGGATCCCGCATAATCGCATTCACAAGTTTTGCTGTTCTAGCACCAACATTGGTCTGTCTTCGTTTCGTGGAAGACAACTCGGCACCACACAAAGCTTTACTCTGTGTTATCTTAGTTCTAGTCGGAATCTGCATCGACTTAAGCGAGCCAGCTCTTATAGTTGACATGCAACGCGTTCTGGACGATATGGAAGCTGCAGATCCCGAAATATTCGGCGAAAAAGGTGCTGTGGCTCAAGCTTTTCGTTTAGAGAATATGGCACACTTTGGAGGACTTGCTTTGGGTCCGATGGCTGGAGGGATGGTTGAATACCGATATGGCTGGAAGGTCATGACACTTGCGCTGGGAGTTCTGTCTGCAGCTACTGCTCTGCCTATGCTTTTCCTCAGTGGTGCTGTTGTAGAGGATACTTGGACTGAATCTGCTGACGATGACTTGGACCGGGAACCCTTGCTGGCGGAGTAAGCTTGCATTGGACTGTATATAGTGACGCAAAAGTAATATTTCTGGTCCATTCTGGATCTGACGTTCGCTAGATGACTGCAAGGCAAGTAGTGTGAGCAAGACTCATCACTTCAAGTTTTTTTGTGAGGGGGTTCAAACTCCTTTGGTGTCCAAACTTGGCACAAATCAACCAATATGCGTTGCGGAGTGCATGATATTTTCTTGAAGGTCTTTTGTCCCACGCATCAGATATTGTGTGGTGTCGAAATCGAAGCATAAGCTAGAAAACAGACAATTTGGCAACTGTGCGTAACGTCAAGGTAGTCATATTTACCCAATCGATGATGCACAGAATCCACAAAGGTCAAGGCAGCCCGTACTGCGGGATTGATAAAGCCAAGCATTCCAGCTTGATGCTCGAAAGATGGTGAAATGCACGAGCGATCAACATGAAGCTCTTCGAGAGACTTCGCAAGACCCTCTCAAACATCTATTATACATCAGAATATAGCCAACTTCCATTCTCAGAAACTGCAGAAGTTAGCCGACACAGAGTCCAATAAGGCAGATACACTTCCCAGCAGAGTCAGAGCGCCATGAATTGATTCAGCTAGCAGCAAAAATTGCTGACTTCGAGCCCATTCGCATGTACGTGTGGCCCGAAGGCATCCCATGGCGGAGTCCCCAGTCAAATCGGTTGTCAAGATGCATCAAGACTAACCCTCATCCTATGTCCAACCAATCACTGCTGGGTATGCGACATAGGTCCAGTCTATGTATGCGGCACAAAAGGAGCATGTTCGAGTTCGGTTTCAACGAGTGGGATGACAAGAAGTCTGGGGATGATGGGATTTGCTGGAGTCAGCAATGGCCATTGATGAATGATGATGTACTACGGGAGAACACAGAGTTCGCGTGGCGGGTGGTCAGGCATGACTGCATCCCCAGCGCTGTCACGCAAATTGACGTTCCGGTTCGTGCTGAGAGTGGCGCTCTTGTTCTAGACGGCGAGGGGACCTTGCTTATCACGAAGAGTAGTGTTTTCTGCGACAAGCGAAACCCAGGAATGACCAAGGGTAATATTGAAGCTGAATTGAAGCGACTGCTGGGTATCAAGAAAGTGATTTGTTTCCCTGGTCGGCGCAATATGGACATTACCGATGTACACATGGATGCGGAGGCGAGGGTCGTGCATCGTCATAAAATTGCACACTTGAAACCTCACGCCATTGCCATCGACCTGTGGCAGGAGTTGGCTGCCGAGATCCGCGAGGTTCTGGGCCGTGAGACGGACGCTAAGGGACGGCGCTTGCAGATCCACCGTATTGAGGAACCGGACCCACGAGGCTTGGTGATGTCTGATCACGATGAGCTGTCGGCGAGCTATGTCAACATTTATTTAGTGAATGGTTGTGTCGTTATTTCTCAGTTCGGTGATGAAGAGAGAGATCAGAATGCACTGGAGATTCTGCAGGGCGTTGCCTTTGGGCGGGTGATCAGGCAGGTGAATGCTAGTGCAATCCCCCTTACTGGTGGAGTGCTGCACTGCGTCGCTTAGCAGGCTCCGATGGTGGAATCCCGGCCAATGAGTCCATGGATGTGGCGTTGTGGCCGAACTGTTGGTCTGTTAGCTACGGCGCAAATGAAGTTGGAATCATTGTGCATTCATCCTAATCACGCCCTGGAATGAGGTATTTTGCGGACGTTAGGAGCCGTGCAAAATTGTTCTGATTTACTTTCGCATGACATCTGCGTTGTTATTCTGGAAACAATGGGTGATTGATTTGCCGATCTCAAGTGGAACTGGGCAGTATTGATGCCACCAAAGTCGAAAAGTCCCGGTTCAAAGGTCTGGAACTGTCCTCTGTTCCCCACACGTAGGATCTGCAAGTACTCTCATGTACAGTACTGTAGTATTTCAGCTGTGAAAAAGCAAAGACTAAGCCGTGCAGAAACCCCAGGGTCCTTTTTAGTGGCGTATCAGATCGCAGAGTACCAATTGGTCTAAATGCCCGACCAAGGCAATATATGTGCATGCGCATAGACAAGACCCGAAACAAATGATGCTATACATAGTGGGGGGGGGGCACTTTTTCTATTTTTCTGTTGGGCCTCAGCCGCACCCACTTAGATCGGCGCGCACATCAAGATCAAGTCTCGGGGTTCCTGCATGTTATGATTGTTGTGATTTCTATGACATAAAAGTATTTCCTTAGACCGCCGCTAGTGCATGTATATGATTCTAATGCCTCAGTCTCTTGGGCTTAATAACCCGAGCTCGCCACGCCCTGTTTTTAGCCTTCACACTTATACAGGATGCCCTGATGCTGTACGTAGTTATATGACAATGATATAAGACATTGCTTTTAGATCGCAGTCAGCCGTGTAGTCCAAGTAGAAATGCCCTACTGTGTGACATGCAGCCTTGAAGTTTCGTCATACATCTCGACATTCTCACTCCTTAGGACTCCACACCATGCAATCCACAAAGCATCAACAGCCAATGACCGCATCATATTCATACCGAGTCCTCATCTGTGCAGAATTGTCTCATTCCGCTGATCTTTTTCTAAGGTGCAGCTCCCCTCATGCCCCGTCCTGCAACTACTACAGGCGAAGCCCTAGGGTACGCATCAAATATATCTCAATGCAAATATCATTGGCTCTTTTGCAGCTTGATTGGGTCTTGCAAGGAGCACTTGGCCTAGTACGACTCATTGCTTATTATTTCCGTGAGAACTCAACGTAATGCAGTATTGTAATTGCGTGCAAACCTGCTTTTTTGTTTTTGTTCGCGGGCGAAGAAGCTGCAGCTAACAAAGCTCTATAAACAGCGTTGTACCCGGGACACGGGATCCTAGAATACATATCATTTGAACGACATTCATATACTTGATATCGTAGTCTTTTCGGTCGCTGGATGTCTTGTAATGTTGTTTCAAAGTCCCAATTTTCAAGTCCCCCAAATTCTACTCGACCGATTCATCTCCACAGTCATGGCTCTGCTCCCCGTTCCCCGTGAGACTATCCTTCCTGGAAAAGTCATCCACGCACCCCACAATGTCGAATACCGGAAATGCTCCCCAGATGAGCTGGTCGATCTGGCAATTGAAGGCAACATTGCGCGCATAGCAAAACGCTCTCTTGTTGGTGGCGATGAATCCTTCTTCGTCGCCGATTTAGGGCAAGTCATTCGACAGCATCGCCGATGGACCCAGAACCTACCAGGAATACGTCCATATTATGGTATGGAATCGTACTACCTTTCCATTTCCGGCCAACCAAAATAAACTACAATGCCTTTGGTATCCGGGTTTAAACTAACATCTCCCCAGCTGTCAAATGCAATTGCGACCCAACATTCCTCAAAGTCCTCGCGGACCTAGGCACAAACTTCGACTGCGCATCCATAGAAGAAATGCGCACAGTGCTCAACCTCGGCGTGGACCCTGCTCGGATCCTATTCGCAAATCCATGTAAAGCCCCCGCAGCCATTGCGTTCGCCCGCGAGGTTGGCGTGCTACGCACTACATTTGACAACATCGATGAGCTAGACACTATCAAAGCACACATGCCCGAAGCCCAACTGTTACTTCGAGTCTATGCAAATGATGACAGCGCCTTTATCTGCTTAGGTGAGAAATTCGGTGCCCAGCTTGATACTACTGAGGAATTATTATCACGGGCGTGGGAATTGGGGTTGAATGTTATTGGCGTTAGTTTCCATGTTGGTAAGTCAGTTCACATCGTCGTAGCTCTGTTTATCAGGTTGATTAACATGTACCAGGAACCGGCGCTACAAACACAGCATCATTCTGCAAAGCAATTAAAGATGCGCGAGTGGCGTTTTCACAAGCAGAGCAGTTAGGATTCACACCCCATCTTCTCGACATTGGTGGTGGATTCCAGGATGATTGTTTCGAGGCCCTGGCTCCATTTCTAAGAGAAACGATTCGGTCAGAATTCCCTGCTGGTATTACAACCATCGCGGAGCCAGGTCGGTTCTTTGCCCGCAGTGTTTATACCCTTGCATGTCGAGTGATCTCACGGCGACGTCAACTTGGGAGTGCGGCCACTGCTGGAATTCCGGATATGCTCTATCAGAATGATGGTGTCTATGGGAATTTCATGAATGTGATTATGGAGAAGGAGATTATGGTTCCTTATCTGGTTGGGAAGAGGAAGGGTGCCGCTTCAACTAAGATCAAGGCCAGTGATGAGAGTGAAAGGCCTGATGGACATCGATATTCGATTTGGGGGCCTACTTGCGATAGCACTGATTGTGTTGTCCGGGAGGTGACTCTTGAATCCGAGGTCAGGATTGGTGATTGGCTCAGGTATAAGAATATGGGAGGTGAGTGATCTGGCTCCATTCAGTATGGATCATGAAGCTAATATGTTTGCAGCGTATACCACTACCACTGCAACCCAGTTCAATGGGTTCAGTAGTACATATGATACTTTTTATGTGAACAGCGAGACAATGCCTTCATACTAGGCTGTGCTGTTTATCCTTTGTGTTTCGGTTTCATGATGTTTCGGTGGAGTTTTCAAAATAGGAAGGATGTTTGTCTTCAAAAGCGCCGTGTTTCAAGCGTGTCTTAAGCTTACTGCGGCATTGGAGATAGTTGTATATAAACACACCAGCATTCATTGATAATTTTCAGAATGATATTGATACACTTATTCCATTCGATATTCCGAAACGACGAGCGGACAAATGACATAGGCAAGACCAGAGATGGTATTTCCAAGCCTCAAGCACTCGTCCCACACTTAAAGCTAGAACGTGTTTTTTGAATGCCATTCTGGTCTCAGTATCAGGCTTGACCCCCACTTGGTACTATTGCTGCTTTGATGGTTGATTTTCCAGCCGGAACATATAATCCTTACCAAGATATATGTCGAAATATTAAAAGAAGGCCTAGGGAGCAGGGGATTGTGAAACCAAAGCTAGACCAAACGTACCAAAACTCTTCCTTTGTCAGAGCCAAAACCGATATACAGCCTTGGAAGCTGAGCACCAGAGAATAATTAACTGAGTCCAAAAACCGCTTGCTCAGGCCGTGGTGTAGGAATACAACATCCGAAATGCAAATTCAAAAATTTTAAGACCGATGAATATCCTGCATTCAGTGAGCTTGAACCAGCAATCTCTTGCGTATATCTATCTCAAAAATCACAAAGTCCATGACCAGAATAGAAGGATGGCCCAGCTCGTCCACATGAATCAAGCATCGCATATAACCAGAAAAACACCAGGCTCATTCCCGAGAGGTTCCTTCCAACAGAAACAACGAAACAGTAATAATAACAAAAGAGGATATCAATCATGAAAGAAACATCACAGAGACATGAGGTCAGAACCAAAGAGAGAGACAGAGAGAGTATAGACGAGTAAGTTAAGATGCAAGAAGATGAAACAGATAATGAGAGTCAAGAGGATATAAACTCTTGGGTGAGATTAAGCCTTCTCCATACCGGACATCTGAACGTCCTCCTGGTGAGCAGTCTCAGGGAGAACATGTTGCTTGATATCCATGCCGTAGGGTTGAGCGTCAGGACTAGCAGCGGATTCACCCTGCTTCTCCGGCATATCGGATCCAGCTCGGTTCTCGGGTCGCTTTCGGCCCAGGCGCTCACACCAGTGCTCAGCACTGACCAACGTATCATTGACGACACCGCTGACTTGTGCCATCATGTCTAGACCTTCATTGGCCAGGACAAGGATACGGTGAGCGCTGACTGTTGCGTCGGACGATGCGGCCGGAGAGTCTGGTGGTGGCTGCGAGGTGGATGCAACTTGGAAGCGGTGCGGCAAAGAGGTAAGGTGTCGACGCACCAGATGGCGGGCGTTCTCTGGTAGAGCACCGCCCGCATACTTGGACACCACGTCGACCACCTGTTTGAGTGTTGAAAGGACATCTGCCTTGACAGCTTGAATGCGCTGGATCAGGAGAGAAGCATTCTCCTGGCGACTACCTCCAGCCTCGACGTCCTGTGATTGACCCTGCTGGTGGGCCTTTTGGTTTTCCCACTCGGTCACGGCACTCTGCAGGGCTATAATCGCCTTGCCGAGTCGTCCGTTGGCCCACCGAAGCCAGGTCAGACAATATTGCAGGCTGCGCAGCGACTCGTCGCTCATAGCAACACCGAGACCGGATGTTGAAATAACTAGTCGGCTCTGCCATGTCGGCGAAGAGCGCCGTCCTTGCTTCTCTTCGTAGTGGGGTGACCTCATCTCGTCATACGGTGGCAGTGACTCCGACATAGACAGGTCTGAGGAACTCCGTGGTCGTGATGGGTGCGCTGCGCCGTCCTGTCCTTTCTCAATATCCATCGTTCTGGGCGACACATTACCGTCCATCTTGCGACGTTTCTTGGCGTGCTTGGAGTCTGAGTTTGTAGAGTCTCGTCGCTGGAGCGCCCAACGAAGACCACTCTCGACACCAGTCTTGCGACCAACTGTGCCGACAGTGTTTGCGACAGGTGAGCCAATGTTTCGCTCAATAAATTCGGCGCCGGACTTGAAACGCGGCGAGTATGACTTCGAGGTTGCGTACGCAGACACGGAGCCGTTAATCGCAGAAGATATAAGGGGATGAGAGGACGTCAATAGCGACAGTAGTGGCTCTGGTGGTGGTGGGTCCGGTGAAGCGATGGGAAGGGATTGTCGTGATGCTCGAGGAGACTGGCCGAAGTCTGCGAGTCGTTAGTTGAGTTGTCTGT
Organism: Penicillium antarcticum; assembly: GCF_028974205.1. NCBI lineage: Eukaryota > Fungi > Ascomycota > Eurotiomycetes > Eurotiales > Aspergillaceae > Penicillium > Penicillium antarcticum. Next base: position 3,544,822 of record NW_026695300.1, on the reverse strand, counting down.
CGTACAGCAAAATCCACCCAGAACCGCTGATTCGGCATATCATACCGGAACGCAGTCCCTCCAAGGCCTGCGCGGCCTCGATATCATCCATAGATAGTACACTGGCAGCTCGACGTGAGCGATCCTCTTCCATCATGGAGGAATGGGCATGGTGGAAGGGAGAGAGCGAATTGGAGGTCAGAGGGCCTGTGGCGTTCTTTCTGGGAATTTTCGGGGCATCCATGGCGGGTCCTTACAGAGGGGAGAGTGAGCCCAAGAGATTCGGAGTTTCATCTTCACGTGAAGATGTCACTTGAGCCACTAACCCCAATCGGGAAGGTTAGTAAGGATCACATTCATAGTACTTCCTCCGTCATACATTTCACTATGGCCCGCCAAGTGCCTCTCACATGCAAACTCCCAACACTTCTTACCAGCCTAGGCATATTCTTCCCCTCTTGGGTCTTTGACATCGAGCTTACCGAAACCATTTAGCCAGAAAATTGGATGCTCGCATTCAATTTTGATTTGATAGTCCGGGGCAGCCTTACACCTATACTTCTGGGAGAATCTTTACCCAAAGTATACAACCTCATTTTGAACTGTCCTACATCCAAGAGCCACCGCTATGACCATGCTAGTTAATCATTACTCGTTTTCCTTCGCGTCATCCGCTCCAATGTAACTCGACTAAGTTAGGACCGTTCATGTACCCCAACATGTGCTAGGATCTGCTCGTACTGCCTAATTTCCTACCCTTTCCTGTTAATGTTCGTTGGAATGCTCCCTGTCATATTACAATATGGTATCTATACAAGAGGCAGCAAAAATGATAGAAAATGAGCCTGGAACTAAAAAAAAACAGACAAAAAAGAAAAAGAAATCGACAGCTATGTGATTCGAACACACGCGGGCGAACCCACTCGCTTAGCAGGCGAGCGCCTTAACCACTCGGCCAAACTGTCATTGGTGTGGCAAATTTCTTTGACCACCAATTCAGGTACCCGAAGATCTACAGGGACTTTGTAAATATTGGGCACAAAGAAAGTCTGCGAAGTATATGGCGATTGTTTGTATAGAACGAACAATCTTGGTCTATCCGCATAACAAAACCCTTTGATCATGCGTAAAATATATATGCAAAGCCCCTCTGGCAATCAAGGAATTTGTTGTAATGCCAAAAACTCGAGTTTAAAAGGTAAAGCTTGGTGGGACTCGCTTGGGAGACGGAAAGCTGGAATGCAACCAAACCACGCTCATTGGGTAGAATTCTTTGCAAATCGAATCTAAAGACTTTTTTTTTCATTTGTTCCTTGATTTAAACCCATGATTTGTTGTCAAAGTTTGATATACTCTTACTGTCCTATCTCCGAAGCATACGTCGCCGACGACGTACATGCACTATCCAGAGCATCACCCATTCCATCCTCCCGCAGAAACCGATTTTTGTTTGACAATATGAATTTAGTTCTTCGTTCAATCTTCATAACACGTGACAGTTTGGCCGAGTGGTTAAGGCGCTCGCCTGCTAAGCGAGTGGGTTCGCCCGCGTGTGTTCGAATCACATAGCTGTCGTATTTCTTTTTGTCCTTTTCAATTTCGTTTTTTGTACTCCTTATCTGGTCATTGCCACGGGAGACAGGCTGTAGAACCTCTGCCAATGGAAATCTACATCTGCTATGTGATCCATGGATATTTTTGTTTCACTGTTTACTGACCAAATAAGTTTGTGGCACATATTGTGGTTATGAATCAATCCTCCAATGCTGACAGTTTGGCCGAGTGGTTAAGGCGCTCGCCTGCTAAGCGAGTGGGTTCGCCCGCGTGTGTTCGAATCACATAGCTGTCGACAATTTATTTTTTGTTTCCTTAATTTGTTTTTTGGCACTGGAGGACATTTACTTATGAGCAAATCAATACAGTACGTCTATTGATGCCTCAAGCAGTAGTATTGACCGCAACATACCGAGAAAGATATTATTTTAAGCGGATGCGCTCATAGGGCTTAGTGGATCTATAGAAACCACAGTAAGAACAACCCTATAACGTTACCTTGTTCCTTAACTCTCCCTCAATCGATCGCATTAATCCCAATACAGACCGCACCCATCCCCGTCGGAATCTCTACACCCGTCTCCGTACACACCTATTAAATGCATTCCTATGCTTACTCGGAATACGGTCCTCCGCCCGATCACATGCGGTCAAACCCAATTAGCCGTAGAATTTACCCAAACGAGAACGAAGCCAATCGCCAAGTACTGTATAGACTAGGCAGTCGAAATCGGCATCTAAATTTGAGTTTGCTCCCTTTAGGCTCGAAGTCCCGCAGTTGTTGGGACCGTCTGTTTCGTTCGGCATGTGATGTTCGGCGGAGAGCTTGTGCTTTGGTCTCTACCTGGAGGCTGGATTGGGGACATGATGTCTGTTCAAAGAAGTGTGCTTTCTATGTACATGTATCGTGTAATTAACACGTGATGCGAAGGTACATCCATGTCTGCTTCTGACATATGCAATAAAACAAAGGGTATCTCGTACTGCTGCGCATGGCAAATAACATGATCATCACAAGGGACCATCGCTCGGAATCAGATGAAAAGCGAAAAAGGAAAAAAAAAAAGCAATCATATGCAGTCATCGGGAGGCAATCATTATTCGTATCTCATTCGACAGACATTCCATCATCCCAGTCATCATAAAAATCAGCCGGGGCACCCTGATCAACCGCTATCAATGCCTCAACAGCCTCCCCGCCTTCATATTCATCCCCATCACTATTATTATGATCGGGCAGATCATTAACCGTCAGATGGGCTACCATCTTCTGATTAACCCTGTAACAAGCAAGAACGTCATTGGTAATAAGGCGAGACGCCGAGCCAGACGCCTTGATCTGGCATAAAGTCTCGCCGAACGCGTGCATGACGAATCCCGACCGCGGATATCGGAGATATGCGTATGATGCTAGCACCTGCGACCACTCGCTCCGGCTATTTTGCCAGGTGTGAAGGAGCGGGTGTGAGCCCTCAGGGGGAGGCAGGGCGCTGGCGCATTCAGCAGCTTGGCGTGAAATGGCGGAGAACTCTGCGTTTGAGGCGCTGTGGCCCTGGCTCCATTGCCGGTACAACTTGTCGATTGATAATTGGATCTCGCCCGTTAATTTTCGTAGATCTACAGACCCCGGAGGGCTTTCCTCTGGCGGAGGGCTATTCTCTGTCACTTCGAGGACAGTATTCCACGGACGAGTGAGGTCTTCGTCTCTGTCATTGTGGATTTTGCTTTCGGGGAAGGCATCGTTCAGTCTTGACAAGATCGTTCGTAACTCACGATCTGCGACTTCGAACTTGAGGTAGTCGACGATATTTGATGGGTTTGATTTGCGCTCTGAGTTTCGATATGCAGGGAGTGCGCGTTGCTTGGGACTTATTGTCTTGCGATATTCCTGCCAGGCCTGCTCTGAGAGATGAACTCCACCTTTACGGCCATCGACCAGATAGCTCAGTAGACATGCTAGCTCTTTGGCTTTACGAGAGTCAATTGATTCATCGTATGCCAGCTTCTCATGTTCAACCGTGCATCGACCCAGATTCGACATGGTAAGGTTGAAAACGAATGAACTTTCCAAAAAGTCGTCCGTCGATTCCAACTCAGCCATCTGAACCGACTCCTTAGAGAGCCCATAGTGCTCCGCAGGGAACTCCTGCGAAGGCAAAGGGGAATTATGAAAGTTCTGTACAATCATCGGATCCCAACAAACCCACGGCGTATCACCATCGTAATCCCCACCAGACAACATATGAGCCAGCGGGATATCACCTTTCGTAGGGAAGACAATGACATCCTTGAAATGGCGAAGCTCTGGCTTCCAGACGGCTTTGCGCCGTTGAATATCCGATGGGTAATGGGCAGGGAGTCGACCCACAAGAACATCTACGCCTTCTAGCAGGTTGTCCTCAAATTGACCCTGGGGATCTCGCCAGTTATTCGAGAATCCGAAATGAACTTCGCCTGCGTTTAGCACCCCGTAAGGGTCCGCAATGCAGTAGGCATATGTAGACAGCGGGACATGAATCTTGAGTTCCTCGAGTTGTCGCTCCAGAAGCCATTTCAGATACTTGCGGATCTTGACGCGCAGTGGATAGAAGGTCTGTGGTTCAAAGCCAGCCTCCGAGAGGCGAATGATAGTCTCTGCATCGTTCATCATCCACTGCTCCAAACGGCGTAACTTGCTAGTTGAATTGTCACCAGACGTTCTCAGTTTCTGCAGGAGTGCTCGGCAGAGAACAGGGCTGTTGGATTGTAACACTTGGAAGAAGTCATCGTAGAGAGCCTGAACTCCATCACACGTAAGCTTGGCAATGTATTCCTTGACATGCCCTCCATATTCAAGAATGGAAAGAAGCTGGATATTCAGATCGACTGGGTGGAGTGGCTGAGCCCAGTTGACAACTTCGAAGGTCAACTTCTCGTCGTCCACAAGACCCACCCAGTCCTCGGGATGCGGGTGGATTTTCAACTGTGAATCTGATATCTGGATCCAGATGTCATCGTTGTTCATACTTGTGATGCTGGATTGGTGTCGATCGACCATCCATAGGCCCTTTGCTCCTGCGATTCGACCTTGGAAGCAGCTGGGTGTGGCGGAGGTTATTCCTAACCGATCGCAGATTTGGTTTGCGAGGGGCCTTGACATTAATGCGCATCCATCGTTCATTACGGTGCTTCCGGGGCAATCTCGCAAGCGGAGAACTTGAGTTGTCTTCAATGTGACTGTCACAAATGTCTTTGATAGACCCAGGGAAAGACGTTGGAAGAGCTTGCAGTTGGTCTGGTTGTCATTTGCGGCCTTGGGCATATGCCATTCCAGCAATGCATCGACGCCCATGCGTGTATGTTTGTCACTTGGCTGTCGAGGAGGAGCTATCTGAGGCGGCAACTGACATCCACGATCGAAGTCTTCGCCATCGACGGCAAATAATTCGACACGGAACTTGGGCTCACTCTTAGATTTCTTCTTAGTTTTTACTTCCTCAACATAGAATGCTCTCCATGTTCGACCAAGGCACTGGTGGTCATTTCGAGTGAGCCAAGCAGCAATACTCTCGCGAAGAACCGAAGGATACGAAGCTCGTCTCTGGTGTGCAGGAGGCCGGGTGGGAGCTGGAACAGTCACAGACAAAAATCTATCCGAGCCAAACCGTCTATGGAAGCGGCATGTTTTCTCAGACTTGAGTGGATTCAGAGTGAGTTTGAAGATTCCCGGCTCGGATTCTTCGCACCATTCCATGTCTCCAGATAACACCACGACTTCTGAGAGTTTCTTCGTCTTAAAATCGCCAACGGCAGCATCCCAAGCCCTGCTAGATGATTTCTCCGGAAGTGGACGGTTACCACGTTGACTGTGCCCACTCACCCACGCCCAGAATTCATCTTGGCTGTTGAATGGAAGACGATCACCAACAAGCATTCTGTTGAGTGGAACACCCCATGCACGCCCCACGCGGTCCAACTCGTATCTAAAACGCAGAGGAACTGTGCCTGGCAGTGAATGTTCGACTGTGAACGGCCCATCGGACAAAAGTTCACTGATCAAGTCCTTCTGCAGCAGGTATTTTGTCTCAGCGGGATCATAATTGACCATCATGGATGTAGCAGCATCCATGCTTCTGTTCATTTCGTCGCTGATCATATAACCAACTACAGAATCAGAATAGGTTGATTGCGTATCCATTGGTTCTGCAATTTCCATCACGACAGTATCAAATGACAGATCCATACTGGTATGCCGAGAATCCTGGATCGATGAATCCGTATCCGAGGAACTGGTATTGACAGATTGAATCATGTTATCACCCTTTGGTTTGTCGGAGGCTGCGGTGTGCCTATCTAGCAATGTAGGTTTCTTGAATTCGCTACCATCCTGGACTGGAGGGTCGCCACTGACAGGTTTTTTGAAACCAAAACCGAATGACCGAAGATCCATCTGTCTCATTGGCAACTGAGGTGGTGACTTGGCCACCTTTGGACTTTTCGTCGGAATTTTTGTCGGGGTCTTTGTCGGAGCTTTTGTTGGAGACCGGGGAGCTCCCTTGCTTTTTGTCGGTGACATACTCCCCTCTTGGGGTTTCGAAGGAGAAGAAAAGCCCACAGGTTTATTTCCTGGCGATTGAACAAAATTCGAGTCTCCTGCCGGCTGAGAGGCGGTTATGCTTGCAGGTGGTTGGACTCTTCCCTGTTGTTTCGTTGGAGATGTAAAGCTTGCTGGACTCTTCGCCGAAAATGGGAAGCTCCCTTGATTCTTGACAGGCGAAGTAAAGCTAATAGCCCTCTTCACAGGCGACTGGTCAGAATTTGCATGTCCAGACAACTTAAAACTAGTCGCACCCCCCGGAGATGGAAAAGCACCATCCTCGTTCTTCCCCAAAGGCGACTGTCCAACAGGAAGAAAAGGTGAAGCCTTAATAGGCGAATTAGGTGCCGCATGGAAAAGCTCCTCGGCATCGTGATCGAAGTCCTCAAACTCGTCATTGTCATTGTCCCCAAAGGGAGTATCACAATCCACGGAAAACCTTCGTTTTTTCTTTGGTGATAAGCCCACAGAAGTCATGGGTGGATTCTCTGCTAACCTTTTATTTCCTGCATGTGCCTTTGCATGACTCGGATTCCGATTCGTGCTCTGGTGGGGATTCTGATTTTGATACTGGTGTTGGCGTTGATGGCTAGTCATTGAAGTTGAAGTTGAAGTTGAAGTTGAAGGTGAAGTTGAAGAATTCCGCGTTGGCGTCGTAGTGTCAACGCGCCCATTCATAATCATATACTCCTCATCTTCAATAAGCTTAAGCAAGTACCTCATTCGATCGGCCCTAACCGAATCAGAAATACTCAAGCTGATTGATACCGAGTGAGACAGATCAGGCGGTTCAACACGCATGCGAGCATTAGTGCGTGCGCTTGCACTGTTCTTCCCCAGAGTTGAACCCTGGTCCTGGTTCTGGATCTGGAACCGGTTCAAGCCTCGACCCTGACCAAAACCCTCAGTCGATACTGGCGCCGGTGACGACTGACCAACAACCCATTCCCTCAAATCAACTACCAACCCATTCGCATAACCCTTGTAGAAAAGCGGATGAAGCCGCTTGTAAATTTGCCATGGGGGCGTAGTATTCCTTTCTCGAGAGGAAGGGGATTCAATGCCTGGTACAGGAATTTCAAGGGCGAAGTCTTTGTTTAGGGATTTGATGTAGTCGGTGAAGGATTGTTTTTGGCGTTGGGGGGTTGTTGGTGTTTGGTTCATGGCGGGTGGTTTTGGGGGCCCGTCCGGAAGTGAAGTCTGGTTTGGGATAAGCTTGGGTATGATAAGGTGAAGATATGGATAGGTGAAGATATGCGATTGAAGATGTCAAGTATCAAGATATGAGAGAGTGTGGACTTGGATCTGGATATGCCGCTTCTTTTTGTTAGAGGAGGGCTGTTAGGTGGGGGTGATGCATCGAGTTGGGATTATATGCCTTGGACATGGATATGAACATGGATGATTTGCAGATACGAGTGATTCCAAGTCGAGAAAAAGCAAATAGGTACTTTTTCCTAAGTGTTTGCCCAGAGACCGTGTAGCCGCCCGCTGTTTCCATAGTGGGGGTGTCACTGTGACAACTCAACAGCAGAGCTACTGGAGGTTGGGATGCATGCGCCCGTTTCTCATTTCCAGGACCCAAAATAGGTACACATTTGATTGAGCATAATTATAGAACACTCGAACTCGACTTCTACCATGCTCAATTCCCTTCCAAGCTCTCATGTTCAGGCTCGTTCTTGTCTGTCCACAAATCCGCTTCCATGGGGAGGACACGCTTACTGTTGACGACAGCCACCTTGTAACCGATAAGCAAGATGACATAAAAAGGAATACTAATATAGGAGGCGACAAATGACCCGATATCCAGTTTCCGGGCACCAGCCTCGTAGCCAAACGAATCAAAGACTATTGTGACAGCGATGAAAAGACAGAGCACAAGCGCTAGACATGTACCTGGCAAGCCAAAGCGAGCCCTGAAAGCCAGAGTCTTATCAGGAATTCCTTGGGCCGTGCGTGCACGCACAAATGAGATGTGAGTGACCAAGATGGAAATCCATGTCAGAAGGCCAAGCATTGTGACCATGTCTACGAAATACCCGAAGACGACCGTCGAGTCCTGCCGGACATTGAGATATGCGAGTGTAGCCATTGACGAACACACTCCCAATGAGTAGATCGGAACGCCGCGACTAGTGGTACGTGACAGGAATGCAGGTGCACGGCGTTTGAGTGACAGATCGCACATTGCTTTGGTTGCCAAGTAAAGATCGTAGTCTGCGATGGACAAGATGAATAACAGAATGCATGCATTGAGCAGATCGGGTAGCACTGAGATCCCGGCCAAGTATAGAGCAGCGACGAAAGCCGACGCCGCAGCTTCATGGTTTGCCTCACTGTTGAAGGCGACCGAAACCGAGTCTTGAGGAACAATCATACCGAGAAGAGTAATGGCGAGAAGATGGAACACCATGATTCGATAGAAGGTATTCTTGATCGCGCGCGATGTGGCCTTTTGAACATTCGGAAAGTGACAGATGCCCGATCTCTCACTCCCAATGTAAGCAAATGTAGCCGAAGACATAGTCGAACAAGTGATGTAGAACTTCTCAAGCAACCCATGCGGATGATTGTGATGAGCGCCAAAAGGACCAGGATCCGACCAATACCGAAACCCTCTGCGATCATGATCCGGCCCTCCACCCAGCGCAATAACCGTAGACAGAATCATGAGTCCAAGCATGACAACCAATTTGAACGAAGAGACATAGAACTCAATCCGACTGGGGAACTGATGGCTGATACAGTTCATCGTCACGATAATCGAAAGGAAGATCGTAATCCATGCTCCGGGATTGACTCGCTCAGCATCGACCCAGTAAGAGACGACAAGTGCCGCAGCAGTGAGCTGGTTCGGCGTGACGAGGGCGTATTTCAACCAGAAGCTTTGAGGATGTGAGTAACCAAGACCGGGTCGATGAAGTTCCATGCAACAATGACACTTACATCCAACCCAAGCTGAACCCAAGTGCCGGATCACAGAATCGAACAGCCTGGTCGGCTACTGTATATGGCTTCGGCAGCCATGAAGCGACCTCGCCCAATGCGGAGAGAACGAGGAAGACGGCGAATCCGACGATGGTATATGAAATGATTATGGCTGCGGGCTGTTTCCGGTCAATATCTCTGTTCGTGTCCTCGGGCATATCACTTACTCCGCTCCTACTCGGCGTCAATGCAGCTCTTACAAAGGTTCTGGTGAATGAAAGAGCTTACATGGACAACGCTCTTCCCGTTCCAATCATCAAACCAGTTCCAATCGCTGATCCGATGGCTGAGACCTGTCAGTATAGATATCTTGGAACAACCTGTAGATACACACTGATCACGCTGATCTGTCGGGGTGTTAATGACCCGTAGATATCGCCGAAGCCAGTGGCAGGTTCATTGTGGTGAGCTTCGGGGGCATCTGACAGACTCGTCCTGGTCGGGCGGATGACTGGTTCGGCGCTGAAAGGTGTGGGCTGAGATGGTGATGCCGGCCGGCGACGCGCAAATATCCTATATAGGCTCCGCATTGTCAATATCCAATGAGAAGACTGAGAAAGCTAAGAGTAAAGAGAAGATAGGATGGGTAGCCATCATTGCATATCAGGTAATAGCCAAAATGGAAAGAACGAAGGACACCTTTTTGGGATCACAGATCATTGGGATGTATTTTCTATATGCAAAAAAACCCATAGGGATCACTGAATGGCATATGAAACAAATAGAAGTAATTCCCAGGCATTCCAGCAATTCTAATTGCCATCAGCCCGTCGCACCCAAAAAAAAGTGGCATCTATAGTCCAAAAGCCACAAGATCACGAACGCCCAAAATTGACACCCAAAAAGCACCAGTCAGGTTGCATACTGAATTTCCATGTCCCCCGCAGGGGCCAGAGGGGAAGCAGAGATATCATAAAGTCTTTGTCAAATTACCAAATGGAAGACGGTTCTCGGGTCGGCGTTGTCTGAGACGGTCGCTTCCCTGATTAGGTGAAGGGAGTGGAGGTTTACGTTGGAACACGTGGAGAGGAGAGTGTGTAAATCGTCAATTCATCGCGACATGAGCGAGTCGCTGGATTCGGTCCGGGGGAAAATGCGCGTGTAGAGGGAATCGCTGGACTCGGTACGGGGGAAGTGTCGTTGGTGCTTGCGGGAGATAACACGGTCGGTGTAGACGCCCTTGGCCGAGCCGCGGATGACCTGCTCGAGATACTCGCAGAAGTCTGTGGGCTGGAACTCCGGGTACAGATCCTGTGTGGTGTGGTAACCAAGATACTTGGCGTATTCGGGGTTGTTGTCGCCGCGGATTCCCCACGAGAGCTGGTATTCGGCCAAGTAGCGCGGGATGAACTTGATCGGATCGAATGGGTAGGTTTCACTGGCCTGTCGGGCCGCCACGACTCTGCTGCAGATGGTCTCCTCGGGCACCTGTGCTCCGGAAAAGAAAAATGGTTAGTCACTTACTTCATTCCGGGCCGAGAAAGGTCTGTGCGACTCACGTAGTTCCGATCGATCTTCTCCTCGCTGAGCTGCTCCATGAGATCGTAGATCTTGTTTTGTGTGGAAACCAAGTTGTAGGCAAGGATCTTCTTGTTCAGGGTGCGAGGGTCGGAAATGATCATGGCCATGTAGCGACCGATATCGCGTAAGTCGGTCAGAGCTGTGGGCATGTTGCCGTCGCCGATAATCTCATCGTTCCCGGATGTCATGGCGTAATCGACACGGCCGGAGGGGAGACGGGGGTAGGCCAGCTGGTACCACCAGCCGACATCGACGATAGTGTAGGGAATCCAGAGCTGGCGAATCTGGTTGTAGACAATTTCTTTCTGTAGTACACGACCTGGTCAGCCCACTGAATGTAAGTACCGCGCCACAATGCTCATACCTCGTCACGCAACCACATGACACCACCTGGTGGGCAGACGGTGATGAAACCGCAAGGCACAAATCGCTTGACGCCGGTCTTCTTGGCCGCTTTGGCGAGAGGAATCTGGTCCTGTTGTTCGGCGGGACCGACACAGCTGATGACCACATCGATCTCAGCCAGAGCTTCGATGAGCTCTTCCTCGGGAGCCTTCAAGTCGCATTTCCGAATCTGAATACCGCGATCCTGGAGACGTGTGATGGCAGGCTTCTGGGCCGAGATAGGACGGACAAGAGCAATGACTTCCTATAAACCCCAAAACAAATCGAGATCATTAGTCGGTGGTCAATTGACGGAAGGTGGGCTGCGTACAAAGTCACCGGTATCCAACAAACCGTTAGCAATAGAGCCTCCGGTTTCACCCGCTGCGCCAACCAGCAAAACCTTGGTCTTCGACATGGTGAATAATGTTATAGAGGTGAAGAAGGGGAGGGGGGCAGTGTTGGGGGGGAAGTGAAAGAGAAAGAAAGGGATTGGGTAACAGGTTTAGGACCTGACGACGTTATAAATTCCCAAGACTAACCAACCCACTTTCCCACCAGTGGGTCAGTGGATGTTCGTTCCCCTCGTTTTGAGGGGATGATTTTTCCCATGATGTCAGGTACTTATATATTCTGTCTATCCTGTTATTGATTCCATCTCCTACACTTTTCTCCGTACTCTGTACTCTTTACAAGACTCCGTCTCGTACGGGCCGGGTTCGGGAGGGGTTACGTCATTTTACGGCTTCCCGTTGGATAATGATGATGTTTGCGGCTAACTGAGTTATACAAGTATACACCTCTGCTTCTCTGGTAAAGTTCTTTAGATATCTGGTATTCTCCGGTCTACAAGTACAGTAGTCAGTAGTCACTTGCAGAATCTCCCACGTCACAGATCTCGCCAGGTTTCAGCGAAGCTTAGTCATCCGGTGGCGCTGACCGAAAAATGGAGAGCCTCAGCCAATCAGACGCTATCTTGGACTGCCACAGGTGCCTATGAGGAAATAGTAAGCAATAGCACGGTTCCCTAAAATTGCTTGTGATCAAAATAGTGCCGAAATCCTGGTCAGTAGGAAAGGATAATAAGTAATAGGGGGCGCCACAGCCGCGGGAGATCTGTGCCGTAATTCTGCAAATCTCCTCTCTGCTAACATCACACCCTTAACCTTCATCAACTTGGGACTCTGGGCTCTCGGTGGGGTAGCAGCGAGTGACTTGCTTTGGGTTCTGTTCTTGATATGGTAGGTAAGGGTGGCGATCTCGGGCTCTTCGCGGGGAATGCATAAGAAGGCCCAAGCAAAGTGACTCTGTGAAAGGATCAACAGCTAGTAAGAACTGCGGGGGACGTGAAGCTGGGGAAAATTGAATTGGGTACATGTGATGCAAATTGAATTCGTGATAGCTTCGCATTAGGTTTCCGCCAGTTCAGTAATTAAGGAGAGAGGTGAAGCCCAACTTGGGCTTTGGCTGCTTCCATCCCAGTTGCAGAGTCCAGGCTAAACTGCGCCTTGACCTTGACGTCTGGCTGTATGGACATGGGTCGCAAAAGTACTAGGGTTCTTGATTTCTGTTCTGTCGTCTATTGGTAGTGATCTCCTGCACCTTTTCAACGCGACACGGTGGCAACACTTGAAACATAATGTGCCCAATTATGTCAAGGCCTTGAACTACTCCGTTCTGTTCATAATGCATGATGTGTATGGACCACTAAGTAGATCTTTTTATTTTTATTTTACTCGGTGTGTTCTATGGTTTTTGCACAGAAATGACTATTGATGGATCTTCTACATTAAACCAATGCTAGCTACCCTCTCATCCCCACTCTACCTAGATTTTAGATACTTTGACCCCTACCTCCTGACCCGGCGCGTGCAATCGGCATCTGCACATACAACGCACTACCTACATGTACTGATAGCTGAAGCAAGGGGCGGGTGCATTCTCCTTGTAGGGATCAAGAACGCGGGATATCCCGTGCTGTATAGCATCATAAATGCCGCACTCCTTTAGTCCCTAGTACCGAACCATTCCGCTACCTACGTATTTGATTGCAGTATTCTTTTATTCATTCTCGCATACTAGAAAAGTACCTGCGTCGTTCCTGGCATGCCTAAACACCTCTTACTCTATGAATAACTGTCCGTCTGAGATCTACAACATTCGCTTGGGATGTTAGTGAATGGCAATTCGTTGCAGATAGGATTTTCAAGTTAAAATTTAGGAAGTTCGATATTACAAATCCTCCGCCTGTGCAGGTACTATCGGAAAGATCCTCTTATGAATCGAAGTAACTATAGCTGTCGAATTTACTCAGCCACCCCTAATTCACCAAAATCCTCATAAGTGGTTGGAACCTGCAGAGATAATCAAGTCCAACAACACCAAAGAATGAAACAATCTTATAAGAGCACCACTATCTCTTTGGAACCCTTCAAGTAAATAGTGTTAAAAAAGAGACTTATACGGTAACACAGTGGCCACCTATGATCCGTCGGACAAGTCTATAAAAACACATAGATCAGCTTCTCAAAAGCTCAAATTACCAATTTGAGGAGCTTAAATGAGCTTACATGCCAAGACACTTGTATCGATCATGCGGTAAACTGCCTAAAAGAAGGATAAATTACTAGATCATTGGTTTAACAGCTTCGCAATGATAGTATCATCTCCTCACTTGTCCTTGCAACGGTCTAGTTCCACGCCAAAAACCGCAATAAACTCATCATCATCATCATCCCCACCAACTTAGTCAGACCTCATGGCAAGACGATGGGAGTCTTCTGAAGATGCATGCTCAGAGAGATAGTCGGTAAGCGGAACAGCGCCTCCAGCTAGAGGGGGCTCGGAAGGGAGAGCAGGGTTTCCAGCTGGAGGACTTTCAGAAGGAGAGGCAGTGGGCTCAGCAGGTGGGGTTTTTGCAGAAGGAGCTGGGTTCTCGGCTGGTAGGCTTGAAGAAGGAGGACTTGAAGCAGGAGCATCGGCAGGCCAAGACCAAGCCGCAGCGTAAGCCGCAGCGTCGTCCGACTGGACTGACATAGTCACTTCTCAGGGATCTGCAGCCTTATGAGGGGTCGAAAGGGCCAGGCTAGAGAAGATGATAGCTATAAGGGTTTTTGGACGCATTTTGATAGGGGTTCGGGATATGTTTTGGAAGGATGTGGTTTCAATGATGGATGATGGCCATCTTTATACCCGGGAAAGTACATATGTACTGGCTTGGAAATATCACATCGATATCTTGAGCGAAGGGAACTATTCTGGCCATAGAAAAGATGTATATGCTGCATTCGTACCACCTACATCGACACGCTAGTCTGTCTGCCATTCGGACATTACTCGAGGTGTTATGTTTGGATGGCGGTTAATACTCCGGTGCTCCCAGTACGACCGCATTAATTGCAGAACCCGAGGCCGCCATGCCAAAATGTTGAGATGGTTTTGGAGCCTTATAGGCCTTGATCTACAAGCTCGAAGTGGCAATCAGGAAAGCTCATGCAGTAGAAAGTTCTTTGTTTTGTGTTCTTCATGTTGTAAAACACAAAGGGAATTGTAAAACACAAGCCAAAGGAACCAAGTTGAAAAAGCGCGGGTATCTCACAAATTGGAGATGCGATGAAAAAAAATATGTAGAGACAACGGTTGAATCATCTCGCCCTTCAATGCCCTTGTGCTGCTCGTTGTTCAAATGGATGAGGCTCGAGTTGCAGATAGTGCGGAGGTTACTGTCCCGCTTAGTATCCACGGCAGTGCCACGGGTGGAGCGCAACAGTTACCCCAGATACAAGGTCATTTCTCTAAATAGAAGCAATTCTATCCTTTTTCCTCCCTATATATGCTTGGAGGCTATGAGAATAATCCTTTCTGGGATGTGAAATGGTGTTGTAGGTGAAAACCTTGATGTACATTCGCTGAAGCCGAAATGTGTGCTGAATGATACACACTTCATATGTAGAAAGCTGAGATCCCCGTCCCCTTCTAAAAAGAATTCACATTTCATCTAACTTCCCGAGGAACTATAAGAATCACCCATCATGTTAGCGTAGCATCTAGCCTGGATCTGCAAATCCTCTTGAACTTGCGGGGTGTCTTTGGCAACGTCAATAGTGCGCAGAAGTTGAGGGCCCAAATAAAACCGAAAAGTCTGTATATCCGCATCAGCTTTAATCATTTGGCGAATCTGCATCCCCCTCAACTTTTGTATATAAGCCCATCGTGCTCTTGCAGTTTCTATTTGCTTTTCCCTCTCATGACCTCGTTCTTCCCAAAATGTTGTCTGCTGCTCAAAGCCTCGGTTGTAGTCATTGAGCCATCCATCTCGCCAGATCTGGCCACTTGGTTTCAACTCCTGTTCCCAGTCTCCGTTAGCTGCTGCTATTTTCAACTGGAAGCTTTGCATTTGTCCGAGGTCATCTTCATCACGGCATAGGGTTAAGCAGCTTCGGTGGCGGAGATAGTGTTGTTGAATATGGTAGTCTAATTGATAGTGTGCGAGGCGGACGACTTCACCTTTGTCGAGGTGACCAGTTTCGGTTTCATTGAGCTGAGAGCCCTTCTTCTTGTATTTGCCAATAATTATACCGAGTTGCTTGTAGTAGCGTTTTCGTAAGGAGGATGAGATCTCCTCCCAGAAAGTTGGGATTTCTTCGGATGGCGGTTCGGTACTCAAAGGGCAGACACAGATATCCTTGTTCCGCATAACTTTGTTGATGAAATGGTATGGATAGCTGGATGTATCGTATGTCTTTAACACTGTCTCATCAATCGTCATCATATATTTGGAGACTTTGTCGGCATATTCGCAGCCTGGACAATCGAGTGCTTCTCTCAGAGCTTGAAGCTGGGGGGAACTGCTTGTTTGGATGGACGCATGAAGCTCCTTCTTCGAATGCAAGCGATATTTAGTGCTCGAGAGCTCTCTTTTGATAACGCTCCATTTAGCCGATGGGAAGTTCTCGTCCCTGGTCTTTGTTGACTTGGATAATGACAAATTCTTCTTGGGTTTACGGACTGCCATGCTGTATGTAGGTCAAAATATAGCAGTGATAGGCTTGAAGTCAGACCTGGAGTAGAATGTATGCTGTGCAGAAGGGTTACTGAGATGTGCAGGTGGGAGTTCATTTATCTGTTGACCAAGAGGTTTGTATGGGATTGTTCTCAACAAAACAACAAAGAATATCAGGTTGTCTCGGATGCAGAAGAGATAAGAAAAGAATGCTTGTGCATATTTAGATCCACTTATTTTAAGTTGAACAAAGAGAAGCCCTCGGCTCATCAAAGAATAGCATATATGCTATTCTTGTGCGGACATAGGAACCTAGCTATCTCCTTCAGACCTTCATAGGTAGATCCCTGTCTACGCAACGGCTTGATCTATGTTGCTTTCTCTCTGGTCAATTTATATAGAGACATTGCATGATGCAAGTCTCATCAGATGACCTACCTAGGGATTGGAAGGCCATAACAAAGGAAGACCACAGTACCCCGATTCGCCGCAGCAGAAAGATCTGAACATGTCCTCCCACAGCCTCACCTACCGGACTGCCTGGCCCGTGCCACTGTAGACATAATGGCTATTTACTTTACAGCTCGAAACACTTTTCGTTTCCACATGTCTCTTCACTTTCGCAACATCTGCATCAAGTGAACAGTCCCCGAACCAGGTACGCATAAAATCACAAATCATCCTTTATCGACTTCGAGAGTCCATCATGGAGGAAGCTTCACTCACCATTCCGTTGACCTGCCTGGCACTCTCTTTCCTCTTCACGATTTGCGTCTACCACGCCTCGACCAGAAACTTTCTTCTCCTCATCGTCCAATATCTCGTTCCCGCTGACCATCTCCTCGTCATTGCATTCGTTGAATATGGCGTCCCATTCACCAACTTGTCCTTCCTTCCTGGTCTTCAACATCTCGTTCGTCTGGCATTGATTGTTGTGGTCGTGGGCATCCTGATGTTGTGCATTCTCGCAAAGCTCATCTGCTCTTGTTTCTACCATGGGTGGATACAACACAATATTGAGCGCGTGTTCGGGCATTTCGCACTTTGCTACCAATATCTCCTTCCTGATATCCTCGGCTACAACCTGGCACTGCCACTCGTGTGTCTTCAACCTTGTTATCTTTCCATCGTTAACGTCTGGTATATTCCTCACCAGCTCGCGGCTGTAAGAGTTCTCCAAGCCTTCATTTGCTGTCTCGTTCACGGATACTTGCATCTCAAAGAGAATCTCAACATCAGAGATCTCCCAGCAGTCGAAAGCATCGACGACATGGACATGGAAGACATTGAAGGCATCCCAATGACCGAATTAGATCTCGAAGATCTCGAAGACGATAGATCAATTTCTCAGGCGACTAGGGACAACTCGCCTTTCCTAAGCAGCGACCTTGCGACACCCCCGTCTCCGCCCTCCCCCGACATCATGGCCCGTCACCTCGCGCAGTGGAATACACACCCCGTACGACGCGTCCAGGTACTGCGCCGGGCCCGCAACCCTCAATTCTTTGCTCGCAGTGATGCCACCCAGCACGCCAGCCCTACCCTCGAAATGCTAACTTACAATGTCAACATGCCAATTGAGTATATTCCCGTCTGGCTGGTGCAGTACTATGGTCGAGAATTTCAGCTGCCGGACGGGGCTGAGTTGACCTTTTTCGATGTGGCTGTTGACCGATTTACCGAGTCGGTGTTCATGTTGGTTGTCCCGGATCGCGCTCAAAATGAGCAGTGATGACCGTTGAGGATGTAACTTTGTATCCAGGCATGATATGAAGATTGACTTTTGTAAGATCGGTTAAATATGAATATCTGAGCCGGACTTCACTGTATTTGCTCTAAAAGCTCGGGATAGTGAGACGCGAGTGATCTTTGAATTTTGGCTTCTGACCCAGGGATGAGATAGTTCAGTACTTCGTGAGATCCGCGAATTGAGGGTATTCCGGAGAATACATATACGTAAAGATTATGACGATCAACATGGTTCCTCGTGTGTAACTGACCAATAGGGATGTATCTTATTCTGTGCCCCCTTGACGTATGAAGGCGCCGATTTAAAGCATTAATTGGCCGGGTTGATCGACACTAGAGCACCACGCAAGGGTTTGAACAGGGATTTGTGGCTTGGGATCGGGAATCGCGCACATGCTGAAAATTGGGCGTGTTCTTTGGGAGGAAATTGCTTCCGTGTTGCGTGTATGAACTTCAGGCCAAGATTGTGAGGGGCGATCTGATTCTATTTGACTAACCTATCTAGGTATAAATTTCATCTTAGCTTTAAATGCACACAAATTTCGATTTAAATTAGGCCGTTTGGCTTTTTTTCATCGTTCTGGTCGTCTAGTCTCATACACAAGATCAAAGGAAGTCGTTCACGTTATACCCACCGACACATAAGGTCAAAAATAGAGATCTTGCTTCTAGATCGTGGTCATTATACCTAATGGTTTATTTATGGCGCACAGTAGCCACCGTCGACAATCAAATCGGCACCGGTGGTGTAAGTTGAAGCATCAGAAGCCAGGTAGAGGTAGGCACCCTTCAGTTCGTGAGCCTGACCTTCACGGCCCATCGGGATCTTGTCACGCCAAATGTTCTTGGTGTCTTCGGGCACGAAGCTGGAGATCTCGGTGGCGATATACCCGGGGGAAATGGTGTTCGCGCGAGCGAAGCGAACCCACTCGACAGAGAGGGACTTGCCTGAAGGTTGTTAGAAACAGTTGAGCTCATGGGGACAGTAACTTACAGAGGTGAATAACACCAGTTTTCGCTGCATTGTAGGCAGCTTGCATCTGGGGGAAATTGACAATGTGACCGGACATGGAAGCCGTGGCGACAAAGCTACCGTAGGTGAAGTTGGTAAGCTTATTGCCATTGGCATCAGTGCCCTCTTCTTTCTGGCGGCGCCAGTGGTCGGCAGCGTACTTGGCACAGTAGAAAGTGCCATCCAGATCAATGCCGACTACATCGCGGTAGTGCTCGAGAGGACCGTCGACCATGGGACCTTGAGTCCAGGGAACACCGGCGTTGGCAATGAAGACATCGAGGCGGCCATTGAAGTCCTTGACGACCTCATTCACAGCCTTCTCGACGGCCTTCGCGTCGGTAACTTCGACTTGGTATGCCTTGGCTGTAGTAGAGACAGGGTTAGTGATGTGACAAGAGTATAACTGCCGCGAGTTAAGATGTTGCGTACTCTGAACACCGTACTGCTGGGCAATCTCGGCAGCACGCTCAGGACACTTGGTGTTGCTCCTATACCACAAAGCCACATTGGCACCGGCTTCTGCCAAACCCTGAGCGACAGCCAGACCGATACCGGCGCCAGCTCCGGTAACAATGGCGGTCTTGCCCTTGAGGGAGAACATGCTCATCAGGCTGGGGTGCTCAGGCGCAACGGTATTATTGTGGACAAATAGTCCATTCTTAGATACGGGATTGGCAGCCATGACGATAAGATTTGGTAGGAAATGAGAACAAAAAGTAGCGAAAGAACAGACCCGAGACCGAGGGGAGATCACTTAAATAGAGCTTCTAGGAATGCAGGACTGATAGACGGTGAGAGATGCGCTGGCGGGGGAAGCCGGACCAGGCCATAGAGCTGTTTTGCCTGTGGATATGACGCTACGCGCCCCAGAATAGCCCGGGGGTGGATCGAGGGCAGATCGGATACATCACATGTGTAAGTGTATAACAGACCTAAATGGCAGGCCTTGCTCTCAACAAAAGGCCCTGCATTGTCTGATTGTTCCCGCTCTCTCAAGTGAAGCGGTGAAGACTGTGAACCTCGGGAAGTTTGAGAGTTGACAGTTGAGCTGAGTCTGGGGAAGATCTGAGGATCAGCTGATCCCCACAAAAACAAAGGCCCACATCGATAACGGTATCTTCACGTCGAACAGAACTGCGTTGCACATTGCACTCTCGGATCACAATGATTGCCATGAGAGCTCGGGGGCAGCTGTGTTGATCTCCTGTGTCATTACACCCTGGGGATGCCAGGGATGCCGAGATCCCAACTTGGCCCCGAGCAAAGGGACTGAGCATCCCGAGTCCCGAATTCAGAACGCGACGCGACAGCCCAAACCGGCGTTTCACAATTAATAAAGGCTGGGGCTTTTGACAGTCGCCATTCGGCGTCAGTGGCATCCAATCGGGTTGGAAGTATGCGCCCCGGTTGGAGCCACAAGTCCTACAGGGAAAGACATTTATCGCGCCTCACGATCTCACGATCTTGCGATTCAAAAATCATCTGCTAGATGGTCATTTACTTACCAGTAGCCTCGCAAGAGCGACCCATTCAGACAGAATCAAATTGGGGTTGATCGTTCTCTAGGGCGAGCACTGACTTGTTGATCGCAGTAGCATTGGGTATAATCCAGTGTCGATTAGAGCATTCAACGATCATTCCACTCTCATGAAATTGCCATTCGACGTGCCAATGGCTCCTTTGAGCTATCTTATTCGTCAAGGATGCCATCCTCGAACCCTAGTGGAAGGGGGTAGTGTGGCAGCCAGCATTCCTGGCACTCGGATGGTGATGAAGCAGCATTCTTTGGTGGACTTCATTGTTCCCATAACAAACGTAGGCGTTTAGGAAGAATGCCAGTAGTGTCACACCTGATTCATTCTCGCTGTTCCGCCAGGGCTTGTTGTTTGGCGGATGAATCTTCCTGTTCTATCAAGCTTCACTCTTGCCGTTCGATAGAGGGATCATAGTGAGCGGTTGCTGTGCATGAACCACTCGTTTTCTAGATGAAGTGTTGAGCCGGTACTTTCTGTTCAGTGCTTCCAGTCTGTCTTGAATCAGCCCAGAACGCGCCAGCGAGACGACCATGCTGGGGCTGAGTGCCGTCGTCGCCATCGCCGCTTCTGGCGCGGCCATCTTCGTCGTCGTTTCGGTGGTCAGTATAGTGGTCTGGGTCAGGTATCGCAAAGAGCGTCATGCATTGGCGCTGCTTGGCTTTAAACGGGGAGAATATGCAAAGGGATTGCAATCATTTCCGGTGGACACTTTGACGGAGTTGAGCCAGGCAGAAGGAAGTGTGCTGAGGACGCATGGTCAGCTTCCATATGGCAGACCAGGTGAATGGGGACAACTGACCTCGCGAGAGAGTTTGCTTCGTCCGAAGAACAGCTCTGAATCGTTGTTCCCTCTCACGGAGAAAGCTCGTTCCCTCCGCCATTCCCTTTCTCGTTCTCGATCGAAACGTCTGTCAAAGTCGTCGCACAAACGTATGAGCTCTTTGGCTACATTGGATGAATCGAGTCTTCCCAGTCCTCCTCCAAACGCATCAATTTCGAAAGAAGACTTTCCTTTATCGGCTGTGGAAGGGGTTCTTGAGCTTCCAGCAGAGAGAACCCCCAAGCAAACACCGGATCCAAACGAAGACGATACTGGATTCCATCTCGGGATGCGGCCAGTCTCTCCTGGATGGCCGTTCCCGTGGCCAAAAGAGCGATCGGGTCTCTTCCCTGTGATTGAAGGTCATGATTCTCCCCACGGCTATGATCCACTCCCCATGATCTTCGATGAATCTCCTCAACGCCTGCGTGGAGGAAGTATAACCAGCCAAACCGCGGGCATGGTGCCACATCACTCCATTCCTCCTCCGCCACCAACAGCATATCCGCCAGACCGATTCAGTTACGCTCGCAACGATTCAGTCTCGCGAATGTCTAATATGAGTCTGGACACTACCAACAGCTCAATTTTGGATGACGGCAGAAATGGACCTAGATCGACCGACACTGATTTGACTTCACCCATTTTCCCATCAGGTGGCACATTTGTCCCCTTCAGTGCAGCTGATGTGGGGGTTAAAGATGGTCGTAGAAGTTTTATCGCGACAAATACCTCTATCCCACCCATGCATAACTTCCCTGTGCGTTCTTCTTCAACCACTGAGACTCGCCATAAGTCTGCGTCCACGTCACCCCGGCGCAGTATGACAACCATTCGGTATTCAGATGCCTCTGGTAGTCGATTCAGTGGACCTCCTCGTCGGACTGACTCACTCTCGTCGTCTAACCCTCCCTCGAGACATGCATCTCTACGATCTGGCACCCCAGTTGGCAATTCAGGCTACCATAACTCTTCAAACAGCTGGCGATTTTCTGGCTCCCAGATGGCTTTCGTGCCACACTTCAGCCAATTCCAGAAAACCCCTATCTACGACCAAGATCAAATGGAGAATGATCCCTTCTATGTTGGCTCGCTTGATGGTGGGACTTTGTTCCACCCTGTTGGGTCACCAACTAATTCAGCTAAAAACCACCCGCCACCAAGCCCGATGCAACGTTCAAGCCTCTCCCTCAAGTCTCCTCTTCCCTCGGCACTGAAGGGAGGAAACTCACAACGGAAGGGTCACCGTCGCCAAAACTGTGTTCGAATTTCTATTCACCCGCCTCTGACATTTGGGTCATCGACATTCGCTCCCACTGTGGAAGAAGAGCCTGAGGATTTTGACAGGCTGGAGGAGCTGGATCTCCGCGAAAGTACCATTAATAGCCCGACTAAGCCCTTGCCCTCGTTGCCCCCATCTTCTATGTCGTCGCCTAGTGGTTCACGACGTAGTAAGTACGGCAGCAGACGAGGCAAGCCAGCGCTTGGTTCCCTTGGGCCTCTAGCTGAGGAACCACAACTTACAAGCATCAACCCCAATGTCGGCAATAACCCCGATAGTAAAAGGAAACACGGCCCATTCTTGTCCACTGGAGACAAGCACCTGGGTCAAAATGACCGCGCTCTCCCCGAGCTATTCACCTCCATCTCTCCCTCCGATGGCATCTGCCTATCTCACACCCCCTCCCCTGAACGAGTACCTCCAATTTGGGAAGTTCCCGAAGTCTCTTCCCCATCACATGAAAACTCCTCACCGGGCACTGGCAGCCCTCGTCGCTCCGCAGTCAAGGGTCCACGCCACCAACCCCAGGCTCGAGTCACAGCAGCCCGCAGCCAATCTACACGGGTCTCATCACGGTCTTCCGATCACATGGCATCAAGTCCCCTCGACTCACCCAGCCGTCTACCCCTCGTCATGAGTATCACCGGTACAGAGGGCAGCGACTGGCGTCGGTCAACAGATTCGCTGCATCGCACAAGAACCGACGCAGCAGATCGCACATACCGCCGAAACCGTGACTCAATAGGCAGCATGGAAGGCGGACTAGGTCCCATTGGCTGTTCCTCGCCAATTTACGGCACTCGCCGGCCAACTCTTGTCAAGGACCGTGTTCATATCTTCGAGGATGTCAACCGTACCGAGTCGCCTTACAAATCACCATTCAAATCGACTGATGCTCAGCCCATTGGGACTCTGACCACGCCTGAATCCTCTCCAACTCGGAACAAGAACAGCATTCCCCGTTCGATGCCCAACTATCAACAATATCACCCGTCTGGTGCTCCTGATCAACGTGTTCCTCCTACCCCTACTTCTGCTCGACGGGATATGGCTACCCCCACGGGCAAGGGTCTGGGTCTTGGAATTGGAACTGCTACCCCTGGTAGTCTGTATGACGGTGATGGGTTCTTGCGTGAATAAGTCATTGATATCATTCCTGGAGTTTGGAGTTTGGCAGCGAGCTTTCATTTTGTGGAATTGTATGGGTGCGATGATGGGTCAAAAGCCTCGGCGTTCTTTTTTCTTTCTTTTTTCTTTTTGACTTGGTTGACTTTCTTAACTGTTCTGTACTTTCTTTTTCTTTTGTTGGGTTCTTGTATCGGCGATACTCCCCCTTTTCTTCTGTGTTTATGTGTGACGTGTGTTTGATATCCATGGTTTAAGTAGTTGCTGAAGTTAGAAATTTAATCCATTATCAATAATTCTGCGCCAATATTTTTGCTCACAAGTAGCCAGCTTCCAGCCACATCCTGAACTCGATTATGTATCACTTTTGATACTTCAAGACATGCCAATCAGTCACTCAGTCCTCCTCCACTTAGCCTCATCATCCTCCCCCTCGCCATTCTCATCAGCCCCATTCTCCCCCTCCCTAGTCCTCACAGTCCCAGCCCCAGGCCCAAGCGGGAAAGAAGGCGGCTCGCCTCCAGCAATCCAATTCCCATCCTCATCAAAGAACTCACCCATATTCTCAGCAGTGATCCACCCAGAGCTGCCAGCAACAGGAGGTGGCAAATCCCCATCCCCAAGTCTGACAACACCATCTGCATCCTCAGCCGAGAACCACTTGTTGCCCTCCTCATCATCCTCGTCCTCATCACCCGGCTCAACGGGGTCAGGGTGCAGATTCGAACAGGCCGAGACGGAATTGTAGAAAATCTGAGTGGGTGTCTCGGTCTCACCGGACCCATCGCTCGTCTCTTGTGTTGGTGCATCGGCTGGCAGAACGATTGTCATTGTAATGCACTCCTCTACATCGTCTGCGGAGGGTGCGCTCGGTGTGGCAATTTGCATGTAGAGGCCTTGAACTTCTGGGGACTCGGTGCCTGGTACGCGCAGGCGCTGGAGGGCGTGCAGGGAGATGGAGGGGTAGGAAATTTGGACACCTGTTGAGGCGATGGAAGAGAAAAGCAGCAGTTTGCTATATTGTGGTTGTTAGCTGAGATTCTTTGGGTTTGCGATTGTGCTGGGATGTTGGATTACTCACTCGGATGTCACCCAGGTCTCAATGCCCTCAATGGCGATTTCCTTCGCGTCATCTTGCTCGCTGGATGCCGCAGCGCTCTCACCGCGCAGGGCACTCAGTGCTGGGGTGGCGGCCAGCTCGTGCTCGAGGATGACAATCTTGCAGCGCTCGCTGTGGTAGTGGAGCACTGGCGGTCCCTCGTAGAAGGAGCTTGGCGTGCGCGATTGATGCTCGGCGAGCGGCACGAAGGTGGAAGCTTCGGGGGCATTGCGCAAGACGTCCATCTTATTGTAGGTGTGGTTTTGGGGTTGATAGATGTGATATTCGCGGTATTGTAAGGTGGTGGTTGCGAAAGCTTTGGCGAGGAGCTTTTTCGTTTGGTTGCGGTCCACGGGTGGATTTCCCCGGGATAAGCTTGAACAGCTATAAGCGATAAGCGGCGATTTTCAAATTGGATA
The DNA here is from genome assembly GCF_028974205.1 of Penicillium antarcticum. Classification (NCBI taxonomy): domain Eukaryota; kingdom Fungi; phylum Ascomycota; class Eurotiomycetes; order Eurotiales; family Aspergillaceae; genus Penicillium; species Penicillium antarcticum. The sequence continues at coordinate 3,519,771 of NW_026695300.1, read as the reverse complement.
TATTGCGTTAGACATTACAAGTGTATTTGAAGTTATCATATTGCATGAATTGTTTGAACTGTGACGGTTTCACATTTCAATTCTCATTGTTATTGGAGTGCAATCTGTATATTGTGAAATATATATAGTAGAGCTTCCTGTACAAGAATATCGTGATGTGTGATGCAGATCACAATCTACACCATGAAACACTGGAGAGCTTGATGTAGGTTTAGTAGAAATCTTAATATGTAAGATCTTGGTAAATCAAGCCAATATTTTAAGAGCATCATTGATTTCTTGCATTGGTAGGTAGCTAGGGTTGCTGCATTCTTGAAGCTTTATCCGAGGATGACCACACACATTGAAGCTTGACAGCATCTCTGGTCATCGCGTGATGTGGCTTTGAACTTTAATACCCTAAATAGGTCTTCCAAATTGACTGGTCTTATGGATCCAGAACAGACACCGGGGTCAGAACTCCCATCAAGACACAGCATCGACGCGACCATAGATTAAGAACCACAGGTGCATAGCAAAGTATGGCAGGTCAAATTAGCCTGCAGACTTCTTTCAAGGCCCAGAAGAGCCCGGCGCAGAGAGATCCCTGACACACGAGTCCTCAGAGTTCATTGTTCTGAAACAGTTCAGAAGGTCTCGGCTATAGAGAAGGAACAATCAAAGCCAAGGAATGTTTCCAAAGTACTCCACAGCGAGGGGCGAGATTGAAAAAGCAGTATCTTGCAACACAACCCTCAATCATTTCACACCCAAGCCACCAAACGCTCTGTCTAGCTCTTCTCCCTCGTCGTGCGGCACCATAGTCGGCAATTGAGAAGAGCCCTGGTCGGGAGTAGAGCTATCCAGCAAGCTCGGCTGAGCCTCACCCTGAGAACCGGGAGAGACACTGGCGCGACTCGGCTGAAGCAACTTCTCCTCGCGGTCAAGCCAACCAGGCGCTACGCGTCTCTTCTCGGCCAATTCACGCTGCTGAATTGACTCCTTCCATGCTTTGATGGCCTGGTCGGCATCGTTGCGCGTCTTGTTTAGGTGTTGTTCGAGGGATTGACACGCGGCCAGGATGTCGTCTGGGTGGGCTGCGTGCTCGCCACTGGAAGAGACTACATAGCGCGCTTTGCCATCGAGATTGCTCGGGTCGACTGTTACTGATGGTGGGAGGATCGAAGAGACCGATTTGTATGTGTATGGGAGTGTGACGGAGGGGGGGAGGTTGATGAAAGGTGAGACTGTCAGTGGGACCTGGGCGAGGAGAGGGTGGGGACCTGGGTTGTCAAGTTAGATGTTGCGAGGATGTACATATTTCAAGAGAGACTTACGGTAGGAGTCGTACATTTTTTCCAGTTTCTAGAGCTGGTTGGGTTGTTGAAGTTGGAGATGTGGAGTAGCGGAGATGGCCCGGAGATCTTGGCGGGGGCAGTACGAACGTAAGCCGCGCCACTTTCTAGGGTTGACAACCATCAACACTTGAAATGAATGGACCAATCCGAGATACATTCTTAGATATACACCATGAGGCTTAAATGATTCTCATCAGGTCTATCATTGATACTCCTAGGTTCATATTCTGTCTTCCTTTAACACCGGCAGGACAGAGCAACCTGGTGAACTATAAGAAACTAGGGTCTCCAAACCGCCAACCAACGACTGATGACCACAGCCGAATAACTAGACCTGAAATGTGATGACAGCTGCATCTGTAGACCAAGGCTGGCCGATATATGACCAACCCTGCATTTATGCCACACGCAACACGTATACCACGCTGTTATTATCGAACTAGCCAGTCCATCTTCAAACTCGAGATTTATTTTCAACAGGTGCTTCAAAAATGAAACCCCCTGTTTCTGTCTGTTATTTGGTTTCTCTGAAGCAAGGGGGGTTCTTTTCCATCATAGGTCTTATCATTTGCTACACCAACTCAACTAGTCACTCGCGAGAGAGGGGTTTATACCCACTCTTCCAGGGCAAAACTGCCAGCACACATCCTGCAACCATTACAAAAAGGCTAGCCATAGTCTAAGCAGCCTGCCTAAAATGACCACGGCCTGATTTGCCCCTCCCTTGAACTCCTTCGTACTGTTCATCCTCGGATAACGCATATCTGGCACGGGAACATCAAGGAATGCACACAGCGGCTTCCAGCCATCCCCTAGCTTTAGTTCAAAGAGCCTGTCCTGGCACACGTCCTTTCGCACCCTGACATTATGTTCTAAAACCCGCTTGCAAGATCATCGGAATAGTCGCCCTTGCAAATGATCTTGTAAGGCCATTTTGAGCATACGAAACTCGGAGCACAATCGATCAGACTCGAAGAATTGCAAGATATTCAGCCATGGACTATGAAGCCCCGAGATGATGCTGTCGTGTATAGATTTCAGCCATGAATCTTGCTAACCATATGCCAGATCGTCTGCTGATTTATCAGGCGTTAAGCGCAAGTGTCTCTCTACTTACATCGTACGATACCTCTACACGTAAATTGTTGACTACTGTGACTCAAAAAGTGCCACAAGGAACGGAAAGACAACCCGAGACTGTCCCTCGTGAGCAGTCACACGAAAATTGCCGACGAACTTGTTTCTTCCTCACGTGAATGACTGGCACTATGATACAGAGGGACGACATCTTTCGCCGACGCTACTGGTGCCTTCGCTCCGTTTCTTGTAGCATACATTGTTTGAGGTGTATCAAAAGCGTTACTTCAGTAGTCTGATACTTCCCGCAGAATCGCCAACGGGCCAAACATTATTTACCTGGGAGCCCGCGGCAATTACACAAAAATCTGCTTCTAAACCCTCTTTGTAGCCTTACAAATGTTATTGGTACCCGAAACACCCCACGGCTTGCAAGTGCCGGCCTGAAAAGGATGTGTACTTTGTGTTTAGCATTTCATGCTTTAGCCCCACCGGCTTGGTGACAGCAATCACCGAAGACGAACCTCTGCTAAAGCATATTGCTGCACTTCCCATGAGCAAGGATACGCAAAAGCCAATGGGAGGCAATATTGAAGTAAGTTACGAACCGCAATTCTTCAGTGGCCATGTATGGGCCGGGGCTCATCGCGGGGCTAGTTGCATGGCGCCTGCTAGATGGTCAACTGATTTAATCACCTCATAGAATCTTGTACCGAGACGAGATATTATCCGTTGCGGTCGAATCAGTGCAAGGGGTTGGAGGCCTGGCTGCTCGGTGCTTGAACTGTTCTAGACATACCGCATTTGAGCTTATATTGAACTTAATTCTCCCGGCTAGTCGGTGTTTGGGCTGCTGGTTCACGATGAATTTGTATTGAACTTTATGTCTCTCCGGGATCCATTTGAGGGAACTTAGCCTTAAAAGGAAGGTTACTACCAGTTCATGCCAAGATGAGCCTGTTGTCGAATCATTACTAGTTTAGGGGTGACATGAGACTTGACGTTTCCTCCATTATGCCTCATTTCCATGATTCTCATGGATAGCTCTGGGATAGATACCGAAAGCATGAACACCAAGAGGATGAGGCTGGAGTCATCATATCCATGAGGCGAGATAAGACATATAAATATGCCTATTCTCGCCGAGAATAGCTATTCGTTCTTCTTCTCAGGATATTCTGCTATCAAAACACACCTCACTTACTCAAAAAGCCCATCAGTTTATCAATATGCTTTCCCAGATCACCATTGCCCTTGGCCTCTTCATGGCCGGAGCTTCTGCTCAACAGGCTGCCAACTGCCAATACCAGTCACTGAAGTGCGGCTCCGTGCTTCTAGCTGCTCCATTCAGTAAGCAAGATTGATTTGATATACAAAGAATGCCGGATGTACTAACCGGAGTGATTTGAACAGCCTATACCGAGGCTCAGCTCACTGCCGCTATCAACGACACCGCATCCATTCCCGAATTGGACACTGCCCAGATCTCCCAGACCCTGTTCCACTGCACCGACATCCTGGGCACCGTCACCGGAAATGCGTTCTGCTTCGCTGGCTGTGATTCCAAGCCCGGTGTTCGCAACGACCAGTGCATCTTGTAAGCGTAACGTCACGCACTCTTTACGCCTGTGACGAAAGACATTTGTTGCGCTACGCCTGGCTGCGCTCAACTTGAAAGGGGGATGGCATGAATTTTGGAGGATTTTTTTCTTTCCTTGCTCATAGTATAGGCCTAGTACATACTCCCTTACTGTCCTATGTATAAGTATGGGCCGTTGGTCTGCTCAGCTTAGTAGGGCCTTTAGGTATTCATTCGCTGCTAGTCAAATTCTATGATGATTTAAATTATTGCTGTTAAGCCCGTAGACGTTTTGAATGTGGCGTTCACTAGGACCAGTCTCATGATCACTCAGTGAAGTCCTACAGAGTAACTCGCATCTTAACTCTAGAGTTTTTGCGCTAATTACTTTCATATGTTGCTCTTTCGTTTTTCTATAGCTACATTCTTTATTCCCTTGATGGCAATACAAAATCAATTTTTGAGCCGAAACCAGATATTAGCTATCAGAATGAATAGTTGATACGATCATTAGAAAGTTTGATGCCAGTTGATTTAAACGAGTGACATAATGGCAGTTTAACAACAGCAGAACACGCCGAGTAGCAACTTGTAGAGTATACTGAGCATTGATAGGCCATTAAGGGTAAGGCCGTTCCTTCAAAGAAAACTTTCCCTGAGCCAACCAGGTGCGGGTTGAGTCACGTACAGTATCATCCTTGATCAGAATCTCAAAAGTGGAGTCATAGAAGGCGCATGTATCATCGTGTTCATACTGGTTGAACAACTGCCTCCGAAACAAAATGTGTGGCATTTCTTGTAGCAAGAAACCGGAGCGGCAGTAGTGACAGTGACAGTAGTGGTAGTAGTGGTAGCCTCTGAGAGTTGACATTGATCATCATGAGTAGGACTATTTGCCGGGATACATCCAGCAATGCACAGACTATTGCCAACGATGCTACCAAAGATATCCTCACATCGGTAGATGACCTGGAAGAGCTGAGCCATAGAGATTGGTGGGATTGATGATGTCTGATTGACGGCAGCAATCAACTCAGAAACAGAGTAACCTATTCATAGTGTGTGATCAGTGGATTGTCAATGGCCTGATTGGGGATATTTGGGCAAATAGAGTCACGTACCATACAAAGTCGCCAAGGTAGCGCCGCATTTATCCGACTGATAGATACAAGGGCTGGTGTACGCGTTAACCCCAAGGATCAACGAAGAAGCCAGCTGCAATGCTATCCATGGAATTCTGCGCATATTGTCCTCGGGTGATGATGCTGATACCATCAAGACATGAAAGCCTATTTGGGAGAATATTTGACAGAGTATATAGTCTGCATTGGCAAATGTAGAGCATCCATTAGACTACGAAGTACCTTTTCCACATCGTATTTCTTCATCTCGATTGGTTGTATCTTCAACTGGAGATATCCTTGGGGGTTAGCGATGGAACAGCCACAGAGAAGAAATGCAACCCCCAAATATGAATTGGTGATCGTGGTGTCATTGTGTTCCCCGACTGTTCCCATTTGACCCCGGCGATCCTGGAGAGAAAAGTGGGGGTTCGCCTGGGCAGCTCCATCGGGGAACAAGGCCATCAATGCGGACAGGGGTGTGTTCCATTCTCGGGTATGCTATGGGGAAGGATGAGAGCATGAGGGAACTTGAGTTGATCTAGCCCAATCCATTGGGATCCAAGGTGGTGTGGTCTGCGAGTTTGCCAAGTCACTGGTACTACTGTGTTGGGTATTCCTAGAGTCTCTGAGTCTCTTATCTTGGGGACCTGTTCTAAACACAAGACTTGTGCCCGAGCTGGAATGGAATGCCGGTACGCTCTTCTTCAATAAGTCAACAGTATTTAAAGATGGCCTACAGCGATAGCTGCAAGTATGAAGAATTTTCGCTTGATGCAGATCATCAATCCTGCATACCTTAGCGATCTAGGCATACGAGACCTAGATTGCCACCCAACTGCCCGTCAAATGAGAACCTAACCTTGAAGCTTGATGAGAATCGAAATAAATGACTGACAGCCTTACAAACATACCAGCCAAAATAGACCAAATGTCTTTGAAATCGGGTGAAGCTGATAGCCTTGGAGCGTGGGGAACGGCCATCACGCAACTATTTAGGGGTCATTTCGGCCTTAGGCATCTAATCTGACATTGAGGCTCCGAGGTTCAGCTGAGCTGAGTTTCCAACTTCAATCCTGCTTTTACCTACGCATCTATCAAGATTGAAAGGCTTAACTAAAAAGACCGGATTTTATACATCGACCGATCGTTGGTGGTCCACCGAGTTAGCAGCGGCCCAGAAGCCGCTTATCCAATTTGTTTCTCTTTTTCCCTTCACACTTCCCCAAAACACACATTTCTCCCACCGTGGGCTCTGCTTTTTTCCCTAGACACCCTGCATCGTTGTCCCTCCAACTCTACTGATCCGATACTCCTCTTCCACTCGTGGGAGCTTCATCCCGCTCTGAACTCACCCCGCCACATCTCCGCGCGGATTCCACCCCCCTTACTCCGAACCCTCAGATATTCAGCTACTCGACAATATCAGCCAAAATGGATAAGGCCATTGCACGCGCGGTGAACGAAAAGAAGCCGGTCCCGGAGATCGACTTCACGTTGCACACCATGGAGGACAGCACGCAGGTCTCAACAATGGAGCGAGTGGTCAAAGGTAATGCGATCTCGGTCGCCTCAAGTCATTCCAACCTTGCAATTTGATCACTGACGATATTTCGTGCCCTCAGAGGTCCAAGCGCCCGCCTTAAGCACTCCCCCAGATGATATGTTTTGGTCCCCCGAGGATCCCTCCAAGCCCAACCTCCAGTACCTCAAGCAGCACCTCTACCGCGAAGGTCGTCTCTCCGAAGAACAGGCGCTATGGATTATTCATGCCGGTACCCAGGTTCTGCGATCAGAGCCCAACCTGCTCGAAATGGATGCGCCCATTACAGTGTGTGGCGATGTTCACGGTCAATACTACGATCTGATGAAGCTGTTCGAGGTCGGCGGTGACCCTTCGGAGACAAGATATCTGTTTTTGGGCGATTACGTCGATCGAGGTTATTTCAGTATCGAGGTGCGTTATCAGATGCCCCATCTGAGCTAAGTGGATTCTGACATTTGCAGTGTGTGCTGTACCTTTGGGCATTGAAGATCTGGTATCCCGATTCGCTTTGGCTTCTGCGGGGTAACCACGAATGTCGTCACCTTACGGATTACTTCACTTTCAAGTTGGAGTGCAAGCACAAGTATAGTGAGCGCATTTATGAGGCATGCATTGAGTCCTTCTGTTCGCTGCCGCTGGCGGCTGTTATGAACAAGCAGTTCCTCTGTATTCACGGTGGTCTCAGCCCAGAGCTCCACACTCTTGAGGACATCAAGTCCGTAAGTATTGCTATTTCTGCATACAGATGATGGGAACTAAAATCAACTGCAGATCGATCGATTCCGGGAACCCCCGACCCACGGACTTATGTGTGATATCCTCTGGGCCGACCCTCTGGAGGAATTCGGCCAAGAAAAAACAGGCGATTTCTTTATTCACAACAGTGTTCGCGGATGCTCCTATTTCTTCTCTTATCCAGCTGCATGTGCGTTCTTGGAGAAGAACAACCTGCTTTCTATTATCAGAGCCCACGAGGCTCAGGATGCCGGATACCGCATGTACCGGAAGACACGCACCACTGGTTTCCCCAGTGTTATGACTATCTTCAGTGCTCCTAACTACCTGGACGTATACAACAACAAGGCGGCCGTCCTCAAATATGAGAACAATGTGATGAACATTCGCCAATTCAACTGCACCCCTCACCCATACTGGCTTCCTAACTTCATGGATGTTTTCACCTGGTCTTTGCCGTTCGTTGGTGAGAAGATTACCGACATGCTCATTGCCATTCTCAACACCTGCTCGAAGGAGGAATTGGAGGACGATACTCCCACCTCCGAAGTATCTCCCCCGAGGAAAGCACCCCAATCACCTCTCCCGCATCAAACGACCCCGAATCCAGCGAGTTCAAGAGACGCGCTATTAAAAACAAGATTCTTGCCATTGGCCGTCTCTCTCGTGTCTTCCAGGTTCTTCGTGAACAATCCGAGAGTGTTACTGAGCTGAAGACGGCGGCTGGCGGTCGTCTTCCCGCTGGAACTCTCATGCTTGGTGCGGAAGGTATCAAGCAGGCCATCCACAACTTCGAGGATGCCCGTAAGGTTGATATTCAGAACGAGCGCTTGCCACCTAGCCAGGAAGAAGTCTTCCAGAAGAGCGAGGAGAGCCGCCGTGTGGCTTTGGAGCGTGCTGAGCATGAGGCTGCCAACGATGCTGGACTGGCTACTGTCGCCCGGCGAATCAGCATGTAAGTGCTTACGACTGTCTGTAATCTACACAAAAACTAATTGATGTACAGGTCTGCTGGCTCCCGTCCTGCTCGTCGCCCACGGGATCCTCCCAAGGATGCCTGAGAAGGCCCTGGATGTGGCTGAGTTGATATTATGACACGATCTATGCATTTCTTCTTTCTGTCCTCCAGCGCACACGCCTTTCTGCTCCGACACGATCGATACGATACCCTGTCTATCTGCTTGATCTTACCTTTCGCCAGGCGATCAACCCGTGAATCACAATACTAGCGATCATAAAGGACAGTTCAGTTTAACATGTATGCTTTTTCTTGTTTGATCCTGGGATTTGTAGGATTTGTAGATATGACTTCTTGTAGGCGCATTATGTTAGTATCATATGAACAATCGATTACAACTTCAAAATTGACCAATACTGAAGTATGAGAGCGTAAACAGGTAAATAGAGGGTTCCAAGGTTGAAGAACGGCAATGCCAAGCCCCGATCCCGCGTCCACTTCCGCTCAAGTTCATCCATCGAGCTTCAGAATTGCCCGCCCATCACACGCCTTAATGGCTCCCAGAATGCGCAGCGCGCTCACAAAGAGCCTGTCGCGCTCGCTAGACAGTCCTTCTGTCTTTTATTGTCCATCCTGCGCGATCTGGCGCCGCTCATTATCAACACGCGCCAGCAGTCGCAGCCTCGACAAAACCGCCACATTGCGACGAAGCAGTCGGCCCCAGAGCACTATCACAGCGTCGACTCCTCGACCATTCAATACATCGTCTGTCATTACTGCGAAGTCCGTCCCGCCCCGGTTCAAGGAGCTCTACACTGCCCTGGAAGGAGTCAAGGATGCGGCGCTTGAGCAGGTGAATCTTAGTAGGCTGCAGTTTGCGCTACGTGGATTGGAGTCTGAAACGCCTCTTATTCGTGTTGCTGGTGAGTTCTTATTTTGTTTCTTTCATGCCTTGTTCTGTGTGGTGCATTGGGCGTTTCTTCAAAAAAGGGTGGCACTAATCTATTCTCCGTTGAAATGTAGTTCTCGGACTGAACGATGCGACCTCTGCCCGCAAACTTGTTAGACTACTACTTGCCGACCCATTGACGCCGCGGGGAACTTGGGAGGATATTCTCGATTCATATGATGCCGACTCATCGCGAGGACTGTTGATTAGGTACGGATGACTTCCGCTTCCTGTGTGTCTGCCGCGGCCTATACTGACTCGACATTCGCTTTCTAGATATGGCGAAATCTCAGAATCTATTCCCAATGACCTGCTACCAACGGTATCAGTGCCCTCGCCCATCCTCAGAGACGGCAACCTGGAAATCCTAGTCAGCACGATCGGCTCCGAGCCTGATCCCAATGCCGCTACACTCCACGCCGACACATTCCTCGTTCCCACTGTAACTATTCAGACATCGCACTCCGGTCGGCATAACGTTGTTCGGTACCCTGTGCACCGCAGTATCGTCTGTGGAAGCGGAGTGGATGGTCTACTAGCTTACAGCACAATGATGGGCCGGTCAGACCTGAAGCACGAGATCGCCTCCGTGCGCGGTGCTATTGAACTCGCTGTCGCAGACCAGAAATCAAACAACGACCAACTTTCTTTGGTGGATATTGAACGTGCCAGCACCGCTCTGGACAAATTCCGCGAATCCGTCCAAAACGCCGGTGACTACGAACGTGGATGGAATGGCAGTGGTGTGCAGCCCCTGATTGACTGGCTTGCAAGCTCCTCAGAGGCCTCATCTCAGGAGACACTGAACCCAGCCTTGGTTCCTCTGGTGGAGTCAATCCTCGACTCCGCCGAGGCTAGCGTGCTCATCCGGGATGCCAAGGCGCTCCAAAACCAGACCGCCGGCGTAGCCCCTGAAGAGCTCCGCTCCCAGCTCGACCAAGGTGTCACAACCTGGGCGGAGCGCGCTCATTCTGAGCTCCGCAGTTCTCTGGAAGCCGGTTTGGCCAGTCCGCGCTGGCGGGGTCTTGCATGGTGGAAACTCTTCTGGCGCGTCGACGATGTGAGCATGGTCACCTCAGAGATCCTCGAGAAGCAGTTCCTCCGCCGTGCCGAGCGGGAAGTCATCTGGACCGCAGGCAAATACCAGCAGGCCGGCCTGCTGGACGACCCAACTTCTATCCCCGAGTCGGCCACAGCCCCTGTTCCTGCTGAGCCCGTTTCGGCTCCCTGGCCAACTCAGATCTCCGGCCTCCGCACTAAGCTCCTCACCACCACAGTTCCCTCCCTCCAGGCCCTTGCCCAGAGTCTGGTCCTCTTCAGTGTCTCCACTACCACTCTGACCTCCGCTCTTTCCGCTCTGACATATGTGGCTGTGCCATCTGCCTCGGCATACGAGTCATGCACACTTGGCGCGATTGGTCTGATTTACTCTATGCGTCGCCAGCAGAAGAGATGGGACGTTGCTCGTACCTTCTGGGAGGAGGAGGTCCGCGAGGAAGGACGTACTTCTCTGCGGGAAACCGAGGTTGCTCTTCGCGAGATTGTGCGGGATGGTGGTAAGTCTGTTCAAGATTTGTCGGATAACCGTGCGCGGGACAGTGTTTCTCGCGCGAAGAAGGCCCTGGAAGACGTCAAGGCTTGATCTGGCTCATACAGCGTACTGTACATGTATTGCCTTTTAGAATAGACACCGAGAGCTACAAGTTACTCTGCTATGTATTATACTTTAAGTTCGTTGATTCATTCGGTCCGAAGCCCTCATCATTCCTTTTCTCCAGGCTGTACCTTGCACAGTGTCCGCTCGCGTTTCCCCTACACTGGGTACCGCCTGTTCTATAAGTAGAAACCAAAGGAGCTGTCTCATCGCGCGTGAAACCATCAGCCAAGATGAAGTCTTCTCCACACTGTAGTTCGACCAAGCCCCAAGAACAATGAAACAACCCGAATCAAGTATCTTTGAACCACGAGCTCCACAGGTATTTTAATTAAAGGTCCACACCGCGTCCTATACAGAGCAAATGCCGGAAAGTTAGATAGTGTCAAGCTTCGCAATTTCGACATGGTTGTTTCACTGCGGACATATGTACAAGATCTGAGACATCGGGCTGGGACAAAGGATTGGACCATTGCAGAAATAGGTAAGATGCCCAAGACTCAAACGACCACTGTCTGGGCAAATGAAGGTTCTGTTTGGCCGTGCTGGGCTTCCATAGATCATGATATATATGCCCACTGTTTGATAGGTGGATGAAATCGATACTTCTCGCCAGTATATATCAATCATTCTAATAAATGAACAAGTAATCTCGCCTACACAAATATCAGAAGACTCATTGCTGGAGGGGTTCAGATAATCTCTGGCATTGTTTCATCATGCGCTGGGCTATCCAATCCCGCAAGTCAGCGTGGACCCGCCGAGACGATGGACGTTGTACTAATGAATTAGTCCCCCTGTTAGCTTCTGTTAGTCCAGGAACACGCCGTTCGTTTCATATTCCCCGTAATTATCCACCCATCTTGCTGTTACTCTCCTATTCACACTGGATAGTGTGTATGTGCTCATTTTAATTTCGGATGAACACCCAATCGTGATAGGTTTGGCTATGGGTGCTTGGGCTATTGAACTGGCGGTTATGGGTCGCCGTGTCTAATATCCAGATCGACAGATTGGCCAAGTCATTAAAATCAGGCCCCTCTCTTCTGAACAATGCTCAACTTAAGGGGGTTGAATTATAGTACTTGATTCCCCCTCCTCCGCCTCGTGACTTTCAGCCCTTTTCTTCTGGTCGACTTTGGCGTCTCCTATCTTTTGCCCGATCTCAGGGTCTGTCGCTCGTTCATTTCGCTCTTTCGTCTGTTTACAGACTGTGTCTCTCTTTAACAATTTACTCTCATTCGATATTCAATACCAACAGTGAGTTGATCGACAAATTACAAGTAAAGGCATCGAGTTGATACTGACCTCTCCAGGGCGATAGAAAGTAACATCCCAATCAAGGCTGCAAACGACGATCCTGGTTGTTTGTTGACGTCAAGGAGAACGCGCTCAATCGGTAAGCTACATGCTTTAGGGCTTTTCTTTTCGCGCCACTTCATCCCTACGGCATAAAGGGACAGCAAGCAAGGGACCATTCCTTCGCGGGAAGGGAGCATCCCCATCGATCTCCCCGAATTATATCGTCTGAATGACGAATGATTGGCCACCTGGAATCTCCTGTCTGCAACATGAGAGGGACCTGCGCTTGCTGTGCCTTTTGAAAAACAAAGCGCGCCCAGGCGGGACTCTTTCAACTGACATATTGCTTAGCATTCGACAACAACGCTCCGACTGCCTCTCTGTTTTCCCCCACGCCTGACCGATTGATTCGGTGCTCCTGGCGAGTCATTCCTTTGGAATCATATCCCCGAGATTACTTCATTCGCTCCTTTTTCTGTATCGTTGAGCCCGTGGACGCGGCTCTTTCTTTCGCATCATGCAGGACATCCGATTGACTGCCATCTTGATGGCTTGCTTCACTCTTTTTCCTGACTACGCCAGTGCCTTCTGGCGTCTTCCTTGCCGTGGGCGAACAGGTGTCGCGCGGCTGGATCCTCTTGTGGACCCCGGGAAGGTCTCTTCTCATGTGCACTCGGTTCACGGTGGTGGAAGTAAGTATATTAAAGCACTGAAGAAAAATTGCAGCATACTAATCATGTATATAGGCTTTGGCATGAGCTCCACCGAGGGCTCTCTTTTGGAATCGAGCTGCACCTCTTGTGCTGTGACGCAGGATAAGTCGGCGTACTGGACACCGGCTCTATACTTCATGCACACCAATGGCAGTGCCGAGCTAGTTGAGGAAGTTGGAGGCATGCTTGCGTGAGTTTGGCTCATATTTTGTATGATCCCTGCTAATATACCATCAGCTACTACCTCCTTTACGGAGAGAACGTCACCGCGTTCCCAACTGATTTCCGCATGCTGGCAGGTGATCCCTTCCAGCGTAACTTCACCTGGCCCGTTCCCGACCCTCCCAAGTCCTCGTGGACTGGTGACCAGGCCTCACAGGCTGCTCTGCGCCAGAAGGCTCTTGGATTCAACTGCTTGAACTATCAAACCACCGCCGAAGCATCCCTCTACCGTCATTTCATGCCGAACAAGACTTACCTCGACGAGCACTGCACCGACGGCATTCGCTTCGAATTGATGTTCCCATCCTGCTGGAACGGCAAGGATGTCGATTCCGATGACCACAAGTCCCACGTCGCGTATCCCTCTCTGGTGATGGACGGTACCTGCCCCGAGGGATACGAAACCCGCCTTGTATCACTTTTCTACGAGACAATCTGGAATACCTATGCTTTCAAGGACGTCGACGGATACTTCGCGCTTGCTAATGGTGACCCCACTGGATACGGGTACCACGGTGATTTCATCCAGGCCTGGGACGACGGTGTGCTGCAGGAGGCTGTTGACACGTGCACCAGCGAGACGGGCTTGGTTGACGATTGCGAGATCTTCGACATCCAGACTGAGAACAAGCAGCGCCAGTGCGAGTTTGAAATCCCCTCTGCACTTAAGAACGAGGACGTCTACATGTACGCCGACGGTTTGCCCGGTTCCATGGGTGTTTCGTGGGGTCCAGAGTACGCTTCGATGGATATGGACACTTCGACTACCACGACAGCTGCAGCCATTCTGCCGTCCCTGTCGGTGCCCTCTGTCCCTGCCATTTCTCTGGGTCTCTCAGTCGATGCGGGTGCTTTGCTCGGAAATCTCAACGTTGCCAACACCGCCGAAGCCCCGGCAATTACTTCGACTTCTACTTCCACGTCGACCCCGACGCACACTCCCACCCCCACGACATCTCTCGTTCTCGACCCTATCACCGAGGAGATCATCTATCTCCAACGTGATATCATCGTCCTGATCGACGAGAACGGTGCCCCGTATGCGACTACCACAGGCAGCACCCGCACGTTGTCTACTGCAACCACGACCGTCACTGAGACCTCCACTGCCGTTTCCTACGTGAAGAGGGATACTGTCGTGGTGGACTCTGTCGTAGAACAGGAACAGCCCGCTACCCACGCACGCAGACACCTCCACCGTCATGGTCACCTGCACAACAAGTTCTAAGAAACACGCTGTTCAAGACATTACGGGAAAAGACGCAGCGCGTGACATTCCCTGTTACTTTGACCAACAGGACATAACTGCTTCTTGATCAAGTTGGACCCCATATGTGCCGGACTGCACCCAAGAGCTTTGATTCGTGTATATGATTTTCTGATTGGACATCCTCCAGTCAGGCGGGGAGGGTGTGCTATGGCCATACTATAGTTCTCGTTCTTAAATTTTAAATACGTCTTGGTACGCATACGCAACTGTGCTTCATTAGTTGATGAATCACGCCTACGTAGGAGAAACAAACACTTTTCCGTGGTGACTAGCAGTCTCATGTCTTATTTTGTTCCTCGGCATCCATCTCCCCTTCCCCTATATGCCTCACATTAACAAAAGTGATAGATAGGACAACATCAACCCAATGTATGTCTCAGCTAACACTCTCCCAATTACCCCCATACTGAAACACCACCAAATCTTTCATCCAAACCCACCATAACGGAAATGTCTCAACCCACCCCACACAACAGCAGACATGGATGATCACCATATTCGTTCTGAAAGACGGGTACATTACCGACGTGCGACATGTGCAACAAGCCCCGTAGGACTGATGAGACCCAAACAAGACTCGAAAACCGCCAGGCAAACACAAGATCCAAAACAGAACGAGTTAAAAGACGATCTAGACGAGGACAGTGCCCGACAACATATCATTCTAGCTGATTCAGAAATGAATCAGCTAACACCTCATCACATAATTGCCAGCGTCGCAATCATTCCATGGCCTGTCTCGCATCTGATTCTGTTGCAGTGTAGTACACACATCTTTACTGCGCAACATACGCAACATACGCAACATACGAGCTAAATCTCTCCTCCAATCCGATTCCCGTTCTGGGACACTATGCACCACTACGGCGTTCTTGTTCACGGGTGACATGCCTTCGAGCTAGGATGACCGTTTTTTTCCAGATTGCGCTACACACCAGCGCAAACTATTCTTGAGCGCTGGTTTTCCTGATAAGGATCCCTTGTGTGAGAAGGGTTTTTTGGCTGCTATGTTCTCATGCTTATCGGTAGCTAGATTTATGCCATCGTGGCGTGCGAACAAGCGTGAGGACCTTGATGGTTCTATTTATCAGACTGTTACATACAATCTCGACTGCGAGGTTGTTTAAGTTGAGTTATCGGCGTTTCTGATGTGCTTGAGGACTATCAGTGAACTGGTGCTTCATTCCTGGCTTGCGTTAGCAGAGATGAGATCTTTTGAACTCTATTAAAAGACAAATTGGGTTGTGCTGGAGCTTGAGCCGGATTTGGGGCGATATAAGGATCGACTTAATCGCTGCTAACTGCTGAGGAAAATGCTATTGAGCCAGTTCACAGCTATTGCATCTCCCTTTCATCCAAGAGACTATCTAACAACATGTACCTCAACCCCCAAGCCCTCATCTGCCTCCCCCTCCTCCTCTCAACTGCTATAGCATTCCCCCAACAAACCGGCACAGTGACAGCATACAAAGCCCCAGCGATGATAACACCAGCCGCAAGACTCCGCTGCTCAGGCGGCCAAATCGAAATCTACACAACCGATTGCACACGTGGAACACCAGTATCCTACTGCTCCAAGCCAGAGCCCCCAGTCAAATGCCCACAGGGCTTCTTCCCATCAGCCTGGCATCCAGACCACTGCATGCAACGCTCAACCTGTTTCCCGCTTGATGCGGCATGGATCACGACTGAGTGTTCGAATGGTGCGCTTGCTTATGATACTTCGACTCTTTATGAAGGGACGCTTGCGGGTGGGCGGTCGACTGTCATTAGTAGTGCGTATTTACTATCTTTCTTTTTTTTCCAGATAAGAAGAATCTAACGATGGTTACTATGAAGCTGTCTCCTGTTCCTGTGCCGAGGATCAATGGTACAGTATGACCCTCCTCGAGGACTCAGCAACCTACGATATCTTCTGCATGCCTTCCAGCTATTGTCCACCTGGCATGACGACTTCGGTTTCGTTTAATGATTACTGTGTTACTGCGCCTGCGAGTATTTGCTCGGATGTTTCCATGGAAACAAATCTCTGTCAATGTGCTTATGCGGGGCAGACGCCTGTTTATCCTGAGTATCCTGGCGCTGTTCCTACTGGGTGTGAGTTTTGAATTCTAAGGTAATGATAATATCACTTGATAATGTGAGGAAGAGGTATCAATGCAACGAGAAATGAAAAGAACACAACCGAAAAATAACGAAGCAAGAAGGGCTATAACAGCCGTATTTGTCCATGATAGTTCTAAATGAAGGATCCCGAAGAAGCTGTTTTGCGGTAAAACTTTTCTCTGGATCATAAATAAAGACTTTACTCATTGGTAGAGTGTACATGTTGTTACTCATCTAAATCCCCCTCAAGATAGTAGCATGTAATGAGGGACCGACGCCTTACATTCTCTTTCAGCACCGACTCCATAATGTTTTGTCATTTCTAAGCTGATGTAATTTTATGCATGTTTCAATGCGTAAATATGATTCAATTTATTCCCAATATCTTCCGACTGAAAGTACAAACAGTTCGACAGACTTCACGCCCTCAGGCTATACCGATACCCATTCAACATCTGATACAAGTCAGTCATTTGATATTGTGATATGGTGGGCTCCATCCTTAGAACTAAGCGATAGCGAGCTTAATGGTATGACCACTAAATACTTCATGATGGCTGACTTGCCACTCAGTTTGAGATCTCGAGAACATCTGCAGGGAAGGTGTACCTGGGCTATGAGACCTTGCTTGGGGTGTAGCTAGTCCTTGATCTCAGTTCTAGTTATACGAACTCCTCAACTTCTTCTCTCCTCTTACCCTTGCCCATCAACTTCACCATGGTCTCTCTAACATGCTCATTGCGTTTTATCGGTTTTGGCTCTTTTCTCTGCCACTTTCCAACTATGCAAATCAACATGAGCAAGTCTTCATTTATCTCTCTTCACTAGCGATGTGGATCCGAGGCCTTGCCCATAACCTTCGCGATGGCTTTTGACGTAACGGTACTCTGGTCTTAAGGCTGATCCGTTGTCCTCAGCTTTTACAGGAGTCATCATCAGCTTTCAGTAATTATATAGCGACGTGACAAAACTGCAAAACACCAGGAGATCCCATATCTAACCAAATGGGAATACATGTCTGTTGCCACGCTGACAGGATACAGGAGAGCAGACAGACTCAGCAGATCGAAATCACAAAGGCAAAAATGTAAACAAAAGAAGTGTTGGGGAGTTCTCAATCTGAGGGAAGGTGAGCAGCTAGGCAGGCACAGTCAGGGTTGCAGAAGTCACCAGCCTCATGACGAACAGCATCAGGAGAAACGGAGAGGTCCTTCAAAAAATGGCCACACACACCCTGATGCTCCCAGTGAACTAGACCCTCAAGAGTTGTTGCCTGTGTCAAAGGTTGAAATTGTCATCTCACAACGGTCCTTGGGGGAATTGAACCCTGGTCATAATGAGTCGGACTGCCTAACCCAGAAATCGTAGTACGTTGAAACTAGACCCCCAGGGCTGCGGGCGTTGCAGATTTGAACCCTTAACGTTTTCATGAGGTTGTTTTCCTGATTTGGAAGTGGTCCACTTGTATACTTTCACGTGATAGAATCACGTGAGACCCGCACATTGTTGTCCTTGCTGTGACAACATGGAGCTGTGTAGCATTATGCATGAATTATGTAGGTTGGTGACAGTTGCGTCGTGGTAATATCCTGTGCGGAAACCCCCACGTGGTCCTGACCATGTTTCATTTCAAGCCACCAACCAAGCCACTCTGAGCCAAGCATTTCCAAGTGCTCCCCCTGCAATTAGCCTGAATTCCGTCATGTCCTAGATAACTGGTGCCACCAGGGTCCAAGCCTACTTTCGGCGTCCCAAAAAGGGAAAATGAGGAACGCAAAGAAAGGCCCGAATGCCGTCTTAACCCCGGAGCCCCGCACCGGCCCGTGTTGCGGTTGCCCATAAAAAGGGTCCTCCCCGCATGAAAGCATTCCATACTCAACTTGACTCAATTCTCTCACCATGTCCGACACGCTTCCTGAAATGCAATATCGCTTCCTCGGCCGCACTGGGCTGAAGGTCTCTGTCATCTCGCTGGGTAGCTGGCTGACTTATGGCGGGCATGTCGGCAATGGTATGTCTGCACTGGACTCCCATCGTGGCCGTCAATTGAGATACTAATCGCTTCCAGAAACTGCCTTGGAATGCATGAAGGTCGCCTACGACGCCGGCGTCAACTTCTTCGACACAGCCGAAGTATACTCAGGTGGCCAGTCTGAGATCGTCCTCGGCGAAGCGATCAAGAAGTTCGGCTGGAAGCAGAATGACCTGGTAATCTCCACCAAGGTAAGCATCACAAGCCCAGCATGCATCCCGCAAAACCAAACCAAACCAAATTAAACCAAATCATTGACAACCATAGATCTACTGGGGCAAAGCCAACAGCGCCAACCCAGAAAAACCCCTCAACAACAACGGCCTCTCCCGCAAACACATAATCGAAGGCATGAACCTTTCCCTGCAAAGACTGGACCTGCCCTACGTAGACATCGTCTACGCGCACCGCCCAGACCGCGACACACCTATGGAAGAAATTGTCCGCGGCTTCAACTACCTCATCAACAACGGCAAAGCCTTCTACTGGGGAACATCAGAGTGGTCCGCCAGCGAGATCTCAGATGCCTGGCGCATCGCCGATAGACTAGGACTCATCGGTCCCGTCGTCGAGCAGCCGCAGTATAACCTGCTCGTGCGCGAGCGCGTCGAGAAGGAATACCGCTGGCTATATGATGCGCACGGGCTTGGATTGACTGTGTTCTCGCCATTGAAGGGCGGTGTCTTGACGGGAAAGTATAATGATGCTACTGCGCCGCCTGAGGGGTCACGCTTGGCCGAGTCTAAGGATGGGTATGTGCAGAGTTTGAAGAAGACTGTTGGAGATGAGATTTGGCAGAAGCAGCTTGATCAGGTTGCGGCGTTGAAGCCTGTTGCTGAAGAATTGGGGATTACAACGGCGCAGTTGGCTCTTGCTTGGATTTTAAGGAATCCTAATATTTCGTCTATGATTACTGGTGCTTCGCGGCCGCAACAGGTTCTTGATAATATTCAGGCTTTGAGGGTTGCGGAGCTTTTGACTGAGGAGGTTGTTGAGAAGATTGAGGCTGCTGTTGGGAATAAGCCTGCTGTTGAGACCAGACGGTTTTAGACTGTCTGCTTAAATGTTGACATCATAAAAGCTGCATATCCTGTTCATACATGAACATATGAAGCCTTTTAGCTCAGTCTATTCCTTCAAAAATCATCAATGATCTTAGCAAGACGGTAGCGAGTAAAAGAGACACCCAAGTAGCGTACATATGATCTGGTTTCAAAAGATCATCCTCTCAACTCTGTATACATCAACCCATGTTCATCAAGCTGAGCCTTATCACGTGGCACAACCTGGCTAGGATGAAAGATAAGAAACAAAACCATAACAAGAAACACTAAAGCAGTATCAAAGACATAAGCAAAGTATTCGTGGCTCTGGAGAGTCCCACTCTGCCCTTGAATATACTCCGCCACACGATAGATGCAACGAACCATAATCAGGAAACTAGCTGCATACAGCACCATGAGGTAAAGCTTCCAGTTGACCTTTGTGCTCAGAGATGCTGAAGTAGGATTATTTGCCATTTTCCTGTGAAAGATGACAGAGATAATGACGAAGAATCCGAAAAATACAATCTGGACAAGTAAGCCGACGATGATGATTCGCTCACCGAGCTTGAGATTGCTGGCAGATTTTGACCCGGATAGTATTGCACCACCTACATCATAGGTCATGTTAGCAAAAGCCCCGAGAAAAGAAACATAGATGCATACCGCCAGCCTGGATTAGAAATGCTAGCACATCCCCTAGTACGAAAATCTTGGTCAATCTCGTTGCCCGGATAAGAGATCTGGAATCACCATCGGTCAAACGGAAAATGCGACCCAAGATCATGTAAACAGAAGCGGCAAATAGCGATGGCGCAATCAGAATGAACAAACTCTGGAGGGCGTATGGCATGGCAGAATAATTTGGGGTTTGTTGAGCGCTGATTGCTCGCGCTACATATCCGATGGCTTCGAGTATACCGCCAACAATGAACGCGATGAGGAATTTGGTTCGGTGTTTCCATGCAAAGAAGATGTGGGCTATTGTTGCGATGACGAAGAGAATGATTGCTACAATTGCAGCTGCGACTGAGGGCTTGTAGTTGTAGAGGACGTATCCAGACATAGCGAAGTGATCAAAAGGATACAAAACGAACAGACGAGAAGAAAATAGGGAAAAAGAAAAGAGACGAAAGAGACTTGGGAAGAAGAACGAGTGTGATGCTCTTCAATGATTTGGATAACTGCACTCTTTATATCAGTAGGCACGGTAAGCCCACAGGCTTGAAAGGGCTGTTGACCCTATAATCAAACCTGCATAATCAATCAGCCTTATACGGGAGCCTAATCTGATGGGATTATGGAGCGTGTTGCCGTGTCTGGGCCCCATTCCGATTACGAATCCGAAAATGACAAAGTTACCTATGGTTCACGTTTCGAGATATCCGTCTGATCAATCGCGACATAGAAGACAGCAAGAAAATTGACCTTGTGGCTTTCGAAAAAAAGGCCTGAAGAAACTGGGACTCCACTTCATCTAGGTCCGTAATCACCAAGTACCGAAGTACATATCTGGCTGCCGACATGGGGCTTCAATTTCCCGGTCTTGAGAGGGAAATCAGATTGCCATGAGATATCTGACTCTGTCGGCTAAAAGCCCCATAGACAACATCAGAATCTGCCCTCGCATCTATAAACACAGCCCTGTTATCAATCCCGATCCCGAAAGTGGGTCTTCGGCTTCGTATTCGGCTTTTAGTTGAAAGTCCCAACGACACGAGCCGATCAAGGCTGTTAGTCCACTTCTCATTGCACTGAAGCTTTGAATGCCATGTTTCTATCAATGGAATAGGATATATGTGCCAGTTGCCTAGACTAGCCCCCAGCTCCATCCATGTGGTTCTGGTTTGTCTAGAAGTCCACAACAACCGCGCTCTTGCAACCTGAGCTCGACTTCAGCGTTGCTAGAGAAATGTCTCGATTAGTAAGTGAAAGCTTAGTCAATGAATGAATAGCCGAAACAATCTTCATCTCGCAATATTCTCGAGGTCTACTATTCCATCCATGGATTTCTTTTATGTATCGAAACTCCAAATGTCTGGCTACGTTTTTCCTCAGCTATATGCTCTTACTGCTCAAACTACTGCATTTTGGAATCTAATCAATGCAGATGGACATAATCATATCGTCTATAACATTTATATAGACATGGCGATTAAATCATTGCGGCAGAACAATCCAAGAAAACGCCTTTCTCTTATTTCTAATCCTCATCACGAAACATGACTTTAACTGTGCTTTAGCTCATTTATTCTGCTTTTCCAGCTGTACCTCGGCCGGACGACTCTTAGAGCAACGGGCATCCTCCCGCCGCAAAACAACAGAAGGATGCATCACGTTCATAACAAACATAACCAAGAACATCATAGCAGCATCAAAGACGTATACAAATACCTCATGACTTATAAAATAGCCATCATTGCCCTGCGTAAACTCAATGAGGCGGTAGACAGATCGAACCAAGATCACCATGCTAACCGCATAACACGCAAACAAAAGACCCCTCCAGTCACGCGGCCAAATGAATGCATGAGGTTGCATCGTTTGCTCAGACTCGGCAGTTGGAGTCCGAAGAATTTTGACATGGGAGACAAGCGACGTGATGATAAAGGCTCCAAAGAAGACTAGTTGGACGCAGAGACCGCCGACAATAACCCACTTGCCAATTATGAGGCTATCCTGGGATCCGCCTGTCATGATGCCACCACCTATACAAAGAGTCAGTCAGAAGCTCAGACTAGAGGCTCGTAGTGGTAGGAGTCACTTGCCGGCTGCTTGAAGAATGAACGATAGTATGTCACCGGCAACGAATATTGTTCGTCATTATCCGCACAGGTATGTAGCTCAGATGCTCGCCGTTTAGTTGTGCGATAATTCTTCCAAGGACCATGTAGATTGATGCTACATAGAGTGTTGGAGCTAGTAGAACAAAGAGAGTCTGCATGGCATAAAGTATGGTAGATGTCTGGTGAAAATGAGAAACTGCCCGAGCGACATAGCCAATTATCTGGACTGTGCAAAATGTCAGTGGATCTGACTTGACAAGATAGAGAAGAGAATAGTAGGATACTGACATATTCCTCCAACGATGAAGGGGTTGAAGTATTTTGCGTAGGTGCAGATCCTTTGGTAGAGATGGAATGTAGTAGTAAGGAAGAAGAGGACCGCGAATAACACTGCACACACTAGGCTTGGGGGATAGTGGTAAAGTACATAGGTAGTCTCTGTAGTGGCCATGGTGGCGGTGAAAAATAGCAAGATGGATCTCGAAATTTAGGTACTTGGTTGAAATGGTGGATTTCAGCTCCAATGGAGCAAACAGTGATCAAATACTATGTCATACAGATTCTTCACCTCGGGCTCGTCACTACGAGTCTGCAATCCTTTCCGACAACCTATATCAAATGATTGTAGGTTGTAGATCAAATCCAGACCATCCTTCGCATCGGCCCGCAGCCGAAGCCGAAACCGAAGTGAGATACTCTAACAAAACGGTCAAAGATTCCGCACTCACTAAGCTTCAGGAAACCGGGATAAAAATAATTATTATTGAGACGCGCAAAAGAAAAAAGCATTGGATCGTAATCTTTGTAATGGTAGGCACCTCAATTAACCATGGAAGTAGTAATTTCCTGAAAGCGAACCCGAACACGAACCCGAGGCCAGCGCCTTGATCTGAGACTTCCAAGGTTTGCTGGATCGAAATGGTTATTTTGGTCATTAAATCCACTTAATACGGTCATTAAGACTAAATCTCTGCCTAATAACTATCAAGTCGCTACTTGGATATTTTCAAAGATTACACTGCCATAGTCATCTCTATATATACCGTTTCACTCCAGGACATTGAAACCGCAACATATTTCGCCCATTTGACACTTCTGAACTTCTTTACAGCCCCCGTAGAGACACAATGGAACAAAAAGCAGACTTACCTCTCTCCGAATACGATTATGTTTCTGACGACGATTCACAATTTCACGAGCCACCTCCAACCTATGATTCAATTTGCAGTGACATTGCATTGGAACCACAAAAATTAACAGATGAGAAGGCTTCTTTGACATCTGTTGAAGGTAAGAAGCTCAGACGTTGCTTTATTACTTGCGGATTTCATGCTCAACACGCGAACACAGAAAATGGTCGATTCAGCATCAATCTGAGCGCAGGGCCTCGTACATCAGCTATCATCCAGGAGCTGTATCGGCCAACCCAACTTCCGAGGCTAGTGAATGTCACATCAACGGATAGCCCCCAGCATTCAGAGACAGAAGATATTGAGAGTGCAAAGGAAACCAAATTCATCTCCTTGGATATCGTTTTGATGCTCGTTGGTAGTAGAGGTGAGTAGACTGACGTTTTGGTCCGATATCTTACTTACTGGTGTTGCATGAAAACTAGACGAGATCAGATCATGTGCGATAATCGGTCAGAAATTACGCCAGCACGGCCATCGAGTACGCGTGGTGACGCATTCTATCTTCAAAACGCTCATTACAAAACTTGGCTTGGAATTCTTCTCTTTCAGTGGAAGTCCTGAGCACCCTGTTGCAGTGAGTACCCCTATATCAGTCAACGAACGCTCGCTCATATCGCTTACCTCTATCGCAGAAGCAAGACTCAGGTCTAATGCCTGAATTGAGAAGCTCGAAGAGGCAGGAGGTTTTGAAAAGCAGTAAGCTCCTTCTGGAGACATTGAAAGGATGCTGGACTGCTTGTACACATCCGGGCTGGTGGAAAGACAGACCCTTTCTTGCAGATGCAATTATCGCAACGCGGCTTGCGCATGCGCACCTGCATTGTGCTGAGCGGCTTGACATCCCGTTGCATATCATGTCTACTTCTCCGTGGACTCCCACTCGCCGATTTGCGCATCCTTTGGCTTATTTCCGTGCTTCAACTGAAGTGGAGCAGGAAGTACAGAACTATCTTTCTTATACCTTGATCGAGGAGTCGATTTGGCAAGAGTATGTAGACTTGGACGAAGCACACAAAAGCATCGCTGATTGAGACATAGATGCTATCACGTCGTTGACCATTTTCGACGAGCTATTCTGGGCTTACCCGGCTTACCGCTAAATGGTGGAGGGGGGTTTTGAGGAATCTCAATGTCCCTCACACTTACCTTTGGACGTCTGCTCTTGTACCGGCACCGAATGATTGGGAAAGGACAATAAGTCAGTGCACAAGTAACCCACATTCCTACCACGCAATTGATTGCTAACAATTTCGCAGATATTGGCGGTTATATTCCAACGACCACACAGGCTCTCCCTTACAACCCCCCAAACGAGCTGACGCAGTTCCTTGAATCTACGCCGGCACCCATATTCGTATCGCTAGACATCAGTCTTCTGCAAAGCCCGGAAAGATTCGTTCGGTGCGTGAAAGAAGCGTCCGAAAAATACGGCCTCGCGTTTCTTTTGCCTAGTACATTCCACTCTGTGAGCGGAATTTCGGAAGATTCTAAGCTTTTTGTTCTTCATGATGTTCCAATTGGTGAGTACATTCCTAGTATTGGCGTTCGTTTTCACAAAATTAACCAATGGGACAGAGTGGCTCATACCGAAGGTTTCTGTACTTTTCAATCATGGAGATTCTTACACGATATCAGTGGGACTTCGTCATGGGATACCGATGATCTCAGTCCCTCTTTTGAGAGAGTTAGTGTCATATTTATACTTCATCCTTTGAGTTTGCATCGACTGATTTGAGTCACTATCATCACAGCCAACCCTTTTGGTCAACAGCAATCTTCAAAGCAGGCCTGGGCCCACCCCCTGTTCATGAGAAAGACTTCTCCTGTGAATCGTTAGTTATGGCCATTCGACAATGCCTACAGCCCGAGGTCCGAGAAAATGCAAGAGCAATTGCAAACAAGATGAAAACAGAAGA
Source organism: Penicillium antarcticum (assembly GCF_028974205.1). NCBI lineage: Eukaryota > Fungi > Ascomycota > Eurotiomycetes > Eurotiales > Aspergillaceae > Penicillium > Penicillium antarcticum. The sequence continues at coordinate 3,494,232 of NW_026695300.1, read as the reverse complement.
TGGCGTCGCGAGAACCGTGAGATTATTCCATCGCTATATGAACTGGGATGCTATGCAATGCAGTTTCTCACAGGAAGATGTGGCTACTTTCAGAATTTGTGATAATCCCAGTGTGCAGCTATCTTCGGTTGCGGCGGTCATTCTCCTAAATGCAAAAGGGTTGAGATGGTCGGAATTGGAGTTGTATGTCTCTCCCTCCTCTGATCGGCGAGTTGCACGCTTACAAGATGATTCGCAGAATTAAGCGACATTCATACAGCACCGACGAAAAGCCAGAGGGCTCAATCTCAAAGTGTGATACTTCACGATCTGCAACATCCATGTCGGTTGGAAAAGACCTGATCAAGGCTATTGCCAAACCGACGTTCTCGCACATTGCAGATGCTTGCAACGGAATAGAGGTGTGACACTTCAGGCATAGGTGCCTTTCAATCTGGATAAGCTGACAAGCATGTTACTCTGACTCAGAGTACAAACCAGACAAGGTCTAATATGGAAAGATCGAAAACAAATGTGGCCGTGGATGTGGCCAAAAATGTAGGTTTCGGGTCAGCTGTTTTTCTAGGAAAGGTTGCCATGTTGCCATTCAAAAGTGAGTCAAGCCACACCAGATTTCTGACATACTAGGAAAGAGATTGCTCACGGATTGCAAACAGCTGTGTATTACATGGGCGGGACCGCGTCTTATGGTGTCAAAAGCCTTCAGTCGTCCAACACTCGACAACATGCCACAGGCAATCATAGTCAGCAATGGGAAACAAGTTCATATGGTGCTGGTACGTTTCTACTTCTGCTACTGGCTGAGGCATAAGTTGACCTGAGATGCAGAATCCACTGCTACTTCGAGGCCATCGTCCCGGAGAACCAACTCGGATGATTCGATCAACAGACAACAAATCGAAGTCATTACCAAGCTACAGATAGAGCGGGGAAGAAGAGACAGGAGGCTCCAGGATCCAGAGTTTGTCAACCTGGTTATCACTAGCTTTGAAGCTCTTCATAAAAGTGCTTCAGTCTGAAGTGTGATGATCATTTACATAATACAAAAACTTCCCGAGGAACTTCATGCTCCGTGCAGATGTAGACCAGCTTACAGATGTTTCTTTCTGTGATATCCATGTCCACAAACCGGTGTAAATAGTGAAGTTAAAAGCAAAAGCATGATTGCAGCGATGGTCGTATTGAAACTGAAGTATGCCAATATTCAAACACATTTTCCACCGTCAACAACCATCTCAGTACCATTAATAAACCGGCCCTCATCACTAGCCAAATAAAGACACATATTAGCAATATCATCAGCCTCAGTAAGGCGACCAAGCGGCACATTTCCAATAAACTTTTCCCTGTTCTCGGGGCTATCCTCCATACCCGTGAACATAGAGAAGAGCCCAGTACCAGAAAGAAGAGGAGCAACGCTGTTAACTCGAATATTGTGCGGACCATACTCCGCCGCGAGACCTTTAGTGGCCTAAAATCATGCGACATTAGTAATTTCCCAAAGGTAAAAGTACAACCACAAACTCACATTGGATACTGCTCCCTTGGACGCGTTGTACCACACCAACCCAGGGCGCGGCCGACTAGCACCAGTGGATGAAATGTTGATGACCGAGCCGCCGGATCCTTGCTCGATAAAGCGTGGCATGACAGTCTTCGTCGCAAGGTAAATACTCTTCACGTTAACGTTGAACACACGTTCCCACTCTGCATCTGTAACCTCTGCCGTAGGCTATTGGAGGAACCCAATAGTCAGCAAAAGAATCCTTGTACATGTAGTACGTTTCATCTCTTGGCAATAACCGACCTTGTTTCGATAAGTAGTGCCCGCATTGTTAACCAGCGCATCGAGTCGCCCGAACTTCGAGAACGCCAATTTCAGAACTGCCTTCCAGTCGCCCTCCTGGGTAACATCCATATGCTGGAAAGTGAGATTGGAGGGGTTCAGTGCGGCAACCTGTTCGCCGCCTTCAACATTGATATCTGTGACGATTACTTTGGCGCCTTCTTCGGCAAAGCGCCTGGCAATTGCTGCGCCGAAGCCTGAGCCGCCTCCTGTAGAGCATGTTATATCAGATGGGGGTTTGCGACTGTATTGTGTCGGGTGGTTTTCTCACCGGTCACAATGGCAACTTTGCCTTGGAGTCTTGTGCCTTGGGACATAGTGGTACGCGTATTCTTTACTTTTGATGGAAGTAGTTGGAAGATTGTGGAAGGCAGCCAGCGATTTGATCGCTTTAGACGTTCAGGGGCTTTCAAAGAGGGGTTTCGGTAGGAACGTTGGAGGTCGGACTGAATTCCGAGGCCTTTCCCCGCAGTGACTTTTGTACCATGCAGGCTGTATGCTCTTGATCTACTTGCTCTTCTCTTTGTTTGCTAGGCAAAACAGGGTACTATAGTGCCTAATATATGGTTTTCTTAAAAGGGTCACTGCGAAATTGACTTCTTATCGGCCTATACAACTACCCATGAACCCTCAGATATAAGGTTGGTCCGAGGATGATTCCCTGCCAGGGAACAACCCTTTTGTAACATTTATTTTGATCTAGTGCTATCATTTCAAAGCTATTTTGAGCTTTTTAGCTTTCAGGGAGACACTCATCTGGATATAGACTTTATGGAAGGCCAGCATCTTTGAGAATTGAGTTTCGCCATAGCATGCTGCTATCTTTGCTCTTTCAAGCCACATTCCATCACCCATGTTTGGCTTAGGTTCAGATAACAACGTATGGAAGACAGCGAAAGGACACGCTTATGCAAAAGAACACATCAAGTGAGGGTTATCAATACAAAAGTTCCGCTCATACTTTGGGGCCCACTTGCGGTCAATGGCTGTCGATGATCACTGCAATACGAGGAGAGCGCAACGGTCAGTCCAATGATGCTTTACATATACAGTTCACTATTTTATGATCTTTTTCGGCTTTGCTCTTCTACAAGACCCCCAGTTTCTGGACAATATCAAAAACAGCGCCCAGTGGGAATGAGGCTACCATTTTAGCGTGTTTTTGGTCCCACCCGCTTATCATAGATTATTCTACGGTAGAATCATGCATTTCGTTAATACATGACGGGTGTAATTATGTTGGAGATAGGTGCAGCACTCTGATTCAAGATTCAGTACTGAACTTGGATACATATGCCTGGACCGTTTCCGTTGACTCGAGTACTGCTACATATACCGGAAAGTTGACTAAAAGCGGGCCATACTCCATTCTATCTAGCGTAAGGACTTAACACAAGGCTCTGAAGATGAAACGAACTCTTGCATTAGTACTTATCGGTGTTCGGACCCGAATAAGATCCAGTTGACCCCCACAGCGCTATAGTTGACCCTATCTGGTATTGGAACGGGGATATGTACAACGTCAGAGGTGGAGATTTCAACAAATAGCCTGCTAGATCCTTTGAATATGTAAGGTGGTCTGTTCTTCTCACTAATACACATTGCCCCCCAACTGCAACCCGTCGCCAAGATTCTCTCTCGCCTGGTATCCTACAAATGGGGGTAAATAACTAGCAGACGCCGAGTAAAGATTATTACTGAAGAGCTAACCCGGATTCTCGTCTGGATAGTGAGAGTTGACAATGAGATTTTTACCTCAAAATTGGCCTCTAGAGCATCAATCCAAGCCAATACCAAGCAGGAATTTCCACCCTAAAAAGCCAAGCGTTCAAGCGTGAAGGATGTCAAAGCGCGGGGATCGAACAGCAGTGGGGAGCGCCGATCAGATGCCCCTGTTCTCCGCCCCGCTCCATCGACTTTTCCACTCATGTCTGGCCGCACCTTCGGCGCATATACGCATGGTGGCTCCCATGACTCCCATGACTCCAGACACACCAGATACGGATACACCGACCGAACGAAAACGAGTGCGCCGCTGGCACAACCGAGGCTTCACCGGTTGTTCAACATGCCGCCGCCGTCACGTCCGCTGCGATGAGGCTTTCCCGGTTTGCAACAATTGTGTGCGCTTGGGACGCGAATGCGATGGAGCCCAGGGCAGGATGACCTTTAAGGTCTACGGACCTACGTCGGACTCTCCGCCAGAGTCATCGGCACCGAATCGACCAATGAAAATCGCGAATACCTCAATACCCAGCCCAGAGTCGGGGTCGAGCGACGGATCTACAGTATCGCCGCCAGCGAGGGAGGAAGATGCGCACCGGACAGCCCGCGAACCTGTGATTGTGTCTTCCACCGTGACTGCACAGCGGTCCAAGTTTCGCTTCCAAGAACCCATCACGACGGCCAGCATTGCCATGTCTATCCAGCGCGCCGACGAACGATATTTTACATATTTCATCGATCAAGTCTCCACCCTCCTGATCATCTACGACAATCCCAACACGGCCAATCCATACCGCGCATACTTTCCAGATTTTGCTCGGTCATCGCCGACAATGATAAATGCCATGCAGGCATTGGGCGCATTACACCTTGCGAATACATCAGCGGGGACACAACGGAACAAACACTTCCAACAGGCAATGGGGAAATACGGGTCAGTGGTGAAAGGATTCCGTGCTCGATACGGAGATCCCAACCAGCAGCTAGGTCTAACCGATTTCGCCACGTGTTTGCTACTATGTCTATTCGAGGTTCGAACTATGCCCATCCGATAATTTTCGCGCAAGGTATTAACACCTTGCTAGATGATGGACTCCCAACACCAGAATTGGGCTGTACACCTCAAGGGCGCGCGCGAGATCTACAATCTAATTTTCTACCCAGTTACCGGCGATTCAAGACGCGAAGTCCAACGCGTCGCAGAAACAAACCACCCCCTCCGCCCCTTTCTCGTTTCATTACTCTCCTACCTTGACGTTGCGGGCGCGTGCGCAACCCCAGGTGGTACCGTTGTCGAAGGTAGTTACTGGAAGACCATGGGCGGAGGATGGGAATATAACCTCGGCACGCCTAGCTTATCTACCAACATACCGGATAATCCCCGTCTCGTCGAACTACGAGAAACATGGTCCCGCCTGATGGAAATTCAGGCGAGAATTAGCACCTTTGCACAAGATAAGAAGACATGGATGACGAATGACCAGTCTGATATGATGTACAAAGATATCTTCAACCAGCTTGTGATGTGGCGGGCGGAGACGCCTGTTTCTTTGCAACTGGTGGGCGATCTGGACGATGAGAGTATTGCTGAATATCTGTATCCTGAGGTCCTCGAGTATGCTGGGTGCATTGAAGCATATGAGAAGGCGACGTTCGTTTATCTGCATCAGATTGCGGGTGCTGGTCGTGTTCGTTGGATTACTGATTACACTTATTTGGATATGCTTGTTAGTCGCATTGTCATGTTGATTTGCAGGCTGTCCAAGGGAGTTGGGCAGTTGGCTGTTTTGTGGCCGCTTTTCATTGCTGGGCAGGAGACTCGTAATGAAGACGAGCAGAAGTATGTGCGCCAGACTATGCATGAGTTGAAGCGCTTTGGATTCAAGGTATGTTTGTCCTTTTTCGGAGACGGGGATTGTGCTCACTGTGTGTCAGAATGTTGATAAAGGCCTCGAAGTCCTCGAAGAGGTCTGGCTCAAGCGACGCTCCTTTCCCAATGGGTGGATCAAGACTTTGGATGAAGTCCAGACAAACATTCTTCTTCCGTGAAGACTTACGCCCGATATCATCTGTCTTTCATTCCGACATGCGACTTCCTTGTCCTACTCTATCACCCTTTTCTTATTCGACAGGTTTTTCTACCATCAACGCTATGATACCCCACGCCATGACTCTTCAAATCGTTAATTATTTCCCTCTGGATCACCTTCGACTTCCGCGGATCGAAATGTATGTAATGAACAACGTATATATCAAGAAAGCAGCAAGTAAAAAACATCATCACCACTGTGTTAATACAATACAGAAGACCCCAGAGTTTCAAATGCCACAACTCTTCCCTTCTTGTTCTTCTCACTTGAACTATAAACGCAGATATAATGGTTCGGCGAAGTAACACTGAACAATGTTCATCTAGATATCCCATGATAGCGCGCCCCATCGTCCGAGTCAAGAGTACAATCATCTCGTATTATCACGCAAAACTCAACAAATATAGGATATACAACAGCGAAGATAGCAGCTTAGTCACATCGCGGTTGGCGCGGGTGGGTCATCCGCAACCGGTTTCGTCGAATATTCATGCACATCATGCAATCAAAAGGCGTAGCGAACAGGTTCCAGCCATTCAAATAAAAGGCATGTCCATAGGAAAATGCCGAGCTAAACGAAGCAACTAATAGGCCACCTACTGTTTAAGGTTAGGCTAGCAAAAACCTGCCCTCAACCCTCAGCGGACCAGAAAGCTCCGACGTTTAATGAGATCTGATTTGATCACCACTTTTGCCAGTGAAGTGTAATTTTTGGAATTTTCAGGGCCCGGAATTTGCTCATGCCGGTTCGGTACGTGATGCTTACCCGCACGACCTGATCTGATGTTAACATTATCAAAAAGTCCAGGCTCGTAACTAAAGCCGTGGACTGTGGGGTGAATCTTTCCCCCTACTATTTCCGAGTGGGTCGCTCGCCGAGCTTGACCGGAGACCGTAAAACGGCCTCGGAAAGTCTATCAAAAAAATTCTCTTAACACCTCGACACACTGCTGTTGTTTTTGTGTTTCTTTGACATCTGGATATGGCTCTTCACGACGCTGCTGCCAGTCCATCCGACCTGCTCGCTGAGGGCGAGGGCAATCGCAGTCAGATTGAAGCTAAGGATGATGCTGCTTTGCTGGTGAGTGATGCACTTGGAAACTCGCATATACAGAATAGTAGACTAATATGTAATAACAGCGGACCATGGGCTACAAGCCGGTATGTTCATGTTACTAAAAAACAATGGTCGGAACTGATCATGAACAGGTCCTTCATCGGACATACAACTTCTTCGAGAACTTTGCGACTACATTCGGTATGTGTCAGTGACCAGCTCGTTCACTTACAGTGCTAATGTCTATCTAGCTGCTCTCTACTTTGTCGGTGGTGTGCGCGTCACTTTCAGTACTGGTATTGCCGCCGGTGGAAACCTGGCCTACTGGACCAGTTACCTGGTTACCATGGTCTTCACCTTTATTACTGCCGCTGTCATTGCGGAGGTGTGTTCGGCTTCCCCGTCTGCGGGTTCAATTTACCTGTGGGCTGCTGAGGCCGGTGGTCCTCGCTTTGGTCGGCTTCTGGGTTTCATTGTTGCCTGGTGGAGTACGACTGCTTGGACGACTTTCTGTGCTAGTATGTTGCAAATCCCAAACTAGTAGGTGATGGCGATGCTAATAGAAGTATAGGTAACACCCAAGCTGCGGTTAACTATATGCTTTCGGTATGCCACTTTTCTTGTCACTTTAGGATGTCTGCTAACATTATTACAGGAAATCACTGTGTTCAACCTGGATTTCCCATCAGACTCCAGCGACGTCAAGTTCCGTGCCGTTCAATGGATCTGTACCGAAATTCTGCTGGCCCTTGCAGCTCTACTGAACTTCTTGCCTCCCAGGTACTTCAAGTATGTCTTCTGGTTTTCAGCCGGAGTCGTCATGCTCGACTTCTTCCTGAACCTGATCTGGCTGCCCATTGGCACTGCTCAAACTTGGGGCTTCCGTACTACCCATGAGGCCTTCATGACTACCTACAATGGTACCGGTGCCCCGGCCGGCTGGAACTGGTGTCTTTCTTACCTTGCCACCGCTGGTATTCTGATTGGATTCGATGCTTCTGGTCATGTTGCGGAGGAAACCAAGAATGCTTCTATCACTGCGGCTCGCGGTATCTTCTGGAGTACCGTTGCGAGTGGATTTGGTGGTTTGGCTACTATCATTCTTTTCCTGTTCTGCGCGGTGTGTCTAACTTCTGTACAATTCCATGTTTGGTATGCTGACGTTTTTCTATAGCCTGATGCTGCGACACTCATGAGCTTTGGCTCTCCTCAGCCTTTCGTGCCTTTGTACGCCGTCGTCCTAGGCAAAGGCGGCCACATCTTCATGAACGTCATTTGCGTGTTCGCCTTGTGGATCGTAAGTCACCACCTCCCCCCGATCACGAACATTACCAACTCAATGAATTCAGAACACCGCAATCGCCATCATCGCCGCATCACGTCTCGTCTTCGCCGTCGCCCGTGACGGTGTCCTCCCCTTCTCCAGTTGGGTCTCTCGCGTCAAAGGCGGCCAGCCCCGAAACGCAGTCATCGTCGTCTGGGGTGTCGCCGCCCTGATCACCTGCACGATCCTCCCCTCCAACGTGGCCTTCACCTCCCTAGTCTCCGCAGCCGGTGTCCCGAGTGCAGCAGCCTACGGTCTGATCTGTCTTGGTCGGCTGGTCTGCACACCGAAGCGCTTTCCCAAGCCGCAATGGAGTCTCGGTCGCTGGAGCAAGCCGTTCCAATTCATCGGTGTCTTCTGGAACGGATGGGTTGTTGCTGTTCTTTTCTCGCCCTATGCGTGGCCTGTTACTGGCGAGAACTTGAACTGTAAGTCTTGATCCGCTGTCATTCGCCTGGCCTTCTTGCTAATCTATAATAGACGCACCGATTATCATGGCTGGAGTGACTATCTTAGCTTTGATCTCATACTTCATCATGCCGGAGAGTGCATGGCTTCCTCGTGCTCGTCTCACGCACTTTATTGACAGCAAGGGTGCTGTTGAGGAGACTGTTGAGGAAGTCGGTTCTACAGACCGTGGTGAGCCCAGTACTCGATGATGTACTGTGGGATGTGGAACGGGTCGAGAGACCGATCCGGGCATGCGATGCCTTCAAAATTATACTAGATGGCCTTGTGGCTTATACTGCTTGGCATAATTATTTAGCTAATTCAACATTATTGCCAACAATTCAAATTCATCATTTCTAGTGTGATACTGTATCTTACAGTAGACAGCATAATGTCCGAGGCCTTCCTGTTTGGACCGCTTTGTGGCCCGTGCGAACACGTCCCCAGATAATTGACATCCCTAACTTACCGGCCGCGTCCCTCTTGCAGTCACGCCAGTTTACCATGACACATTGCTTGAGACTGATTGCAACTTCCATGCGCTCAGTTATAACAGTGACCTCATCTCGACCTTTAATCTCAGCTTGTAAATCACTTTGGCATCGAACAAAGCACGCATCAGGGCCTCGCGTGCGACTAAGCTCTGATATGTCCGAGAGCCATCATATCGAGTACAACTAGATCAAGGGCGTGGAAACTCTTGAAGAATATCAACCAGGAGTATGCACATACTCTTGATATTGCTTACAAGTATATCGATATGTATACATAGATCTATCGCTATAATCGTCTTCTAGATGTATCAAGAGTGACAGTGGAGAAGCTCGGTTCGTCGATCTTCCCCGCCCCCGCAAGATGGCGTTCGCCAAACAAGGGGCCGAACTTAGACCTGTTTCTATAGGCGCAGAAATACACCACAGACATATCCCAACCCCAGACCCCAGACCGGGTTTCATCTAAAAGGGATATATCACACTTCCCCTCCCTAACCACCGATTTCGGAGGTTGTCCAAGCTCCCCCCGGGCCATACTTCCCTTCTTCCCGGGTCAGTTCACTTTCTTCTTTGTTTTCTTTCCTTGTCTTTGCTGGACCCCTCTCAGGCTCAGTCTCAGTCCTTGCATTTATCTCTCTCGATTTCATTCTCGCCTGACACGCCCAGTCCGGCCTGGATGCAGTACCCCCAGCTCATTCCCTCGGGCCCAATAAGCATTCAATAGATGTGACAGCAGCACAAAGTGCAACTTGCATGATCACTCACATCATGGGTCCCTCCATGCGGTCAGCGCTGCCGTGTCTCGCTCGCGCGGGGAAACTGGTCCCTGTGACGCACTCGGGTACGCTTCTCCAACCCTCGGGAGCTCGTGTGCCGAGCCGCGTAGTTCCTCCACCTTGGGTATTTACTAACAGGATAATGTGATAGCTTCTCAAATTCGACATGCGACCTTTCTCCTGTCGCATGCTAAACGTGTACCCATCTCGCCCCCACTGTGGCCAAGCCTCTCCAAGCGAACTGCTACAACCTCTTCTCCAACTCCCTCGGAAACCGTCCCAACAAAGCCATACGCGGAACTGACCATCGGTGTCCCTCTTGAAATCTTCCCGGGGGAACGCCGTGTCGCAATCACACCGCAGAATGTCGCTCTGCTGTTGAAGAAGGGCGTTTCGCGCGTACTGATACAACGTGGTGCGGGCGAAGGCGCCCAGTTGCTGGACGATGCCTACGAAAAGGCCGGCGCGACTTTGGTCGACCGCGACGCGATTTGGTCGCAGAGTGACATTGTCTTGAAAGTGCGCAGTCCGCACTCAGAGGGGGCATTCAATGAGATCCAAGCTCTTCGTCAAGGCTCTACGGTTATCTCGTTCTTATATCCATTGCAGAACAAGCCCCTCGTTGAAGCGCTCGCAGCTCGCGGCGTGACTGCCTTTGCTATGGATCGTATTCCCCGGATCTCTCGCGCCCAGGTCTTCGATGCTCTTAGCTCTATGGCTAATATTGCTGGTTACAAGGCTGTGCTGGAGGCTTCGAATCATTTCGGTCGGTTCTTGACTGGTCAGGTTACTGCCGCTGGAAAAATTCCCCCGAGTAAGGTCCTTGTTATTGGCGCTGGTGTGGCTGGCCTGAGTGCAATTGCTTCTGCCCGTCGCATGGGTGCTATCGTCCGTGGCTTTGATACCCGTCCCGCTGTCCGTGAACAGGTCCAGTCTCTAGGCGCTGAGTTCATTGAGGTTGATTTCCAAGAAGATGGTGCTGGCCAAGGTGGCTACGCGAAGGAAATGTCCAAGGAATTCATTGATGCTGAAATGAAGCTGTTCATGGAGCAGGCCAAGGAAGTCGATATCATTATTACGACCGCTTTGATCCCTGGACGACCTGCGCCGAAGCTCATTACTAAGGAAATGGTCGCTGCTATGAAACCCGGTTCTGTTATTGTTGATCTTGCTGCTGAGGCTGGTGGTAATTGTGAGGCTACGGTTCCTGGCAAATTAAGCAACTACAAGGGTGTCACTATCATCGGCTACACGGATCTTCCTTCTCGTCTTCCGACTCAGTCTTCGACGCTCTACTCGAACAATATTACCAAATATCTCCTCTCTATGGCTCCCCAGGACAAGTCGTTTGGTATTGACTTCAAGGACGAGGTCGTGCGTGGTTCTATCGTGACTCTCAACGGCGAAATCATTCCTCCTGCTGCGCCACCCGCTCCCCCTCCAGCCCCGAAGCCCGATGCTCAGGCAGGCGCAGCTAAAAAGGCTGAAGAAGTTGCCTTGACACCTTGGCAGCAGACTACCCGAGATGTGACAATGGTGACTGGTGGAATGGGCACCGCTCTGGCTCTAGGAAAGGCCGCGGGCCCAGTCTTCATGAGCAACATGATGACATTCGGACTCGCTGGTCTGGTCGGATATCGCGCTGTGTGGGGTGTAGCTCCTGCGCTCCACTCGCCGCTGATGAGTGTGACCAACGCGATTTCGGGCATGGTCGGTATCGGTGGATTGTTCATCATGGGCGGTGGCTATGTGCCAACTACGATTCCTGAATATCTCGGTGCTGCGTCAGTATTCCTGGCCTTTGTGAATGTTTCTGGTGGCTTTGTGATCACTAAGCGCATGCTTGATATGTTTAAGCGTCCTACTGATCCTGCTGAATACCCATGGTTGTATGCAGTCCCGGCTGTTGTGTTTGGTGGTGGTTTCATCGCTGCTGCGAGCACTGGAATGTCTGGTATTGTTCAAGCCGGATATCTTGTCAGTACATTGCTGTGCATGGGCTCTATCTCTGGTCTGGCGTCTCAGCAAACGGCCCGGCGGGGTAATATTTTCGGTATTCTGGGTGTCATCTCTGGCATCCTGGCTTCATTGGGTGCAGTTGGATTCTCGGCTGAGACCTTGACGCAATTCACTACTGTTGCCGGAACAGGTGCCATTCTCGGAGGCTTGATTGGCCGTCGCATCACACCAACGGGTCTTCCCCAGACTGTCGCTGCCCTCCACTCCGTTGTTGGACTGGCCGCCGTCCTGACCAGCGCTGGAAGCGTGCTGGCTGATATCGCGGACATCACAACCCTCCACCTGACCACCGCCTACCTCGGTGTACTTATCGGCGGTGTCACATTCACCGGCTCAATCGTCGCCTTCTTGAAACTAGCCGGTCGTATGTCCTCCAAGCCAACCATCCTCCCCGGCCGACACGTCATCAACTCAACTCTCCTCGGAACGAACATGGCAACCATGGGCGCATTTATTACAATGGCCCCAGGAAGCCCCGCAATCGCCGCAACATGCCTAGGAGCAAGTACAATCCTTAGTTTCCTGAAGGGATACACAACAACAGCAGCAATTGGCGGTGCCGACATGCCCGTCGTAATTACCGTCCTAAACGCCTATTCTGGTTTCGCCCTTGTAGCCGAAGGCCTAATGCTCAACAACCCCCTCTTGACCAGCGTCGGATCCCTAATTGGCGTCAGCGGCTCCATCCTCTCGTACATCATGTGCATCAACATGAACAGATCCCTGACAAACGTCCTCTTCGGCGGTATCTCATCGCCAGCAGCGCAGAATCAGAAAAAGATCGAGGGCGAAATCACCCAGACTAGCATCGACGATACAGTAGAAGCCCTATCCAGCGCCGAGAACGTTATCATCGTCGTCGGCTACGGAATGGCCGTCGCCAAGGCTCAATATGCTCTTTCTGAGATTGTCCGTCTGCTACGCGCGAAGGGTGTCAACGTGCGCTTCGCCATTCACCCCGTTGCTGGCCGTATGCCCGGTCAATGTAATGTGCTTCTTGCCGAGGCGTCGGTGCCTTATGATAGTATGTGACGCGGCCACCATCCACTCCCCTTTATTTTCCAGCAGATGAGCCTTTACTAACGGGTGTGATTAGTCGTCCTTGAAATGGAAGAGATCAACGAAGACTTCTCCGACACAGATGTCACACTCGTCATTGGTGCAAATGACACCGTCAACCCCATCGCTATGGAGCCTGACTCGGCTATCTCCGGTATGCCTGTTCTCCACGCTTGGAAGAGTAAGGAGGTTATTGTCATGAAGCGGGGAATGTCTAGTGGTTATGGTGAGTGTCATCTTCCTCTGGGGTGTCATATGGTTTGACTCGGCTAATCAACTGTGTGCGTGTGTTATCATTCACAGCGGATGTTCCAAATCCCATGTTCTTCATGCCTGGTACGCGCATGCTCTTTGGCGATGCTAAGACATCTTGTGATGGTGAGTACCGGTCTGGTTTTTATGCTTGCGTATGGAGTTTCGTACTAATGGTCTGGTTTCCATAGCCATCAAATCCGCCCTGGAGGCGAGGAAGTAGGCTTTTCTAGAACTTATAGTTATCCGCTCTGATCGATCTTTGCTTTCGAGTCATTATCTTACCTTCGCGCTCATAGTTCAGTTAGCTTTGCATTGCATTGCTGATGGAATACTGCTTGTTTCATAGGCGTGCTGCATACATACTTGCTTGCTTGAATTGAGTGTTGTTCATTCTACTTCACCCTACTTCCACCAGTAAACCAGACCCAGTTACACCACGAACAACCCCAGCCTCCAAAAGCAAACTCAGGGGTAATTTCTCCCTCTTCTCTCTCCCTACGTCATTACTATAAAGTGGACATCCATTTCATTTCAGCCGTGGGGTGTTGCATTGCGTTCACCGGAGAGGGGGGAAGGGGCTTACGCTGCATAACCCGTCGAACGGTTAACGGTTTACGGTCTACAATGGCCGAGTACATACATACATATCAGAAACTCGGGGATAATCCTACAAAAGGCTAGCCCGACGGTTCAGTGGCTCACACAATCCCTGCACCTCCGTGGGGTTACTGTACTCGCAAACCTCGCCATTTCCGCCCGTTTAATCTATTTTTCACCCATTTTTAGTATATTCTTCAACCCTCTGACACTTGGTCAATGCTTGTACCGTTTTTTTTTTTTTTTTTTTGTGTGCCTTTTAGCCGTGAATTTCTCCGAGTCCCATACTCTGTATGCATGTCTCATATCCTTGCCAAGGTTGTTTATTTGTTTGGTCCACTTGGACTCGGGGCCGAAGGGGAAGGTTTTGTCCGGTGTGGATGGAGATGGAAGTGGAAGTACGTGTTTGTGCAGAATGACGTCTGAAACACCAATGCAATGTGATATGGTATTTGGCTTTTTGGTGGGATCTACATAGGGTGGTTGGTAGGTGTAGTTTGACAAACTCATTTAAGTTGACTGCACGAGTATCATTTCAATGCGGTAAACAATCAGAATCTAGTTTGCTTCTTCGTATCAGGAAACCAAAGAGAACTGCAAATTAAGAAGCAGAATAAAAAAAGACAAAGAACCCAAGATTCTCCCTAAAAATTCAATATCAAATCCATGACGCCATTTGAATAGATGTAGACATTAGCCATTCCAGATTTAGCTCAGTCCTGCTTTTGCAGGCACGGGCAGTAGGAAATTTCTTCCGACATGGAAGTCCGGAAGAATCAGAAAGATGAAAAAAAAGATGAACCGCCCAAAAGAAACCAGAAAAACATCCAGAGAAACGCCCAGTATCAACCAAGACCCAAAGAAAACCCTGAAAGTCAGATAATCCAACCCCCGTTCCTTGCGAGAAGGTGAGATTACCGCCCATAAAAACATTATCAAGAGGAATATGTCAATCAAACAAGAACAGTCAAGGAAGACAAGATAAAACAAGAAAAGAACAAGAATTAAGCCTTATTATTCAACCTCTTCCCAAGCTTCAACCCCATAAACCCACGACCAGAAGGGAGAAAACTAGCATGTCTGGCATGTTTGCGCTGACTAGATTTGCGAACGACATTTGCACCTGCGCTCGCATTCGAATCGACAGATCCAGACCCAGAGCCAGACCTAAGCCCAGAACTCATATTAGGCTGCGTGGCAACGGAAACCTGCGAAGAAGAAGGTCCCATCCCGACCGGATCAACCTCTGACCGTAACGAACTCATAGAATGAACACTCGACGACGAATGCTTCCGTGTCATACGGCGCATCATCAGAGGAGAGCGGGGGTTGAGGATATTCGAGACGCTGTAGGAAGATGAAGACGATGAGGTGGGTGTTCGTTTCGAAGAGATGAATGATTGAGGAGGTGGAGAGTAAGGCTGCGGAGAAGAGACCATAGACATTGAACTGTGGGTCCGCGAGAATGGGTGGCTGGATGGGGTTTGCTGGTCATCTGTGGAGGGTGAGGCTGGGCAGGAAGTATAGCTTTTAACGGTGTGACTGCTGAGACTGCGGATTGAGGCCGGGCGAGATATTTCTGTTGGGCGTCGGGGGCGGAGGAGAGGTGGGTGCATTGCCAGGGATCTGTCTGCGCCTGCTGTTCTGGGTCGGTCGGTTGGGAGGGATCGGGGTGGTGCTGGGAAGTAGGGGACTAGAGGGACTTCGGAGACGCGGTTGATTGTTGCGCTTGGGGCTGTTGTTTCGTCCGTGTCTAGGGTTACGTGCTTTTGTGGGACTGGCTTGGGCGTCGTTTCTCTGTGGGAGTATCGTTTGGAGATGTGCTCTGATGAGCGTGGTGGTGCGAGTCTGTTGTCTGCTCTTGCCAGGGGGGACGACTGCGGCTGCTTTCGCGAGAACGAGAGTGGTTGGTGCGGGTTCTGGGGATTGGTCTCTTGCTCAGGGTGTTGATTAAGACCACTGTTGGTCGTGTTTGGGGTTCCATGATGGTGACTTTCTTTGCCACTTGGATATCTGCTTCCTCGACTGAGAAGATCGAGGAGGGTGACGTTGATCGAGACCTTGTGGTTGGCTTCGGCTTCGGCGAGACGTAGACCGATGGCTGGAGGAATATACTAGACGCCAGTTGGGGAGGAGAGTCTGGTGATGGCAGTTCAAGTACCATTTGCTCCTCTGGGTCAAAGACATAGGCATCTTCATCAAAGGCAGCGGGGCTCGTCCTCTTGATAGTATCCGTAGACACGGGCCGTGGCCGTTTGACTGTTGGCGGCGCCAGCAGATGTTCTTCACGGTCCGAATCAGCGTCAGCGTCCATGTGAGAGGCATCGTCGGCACTCAGGTCTGAATCGAAAATGGCAGCTCGTTGTGATTCCACCGGAGAGCCCATCGGCGAGGATAGTAGATCCTGGGCTCCGGTATCAGACTCGGACACAGCCTCTTCGTCCGATTCATATCGTTCTTGGAGACTATGCCGACTCAAGCGGTGTAGATCCAACGAGGTAGTAGACTCGTACATGATTCCAGCAGTCGACAGGACCGATGATAGTATAATAGAAATAGTAGTTGTCACCGGTGTCAAACGTCAAGCTGTAGATAGATCCAAAGAAGAAGAAGAAGAAGAAGAAGAAGCGAACAGGAGATACCAGCCCTGAACTAAGAATGCCAGCAACGACAGGGTGACCAGGAACCAGTCCAAGGAGAGAAGACAGCGCCCTAATATCCCACGGGTGCAAAGCTGCAAAGGAGATCCAAAAATCCACTCCTAGACACACGGGGAGAGGAAAGGCTCTTTTAAGGGGAGTGGGACCAGGGAGCTATGGACAGGGGATATACATAATTCGATTTAGAAAAAAACAAGGCCGATGAAGAAAAGAAAGCAGGGAAGGCTACAAGAGGGGCCATGCACGTGTAAGAAAAGGCCAAGGTTCACTAACCCTGAAATCCATGACCTGCAGCGCGTATGGAGAGGCAGGGAAAGCAATGTGATTGGAAATTATCGCCCTTGCATGGAATAGGGCGGAGCTGGGAAGGTCAGTTTCAGCAGGTTAACGCGTTGCGGTCAGCTTGAAACTCTATGGGAAAATCAAATAATAATTAATTACTACAAAGGTAGAAGTAGACAAAATCTGATATATCAAACCTGAGCTGTCGTTGGTCAGGGCCAATGCACCTAACGCTCGAGCATAGCCCTATATACGCCATGATTGGACACGTATCAGGACGGGATGTCACGGACTAGAAAGCCTGAGGTAAAGAGCGGGATATTCTAGGGTCCACTAGGAGAGAATTCTCCTAGAGTGTAAAGTGGATCTATATTTGTGCTTTGATTGAAATTCTCAAGCGAAGCGCCCGTAGGACGGGAAAATGGAACGATTTATGGGAACAGGAACAGAATTAGTGCATAATCAGGACTTCATCGTCGAATCAGCGTGGCTGAACACTTGCCAAGTTAGCCGCCGCCTTAGATCGGTGGGGCATGTATAGCTCAAACACGCTACACTACGAACTCCTTGGGGGCGCCTTAGCTTCAAACCGTAGTGTCTTCGGTATGAAGGTGCCGAATGCCCGTCCCTTCTAGGATGTTGAAGCCAGGGGGATTTGCCTTCATCTTTAGGGGGATCCTTCAGGGAGGATCAGGGGCTATCTATGGATTGTAGGACTCAAATCCTAGACGATATGAAGCATTTGCTGAGGTTTTGCCAGAAAGTAAAAGAGATCCTCGGCTTACTGTAAATAGAGTGAACCGACTATGGAATACAGTATACGGTAATGGAAAGAAACTATAGATGACTCCTTACATAGGAAACGACCTCATCGCCTGTCACATCTCGGCGATTTTCTCTCCTCCACCATTATATGTACAATATTCCAATATCCTATTCTGCTCTTATTTATAGCGTGACATGTATCATCTGCAAATAATCCATTACCCTTTATACTGTACGCAAGGACTCCGCTCTCAATATTCCCCTCTTTCATGCAGCCGTACCTGCATACTACTCCGTATGCGCCTCTTTCTCTTGACAATTAGCTAAATCTTCACTTCAATTTAGCAGTGGGTCTGTTCGGCGCCATGACTCCATCAGGATGTCACTCAACGCTTTTCAAACCAGCCCGGACATGGGCTGATGTCGAACCCCACGTCGACATGGCAACAAAAGCTACCGCACAATACCATCATTGCTTTTGACTTTTGCTTTTCTTTTTTCTCTCAATAGCCTGCTTTGGTGTCTGTTCTTTCCAAACTAACCCGGAATCTAATACTTTCCGACCATGCATACAATGCACTTTCCAGTCTCCGGCGTGATTGTCCGCATGGCATCCACGCAAGGCGCTTCGGGTTAGAGAGGCGGAGGCTGCAGGTAGTCGGTGATCTAATGCATTTATTGATTACCGGGCTCTTTGCTGTACTTTCTCTGCCTCGCTTTACAGTATGGGGTACTTATTGAATGAATACCCATCGCGTTGGTGGCTGGTATTGGTGGTTGGAAAGATGACGCCTGGGGCTGGTGAGAGGCTGGTGCCAGCCCATCTTCAATACTTCACCACTTACTTTTACCCACCTGTCTGGCTATTTCTCTGCTGGCCAGCTGTGCGGCTCTGGCCGTTATCCCTTGATTTTGGAATGATCATCCCGTTGACTAGTTGACTAGTGCTTTTGATATGTCACTTTGGCGTTGAGTCTCCGTTGCACAGGCCACATGATTTGCAGAGTTACGCTTTCAGCTGCCTTTCGGCCGTATAATTTAGCGTTGGATGTGATGCTTCCAATCCATTTCGAGCTTGGTTCTCTTTGCTGCTCGATGTTGCCATATCAACCACAGTGCGGAGTGATGATGTGTTTGTTTTTGGGTTTCTGTGAATGACCACAATTCGGGGTTGGAGTTGATGGATATGAGGGTTGGGCTCCAGATCTCCATTGTGGATTGTCTGTTTTGATAGATTGGGTCTGCATACTATAATATTACTAGTTGGAGATGCAGGTCCTTGGTGGGTACGTTATTCCAACATTCCTTGCTGACCAGATGCGAACCAGAGACACACATGGCTATCCAGGTGCCATCCTCGCTCCCATGTGGTACATTACAATATGCTGACAGTGAACAGATAACATGATTACATTCATCTTGATATATGGAGCATCTATCAATAATACTTTACTAACAATAGGGGCGAAGGGTACAATAGAAGGGCCTGCCACCGACAGACGGGTGATAACGACAAAGATGAACAAAAGAAGAAAAATCGACATTATAGAATACAACCAGGACAAGACTGCGAGGGCAGTCCAACAACATTCCCGGATCGAAATGAAATGCCTCGCCCCTAGGTCTTCGCCCTGATGTTTTTTTCCGAAAAAAACGTTCGGCACATGCATTCCGACAACTCCGAGGCACATACCCCATGTCCGGTTGGGCCTGGCATCATGAGGTGGTCATTCATTAAACAAGTATAGAGACGATTCACCCAAGAGCAGCTACAGCCCTTCTGCTCTGCTGTGTCCACGGATTTGGGTGAACTTCCAATTGCTCCTGAAACGATAGAACAATCGAACTTGTGGACACTGATTCTTCAAATCGCACATTGAACTCAATCAAGTGCGATTGATAACTCAACGGGCTGTTTAAGCCTTGCGGGAGCGAGTGACGGGGCCGTTGGAGCGGCCAGTGGAGGCAGCGCCGTTGGACTTGGCAACACCGTTCTGGGCACCAGCGGGGGAGGGAACTTCAAAGTTCTTCATGTCAATGAGAGACTTCTGGCCAGTGTTACGGCGGGGGCGGCCGGTCTTGGCGGTCTTGTTGTAGGTGGCAATGTAGAAAGAGATGAACAGGACCAGGTAAGAGCTGATGATACCGATACCAGCCATGGCAGCAAACTCCTCACCAGCACACTTGCCCATGTTGGGGAGCCAAGGGAAGTAGGCGGAGGTGAAGTAGGTGTACGAGGCGAAGTAGATGAAGCCTTGAGTGGGTTAGTCTTTATGTTTGGGTTTATTCGGATTGAATTACTTACCGACGTCAATGACGAATTGGAGGATCTGAAGCATGGTGATGTACTTCTTCCACCAGATACGGACGCCACGGGCACTCTGGAAGTAGTACCAGTACATCACAACGTGGACCAGCAAGTTGATGGTGATGGGCACCCATTGCACAGCAGTCACACCAATAAGCTGGGTGTAGCAAAGAAGGGCGGTGGCACCGTGGTGGTAGGTGTGGAGGAAGGTCAATGGCTTCTTCTTGAGAGCCAAGAAAATGGTGTCAATGAACTCGACGTATTTGTTGATGTAGTTGAGCTGTACATGGCTGTTAGTCTCTTTGTTTTGATCGTCCAAACACGGGGCAACTTACGTAGTACAGCACAATGAGGGGCTGAGTCCATCCACCGCGCTGGTCACAAATGGTATAGAAGACTCCATGTCTCCAGAGTGTAGGCACAAGCTGCTCAATGAACAGAACCAGTAGGATACCACTGACAACAGTCAGGAACAGATTGTGAACCATGAACAGGAAGTTGAGCTTGAAGGCAGGCAACTTCTTCATGATCTCCCGGCCACCGAAGATGATAATGTAATAGGTAATGAGCATTGTCGCAGTCTCCTTGAAGGTGGAGAGAGGGGTCACGCCCTCTTGGAACTTGAACTCGCTCGCGGGATAGCCCATGACCTTCTCGTAGGCCTGGTCGAAGATGGGCCACAAGTGGACACCAAAAGGCCGGTCGAGGGTCGGGAGGGGGACATTTTTGAGAAATTCAGCCGCCATTGTGAAATAAAAGGTTGTTGCTCAACCGACGCGATGCGATGAAGATGGCGACGCCCTAAGAGGCAACAATGTGACGGGCAG
The DNA here is from genome assembly GCF_028974205.1 of Penicillium antarcticum. NCBI lineage: Eukaryota > Fungi > Ascomycota > Eurotiomycetes > Eurotiales > Aspergillaceae > Penicillium > Penicillium antarcticum. The sequence continues at coordinate 3,473,698 of NW_026695300.1, read as the reverse complement.
TGAACCGCAATGAACCGTCAGACAATCGCGTGGAGATGCGAAAGTCGAAAAAATGAAAGAAAAAAGAAGAAGGAAGGAATGGATTGGAGGAAGGGGGATGGAAGAGAGAGAAGAGACAGGAGAAACGATTACTTTTTGCGGCCGGCGTGTTGAGATCCCAAAGGGGACTAGCGTGGCATAAAAGGGGGTACCAACTACACCCGTGGCTTCCGATCGCAACTACTACTATCAACTATACACGTTAAACTTGACGGAGTCAATGCCTCGGAGTGAAATATTGACATTGATTGCAATTTTAATGCAATTGCAATCTGGGGTGCTCTATCTTCACAGTATCCCTCCTTGTTGGCCTATGTTCTGGTCCTCGGTACTATCACATGCTAGTCTACGTACCAATAGCGCATCAGATATTACCGAGTCGTTATATTAGATATCCAGGGGTCTTCCCAAAAGCTACTTGTTGAATTCAGTACTTCCTTGCAACCATCGCAGCAATTGACCATCTTTCATAGCACACGTCCATTCACTGGTGGATTTCAGTCCCCGCTTTGCGGAACCACATCCATACCCGGAGGGTCGCAATGAAAATCTACCGACTTGTTTCTTGCCAAAGTTGGGTTGCAATTGCATACCACGGTGAGGCACAGCGTGTCACTGGTGATGATCTCAAGTACATTTCAACAAGGCCGAAGTACTGTACAACCATCTTTAAGCTAGCTGGCATCCCGATTTGCGCAAGAGTATAGAAGAGTCATATCGGGTAACAGATACAACCTAAGATCTAGATTTTCTTCAATTTCCTTCGGCTCATATATTTCTCCCTAGTTATATAAACAAAGTATCTACAGTATCTTTCCTTGCTATTTACATGCCATGGACTATCATGTTGAACAGATTTTGCTAGAAGACATGTGCCAGTGTCTTGTCTTCGCAGCAAGCACAGGCAAGCTATTCATAGACTGGAACTTCGGTGATATGTAATAGTAAGTAGATGGCATGTCTTTATCTTTTTGCGCAGTGATTGGTCATCTAGACAATCGAACTACATATCTGAATGGCATCCCCCATGACTAAAAGAAAAAATTTAGATCAAACTATATGTACATAGTATGACTTGGATACAATTGTGGTTTAGAGTTTCTCAACAGCTAGCTCTCATCTACTATAACATCTCAATCGAAGAAAGTACTTTATCAACCAATGACGCGCTCGTTGAAAAGTGACAACCGGCCAGCCAATCAACATGCTTCCTTAGAGATCAACGGGGCCAATCGGGTGATGACTCAGCAGCTCCCGTGTAGTGCCTGAGGCGGCGACACCACACCACCGGCAAAATCCTAGAGCACTTCTCACCTCCCCTTCCCGTCTCCATCCATACCTCTCCCCTCACCATTGTTCCAGTCCGGTCCACCGTGGTCCTCCGCCTACAATGCAGTCCCTCTCCATCTTCCGCGCCGCAACCCGCGCCGTTCGCCCTACCGGCTTCTTCAGAGCTCCCCAATTGGCCCGGTCCCGGATGCAGTCCCCGATCACTCTGGCCGCCGCCCGCGCCCACAACTTCGGCACCACCTCCAAGCTCCTCTCCGGACACGAAGACGAGACATACGAGGAATTCTCCGCCAGGTACGCCCCCAATCGCCAACCATTGATGTCTGAGTCGGTCGGAAGAGAGGGGAGAAGTGCTGTGCATCGCGACGTTAGGCGCTTCCCGGAACAGACACCGGCATTCATCTGGGGTTAATTGGAGCGTGTTATACTGACTGTGTATCCCAATCGCAGATTTGAGAAGGAATTCGACGGTGTGCAGGATGTTTTCGAGCTCCAGGTATGACTGATCCCGTCTTTGCACCCCCGGCATCTTGATCGACATGCGATATGGCATAAGCCTTTTACGTCCATCACTCACGCACTCGTTACCCATATCCATTCGACACATGGCTAACTCTTCTCAAAATAGCGCAACCTGAACAACTGCTTCGCCTACGATCTCGTTCCCTCTGTTGAGGTCCTCACTGCCGCTCTCAAGGCCGCCCGCCGTGTCAACGACTTCCCTACCGCCGTCCGTGTTTTTGAGGGTACGTCTTTTTACCTATACTATAATATCAGTATACATCTGCTATGAACCGAGATTAACGTCATGTGAACAGGCATTAAGGCCAAGGTCGAGAACCAGGACCAGTACAAGCAATATCTCGAGTCCCTCGAGGGTCTCCGTCAGGAGCTCGGCGTCGCTCTCCGTGAGGAGCTCTACCCCCAGGAGGAGTAAATTCGCATCACCAATTCTCCATTCACGTCAATTTTCTCTTGAACAAACAGTACCCTTTCGCATGTTGTTTATCCAGCACTGTTTGACTGGCTGAGGAGCAGGTCGGGTAGAAGAGAAAACTGTATTCATATTTAGAGATCTCTTGTGTTGTTAGTGCCGCTCTTATTTGGAAGAAGGTCTCTGGTGCCTCTGTTGGTGCTTAATGTATCTTGATTCCATGTGTTCCCATTTTATTCAGCCATCTTACACTTGTTGTATTCTCAATCGCTCAATTCAGTCTTCAGTCTTCAATTTTCAATCTTCTTACAATCGTAGCACAGCAAATTTAATCATTTGTAAACCGTCAGACTAGTCTGAATCTCAGTTCTTGTTTCTAAGTAGCCAATATATCACACCAAATGACAAACTGCAACAAAGCCCAAGAGACACCACACCAAATTAGATCGAGCCTCCCAATTGACCATGCGCAATCGATATAAGTACAATGAAGACAAGGCCCCTGTAGCTCCCCAGAAGACAGCAACACGGCCAAGAACGTATTTTGTGACAAGGAATTAAACCAAAATAGAAAGTGAAAAAAGGGAACACAGAATCATCAATACACAAGGGTGTGTCCGCTCAAACGCCGGGTACTAAGCTACTGGTTTTCAGGAATATAGTCATAGAGGTATGCAAGGTGATGCAAGAAATCGAGTCGTGAGGCACTCTCCAGAAAGGCAAGCGACAAGACAGGTCATTCAAAGACCTGGTGTTTAGTGTGTTCCAACATACTTGAAGTAAGTCGGGCGGCAATCTTCTTTGGAGAGGAAGTCTGCACCCTGGAAGAATTGCCCAGCTTTGCAGCCGGAGCACTTGGGAGAGTTGGGGCAGTTGAGGTACGGGATGTGGTTGTATCCAATATCGCGGAACCTAGATTATAATGTGAGTGAGTTTTCTCATATGTTAGAAGGAATCATCACGTACCAATGGACATTTGCGGCATCGGCGAAAAGACCAATTCCGAGGGAGTGGACGGGGGCATCACCCCATCGCTCGTAGAAGAAACCACCGGCACGGTCTAGGTGCTGGAAGTACGCCTCATACTTCTCACCACGGAAGAAGTCCAGATCGCCGATCTCGAAGTTGGACCAGAAATGGCAAGTGGAGTATCCATTGCCGCCCTTGGTGTGTTCGGGACGAGCCACGTCATCTGTAATCCACTCCCACATGTTGTTGTCGCTCAGGTATGAGGGGTTGGCGGCGAGGAAGCGCTGAGTCTCTGGCCAAAGGGACGGGATACTCTGAGGGGCATCGTAGAGGTTGATGGTGAAGCCGTAGGTCTTGTTGCCATCCTCCATGTACCGGAAAACATCGTAGTCAACGTCGCAGAAGAACTTGACGTTGGGTTCAATGCGCCAGTAGTAACGGTATTCCTTGAGAGCAGGGTGCTTATAGAACATGCCACTGTTCCAGCGACACATCTGGTGGTAGGAAACCTTCGAGCTGTACTGGATGTCCTGCTCCTCCAGAAGCTTGGCGGATTCCGTGAAGAGGTCCATGTTGATCCAGCTCGGGACTTCCCAGTGTTCCTTGGGGACAAGCTCTGCGATGAGAGTTAGTCATGCTTCTCCAGCAGGGCGAAAGGGTAGGGCGTACCGAATTGGCACTTGGCCTTGGTGACCGACTGCACCTTCGACTTAAATTCCTCAGTAAAGAGGACATCATTGAAGAAGATGTAGGGGTAGTTAAATTTGCTGTTCCATGTGCGCTCCAGATCCTGCATGGTATCGAGGAGCTGGCCTAGTTCCTCATTGCGGACCAGCGAGATGAGTGCGGCGTTGGTGCGGGCCGATTTGTCGCTATCGGGGGAGTAGTCATGTTCGGTGGCTCGCCATAGGTTTCCGGCTGGTTCTCCGGTAGCTGAAACCACAAGGTTAGTATGTTGGGAAAGCGATAGTTGCGATAGGAGAGGTGGCAAGAAACCGGGGTCACGCACGATCTACAAGAGGATCTTTTTTCATGCCGTGAATCAATTTAGACCCATCATTGGAGGGGCTCTGATGTAATTGGAATACAAGAAATAGACAAAGAAGGATGCATGCTGCACCCAGCATGCGAATCGGTCGCGCGATAGCCATGATGGGTTGTGAAAGGGGTAGATGTCGGCGGGAGAGAGAGGTGCGCATATGAGTGGCCATCTTTCCTGGTCGGGACTAGCGTCATCCAAGCAAAACATCCCGACTTTCCATCAACTTCAACTTCAACAACGTTATTGATGTGATCTTGTTTTGTCTTGCCTTTGTCTAAAATGGCTTTCGCGGCTGATCTCAGCTCGCTGACTGATGCCTTGATTAGCTCTGTCACCAAGATACCACCAAATCAGAAGGTAATAATGGAGTCCTACTACGTACACCGTCACACATTAAGTGTCTAACTTTCATCTAGGGATCTGCTCGCGTTCAAGGCCTGAAGCGTCGCGTACAAGGAGGTCTCCGGACTGGTTCTCATGCGCGCACTGACCAGTTTGCAGTGGTCAAACAACTCGAAGGGCTGCAAGAAAAGTTCCAGGTCCTGAATAAAGATGAACTGGCTGAGGCTCTTCGCTCCCGCCTGGTAGAGCTGGAAGACAGCCGAAACTCTTGGCTCCCGGAGATACTCAGCATGTTACTCCAGCTCTCAGACCGCCCTGCTCTGTTGTCAACAGTTGACCGACTGGGGAAGAGAGACAAGTTATCCGAGATACCAGAATCTCTGTCATGGTCGGATCTCAACCCGGAGGGGGCCGCATACAGTGACGAAGAAATATGGGAGCAGGTAGACTTTACTGCCGACTCATCAGATGACGACGATTTCTCATCCGTTGTCAGCGATGTGTCTGCTCCAAAACACAGAGCTCTGTCCTCTACAACGGTTGAAGAGGATTATATCGTGCCAGATGAGATCTTCACTCCAGCAGAAGACAACAAACTCATCATCTCTATAGAAAAGGCACAATTCTGGAAAACAGAAAACCACCCTCCAGTCACTCAAGGAAAGGAGGATGCCTCGCAAACCATTACCGAACTACAGCTTGCGAGAGAGACTATCTTCATGCTTCAGGGTCTTCCAACCTCTGTATTTTTGCATTTGGATAACAATGTTGGAGTAGATCGCAGGTATACACTTGCACATTCATCCAACGAATCACTAGCATCACTTTTGCAGCGCTTTGGTGAGATCGGTGCCAAAATCAACGCTGTTCGAGACTTTATCAAGACACATCAGACGATCCCATACCTGCAGACATTTTGCCGAGGCGTTGAAGAGCGTCTTTGTGAGTTCGATGGGATACTTTCCCAAGTTCAGTGCAAATACCTTTCCTCTGGTTCAACAATCAGTCTTCTCCAGCTTCTCGCTGATGTTCGTCAACACTCCCACGAGCTAGTCCTACTGGCAAAAATGGTCGCCAATCTAGGGAATAGCTCGACCGATCAACCGATGCGCTGTCTAGATTTGCTATATGATTTGATATGCAAGCTGGAAGCTCTTGGGGATGAAAGTGCGTCTCGAAGCCTTGCAGAACTGTTCTTCCTATGCTTCAAAACATACACAAGATCGATTCAGTTTTGGATGGAAACAGGCCAGGTTGATCCTTCAGATATCACCTTTTTCATTCGGGCGCATCGTGAGGGTGATCTTCGCACCCTTTGGCACGACTGGTTCGTTCTGGATGAGGGGCTTGATCGGCAGAAAATACCCCAGTTCCTCGAGACAAGTGTACAAAAGATCTTCACAGCGGGCAAAAGTATGGTCTTCTTGCGCCATTTGAACGCGGTAATCCCAGAGGCCCGTGAGAAACCGGCCATGACAATCGATGAGATTTCCTCCTCAGACTCAGCGCTCTTGCTTCCATTCTCTGCGTTAGTGGAGTCAGCTTTCGAGAAACTTGTGGATATAGATCATTCACGTAGTGCCATTCGTTTGCGAGAGGAACTTGATGAAAAATGCGGCCTGTGGAGTTCTCTAGACGCTCTTCAACATGTTTATCTTGGCAAAGATCTGAGCGCGCTGAGTATAATCGATTCCAAGGTTTTCGAATTGATAGACCGCGGGCGCTCTTGGGATGACAGATTCTTGCTCACTGAAATCTCGAGGACGGCTTTCAGCTCAATACCCACCATTGATACATCGCGACTTCTCGTGCGCCCAGCTACTACTGCTTTGCGTGAATCTCAAAACCACCGAAGCGTAGCAATCCTCGAGTCAATATCGATTGACTATGGCCTTCCATGGCCTGTGGCAAACATCATCACCGAGGAAGCAACTTGCTCTTATCAGCGAATTTCGACCTTCCTAATGCAGATCAGGCGTGCCAGATACAGCATAGTAAAACAGCGCATACGAGACGCCCGCAACACGCAAGACGAAAAGAACGACACTTTGGTGCATGCTCTCCACCATAACATGCTCTGGTTCATCGATTTTATCTACGGTCATCTCACCTATCTTGTCATATCCACTGCAAATCAATCCCTGCAGTCCGCTCTACTCGAAACGAAAGATGTCGATTCCATGATTGCAGCCCACAAATCCTACATGTCTTCATTAGAAGCCCAGTGTCTGCTCACTGAGAATCTATCTCCGATTCACAAAGCTATCATCAGCCTATTAGATCTTTGTGTTAATTTCGCAGATCTTCAAACTGCACACTTGACTGGACAATCCACTAGCGAAGAGCAAGATGACGAAGAAGACTCCATGGAGGCTGTCAAAATACCAACGAAGAAAGACCCCGAAGATGAATTTGACTCCGACTACGATGACGATGACATGGGCCACGAACACACTCTTACAGTTTCATTTCATGACTCCACCTACTACCAAAAAATGAGAAAGGTCAAACTACAATTCGATCATCTAGCTACCTTTGTCGCGGATGGCCTCAAAGGTATAGCTCGGGTGGATGGATTACCTAGCTGGGACATACTTGCTGAAAGGCTTGAATGGTGTAGACGTTAGGATCTTGCCGTAAACGAAAAAGGAATGAATGGACGATCCCAATTTACTTTTGCTAAATGCTGGTTGAATGACAAACAAGTACGATATAAGTTTTATAAGATAGCATTATTCTATCCTTGTGTAAAGATCGTTTTAGTATATTTATGCATCAGAAATCATAAAACGCCACGCTGACATTCCCTTTCTTCCAATTATTACAGCAAAGCCCCACATCAGATGAAACTGTACAACCTGGAAAAGATTACCATTCCTTGTATTAACATCCCCTAGTTGTTTGAATCGACTATCTAGGCCTTGATGGCCTGCTCCTCATCGTCGCTGAAAGCGTATCTCGAGAAGCGGCGAATGGCTTCTCCCTTGAAGTAGAAGACATAGGGAATGAGACAGCAAGCCAATGCGATGAAGGCAAGGAGTGAACTGGCCCATTGGTAGCCGAGACGGTTGTACATCTGTTCGGTGAAAAGAACAGTGGAGGCGCCCCACATCGAACGCAGGAAAGTCTTCGCAGCGAGAGCAGAGGCTGCCTGGTGCTGATAAGTATCCACTAGAGATATTGTTAGTAATTACTCGTATCGAGTGTGAGAGTGTTGTACATACCAAGATAGTTGTTGGCCGAGTTGTAGAGGAAGATGAAGCCGAATCCAACAGGCCAGCCTCCCATGGCTGGTCCGATCCAGTGCAGATCGGTGTAGGAGGTCCAGGCAAAGATGAAGAGACCGATGGGAATAAGCCAGCAAGCCCACATCATGGGGATCAGACGCTTTTCGGCAGGAGGTTTGCCGCCGCATTCGGCAGAAACCTTGAGGTAGTGCTTGTTTACGAAGGGAGCACAGGCTGCGCTCATAAGAACACCGATAGCTAGGGGAATGAACATGAGACCAGTCGAGGAGGCGCTCCAGCCCTTACCGGATTGGTAGACAATGGGGTAGGCAACGAAGAACATGTAGAGCAGGCCGTACAGGACAGACATGTAGAGAGAGATGAACAAGACGATGGGCTCGAGGAATAAGAGCTGGAAGGGGCGGAAAAGGAAAATGCGCAGCTTCTCGCCAAGGGGACGCGGGTCAAGCTCGGCTTCAGTGGTGTACTTGTCATCGTTCTCAGACTTGCGGAGCTTATTGGCTCTCTTCTTCAATAGGATTGGGGCGTATGTCTCTGGGACAGTGAAGGTGATCAGGCACCACGCAACGAAGCCCAGAATCAACTGGAGCCAGTAAAGCCAGCGCCAGCCAGCGTGGTCTCCAAGGAAACCACCTACAAGAGGACCAATGGCGGGCCCAAGGAAGGGCGCGGCACTGAAAGCTGCCATGGGAACACCTCGCTCCTCACTCTTCCACAAATCGGCGAGAGTACCACCGACCAAAGTCATAGGTGCACTGAAAGCGATACCGTCGATCAAACGGCAGACAATAAGGGTTCCGATGTTCTTGGCGACAGCACATGGAACGATGAAGATGACAGCAATCAAGAGTGTGGCAGCATATAATGGGCGACGTCCGACCATCTCAGACATAGGAGCAAATACCATGGGGCCTAGATGAGTTAGAACCAAGATGATCAGGGAAGGAAACCAGTCAGCCACTTACCAACACCGAATCCAATGACAAAAACAGTGACAACAACCAAGCTGACTTCACGCGAGACACCGAAGTCTTCCATAGGTCCTTCAAGATCAGCAGTGATGGTACTGCTAGCAAAAGCCACTACGAAACAAGTGAAAGCAACGACCATGGTGCAGTACCATTTGTAAAGCTTCGACCAGTTTTTAGGGTTCTCAGGGTCATCAATGGTGAAAGTTACCAACTTCCAGTCCTCCAGCTTGCCAGTGGCATTAGACTTGACAGGCTTGATGATCTCGCCTTCCCTTGTCTCGGTGGTGTATTCGCGAAGATCGGCGCCATCGCTCAGCTCGCGGATGGGGAGGTTGAGGAAGTCAAGTTGCTCATGACCAGATCCGATGGAAGCAGTCCGGCTGGTCGCATTTGTCTGAGTATGTTCTGACCGTGGGGTTTCCATGTCGAAATAAGTCAATCGATGTGGTGGAGAGTGGACCCCAGCAGAGGTATGGGATGTTGTAGTTTTGATAACCTGTGATGGAATGTGGCATCTACCCCGGGGGGTGCCATGTTTTATATCCCATTGTATAGAACCGACCCCGAATGTTTGACAGGTGGATCCCAAAAAAATATCGGAATGCGGCATGAACCACTGGATGCTTGCGATGTTCCTGGCAAAGCTTTGATATCGGGCCGTACCCATATGGCGGATTGCCTTTTGTGGAACAGCGGTGCTAGCCGTATCAGGTAACATGCTACGATGGCCCGAACACTGCTTATATAGAGGTCTTGGCAGCGTCACGTCAAAAGATTGGTATATGCATCTGATACATTTCGCACGTTTATCTGCTACATGGCTTTTGACTGCATCAATTTGCTGTTTTTGAGCACAGTTCAAAGACCCGTAAGTGGAGTATCCTTGTGGATGTTGTAAGTCATAGTCCAAGGCCAATCCATAGAAGTGGGGTTATGGAGATGTATGCGCTTTTCCGTAAATTTAAAGCACACCTTATTTAGCCCTAGATCAGCGGGGGACAGATCGAAATAGACTGGTGTCTGGATAATAGGGAACGTTATGCAAATGCTGTTTAGGTTTATTCAACGACTTTTTTTTGATATTACGATCACCCTTGGAATAAGAGGAAATGAGCGAAATCTCACTCTTGGCATCTTAGCTTCGACTTTTCTTGGCTTCAATGCACTTGGCCTATTTTACTTCATTAGCCAAGCAAGTAGAAGGAAGTTGGGGGTTTCCCAATAAAGACATTATCTACGCTGGAACCAATCAAGTCTCAGATTCATCCTCCATGAGAATATCACAAGGACAATATGAGGTCAGATCTAGAGCATGAAACATGTGTTGTGGTGGAGAATCAAGATCCACCTCGCATGATATAGTCCCAAAGTGGTAATTTTTTTTGAACGTCCGTACTTAGTAATATGCTCCGATCTACACAAAAATAACCGGAAGAGACAGAGAATGCAAACCCACTGCCCAAGGGCCGTGTTACTTGGCGATAGAGTTTTATATCTTCACCGAACTCAGACCCACGTTACAGGTCTATGGCCCTGCCTTTATGGAGTATTCGTCCCCCAACTCGTCATTGTGCATGACTCAAATCGGACCGGAAGGTTAGGAGAAGCGAAATGCTCCACGTAACAGTCCCCGGCACGTGGTATCAAGCACTCTGTTTAAGTTTGCTTATTCATTCCCTTTAAGCTTGTAAAGCCGGCGGCAGATTGACAACGAGACTGCCTATCCTGAGAGCCATGGGCATGGACCGGCACGCCCCAAGATAGCTTGTATCAAGATACAACCAGCAAAATCGCAGCAATATATGTGGGGAGGCTAAAGAAAAGCGCGATTTTGTAACAAAACTAGCGCGTTCTTATTACTTTAATGAATTGAGGCTCTGTTTTGGTGTTCTTGCTAATCAGTAATAGCCCAATTGGTCCACGTATATATATATCACTAATTTTTGTGAAGCTTGGTAAAATTTCCACAATTACCTCAACTACCACGTCCAAACCTAGCTCAATATTGATCATTATCCCTAAAAGTGTTCAAAAACGAGAACTTATTGAGCAGGGTGGCTTTTTCAAGTCTATCGATATCCAAAACACCCAACAAAGCAAAACATTCCCTCAATAAGGGCGTAGCTCGACTGTTTGTTGAGAAACCTTGATGCAGAAGAAGGAATTCTAGTTTATGGACAATTGAATGTTATAAGCAACTAAAAAGAAAGCCAGATACATTCATTTCTTTTTCCAAGACCACGAGGACGCAGGTAGCAACTTTACGTATTTCTCTAATTTGACGAAAAAGAGGATGTTGAAGCATTTTTTTAAAGCAAGTCAGACTCATGAGCAGTTTGATAGCTCTTGCACTGCTATATGTTTATTGAAAAAGCTGCCCTAAATGCCGCCCCTATTGTCTCAGATCTCCCCGCACTTTTCTACCGGGGAACATCGCTCTGCATCTGGCCACGCAGGTGCCACTCCAACACTGAAAATTACACCGACAGTTTTCCACTAGAGTAATAAATTATCTTCAATGCGTTAAAGCAAGTTCTCACCGGGAAATTCGCGAACATTTAAGGGTTTTAATAGCAAAGTATAAGTATCCTATCGACACGTGATGAGTTTAGATAAGCCGCATTGGGCCTAGGGCGGGGCCACTCATTTTTTTACAAAAAAAAGCGATAGAGTCATCGCCGGTCTCCTCTAGCGATCTCAAGTCCACTACTTGAGAGAGGTCTTGAGCCACTCAATCTCCCTTGATCTTAGGAGATTTATTCCCATCCCCGTGTGTCAGATTGATTCATTGGGAGAGCCCCACGTCTATTCAAAATGACTTCAACCGATAACTATTTGGCCATCCCGGGCTCCGTGGCCTATTCCCGCTCTCGTGGACATGCAGTTGCTGCCAGCATTGGTGTTCAGGATGTTCGGGCCCAGTGGATTCACTATGTGCACACCACTCAACCTTTGGACGAGCCCAAGCGTGCCGTGCTTGAGCAATTGCTCCGATACGGTGATATCAACGACGTTCCTCCTACCTTCGAGTCTACCGACGGCCAATTCGATACCTTCTACATCTTCCCCCGCACCGGTACCATTTCACCATGGAGCTCCCAGGCAACAGGTATCTCGCACGTCTGTGGCCTGTCCAAGTACGTCAAGCGGATTGAGCGGGGTATGAAGATTTCCTGCCTTCGGAACAGTGCGGAGGACTACAAGTCGGACTACATGGATACTCTCCACGATCGTATGACTCAAATCATCGGCCAAGATGAGCCCGATTTGAAGCTGATGTTCTCTGAGCACGCCCCCCAGCCCCTCAAGACCATCTCCCTCCAGGGAAGCAGCAAGTCCCCCAAGGAGATTCTCCAGGAGGCTAACATTGAGTTGGGTCTCGCCCTCGATGAATCAGAGATCGATTACCTGGCTGAAGCCTATGGCCCCAACGGCGCAATCAACCGTGACCCCACTGATGTCGAGTTGTTCATGTTTGCTCAGGTCAACTCGGAGCACTGTCGACACAAGCAGTTCAATGCATCCTGGGTCATTGATGGCAAGCCGATGCCCAACAGCCTTTTCGCTATGATCCGCAACACGCACAAGAAGCACCCTGATCACACTGTCAGTGCCTACAGTGACAATGCCGCCGTGCTGGAGGGTCCCGAGGCCGCTTTCTGGGCCCCCAACCCAACCACCGGAGAGTGGATGCACACCAAAGAAGTCGTTCACTTTTTGGCTAAGGTTGAAACTCACAACCACCCTACTGCTGTTTCGCCCTACCCTGGCGCAGCTACCGGATCTGGCGGAGAGATTCGTGATGAGGGAGCTGTCGGTCGTGGATCGCGCCCTAAGGCTGGTCTCTCTGGCTACTGTGTGTCTGATCTATTGATTCCAGACCTGAAGCAGCCTTGGGAGCTCGATGTTGGCAAGCCCAACCACATTGCCAGTGCCTTGGACATCATGCTGGAAGCACCCATTGGTAGTGCTGCCTTCAACAACGAGTTTGGTCGCCCCTGCATCGGTGGGTACTTCCGTACTTTGCTCACAGAGATCGATGTTGGCAATGGCGAGAAAGAAGTACGTGGCTACCACAAGCCTATCATGATTGCTGGTGGTGTCGGAACTGTCCGTCCTCAGCATGCCATCAAGCACCCCGAGGTTGTCAAGCCTGGTGCTTTCCTCGTTGTTCTTGGTGGACCCGCCATGCTTATTGGTCTCGGAGGTGGTGCTGCTTCCAGTATCGCATCTGGTGAAGGGTCCGCCGACCTTGACTTTGCCAGTGTTCAGAGAGGCAATGCTGAGGTCCAGCGCCGTGCCCAGGAGGTTATCAATGCCTGTGTGGCTATGGGAGACAACAACCCCATTAAGTTCATCCACGATGTTGGCGCCGGTGGTTTGTCCAACGCGCTTCCCGAGCTGATTCACGACTCCGGCTTGGGTGCTACCTTTGAGCTCCGTGAGATTGACAACACTGACCGCAGCATGAGCCCCATGCAAATCTGGTGCTGTGAAGCCCAGGAGCGCTATGTCATGGCTGTTGGCGAGGAAAGCATGAACAAGTTCACTGCCATCGCCCAGCGCGAGCGTTGTGGTTTCTCCGTCGTTGGCCGCGGAGGTGGCACCTCCGAGGAGGAGAAGAGACTCATTCTCCTCGACCGCGAGTCCAAGGAATACCCATCCCCAATTGACTTACCTCTGTCTGTTCTCTTCGGAAAGCCCCCACGGATGACCCGAACTGTCGATTCGCGGAAGCTCAAGCTGCCTGCCGTCGACTCCAGCCTCACCAAGTACCTTCCCTCTCTCACTTCCAAGGTGGAGCTTGTTGATGAAGCTGTCAAGAGAGTCTTGTCTCTGCCCGCAGTTGGTTCCAAGTCTTTCCTGATCACCATTGGTGACCGGACCGTCGGTGGTCTCACAGCTCGTGACCAGATGGTCGGCAAGTGGCAGACCCCCGTGTCCGATGTTTCCGTTACTGCCACCTCCCTGGCCCAGGGCATGAAGACCGGCGAAGCTTTCGCCATGGGTGAGAAGCCTACCCTCGCTTTGATCTCCGGTGCTGCTTCTGCTCGCATGGCTGTTGCTGAGTCCCTCATGAACTTGGCCGCCTCTGATCTTGTCGAGCGTCTTAGCCAAGTGAAACTCTCCGCAAACTGGATGTGTGCTGGTAGCCACCCTGGTGAGGGTGCTGCTATTTACGAGGCCGTCGAGGCTATTGGCCTTGACCTGTGCCCTAAGCTTGGCATCAGTATCCCCGTTGGTAAGGACTCTATGTCCATGAAGATGAAGTGGAAGGATGAGGCTACCAAGGACGCCAAGGAGGTCACTGCTCCGATGTCTTGTGTTATCTCTTCCTTCGCTCCCGTTGGCGATATCACCAAGACCTGGACTCCAGCTCTTCGCAGATTCGAAGATGTTGGCGAGACTGTCCTCATGTTTGTCGACCTCTCGTTCGGCCGCAAGACACTTGGCGGATCCGCTCTTGCTCAGGTATTTAACGAAGTTGGTGCCGAGTGCCCTGACGTTCGTGACGTTGATATACTCCGTGACTTCTTCGATGCCACTCAGCAACTTCAGGAATCCGGAATCGTTCTGGCCTACCACGACCGCTCCGATGGTGGTCTTCTGACTACCCTTGCTGAGATGATGTTTGCTGGCCGCTGCGGTGTTGAGATCATGCTCGACAACATCTGCTCCTCTTTCCACACCCAGGATGTCATCGAGTCTCTCTTCAACGAGGAGCTCGGTGCTGTCTTCCAGGTCCGCAAGGAGCACGAGATTCAGTTCCGCTCATGCTTCGCCACCTGCGGTCCTCCTCCTGGTCTGATTCACAAGATCGGACGAGTCTCTGAGCAGCCCAAGCAGAACCTTGTGATCTACCACAAGGCCTCTCTTATCTACCGCAACACCCGTTCCCACCTCCAGCAAACCTGGGCCAAGACCTCCCACCACATGCAGAAGATGCGTGACAACGCCGACTGCGCAGAGCAGGAGTACGCCAACATTCTTGACGATGCCAACGCTGGTCTCTCGTGGAACCCTACCTTTGATCCCAAGGACAAGGGCTTGCCCATGATGACCAGCCTTTCCCAGTACTCTCCCTTCGCCAACAAGCCTCGCGTTGCCATCCTTCGCGAGCAGGGTGTTAACAGTCAAGCCGAGATGGCCTTTGCCTTCAACACCGCTGGCTTCGCTGCTGTCGATGTTCACATGACCGACATCATCTCTGGCCGTGTCTCCCTCGCCAGCTTCGCCGGTCTCGCCGCCTGTGGTGGTTTCTCATACGGTGATGTCCTGGGTGCTGGTCAGGGTTGGGCTAAGTCCGTTCTCCTGCACGAGAACACCCGTAAGGAGTTCCAGTCTTTCTTTGAGCGCCCCGATACCTTCGCCCTCGGTGTCTGCAACGGTTGTCAGTTCCTGTCTCGTGTCAAGGAACTGATCCCCGGTGCAGGCTACTGGCCCAGCTTCGAGCGCAACACCAGTGAGCAATACGAAGGCCGTGTTTGCATGGCCCGTATCTCCGACCCCGACCCTTCCAATCCCAGTGTCTTCTTCCACGGCATGAACGGTACTTCGCTCCCTATCGCCGTTGCTCACGGCGAGGGTCGTGCCTCCTTCGCCGGCTCTCAGGGTATCTCGGCCTCCGACTTCGTTCGCGAGGGCCTTGCCCCCGTCCGCTTTGTGGATAACAGCTCACTCAAGCCTACCATGAAGTACCCCTTCAACCCCAACGGCTCCCCCGAGGGTATTGCTGGAATTCGCAGCCCCGACGGTCGTGTTTTGGCCATCATGCCTCACCCTGAGCGCACTGTTATGAACGGCATTGCCAGTTGGTTGCCCCCGAACGCCGAGAATTGGGGCGACATTGGTCCTTGGGGACGTATCTTCTACAGCGCCAGACGCTGGGTCGGTTAGAATATGTCCTCATTTACGAAGCTTTACAATTTATTTCCTTTTTCGAGTTCTTGTCTATATTCTGGTGGAGTTAAAGAAAAGCCAAAATGTCCCCCCGCTCGCAACCCGTATATACCAAAATTGAGCAATCCAAGTTTACTTCCAAATACATTCCCGTACATGCAGATGTAGTCAGACCACGGAGACCGCGGAGTATAAGCGCTTATCGTTGTACGGAACGGTTCCGACACGACCGATCTGTGCCCGTTCCAAATTTGGTGGGGTGAGTCAAAATCTATCCCACCTTTTCCTTAGTTTCGCGCCTCTTCGCCTCTACACTTCCCCAATTTCACCTTCAATCATGGATTCCGCAGCGCAGGCAAGATACGATCTAATCACCAACAACCTCGCTGAGGTCCTGGACCCCGAGATCATCCAGAAAATCTTGGCCGAGGGTCGCAACCCCCGAATTTACTGGGGTACCGGTATGTTCACCACCGCCGCAATCGCCGATCATTGCATTGCAATGCCTATCGCTCCAACTGCTGGGCCTCAGAAACTGCCCACTCGGGAATTAGACGCTAACATAAATATCCTTCTCGGCCTAAAGCTACCACTGGACGGTAAGTCAAATCATCAAGACTGTCAGCCGACGGAGGACATTGTGCTAACGTCGCATTCTCTAGCCCTCACACCGGATACTACAGCCCTGCCCTCAAGATCGCCGAATTGCTAGCAGCAGGATGCGATGTTGTCATCCTCCTCGCCGACATCCACGCCTTCCTGGACAACCTTAAGGCACCTCTCGAACTCGTCGAAAACCGTGCCAAGTACTACTCAAAGGTTATCACAGCAATCCTGAAGTCTGTCGGTGTGCCCACCGAAAAATTGGAATTCGTTCTCGGCAGCTCCTACCAGAAGAGCCCCGAATATGTCATGGATGTCTATAAGCTGTCTTCAGTTGTTTCTGAAGTACAAGCCAAGAAGGCTGGTGCTGAGGTCGTTAAGCAGACTGGCAATGCGCCTCTGAGTGGGTGAGGATACACCATCAAGCTGGCTACTTTGGTAGGCTATACTTGATCCTAACTAACAATCGCTAGACTGTTGTACCCAGTCCTCCAGGTTCTTGACGAAGAGCACCTCAAGGTTGATGCTCAATTAGGTGGTATCGATCAGCGCAAGCTATTTGTTGCCGCCAAGGAGTGGCTTCCTAAGATTGGATACCGCGAGGTAAGATCATGACGGAACAAATAGTCGCAACATTGGAAACTTACAGGAGACTAGCGTGCCCACCTGCTCAACCCTATGGTTGCAGGTCTCTCTGGTGGAAAGATGAGCTCTAGTGAAGAAAGTATGTTATCTCTTCTCGGGTCTCTGTCACTATTCCAATCAATACTAATGGCTGAATAGACAGTAAAATCGATCTCCTTGACAATGCCGACACCGTCACCAAGAAAATTCGCAAAGCCGAGGCATTCCCTAAGATCGTGGAGGGCAACGGTGTCGTCGCATTAGTTGAGTTCATTCTGCTTCCCGCTGCTGCTCTACGGGGCAACAAGGAGTTCCGCGTTGAGCGCCGGGATGCAGAGCCCCTGGTCTACACCGACATCAAGCAGCTCCAGGACGATTACACAAACGATATTGTATGTCCACTTGGTATACCTTGATTGAGACCTTGACATTAAGTACTAACCTCTTTATAGTTGACCCCACAACTATTGAAGCCTGCTGTCGCTGCTGGCCTTGTCCAACTTATGGCGCCTATCCAGGCTGCCTACGAGGCTGACACCGAGTGGCAGGAGATTGCCTTGAAGGCTTACCCTCCTGTCGTTGCCCAGAAGAAGGTGAAGAAGCCTAAGGACAAGGGCTCCCGCTTCCCCGGTGCCAAACCGGATGGTGAGGCTGCTCAGCCTGCTGATGCTAAGCCTGCTGATGGTGCTGAGCCTTCAGCACAATAGACGTAGTTTTGTGAAAGAATATAGTGCATAGCCGATACCAAAAAGCAAGATTTACGCCTTCAATATTTCTGATCTCCTTGAAATCTATATCAAATAGAAGTGAAAAGTACATGTAGACATTGTAGGGCTCAGGATGTGGAACCTGAAAAGGGCGGGATGCAAAGCGCTGACATAATCCATTTTGATGCCGCTCATCGCATCGACTTCGATAAACAGGCTCTCTTTAACCCTGACGTCGAGATCAAGAGTCAGCACCAACACCCCAAGCCTACTCATTGCCAATAATAATATACATCGATCCTCACAATGGCATCCGATGCCGCCGCCTCGCCGGCCGAGCTCTACGACTCAACCATGACAGTCCCCTCCGACTCCGAGAACTACTCCGCCAACCAGGAGCTGTCCTCTTCATCTACAAGCTCGCCTATGATTCTATACAAGCCGCCAACTATCTGGGGTATTCTCCGTGGTGCAGCCATCAACCTCTTCCTCCCCTTTGTCAACGGCCTGATGCTTGGTTTCGGAGAGTTGTTCGCACATGAGGCCGCCTTCCGGCTTGGGTGGTCTAACACCAAGGTATGCAGGACATGATTCAATGTTTAACAGACCTCACAACTGACAATCACTCCTCGCAGATCTTCCCTACATATCGCCGGTCAGTGGGCCCTGGAGTTGAGCTTCGGGAGCTTCCTTCAGAGCGGAGACGCGCCCCTGCTGGACTGAAGGACACCGCATCTCTAGAGTAAAGCATTTCCCTCGACTGTTCACTGTTTGGTCCGTTCAAGAATGACTGCATTTACACGGAACACAAAACCGAAGCATCTTTGATTTGTGATTGATACCTTCTGTGTACACCTGAAGTCTGTGTACATAGACCCGTTGAATCGGGCGGCGTTTGGCGAATTAAGATATGCAAGCTCGTTATGAAATTACCAGAATATCCCCCAATCCACGTTTATATAAAATCCCCGAGTCCCCCGTACCTGGACCGTAGCCATGATCCGGGGTGTTTACCGCTCCGCCCGGCAGAAAAAAGTCGCGCCGAGAGAGGCAGGAGACTCTTCCGCATCAACTGTGTCCCCATCACTTGCGTCTCCACCTCCCCGAATCACAATGATGGGACCTGTTGGCCTGAAAGGGCCCAATCTTACCGCGGCGTTTGCTCGTCAGCGGATGACCGCCATGTCCCGGTCCACTCGATCTGTTCGTCCTCCGTGACTGCTCGGACCAAAGACATTGAAATTGACTGGAATTGCAGATCTCGACCTTCCGGTCTCAATCGCTTCGCTTCCCTATCAACCGGGGACAATTAAAGTCGGCCCTGTCCGGAAATGCTCCCTGGCACATGGCACCAGCCGCTATCGGCCCGGCCGCAGTTCGTTTCAACTCTACGTCCTCGAACCAAACACCCACCGAAATCGCCGATAAGGCCACAAATTCCGAATGGTCAAACACATCCGAACTATTTGATATCACAACTATCCCTGAGCGCATTGGATATCTCAAGGAGCTTGGACTGGATTACGGCTGGGGCCCTTCGTCCATGATTGAATGGCTGATCGAACACACGCATATTTGGACAGGCTTGCCCTGGTGGGCTAGTATCGTGGCTGCTGGTCTGATCACACGTATTGCTCTGCTGAAGCCAGTTATGGATGCCGCTAGCATGGGAGCCAAGATGAGGAACGTTAAGGAAGAGACAGACCCAATTCGCACGAGAATGGTAGAGGGAACTCGCAATGGCAACCAACAAGATGCCCAGCTGGCAAGGGCTGAGTTGGCTGAGATTCACAAACGGGAGGGAATTGTCGCCTGGAAGTCGTTCATCCCCATGCTGCAGATCCCGCTGGGTTTTGGTACTTTCCGTGTCGTGCGAGGAATGACTGAGTTGCCTGTACCCGCTGTGGCCTCTGAATCCGTTGCCTGGATTAATGATCTTACCATTGCCGATCCGACATTTTTGCTGCCGGCCATGTCTGCCGCTATGCTGATGGCTGTCCTTAGGGTAAGTTTGATCATACGATGCTGAAGCGAATGCAGTGCTAACTATGGAATAGAAAGGTGGAGAGGCTGGCACAATGCCTGTCTTGAACTCAGGTGCAGGAAAGGCCCTTATCTACGGTCTTCCTACCGTTTCTTTTGTCTTCATGGCATTCATGCCTTCCGCCTTGCAGCTTTACTTCGTCGCAACCGGTGCTTTTGGTCTTGGCCAAACGTACCTAATTAATTCGGACAAGTTCCGCGAATGGATGAATATGACCATGATCAAAAAAACCGACGCTGGTATGCAGCACCTCTCCAGCCTCACCAAGAGCACTCACAGCAAGGGCCTTCGTCTCCTAATGGAACGGGTTGAGGCGGAAAAAGCCAAGCGTGAAAAGATGACCGCCAAAGGCCTGCGAATGCCCGAGAATGATGATGGTGACAGAGCCCCGGGAAAGGTCTCTCTCGTTGACCGCTTCATGGCCAATGCCAAGGAAGCTGGTATGGATGTGAAGAAGGAAATCCAGGAGAAACTGAACACCGGTCCTACAAAGCAGATTGGCCGCCTCTCTGCCGAAGAGCAGAAACGGGCGACGGAGTATGAGTCCCAGCGACGCGCTGAGGAGGACGCTATCCGCGAGGAGCGTAACCAGGCTCGCCGAAGGGAGCATATGTCAAGACTCCGGGATGAGATGACGAAGGCTAAGGACTCAAAGCGCAACTAAGCTGTTGCGTTTGAAAAGAAAGCCTGGCTTTAATTGACGTGTGTTTATACAAACTGTAAAATATGGCGCCATTGCATTTGTACTTGTGATTTGATATTAGAATCTTTTTTGATTGCCATTTCCACTGGCTTATATACTTTCTAAATCCCTGGCCACCAAGGTGTTGGTACTTGGTAATTTCTCCGTGCTATCTCCAGCGTTAGGCCGTGGAGTGGAATTGTATATCTCTGATTTCATAGTCTGGATGGTATCCCAAATTCCTCCTTGGTTATGGTACCAATGTACATGTAATCTCATAGATAGAAACTGTAGCGAAAATAAAACAGATCCAGTCTGCTATTCCAATTACCGAAACCCATACCATCAACGCTTAGGTATTATTAGACATGAAGGTATGGATATCTTACAATGAATATCCCAAATTTATCGAAACAGCCGTCTTCCACCCCCACTTCCAGAGTTCCACGTGAATGCACCTCGGACTCCCAGATTCTCCATACTCAATCCCGAGTATCCGACACCACCACCCTCGCCATCACGCTTCACGCGCCGTACAGCCTCGCGCAGATGTGAAGGTAGAAGCTGACCTCGGTGTGGGTTTGGAGGGGGACGGAATTCACGCTTAGGACGGAGAGGAGTACCGGGATGGGATGAGTAAGGAGGAATAGAGGATGCAGGCGTACGGTCAGAGTCATGCGGCTCTTTCTTGACTCCACTGCCAGAGCCGGGGAGAGGAGTTCCCCCAGGCGTTGGTGTTGAGGGTTTCGAGTTTCCGTGTAGACCTAAAGCTCTGGCCTGTGCCGCTGCTTCGGCAGCGGCTTCTTCGGCCTCGAATGCGTCGCGTGCGGCTAGATCGTGTGCATCGGCCCATTGGGCTTGGACTGTTCGTGCCATTTCGATCATTTCACCAGCGAAGACCTTCGTGAAACCGTTGACTGTGGTGACAACACTGGCGGGGACGGATTGTGATAGGGCATGGTTGACGATACGGCGGAGTGTTTCTTTGCGCAGCTTCGCTCGCTTGAAGAGGTCGTATCTCTCTGACTGCATAGGATTGAAAGCATCAACCAAAATCCTGTTCAAAAATGTTAGCTTCAATACCACAAAGACAGGAACACAGGACAAAAACGTACGCAAGATTCTTCTTCTCAGCCTCCGTATCTGTAGTACCCTCTTCCCGCCCAAGGAGCTCGCCCTCGTCGTCGTCCTCATCATCATCACCATCATCTGCCCCACCACCGCCTCCACCACCGCCAGAAGGACCACCTCGAACCGAGCCCTCGTTATCAACCGACCCAAATCGCGTGGAATCGCCTGCTCTAGCGCTGAGGGCATCTTCGCGCTCCCGTTCACGCTCTTTCTCGGCTTTGCTCTTCCTCCCTCGCTTCTTGCCCTTTGCTGCACCAGAAAAGACTCCATCCGCGCTGGCTCCGCCGAGACTCCCTGTGAAGCTCCCTGTCACGCTTCCGGTATCACTTGTTGCTCCGAAACTGCGCTCGCCGGCATCAATGTGTGCAGGGAAGGAGGTCTGACGCAATGGGTGCATGCGCGGCTTTTTGCCGAGCGGTTGTGAGACGGAGGAGGAGAGGGATGGTCGTTTGAGAGGGTTAGAGGGTGGTGGTGGTGACGACATTTTGAAGGGCTTTGACGAGTTTGACGGGTATGTGAAGGAATTATAAGACTCAATCTATGTGGATGACTTTAAACGAAGGGCCAGCAGGTTTTAAAATGATGTTCTGTCGACTGAAGGCGATTGAAGAGCGCAAGTTGAAGCTATCGTGAGGTCCGCGGGTATCGCGCAGCGCGTTTGCGCTCGGCCTGAAAGTAGAAAACAGGCTCCAGCTGGGATCAATAATAGTATATGCTCAGGCTCGAGCAAAAAGCCAGGATCGCGGTGATTTAATGAATGCGACAAGAACTCGACAAAAAGTGCTGCTTGGACTTGGATGGTCGAGGTCCCGAGTTTGATGAGACATGAGATAAGGACGCATCTGACCGCCTTCCACATGCAGTAACTATACATAGCAGCCCTACAATGAGACAGGCGCCTGTGCACTGAACAATAGATAATCTACATCCTAGGCTCTGGGCTTATCAAACAGACAATACCTGCAAGATTTTCTATAAGTTTTTGGGATGATATAAAGCATGAACTCGATCAGATTCAAGATAAAGAGTGTCAAAACTAGCATTGAAATGTCAAATGAATAAACTAAAACAGAGTCGCTCAGAGCGTAAGCATGCGATGCTGTGTACTATGTAATCATTAAAGATTGACAATAAGAAATGAAATGAAAGCCAAAAACAACTGTGCAAACTTTGAGTGCGGAATTAACATGACCACAAATAACTGAAAGGTCGGAACGCGAGAGAAAATAGAACCCATGCAAAAGTCTCATGATTGAGTCTCGCTAAAAGCCCTTCTCTCCAATGCGCGGTGCCCCCCCTTTCCAGTCATTGCGTTCGTAGTAACGGAACACAAGATCGTAACCATTAAGGTCGTGAACGATGCGGTCAACACGGCGGTAGCCCTCGACATGCTCCATCTTGTTGCTGCGACGGAGAGCGTGACGTTGGGCATGCTGCTGATCATGCACACCACTGACTTCATCAGCCTCATCAATTGAAGGCTTAGTCTCGAACAAGGTAATGCTGAAACGGCCGGGCTTGAAGATCTCGACGACCTGCTGAATGATGTCTGCAGTAGCCTTGCCATTCTGGGAGTGTGGCACGTTGGTCTCGAAAGACGCGTACGAGCACTGAGGCTCCGGAGTGACATGCACGGTGAAGTAGTGGGTCGGAGACTTGCCATCAGGGGCCGGCACAACGCCGTTGGCAGAGAAGCCGCAGGGCGTGAACAGGTAGGCGTCAATGCGAGCATCGGGGAACTTGCTCTTGGGGTACACGTCGGACAGGCCGCAGGACTCTGAGACGACGGTGCCTAGGGCGTGGCCCTCAGTGGTTAGCTCTGGCGGTAAGATACCACCAGTCTCCTCATCCATGTCGGAGGTGTTGCTGAAGACATCCAAATGATCATCCTGATCCACCTTGCGGTGACGCTTCTCGGCCACAGCGGTGGCATTCTCCAAGTAGAACTGCTTCGCATTCTCTTCATCTAGATCGGTCATCAGAAGCTCGAGAGTCTCGTCATGCTCATCGCAGTCAGAGCGAGAAGCAGCCTCGGGGAAGCTCAAAACTTTAGTTTCGGTCTCAGGGAACTCGATCTCCTCCTTAGGGCTAGCCGGCGGGGTGAGCATGGTGCCAGGCTCAGTGAGGTACAGGTACCAATGCTCTCCGTTCATCTTGCCGATCATGTAGGCGCTGCCGTTGACAAAGAGCTTGTCCATAGAGCGTACCTCATCGCGCCAGCTGCGGTGAGGGCCGCGCTGGCGATCAGGGAACAAGAAGTTCTTGCGGCTGTAGAAGACTCGGTAAGGAGCCGCGGCCACCGTGATACCACGGGACGAAGGAGCAGTGGCGCGAGGAAAGCCTGCGAACAAGGCGGCGATCTCCAAGATGCGCGGGAGACCCGAAAGAAGAGTAGTGGTTCCGCAAGTCTTCAGAATCAACTTGTGCGGCCAGACAAACATGCTGGACTCAGACAGAAGGTACGCGTCCATCTCATCAGATGAAATGACGGAGAGCACCTGGCAGTTGACCAGGTCCAGCATGTCCTTCCAGATTTCTCCTGGGACTTTCTTGAGACCCTCAGGGCCGGCGCCACCTAGGTCAGCCGGAGATGGCGCAAACCAGACCTCCAAAAGTTTCTCGGGACCTGTAATTTTCATTAGTAATACGCCTACTACAGTCAAGAAAGACGCAACAAACCTTCAAAGGCATTGGTCGAGTCGAGGTCCTGTGTGGCCTCATAGTTGATGGTCAGAGACGGAGTCCCCGCGAACGAAGACGGCGACTGGGTGTAGTTCTGTGGAATACCGACGTAAACCATTTTCAATGATTATTTTAGCCGAAGCTGTTGTGCTTGTTAAGTTGAACGAAGCTGAAACAGTGACGTCGGACCGCCCTATGTACTCTCCGATGATAAAAGGCTGTAAAAGCACTGTCTACTTACCCAGACGAACAAGGGGGCGATGCCCGTCTGAGAAGAGAAGGCCCTTGAACAAAAATAACTGGTCAAACCAGGCAGGTAAATCTCCAACAGTCCAAAGGGCTGCTAAGGAGGGCGAAATGCGAAGGCAAGGAAGAAGACGCTTAGAGAAATGGTGACTAGCAGTCGGTACCCTCGTTCTGGAAGATACCGATACCGTTCAAAGTATCGGGTCTAGCAGACGAGAATGCTGCTTTTAAAAAAGGGTATTGGAAAGATGATCGTTTGTAAAAACGGGAGTCGTGTTATCGAGGCCTGGAGAGAATATCAATATTAGCGACAGTGAAGGTAATAAATTTGCTTCAGAATTAGAAAGCATGATTTTATGCAACCAAAGCATTGACCATCTACCCTGATCCAACGTCATAGGATCACGGATATCACGTCGAGGTATAGTGGAAGACTTACTTCGCGGGCTTGGAAAGGAATCGCAGAAGGTCTCTCGAGCTCATGGAAGGCTAAAACAATAAAAGTCTTAGAAGAGCGAGAAGTAGCAAAGAGCTAGACTCGTGAACATCGGCGGGATGTGAAAGCGTCGGTCAGACAGTCTCACACGGTAGCCCAATGAGTGCCCGAGATCACAATTGATTACTCGGGAGCAGCGGAGTGATAGACAGGGGATCGCTCGCTAAAATTGGCGATTGGTGCAAGTTTGTTCGGGCCTTGTTGACCTCGAGAGGAGGGGGGAGGGTTGCAAAATGTTTCGCTGTACGGCAGTTTTGTTGGTAATGAGTGATTTTCTCTGTGGGCCCGCTCTGGGCGTGGGGCGACGGATCAAAATCTGTCTGACATCAGGGTTCAGGTTAGGTTGATTAGGGAATTGAACAGAGCCTGCAGAATGACACACCAATGGAAAGAGGTCAAAAGCTGCAGTGATATGCAGACTGTCGACGATGTTGGCCAGATGGAGGGAAAAGAAAAAAGTGGGCGAGGATCTGGGAATCTTGGTTGCACACGAGCGGTGACGACGGGCAAAATAGACTTTCCGGTGCCTGGCGGTTAAATCGTTCTACGGATGAGACATATCAGGTAGTTACTGCATGCATTGATAGAATAGACTATTGAAACCCATATGTCTCTGAAAACACCTCCTGCGCCCCTAACACCAGGCCGTGAAAACCCCACGACCTATTTTATAACACCAGATATTGTTAAGATGAACAAGCTAGGCCTCAAGAATGATATGCGCCAGCTGCATTTCACCAGCCTCCAGAATCCTAGATGCAAGGATTTCACCGACGGCGTCTGACAGTCGTGCCCGCAGGTCATCGGTCACAGTATGGCCATTAGTCAGGGACTGCTTGCCCCGTAGTGAAGCCAGAACAGATACAAGGGCAGTCAGAACACGTTCAGCTGCCGGTCGACGGGCAGAGTCTTCCAGTCCATCATGGAGCAGCTTGCTGTATTCACGGAGGTTGGGCACAATGAGCACTCGAACCACTTCTGATCCTCCAATAGCTTGCATTCCAATGACAGCACCGTAGTGAGCACCGAACGGCTTGGAAGGGTCGAGGAAGCTCTTGAGACAAGAGCGCACAAGTCGAGGCTTGAGCATGTGAGAGGCGTGAGTGTATTTCTGGGAAATGCGGCTGAGCAGAGAGGCGGCCATATCGCGAAGGGCGAACTGTTCGACCAGATCCGCATTTCCGCCGAGTTGACGACCGATCAAGCATGTGAGAATAGAGGGCACGAGCGAAGCAATCTTTGATAGTTAGCCACTAAGTCCTCTATTATTGCAGGGTCCACTTACGTAGGGGTCCACGTAAAGAGACTCGTTCTGGACCAATGCCTCGGCCATGTGCATGACCTGCGTGAGGACAAAGATATCCTTGAGGCTGTGCGTGACCTTTTCGGCGATGAATTGGATAAAGTATGGTACCAGCTGGTGCAGACCTGGGTCCTCCCGAAGACTGGAGTATCCAGAGGTGCGATAATCCTCGCTGGTCTCATCCAAGAACGCGCTGCAGACCTTTTCGAAGTATAGCTGGAGCTCTCTTGAAAGCACATGCTTCACCAACGGCTTCACAGACACGTCACCCGTGCCGCTCATCGCCGAAAGTGTAGAGTTGGCGTTTGGTCCCTTGGAGACCAGCTCGAGGTTGCGAGAGTCCGCAGCGGTAGGGTTCTGAGGGATCGATGGTTGCACGCCTTCTACAGCCAACCAGTGGGCTAGATTATAGACAATATATTAATGACTGGATGGATGCTAAGCTCCATTGCTGAGGTAACCACTTACCAGTGAATGAGACTTCACGGGGCACCTTTGGCAGGGGCGCATTGATCAACTTCTCAAAGTCCACTTCCTCATCTTCAACATAAAACAGTGGTTGGCCGGGGCCCAAAGAGGCTTCGCCAAAACGCAATGCACGGGTCGAGTCGTACCCATACAGTGGCTCCACGTCCAGGTTGCGCAAGGCCAGCGAAATGTCCTGGGTAGTCAGAACTGTGCGCTTTCCATGGCGCATGGACTTGAGAGCCTCTTCCAGTACCTGCGCAACTCGGTATTCGACGTCTCGGGCCAGGTTCTCGGTCACATCGTGGTTGAGGTTGCCGATGCCGACGGACTCAGCCACGTCGCGAATGTTATCAGGATTCCAGACAGACATGCTGAGCAGTCAATATTGTGATTGGAGATGTAAGAGAAAGAGAGAAGTGAGGTGTTGCGGGCGCTGCGGGCAGTGAAGCGTGTCGCGACGGGCGCCGGCGAGCTTATGTCGTATATTTAGAGGATTAGAAAGCGGGTCGCATGCTGGAACCGCCAGCGGATTCAGGGGATGAGACGGTAGAATGACCTTTATCTTGGGCAATTGAATAGATATGACCCTGAACCAGTACCGGAAACTGAAGCTGAATAGATGGTTGTCACCAGGATGAAAGCTTGTCGATAAAGAACTGCGCTGGTGGTGGTATGGTCACCCGTACAAGTGTTCAATGCTCTAAAGTAACTTAACAACCCGAATGATATTAGAGTGACAATGCAATTTAGTAACAATGCAATTTTGTGAAATTAATAATGTCAGGCTAAAAATACACAATAGTGGGAGGGAACACAAATGAGCAGAAGCCAGGAAAGCAAGAGCGAGGAATTATCCACTGCTCCTCCGGGCATCACAACAGACGGCCAAAATTTACTGAGCAATCTCCTTTGGCTCTTCCAAGGCAGCCTGCTTAGGAGCTTCCTGCTCTGGGAGCTCAGCCGGGGCAGGTTCTTCGACTTTCTTGTCCTCTTGCTTGTCCTTTTTATCCTCCGGCTTGTCTTCCACCAAGGGGACAACGCGAGCATCATCCTTCAACTCCGGGCCCTTGCCACCATAAGTCTTGGGGATTTGCTCCACAACAGAAGCAGGGAACTCACGAGCCAGGTTGGCACCGTTGGTGATGGGGTGGAACTTTCGGGTTGTGTTGCGGCTCAATATGAGCTTCATGGCGGTGAACATCCAGCCCATGATCGCAGGGACATTAACGAAAAACTTCTCGCTGAGCAGTTCGGGATAGGCAGTGGCGAATACATCGATGACCTTCTTGGTTGCGGTGCGCACAGAGGGGTCCATGCGGAGGAACTTGACGTTCAGGTAATCGTGGACCTGAATCATCTGGTAGAGGTCCTCGCCATCATACTCAATCACCTCAGTGGCATCCTTCATCTTCAACTCTTGCACAGCGAGCTCCATGAGAGCGGCGCGCCATTTAACAAATCTGGAAAACGTCAGCGTGCACTTTGGTCAATAGATTTCCCACCTACTCATCCGAGTCTGCAAATGTCGCATTGACGTCTTTGACGGCTCCATAGATGTTCCAAGTAAATACCAGCGGGCGACCCTCCTTCTCGTAGGTCGTCAGGTATCCCAGACCCCCGTACTTCGATGCACTGTACTTGCCCGACTCGGCCAACGCCAACGGGTTCACGTCCTTGCGCCATTGGAGTGCCTTGCGAAGCTGGTCCTCGGCAGCCTGAACATTGCCCTCATTGGCGCGCAGGAACTTGATTAGCACATTGACGGTAGGAACATCAGCGCTGTCTTTAAGCTGCACTCCCCACATCTCATCGTGTCCGATGCTGGTGAGAATGGTTGGAAGGCGATCGAAGAACTGGCCGAGCGCAGGGGTCTTGATCAAGTAGGCAGGCTTCTCGACCTTTTCTTCGGGCTTAGCAGCTTCGGGCTCTGCATTGCTGGCGGTAGTGTCTTTGGCAGGCTCTTCTTCCTTAGCCGGGGCATTGATCGCGGGTTCATCCTTGGCAGCTTCGCTGTTTTCAGCCGCAGTAACGGGAACCTCTAGCTTGTCGCCCTCTACAGCCTCCACGGGCTTGAGCTCAGGCGCAGCATCAACTGGCTTTTGTTCCGACATGACTTGGGACTGAGGATGAAAGATAGCAAGGCAAGGGAATAGGGGGGATGTTATGGGTAGGGAGTAGTTGCCTTGTCAATAGTTGGGCCACATATCAATCTCCCCACCCTATTTAGTTTCACCTATCTATTATTACTTCGTCTATAATTTCCCTTAATTTTGTTATTTAATTGCAATTATTCGAAACATGGCAGATCCCGAGATCGGCACCGACCAGTCACATAGCTTTTGATTGGTAGATTTGGTGCGGTGCATCAAAACACCAGCCCTATAGATGATTCACTGGATATGTTTTCCGCCCAATCTTCTATGCTGTGTTGTGCTGTAGAGCGTATACAGCTCTTAATATGGAGACTCAAATTGTTTGGGATTTGGTACATGGTAACTTGAAGTGCTGGTGTTGATTAGTTCGGGCTTGGGCTTAACAAAGAAGAGAAAAGGAGGGTAACTTGAGCGAAATCAAAAATTTACATGACATATAGTTTATTTTGAGTGGAAAAGCCCCCTTTTAAAGATCTTTAAAGACCAAAAGAGGCAAGATACATAAGAGAACTGCACAAATTTTGAAAGTTTACATTATTAAATCGATCTGAGACACAGGCACATGATACATATATTTCTTACAAGTCGACAACAAAAATGCAAGACTGGTAAATTAAAGTGCATCTACCAACCTAGTTGAAGCGTTTCTCTCTAGAGAAACATAGTCAGTATAGTTTATCAGAAGTATATAAGTTGTCTTGTATCTCTTGCGTTCAGTCATCACTTTATATACTTCGAGATCCATGGAACGACACAACCTTCAAACCAAACACGCAAAAGAAACAACCAATGAAAGTGCCTTTAGTCAAAGTCAGCCAGAAACAGATGTAAGACTATGACTAGATATCGTGGCGACCGCTATTGCCTTCTAGGTCTGAAAAAAAGGGGCATTTTCAACCCCTAATCACACGAAACGCTATTCTAGATATGATAGCACCTAAATTATCAGTTTCGTAGCTAAGCGGAACTTAAAAACTAGAAGCTCAAAGTCCTACTATAGAAGACCTAGGGGCGTAGACCTATTCAATATTTGCACGGTATGGCAGACTTCATCGATGGGCTCCTTTGCCATTGCGGATGAATGCTGGAGCCGGAGAATGTTCTGTCCACGGAAACTATACTGCTGCAATGTAGTTACTTGAAACGAGCGACCCGTCAATACGGATGCGCCTTGTCCAAATAATTGGGGACGAAGTTGCGATGGCTTGGTACGGTGCGCGTGTTGAGAGTTGGATATGGTGGAGTAGTTGGGCTTACGGGCCCAGAAAGGCGACCTCGGGTTATCATGTTGGAAAAAAATAACGCATCTTCAGGCGAGCAAGTGAGCAAAGTAGCCAATTTCGCCGATTTAGTAGGTCCATAGTCTGCTCATTAAAGCACGCCGAGTGCCTCTCCAGTGTTTAACCCTTGCCTCTGGTTGTACGTTGGAAGAATTCCGCGAAGGATAGTGCACTTAGTAATCAATTTCAGTATTTTGTGAAGGACCCATGGTGTGTTCGGTAGAATTTATTTTCCTATGCATATGATTGTACCACGCTCAAAAATTAATATGAGCACCATCTTTACTAGTTATGAACACCTCACATGAGAATGCCGTTTCAGCTGGATCCCGCTACTCGTATTGCTCTCATCCGGAAAATACCCGCTGAGAGTCTGTTACATACCGCAGGCTTTGTTGAAAGGGCTCAATGCTATTAGTTCACATAATCACGCTGTTCTCAGAGAATCCATGGAAGAGATATGACTCAAGATTGAAGTAGGCTTTGGTCATGGAAAAATTGTACTGAGACCCAGTTTTGCTTTCCAGGCTTTACGTCGATTTAGGGGATAGTGATTTCAGAGCCAAGTATGCCCACATGTGAGAAGGCTGGCGGTCCGATACTTTTTTGCTTTGGTCAAATGTTTGTATGGATCTGGTAAGAATGGTATTTTAGGAGTGTCTGCTTTTCCGGAGAACTCATCTCATTACATAGCACTTGGATATATATAAATCATCTTCAGAATGCATCCTGTGACTACATTCTCTGGCTATAGATTATATGATCCACAGCTTCACTGACCAACCGCAAGGGGATTCGTGTTCGGCTTGGATATCCGAGTGTATGCTTCTCTGAGTTCCATTTTTCATCTTCAAAGCTGCAGCTCCCCTTGCATGGCAAGTGGTGTTCAATCCGCTGTCGCCTATTTGTCGATTTGGTCTCGCTGATTGATCGGTGTAAGCATCATGCTATATTTATATAAGTACTGTAGTGAGGGAAGTGCTGACTACATGAAAGTAGTGGCGGATGATTCAGCACTTTGTAATATATGAGACTTTCCCTCTCATGATTAGCAACTTAGACACTTCTTCTCTTCTCTGAACCACCCTTACGTGCTCTCCTCTCCCATAGTCTACTATCCCTAGTGGTCGACTTGTTCGCAGATACTTTGGTAGTATCAGGCCTTCTCACAGACTCCCCTTCTAGTACATAGCATATTTGAATGGTTATATGCGTTGACTCAACTGGCAAAAATTATTACCAAGAGGTATCTAGAAGAAGTCGAAATAGCCCGGCGTTTCTGTCTGTCCTTGGTTGGATACTTGTGATTGGAAGCCAAAATAGTGGCCCTTTACATGTTTACTTACACACATGGTGGGCCAATGCAAGTCATTCCCATCACGTCTCATAGGCCGTCAAACATCACACTGGTATTCTGAGCATAAAATGCTTGCGACCTGATATGAGGATGGCAAAATCTGGGATTGAAAGTACTGGGCTCTGGATACATTTTAGAAGCTTTCCAATGCAGGATATATTGCATGTAGTGAGTTGTCTTTGGAGTGCGAACACAGCTCATGTGTCGATGGGATCTGCACGGTAGGCATAGGCAAACGTACACCACGGCTATTGTGATAATGAGGCTGATTCAAGATTTACATATAGATGACAGCCTGTTCTAGCGTAATCTGAAGCTACAAGCTACGTGTAGTGATCAGACAGCTAAATCCCTATACATCAGTGACCCACAGAACTTGGAAATACCCGCTAGTCCGTAAAAGGAAGCCAAGGCGGGCAATTAAAGCTCCAGGTGGGGCCGTGCCCATGAGATGCGAATCCCCGTCCACGGTTGACGTCCACGTTTTATGTTCACATTTCTTTTTCCCGCGGTAAGCCTGGATAAGAAGATGTTACAGTAAAGGCAGAGTGTTTTCAATAGCGATCAGGCAAATCTATCAATTTGCACAAGCTTCCATGTGTCTGACATCGGGCACTTCTCGAGGCGGGGTCGTCAAAGCCACGAGTAACAGGCCATTACCTTGCTACTGTATATGGATTATGGGTGTCCAATGACAAGCATAAATATGGACCAGATCCGTGGCATACTAGGCCGGACCCTGAGCTACATTTCTTAAATAATGACCAGCTTCTTCCCCCGCTCGAACTTGGAATCATCCAACATTCTTTCGACTCACTTTTATCAGGAGGCTGGACAGACTTTCCATCAAAATGCCAACAAAGCTCCATCTAGTGCGCCATGCACAAGTATGTCTGCCATATATCGGGGTCTCTCGGCATTCATCTAACAATCCATAGGGATACCATAACCTCGGCCCCGAATATTGGAGCCTTGTTGATCCGATGTTGACAAAGGAAGGAAAACGGCAATGTTTGGAGCTGAGCCGTAGCTTTCCTTCCAAAGATGCCATCGAGTTAGTATGTGCTTCACCGATGCGCCGTGCCATTTACACTGGTTTGGAGGCGTTCGGCTCTGTTCTTCAAGAGCAACAAGGGACTAAATTGATTGCGCTGCCGGATCTACAAGAGGTCAGCGATTTTCCTTGTGATGTGGGAAGCGACATTGTCAGTTTGCGCAAGGAGATCAACGACGCAAATTTGCCAGTGGACTTGAGCTTTGTGGAAGGGGATTGGACGAGCAAAGTAATTCTATTTCCTGTCGAATTCGGTGTAATGGAGCTAATCAGTTCATGAAAACAGACAGGGAGATACGAAGGAACACTAGGAAAGCTTCGTGTCCGCGCTAGAGATGCCAGGAATTGGTTAAAGAATCGACCGGAGAAAGAGATTGTGGTTGTCAGTCATGGAAACTTCTTACATTTCCTGACTGAGGACTGGGAAGATGGTTGTAAACATGATGGTGAGTCGAAGATCCCTTCCCAGAGGCACTGTGTTTCAAGTCCCTGGCTGACTTAATGTGGTATAGCAACCTCCTGGACCAATGTCGAATATCGAACTTATGAGTTTGCCGAGGAGAAGAATGGCTCCCTTGAACAATTGGATGATGCCCCATTGCAAGAAACGACGGAATCACGTCACCGACGCGGGAAATTCAATACTTCGCCTACGCGCGAGGCTCAAAAGGTGATATGCGAGCAGATGCTAATAGGCTGGGCAGAGCAGGGATATCCGGTTGGCACATCGAAAGAAAGTACCTCAGTAGAAGTTATTGAGGTTGAATGAATTGCCAGGACGAACCTCCGGTTCCGTCTACTACCAGAAATACAAGCAGTAAACGACGAAACCACCTACTCAGTTAGATATTTCGACAATTGTATATGTCTAGTTACCAATGTTGAGAGGTCTCTCTCTATGTAGCTAATAAAGACTAAAGGGAGGATGGCCTTGACTTTATAGTATCCCACGTGATTGTCAAAACTGTAACCAAACTCGTTGACTTCCTTCTGAGTTGCCCTCTAGCGCTGAAGCCTACAGCCAACCCCCAATTTTGCCGCCCAATCTACGCAATGCCATATCGCTGTCACTTCTCTATTGCTTGAACAACTCAGATGTCTGCAAGACCCTTGAGCAATACAAGTGCCGATAAAGGTAGTGAAGTGACACGAAATTCTTTCTCTGGCTATCAAGCTAACCTTAACAAGACTGCCACAAGTGCAAAGCTAGGCGTATAAAATGCGATCGTACCCTACCAGAATGTAGGAAATGTCATTCTCGAGGTCTGCAATGCCCGGGCTATGGATTTTATCTCAAATGGGGTCATGGCGTGGCCAGCAGGGGAAGATTAACAGGGAAAACGCTACCGGTCTTGGGACCCGCCGAGGCAAATCCCAACTTTCCTAAAAATTGTCGAGAGAAATTTCCGAGTCAATCTACGCCCCCTGGTTATTGTTTTACATCAATTAGTCGAGAATTGGCGATTATTGTTGACCCTATGATATGGGAGTTGATGCAACATTTTCAACAAAACATTGCACGGAAGCTTGCTTGGGTGGATAGCCCAAGGAATCCATGGCGTCAGATCATCATTCCTCTCACGCGCATATCATCAACCGTTCTTTGTTCTGTACTGTCTCTCTCATCCGAAGACCTTGCATACAAATATGCGCCAGATCACCCTCGATGCACAGATCTGCGACATATTTCACATCAATTTCGGAATAACGCATTAGCCTTGCTGGCGAAGCAGATAAGATCTATGAGAGAGAAAGAGTCACCTCATATTGGGCATTGTTTTTCGGGCGAGATTCGATATGCTCTGGCTTCAATGCTCATACTATACAATGTCGAGCTTCATAGCGAGGAACCTATCAAGTGGCGAATGCATCTGCAGGCAGCTCGAGTGATGCTTCAATGGAGAGAGCAGACTTCTTCTCGCGCGACTTCACTTGACCAAATCGACAAATTCCTTCTTTATGAACACTACTACGCCAGCGTTTTTGCTGGTCTCACAACATTTGATGCAGCGGATGAGCTCACAGGTGATCGATTCGAGAACTCCGACGATATCACCATCTTCAGTGACTTTGTACGCGTCATTCATCGAGTAACACGAATCGAGCGAGTTACACATGACAAAGGTGCCGATGTGACACCAATCCAGGTCAAGGACATCATTTTCGAGGTGGAAGCTGCAAAGCAGAGAATGGTACATTTAAGCCAAAATATACACCTACAGGGCTGCCATGTCCGACAAGACTTCCAGCATTTGATTTGCATCTTTTATCATGCCAGTCTAATATACACATATCGGTTATTAACAAATGACTCTATTTCCGATATCAATGCTCAAGCCTCTCGAGACTCGATTTTGAATCACTTATACTCCCTCTCGAACAAGGAGACATTTGCCCATGATCTTGTCTGGCCACTGTTCATCCTAGGCACAGAATGTAGGGGACTGCCAGAACTGCAAGAGGTTGTCTCTCATGAAATGGAGATTGTCATGAGGATCAGTGGAGTCCTCGATCGACGCAAGGTTTTATTCTTCCTTCGGCAATACTGGTCACTCGGTCTAGATCAAAGCCCCAACTGGATGTATCTTATGAGGGAGATGATGCCCGGTAATAATATGTTGATTCTTTAAGCAAAAAAAAAAAAAGTTCATAGGCTTAGTTGGATCAGTATACTTGAATTTAACTGCAAAGAAGAAACAAGAAAAGTGAAAAAGTCCACGGACCAGTCGCTCCCTTCCAAAAGCTATATACTAGTCAACCGTCAATAAGTTAAGCGCAATATCACAAGCCAATTTGCTATCGTACTGATCTCCACCAATACAAGGATCAGCTTGGTACCACCAACTCCCCTCCCAAATCTCATCGCACTTGTAATATCCCAGTATTGAGGATACCACTCAGCAGATTTCCAATCAAGAAGCCCTGGTAAATAACCATCATCCCCGACAAGGATATTATGAGCCTTCAAGTCACTATGAAGGCGTGGTATCACGGGGGGGTTTTTTTTCACATACTGTTGACTTCATCAGTCGGGGCCAGGTAAAGTCCAGTCGTAGGAAAGTCGGGACCCAGAAATGTGGGACAAAGGTATATCGTACTCTTACCTGAGGCCTTCCTTGTAAGGGGGAGGTATTTTGACGCAGCAGCGCGGAAGGGGCTGGAGTTGGTCTCACATGGCATGTTACTTAGATCGGCGACAGGTCGTGTTCTGTCTGTCACGTAGTACAAAGCCGATTAAAGATCGCCAGATCTCAAGAGCTTAATTAAACGTCAAAGTAGTAATCCTACCACTTGGAATGACCATTTTCAGATGTTTGGTTCATTGAACTCCTGTGAGAAAGTATCACGAAAGGAACAAAAGTAGGTTTGAGAAGGGCGGAAGTGTTGCTTGTCGAACAAGAGCAGAAGCGATAATGAATGGAAGACCCAAGAGAAGAAAATTGCGCTGGTGGATATACATGGAGGAGAAAGCAGAGCAAGAAGCAGAAAGCAGACTAATGCGAAGACACAATGAAATGAAGAGAATCCACCGAGATGGAAGCGAGTAAACAGAGAATATCAAAGAAGTGAAAATGACGCGAGAACCCGAATTTATTTCTATTGTCCACTGCGGAATCGCTGAGGCATAGGAGGCATAGGAGGGGGAGGACCAGGCTCGGATCCATCATCATCGTCCATTTCCTCGTCCATATCCTCAGGGTGACTAGAAATAGAAATATTAGCATCAGACCAAAAGAAAACCACCCCCCCCCCACAGACATGAACTCACGCAAGTAATTCCTTAATATTCCGCATCTCATAATGCTTCTTCCGCTGCTCCTCGAAATGACGATGTTTCTCACGAGCCTCCTCAGTACTCAAAAGCGGATCATCAACAGGCGCATCAGCACCATTCGCTCCACCCCCGACATGAACATGCTTCTCACTCTTGTGCGAGTCCATACTCATACTGCGGTCGCGGAAGACACGAGGATCATCGGATGATGCGCCAGATTGGAAGTTCTCCTCCGGCTCACCAAGTTCGAAATCCGGAATATCGTCTTCGGAAACACCCTTGCGGTGCGAGGGCTTGGCCAGCTCGAGCTCGTCGACGACAATACCCTGCGCGTCCAGGAGGGATTCCTGAGCCTCGTCGAGGCGGATTTGTTCGTCGTCTTCGGCGGGGTCATAGTGCGGGGCGTATGGGGTCTTTGGCTCGTCGATCTTCATCTTTGCTGTGCGCTCTTGCTCGGTTAGGTAAAGGTTTGCTTCATCCCATTTGAGGCGGGGTTCGTTCTCGTCAATGCCGCTGGCGGCGGACTGGCGGCGCGAGTTTGTTCCTGGGCCGGTTGTTGAGGAGGATCTCCGGCGGCCTGCGTTTTGCAGGGTATTTTGGAGGGTGAGTTCTTTTGTTTCTTCGGGCTCGGAAATTATTGGTACGGAGGGTGGGGAGGTAGCTGTCATGGGAGAGGGAGCTTGTCCGGTGAAGGAGTTGGAGTTCTTGAGGATGCCTTCGAGAGGACCCGTTAGTTTCGTTTGTTGCAGCTGTGGACGTGGTTTGGATATACCCTTTGGTCGTGCGTGCACGTCGTCAGAACTGTGCGCCTTTGCCGGCATGTGTGGTGCGGTCGTCATGGTGGGTTTGTAAATAGGAAAGAAGGTGGGATGTGCAGGTGAAGAGGTAGGAAAGTGAGAGAGGGAAATCAAAATGGTGTGGCTTGTTTTATCACAAGCCGCGACTCAGCTGCAAAGAGGCTGAGCACCTGATGGGATAAGCTGGGGAAGGAAATCTGAGTCAGACCAAAAGAGTCAGTGTTAAAGTCACAAGAGAAAAGAAAAGAAGTTGATAAGGTCAAGAGGGGCGATGACGTCGGCCCGATCATCCACCCGAGCAATGCCTGAACCCGTTTGGGTAGCCCTCCCTCAGTTGCCTGTCTGGGTGAAGTATTCTCTACAACAGGGAAAAACCATACCATTTTACTTGCTTACGCCAAGTTTGTCGCCCTATAAGCCTCTGTATTATGCATTTTGAGTTTCAGCCCACAGAAATTGGCGCATACAGCAAAAACTGCTATTCCAGAACGGTCAAGGGGATATAAATTAAAGTAGAAACGACCACCAAATTTTTGAATGTATTTAAGAACGCTAGTCATGGGCCCGGTCCAAGCCTAGCTGTACGGCCTAGGCAAGACCACCAAAGTCCCTGAATGCCTCAAAATCACCAAATAGATTGCATCGCCCGCTGGGGGTATATAGATATATATGCAGAGCAAAGCCAAACCAACATGAAAAAGAAAAAGAGAGAAAAAAAAAGGTAAATCAAGTCTCGAACCAGCGATGAAAATGACTGAAAAAGCCCTAGGCAATAAATATTACCAGGGATATGAACAGTGATAACAGCCCTATGCAATAGAGTCAAACTCCTCACGCTCACGAAGCCTATTTCGCGCCAGGGTATCTCCCCCACTGGCAGACAACTGCATCCAGTGCAGTGCCAGACACATGCTTTGCGGGTCCGATTTTGAGTCCTTGTCTCGGCGATACATCATCTCAGCCTTGAACGTATCCCGCGGAAGAGTCAGAGGGAGGGTCACGCGCGGGAGGAGCTCGGGATGAGTCAGGTATAAAATAGCAAGCTCGCGCTGTGCTACGGGATTACCCTCTTTCGCAGTGATAATCCACATGCCTGCTGCATCCTGGATGGCATGGCCCGGTTGGGATTTGAAATCCGATGCGAAGGGGGGATGACGCCGAGACAGTTCTTGGGAGACGATGCGGTCTGCAATCTCGACTAGACTGTAGCAGATCTCTTCCTTGAGGCTTAGTGCTGCTAACCCAAACTGGAGGAAAGCTGTGCCTCGGGTTTGGTCTAGTTGATCTGCTGGGACGAATGCTGAGATGAATTGTAGATCCCTGAACAAGGTTTTGGGCTTCACTTCCAATATGAGGTCCCGCAGCGTTGCCACGATCTGTGACTCGGATGGCGTGGAGTAGTCGGATCGTCTGGAGCCACCAGTAACAGACTCAGTTGTGGATGTGGGTAGCACCGTGTCCATCTCGGGAAAGCTACGCCGTTGCACATCCGAAAAGCTGTGGCGCGACCGGCGCTGTTGAGGATTGCTCCGGATATCAATTTCCCCAGCAGCGAAAGCCGTACTTGAGTTTGAGTCTTGCGAAATAAGCGATGCAATCACCAACGATCGCAGATCGCGTAGAGCGTTGAGTTTGACAAAGGGACTCCCATGACGCGAGAAAACCTCAATCAACCGATGGAAAACAGCCTTGTACGAAAAGTCCGACTGGCCATCAGAAGACTGTGATAGCATCGGCGAGTCATCCGCACTAGCAGCTTTATGACCAGCAGCACGGAGATCAGAAAGAGACCTGCTCCGACGACCCTTCAAACCACGCTGCTGAGGCCGCCCTTCATAATCAGCGTAGAACCTCTGAACAGCAGCGCGTCTTCGCATCTCGACCTGGATCCTCTTCTGGTTCAGCGCATTGGCGAACCAGGCGTCCGTTTCACTGCCACAACTCCATACCGGCGAGCCTAGGTCACTGAGAAGCAGACTGGTCAGGGTCTGTCTCAGGCCATCCATGAACGCTGTCTTGCCCTGTGTTTTGCGTTCGATACGACGGGGCTGACGGGCTGCCGTTTCGCTGAACATTGATGGTGGCCTTGAGTAAGCGCTTGATACGCTTGCCGCATACATGGGGTAACGCTGAGGCGCAGACCAGAATGTACTGCAGGTATCACCAGTCGATGTTGAAGCAGGGCGGCCTGGTGATCCTCCAAGGGAAGAAACATCGATTGACGGCAGGTCTCGCTGAGGCTGCCACTTATCGGAGATGATGCTCTGAATAGACGGCTTGCGACCCAGTGAAGGAGCATCTGGTGCAAACCGAGACATGGGATCAGGAACGGGTAAGTTGCTCCCATAGAAATGGGAAGCATGGTTTGTCTCATCATTCGCTGTTGACGGGCGAGGGGTCATAGGCATGGATAGGCCCGGAAAGGCGCGAGTACCGTAGCCTTCATATCTTGAGCGTTCCCTTTGGAAGAGCTCGCTCGCCCATAACACCGGTGTCTCGGCCATCGTTTCACCAACTAGTTTGTTGATGCTCGTCCGGACCTCGTAACAGAAGCGGTGGATTCGCTCTTCTCCTTTGCAGAAATTCTCAATACCATTGAGTGACAACCATTTCCTTGTCAGTTCAACTTGTTCATCTGACAGTTTGTTCGGTCCACCTTGACTACTGGGTGCCTTCATCATGTTCATAACCTGCACCTCGGGTTTCTGGAACAAGGAGCCGCCTAGTGATCGAGGTCCGTAGCGAGATCTTTGTTCTTCAGGATATTGGCTGAATAGTCGAGCGGAGTATATCATGGTTTTCAAAGCCATAGCCACATGCTTCGCCTCTTCATATTTCATGGAATTCTTGACATCAGTCATGTACCACATCTTGTCACGGATCTTAGAAAATGTGGCCGTGAGATCCTTGACCTGAGTCTGAAGTCGGCGGAGGCTATGGTCCAAAGAAAGGAAGTCACTCTCACACCGCTCGATGACAGCTCGCGATTGGTTCAACGAGCGACTGTAAGAATCATGCATCGGAGTGAGTATCCACGAATCGTCCGACCGAGTTAAGCTTGGTGTTGCCCGCTGCCCAAGCTGCCTTGAAGCATTCCACCAGTAGTGCGCACCGACAAAGTCAGAGTCATGGTGGCAGGAGAACATAGCCTGGTTGAACTGCTGCTTCAGAGACAGGGCAGACTGTTTCCGAGGCAAAAATCCATCGTCTGAGTCTCGAATGCGATTTTCTTTAACAAGGCGAACGATTGCAGTCTGCAAAGCTTCATGGTTTTCGTCTAGTCCAAGAGTGGAGTGTGCGTCATCGTCACTTTCAATAATTAGACCTTTAGATGTGCCATCTTCATCTTTAGTTTCAGGAAGAAGACTCCAGGTCAGACCATGGCCGTCTGCAGCAACCGAGAATATAGCCCAATGCTCGTTTGAGGGGTGCTCTAGACTCAAACGCTCATTAGGGTGATCCAGGTCCGTCAGCTCAAAGCGGATTCGAGCTGCCTTTTCACTCAGTCCATTGCCTGCGGCTAATATGGATGAGCTGAGTGAGAATATAGAACCGTTGTTTGAGGTCGGTCTTGAGGTGTCATATTTTGAACGATTTAATGCAGATTCCATGGACTCTGGGCGAATGCTGAATGAAGGTGAGATGGTTGGGAAATGCATAGATGCAGATGCAGGAGAATGCAAAGAAGAAGCAGAGGATGACTGCTGGAAAAGAGCGTCTAGAAGGGTGAGAACATCCAAAGAAGACATCATAAGGAAAGTCGAGGATGGGGTTCGTTGAGGGGGTAGTGATTGTAGAGGAATAGAGGAATCAACCGATACTTGAGGGAGCGAGGTCTGGAAACGGGAGAGCATGTTCTCAACACGTTCCTTGATGATTTGACGGGGGATCGAGAAATGATGCCTTGAGTAGTCAGTCCCAACACCCAACGTTGACAAAAGGAAGGACTTACATTGAGCGCAAAACAGCAAATACTTGAGAGTAGGCACGGTGCCCGACCTGATTCAACAACTTCTCGCGGGCATCCTTTCGGATATGGAAGTCGAGGAGGAGACCGTGCGTCTATCGAGAGAATTGCCGTCAGCCTCACAAGAGCATCATGGCCCAAAGACACATACCTCAGGATACGTCAACGCGCCATAGAGGAACCTGGAAAAGAACCACTGGACAAACAAAAACTCCAAGAAGCGAGTACGGCTCTCAGGGC
This sequence comes from Penicillium antarcticum, assembly GCF_028974205.1. NCBI lineage: Eukaryota > Fungi > Ascomycota > Eurotiomycetes > Eurotiales > Aspergillaceae > Penicillium > Penicillium antarcticum. Next base: position 3,432,354 of record NW_026695300.1, on the reverse strand, counting down.
TATCGAGCTTGCACAAAACGGCCTTGGCAAATTGAAGAACAGCGTGGGGGAAACCGCCGTCTGGATCATCAAGTACGCGGAACAGATCATCCACAGCGGAAGCAAAGAACTCCTCTGCAACGTCGGTGCGCAGTGGATCCAAGGCATCCATATCAAAATCCAAACCGGAAGGTGCAGTAATAGGCTCCAAAAGAAAAGCACCGGTTTGCAAAATATCCATAAGGTAAAGTTCAAATTTGGGGCGGGCTTTCCAATTGCTGCCGGTAGACCAGGAAGTAAGAACCTGGCCGATGAGAGGGTAATATCTACTACTTCCATGGGAGATTAGTTGAGCGCAGACAGAAGACCACACGTCCATTCGTAAGCGGGACTCGGCGGTGTCTGGATCCAAGGGGGCAGCAAAAACGTTAAAGAGAAGTATAGACAGTGGATCAGTCCTCTCAAAGGCAAGCGCGTGGTCCTTGAAAGCAGCTGACTGAGCCTGGATCCGGCTAAGATAGGACTGGCCGCGCGCACGCGAGGTAGAAGGAAAAGCAGGATCACTGGAGTCCAGAATAGTAGCCGGGGAGGTAAAAGCGGCCAGTTGAGACGAAGACAGGCCTCGTAACCGGTCGACCAAGAAATGAGGGTCAGAGCGGACCAGCCGCAGAATCTCAAGGAAGTCCGCCCGGGACTGCGGGCTCATCTGGTGAAGGAAATCCGGGAAACGATCAACGTCCGTGCCGGACGGGAGGTCCATGGAGTCTGAGTCTGCGTGGTCATCGTTCAGGGGTGAGCGACACGATTCCTGGATATCATGGAGTGTGTGGTATAGAGCAACGAAATTGGCCTTGTCATCGTGCCGGAGGGCTTCAACCAGACCGCGCTGTGAAGTGAGCCCGACACGGATCATGCGCGCGGAGACGCCAACAGACACCTTAGTAGCGCGCAGACGCTTCTCCAGTCGTTTCCTTTGGGCCTGCTTGCGCTGGGTTTGGTGGTAGCGGGTGGCAAATTCCTCAAAGGAGACCTGGGGAGGCATAGCATTGTTTCCATTGGGAGTGGCCATAACCCTGGGACTGGAACGGCCCGAGCCACCGCACTCACCTGTCCCCACGTTTACCGGTAGCAACATTGGAGATGGAGATGGAGATGGAGGCAAAGGCACCGATGTGGGATCTTGCGCCCGCGAGTCACATGGTAGGTTAGCCGGGGAAGCAGGTAATTGCACTGTTGGTGTTGTTAGGTTGGGCTGCAATAGGGGGGGGAAATCCCCAACATACTGGCTACCGCCAAAGAGTAATCGTCGGATTCCACCATTTCGACAGTAGACAGTCGCAAACCCCCCCGAGCTGGCGAAAGGTCTTTATCGCATGGTTCGATCGGGAGGAAAACCAGCTGGTTCTCAGAGGAGTGCCGATGCACTCGATCGGGACAGTCCAGGTCCAGGATGAAGGTGATGAAAAGAGAGAGAGAGGGGGAGATGGTGAAGAAGCCCACAGTTGACTCGAGAGATCTTAACAAGGAGGTACCGAGTACAAGTCGATGCGTTGGCAATGCATGAGTGAGGTGGACAGTCCCCCCTCATTCGTCCGTCGCCCCCCTCAACTTGCGGAGTCAGCGTCTGTTTTATACCTCAGATGTACTTCTAGAACTTGAGCTGTATGCAATACAACATTCTTTCTATGAAACATATCCCAGTAATACAGTACAAACGACCGGAGAGAAATGATCGGGAAAAATAATTCCACGCTTGGACATGAGTGGCAAACTCTCATATGCAGGGATACAATACTTGATATACTACAACACGCGCACAATCGGGTCTGCCGGCTCTTAATCCATGCAGCTAACCCGGGACACCCCGAGAAACATACAACCAGGTGAAAATGGTTCATAAGACATGTCGCCAATCCTAAGTCCGTTCATACTCATGCAAGTGTACGCAATATCTTAGGGCATCACCGACATGTCCATTTCTTGTCAGCCTCCTTGTCTCCCACGCGAACAGCGACCAGGTCGATGGTGGCTTTCAACGTCTCTTTGGAAACCTTGGGGAATCTATATAAATGTTAGCATAGTGTACGGAAGCGGGGGTTCGGAGAACAAACCGTTTCTTTAAGATCTCGACCAACCCGATCTTGCTGAGATCATTTCCTTCAACAGCCTCTTTGAATTCACCAAGTTGCTCTGGTGGGAATGGTCGCTTGGCTTTCGAATTTGGGGGTAGAGCAGTGCTCACTGGTCCACCAGGGACAACAGGAACACGGAAGACGTTAAGTGTTGCGCGACCAGAAGCGCCAGCAACGGCAGCCTTTGCAGTCGATGCCGGCTTGGGCTTTTCCCAGTAGGCAGTTGAAAAAGGATCGATGGGCAACTTGACCGCATCGGAGATGGTTTGAATTCGATATACCTGGAGCTCGGGATCAACTCCATCGGCAGCCCACTGGATGCCACTGCAGACAGGTTCGAGGTCACCGACGATTAAACGACGCTTGCCATCGGCAGGAGCATCGTCTTCGTCATCAAGGAAACCGTCAAGATCATCTTCTTCGCCATCACTGCCCTCCTCTTCCTCTTCTGAGTCCAGCTCTTCGCCCTCTTCAGGCTCCTCCCATTCTGCCTCCGAGTCATAATCATAATCTGTTTCCGGCAAGCCTCGATAGTATGGGTTTCGCGAGAGTCTTTTTGCGGATGAAGCGGACACACGACGAGTAAAAGTTCCCTGATAAGGAGGGCGTATATCCTCGCCGAACTTCAGTGACTTCATAGTTACTTTGCGCAGGAGATCTTCCGGTCTCGTAGTAGGCCCATTGCTCAAAGTCTGGGAAATATGCGTTGCATGTTCCCCGGGTTTTTGCAGTTGCAAGAAAATGTCCTTGACAGAAGCGGTCGCCCGGCCTCTCTTGCGATGGAACGGAATCATATTAAAAACTTCGGAAGGACGGAATGGTCGTGGTTGTGCTGAGCTATCAGCATTCAGACACGCATCGACTGTTTGGCGTACATGCTCTAGTGCTCCAGAGTCACGCCCAAATCGATGAGGGGGTGCCACTGTTGTATGTGACTGCAAGAAGAAGGTAGGAAATACCCGCTCATAATCCGACTTCTGGTCCCGGGGCATTTCGTCAATGATATCATTGGAAGCCGAAGGTTTCATAGGCGACGCAGTCGTAGTGCTCTGTTCCGAGGGAGCAGAGTTGGTTGGAGGTTTGGTAAAGAAAGAGTTCAACCGCATTTGTGACTAGATGGGTAAGCATGTCTGAATGTTCGCGCCTGCAGAGACAACCTACCCGAGCCTTCTTCACCTTCTCCTCATCCTTTTTGCGCTTCTCCTCTTCTCTGGCAGCCTCCTTCGCAGCTTTTTCATCCTCCTTAGCCTTCTTTTTCTCTTCACGCTGTTTCTTCTCTTCCTCCCGTTCAGCCTCCCGCTTCCTCTTTTCCTCGTCACGCTCAGCATCACGCTTCTTCTTCTCTTCAGCCTTCAATCGCTTCTCTTCTTCCCGCTTAGCCTTCTCCTCTTCCCTCTTAGCCTTCTCTTCCTCCTTCTTCACCTTCTCCTCCTGCTTCTGACGCTCCTTCGCATCCTTCTCTTGTTGCTTAGCATCCTTGTTCGCAGTCGCAGCCTTCCGCTTCTTAGAAGCAGATGTATCAGGCTCAGCATTCGAAGCAGTATTTGGCGAGTTTTGCCCACTAGAAGACTTCCTCACAACAATCTCAACAGTCGGTCTTGGGAACGAATTCCTAAAATTATCCGCAGGAGGAGCAGCCTCATCAGAATGTGAAGGGTCACGATTCTCCTGGTTCTCAGCCGTATATTCCGTCAAAGGCCGCTTTGCATTCGGAGAAGGGGTAGTGGCATCATCAACTTCATGAATGGATCGTTTTCTCGGACCTGCACCTGCAGATGGCGATGCGGGAATTGGTTGGGCCGGGGACATCGGTGATAGACTGGTATTGGAATCCATGGACGGTAATTCTAGCATAGCGACCACAAGTCAAGACTCTGGTCGACTGCTGTGGTCCAATGAGATAGGGATTAAGGGTGTAGTTGCCGTGTGATGGTCGTGTGATGGTCGTGTTTTCAGTTGGTGGATATGGGTGTTGGTAAGAAGGGAATAGGATGGTGGAATGTAAGGTGTAGTGCACAGTATACGGTATGCAGGACAAGTTGGCTCCGCTGGGGAAGCGACTTCATCGGAAGGAGTTGTGCCTGACAGGGAGACGCGTTAATGGATCGCGATGCGCGACCGATAACGTGTGTGCTTAGCTAATGGCCATCTCGCAACTTGCGTGGGGGCTCTATACAGTAGAGTGTTGGCAGGGAATTTCATTGTTTATTGCACCAATGATTCTAAATTCCAAATTGAATTTTCTTGTGGCTTGTGGAAGGGGTTGAATGATACTAATCTATCAATTATAGCATAATTGAGTAAATATTGGTGTACTATTACTATCTCTAGATAAAAGAGAAGCTATGCCAGATCAACGCCAGGATGACCCCATATGCAGCCACAAAAGCCCAAAGACAACCCAGGTAGCCAATCCGTAGAGACCCACAGTGCCATCAAGGATATACAGCAGAACAAGGAAGCCCTGGGAGACAGCAAAGCAGCGCTTGAAGGGAATAAGAACGAGACAATAAAAGCGCAAAGAAATATGAACAGAACATGGACGACACTTTGGTCAAATCATCAAGACTTGCCAGACATGCCAGAATTGGAATTGCAGCCGGGGAGGTATTATGTGCAGTAAGTACGGTGAAAGAAATCATGTAGAAATCATAAGAAGTAAAGGCAGGATCTGGCGAGAAGACAAAGGGCAAGAAGGTAGGCAGATATAAATATTGAGTGGAGGTAGAATGGGCTCAGTCGCTGTCGGCATCTGGATTTGCAACGAACAGCCGCACATTTGTCATGGAAGTAGTCCGTTCGTCCACACTGCCTCGTCGTCGCAACTCATCTGCCTTCTTGGCCTTCTGGGCTGCTGTGTTGGCTGCATTTGGAGCTTCCATGTCGCCAACAAAATCGTCTTGCTCTTGCTCGCTGCTGTGTGTTGTTGCAGCATCATCCTTGACCAAAGAAGACAGTCTGCTCTTCTCCTCCGCTTGGATCTCAGCAGGTCGATTTTCTGACACCTCGGGAAGATCGGTCTTTTCGTTTGGAGGTGTGCTGTTACTGCCCATTGTGCCTTGCTGCCGCGAGTATCCGCTGGGATAACGAGTTTGGCTTCCAAGCGAGCTCCGCCCGCTACCAGTGCGTCGGTGAATTGCGCCACCATCGCTGCTGAGGGCGTCATCTTCCCCGTCACCGATCTCATTCGCACTTAATCGCACAGGGACCTTGGCGCCCACAAGGTTGGAAGGCGAGAAGTCTGCTGCACCCTTGGGTCCATGGCGGATCTTTCCACTAGCCAGGGTTCCTGCCCGGCCAGCGCCTGATCCGTGGACTTCGAGGTACGCTCGCTTCTTGTCACGCATCGCTTGCTCGCGCAACCTAGCGTCTTCTGGCTGTGCGCGATCGCACCAGACAGTCGCCTTTTGCCGCCGCATCAGGGCCACATATCCAAGCTGGGAATTGGCGGAGCGCGAAGAGGCCGTGCGCCGAATATCTGAAACACTTGGCGCGCCATGCGCCATGGGGTGGTTGCCAGTAGACGAGGTGGAAGTGGTGGTGCTGGACATGCGACGAGAAGGAGGATGGTGTGGGAGAGTCATGGTTTGGGGAACAGGAGGAGGAGGAGGAGGAGCGCCGTGGTAGTGGTGAGAACCTTGGTGGTATGGCAGAACGGTAGAGGAGGTTGTGCGAGTCCGACTATGGGTAGTCTGGGGTCCAGCGAGATGGGGAGCAAGCTGGCCTCGAGGAGCATCGTACGGCTGGTAGCCATAGCCAGGCTGGGGACCGGCGAGAGGCTTCCGGGCTGGAGGGCCCTGGTGGAGGGGCATTCGAAATTCAGTCATGTTGGGCGGGGATAAGACACTAGCCATATAATCCCAACGTGCGACTGCTCCAGGAATCCAGAATATTCACCAAATCGCAATAGGACCTGTGAATTATCTCAGGAGGTGGGATGTTGGGTTGTGACTTGGCAAAAGTGGTCCTTTGCGTCTCCGATGCGCGCGGCTGACGGGTAAGGAGATGCGGTTTCAGCTCCCACTGCAGTACGCTGCTGCACAGTCCAATTCGGGAGGTCTTAAGCGGAAGGCTGAGATTGTACGCCTGAATGCTGCACCAGCGCCTGTGTAGTAAAAGTGCAATGGGGTGGACAATCGGGGTGGTGTGAGGCGAGGGTCGGGGGGCGCACACGAGGCACCACAGGTAAGAAGGTGAGGTCTTGCAACGAGAGCGAAAGAAAGGCAAAAAGCAATCAAGAAGCGAGAGCAAGCCGAGTATGGACCTTAAGGGGAGAGTTAGATCGGGGAGAAAGAGGACTTTGACCGTCCGTTCCTTGGTTGGGCAGATTGATTGGTCGATACGGAACACGGCGGACAAAGTACCTTGACACCCAATTTGGCTGGTGGAGTACTTTGCAAAGCCACACTGAGGCTGGCGCAATACAGCTACTGTACAGAGTTACAGCAATGTTTCACTTTCAGTCTTTCTCTTGTCATTTGGATGTCACTTCTTTCTTGAATGCTACCTTACACATGCCTCAGCCCTACCGATTCGCCTCCCGAGCACGTGAGTAGAAGGCGACATGACCACATTTCCCGAAACCCGTGATTATTCGCACCGAGAATAATAGCACGTCAACGGAAATGCTTGGAGTGATGATATGCGTCGTGGATCTCGAGACTTTCCTAGTCCAAATAAACCACAAAGCAGGGGCTGTAGCCATCATCCGGCTCCACCATCCACCCGTCCGTAACACCATTGCAGCCAGGCACATTGGCACCAATACCGGTCCACAGTGCCCACGTCTTCTCCCGAGCCACGGGGTCCGCAGTCAGGTAAAGAGCCGTCCCCGTAACGGGCGCTCCGTTCCCTAAGGCTCCGGGGTTAGGTGAGAACTCGGAAATCATGGCATGGCAGATCGTGAGCGAGCTAGCGTCCGAGTGCGAGCCGGGCGAAATCAAGGTCAAAGTTTTCGTAATCTCCTGCCACTCAGGGGAGGCAAGCAGGGCATAGTGCTGGTGCAGACTGACTAGAACTGGAAGGTTCACGGGCGAGAGGACAGTATTACTTTTCTGCGTGGCTGCAGCGGTGATCCCAGCCGTGGCTGATTCGTTCACTCACCGACGTGAAGATGGACCTGGCCTGGATCCTCCACATGTCGTCCCCAGGCCAGTGTTCCAGAACACTCAGAATCTGCAACCAGAGCTGGCCTTGCTTAGTCGAGGTGCGTCGATTTGCGCGTCCTCTTTGATAGGCAGGATGATCATCTGGGTGGGGACTGCCGCGTATACCATTGCTGCAATGCTTGTCTGGACGTTGGGTCTATAGAGGTTCTTTCGGCTTCTACTCCATACTTTTGTAGAATATATGATCTTATTTACGAGGTCGCTGCCCAAGTACCCATTACGGCCGGTTCAATACAAGCCGCCTTTTAAGACCGAGGACCGATGTCCGCGAGCTGGTCCTAATATGAACAATGCGGGGTATACATCTCCGCAGAGCATACTAAGAGAGCTTACTGTGAGAATTGCTTTGAACAGGGCTAATGTTATTCGCATTCGGCTATTTCTTCAATCCAAGGGCTCCAGGGCTGTTTTAGCGCATACCTGAGCAAGGAATATGACGCTATAACCCCTTCGCTTAGGCAGTTCCGCCCTTGAAGGCAAAAGACACAGTTCATACCAAACCCTAAGAATTCCATGGGCTCCATTACTCTCGTAACAGCAATACACTGCGCCACACTATATGGTCTGATTATCTCAGCTGTGGGGGAGTCATGACGTCAACATGTTTCGGCGTATCCGGGTTTGCGGTCAGTTCCTGATGAAACATTGACACTGACCAGGCACAGATCCAAAACCAGAAACAGATAGTGTGATGTAACCAATGCCCGGCAATGGGCTAATTCAGCTGATGTCTTACGGGAAAGAACATGCAAGACATCAAAGAGACCTATCTACAATGCAAGTGCCAAACCACCCTAAACTAGCGTCAACTAGCGGGGACATGCCGGGCTACAGTTTAGTCCTGCCATTCGCCGGCAATAACGCCCCATCCCCTCGAACGGCGAAGTCCTTGTCTTGCTCCCACCCCATCCACACCCTAAGAGTCTCCGCGCCTCCATCACCCGGTAAAAGTCCCCCACCACTCCACCCACCATTATCGGCTAGGATCGTGGCTGCGGGTGTACTCGCCAAGTGCACAATGGGCCGTTGCTCGTAGCCTGATGCTTCGAGTTCATCTTGCTCCAGCACGGGAGTTGCACATGCATCTGTGCCGTCAAAGACCGCCTCCCACTCTGCGCGGGTCTTTTCCTTGAATCGACGGGCGAAGATGTCCCGTAGGGCAGGCCAATTAGCGCGGTCTTCACGCTTGGGTGTCGTTTTCGGGTCGAGATTCAGTCCATGCAGCAGCGCCGCGTAGAACTGTGGCTCCAACGCCCCAATAGCGAAGTATTTGCCACTGTCTTTCGTCTCGTATGTATCATAGTAGGGACACCCACTGTCGAGCAGATTCTCCCCTCGCGGCGCACCCCAAGCTGGAGTTTGACGCGCCAGTCGCGGGAACGTTGCCAGGTAGGCTGAACCATCGACCATGTTCGCTTCCACTACTTGCCCGCGGCCAGTATGCGAGCGTGAGATAAGTGCTAACAGAATTCCCTGGAAGCAGATTGCTCCGCCGCCGGCGAAGTCGCCTAGGATATTTCCTGGAGCGTAGGGCTTTTCATTGGCGCGGCCGAGCATGGACAGCACGCCTGATACAGCGATGTAGTTTATGTCGTGGCCGGCCATGTCTTTGTATTTTCCATCCCGGCGGAAACCCGTCATGCGCGCGACTATCAATCGCGGGTTATGCCTCAGGAGAACTTCTGTTGGGGATAGACCGAGGCGCTCGAGGACGCCTGGTCGGAATGGGTCGATCAATACATCTGCTCTTGTGAGCAGGCGAATGAGGACACTTCGCGAGTTTTCATCGCGCAAATCTAGTGTGATTGATGTCTTATTTCTAGTTAGCTGGTCTGCGCCGACACTTCCTGGTCTGTCTATGCGGAGTACAGACGCGCCGTAGTCGGCTAAGAGGAGACCAGCGAAGGGGCCTAGGGAGTGGTTAATTGTGTTTCTTGGTAGGGGGTTGACTGCGTACCTGGAGCTAGACCAGCTAATTCAATGACTTTAATGCCTTTCAATGGAGCCATTGTGTGTAGATGTAAAACTATTGCAGGTATGAAGTTGAAAGAGGTTCGACTTAAGTTACTCCGCAGCCGAGTATCCACGGACCTCGGCTGCGGGGAACCATGTGTATCAGATCGGCATTGGACTCTGTTTCCTGTTTCCTATACTCACTATGCATAATCAAAAATCAATATCCAAGTCACAGTCACCAATATCAAAGCCCTAGCTACCGGCATCAGAGCCAGAGTCGGATTCAGAAGAGGAAGAAGAGTCCTCGTCCTCCTCACTCCCATTCTTCCCATGAAATGCACCCTTCACCTTGGATTTCAACCCCTTTGATCTCCTCTTAAGCTTACCCACCAAATCATGCGCTCGAGTATCCTCTGAATCATCAGATTTATTCCCCCCAAGACGTTTATTTCCACTATGTTTCGTAGGACGCTCAATCAAATCATTCGCATCAGCGGCCTCAAGAGTAGCAGAAACAACAAAAGGAAACCATGTCGATTCACCAGTCTCAGAGTTTACGTAGTAAGTACGTCCTGAGGACGGATCAAATTGCATAGACCACGGGTAAGGCACACTATCTGGATCGAGAGCTGCGAAATTTGGAAAGGCCGGATATATGCGCGTGGGCAAACTACAGCCGGCACTTGTGGTGCCATAGCCGTGGTTTGGAGCTGGTTTGTAGGGTTGGTAGCGTTGGTCGTGGCCTTCACTTGGTCCGGATGGATATGCGTCCGAATTCGGTTGGGGTTCGGGTTCGGAAGGGTTTATAGAGTCTGTTGCAGCGTTTTGGGGTTTATCGTGAATTTTGCCGTTGATTTTGCGGAGAAAGCCCATTTTAGATAAGGTGCTATAATATATAGATACAAAAGGGATGGATGGATTTTGCTTGCAATCTGTTTGGATACTGGCTGGGCCGATGATACTAGATTGTTTTAGCAGAGACGTCGAGGCACTATGTATGTTTATACCATCCACGGTAGACCAGACAAACAACAAAGAAGCATAGGCTGCGAGATAGCCTACTGTTTATGTTCTTTGTCGAACCGCCATTACAATAGGAGTGCGGCCATTCGTGAACCTGGCAACGGATGCAATCTCAGGTCTTCAACTTATTTTGAGTAAAACAGTCATCAAGCCCCTTTGTTCACGATTAAGGATAGACTTTTCTCATATCAAAAATACTTAAGGGACAAAGCGACTAGTTTCATGTCCTGAACAAAGCAAAGCTATCCTTGCATGAACTGTGTACCATTCAGCTTCTCACAGCCTCGACCTGTTTCGCGCAATCTAGGCAAGTCTCTCGGTTCGAATGAAAGCCCTGGCCAAGGCTTAATCACTAATACATGCCCCCAGACATCCTTTTTCAAATTTGAGCACGTTTATCTTAGCTATACCGCCATTACTCTTACTACTTGACGTTTATTGCCAGATAATAGGTCTGCCTGACTTTTACCTGTTTGGCTCACCGTACTATGGTCCCGGCAATACTGTTGTCGTAATTATTGAGTTGTCGTCAGTGAGGTAGTGTTATGGTGCTGTAATAATACATGAAACCATCTCGATTTCGCCAGCCTTGTGTTTGTCCCTGTATAGGATGGATCGAAATTAGTTTCACCACCCTGCTCTCATAGAATCTTTATCGAACCCTATTCCGAAACACGCTAATCCATTTCTGACTGAATTCAGTTCCAAATACTGAATCGTGCTGAAAGTCATTGTCTAGGTGGAAAGGAAGTAGTCGCGTACTGTAAGATAGCTGATATGGCTCGCCCAAGAGAACACTTCAAAACATGAATTAGATTACTACTTCGCAGCTAATAAAGCAAACTACGGTAAGTTCATAGGTATTGATAGATACAGAATAAGTCAGACTTATGCAGATCCAGGAGAAGCTTCCCGCTTTCGTACGTATAATTCCGGGGGTGCTTCTGCTTGAGAAGGACGACGTTCAATATCAAAACCAGGCAAGTCCGACAGTAGCTTGCTGAGCTTGGAATATCCGTGTGTAGAGATGCTGAATTCCGGGTGCTGAGTTGTGAGATGCTCACTAACATCAGATAGTCTAGCCCACCCACTGTTATCGAGAGGGATCTCTGCCATGTTCTGCTGCCGAATAGCAAGGTGATCATCTTCGTTGGCCTGGTGGACTGAAGTATGACCTGGGGGAACTTCAGCCCTATCTGAATGCGACACAAGCCCTGAAGGGTGGACAAGGTCTTCCGTATAGACAAATTTGTCGCACGCAGCGACAAAAGCTTTAGGTGTCTTGCGCTCTCCAAATCCGAATACCATGAGCCCAGACTCGCGCACTCGAGTGGCTAATGGGGTAAAGTCACTGTCGCTAGAGACAAGGCAGAAGCCATCGAAGCGACTCGAGTATAAGAGGTCCATCGCGTCTATGATCATAGCTGAGTCGCTTGAATTTTTGCCATGAGTATACGCAAACTGCTGGATAGGCTGGATAGACTGATTTAGAAGCTCATTGCTCCAGCCTTTCAAACTTTGATCGGTCCAGTCCCCGTAGGCCCGCTTTACATGAGCTGTTCCATATTTTGCGATCTCTGTGAACAAGAGTCGAATGATGGAATACTGCGCATTTTCAGCGTCAACAAGAACCGCAAGTTTAGGACTGGTGTCGCAAGCCATGGCTGTATACGTGTATAGAGGAGCGAGGTTCTCATGGTCTTTGCCATGCCCAATATATAGCGTCATCCTCGTGTCAGACCTCAAGCCCTGGCACAGTCACATGCTCAACACTTGAAGTCTTTCATAGGTTCTAAGGGACGCGGACTTCAACGTGATGAGGTGGATGAATAGCCCAACACGAGGCCCTTCGCACCGGCGACCAATTACACAGCATGGATGACTGCTTCTTGAGATATCTATGATACATTAATTTACGAGGTATGATGAGTTGTAGTGGTGTTCCGCTAAATTTTAAATGCACTAATCCGAGGATATAATCAGTATGTTTCAAGATACGGGTCCTTACGACTACGAAATAGATTACCGGAATTTAGGCCAGTTTCTCGAAGATACGAGGGCAATGCAAGGTTGGCGGAAATATTACCTGATACCGCGGGGGTTCGCTTGAGATGAAGTCGTAGGGTAGACAAAGCGCGAGAGATTGAAGGTAAACTCGATTTCCAGTATCACAGTATATCAATCACACTGAGATTGAACCACCTCAAACAGCTATTCTCAAGCCCGTATGGCGACAAGGACCTTTGGCACTAGAATGGAAGACATCGAATCCTTGGTCGGGGGTCTCTTTATAGTGGCTCCAATTATGCCGAGCTAGGCTTTTGTGACCTCTTAAAAACGACGGAATACTGACAGCCAAGGAATGAAGTAGCGTGTGTGGGATAGTTTCGTGCAAGTGTACAGTACACTACACGACATTTCAGACTCGTACCGTAAATTACAAGAGCTATCCAACGCGGCGGTCTAAAAGGCGACTCCGAGTGAGCACGATCTTTCCATACGGTTTACGCTTGAGGACTTAGATAGAATACTGTGTCAATAGATTTGTTTTAATATATTCAATTAACATTTCAATCCGTCTATTGCAGAGAATGTAAAAAAAAAGATACGATAATACCCAGACAGGGAATGACAAGCGGAACGAAATGGTCCACAGAATACACATCGGAAGAAGTCATTAGGGAATAGAACAGTGGGATTTGACAGGTGGTCCAGTCAGAGAAATGGCCAGTAAATCACAAAAGAGGCCAAGAGGTATTGAATCACACCAACCACCCGAGGAAGTAACCCCGAAAAGCTAGCGATCAGTAAGATGAGAATATAATAAAACAAGATCATAATTAAAAATAATCGCCCAGGCAATCACAGCTTCTCGCTGATACAGCATCGTGAGATCAGGCGCATCATATACATGGACATATATGTGATGGGATCATGCTGACCAGATGAGTGGACAGGCTCACAACAGGACGAACTCACAACAGGACGAACATGGAGAGAGCGACAGCGACGAGAGAGCCGAAGACACTGGTGACCTTGGAGGCGGCACCGGTGTAGACCGGGGAAACGCCCTCGGGGGTGCTGGTGCTGGTAGGCGCCACAGGAATGTTGGTAGCGACGGTCGAGGGGCGGAAGGCCAGGGTCGACGAGGTCTTGGCTGGGCGGACGGGTGCAACTGGGGTGCTGGAGATGACCTTGGAAGAGGCGGCAGGTCTAACGGGGCTAGAACCGGAACCAGAGTTGGAGCCAGTGTTAGAGCCCTCGCCCTGGCTGGAGGAACCAGAACCGGGGTTGGAACCGGCGCTGGAACCCTCACCAGAGCCGTGGGCAGGGGCGGTAGCAGTAGCAGTGGCAGGAGCAGTGGCAATAGGAATAGTAACAGTGATGGTGCTACCAGTGGGACCACAGGTCTTGCAGATAGAAAGCGCAGTGGTGTAGCCCTCAGGAACAGAGGCAGAGGTAGTCTCAGCAGCAACACCAGATGTGGTAGGAGCAGGAGGCAGAGTGAGGGTCACAGTGGTGGGAGTGGCGGCACAGACAGTGCAGACAGTGACGGTGGTGGTCCAGCCCTCGGGGATGGAGGGGCTGGTGGTAGCCGGGCCGGATGTAGGGGCGGTCACATCAGCGGTACCAGTAACGATTCCGGCAGGGCCGGTGGCGGTAGCGGTGGCCGGTGTGTTGCCAGGACAGTAGTAGGTGGTCAGGGTGGTGGTGATGGTGGTGAAACCGGTGGGGCAGATGCTAGTGTAGGAGGTGACGATCACGGTGGTAATGGTCTCGGCGGAGGAGGTGGCAACGGGGGTTGGAGTCACGGGGATGGTGATAGTGCTGGGAGCGGAAGATCCAGTAGAGTCAGCGCCAGTGGATTGAGCACCAGAAGACTGAGCACCAGTTGATTGAGCACCGGAAGACTGAGCACCAGTGGATTGAACACCGGAAGACTGGGCACCAGTAGGCTGGACACCAGACTCAGTGGCAGAGGAAGCAGAGCCACTGGAGATGGCACTGGAAGACTGACCCGGGACCAGAGGAGTAGAGCTGGAGGCAGACTGGGAACCAGAGCCAACCGGGGAGCTGGGAGTGGGAGTGCTGGAGGCAGTCACAGTGATAGTGAGGCTGGGGTGTCCAGAAGAAGCCACGGGGCTGCTGGCAGGGCTGCTAGCAGGGGTGGAGGCAGCCGGCGTCTCGGAGGTCTCAGTCTCACAATCAGTGGAAGAAGCAGCGGGGCTGGAAGAGCTAGGCTTGACAGTAACGGGGGTGGAGCTGGGCTTCACGGTACCAGGGGCAGAAGAGCTGGGCTTCACAGTGGCAGAAGCTGAGGGAGTCTCGGTCTCGCAGTCAGTGGAGGAGGCAGCGGAGCTGGAAGCACTGCCGCTGGGGAAAGCGGAGGAGGCAGGCTTGCTGGGGGAGACGGAGGGAGACACGGCAGCGGAGGAAGAGGGCGACACGGTGCCAGCAGGGGAGCTGGGAGTGACGGAGGGAGACACGGCAGCGGAGGAAGAGGGCGACACGGTGCCAGCAGGGGAGCTGGGAGTGACGGAGGGAGACACGGCAGCGGAGGAAGAGGGTGACACGGTGCCAGCCGAGGAGCTGGGGGTGACGGTGGGAGCAACGGAAGGAGTTCCGGAGGGGGTCACAGGTGCCGAGGAAGAAGGAGCCACGGTACTGGCGGGGGAGCTGGGGGTGACGGAAGGAGTTCCAGAAGGCGAGGCGGTGCCAGCAGGAGAGCTGGGAGACACCGAGGCGCTGGGGGTGGCCGAGCTCGAGGGGGTCGACGACGGAGTGGTGCTAGGAGCAGCAGACGACGAAGGCGACACAGTGGAAGAAGCAGCGGGAGAGCTGGTAGGGGTAGCAGAGCTGGAGGGAGGAACGGTGGAGGACTTGACAGGAGTGGCAGTGGAGCTGGGGATGGCAGTGGAAGAGACAACACGAGGAGCACAGCTGTAAAGGATCTCCTGGATGTTCTCAGCGTAGGTGAGGCCATCGATAACATTGTTGTCGCTGGCAGTAGCCTCCCAGAGCATGACACCACCGAATTGCTCGGGGTAGAGCTCCATGTAGGTAGAGATCAGGGGCTCGGCTTCAGAGGGGGTGATATAGTAACCAGGGTTGGCGGCGCTCGAGGAGGCGGGCAGACCGATGTAGAGCTTAGCATCGGGGTTGGCACCAGCCCGGATAATCTGAACCCACTGGCCGAAGTTGAAGTCGCCGTAGCCTTCGACCCAGGCGCGGGCAGAGCAGGAATCGGTGTTGTAGAACTGGACCCAGATGAAGTCAAACCAGGAGTTCTGGATGGCGTCGCTGAGCTGGGCATCGGGGATGGCACACTGAGGAGCACCGGAGATGTACATCTTCTTCTCAGTGTATGTCTCGTAGTAAGAACGCAGACGGTTGATCATGGCAGCCCATCCTATTGATGTTAGAGGTGTAATTAGGGCTTGGGGGGAGAACCGGAACATACCAACGCCTCCGTTGTGCTCAATATCAAAGTCGAAACCATCAACGACGGCAGTCAGGAAGGGGCGAGGGAATTCGAGAATCTTGGCGGGGTCGGTTGGGTTAGGACCGAATGCATACCACAAGAAATCAGCAAACCACTCGGCAGTTGCGTCGTCCTTGAGGTACTCAGTGGTGGCAGTGCCACCACCGATGGAGAGAAGGACAGTCTTGCCCAAGTTCTGACAGTAAGGAATATCCTCCCAGATCTGGTGGCAGCCATTGAGCAGGTCAGTGCCGGGGAACATATTTCCATCACACTGGTTGGCAAAGTTGCTACCAGGCCAGTCGTTCACATCAGCAGGGAATTCGTTGATGAAACCAATATTGATGATGTCGTTGGAGGTTTGGTCACAGAAGTGGCGCAAACGAGGTTGGTTATAACCTTGTCCATAGTAGACAGCAACATTGTTCTTCAAGCTGGCATCAACAGCAGAAGCAGACGAAACAAAGAGTGACAGCGCCGAAACGGCGGCAACAGTTTTGGTCAGCATTATGGCTAACGAAAATGAATGTAATTAGATATCAGATACGCAGATCAACCTGATAAAAGAGTGACAGGCTTGCGATCAAAGAGAGGACGCAGACAAATGTCTGCTGAAATTCTCAAACGACACAAAAAGAGAGTTGTTTGTCGAAAGAAGGGGAACGAGACCAGAATCCATATATGAACTCTCATACGGGGGTCATCTAAGCCCCTTAGCCAACGTGCCGACCTCCGACATGGAGCGCACTAAGCAGAAAATAGAAGCGAACCGTCAAAACGTGGAAATGAGCATATGCGAGATATCCGGCCGATACCAGGATGGGTAGGTCAATGCCCAGGTCCACTCATGGCCAGGTGGATTCAATGCTTAGTAGTGTAAAACGCTAGGTCTGGGGGCAGGATCTGTCCACAAAACTGCCCACAACGGGCAACTCCCGCATGTCGAAGAAAGCATGGCTCGGGGAATTCACTGCAGCAAGAGGTATCACAAGCCAAACGCGTGGCATCATATAGCCACTTGGCGTTGAAGTGTCACATTGTGGGAAATGAGAGCGCCATGTCAGCCAAAGGGCTTGCTGCGGATGGGCGAGTGTGGTGGCTCTGTGCATCATAGAGCCGCATAAAAAGAGACTAAAAGACCCTAAGGGACCTTAGCCGCATTTGCCTCAAAGTCGGATTGGATAGTCGATTTAATGCGTCCAATCAGGTTCATTCGGAGTCATGGCACAGACATCAAGGGGCCCACAGTCCGTTGGGCTCCGAAGGCGCTAAATTGCATAGTTCTGGTTGAGCCATGGATGTTTCGGAGACGATGTGCTGGAACAGTATTGTTTGGCCAATTCTGTATCCGCTTGCACCTCTGCAGTTAGTAAACAACATATGTCTAAAAATCGACAAATAGTGCAAGAGGCAAAGAGGATGTGAAAGGAGATCGCAAGCGACAACGGCTAAGCAATCACACTAACCCAAACAACTCTAGTCACTCCCGAGCCGACCAATCATCATCGCCGATCCGGATAGTCGGAGGCACAGCCGGATCACCATTGTTCTTCGGTTACAGAAATTGGTCGGACTTCCTTATTTAGTCCAATTTAGGCCTACTTCATCCTAGTTAGTCTCTAGTCTCTGCCCTAATGCGAGTCGAGACTTCCCAGTGCTACTCTGTCTTCTTGATCGAAATTACCAGGCTCGGGGCTTAGGGTCTCTAGGTTTGGCCCCCAATTCTTTTTCCCGATTTTTTTTTCCCATTATGCAAGGTACCAGGCACACCGGACATATGACCCATTTGAGGACAGGTTTAGGCGACAGGGACGCCACTCAAAGCAGGTTCGGACTGTTCAGCTCACAGCCTAATAGCATGTTCCTCGCATAGGCCGCCACCGGCTAAGCTCCATTCTCCGGTATTTTTCCGAGATGGAGACAGATCGTAAACACAGTTCCTACCCGTGGTTGAAGAAAACCTGGCATATAGAGCAGATCCAGTGGGAAATTGCGTAGGTGGGAACCTTGAGAACTATGTGGACCGGACGCAATAGTGCAATCTAACTTCCCCTCTATGCTACGTTCAGCCTTGTTTTGTCCAAAGGATCTGGCAATCTAATTAAATGTAATGAAATTGGAGACCCGGCAAACTTGATGCAAATTCACAAGTATTTTATTGTAAAAGGAGTACTTTTTTCTTTAAATTTCGATTATAATTCTTGATTTCAACGGCGCCGGTGTACCGATGGAGTGCCCGCCCTCAGTTGCCCAACCCGCAGCCATTTCGTATCCTGCACATCAAAAATACACCCTGGACTGTACTGTAAAACAAAATCCCACCTATTTTCGAGTAACCAGACATTCTTAGCGATCGAACCATCCATCTCACAAGCCACCCCGAAGCCACGAGATAGGGTATACGCAAAGAAGTGGGAACGGCCACACCGAACCACCCAAGGGAAAAAAAGTACTTAGTTGGCAAGGTCTCCCAGAAATATCTTCTCCTGCCGCCGATGCAGCCTAATGTTCGCGGCAATATCAGCTTGATTCCTCGTACCGTATCGTCGTCTTGCCGAAGAACTGACCCGTCAGCCAATTTGAACTCATACTTCAAAATAATATGACACAGCACAATCTTGATCTGATTCACAGCAAAGGACCAACCCAGACATGTATGATTCCCCAACCCGAAAGCCATATGCCCGGGCGAGGCTGAAACAAGATTCGCAGAGGCAGTTTTACGAATCGATAAGCGTCAAATGTCTCGAGATCTTCGTAATCTTTCGGATCCCACATCCAGCAGTTGGATACAGCTGGCCGAGTTCCCGTGCTGATCTTGTGTCCATCTTGAGATATACTTCGTCGGGAGCAACACGGCGCATGGAATCTGATATTGTCGTCAGACCATACATACCTTACAGGTTATCGATGAACGACAACAGCACTAACAAAACAACACAGGACAACACAAATCAAAAGCAGACCACAATAATCGTTTACTAATTTCCAAAGGATTCATCCTCTGACACTCCCTCAAAAAGACTATCCATCAACTGCAACTTAAACAACGACCGCCTCGTCATCCCCTCGTCCCCAAACACATCAACAACCTCCTTTTTCAACGCCACAACCAGATCCCCCATCTGACCAAGTCTGAGAACAGCCTGCCCCGCCAAATCCTTCGCACCGGCAATAGCAACAACAACCAACACCAACTGCATACCAACAGTTACTTAAGAACGTCCATTGACACACTCCTCAGCCCATTGCAGAGCATCGTCATACCGTTCCGGTTCTCGTCCCTCGCGCTAGGTATCGTCTTTACCTCGCCTTTTCTGTTCAAGGATTGGTGTAACACGTTGTCGGGCTTGAGCGAGGTCATTACGGAGCTGCCGGGCTATGGGGTGGAAAATGGGTACAATGGGGAGGGGGGCTTTTGACCATTTGGTTTAGAGCTCCGGTTGTTTTCGTTGGTTTTGTTGTGTAGTATACTGGTACTTGCAGCCAGGTTTTGTTTCGGCTTAAGTTGCTGCCGAGGAAGGCCCTTGAGGCGATTTGGGAGATTATTTGCCGGAGGGTTTGGTTTGGGGCTGTTGTGTGCCATTCTTTCTATTGGTTAGTTGTACGCTGAGAGTCGCGCACGAGTCGAAAAGCTTAGACTCTTGCAGGTGTTGAATTTGCTGACCACTCTTGTTGTGATGTAAGTGGAAAAATTGACCTACTTTGGCAGGTCCAGATTCAATGAGGTTTTGGCGTTTGCCGCATCCATTGTTAGCTTTCGTGCCGAAAAGGTCGAGTCGACATCTGGGGTGAATAATTGTATACCTCGATCCAGTAGAAAATCTGTAATAAAAAAGCAAGTGAAGCACCAACGAAGACCCAATTATGGACAGTACTAGGCCCAAGAGTGTGCAAATACGTGATTTTCATTCACGGCTGCTGGTATATATTTTTCAAAGGAGCTCGTGCCTTAGAATGTTGATTTGCAACATTTTCGGAAGCCCCAATGACATCCTTTCACTCTTTTATGTATGTTGCTAAAAGTCTCTTGTGTTAAAATAAACATAATATATGCACGACATAATTGAAAATTTTTATGTTCATTTTCATAATGCTCCGCATGACCTTGAGAGATTGAACAGGATCGTTTGATAGCAGCCTATACAACATCATTGCAATGACTGGTCATGACTAACATACACAAGAGTACGGCGATTATCCAATAGTTCAAAGTTATTTGATGCAGAGTAGCGATTCACAAAGGCTATTTCTTTGCGACATGTATTATTCGTGGGCAGCTGGCCATCCGATGTCTTCATACAATCACTAATACAGGCAGGAGGATCGCTTGTTGAGCAGTCCAGTATAGTCAGTCATTTAAAAAAGCGTTCGCTAGATACAATTTCTGCTGAGCTGCTGATCTGCTGATGGGATGAACACCAAGATGTCCAGACAAAAATGTATTCCGCATCATTCTCACTATGTTACGTAGCAACAGAGCAGTTTTTACTCTTTTGTTGCACAATTATTGTCAACTGGGGGGTGGAAGTGGATCTACCAGTACCTCGCTTAAGCAGTGTCGGATAACCGGAAGCCAATATGAGACAAGGCTGGGCCGTAGGAAAAGCAGATTTGGAAAGGAGGAACGCCAGAGGGATAGTCATGCTGTGCTTATATATAGATTGGAAATGAGAAGCCCTAAGCTCAATATATGCCAGACCAAAATGTTGCTCGAGTATGAGAGCCAATCGTTCAATCTCTAGCAAATAGACAAAATATGTCCTTCTAATAATGATATCCAAGAATGTCTAATAAATAACACAAATCGCCCTTTATATCCGTAAATAAAACGGTGTCAGGAAAAGGAATTAGAATGACGGTATAGGGGTATAGTTCAGCCACAGAAGACCCCGTCTTGGAGATTGAATCCGGCACTAGCGAACATGCCGACCCACATGGCCTCATCGCTGAACACAAAGTTCGAGGCTGCATCCATTTGGTTATTGTAACCCATGTTTGAGACAGCGGGGAGACCATTTGGTCCTGGTGGAATGCCAACCATTGGCGTGTCATAGGCAGGGTCTGCATTTGGAATGGATGGCCGGTGGAAGTACGAGGCTTGGATGGATTGTGGATGGGGAGGATGGCTTTGTGGCTGGATGATGGTCTGATCTGGATTGGTTGAGTTGGGTTGCGGGTATGGCCTCGCTGTGGGGATACTATGGGTCTCCGCGTTCTGGTGGATTGGGGAGTTGTGAGATGGGGCGGTGGCAGGGGAATCTGGGAATGAGGCGTTTGATGGTGGAGCGTTTGGGTCGACGAATCCTTGTGGCCGATCGATAGATCTGTTTCTGTCCATTGGGTGGGGACGTCGAAGGGTTGCAAATTCCCCAAGGATATTGTTCAAGAATCGGGATTGGAGACTGCAGCTTGTGCTCAACGGTGCGGTTTGACTGGTAAATACATTTGCCGCAGCACGGATTGTTGCAATTGTGTCGGGTTCAATTTCCTGGCTTATCATAGGGGGAGAAGAGAGAAGGAGCTATAACCAGCATTAGAAAGGTCTTAAGACACAGTAAAAGATACAACGCCTTACTTTGATGAGAAGGACTGCAGAGTAAGCAGTCATGACATGTATGGAGTCTTGACAGAGGCTCAAGAAGGAGGAGATCTCGGTCATCAAACGCAACATGTTCGTTGCACTGTGATAGCTGATCCAGAATGGTTTGAGATCGCAGGTTTCATTAAAGGTTTTTTTCTTCAAGGTCTCTTGGAGAGGCATAGAGAAGAGTTGCAAAGATTGATGAGCACCGTAAAATCGGATCATGAAATTATGACAGCTTCCTAAACACGAGTTAGGATTTTAGGTGAAGGGACGCGTGCAGGCCATAGGGAAACCTACCTGGGTCAACTACATCTAGCCACTTATTTTGCCATTGCTCAATCCTATTTTGAAGGACTGCCAACGGCCGAGGAGCTGGATGGTGATTACCAGGATTGGACAGGTCAAATACCTCCGCTGCCAGCAGTCGGAGAGTGACAAATGCGCAGAGAAGTCGATCATTATCGATGGCGAGTGGATGTCTCCACCAGTCTTGTGCTGACTCGATAAACGGAGTCCTCTCAATCATCCAAGGTTTGCCTGTCTGCAAGCTCATACTGTTTCAAGTGTCAACGCAAATCAACATGGCGCTTGAGAAGTGCTTACCTGCGATCGTACACAAACAGAACCAACCACGTCCGTTCGTCATTTCTGATTTCTCTTTGTTGAGTCTCAGTCAACTGCTCTTGCCTAGGGGGGTCATGCCCCAGTTTATGCCAGCCCAAATCCATTGACATGCGGATTGCAAGACCAACAGACATCCAGGCTCTGGTATCATTAGGCTCCTTCCAATATGTGAGAACCATGATGGCCTGGACTGTCTCGGCAGACTTGTCTCCCCGCCGAAAAGACTCCATGTATAGCTTTTCGGCATGTTCATGGAGACTTGGGTATAATGAGATTTCAAATGATTTGGATGCAGCAGTGAGGACTGCACTGAGCAGAAATGAGGATTTCTGCCGCACATATGTGAAGGAATGGAGACGAGGATCCAGTTGACTGACGAAGGGATTTAATTTCGTCATGAAACTGTGAAAGATGAGCAATTGGCCTCGCACTATGTGTTGAATACGCCCACCTTTCAAATAAGCGTAGAGCAAGATCATGGCTGACAAGACCACACCGAACTGGATCATCAGGTGAAACCGCTTCAACAGGTCGGTCAGGAGTCGAGCCATGATTAGTACTGAGAATATTCTGTAACGAGAACTTCCCCTTCATCGCCTGATGGCTCAGCAGTCCATTAGGCTGAAGCCCTTCGGACTCCGCCCAAAAGTCCGAAACACGTTCGTCCCTCGGTAAGCTAGGCCGTCGCGCAACACCCTCAGGCGGCATCCCCTCAGGGAATGATAACCCTTGTGGCGAGTCGAGCGACCGCTTGGAGTTGGGCTTGATCAAGCTATGTGCGGGGCAATGTCAACACACAATCCGTACAAGGGCAACTGGAACACATACCGCGTGCCAGGTTTCCTTCCCCGGCGATGTTCACGGAACAAGCAGTCCAGTGATTTGCGCACGCAGCGATCGCACTTGACGGCATCCAGCGTCATGGTGCATCTCATCTTCACGCGCCGACATGCTAGGCATGCATTGGCGCTGCTGACAGGTCAGATTTCACTCTAATGGCCGGCTGCAAGGGTCTTACCTAGCTTTCGGGGCCCCATGCACGTCCCCGTCCATGGCGAGATGAGTGAGGAGGTGGACCAGGAAGACTCTCCACGGGGGGTGATCAGCCCGAGGAGCTTCTTCCGCTATCGACTGGGGCCGAAGACCTAATCCGGTTAGTCCGTGCCGATCGTCTCTTTCACCGGCGAACTCATTTAGAACGCCGGCAGTTACGCAATTCCCTAAAACGCGGAAAGATGCCGGTGAATTTCGTTTTGCAGGGATTATCTATGACAGGTGCGATTTTTCATATCTTGATTTTTGATCTTACTCAAAATGGCGCCCTCAAAGCCCAAGGCGGGCCATGTGAACATGATGGCTGATACTAATATTGCCAATCTGCCGATTGAAGGACTACGGGCGGTCCTGCGTGGTATTCTAGCCAATAGGCCTGATTGTACGCCTATTTTTGAAGAACAGACAAGACACTATTTGGACGAGACGGCTTCCAAGTTCACCAATATTGTTGTGGTCGAGCAGACAGCCGACGGTACATTCCAAACGACACCTTCGTTCCAGCAACTACGAAAGCGCATTTGTTGTATGGTGGGATGTGGTCTATGCTACCAGGCCATTCCCCTGCTCCAAAGCATCGTCGAGCAAGTGTCCCAGATCAAGCTTGGCTCCGAGCAGTCCGCTATCGTGGATAAGATTGCTGGTGTAGATGGTGATATCATTCAAGCCATCACGGCCGTTCAGAAGACTCTCTTTGTTGAGACTGGATCTCGAGAACTATCTGAAACCGAACGGCAACCTTTGGAGGCTTTGCTCAAGGCCCTTATGACAAGCAAATCTGTTTGGGAAGCCAACGATTGGCCGCCGTTTGTGTTGGAGAGAGGCCTCGAAGCAACTATAGATCTCGTCAACCCTTCTTTGGCATCTGTTCCGGTAGCAAGCGCCGAACTACTATCCGAGAAGCCTCCCGGTGTCATCTCAGAAACCTTTGAAATGGCCGGTATTCAGCTGCCTCGGGTCTTCTCTGGATTGTGGCAGTTGTCCAGCCCCGCCTGGGGCATCGCACCCCGCTCGAAGATCATGCAGCAATTCTCCAAGCATGTGGAGGGCGGACTAACGGCGTTTGATATGGCCGATCATTACGGTGATGCCGAGATTCTCTTTGTGGGTTTTTCATTCGAACTTTATACAGTTTCGTTCTAATTCATTTCAGGGTCAATACCGGTCTGCAAGTAACTACTCCGACTCACTCTTCGCCGCAACTAAATACTGCGTCTTCCACCCTATGAATGTTACGTACGAGGCTATCCATGCCAAGGTAGACGAGCGTTGCCAGAGACTACGTACTGATAAGATCGATCTATTGCAATTTCACTGGCAATTCGTGGGTTTCAATATTCAGCTATGTAAACACAGGATCCGTTACTAACATGATAACAATAGTACAATGACCCCCAATACATCGATGCATTAAAATACCTGCAACAAGACAGCCGAATCAAACATCTCGGTCTCTGCAACTTCGACACAGAGCATATGGAAAAGGCCATCCAGAGTGGAGTCAAGGTCCACACTAACCAAGTCCAGGTAAGTATCCACCCATACCTCGAACGTTGATCCCTCCAAGACCCATGAGATCTATTCTCAAGACACATACTAACAGCGACACATAGTTCTCTCTCATCGATTCAAGACCCACAGTCAAGATGGTAGACTTCTGCGACAAGAACAACATCAAGCTCCTCACATACGGCACCCTCGTAAGTCAAATCATATCAACCTTAATCAAGTCACTTAGACATCTCCAAAAGAACCAAGAAAAAGTCTAACAACATCAAAGCTGGGCGGCCTCCTAGCCGAGAAATGGGTTGGAAAGGAAGCACCAGACCTCTACGCCGAAATAATGACACCAAGTCTCCGCAAGGTAACCCCCTCCAATACCCCCACCCTCTCACCTAACAACAAACCCCATTAATACCTAATGCTAACAAACCACAGTACTTCGCAATGATCCAAAACTGGGGCGGCTGGCCCCTCTTCCAAGACCTCCTCCAAACCCTCCAACAAATAGGACAGAAACACAACGTGTCCGTGTCAAATGTCGCAACGAGATGGGTATTGGACTTCCCCTGCGTCGGCGCCGTAATCGTCGGCGCGAGAATGGGTGTTAGCGAGCAATCACAGGAAAACCTCGCTAGTCTGGGCTGGAGGCTTGATGGTGAGGATCAGGGGGCTATTCAGGCTATTTTGGATCGGAGTTCCCGTGAGGAGATGTTTACTAGTCTTGGGGATTGCGGGGGTGAATATCGGTGATCAGTCAAGTATATCGGATGTGGGTGCTCATGAGTCAAATTATATGAATGATCCTTTAATTTTGATGGATTAGGTTTAATTTTATACGGGTTCTAGACGTTGTAGGTACATGTGGCGTGTGGCCTTGGTTCGGGGCCTGGTGTATGTGTATATGAAATGGTGTATGTGCAAGAACTCAAATCCAATGCAGAAGTCGTCTCCACCAGGGCCAATCTAGTTGTTCGGTGGTGAGGTATTGGCCAGCGGCCTTTTCTTTCGCAATAAGGTCGAATTCGGATTTGATATCGACCTCTTCTAGGGGAATGATTTTTGACTTGAGGAAGATTTTGAAGAAGATGTAGAGGGCTAGCGGGGTGTTAGTATTATTGATTCATTCGTCTTAGTCTCGGGGCTTAGATAGTATACGTACCGGCGAAGATAGCGATATTAAGGTATGAAGTTAGGAATGTGGACGTGTTCCATCTACCTTCGCAGAAGACATCATAGCCTATTATAGACAGTGGTCAGATTCTGCTTAACGCGATGTATGAGATGATTGATTTGAGATGTCTGCGTACCTGAAGTCAAAACAATCATAACAACCATGAACCCGGTAGCCCAAGCCGTATACGGCTGGAAGGGAGTTTTATAAGGCAATTCTGCACCTGTCAGCACCAATACTCCCATGTATTAAACCATAGACTAAATCGGAACCACTCACCCTCACGAGAATACCCCTGCTTCCTCAAACAAGCAAAGAAACGCAAATAAGTCGCCTCAATAACAATCCAGCCTATGAGACCAGCGACAGTAGTAATGTTAACAAACCAATTAAACACAGTCGACGAGTTACTACCCTCGGACATATACATCAGCGGCAAAAGCAGAACGGTCAAACCGACAGCGAAGTACGGAGTTCCGAAGCGGTTGCAGCGCTGGAAAAACTTTGGTGCGTGGCCGTCTTGACTAAGTCCGTATAATGTTCGCGAGGCGATGAAGATACAGCTGGAACTGCTGCTGATGGCTGATGTGCAGACTACTGCATTGATAATGTGCGGTACGACTTTCACGCCGGAGCGTTGGAATGCCAGGACAAATGGGGATTGGCTGGCTGTTCCGGTTGAGATGACTAGCTTTGAGTCGTTGTATGGTCTGTAATGTTGTTAGAGATCGGTTCATTGGACAAGACAGGAATGGGTGGCTCATACACAATGAGACCAACGACGAAGATACTCAGAACGTAGAAAACAAATACTCGGATGAATGTCTTCCGGGTCGCATCAGGAATGATCTTGCGCGGGTTTCTCGTCTCGGCACCGGCAATGGCGACGACTTGGATGTTACCGAAACTGAACGCGGATGTCAAGAGGACTTTCCAGAAAGCCAGGAATTTTCCCACCGAACCATCTGAAATATAGTTGTTAAAGGCGCCTGGGTCATTCCAATAGTGGAAACCGAGACGTTCTTGGTCAGGAGTGCCACCGAGGTCGATGACAATACCGCCGATGATCAGACCGATGATCAGCATGATCTTCAAGGAAGCAAAAACAACCTCCGACTCTCCATAGAGACGGACATTGCAAAAGTTGAGAAGAGCGATACAAAATCCAAACACGGTAATCCACACAGCAGGATCAACAGGCGGATTCCAGAATTGAACAATGGTCGCAGCGGCTGTAATCTCAGCCGGAGCCGAAATAGCCATTGTATACCCTAATTCAATCAGTAAAAAGGAACCAGACTGCACTGAGTTCACACATACAAAAGTTCCAACCGGTAGCAGCACCAAGCGCAGGCTCAACAAAGCGCGTAGCATGACGAACAAACCCACCAGAACAAGGCATAAAAGCCGAGATCTCACCAGTAGTATAAGAAACACCAGCAGTAGTAAATCCCATAAGAATATAAGCCAAAAAAGCGCCTGCAGGACCGGCAGTGGCAATGACCTGACCTGAGCTCAGAAACAGGCCCGTTCCCTATATCCATGAGCAAAAGCCGATCGGAGAGAAGAGTTAGACTTACGATCATGCCGGCAATGGCGATCATATTGATATGACGCGATTTGAGATCGCGTTTGATCTCCTCGCCTTCGCCCTCATAAGAGCTCGGACGGGAGACCTCGACGTCTGTCTCCAAACCGATTTTCTCGTCCAACATCGCCATGGCATATAGTGATAGTGGTAGATTCAAATCATGCAAAAGAGTGGATCAAAAAGGGGATCCTTCAGCTTTTCTTTAGCGTCAGCGTCAGTTAGAGTCAGCCACTAGATAGCTTATCTGGTGAGACTGGGGTGGTTTGAGGAGGTGGAGAGAAGGGGAGAATTTTGATCACCGACGCGAGTGGAACACCGGTCCGCCTGGACGAGAGAGTACTCCGTACCCGATGTAACTATCTCGACTCATTTTTGAGATCTGCACTCAACCATGTCCGAATCTTTTCAGCTGTATGACCTCCGCGTCGAGGTCGTTTGTCCTCCGGGACAGCGGATCATGTGCGGCGCCAAAGAGGGCGACTATTTCACGCTCAAGGGCGAGATGATGTACTTGCCACCCGGTCAGGGTATTAGCATCTACAGTCTGGGTGAGTTTGGGCCTCCTACATGCACACTGGATAAGAGATTAGGCCAACATGTTCTTGTTTCTTGGTTTCTTTCTTGAAATAGCATCTGTTTTACCCCTACTTGCTTCTAAGCAGCGAATGACCCATGAAAACGACTGGATGACCACCGACGCCAGCATCGCATGTCCCGATCCTAATTGCCCGTCCCAGTTGAAGATTATCAGAACAGGCAAAACGACATTCAATCATTCCGACACAACTCTGGTCCCGAAATCGACTTGACGTGACTACGTGGCGTTGCGCAACATGTGCTTTTTATGCATGTTTCTTTGATCCTCACACTCGAACAAATTGCATCAGCGTGATTATATGGCTCTTTCTTGTTTTTATGTGTTGGCTTTGCCTAGTGGGGTTTCCTAGCAAGCGTGTTTAGTAGCGTGTTCGCGACAGGGGTCTGGAGATAGCGCGCGACACCGTCGAAAAATTTCATGCAGCTATTCTCTCGACCAATCATGCCTCGTATACAATGGTTAAAATTGGGATTTTGTTCAGGCGTACTTTTGTGTGAAGATTACGCGCAGGAGCTGTATCCACTGTTATATTAATTTGATCTTGGGGTTCTTAATCTCGGTGCCCACTTTGATACTAGATCGAATTGTGGATTTGGTGGTACGAGTGGGCTTCTGGCTTCGGAAGTGAGTTGGTGAATTAAACCCAATTTATTCAGGTCGCTTGGATATTGGATAGAAAAGAACACCTGTAGTTAAACCATGTCAGTGGATCAAGTTAGCAGCTTTATCTGCTTTATCCCGTGGGAGAGCGATCACATCGAGTCATTCTATGTTCATTCTGTTTATATTGGATGTTTACTGGATTGGGAAGCACTTATGTCGAGGCCGCCGAGGTTGTTTAAGCCGGGTCTTTCTCCCAATGAGTGAAAGACCCTATCTATATAAATGAGAACTCTTCTCCTGATCTATACTCTACTTGGTAGGTCTAATGCTGATCACTAGATTCGTGCCTGATGTGTCAGGTATCTCGTCTGGATGTGCCATGAATCTCAACATATATGTTATGTCAACTGTATTTTCCTTGCGACCAATACCCAGACAATTGCGTCAACGGTGTCCTTACATACCCCTTGCAGAGTACATACACGGGTCTACACCTAGAACACCAAACCAACTCACAAACCTTGGTAAGTACAGATAACAAAATGAAATCAGAAAAGAAAGGGTAATCTATTCTCTTGTGTAATACATCATCTATAAATAAAACAATCACTGCCAGAAAGCCTTTTGCAAAGCATCACACATTAAAGTAATACACCTCTTACCCTCGGACAAAGCCCCATCCATAGCAAGGAAAGGATGCGGCATCCCCTTCATAACCTGCAAATCCACCTCAACACCCGCCTTACTCAATTTCTCCGCATACTGCTCACCCTCAGTCCGCAGCACATCCAATTCCCCAACCATGACAAGAGCAGGCGGCAACTGCGAATAATTACCCTGCCAGAACAACGGACTAGCCTCGGGGTTTGTCCGGTCGGTGTCGTTGGGCACGTAGTGATCGCGATACCAGTACATCTTGGGTGCGGGGAGAGCGGGGGTCCGCTCGTATTTACGATAAGAGTCGTTGTTCTCGACCGTCGCTGTGTTGTCCGTTACCGGTACGGAGAGCAGTTGAGCGCGGAAGTGGACTGGCGGTGACAGGGTTAGGGCTTTGTGCGTCATGATTGCGGCAAGGTTGCCGCCGGCTGAGGAGCCCCCTGTTGCCATTTTGGATACGTCTAATCCGAGCTTGGCGGGGCCGTCGGCGAGGATCCACAGGAGGGCTTCCCAGCAGTCGTGGACAGCGGCGGGCCAGCGGTTTTCTGGGGCGAGGCTGTAGAGGGAATTGTCAGTGTTAAAAGGTTCGTATTGGAGAAGTTATTGTAAATGTATGGTTGACCTACCGGTAATCAACAGTGACGACCACACAATTTCCCCGAACACAGAGATTCGAGCACACCACGTTCTCCGTATCAATGTTACCCAATACCCAACCACCGCCGTGGAAGTAAAGCATCACCGGCCATCCGCCAGGAGGAGCATGGCCCTTAGGAGTAAAGCAGCGGATGAGCACCGGAGGACCATCAGTCGCACGTCGCTGAACGGTGATGTCCTGAGTCTTGCCCACGTCCAGCATAGGACCAGCACCAGGAATCAAGACACCGCTTGTTCGCGACGCCTCTACCGGCTGGAGGTGAACTTGCTGGTTGTTGATCACATGTTCGTTGTAGAAGGCCACATACTCCGGGTCCAGCAGGTCCTTGACGGAGGCGTGGAGGGGATAGGGGGGCTGTGTGATTCCAGCAGTCATGATGAGGATAGTAGAGTAAAGAGAGGAGAAGAGAAGAGAAGAGAAGAGAAATGTTCCAAGGAGTAGACAGATAGAAGTACAAGTAGACCCCCACTCACGTGGGGGAGAAACAACAATGCGGGGGAGAGATAAGCCGATATGTATACTCTTTTCAGTAAAGATCGGCAGAAGATGTTACACTCGCCAGTCACCGTGTCACTCTGGCACTGACGTTTCGCGTGGGATGACTGCGGGATGTTCCAGAGCTTGATAAAGAGCCGTCCCCCGCGCGTGGGAGACTTCTCTTCTTGCCTTCCTCTCCCACTCCTTTTCATCCTCCCTATTCCATACCCAAAATGTCCACCAAGACCCCCGTCCTGACCGATAAGGCCCCTAAGCCCCTCCCCGGCATCTACTCCCAAGCTATCGTCGCCAATGGTGTTGTCTACTGCTCCGGTGCTGTCCCCATGGACGCCACCACTGGCAAGCTGATTGATGGCGATGTCAAGGCTCACACTGTATGTCCCCCATTTCAATACTAACGGTCACCATGTGCTTTGAAACAAGGCTCACCCCTCCTTTTCTCATACAGCACCAATGCATCAAGAACCTAACCCACGTCCTCGAGGAGGCCGGCACTGATATCACCAAGGTGGTTAAGGTCAACGTTTTCCTGTCAAACATGGATGACTTTGCTGAGATGAACTCTGTTTACATGCAATACTGGGGTGATGTTAAGCCTTGCCGGACGTAAGCCATTGTTCTAATTCAAATTCCTTCTGAAAAGTCTTTCTTGCTAACGTATGTTTCTGCAGATGTGTTGCGGTCAAGACCCTTCCTCTGAACACTGATGTTGAGATTGAGTGCATTGCTGTGCTGTAACTTAATACACTGTCTTGAAGATATAGAATAGATATAAATATAGAAAATGATTATATGACCATACTTTCTGTACTTTTTGCTTTATCAGTCGATTGAGTCTTTACAATTGTTTTTTTTTGGGGGGGTGCATGGAAAATGTGACCTGTATACTTTCCTCGGGTAAGACTTGACCCGCGTGATAGCTGCGAAAACTAGATGCTCTTTCGAAGTTCAGCGAAAGGAGGTGGCAAACACAAGACTTCACAGCCTCTGTACACGTAAATGTAGATATAGGGAGCATTCTGAATCCCAGAATGAAGTGGCACCCCCCAACACTCATGTGGAGTCAACAAAGTTATCGCGTGATCGAATACGCGTTTTAAGAACTGTAACCAAGGCAGTCAATACACGAGAAAGAATAAAAGTGGCTTAGTTGAAACAAGGCCCTTTACCCCCGAAATACCAGGTGGAATGGATCAGACTTACAGATCTGGCAGGATCAAACCCAGTCGAGACCAATCCGCAC
Organism: Penicillium antarcticum; assembly: GCF_028974205.1. Taxonomy (NCBI): domain Eukaryota; kingdom Fungi; phylum Ascomycota; class Eurotiomycetes; order Eurotiales; family Aspergillaceae; genus Penicillium; species Penicillium antarcticum. The sequence goes on along the minus strand of NW_026695300.1, from coordinate 3,400,828 downwards.
CGATGGTTCGCAGTAAGATGAGCTGCATTCCCCAACAACAAACTATCGATGATACTTCATTCAGGTGCCTGTCATCTACTTTCTCTTGCGAATCCAGGTCGATTGATCCTTACTGACAAGATCACCCCCTCGGTTCACGTGACCATGTGATTTGGGGCATTTTTCGGGGATTTGATAGAGGTCTGATAAGCAATAGTGATAGAATTGATTATTTAAATAGTTAGAAGTTAGTAGCCGGAGAACATTTCTGTCGATTATCATTAATGAACATAGATGTAGTTGTGGTGAGTTGTGGACTGCACGTCATCGAGGGATCTAGGGCTGCAAAAGCCGTCAACCTCACCTTCACCCTCCTCCAAAGCCGACCCTTCCATGCACGGAGAATAACACTGGATTCTTGGAAGATGAGAATGACATCTTCCATTCTCAGGGACTGAAACTAACTGACGTGTGTAGACTGCTCCACAGGGATACAACCAACCCTCCAATAAGCATCCCTAGCACAACAAGCTCCTCGACTGGGACATTCCTAATGATAGGTGATGGCCATCTTCCCAAGCAAAGTGTGAAGATCCGCTCAGGATTCTTCCCAGACCCCCTCGGATGTGACATTCCACCCCTCCACACTCTAACCGCGTCGACGCGCTCCAGGGCTAGGGAACCCTCCCATTATTTCCCTTTTTAGTCCCGGAGCGCTCCTCTTTCGTGAGCTCCGTATATTAACTACTCAACGCGCCATCTATGACATTTTAGTGTGTCTGCTTGTGGGTTGGATTTGGACCCGGCGCTTTTCTATACGCCAGTCCGTTACTTGCGACGTCTTCTTCCTTCGGCTTTCGCATACTTGGAAGCTTTGACGGATAAACTGCGGCCGCTATCAGCTTTCTGCACTGTCGCCATCATGGAGTCTGGTCTCTCGGTTCGGCCGAGGAAGGAAGGTACTTGGACGAAGCTTATCATATTCGTTGCCCTATACTTCCTTCTCTTCGAGTCTATTCTGGAAGCTGTGCTTGCTCTTTACCTCTACGGTAATGGACAGGTTGACTCTAAGATGACTTTGAGCGTTGTGCTATCACTGGTCGCAGTATGTTCCACCCGGTCCATGTTTCTTGCGCATCTTGCTAACTCTCTTCTAGTCGTTCTTATCGTTTCCTCTGGTCGGTCTGCAGAGCCTGGTCGCCTGGCAGTATAACAATATCGGCGGATTTGGTACGCAAAAGACTGTCTTGCATAACATATGCACTTATGTTCTTCGACTTGACCTCATGCTATGGCTGGCTACCAGCGTCGCTGGTTTAGTGGTTGTCGCGCAGCAGGTTTACTGTCTTCCCGAAGGGACAGATGCCAATTATTGGAGAGTCGGTATGAGCTGTGCTTTCCACCGAGCGACAGTAATTGTATCTGTGGTCTCAATGTATGTATAATGTCACTACGCTATCTACACATTCACTCACAATTGTTCTACAGGGTTACCGTCTGCACGATGTACTGTGCAAGAGAGCTTTGCGATCGCCCATATGATGTCTCTCTTCTCGGCATCTACAGACGCCCGGAAGTTCTTCGAGACGGAAGCATTCTATCAGGAAACAGCTGGGATAGTGAAGAGACACTCAAGAATGAGATTCTCTACCTTTGTCGCCAACATGACGGCAATGGAACTGGATACTCCTGGTCTGCGGATCCAATTGCCAACAGAGTCAACTGTCACCCCAGTATTCGACACCCTGCGCCTGTTCGCTTGCGCCCTCAGCTTCGAGTAAATACAGATCCTGGTTCTACCTATGGCGAGATTGTTTCTGGAACAACCATCTCCCCGGAAGACACTATGACCCGCATCTCACCCGGATCACACAGCCTTGCTAGCGAATTCTACCCTATCTCGCGCACCTCTACCATCATGACTTCGCAAACAGGAAATGAGCTACGCGCCCTACTATCTGACACGCCCGTTCCTAAGGTCCCAATGATTCCCCAAAAGTATACTGGCCACAAGAGACAAAAGTCGTCACTGTCATCTCTCAGGCGGTTCCTCCCAAAATCATTCCCATTGTCGCTGCCTTTATCATCGGACCCTCAAATCCGGGCCCTCGCAGACCCCAATTCTGCCTCAGATGTCGAAAAGCAGGTCGTGACACCAAACAGCATGCCCAAGAATGCATCTCATCCCACAACTCTTCAGGTCAACGGATCAAACAGCCAAGACGTCTCCCCAATCTCCCCAGCACAGGAACCAAGCCCCAAGATCCAAAAGAAAGACCACCCAGAAGGCCATACCCGAACAATGACAATGAACTCCGCCGACGCCCCAGAGGTCGTCCCATCAGCCCCGACAACACCGCCAAAAGTGCGCCGCTCGCAAACAGCATGCCCAATTCCAGCGTCACGAACTATCCACCACCCTCAATATCATCAACCCTTTCTACCAGGCCAACAAAGCCGCAAATACCCCCAATCCAGACGAGCCTCAGGGACCCCGATGCAAATGCCCATGAAAATGCACATGTCCCAACATGGCCAACCCCCGATGCGCCGCAGCACCACCGCCCAACCAACAGGCCTGCACTACCCATCCCGCAGCCCATCCTATCACTTCGACCCATCCCAAGTGCCCCGCCACTCCAACTCCCAATCCCAATACCACCCCAACCAAAATCTTCAACAATACATTATGCCTCAATCCACCCGCTGGAACAGCCAGCGCCGCTTCGACCCATCCCGCTCTATGCCTCCGACTCCCCGCCGCAATGATGTCGAGATCATTTACCCGAGTACCCGTCGTCCGCGCAGTAATACGCATGGCGGTGCAAGTGGTCCGCTCAGTTGTATTATGGAGACTGTTTCGAATCCGCGGGCTTCGGTTGATGAGGTTCAGGCTGGGAGGGTTTCTTTGGGGGGTGATGGTGGTGGATTGGATCAGACTACGTATCGAGGGGCGAATCGGACTAGTATTAGTTTTCACTGAGGGAAGGTGATGGAGTGAGATGATGAAAGAAGTATGGAGGTAAGGAAGGAAAGAGGGTAATCTTTGTGTCTATTTCTGCTGGTCAGATAGACGGGTTCGGTTGCTATGGTTTCCATTTGGTCGTTACTTCTAATGTTATGTCTTTATGATTTGTACTTGGGTGGAATGGATAATTAGCTTGTGTTAGTGAAGATACAATATCAATCGAAATCAATTCTATTACTTGCAGATAGAGCTTCTTTGTCCAATACTCTTTCGACATACGCTATGCCTTTTCAAAAGTCCGCCCCTGTCCCACTTCTAGCTAGCTTTTGTCATTCTATCTGATTGCTTTTCCATTCAGCTGCTTCGACCGTTCGCGGAGTGGTATAGCTGATTGTGGATTATTGAGACATGGAGAGAAAGTCGATAGCAATATTCACGGTAATCTAGACGCAGGCTCCGTACAGTACTCAACAGCAAAATTGGAGAAGGCAAGAGAATACTTTGCCTTCTCAATAATTCGACTTGAACTGATATTCTTAGGGCCTCAGATTGCGAGACCTTGGATCACGAGTATCAAAAACAGAGAAGATTACAGCTCAGTACGGGATACTAGCGCTGCTATTTCATTCCTTTGCCTCTTCTTGGAGGTCCCCGAGATTTCTGACGACGAAGATGAGGGAATGGTCATCCGACTCCAAAACGATTTCTCATTCCCAACTCGCACCCGACTAAACATGACTTCCGCATCCTCTAGCTTGCCTTGCTCATGCATACAAGACCGAGATCATTGACAATATCATGAGTGAAAGAATGATGTGGTCCTAGGGCTTTTTCAAAGGATTTCAGCGCCCTCGTGAACATCTGCTCTGCCTACAAACAGCTAGCATCGCTACAGCTCTGCGGAGCTACTTTCATCTTGATCTTGTCTTCAAGAATTGAAATTTGGCATCAAAGAGTTTATTGTACTAAGATCATCTTCAGATTTATGAATTTTCCGTTGCTTAAAGAGACATGAAAAGTCTCGTTCCCTATTTTGCCTGGGCTCATAGTAAGCGCCTTGGCGCTCACATGCCCTGAATCTCGTTTCACACAAATTCCATATTCCTCCTTTCAAACATATCAAAGAAGCTTGTTCGAATCCAATAGCCTAGTTGTGGCTCAATACTACGCCAGACGCGGGATTCAGCACCCCGGTTATGATCCCAGTCACCCTCTTCGAGAACCCCACCTGATTCCTTTGCTTGATCTAGGCACAATTCGAATGCGGCCGGAGATGGAAAAATCGAAAACTCACATCCCTGTTGAGCAAGTGTGCGATAGAGTTCATCCGCTCGGATAAGTACTTTCTCAAGCCGGGCTAGCATAGCATCGTTCTCCTGTTCTGCCTCGCGCCTCGATAGGCTAATAGCGGGATCGGTCCAAAGTACAAGCATGATGTCTTTGCAATAACGGAAATGAGTTTGCAAAAGAGTGGTAATCGCGTCATATGCTCCCCATAACACGTCGAGTTTTGAAGATATTTCGCTGTTGCTGGCAGTTGGATAAAGGTGCGGAAAATTGCAGTATATTATAGCAGAACTTGCACGAAATTGCTTTTCACCGGATACAACATCCTCACCGTTGATGTACCTAAATAGTACAATGTCAGATCAGATTGAATGCCTAGATCGAGCTTTCGTGGAACTTGAAAGACTCACTTCAGTCGTAATCTATCTAAAGATCAGGAGAACCGGTTATCTCCGGACAGAGTAGGGTGTAAAGCACATGTCATTTGACTCGCAGGAAATGCCGGAGCATCATTTCCACTGTCTGTGGATTGGCCTAGTAGAGTAGTCCAGGAAGAGTTGTTGTCGGAGTCCTGCCCTAAGCGTTGTACATTCAGCTGGATAACCCGGGAATCGTATGGATCCAAGCATTTTTTCATATCTCTCGGATGTCGGAAATCAGGCATGATATAGGAAAGAAGAAATGTTGAGCAAGATTAGGCCGCGGAAACCGTCGCCTCCTGCTACTCGGTCGCGGTGGCTTACCCGAGGCGGCAGTTTTACCGTCACCTAGATAACTAGAAAACATAGACGGTTCCAACAGTCAAAAATTAGCAGTTTGAATAGTGGAAAATTGTTAATGAAAGCCTATTGTTGGAATTGTCTATGTAATTGTCTATTAGTTGCTCACTTCCTCAGCGTTCAGCATTGATTTCCGCTGTTTGATAACATGAGGAACTGTGACGACAACCAAAATACCGGCACAAATAGGGCTGCAGAAATCGTGGATGATGTTCATGTGCCTCGTAGAATCTATGGAATATAGTATGCATTTTCAACATCTACTGAAAAGCTATGCACAACTTCGATTTTGGTTTTCCCTTTAGCACAGAATCAGAAAGTGTTTTAATTGCCTCTGCAATCTTGAGGGCGATCCTTTCTGCAGGCGACAGTACCACAGTCAAAATTAACAAGACGCATAGAGCATGTAGTGTTTAGTACAAGAATCAATTAATTGAAGCTCGAAGCAACATACAGTTTTCCCAAACGGGCATCAGAGAAAGAGCAAAAGTCACATACATACACCCAGAGCCCATGCCAGGAACGAACTGATAACCAACCCAACGCCGCTGAAAGAACCAATAACACAATGCAATACAATACAGAGCCACACGCAAAATCGTACATCAAGTCTCAGTAGAGCACACCACGGATATCAAAACAAGACAATACAAGGCATGATGAGGACTAAGCCTTAGCCTCTCCACTTCTAGACTTGTGCTTCTGGACATACTTGTATCGGTAAGCCTGTCCACTCTTGCCCTCGCCATCTTTCCGGCGGTTCTCCTTCCCCTCTGCAAGAGGTCCGGGTCCGCGACCTAGTTCCTTTTCACCCCAGCTCATCATAAGAGCCTTGGCCATGCGATCCCGTTCCTTGAGGAGGAGGTCGACACGCCGTTCCCATTCGCGTTCGCGCTTGTCGACTGATAGTGCGATACGCTGGTCAACTGCAGCGGACGTTTCGTCCTTGGCGGCGATGACGGCTTCTAGACGCTTGAGTTCTGTTTTAAAGGCTTTGCGGAGGTGTGTTTCTTGGTTTGTGGTTGTTGAGCGGAGGCTTTCTAGCTCGGTGCGGAGGTCTGCTTCGCGTTGTTCGGCTGATGTGAGGAGGTTGCGGATTTTGCGCATTGATTCGGCGTGTGAGGCACGGAGCGTTGATACTGCGGTTGAGTGCGCTGTTTGGAGGCTGCGCAGTTGGCTTTGGTAGTTTGCTTCCATAGCGGCTGTGTCGACTTGTTTTGTTTCTGGGACTGGGGGCGGGCTGGGTGGTTCGGCTAGCTTGTCTTCTTGTAGACGGGTAATTGTCTCTAGGGCTTCGGCGTGACCTTCCTTTGTCTGGGTCAGATCGTGTTGGGATTTGTTGAGAGCCGTTGTAAGCTCCTCTACCCTGTTGGAGAGTCGGCGGTTTTCTGTCTCAATGGTCTTGATGAGAGACTGGGTCTCGGTAGATTGAGCACGGAGACGGTCTGTTTCGGCATCTGCGGCTTTTTGCGCAGCGTGTGTCTCCTGCAGTTCCTGTTGGAGTCTTGAAACCTCCTGCTGGAGTTTTACAATTCCCTCTTGTTGTGATTGTTGTGATTCCTGGACAGTTTGGACCTCGGTAAGCTTGTCCTTTGGCTGTGACAATGATGAGAATGCACCATCCACGGGGTCCACATCTCCATGCCCCAGATCCTTGATTAAGTCGAGAATCTCGCTGTACGTGCTGTGCCCAGTGATAGGCAAATCTGCAGCTGCAGCTTTCAGGGCACTTTCTTGGGCCTCGATCTGAGACTGGACGCGAGTAAGATCCGCCTCTAGCGAGGTGTTCTTCTCTTCTAGTGGCCGATTTCTGTCTTCCAAAGTGATAAAGCGTTCCTCCAGGACTTGGTAGTCATTGTGGGCGCGCTCCAGCTGCGTCTCGAGCTTCTCATTTTCTAACCCGAAATCATCAATCTGAGCCTGGAGTTGATCAATCTCCAAGTTCTTCTCCTGCAACTGGGCATCTCTGTCCCGAGTGACTTCCTTGAGTTTGGCGAATGTCTCATCGAGAGTAGCATCTCGCGCTTTCGATTGCTCTTGGGACATGGTAAGCTGTTGACGCAGGTGGGCAATTGTCTCCAACCGCTCAGTATCCAGGGAACTCTGCGAATCACGATTTTGAAGCTGTTGTTGCATCTCTCGAATTTGTTCCAGAAGAGAATTGAGATCTGCTCCGCCCATATTAGACTGGTGCAACATTTTTTCACGTTCCTCGTTCTGCTTTTGCAGTGACCGGATCTGCTCACGGAGCATCGCCTCGTCGCTTCCCTTGGCATGGACCTCGTCCAGAAGAGCAGCCTTGTGCTGCAACTCCGTCTGTAAGTGACGGATCTGCTCGCCGGCTGAAACAGCCTCAAGTACACGGGTGCGATTCTGTTGCAATTGATTGTCTCGTTCTCTCACGGTCTGTTCCAACTGTTCAATTCGGCGGCGCAAATCCTCGCGATCATTCGCACCATTACTTGACGAAATGGACGACTTGCGGGCGGAAGGAGAGGGCTGGTCTTGGCGCTGGAATTCGTCGTCGTCAGGGTACTCTTCGATATCCTCAAGATGCGTCGAGTCTTTGGGAAGTGCGCTTGTTCTGTGCAACAAATGCGAGGGGGTCGACATGTCCACTGGTGGCTCGAATTCACTGTATTCAGCCGAATCCGCCTCTTCTTCAATCGCAGGTTGTTTGGATTTCCGGAATGACCGTCGCAATGATCCGTACTGTACTTCAGCGTCCTCATCGTCGTGGATCTCTCCGTCCAGATCGCCCATTAAATATTTCTCCAAGTTTGCGGTGAAGTCTTCCGGGCCCCCAACATCAGATAGTTTATCTTCAATGTCTTTATGGAAAGGGGGCAAGGTTTCCTCGTTTCCCTCCAGAGCAAAGTGGCCACTGGGGAAGTTGCTAAAATCCAAGGTGTAATCGGCGAGTCGCGCATCGAGATCTGAGCCAGTTGGACTTTCGGGAGTCACGGGGCGGGAAACATTTTGTAGTTCGTTGTCTGAATGGTCGTTCTCTTTCGCTACGACGCGCTCGGTCGTGGGAGTTTCGGCGGGGAGCGGGGAGTCCGGAGGGCTGGACAGGTTTTGCGGAGGGGAAGAAGGCATGAACAGGGGAGTCACTAGTGTAGATTGCCCAATGGTGTCATGGGAGGTTGGGAAAGGCGAGGTATAGCCCGTGTTGGCCATTGTCGCGTTTCGGGATGCGCAACGAGCGCAAAAGGGAGCGCAAAGAGCGCGATGGGGGGAAAACCAGAGGCTAGATACAGTCCGCGTAGCTACGGTAATAGAGGCAGACGCAACGTCTAAGCAAAAAAAGATAACAATAACAATTGCGGGGGATGTTCAAGAGAAAGAATGAAGAGCATCGTGAATGGGTGCGTTAACGCCTCAGGCCGCAATGTTTACGTGCCCGTTTGGGCCAAGCGGGGCCTTTTTACATCTGCATACATTTGCCTATGCATCGCTGCCTGCAATTGAATTTGTATTCATGCATAATTACGCACATGTTTTCCATTCTTCAAATCCTGGGGGGACTACCGAGGGGTCCTGCGACTGACTGCGTCGTTTACTCTCCATACCCTCTTGATGCTCAATCTCATCCCGCTCGATAGCTGCTTTTCTTTCGGCACGGCCACCTTTTGAGGCAATGGCATGCTATTTTTTACAAGAGAATAGTTAGCCCAAAAATTGTTTGCTGAGATTGAATTGCATACCTGCTTCTCTCTATCCATATCATGAAAACCACCCACGCCTCGGGCTTTGCCGCCTTTCTTTCCACCCTTTTGACCCATTGCCGAAAGCTCGTCGTGCGACCGATTTGCAAAGTTTCCGGGGTTTGGATGTGCATGAGACGGTGCTGCAGTGGCAATACTTCGCCTACTCAGTCCAATACCCACTGGTCGTACCGTCGGAGCCAGTCGAGTGAATGGACGTGACAGATGCGAAAATCCGACCAAGGCCATGATGATATTTAATGGTGTTCAAGTATAAGAGTTTGCAATTTTGAGATATGTTGGTGGTCAATGAATGACCTAATAACCCATACAGTATATGTAGTCCATGAAAGGCTCATAGTCGCCTCCGTCGCCTCATCGAATCGTCAGCTGAGGCGATATCTACTGATCTATTAAAGGTTCTTCATATGGGAGACATATTATTTGTTCATGCTTTGAAGTAACCACCATGGGAGACATTTGCCTGCCCAGGATAGCAAGGTGGCTGCCGCTCGACATAACTTGCTGGAGCACTGGTCCAGTGTTTGATGTCATACCCAAAGGCTTTGTACTGGGTGTTGAAGCCATGGTTTTATCATACAGGCGGTTTTCTAGTACCATAGGCGATCTTTTTGCTGCCTCAGTGGTGTTCATTCTGTTCTCACGAGCCTTGAGAAGAAGGGCTATGTACTCATTCGCCCCATCCGCATACTATATGGAATTGTGCCTATATCGTTCTGGATTTTATCAGTTGATCAACATGATATATTAAGTTCGTTTTCTTCGAAATTGCTTTAGGTAACATGCCAGCAACTGAAGGGCAGATTACAAAATTGATTTCCTGTATAAACTTGGCAGTAGTACGCCCACGCACATCTACCTGACCAATTTTGAGGTGATATTCTTGTACAATTGGCCATGGATATTAGCCTATTTTCTTTTTGATATGTTACTTATCAATTCAATCATGCCACTTTAAGCCCTAGGCTGCCCAGGGTATACACCAGCTGGTTTAGATAATTACGTCAATTCCTTTCATGAAGACATTAAATATAGCATCTTTCCTTGGCGGATTTGGCCTCAACAAAAGATGCCACACAAGTATGCACCCCAAATAATCCATAGAGATATGTAAAAGCAGAAATTGACCTTTGACCCAACTTAGGAAAAGGAATTTGAAACACTTTTTACAGCACGCATAATTTGAGAAAGACTGAATCATCTACCATTATGTTAGGATTTCTAAGAAAAGAAAATAGGCTTCGTTGTGGACAAAGAATATTCTTGTTTACGGTGGTCCATACCCAGGGGGGGCGAAGAGGTTCATGAGTGGAAGACGAAGTGAGGCGATTTCCCCATGACTTCCTTCACTCAGGATTAAGATGCCGATTTGGGTTTATCGAGCGCAGGTGTTGCGACCTATGACTTTGATGTTGCAGTGATATTGATCGGGTGATATATTTAGTGCCGTATTATGGCCCGGGGGATCTAAATAGGCGCCTGAGATTTAAGGACTTGTTATCCCCACATCCGCATCTTCAACTCCCAGCGCGTATCTGCAATATTTAGACTATATTTCACCCTTGCGACATTCAGAATGCCACCTATTCAAGGCGGCGTCGGCGAGCGCCCGCGGGTGATCTTGTACCACCAAACACTGATCCCTAGTGGGAGCCAATATGTGTCCATGCTCCCACTCCTCGAGAACAACACGGGCATCTCGCATGTTATTATCGCTGCATTCCACCTGAATGATCATCCAGAGAATATCACTCTCAACGATGATCCGCCCGCAAACCCCAAATTCGACCCCCTGTGGGCCGAGGTGCCCCTCCTCCAGCAGCGAGGCGTCAAAATCATGGGCATGCTAGGAGGTGCCGCACCGGGCTCCTTCACACGACTCGACGGAAGCCAAGACCAATTCGAGACTTTCTACACTCCTTTCCGGGATGTGATCCGCCGTCATGGCTTGGACGGGATTGATCTCGATGTAGAAGAAAGCATGTCTCTACAAGGCATCATCCGGCTCATTGACCGCCTCAAAGCCGACATGGGCGATGAATTCATCATCACCATGGCGCCTGTCGCCGCAGCTCTCTTGGGCATTGGCAACCTGTCAGGCTTCGACTACCGTGAACTCGAGCAGGCTCGTGCCTCGAAGATCAGTTGGTACAACACTCAGTTCTACAATGGCTGGGGCCCCGCCGAAGATTCACGCATGTATGCTGCTATGGTCGCTCAGGGCTGGTCTCCGCGACGACTCGTTTATGGCCTGTTAACAAACCCGGGCAATGGATCGCAGGGTTATGTGTCGCAGGAAAAGATTGGACCGGTCTTGGCTACGTTGATCGAGCAGTTTCCCAATTTTGGTGGCGTTATGGGGTGGGAATATTACAATGCTTTGCCTGGTGACCAGCAGAAGCCGTGGCTGTGGGCTGCTCAGATGACATTGAGCATGGGTATGAAGGACGTCGTTATGGCTGCTCGTCAGCTGTTGGCTGGGCCGATGGCCAGCACACTCAATAGTTTGTTTCAAGACATGATGAACCAGAGACGGTGAATATAAAGCATAGCATCATAATGTTTTGGTGTTTGACTGCATAAATGTTTACACTGCGCACGGACGTTTTGTGTTATTCGAGCCTCTGGTCGACGTCATCACAACTTCCTTGACTTCATTATCTCTGATACTCTTATATACCTACTCAACTACTCAACTAGAATGACCCAGTAACTACCTTGCAATTGGTTTCAATGGCTTACCTCCACAGTGTAGCTGCCATTAGTTCAACGGCCATTCGACTTGGGGCCTTGATCTTTCTGAGATGGGTATGGATTCCTTGACTACTCAATGGATACGAACTGACAGTGAATAGATCCCTGGTCCTCCGTTTGGTCCGCTCGTTTTTACTTCACTAGCAGTGTATCTGTCGTCGCTGTTCTCTTTAATGAAGGATGAACAATCTAATGAGCCTCGGAGAGAAAAAGGGCGTGATCGCCCAACTAGTGAGTCTACACACACCTCTCTTGCAATGGAACATTTTTTTTTAACTTTGTTGTTACAGAGAGCAAGCCAGCATCTCATTCAATCAAACCCGCTGATTCCGCGCTGAGGACGTTGCTGACAGGGGTGCCATCTGCCAGTTCCCCGCTATGGACGTGGACGACTGCATTAATTAACGTTGGCTTGGCATTGTTGACTCTTGATTTTCTGATCCGTGGCTTTGTGCTTTACCCTACTACAAATGCTACATTTGCACGGATTGGATATGTCTCTCCAACCACGGCCAACTTGGTCTTTCGAGAGCCAGACTTGGCTCAATTGCCAATGGTGGTCTCATATCAAGATATCACCTCTCAAAGCCTTGGAACATGGGCCGAAGAAGGCATTGTTTACACATTGGATGAGAGCACAGACTTCACTGCTGCAGTGACCTTGAAAGATTTGAAGCCATCAACACATTACCGATATGCGCTGTCCAACAACCGGTCTGGGACATTCCTCACAGCACCAAGACCTGGATCTCCAGAATCAAGTCGGCTGTCATTCGTAACATCAAGCTGCATCAAACCAAACTTCCCCTACAGCTTACTCCGACATCCATTACGAGTCCCAGGCATCGAGCAAATGACCGAAGCTCTGGCCAAATTGCCAACCCTACTTCGCCCATCGTTCATGCTATTCCTAGGCGATTTCATCTACATCGATGTACCTATACGCTTTGGATTATCCATGTCCCATTACCGCAGCGAGTATAGACGGATATACTCATCACCATCATGGAAGAGCGGCCCACCAGAAGACCGAGCCATCGACCTACCCTGGATCCATACACTAGACGACCACGAAATCCAAAACGATTGGGCTAAGGGTAACAGAACAGCCCCATACCCAGCGGCCGCGGATCCTTTTATCCATTACCACGTAAAAGCCAACCCACCAGTCCCAAAATCGCCGTTCGCACCCTCAGACAACGTAACCTACTTCGCCTTCATCCACGGCCCAGCCTCATTCTTCATGCTGGACACAAGAACATACCGGACAGAACCATCCCACGAAAACTCCACAATCCTCGGCTACGCCCAGCTCCAATCCCTCTTAACTTATATCTCAACTCCAGAGCCAGCAGGAACACACTGGAAAATCATCTCCTCTAGCGTCCCCTTCACAAAGAACTGGCACGTAGGAACAGCAGATACATGGGGCGGATTCATAAACGAACGAAACAAAGTCTTCGAAGCAATGTGGCAAGCTGAGCGCACACTCAACGTCCGGATAGTCCTGCTCAGTGGAGATCGGCACGAATTCGCAGCAACTCGATTCCCTGACCCGGCACTCAATCTCCCCGCATCCAGCCTTCAACCTAACACGCCGGGGATGGGCGTACACGAATTCAGCGTCGGCCCGTTGAGCATGTTCTACCTCCCCATCCGCACATACCGCCAAACAGACTTCGAGGATGTGGCAGTGAAGTATGTACCAGAGGGAAACAGTAAATTCGGACTTGTTGATATTGCGGAAGAAGTGGAAGATCTGGAACCTGACTCTACGGCACCGGTGCCGGTGCGCAGTTCTGTTCTTACTTATTCGCTTTATGTTGATGGTGTTGTTGTTTGGAAGTATCGCCTCTTTTTGCCGTTGGATCCGGATCAGGATGGTCGTGCTCTAGCTTCCTTTTCGGATCATGAAAGGGCTTTGAGATTGCCTCCTGGTCGTGTTGTTGAGGATCGAGTTGAAGAGCATTGGGGACATGTTGTTGGAGGTTCTGTTGGGAGGATCCCTGAGGTTGCCAAGTCCTTTGTTGAGATGGGAATGGGGTTCTTTCATGATTTTGCAGACCGAGTTCAGCAGACTTGAAGCCCTATCAGAGTCATATTTTTGGTTAGACTGATATATTTCCATCTTTCTTGGTCTTGGCCGGTTCAAAAGATTATAGGTCTCTAAGATACAATATGAACGTTTAAATTAAGGTAGTCTTTACTATACTTCTGAATTAACAACATAAAACAAAACCCCCTTGTTTGGGATGGTATATATGGTAAAGTTAGCGTTCAATATCAGACTTTGACTCATGTACAAAATTACAGATAACGTTAAAAGGAAACGCCAAACACCAGCCCAGATGCTAAGTAGATGAGCCAGCGATTCCATATGAAAAGCAAGAGAACAGATGATAGACCCTCAGCCCCGATCTTAACGCCCTCCTCTGCCACGTCCGCCGCCGCCACCACCACCACCACCACCACCACCCATACCGCCCATCAACCCACTCATTTGGCTCATCATGCTCTGCAGATCCATGCCGCCAAGGTTTGGCATGCCACCACCACCCTGTCCACCGCCCATCATCTGCATCATCTTGGCCATGTCGGGCATGCCGGGCATACCACCCATACCACCCATACCGCCCATACCGCCGGCACCACCCATGGAAGCCATGCGCTTCTGCATAGCGGCCATCTGCTGGTCCTTGTTTCCGCCCTTCATCATGTTCTGTGCACGCTGCATCTGCTTCTTCTGGCCGCCAACACGCTTGGCCATACCAGCCATCATGCGGTGCTGGGAGAGGACATCCTCGACCTCGCGGACTGTGGTACCACTGCCATGGGCAATACGGACCATACGGCTGGGCTGCTCGACGAAGTTCTTGCCATCGCCGTCCAGCTCGGCTGCTGTCATGCTGTCAAAGATGTAGATCATGCGGCGCAGCTTCAACGAACCGTCCTCGTCATCCAGACCCTGGGTCATGTTTGACAGACCTGGGATCATGCCGGACAGTTTAGACAAGGGGCCCATCTTCATGATAGATGTGATGTTCTCGCGGAAGTCACGAAGTGTGTAGATACCCTCTGCAATGTGCTTGTATGTTTCCTTGGCGCCGGCAGAATCCTTGGTGATAGCTTGGACGTGCTCAACAAGTCCAGCAACATCTCCCATGCCGAGTAGCTTCTGAACGAAGGCACGGGGCTCAAATCTCTCCAGGTCCATCATGTGCTCACCAGTACCCAGGAAGATAATGGGAGTGTTGGTTGCGGCGACAGCAGAAATAGCACCACCACCAGCGGCATGACCGTCGGTCTTAGTAATGATAATAGCACCAAAGTCTGCCGTGGCCTTGAAGGCAGCGGATTGAGCCTCAGCAGATTGACCGATTGTGCTATCCAGCACGAGAATGGTCTGATCTGGTGTAACAGCGGTCTGAATCTGGGTCATTTCGGTAAAGAGCTCCTCCTCCTGACGGTGACGACCACTAGTATCGACAATAATGATATCGAATCGCTCCTTCTTGAACTTAGCCACACCCTCGGCGGCCACAACGGCAGGATCCGTCTGTGTCAGACTACCGTAGTATGGAATCTTTGCCTTGGTGGCGTTCTGCTTCAGCTGATCGAAGGCACCAGCACGGAAGGTATCCGCGCAAACCAACGCTGTCTTGAATCCACGTGTCTGATAGTGACGGGCGAGCTTTGTACATGTCGTCGTCTTACCCGCACCCTGCAACCCAACAAACATGATCACGTTTGAGCGGCCCTTCTTGGGACGGAAAGAGTCTGCATGGGGGTCAACCAGCTTGACCAGCTCATCGAAGACGGTCTTCTGGATCAATCGCTTCTTGTTGACTGCGGCCGGAAGGGAGGCGAAGTTGACGCTGGCTTTAATCGACTTGCGGAGGGTGCCCACGAGACGGACGTTGACATCTGCGGAGAGAAGAGCGGCGCAAATTTCCTTGATCATATCATCGAAGGCCTAGCATTGGATTAGCAAGGTGGACATACGACATGTCATGTTGAACAAGACGTACTTTTTCATCAAGGTTATTCGACCTCGTCATGTCATTGACGGCGGCGTTAATACGCCGCCCTAGATCTTGAAGAACCATATTGAATGTGTATGTGAAGAAGATTCAAAGAGAAAAACAATAGAGCAGTGGAGGGGTGAGGGTGAAGCACGAAAGACCAGAGAGGCAATGTGGAGGGGCCAATCGGAGAGCAGACGACTTTCACCGCCCCCAAAAAAAGTTGATACTGCATCTTTTGGATCAACGCGGTGACTTTCTTTTCACTTTCACCATTCTACATAATTTTGTTGCAATGGCTCCTAGTTATTCTAAGAAGCGCAAGGTCCTTGATGGCCTCAAGGGCAAGACCGGTCGCACCAAGAAATTCCGCAAGCAGCGTGATTACCACAGCAGCTCCGAGGAGGAGAG
This sequence comes from Penicillium antarcticum, assembly GCF_028974205.1. Classification (NCBI taxonomy): domain Eukaryota; kingdom Fungi; phylum Ascomycota; class Eurotiomycetes; order Eurotiales; family Aspergillaceae; genus Penicillium; species Penicillium antarcticum. The sequence continues at coordinate 3,384,900 of NW_026695300.1, read as the reverse complement.
CGACAATGAGAACTTCGCCGCCGTCAATCTTGAAGACTCGGATGCCGAAGACGATGGTGGTGTTTCAGTGAACAAGAAGGCCACACCTGAGCCTCCTGCGAAGAAGAAGAAGACAAGCTCAGCACCCACGCCGAAAAAATCAGAGGAAGAATCAGACATCACCGACGATGAGGAGATTGAACTAGACGACGAAGATCTCGAAGATCTTGAAGATGACGACGAAGAGAACAATGCCTCTGGATCGGACGAAGACCACCCCGCCGCCACAGGCGCCAACCGTGGCCGATCCGTCCCCAAGCGCAACGACCCTACCGCATTCTCAACCTCCATCTCCAAGATTCTGGCAACAAAACTTCCCACATCCGCACGGGCTGATCCCGTTCTTTCAAGAAGTCAGTATGCCGCAAAGCTATCCAGCGAGGCAGCGAACGAGAAGCTCGACAAAGCCGCGCGGGCTAAGATGCGCGCCGACAAGAAGGAAGAAATGGACCGTGGTCGTATCCGTGATGTGATGGGTATCAAGCGAGGAGTGACTGGTCAGGTCACCGAGGAGGAGAAGCGTGTGCGCAAGATGGCCCAGCGTGGTGTTGTCAAGCTATTCAACGCTGTGCGCGCGGCTCAAGTCCGGGGTGAGGAAGCAGCCAAGGATGAGCGCAAGAAGGGCACAATTGGTATGGGAGAGCGTGAGAAGGCTTCTAACGAGGTCAGCAAACAAGGATTCCTTGAGTTGATCAACGGAAAGAAGGGAAAGCCTTTGAATATCGAGGAGGCGTAAAAGTTGGACCTACGATTACCCATGGCATGTTTCTGGCGTTGTGATGGTTTTTGTGTATATTTTTCTTTACATTGTAATACAATTGCTCTTGTGGAGACTTGTTCTTTCAACATAGTACAGGAGATGTTCCATTTTGCGATATAGCGCAATTGTGCATGATGTGTGAGTTAAATAGTAGAATACATAGTCCAATTGGACTAAAGCCTCTTGGCTTGATGCCGATCTGAAGTGAATTCGTTCAAGATCCTAGTGTCTTCCGAACCTCTCCCCGTATTTATTTCGACTCGAAGTCGCTTGCTTGTAGGTTTCGTGTCATAGTCGGCAGTCGCACGACCAAACCCTCCATATCCTTGGTCATGATCACCTGGCAGCCCAGTCGGGATGTCTCAGTCAGGCCGAATGCCAGATCCAGCATGTCGTTCTCGTCATCCGACGGCTCCTCCATTTGGTCAAACATGTCGGGGTCCTCCACAATTACATGGCAGGTTGAGCAAGCACAAGATCCACCGCAGGCACCTGTTGAAAGCGTTGAGTTAGTAATGGTGCATATAAGGAATATTGTTGGTCCAACATACCCTCCATCTCGAGATCATTGGCCTGGGCGATGTCTAGTAAGTTGTCGCCTTCGGCAACCTGAAGTTTGATCTCACTGCCATCCTTATCGATGAATGTGATGTTGATCCTGGAAATGTATCAGCATGCCGCAGGGACAAAGCGCATGGAGAGCGCGGGCCGGTGAACATACTCTTCACCGGGCTTCGGCGGCGTGACATGGCCATGCGCAGCTTGTGCGGTCACAGAGAAAGAGCGACAGGCTGCACTATATCCTTTCCATGACGATTGTAGGGTCCGGGGTGCGGGCAAAGTTGACCGAGGCTGTGTTGTGGTTCCGATAGTCCTCGTTGAGGAACTCAGGTATCTCCGCGATTGAGTCAAACAGATGTCGGAGGTGGCAGTCTTTGGCACACGGCACAATTGCTGGCCGACTTGACGCCAGAAAGCCATTTTGAGAGAAATGAACGAGCAGATGCAGAGGGGAAGAGAAAAAAGAGGATCCGGGGAGAGTTGGGAGTGATCGTCCAATGGCCGCGGAGGGAAAAAAAAGACTGACAAAGCTGCGGACATTCCACTTCCCGACTTCCTTTCCCCGACATCTTTATCCCCGAACCCATCAACATGACGACTCGTGAAGGGATCAATCCCTTGCGGCCTTATTATATCCCCCCGTCGGGCCTGTCGCCAGCTTCAAATGCTCCGCCCGAAGTGACTTCGCCGTCATCGGCCCAGGTTTTCGGGAGCACGGCGCGCGACCTCATCCCGGACCTTGACTATGCCGACTATTTGGAAGCCTCGCCATCGGTATCCGACTGGGTTCGCGATAACTTGAACCGGGCCCTAGTGCGCTACACTAAGGTCCTGACTGCCCAGCCGTTTGATGTCGCCAAAACCATCTTGCAGGTGTATGTCGTGCCCGACGCCGCCGATGAGCAATGGGATCGGAAGTCGACACCGGGAGCTAGCGGTAGCTCTTACGACTCGGTAAGAGTGAAATTTTGGACAGCAGATATAACTCTGCGTTATATACCACATCGGATCACTGACAATTTTGCGTATAGGAGTCTGAATCATCAGATGACGAGAGCAGTTACTTCACCTCAGCAGCTCCTCCGACACCGACGCCGAGTACACCCCGGTCTCGCAAGTCAAGACAACATATTACCGACCGCAGTGGTTACATACGACCAGAGTCTGCGGCAAAGCCTGCATATGCGTTGTCTCTCAAGAACTCGAACTCCCTGACCGAAGTTCTCTCCCAACTATGGTCCTCCAGTGGCCCCTCCTCCCCCTGGAAGGCCTCCAACGCTACTTTCATGTACTCCCTTCTTCTACCGACCTTGAACACATTCATTCGCAGCCTTTTGTCGGCAATTGTCGGTCTTCCCGAGGATGACATTTCCTCGTCGATGACAGCCGACATTTTGACCGCATCTTCTCCCCTGATGACGTTGATTCTATCATTTATTTCATCGTCACTTTCCGCCCTCATTCTAGCTCCTATCGACACCGCTCGCACATTCTTGATGCTCACGCCAGCCACACATGGCCCGCGGTCCCTCGTGCGAGCTATCCGCCAGCTCCCCACTCCCAACAGTACAATCCCCTCACATCTTGTGCCTATCACAGTCTTGCACTCAAGTCTCCCCAACTTCATCATGACCTCGACCCCACTCTTCCTCAAATCTTACCTTTCTATCGACCCTCTCCTTAACCCTAACACATGGAACTTGTGCGCATTCCTTGGCTCCGGCCTCGAGCTTGCCGTACGGTTCCCGCTTGAGACTGTGCTCCGTCGCGCCCAGATTGCCACATACACCTCCTTGAGCCTGCGCCAGAAGTCGTCCGGTGGTAGCATCCGCGCGGCATCTATTGATGCTTCCGACGTTGAAACCATTGTCCCAACCCCGCGCACCTACCGCGGAATCATTGGCACAATGTGGCACGTCGTTTATGAAGAGGGCGTTAGCTCCACACCATCCGATACGGAGCGGGCCCAAACCCTCCTCGGTCAACCATCCTCCCAGGAACAGCTCAAGAAGCGCAAGCAAGGCCAGGGTATCCAAGGTCTGTACCGTGGTTGGCGCATTGGTATGTGGGGTATCGCCGGTATCTGGGGTGCCAGTCTACTCGGCGGAGTAGCGGGTGGCCCAGAAGACGAAGTGACGACAAGAGGCGGCCACGGCCGATCCAGCGGTGGACGCTTCTAATCGAAAAACGGGCCTTCAATTTGAAGCAAAACCCAGCCACCTTTTCAATTTATTCATCCACCGAGAGACAACACCGGTTTTCTCACGTCCTTGATTTTCACTGATCTAACATCCACTTCTAAAGCCCGAGATTGATCCCGAAAGCAGTTCTCATCTTTTGCCTGTGCTTGTGCATCTTCGTTCTCGCACTCTCCTCTCTATCCTCCTCCCTCTGTTTACATCTTATACCCCGGGAATGGAATCCAGGGGACAGAGGCGATCGGCGTCTTGTTTTGCCTCGTTCTTTTTTTAATGCTCTCCGCAGCCCGTGTATAAACTCCCCTCAAACTCCCTACCACATAGCTATGTAACGAGATACGGTCTGGTTCTCCGCTTGTTTGGTAGCTAATCTATTATATGGTATTGAATCTTATGCAAATTATAGAATATATGTATTATATATGTTTTTGTATTTCATCCTAAAAATACTATTGTAATTACTTCCCAATTTCCTTTTTTTCAGGGTGTCAATTTTACGGTCCTACTGATGGTGTGTTCAATGTTTTGCACATGAAACCCTCGAAGCGAGTGTATTGTTCCATGCATTGTGTTTGCCTTACTCTGGTCCATCTTGTTTCCCCTCTAATCTGATCATTTTCAAGGCCCTCGGGATGTAGTTGTTTAAAACGGTAGGTGAAGATTGTAGGAGTGGCTCCTATTTTATCACACAGTGCTCGACGGTGTGTCATTGCCTACCACAGAAGAATATTGAAGAAAAGTACTGTATAGCATATCATTCCATTCATAAAAGCCACGTTGTATACATAAAATCTCAAACGAGAAAAACGCCGCAAAAGATCCATCCGTCTAGAAGAGAAGATTGGAGAATGCCAAAACAAACATAAGAAAAGAATAATGACCATGTTCATAGCGGTCAGCATTCAGATGCCCGCGCCAACTCTACTGGTGTATTGTAGGGAGCGGCGAGATCAAATGAGAAGAAGATGAAGATGAAGGAACATGTGCTTTTTGAGATGAGAGAACGGAGAATGGATTCTGTTCTCCGACGAAGAGCCTGTGACCCGGCTCTTCCCCGAGAACAGAATAGAACAGACAAGCCCGAATGATTGTACATAGTGCGGCCGGGGGTATGGGTATCAAAGTCGTCCTCTGAGGGACGGGCAAATAACAAAAACAAAAACATGAAACAAGAGGAGATGAAACCCCGGCCGCAATGGATTCACAGAAGGAACATGTTTGTTTGTTTTCTTATTTTTCAGCGAAGCGTCGGTCGAAGTAGCGCAGCACGCCCATGACGCTTGCAGCTTCGACTTCCATAGCCGCTCGACTACCACGGGCCTCGGCGAGAGCAAGGTCACGAGGGTTAGGGAGGGTGTGAAGCTTCGGCAGCCAGGAAGAGATCTCGTCGCTGGCGCGGGAGAAGTTCGGGTGGCGTGAGAGGGTGGTGAAAGCGTCAGCACAGCTGAGTGTTAACTCGGAGGGAGGAGCGGGCTTGGGTGCGGGAGGTTGCGGAGGCATGGCGGTGTTGTTACGCGCGGAGGTCGTGGTGGCGGGGGCATTTCTTGACATGCAGCATCCGCCGTCCTTTCCACCTCCGCCGCAGCAGCCTCCTCCCGATGGAGTTCCGCTCGCTGACCGGGAGGCTGCCAGCGTCTTGCAAAAAAGGGTGCTTCGAGGGTCGGCAAGACATTGGGCGCAGGTACCCGGCCCGTTGGCGCAGGGGTTGGATGCAGTCGCTTGGCTGATTGGTGGAAGGACGACTTCTGAGCGGACATCGCCCTCCGACGGGGGTGGTGTGAATTGGGAGATAGATTGGATCGGGGCGAGGCGGTTGTTCTCGAAGGAGTTGCGGCGGCCACGTTGGTGTTCCTGGGCGGCCATCTCCGCGCAAATACAGGGAGTTCCATCCTGGCAGAAACCACAGGGGTCAACGGGGGGTGAGGAGACGTCGTTGTCGTGGGATTGTGCTGGGACGCCGGAGAATTGGGCGGTAAAGTCGATCTCCATCTCCTCGGGGTCAGGCTTGATATCGGGTTCACCAAGGTTGCGAGTAGGGCTGCCAACACCATGAGGTGGGTGTCTAGAGCGGGAAGACTCATGAGTGTCGATAGGCATGGCAAATGCATCTTCGATGCACTGGCAGTGAGCGTTGGAGCAGTTGTTACAGCCAAGGGGAACGTTCATCTGTCCATCTTCCTTGTTCCGGTCGGCACTGCTAGTAGGAACGACATCTTCCATGCGGGAGCTTCGGGTAGTAGGGCGATTCCGAGGTGGCAAAGGCACAGAGTCTGGGATAGGAGCAGATCGGCTGTTGGGATCTGAAAGAGACGAACGGAACTCCTTGACTAGAGCTTCCTTTGCACTGCGCTCGATAGAAACCTCTTTCTCTAGAGCGTGACATCTGTCGCGCCACCAGCCCATCTCCTCACGAACCTGGTCAACCTCATTGGAGAGGTTGCCAATCTGCTGGTTGAGTTGTGCCACTTGCATGTCGTGGCCATCTTCAATATCCTTCATCTGCTCCTCCAGTTCGCTGACGCGGGCAGCACGGCGCTCACGGAAAGCTCGCTGAGCAGCCCTGTTCTGTGCCTTGCGTTTGGTTGGGGGCGTATCCGTAGCCGGCTTGCGGCCGGGCTTGGGGCGTGGTGGAATTACCCATTCTTTCGAGGTAATAGAGCCGGGTGTACCAGGACCGGGCGATGGGGCGACAGAACTCTTGGCGGCCAGTGCAGGCGCCGGTGCAAGAGCCAGCGAGGGGACTCCAGCTGGAGCCGGGGCGTAAGACACACCAGAAGTGGCCATCTTGACACCGAATCGATCAAATGCTATGTTTGGGGTCAGTTGGAAGCTCAAGATTCGGAAGTGTTCGGGCGCACGCACGAGCCGTTTTTCGGTCGGAAGAGCGGAAGTGCGCTCATGCGAGCCGACAAGCGAGAGGGACCAGTGGAGGGGTAGAAAAAAAGAGTACTACAGCCCTGCAGTAATGAGAAAAACAAAGGCCAAGGTGGGTATAAACTAGAAAGAAGAGAAAGAGGTCAAAGCCGGGGGGGAAAGCCGGGAGAAAAGTGATGATCAGATTAGATTATGTGCTCACATGATGCCGGTTTCGGACACGAGACTCGGCTGTCTACTTCTGTGGACCTTACACCTTTGCAGCAGAATTTTTTATCTGATCCGAGTAGTGGAGTTAGTTCCGAGAAAGCGTTGGTGGGCTGACGCGGAGCTCTGACATTCTTTATGCTGATTTTCCTCGCTAATTGCGTTTGTTGGCTTATTACGGGGAGCTTACTTCCTGGGCTGGTCAATCAGACTTGAACTCGAGACAACCCCTAGCCTAGACTGATCTCTCTATCGCAACGGCTCTCTATACAGCTCGCCCGTCTATGACTCAACAGTCAACACACGACCCGGAAGCGAATATTCCAGCAGCAGTGGAGTATCTCGTCAATCCATTGACCATGGATGGGCATAAGGCAAAGAACCCCCTACATACGCCCCACGCAGCCATTACCTAGCAAAAACGGCGATTGAGCCAATCAGGGAGTGCCAATGCGCAAAATAACTTTTCCCGGAGAATCAGTGCAGCGGTGAAGGGGTATAGATCGCCGTAGGACTCGAATTCCGAATGCCCTAGCACCGCTCTCGGGGCCTGATCTTATCTGATTGCACTAACGTAAAATGTTGCTTCTTTGGGCAATGCAAGCGACACCCGATCCATGTTCGGAGTTGTTTAAACGGGCACTCGTTCCCTTCTGCTCGAATGATCAAGTCCTGATTGGCCAGTCCTGTATTCTGCTCAGCGGGCTGGGGTCTCCACATAGGCAAACTCTTATCAATCAGTGACGCCCGCCAACCCGAGCCAGAGCCGAAGAACGGATCTTTCGTAGACTTCGCCCGATGGGGTTGCAATTCCGGCTTATTATTGCCGTGACGTGCAGAGGGGAATTGAGTCGCCGCGATTGGGTCCTTGCTTGTTCTGGCTACCGTGCTTGGCTTGGAATGGTGGCGATCGCAGACTGAGATCCACTGCCCCCGGTGATCTTTTTCGTGCTTCTGCCTATGATGCGTGCTACGTTAGTCTGACGCACAATTCATTCAAGCTCGAGTGCAGAGGTTCAATAATTAAGCAAGGGTCATTGCGTTTGGGGCAGTCTTGACCTAGAGTATTGTAAGTCTACCTTAATCTTATGCAAAGTACCTCTGTCATGACGAGCCGGTACAACTAGTAACCAAGCCGAAACACCCAACTTTGGGTTGATGAGGCGGCGAATTATTGTACGCCCTCAGTGTCGAGTTCAAAATGTCTCATGTCAGTGGTTTATAACATACAGTTTGAATAATCATTCTTGTAATCTTACTATTCGTGAACTCCTATTTACTGTTGTCTCAAAATCGTCTATGCATGTGTAGGGCGGGTCAAGTCATTCCGCGACTAGTAAACCCCGAAGAGCCTCGCAAAGGATACCAGGGACTTGTACTGGGGAGCAAAAACTGCTAGGTATTGACAGCCAGGGCCAAATTCCTGTATCGAGCTGATAGGGATATCGCAACAGCTTTGCGATCCTTCGTTGGTCTGACAGTGTCCGTTGAAGATGTCGAGCCAGTAGGAGATACTTACTGGACGTAGCGCTGATGCTGCTTCAATGGCCTCCGTCGGTCTGACACTCTCGGCTGTTCAGTGGAGGAGGAGTATCTTCCAGAGGCAGGAAATCAGCTAAAGACGCTGGGGGCAGAGCTGATGCTGTTTCACCATCGTCCATCGAGCTCAGAGCCGCACTGAAGCTGGTATTGTATGTCTGGCTTGCAAGATTTTCAGATCTCTCGCTTGATGTAGATTTCTCGACATTTGTAGCCTTCTCAATGGGTGCAGATTCCTCGGTGGGTGTAGGTCTCTCGCTGGATTTCTGGCGGAAACGAAAAGGAAGCGTAACAACGAGCTCAGGGCTCTGCGTGGAGGCATAGCTAGAAGTCGGCGGAGTTTCCATAGTCAGTGACTCGCGTTTGCTGGATGCTCTCTCCATGATGGTAGTCCTGAAGTATCAGACAGCTTGGAAGTGTGAAGCGCAGCGCGGGCACTCAAACCATTGCAGCTGAGTGACGAATCCGATAAGCCCAGTGGATGAAACGTGTGGTAGATGGATGAAGTCATGAGAAGACGAATATGGATGTAAAGCAGATGTAGTTGACCCGCCCTGGGAGTGGAGAACATGAGGCTTAAAAGTCAAAACAATAAACTCTACCTCGGACAAGAAACTAACGGGGCATCCAGCTAATGTAATTTACTAGAAGACAGCAGCAGAAGCGTTTATTCTGAAACAAGAACGCGATATAATAATTCATCTATCTATAGTACTCATGGCATGCACCCAGGCCGCTTTGAATGAGTAAGTCCCTGTGGGGGTTTTAAGGCTCAGATCCCGAACCAGGAGACCGCTCTGCATGAATACATCCGGAGATGTTATCAAAGTCCCAATGCCTTTCGTGCCTATAGGCCGTAATACCATATCCCCCAGAGAGAAGCTTTCCAAGGTGAGTGACCCAGCGACTCCTGTCTGCAGGTCTCCCGAAGGAACTAAGCAGCCTTCCTAATCGGGGGGCTCAACGGCCAATCACAAGCCAGCTCAAATGTGCTCAGTTTGCTTTGACTGAGACCTCATGGCTCATTTCTTGGGAAACCAAGTTTGCTCGAGTTTGTCTGAGTCGGTTCAGGTCTGTTCAACCTGCAATTGGTTTCTTATATTGGTGCCTTGGTGCCTGGGATACCAGGCATCACCATCTGTAGGCACATGGCGTCATAGCGCTTGTAAATGTTGATCACACGAAAGGATAAGATCAACCGCTAGTCACCAGTACTGTTTACAAATTTCCACCAGTAAAACAGCTCAAAAAAAGCTGATTCCAGCTTCGTTATAGGCTGCCCTGGAGATCTCCAGCTGCATCCGTTATCACTCGGACTTGATAAGCAAGGGGCAGCCCAGCCTCCGGACTCCGCCTTTCCCCCCACGATCTCTCTCTCTCTCCAACTCCCCTTCATCTTCACCTTTTTCTACCACACCATGACCCGAAAGTACGCTTCATCTCAAGGCCTCGATATGCCCTGGGCCTCACAAATGTCCGCCCAGTTGCCAAATCCGTGCCTGTACCAGGTTCCTGCAGCCCAGACAGTTCCAGCTCAGCCAGTCCGAGCTCAGCCAGCCCCTCAGCGAACCGATGAGCCTGTGCGCCCCGAGGACTACTCTAAACCCTACTGCGAGTTCATGTCATCTAACCCCACTATCTTCCACGCCGTGAAATCCTTCACCAGCCAGCTCGAGCAGCACGGCTACAAGTACCTCTCCGAACGTGCGGTGTGGACATCGGAGCTGAAGCGGGGTGGCAAGTTCTATACCTCCCGCAATGGAAGCTCATTGATAGCTTTCAACGTTGGATCAGAATATCAGAGTGGTAACGGTGTGGCCATCGTTGCTGGCCACGTGGATGCCCTGACCGCCAAGCTGAAGCCTGTGTCCAAGCTGCCCAACAAGGCGGGCTTCGAGCAGCTCGGTGTGGCCCCGTATGCCGGTGGTCTCGGTCCTACCTGGTGGGACCGTGATCTTGGCATCGGTGGTCGTGTGCTCGTCCGTGACCCGGAGTCTGGCAAGGTCGAGACAAAGTTGGTGAAGCTTGACTGGCCAATTGCCCGTGTGCCTACCCTAGCTCCTCACTTTGGGTCTGTTGCGAACGGACCATTTAACCCAGAGACCCAGATGGTGCCTGTCATTGGTATTGACAACTCTGACTTGTTTGAGCACTCAAAGAAGGCCGAGTCAAGTGATGTCAAGTTTGGCACATTTACCTCGACCCAGCCTGAGAAGCTTGTGAAGATTATTTCCAAGGAGCTTGGTATCACGGACTACAGCACTATTCTCAACTGGGAATTGGAATTGTTTGATACTCAGCCTGCTCAGCTCGGTGGTCTAGAGAAGGAAATGATCTTCGCCGGCCGCATTGATGACAAGCTTTGCTGTTATGCTGCCCAGGAGGCGCTCATTGCTTCTTCGGATAGCACTTCAACTGGGGCTATCAAGATGGTTGGCATGTTCGATGACGAAGAGATCGGCAGTCTACTCCGCCAAGGAGCTCGGTCAAACTTCATGAGTAGCGTCATCGAGCGCATCACCGAGGCCTTTGCTAAGGACAACTATGGCCCTAACCTCCTCTCCCAGACCGTGGCTAACAGTTTCTTGGTTTCCTCGGATGTCATTCACGCCGTGAACCCCAACTTCCTCAATGTCTACCTGGAGAACCACGCACCTCGCCTCAACGTCGGTGTTGCTGTGTCTGCTGACTCGAACGGACACATGACCACCGACAGTGTCAGCGAGGCCATCATGAAGCGTGTTGCCGAGAAGTGCGGATCTACCCTCCAAGTTTTCCAGATTCGCAATGACTCTCGCAGTGGTGGCACCATCGGGCCTATGACCAGTGCCCAGATTGGCATGAGAGCTATTGACTGCGGTATTCCCCAGCTGAGCATGCACAGCATTCGTGCCACTACCGGTAGCTTGGACCCCGGTCTCGGTGTGAAGCTGTTCAAGGGCTTCTTCGATCACTACGAGGAGGTCGACAAGGAGTTCACCGACTTCTAGACGTCTTCACTGTCATATCAGGCCCAGTCTGATCTGATTAATATAAACCACGCATATTGACAAGCCCGTGTTAGGCAGGCTCGCTATACGTTATTCGAGTCTACACACGAAACTACATCAATGTGATTCCGATATAAACTTAGATTCTTCAAGCGATTGTCATTAAACCTATATCTGATTCGACTGCTGTACCTCGACTATATATCCAAGAATTTCCAAACACACATTCAAGAAAACCATGTCCAAGATGACCAAAGAAAAAGAGAAACAAGAGAATGTCGACCCCGTAGGGTAGTAAGTGATGAGTGAAAGGCAGTTCTCAAACTGCGAAAGACCGTAAAGCTCAAAAACATGAGCAAAGAAACCCAAATCCCAATCACGCACATGGTATATCGTAACGCGAAGGACTTGGTGTCTGACAAAAAAATATTAAGCCATAATCAAACAACCAACCCAACCGCAAAGCCCTCAACGCCTCATCGAATCAACCGAATCAGACGAAGGCGAAGCATGAGGCCCGGATCCATTCGCATCAGCAATCGAAGAAATCTGCGTCAACCCCTTCTTCTCCTCCTGAGACCAACTCATGCCATGCCCATGGCCATGTTCATTCCTAAAACCGTTACTGCCGTTACCGGGAACAAGCTCCAGTACACGTTCCGGGTCACCAGCACCATACTCGGGATCTTCACCAGGCGCACCAAGAGTCGAGCCGTCTCCGTTCCAGGTTGAGTTACGTTGTGTTGTGTCGCCGTAGCTTGGGCGGCTTGCGCTGAAAGTTGTCATCATTCCTGGGAAAAGGCGTGCCAGAAGAGGTTTCAGGGTTGGGAGGCAGGCGCAAATTATTCCTGTGTTGCATTCTACTGCGGACCAGGCGGCGGCGGCCACGTTATCGTCTGAACTCAGGTTAGTCTGTATGTCGGGGCTTTGGGGGTTGGGCTGGGGTGCGTACAGGTTGGATCAGTTGAGTCTGCGATCTTTTTGAGGCTGGTTAGACGGACGATACTGGTTATGCAAACACTGGAGGACAAGGTCAGCGGTATATTCTCATGGCTGAGCTGATTTGGTGTAAGAGTAACCCACAAGCCACCCAAACCAAACATAAGCATCAGCGCAAACTTCTGCTTCCGAGGCAAATCAACTGCCATCAATGCCGGAATGGGGATGATCAAGATAGCGAGATCGGTTGCGATATGCATACTAGCGTTCGAGAACCACAGACCAGGCCTGCTCAAACAATATCCTTGGATTGAATCATCCCAGAATTTGGCGACGGGGATACAGTTCAGGAATGCACTGATTACCGCCCATGTACCATAGATACCAAGGATGGTGATCATGACCCAGCAGACGACGCGCATGCGCTGTGTTGGGAAGACGCGGAAGTATTGCATCAGGATTGAGGCTTTGGCACAGAGAACGGCGGCGTTGTAGAATGGGATTGTGAGCCAGAAGGCCTAGTGCGGTGGTTGTTAGATACTGTTTGCAGTGTGTTGACTGGGAAAGCTTACCTTCAACTGTCTTTCGAGGATGTTTGGTGGAATATCCTTGATGTGTGTACCCATTCCACTGAGAGCTTCGACTATATCCAGTCCCATGAAGACATATGAGTTGACCTGGTTCTCCACATTAGCAGTTGGTCCTCTTAGTCTCCCTCTGGGAACCTACCAAGGCAATGATGACCATCCAGTCATTTGCTTCAACCTTTCTCATGAGCTTGATGCGGGTATACATCCTTGCGGCGACGAAACATGTTGCTAAGGCTGTGAAGACAACGCTCACTGTCAAGCCTTGAACTCCGCGAGAGGACATGAATACGCCATCGTTATCCCGCTGAAATATCGCATCGCGAATCTGAAACATATTCATCTTGCAGCGGCACCTTGACCCTGGCAAGGAAATCTGGGGATGATAAGAGCTCTAACCCGGATCCAATATAAAAAGAATGTAGACAAATCTGGGGAATATGCTGAATATGTTGAAGCGAGATCAATAATGGACAATGATGATCCGATCTACAATAATCAGGACAGCCAAGGCACCAGATCGAGGGCAAGACAAATCGGGACCAAAGCGAGCGATAAGAGAAGAATTCCCCAAACCACTTGGAGAAGATGGAGCGGCGTCGAGGAGATTGCCTTATGTATAAGCTGATCTGACAAGGGGACCCATAAACAATGCAGCCAGGCCCAGAAATCCAACGACAAAGGCGAAGATGCACATCCCCGTCTCCACGAGAGCCAGAATTGAACTTATCAATGATCTATTACCATTTCGTCCCCTCGCCTCCTCGGACTGGCGGACCGATATTTAGACGCGAGACAGTAGTCCAGTCTGGATGAGAGCATGGTTGCAAGGTGCAGCGCAAGGGGCTGCATATAACGAATCGGGCCCAGAGTAGATCCCGAAAGAAACGATATGTATGTTTGGAACTGGGTTCTAAGCTTTGGGTTTTCTCCTTCCTTTTCCTCATTCCATCACATTGCATCTGCAAATTGACTCTTTGTGGATGATTTTTTCTACACGAACGAGGAAGAATTATACTTTGCAGGGGTGTAGATAGATCAATCGTTCTGAAACCTCTGAAAGTCACGCCCGTTTGCTCTCATTAGTTCTGAGTGGTAAAATAGTCGTTGATCATCGCGACAATCGCATCTGAAAAGATCCGCCCGACTTACCGATCAGATCAGGTATGCATTGGTCAGTGTGCCTTGATTCCGATGAATTCTGATACGTGGCGGTTTATAATCTGGGGATATTAGAGTGACCCAAGCTGCTGGAATTTCAAAAGTAATAGTTGAAGAAATTCCAAATATATTGTTTAGATGTCCGGGCGACATGCTGCTGACTTCAACGTTCAATCTCCGCAAAAAACTCGACGGAGATCATCTCCTTTGGTGTTCGCCGGTGGCTTCGAGTAGAAAATGACAGGGAATACTGATGAATATTATGGGTCCGGAGAAGAATATCCTCCGAGCTTCAGCCAGCCCGAAGTATTTACGTATCAATCCGCCCGTTAAGCTTGTCATAGGGGTTGATCTATCTTTGAAGAATCGGAGATCTCTGCTATTTAGCGTCTGTTACATGGCGACAAACCTATTGGGCACTAGAATCTGGATCGTGAGTACTGCATGCGCGTCACTCCACGATACAATATACACATCACATCCCTACCTATGACATCGCCGCAATCCCACTATGGGGGGTGGGCAAGGCACGGACATGACAGAAGAAAATACCAAATTGTGGAGAATGAAACTGCCGGAACCCGAATGCCCTCGATCGATCATACGGCAAACATGGTGTCTCATACCCGATCGTATACATTGATCGAGAAACATCTTCAGTGTATATCCACCCCTCGTTCTGCCCCTCTATCGTTACCTTGGGGATGGTGAGATAAAGTTTCTGCCTGTTTCAAGAGTTGACAGAGAAACGAAGCGCCCACATGCGCCAGGGTCTCAAATTTGCATGTTAGGGCTTTGTTAAGCTCGTCGCACAGGTCACTAGTTGTGCAAGGGGTGCCCCAGAACTTTCCCACAAATATACTGCTTCTAGTAAGAGACCCGAATCCAATTTAAAGTGGACTTCTAACTTTGAATAAGATCTCCTATTCATTGGGCGGCATCACCGTTCGATAGTGGCTGCATTCTTGTAAGGGATGGTCGTTGACCGCTTCTACCCCGGATGTAAACGTGCAAAAGCTTCACTTTCTTAGCTTTAATTGAATAATTGTTGCTGTTTGATGATAAATATAAGATCGAGAACTGATTTCTAAAGTTTGGATCATCGCGGTCATTTGACAAGACCTGTGAGGTTCTATGGGATCGGTCACTCACATCGCACAACATGCAAAGGTGTTCCCAATGCGCTTTTCAGCCCGTGGCAAAACTTGCAAAATGATTCTCAGAAAAGCAGTCATTTCATCAGCCATTGAGATCATCAGCTGAAATGTGTGGCTGAAATGAACTCCACCAATGTGGAGTTGACAAACGAGTTTACATGTCACATCTGGGGCTGATTGCCTGCACCAACATTGATAATTGCGAATCCGTCCTCACAGAAACGACCGCAGGAATATTAACGTATTTTTGGGGATTCAAATCCTATAATTTCGTTGCGTGGTGGCTTTGACATATGCAAGGCGCGAGGTTCGGGGCCTGCATGCATAGATTGCCTGTATTGCCGAGTTGCTAGGGGGTTTCGGTAATTGGAAAATGCGACGGCTGATCGAACATATTCTATTATGTTATTTTGACATTACATCAACTACAACAACCATTGCTCGCAAGCACTCGAAAGACGAGTTCAGTGCGAGTACGATTTCTAGGCCACTACGACGGGTCTGCACTTGGTTCAGTTAGCAAAATCATGGAGGGAAGTGCAGGCTTAAGTCTGGTTCAGTATAGCATATTGCATAGCAGTCCCTTTCTTCTGGCTGCTCGTTGACCGAATACGCTGTGCCAGTATGCAGAAACAACGCAGCTGCCCTTGACAGAATAGCTGTGGATCACCACTACTTGTTCATGCTCCTAGATCTGGCATTTCCTTTCATTTGGTTTTGGATAGTAATTCCATAAGTCAATGTCTCGGATTGAAGCCCTCGGAGAGCCCAAAAACGAGATGAGGAAATCGAAGAAGCCAGTTACCTCACCTTTTTCTATGCCTTTGGACTTCGTAGCCAGCTGCAACAAGGATCATGGATATGAATACTGTGTAATGAACTATTAAAGAGTCTCTCCATAAAGTTTTTAAGCATTTACACCGTTTCATACCTTCTTTTCGCCCTACTTTTGCCAATTCTCGAGTGCCTTACGTAAACCAACTAGATCATATAAAGGCAGGTATTTGAGATGAATTATGATCCATGAATATAACAGTAGGTTTTTCTATATTATCTCTTCTACGTAGCAGACTTCTAAGATCATAGGTCGATAGTGCGATTGTCTTGCCCGACAAAAAGGCGATATTGTCAAAGTGGCCCCCATCAGGATCATCTAGAGACACACACGCTTTGCTGCTTGTCATCCAAAAGAGTGGATTTGGTGTCGCTAATCAGTGCTACTATTTGAGGATTTGGAGAGGAGGGGGGCAGTCAAGCTTCCATTCTTGGAAGCCGGTCGCCACGGTCCAAACTCGCGAATCTTTCCATATAGATATGTTCTTGATATCTTCGCAATAATTCTAGAAGATTGGAGCCCTAGCGATACTTGCGCACCAGCTCTTCCGCTGTCACTTTCTTCGCTCTCCACTTCCCGGTTAACAAACTGTGAGTCTTCTACCGTTTCAGGGTACGTTCTTACCCTCAACTTATAAAAAGCATACCTGTACGGAAACCCGTGAAAGGCCTCGTACTATGACAGTCCTGCTTTTACGCATAATTGTAGGGCCAAAGATTTGTATACAATCTTCCGTAATTTCTCGAACCAAAAGCGTTCTAATCTGATTGAATAACGATGAAGTGAATATGTATCCTTGTGATTCCTGACAACTTTGGTTGAATCCAATCAGCTTAGAACTGAGATGCATTCGTCAAATCAATTTTAACTGATTGATTTAGAGATACGAAGACCAGCCCTGAATTCTTCAAGTATACATATAGTAAAACAACATGTGTTATGCGTTCAGGGGTATTCAGCCTTGTTGCCAATAATGGCACCAATTAAGTGTTCCGACGTGGATAGGATGATTTTTCACATAGCTAAAGTCTTCGAACAGCTACAATAATACTAGACGAATGAATTGAACAGCAAGTGTGAAAGAAAAAAAAAGACCTTGGTGGTTATAGATGCGATAAGATAGGGCCGATAAGAACGCACAGACCGTTCACAGAGAAATTTCATCACGAACATAATCACTTCTTCAAGTCGCCTGTATTTCCTCACTCTCGTTGATCAATAGCAATACTTCTGCTACACAGGTCATCATGGCGGAGACTACGAACACAGTCACCAAGCCGGTCCACACAATCGTGTTGGACGCGGGTCCGATTCTCAAAAATACCCCGCCACTTTCAACCCTCCTAGCGCAATGTGAGGAAATTATCACCACACCCTCCGTGGTGGGCGAAATCCGCGACCCCGATGCCCGCGCACGTGTCGAGACCCTCTACCTACCCTTCTTGAAGCAGCGCACACCCACACCACACAGCTTCAACGTTATCAGTGAATTCGCTCGCAAGACTGGTGACCGAACTGTGCTCAGTCGAGTCGATATTGAGATCCTCGCTCTTGCATACGAACTCGAGTGTGAGAAGAACGAAGGAGATTGGCGGTTGCGAAGTGTCCCCGGACAGAAGAAGATCAATGGCAAGCCTCCTGTGAAGGAAGAGCCCAAGGAAGAACCCGCGGAAGAGTCTAAGGAAGCCCAACCCGAGTCCGAATCTGCGGATGTGGAGGCTATTGCAGAGGGCGTGAAGGAGGCCGTCATTGAGGAGAGTCAAGAAAAGCCTAAGGAGGAGGAGACCGTCCCCGCCTCCAACGAGGACGTCGAGATTGTTGCCGCTGAAGAACAAGACCCAGACGAGCCTGCGGATGAAGCCGATTCCGACGGCGGCGAGTGGATTACACCCACCAACTATAAGAAGCGCCTGGCTCAGGATGAGTCCGGATCTGCGTCTCTTGCGGCTGCGCCGAAGACGATGCAAGTTGCGACCATGACCACTGATTTCGCCGTAAGTACACACAAAACCAGCACAATGAATCACCCACTAATATACTTGAATAGTGTCAAAACGTTCTTCTCCAGATGAACCTTAACCTTCTGTCTACTACTACCCTGCAGAAGGTTCAGCACCTCAAGACCTTCATCAAGCGCTGCCACGGCTGTTTCTTGACCACCAAGGATATGACCAAGCAGTTCTGCCCTCGCTGCGGCAAGGACACCCTTACCCGTGTCTCTTGCACCACCACTGCCAATGGCCAATTCACAATGCACCTCAAGAAGAACATGCAGTGGAACAACCGCGGTAACGTATACAGCGTCCCCAAGCCCATCGCAGGCAGTGCGAACGGCAAGTGGAAGGGCGGCGGTGGCAAGGGAGGTTGGGGCACGGAGCTCGTCCTTGCTGAGGACCAGAAGGAATTCGTCCGTGCCAACGCTGAAGAAGAGCGCCGGCAGCGCCGTGAGCGCGATCTCATGGACGAGGATTACCTTCCTGGCATCCTGACCGGCGAGCGCAACAAGACTGGCGGCCGTACCAAGGTCGGCGCCGGCCGCAACGTCAACTCTAGAAAGCGCTAAGCATGCGTTATGGGTGACTTTGCATCTTGGATTACATGGATTGGAGTTTTGGGGCATGGAAAGAAAAAAGTTTCGTTTCATTTGGTCGATGCCACCGTGCCATTCATGGTGACGATCGACCTGCTCATGAGGAATGACCATGTCTTGTCTTTTTGATTTACAGTTGAACATAGATTATGTAGCCAGTCATACGATTGTATATGAACAGTTATCAAAGTCCTTGTTGTTGACGACCTAGATCAGGTATCATATTCTCTAATTTGTCTAGCTCAAGCCCCGACAAGAATATCCAACGAAAGCAAACCAAGTATGCACATCTTAGCCATCCGTTGACCGCAGAAAAACACCATTCGCCGAAACATGGGCTATGCCGCCCGGTAATACACTTTTCCCAGTGTTGATTGCTTTACTGGGCAGGGGTAGCTGTGATATCCATGTTAGTATTCATGAAGTGCAATTCGAAGGGAGATTCGACGTACCGGACTGCTGGGTGAGGAGAAGACCGTAGCGCTTCTTCAGGGTGACACGGTGACTGTGGAAATAGTTAGCTCCCTGAAATTCCAATATCCAGCAAACATTCACATACCGAGAGTACTTGTCATCGGGAGAGAAACGGGCGGGGTGGGCAGACTTGGTAACCTCACCGCTGAGGACCTGTAGTTGACCGACGTTAGAATTATGCATGGTATAAAACGAATCAGAGGAAGCACTGAGTCCAACGACAAAGCAATTCCTCGGGAAATTGTTCCCATACCTTCTTGAGCGTGTAGACACGCTTGCCTTGGGCGTCGAGAGTGTACTGTTCGTTAAAATTAGAGACCGATTCTGGGATGGAGCTGGCGATGCGTGCGCTTCGCAGATGCGAGAAAACGTACCATAAGATGCATTCTGTGAAGATAGAGGTTAGCAGACTGTCAGAACAACAAGAGCGAGATCAACAACTCACTTGGCGGTATTGGTGCTTCGTTTTGGCTTAACGGCGATAGTGGAGGAATTTTTTTCTCGATGGACCTGAACGAGCTCGGGCCACCATGCTGAGTCAGGCACCGCTTTAAATGGCCGAGCTTCCCGCAAAAATTCCTCTTCTTCGAAAGAGCTGCAAAATAGTATCATCTCTATGAACAGCGCATAGTCACTATTAATGGGCAGAAATGCTGTGGTGACTCTAGTAATTGATATCCAACCTACTCCAGCATACAAACTCAAGGTAAGAACAAACTGCTTCCCTCTTCCCATGCACCTTCACCTTCGGTGATGACACCTTTTATTCATGCTCAGGCAGACGGCACTTTGATTTCTAGCTGTCTGTCAATGATCTGCTGAATTGACTACAACGGTATCTGAGAAGAATCACACCATGACGATTGAACACTTCGCCTGTGAAAGAACATTCGCTAACATCGAATTTTCTTCAGGACTTTGACATTCTAACACGAATTCTTCCAGTAGTGGCTTCAAATGGCCACTACAGTAACCAGCACCGAGAAGCCTGTGTCTACCCAGCCTGCGCCTGCAGAGGCTAGGCCACGGGCTCCTCGTCCGCCTAGGCCCAACTTCAGACATATTCACCGGTTTCCTCTCCCGGTCACTGTACATCATGTTCCTCCTGTAATTCCTCATAACCCTCTCTCTCTTATTAGTGTTGCTCTCTCGTACCTCACATTTCTTATCTCCCCGCCCCATCAAGAAGTCTACTCGGCCTACTTTGACTCGGCCACTTCATCGGTCCATGTTACGGACGAGAATGCCGTTAAGGCCCTGTGGCAGATGGGCTTCTTTGGCAAGGGTAGTCTAAGTCGAAGCGAGCCGAGCTGGCTGGCGCGAGAGAAGAAGCGGAGAGGGTTATTGGGCGGCAAGTCAAGCGAGGAGGTTACAAGACAGCGACGTGAGGAACGACGTGAGCTGAAGCTAGAGCGTGCACGTATGGAGAAGCTGGCCATTGAGGAAAGACTAAAGGCTGAAGCTGCAGCCAGGGAAAATGGCACGACGATTGACCAAGACGATCAGTCAACGGCCGCAGATGGTACGGCTAACGACACAGCAACCTCGACTGAGAAGTTCTCTCTCAGGAAGGCAAAGGAGGCTCGAATGCTTGAGACACGCAACCAAGCAGCACGAAAAGCGGCTGCGACAGATTCAACAGATCAAGCAGAGAAGTCACCAAATGGGAAGTCTGTACGCTTCTCGCCTGTCATGCAAAAGCAAGAGTTCCTATCAAACTCGCCGTCCTCCATGAAACTTCCCGATTCTGTCGTGGATAACATTGAAGCGGACGAGGAACCCATCTTCGAAAATGAAGAGCATCTCCAACTTTCCAAGGAAGAAGCGTTCTTCCTCTCCTACTCCCTCGGCACTTTGAACATCTACGATGCCCCCGTCAAGGCAAGCCAGAACCAGCCGAACTCAATCATGTCAACAACATCGCTCCTTAAACTCCTCTGCAATCATTCCTTCAACCCATCCCGAGATGCCTCCGCCGCCCTCCAACCCGACGATCCCTTCATGCTCTCCTACGTCGTCTACCACCACTTCCGATCCCTGGGCTGGGTCGTCCGCTCCGGCGTGAAATTCGGAACAGACTACCTCCTCTACAACCGCGGACCTGTCTTCTCCCACGCCGAGTTCGCCGTCATCGTCATCCCATCCTACAGCCACTCATACTGGACCGAAACCGAGGAACGGAAGGAATACATTGCTGCCAAACAGACTCGCAGTTGGTGGTGGTTGCACTGCGTCAACCGAGTCCAGGCTCAGGTCTTGAAGAGTCTTGTTGTCTGCTATGTGGAAGTGCCGCCGCCTACTGCTTCCATTGATGATATTGGCGCTTTGCTTGGTACTTACCAAGTGCGGGAATTTCTCGTTAAGAGATTCGTGCCCAACCGCATGCGTGATTGAGGAGCATGTTGTTTCGATCACCTTTTTGTAGAACTTAGGGCTTCCGATACCCTCTCAGCTCATGCTGTTGCATTGAACATGAATGGTTGCATACTTGTAATATCATTGCATAACGACCCATGATGTCGACGATTATTCCCAATACTTTTGTCTCCATTGTAAATACTTTTTTAGAGAATAGACTCGTCCGAGCATGATAAATTGTCGTAAAAATGGCTACTGTACTATACAAACACACTAGTCCATATGAGGTAATATTACTTTATATTTTCACGTGACCTAGTTTTCGCGTCCCTCTCGCGTTCGGGTGCCAGAGAACCAATTTCGTTGGACGGGCATCACACGGGGGATAATTTAGAGCAATGGGTATCTAAGGCACCCATCTTATCACACATATCTATGAGGATATTCTGGGACTCTATGTCGTCCGAAAATGGAGACTCAGGAGGATAGCATCGATTTTGAGAAGCTGAGACGCGACGCGTTGGGGCTAGTATGTACCGACCCTGCAGCGTTCTTCACCCTAATTGGACTAATCCCAAAATCCCCCAGCACTCTCCATCTCAGCTGTGTCACTCAAGTTTTGCAGATACTGGCACCGACCCAAGGAAAAAACCCAGTTACACATACCAAGTGAACAGCGCCTCAGGCACATATTCTCGCCAACCTCAACCCCCGAAAACGCCATCCGACCCCGCAAGATTTTCCACCAGAAACGAACTTACTCCTACTCGATCCCGGCAGCATGAATCACAGCCAATGAGTCTCCAAAGAAGCGATGCCGGGCCGGAGGCTGTACCGGGATCGCAATTCGACAATGTGGATTACGGAGATGGAGCTCCGGGGGACACCCAAGTTGTATCGCAGTCAGTGTACGACAGTCTGATCCGACAAAACGAGGAGTCCATGCGCCATGATTTCACAGAAACAGGGGCCGACGGAGCGACATTGAGAACATTGCACGAGGGTGATAGCGGGCATATCGACCTCTTCGCCGAATTGGACACCGCACGCCACGGGATCGAACTCACCCAGTTTGGCGACGAAAACGACGATGTCAGTAATTCTGACCCAAACGAGTCTTCGCCAATGGGCTTTGCACCCGATCTCTTCCCCGAATCACAACGGTTCCTGGCCGAAACTCCAGCAACGGCTGTGAAAAGGGCCGAGGCTAACGGCGTGACAACTGAGACCCCGAGCGTCTCACGGAATCCGCTTGCTGGGGATATCGAGTCGAGTGGTGGCCTAATGGGTCTAAGTCAAG
Organism: Penicillium antarcticum; assembly: GCF_028974205.1. Lineage (NCBI taxonomy): Eukaryota > Fungi > Ascomycota > Eurotiomycetes > Eurotiales > Aspergillaceae > Penicillium > Penicillium antarcticum. The sequence goes on along the minus strand of NW_026695300.1, from coordinate 3,362,331 downwards.
TCTTCAGAGCCACTCAGGCCCCGTCATCTCCTCTTGTTAACCTGCAGTCGGAACTCGTATCGGACCGTCCATCGCCGAATATTCCGATCCAGCAAGCTAGGATCACCCATGGTATCTCCTCGCCGTTGATGGGTGTCCAAAATAACTTCATGAGAGAATCATCCGAGCCGAACTTGAACTATATCTCGATGAAGGAGTCGCAGACCAAGCGTGACAGGACGTTAGGAGAGAGGTTGACTCGATCGGCGGACAATATCCAATCGGACCAGAGTGACAAAGAGTTCTATAAGGAATCGAGCTTCGTCGAACGTGCAAGACGGCAACGGGAGATCGACGAGGAAGCCGCGGCCCAGTTCGCTGGTCTCAGGGCTCCTGCCAGATCGACATCCAACCTCTCGGCTAGACCAACTTCCCGTCAACACTCACCGCAAGACATTGAAATGGTTGAGCCTGTCGCCAGCGAGGAAGAAACAGAACAAGAAGAAGATAGTGTTGTGCAAGTTCCTCAATCACAAGAGCCTCCTCCATCCTCAGCGGAAGAGGACAAGGAGAACTACGACGGCCCTCCGGTGGATGCTGCCGCCGCCGCCAGTGCCCATGAGCGACTATCTCAGGCACTTGGCTTTGAGGCGATCCAGTCACCAACTGCTATTTGCTTAGACGCAGAACCAGAGGACGTGATAATTCGCCCATGCTCCTTCCGCTCCCAAACAGAACCCAACTTTCGTTCTTCCCAACTACAGGTGAAAGATTCTCAACCATCACCTCAACCAACACCTCAGCCCTCACCGATAAGTGTTTACAACGAACCTGTTCGGATCAACATGAACCAATCTCCATCGCGCTCTCCTGTAAATTCTCCTTTGCTACAACGGCTTCAATCATCTCCTCCTTGCTCTCGACCCGATCAGCGATCAAGACCTTCAAGTCGCCATAGCCAACAAGCTGGGATTGTACCAAATAGCCTAGATGCCAAGTTTGAAAAAAAAACACTATTCTTTGGGAATGGAGATGCACAATCTAGTGCCCCATCTCAGCAACAAAACATGGCCTCATCTCACCCCAAAGAACAAGGACTTGGTGTCAACTCATCTCTGCAGTCTCATGTGACTGAAACCCCTGTTCACCAACGCCTCAAGCATGTTGGTGATATGGCTCGATTGACGAGCATCCCTGAAACAAGTCCTAGTAACCCCCATTGCCATTCCGAGGCTGGTTCCAATGGTGATGGACTGAATATCGAAGACGACGATCTTCCGCTAATGTTCAATGGAATTTCCGATAACAGAAGCAGTCAAATTCGTCCAGCTGGTGCTAGGGCACTGTCTTCGCCACTCAAAAAGCTACTCTCTAGCCCAGGCGGCGGACAACGCAGAGCCTTGACCGAGATTGCGGCAGACCTCTCGCCGCAAGTTGGAATTGGAGGATTTGACATGGGTGGGCTCTTCACCAACGACGACAAAGAGTTCAGAGCTCTTGTCGAAGGATCACCAACCCGACCTAAGAAGAAGCGCCGCGGCAATGATGGCCAAAGTTATATCGCCTCTGACCCGATCATACCTTTCACCCCTCGTGCGCAGCCTCCTAAATCAGTTACACCGCTCCGAGCACTGAACAATCGATCGCCGCCTATCCCCGAAGAACCAGAACCTGTATCGCAGGTACAAGTCCCTGCGACGGATGTCCGGAGACAATCAAAACCTCCACGACGTGTCCCCGAAAATGTATGGGACGTGGAGAACTCGCCTGAGCAGCCCTTCCGCCGGAGATCGAGGATCGGCCAACGACTCGGCCAGCGGGCTATGCCGCGATATTTGCGACAATCGCAAACCCCGGAAAAGGGCACTGGGAAGCCTGAAAGACCCGCACCTAAGCCTCAAGCTGTTGTCAACAACCCACCACCTCATCCATCCTCTGATATCAGAATCGACTCAGATGATCTTGCAGTGTCAGAATCAACCTCGACTATAGCCCCTCCTACTACACCCCGACCATCCAAACCTTTATCAGACAACACGCAGATTGCTCCAAGTCAAGTGATTGCCGTCTGGAGAGGCCAACAACTGGCATACTTCCCTGCAACATGCTTTGGGACACCCCTCGGGGTCTCACAAAGCCATTTCTCGGTCAAATTCGAGGACAGTTTCCCTGTGGAAGTGCCTAAAGTTACCGTGAAAAGATTTGAGCTGCATATCGGAGATGAGGTCAAGGTCGACATGCCTAATGTCCCTAAAGTGACCCACGTTGTCCGCGGGCTCGATGACAAGCTTACTAAAGAAGAGCTAACCAAGGCTGTAGACGATGGCCTTCATCCCATAACAGATATTTACGGTCATGCTACTGTCGTCCTTGGCCCCAAACAACGTAAGAGCCTGCCACATGGTGGACTCGGCGGCATCGAAAACATCATCAAGGTTCCTATTGGCCGTATTTATCTGGATACTATGCTCTGGAAGAAGCTCAAAGATCGGGAGTTTATACATCGCTCCGAGTCTGTCCGGCAAGAAAGCAAGGCTGAAACGCCATCTGAAGCAGCGTCTTTGCCTGCATCTCCCAGCGCCCGCTTCTCTCGCAGTATTCGTCAAGCTAGTGGTATTTTTGCCGGAATGGCATTCGCGGTATCGTACAAAGAGGACGAAGTGTCCAAAAACCGTGTCACCAAGCTGATTGAAGAGAACGGCGGTACACTACTACACGAAGGCTTCACTCAACTGTTTGAAGCATCATCAATAATTCCGAATGATACCCCGACAAAATACCCAGCCAAAGATGAAGCCAAAAACCATGGCCTGCGCCTTACAGCCCTCGCCGAGGATGTTGGCTTTGCTTGTTTGATTGCCGACACACATTCCCGCCGCGAGAAGTACATGCAAGCGCTTGCATTGAACCTTCCCTGTCTATCAGGACGCTGGGTAGAAGACTGCATCGCACAAAGGCGCATCCTTGACTGGGACATCTACCTCTTACCTGCCGGAGACTCAACCTACCTCAACGGAGCAACAAAATCCAGACTTATGCTTCCAACACCTCCATCTACCGCCCGCCTCTCGGAGACAATCTCTGCACGACCTAAACTCCTTAAGGGACAATCAGTCCTCCTGGTAATGGGCCGCGGAAAAGCAGAAGAAAAAAGAAAAGCCTACATCTTCCTCACATACGCCTTGGGAGCTTCGCGCGTCGAACGAGTCCCTGACCTCGGCACGGCCCGGGCCTTGATTGACTCACAATCCCATGCCGGTATACCATCCAGCTGGGATTGGATCTACGTCGACGATGCAGATCAACGTGCTGCACGGTGGATGCTTGAGCCAAAGAGGCAGAAGATTCATCTGACCCATGGACGGAAGCGTAAGAAGTCTACTGTGACTATTCCTTCTACTCCTATTCCGAGTCAGCAACAATCTACTCCCAAGGTTGTTGGTAATGAGTTTGTTTGTCAGAGTCTAATTCTCGGTCGGTTGTTTGCTGAGTAAATGCTTTGCTTTTTTAGTTCTTGATACCAATGTCATATAACATGTTGCAAATTTCTATCAATTTACTACTATGTTTTCGGATTATTGTATATCGATTGCTTTTTGCTACCTTTTCAGGAATTCAATTTGAGGGTTTAAGGGACGTCCGTGTCCGGTCACCTGAGCATTAGTGAGCATGCTCGATATTCGGCCCACTTGGTCTCTCCTCTGGTTTGATAACCTCTGGCTCTTTCCCTTTTGCCTCTTTTCTGACCATTTCCTCAGATAAGTCTTGTTGAACACTAGAAGCTGGGCGTTCAGTCTCTTCCTTGGTATAATCATGGGCATTGCTGGAAGATTGTGTGAGTTGGACGTCTTGTTCAGCATCTTGCTCTGCAGCTGATGCTTGATCAACCACCGGAAGAGGCTCTTGAGCATCTTTCAAAAATTGCGTAGGCTGGACGTTTTTTGCTCCGTCTTCTCTGACTTCCAGGTCTTGGTCGACTACGGAGAGAGGCTCTTGGGCATCTTTCGATAATTGCATGGTTTGTGTTTCTTGCTGCGCACCTTGCTCAGCAACCAATCCCCGAGCCACCACCGAATTGGGATCTTGAACATTTGGCTTTTGGGCCATATCGAGATTTTCGAAATTGTACAACTCCGGAAGCTGGGGCGCCTGCTCTGCAACAGGCTCCGTGCCTGGTGCCTGCCCAGCGGCAGGTGCAGAACCACTTTGTGGTTGTTCGCCAGAGTCTCCAGCAATCGTACCAGTAGTCTGAGGATCTAAATGCTCATGGTCTTGAGCAGAAGCCTCACCAACCCTTTCAGCAATGAAGAATTCTCCATTAAGCACATCCATCAGAACCGCAGCCTCTGCCGGCAAAGGCACAAGCCCCGTCAAAAGTTCAACAGCCCTCATCTTCCGCCCATAAAACTTCTTATTCGCATGAGGTCGCTCAGCGATAAAGCCACCCTCAACCGTAACACCACCATACAACCCCCGAGTCTTTGAGTAAGCGAATACTCCAGCACCGCCTTTAGCCCCCAATATACCGCCTGCTTCAGCACTCCGACCAATAGGTCCGAATGCCATAGAAATATTCCCACCGAGAGTCAAACTTCCGGCCTGCATGAATGTTTTCACAGCTGAATCGGTTGTCAAAACGAATACGAAGTCCGTTAATTCCATGCCGAATTGTCCGCCTGCGCCGACACCGCCCATTCCTATTGCTGACGGAGCTGACCAACTTCCATCTGGGAGACGAGCGACTATCAGCCCTGAGCCGAAGCGGGCTGAGCCTAGGAATCCTGCTCGTAGGGCTGTGAAGATGGCGATTCCCTATGGTTGATTTAGCACTATTCAAGTGGCTAGGTTTGAATTCGTGGCGTGGTACCTTTGCGCCTTTAAAGACTTTGCGTGGTATTTCTCCATCGATCTTGAGCTTGGGGTTGATGAATGATTCTAGGATTGCTGCTGCTTTCTTGCACTCGCCTATCGGATCGTCAGTTTAGGGTTCTTCCTGTATGAGGAAAGTGGAGCATATTTACTTGATAGTGAAGCTGGCAATGGATTGTGAAGTGGGTTCTTCATGGTATAACGTATGAAGTAGTTTCTTGCTGGTCTTTTGCGTGACAATGTCTATGAAGATAGAATTTGACTGAAGAATGGGGGCCAAATGCGCTGTTTGCCTGTTCAGCCTCGGGCTTCCAGTTTGTATTTGTATACGGTCACAACCAATAAGTCCCTATGTCAATTGAATTGGGAATATGCCAGATTGGTGCTCAAGTTAAACGTGGAGGGTTGTTCTATGCTCGTAAGGCGAGGTCTAATAGGGGTTGAGTTGAGGGGCCGACTGGTGCACGGACATTTTAGTACACGCCCAATTTCATACTTTGATCTTACGTCTCGAGCCCCGATTGATTTGAACTAGTGGGGTGTCTAGAAATCACGGCGAGTGAAGTCTTTGCATTAATACCAGTCGGGTTGGATTATTTTAACCTAAATGAATAAGGCTGTCAAAGTCTCTGAGATCTCCAAGACGAATCTCACAGGATTCCCAGAGCAACCCCTCACGACTAAATCTACTCAATTGTAAATTGGCCAAATTGTTCGTACGAGCCATTGTTATGTTGTGAACGATCAGGGGAATCAACCAAACTAAACAGCATTTGGGGCTGATGGTTATGTTGCTCGTTTGCCCTGACTTGGCTGGCCAGCAGTGTAAAAGAGGCTTTCCTAACAGGAGGTATCAATTTTAGGATACGATCTCGTTTCTGATATCGATAGAGACCTACTCAATATCAAGATCGTCTTCTCGGCACAGTCGCAAATGTGGTTTGCAGCTGCTCCCGTGAGCTAACACAAGAGATTCCTGGCTTGGTCGGATTGATCTGTTGCGCATCTTGTCATGAAAGCCTTTGACTCCATATCATGGATGTAGGTAGGCAACGCCATGACATGATGATATCTTGAAAAAACGAAGAAATTACGGTAGTAGTCAAGGCCGAGACAAAGGGTTCGTAAACAAATTTCAAAATACACTGCACCTCTTTGTGAAGGGACGGAGTCATTGGGCTAGGTCTTCAAAGATGTTATTCGAAGTCACAATCTCGTCACAAGAACCTCATTTGCGGGGTAAAGGACTTCTCGCATCCCTTTGCAATCTGTATACCAAGGAGCCCACTCTGTCAAAAGCTACTCTGCATACCGGGTGACGCTAGTATATTGTACAGGAAAAATAGTTTCCATGAGTGATGTAGATAATTATAAATTGGCAGATATATCGTAATGGGCAGTGGGAGAGAGAGAGAGAGAGAGAGAGAAGGGCGGGGGGCACATAGCTTCATGGAACAATGGGTTGTGACAACGTAGGGACAACATCTATTGATTGTCAAAATCTAGGCGACAAAGAAGATTGTGACGGATAACGGTTACGCAGCAAACATCCAAACAAAGTTTTCTTACATTTTCGGATCTTGAAAAATTGAGGCATGATCACGATTATTCCCTGAGGCCCCCGAGGAATGTTCATTGGAAGATCGAAAGTATGAGACGGGCCTGCGCCCCCCGCCCTCGGTGGAGATGCGTTCATGGAAACGGCCTAAGCACGGCGACAAGCGCAGGACGTTATGGCTAATTATTGATCCCTGTTTTGATTCTGATCGAAGACAGAGTAGCCTTGTCATGAGAATGATGATCGAGTACGCAAAGTCACCCTCGCCTCAATCTCTACATCAGAAAAGAAGTTTTGCGCGGTTGTGTTGGGAATATACCCCTGAAGGTCCTGGCTTGAGTATGTCTTACTTCGACCAATCCCTCAAAATATGTATATATCAAGAGTTCGTTTCTCAGGTCTTGGCGATTAATCGGAATAATTGATCTAATCATTGGCGATGTGCATCGAGCCGATCGTCTTGGCTTGAAACAAACCGATCCCACTGGTGAACCCACTGGTGAGCCCACGCGGATCCTAGGAACAAACCGCGCATAGACCGTGTGATGTGAAGTATTAGTTGCAGGATCTGAAGAGCATGTACTTTTATCGCCGTGATAATTTAAGCGACAATTGATGTATCCAACGGAGCAGAACAAATCCAGTCAGCGAACTATAATAGAGTTTGGCGGATAGGGCTGGACCACGGACGTTGCTTATGCATAAATTTGGGACAACAATTTTGGCTCGATATAGGCAGAAGAGGATATGGGACCATCGGCAATTAGCCAATTCAATGCAAGAATCCGCTAAAACTGACTCAAGATAGGATCTTGACGACTTTTTGAGACGGACTGGTTCCAAAGTTCGGGGGCTATCATTACCCCTTCAGTCTATCCTTGATCATTCCAGTCCTTGTCACACAGGAGTCCACCAAACATTGGCCGCGGAATCCGAATCAAAATCTGTAAAGCTATGACCTTATATTGAACCCCTCTCGCTCTTATGGTGGGCATTATCTAGCTTCGATTCTCCGTTGATTGAGCCAGTCGACATGCTTTTGAGGGCTATTCTCGTATCTCTCGCGCTCCAGGTGAGCTGCACGGCGGGGAAAGAATTTGAACGACGGGCTGCCCCCCTTGTTGGACAGACTTTTGACTACGTGGTTGTTGGTGGTGGTACCGGCGGTGCTGCAATTGCGACGCGATTGGCACAGAACGAGTTCAAAGTCGCGTTGGTGGAAGCTGGAGGACATTATGAGGTAGAGTCTCTGGCTGAAGTCCCTGCGGCAGATGTTTTGCCCGTGGGATCTGATCCCAATACCAAGTCTGTCATCGATTGGGGCTTTGTAACAAGGGACCAACCAGGCGCCAATGGGCGAGCCATTCACTACGCGCGAGGAAAATGTCTCGGAGGATCGTATGTTTTCCTTCTACATGGACGAGGTAATTGGTGCTAACAATAACTCTCTAGATCGGCTCTCAATTTCATGATCTATCAGCGGTAAGATGACCTGAACTAAATACCCCGATCCCTCAGCTGACCCCCGATTCAGCCCAACCCGCGAATCTATGGACCAATGGGCCACTACAGTCGGCGATGACAGCTACAAATTCGACCAGGTCCTTCCGCTTTACAAAAAGAGCGTCGAGTTCACGCCACCAAACACCCAATATAGAGCTGCAAATGCCTCGGCAGCCTACGACGCCGACGCATATGAAGCGAACGGAGGCCCACTGCAGGTCTCCTATTCCAACTTTGCCATGCCATTCTCTTCATGGATGAACCTGGGTATGCAGGCTATCGGCATCAATGAAACACAGGACTTCAACCTGGGTTCTTTGTTCGGAACCCAGTACTGTTCATCGACTATCGACCCGGCCCATGAGCTTCGCAGTAGCTCTGAGGAGTCTTTCTTATCCAAGATTAATCCCTCTTCCCTGACAACCTATGACCATACTCTTGCCAAAAAAATTATCTTCAACAAACAGAAGAAGGCCACCGGGGTTGAAGTGAAGGGTCTTCTGGGCAACACCGTCACTCTCAAAGCATCGAAAGAAGTTATCATCTCTGCTGGTGTATTCCAGTCGCCCCAACTTCTCATGGTTTCTGGAGTCGGCCCTTCTGATAACCTGCAAGCTCATGGTATTGATGTTATCGCTGACCGACCTGGGGTTGGCCAGAATATGTGGGATCATCCGTTTTTTGCGCCTACATACCGGGTCCAAGTGACCACATCCACGAAGTTTGCCACCAACCTTCTCTACGCGGCTGGACAAGTCGTCGGCGGAATCCTCACCAAGACTGGACCTTTGACGAACCCAGTCGCCGATTTCCTGGCTTGGGAGAAAATCCCAGAGACTTTGCGCGCCGCTTTCTCCCAGGCAACGAAGGAGAGCTTGGCTAAGTTCACAGACGACTGGCCCGAGGCAGAGGTATGATCAAGATCAAGCTGACGAGAAAGTATGAACGCCATGCTAATAGGGATTATGTAGTACATCTCTGGCGCAGGATACATCGGAGACGTCGGCAATCTCCTGGCAGACCAACCAAAAGATGGCTACCAGTACGCATCCATGCTCGGCGTTCTAATCACGCCTACATCCCGAGGAAACGTCACCTTGAATTCGGATTCTACTTCTGATTTACCCACAATCAACCCCAACTGGCTGGACACTGTTGCAGACCAGGAAGTTGCCATTGCCATGTTCAAGCGCATACGCCAGGCCTTCCAGAGCGACGCCATGGCACCTGTTGTCATTGGCGACGAGTATGACCCGGGTACTCAAGTTAAGACTGATGCTCAGATCCTGGAATGGATCAAGAATAATGTTATGACTCTTTGGCATGCGGCTTGTACTTGCAAGATGGGTACGCCGGATGATGAGATGGCTGTTGTTGACTCTCAGGCTCGTGTGTATGGTGTGGATGGACTGCGTGTTGTTGATGCTAGTGCTTTTCCTTTCCTCCCTCCTGGTCATCCTCAGTCGACCGTCTGTAAGTTTCTTCGTGGTGTTGCTTTTCTGGTCTGTTACTAACTGCTGGTATAGATATGCTTGCTGAGAAGATTGCTGCTGCTATCATTCGGGGCGCCTAATTTCGCAAATGCTCTTTTATTTCAAAGTGGCAACTCTTATGTATTTAATTCCTTGTCGATCGGACAATATAATCCAGTCTGTTTCATCATGTACAATAAAGAAGTTCTCATCCTCCCAATCCGTACCGTGGTTGTCCCAACTATGGGCTACACTGCTTTTATATGCAAAGCATCCTACAATGGCAGTTACTAAAGGAATATAATATACTTTAAGAAGTTGATGGGGAAATGCTCTTTCTATTATACAGTGAACACCAGATTCAGATCCTCATATCGCTACAGAAACCCAAAGTTATTGAAACAAGACATCACACATACTGAGGATGCCCTTATTTCTTGCTCGTCTTCTTCTTGCCCTTCAGACTCTTCATTTGGGCAGCACGCTCAGCTCTTTGCTCGCGCTTCCTCCATGCCAACCAACGGTTGCGACGGTCATAAGGCATAGCAGTGATACCGGCCTTCTCAGCAGCACGACCAATCTGCCAGTTAGCCTCACGGTACATGTAACCGGGACGCCACTGGGGGCCAGACTCAGCATCGACAGCCGCAACGTCAGAGATCTGAACGCCGTTCTGGTCAACCGAGGCAACAAGGTCAGACTGGCCGACAACCTTCTCCACCATAGGCACAGAGACCATGTTGAGCTTGCGCCTGCTGGGCGCATTGCGCGCGTGTGGGAGCTTCTCATCCTTGTTGAAAACAACACCGATGTACCGGCGCTCCGAGTGCTTCAATGGGTCGAGGTAGTACTGGACGTAACCAGCCTGTGTAGCGTAGATAGTGTGGTCACGGCCCATGGCGCAATTCTCGCCGGGGAACCACTTCGAGCCTCGCTGCCGGAAAATGATGCATCCCGGAACGACGTACTCGCCGCCTGAGCGCTTGGCTCCGAGACGCTTACCAGCCGGATCGCGGGAGTGTCGGTTGGCTGTTCCTTGCGAGGCGTGTGAGGCGTAACGCACTTGTGAGAATGGGAGGAGCGTGCGGGAGAGGGAGGGTGTAGGTGTGGTTTTCGGGAATGTGGATGCGGAGAGTGTTCGTAGGACGGATTGCGACTGGGAGAGCGCGGTTGTCGACCGGATTGTTGGGGTGAAGGCTCGCTCCAGCGCCCTTAGAGGCGCCAGTACTCGTGGCTTGAACATGGTGAGTTGTAATTGGGTGTTTGTTGAGTCGGATGTCGAAGCTCCAAAGGGGAAGTTTTTCGTTCGGAGATGGGGCTTGGCGTCACGTGCCGGCCATAGAGCGTAAGCTGGCTTCATCTATATCTCTTCGTTTTGCTCTGTACATCTACGAAAGATTTATTCAACTCTTGTTGGTGTGACCTTGGAATCATGTTGCAAAGCTGGCGCCAAGCCCTCTGGGCTCTTCTTCTCCTTGTATCAGTCGCCCAGGCCCAATTCAACTTCTTCGAGCAAATGTTTGGCGGCGGCGAGCAGCAACAGCGCCAGCAGCATCGGTCGCAGAGCGCTCCAAGTGACAGCGGTCGATACCAGCAGATGTGGAATGGTGGTAAGTTACAATACCGAGATACTCTGGTTTTCTTTAGCGAGTCCCTACTCAAGCGACTATATAACTGACTTGGGAAACCTGCTTATAGCCCAATGCGATAACTATCTGTGCCCCGGAACTCTCGCCTGCGTACACTTCCCACATCACTGCCCTTGCCCGCACCCAGACGTTGAAGAGAAGGTCGAACTCGGAGAGGGAAGCGCTATCTGCGTATCGAAAGGCGGATTCAAGGCAGGCGAAGCTGTGCGGAAAATCGAATTGGCCCGTAAGGGACTTCTGTGATACCATCTATCTTCATATAGCCATTTACTTGGTATATTCAGTTTGCATGCATCGTCGTTGGGATGATCAACTTCATGGAGTTGCCGTTGGTCGGAGAGTTGCGATTGATCTACGCTGAACAGTTTTGGACAAGCACATTTGATAGATTAGTTGGCTACTCATATTGCATTTATCCCTTGAGCCCAATCAGTCCTATACTTCAGGCATTTGACTGATTTTTGGAGCCTTGTAGTTTTTGTTTCTGTACAATATGTACTCTATAGAAAGCATTATTTTTGTAGTTCCAGGTGCACCAAAAATGAAATCAAGACTATAAGCTCAATTGACACCCTAAGTTTCTATATAAATAAAAGAAGCATCTGAAATTGAGCGACATGATTTGCGCAACTGAACGCCGCTATCTCCGTTAAACCCCGCGGCAAACCTTCGTCATCAGAATCTCCCGAGCTTCTTCACTTCCGCCAACTTTGCATTACCAACATCGCCTTACATATTGCACCTCACCAAACACGACCGGCTCATATACCACTATCTGAGAAAACTGCTGGCACATCCAACATTATGTGGAGCTTAAGACTCCGACCACTGCAGAGGCAGTTGGCTCCAGCTCGCAGCCGAGCTCTTTCGAGCTTCAGAAGCCACGGCAGTCGGCGTGGTCCCCGCAACAGTATACAAAGACCGGATCTCATTCAGGCTGCTAAAAAGGTCGAACCGTCGCCACAACCCGAACATTCCGCTCCTGAGCCCCAAGATGCCTACAATCCTAATTACGACCCTGCGCAAAACACTTTGCTCTCTCCTGTCTACCTGCCAGAGGACCCTAAAGGTGTGCTCAAAGAGAATCATCCGGCAGTGTCAATATTGGCAAACTCGGGGGTTGTCGTACAGCGACAACTAGAGATGATGAATGTTATGATGTGAGTGCTGCCAGCACCATTATTTGAAAGTGTTGTCGCAATATTTACTAACCAAATCTTGCTGTAGTGGGTTCGAACAAGCAAACAAGTATGTCATCATGGATGCGCAGGGAAACCACATTGGATATATGGCAGAACAAGAGAAAGGACTGGGCAATGCTATGGCGCGGCAATGGTTCCGAACCCATCGGAGCTTCGTGACCCATGTGTTTGACCGACAAGAAAATGAGGTCCTTCGAGTAAGTCTATACAGCGCCTATGTGGCTTAGCTCTACGGGTTTGTACTGACCTTTGCAGTTCAACCGCCCTTTCTCCTACATCAACTCCAAGATTCAAGTATACGACCCTCTTGATAAAACCCTTAATCCGCCCTCGCCATCTACTTCTTTGCAAGGCGTGACACCTGGCATCACATCTGGTGCACGGGTATCACCACTTAACTTCAATGACATGCGAGTCATCGGGGAAGCCCAGCAGCAGTGGGCCCCTCTACGACGCAAATACAATCTCTTTACCTACCATCAGTCTCCAAACTCAGCGACAGACATGGGGACGCAAACATTTCCCTTATCTGGGTCTCAACTATCACAAGGGCAACAAATGCAGCTTGCGCAAACTTCTAATCAAGGCCAAGGCGAATTCAATCAGTTTGCCTACGTTGACGAACCATTCCTATCATGGGACTTCTCATTAAAGTCGGCAGATAACCAGCTGATTGGTTCAGTCAACCGCGATTTTGCGGGTTTTGCTCGTGAGTTTTTCACTGACACCGGTGTATATGCATTGCGGATGGATTCTGCAGGGCTTGGTGCCCAGGTACCAGCCGGCCACGGCGATAGAGTCCCCGGCATGACCCTGGACCAACGTGCTGTCATGTTAGCCACGGCTGTAAGTGTCGATTTTGACTACTTCAGCCGCCACAGTGGTGCCGGAGGTTTCGGTTTCATGCCGCTCTGGTTCCCCGGTATGGGTGGTGAAGCTGCCGCCGGAGGTGCAGCAGGTGGTGCAGCAGCGGGAGGCGCTGCCGAAGCTGGGGCCGTTGGGGAAGCGGCTGCTGGCACTCTTGGGAGAGCTGGGGCCGCGGGTGGCATGACGGATGGTATGGCTGCGGGCGCCACTGGTGCAGGCGCAATGGCCGGATATGAAGCGATGCAAAGAGGCCATGGAGGCGAGCAACATGCGGCATCGCCTGGTCAACAGGGATCGCAGCCAATGGATCAGGAGGATTCACAGGGCTTCTACAATGAGCCCCAGGATCCTTGGGGCCAAGATGACCCGTGGGGCGATGAAGGAGGTGACGAAGGAGGAGGTGATGATTTCGATTGGTTTTGAAAGCCAGCTCATGTACAATAACTTCTGTCAATAAAGACAGTCTATAGATCTGTAAACTCTGGAACTACCCTCCTCGGACACTGACCCTGACGTCAGTTCAACAACTTCCCAATGTACGATTCATCTAATCAATATTTATCTTTGATCTCACTCGTTCACTTCAATTGATACACTTACTTCAATTCATACTCTCACTTCCATGTTGTTTCACACCCCCCATGTCATTGCCCACCGCCCCGGAATTATTCCATCCCCACTCCGTCGCACTTCATCCCACCAACTCCCCGCATACTCCTCGCCACTTCCCACTCGCAATCAATCCAACCCAAAATGGCGTCCAACGTCGCTCAGAAGCGCCTGTTCCACGAATACAAGAACCTCTCCACAAACCCACCAGAGGGGATCACCGCCGGCCCAGTCTCCGAAGATGACATGTTCTACTGGGAAGCCCTGATCGAAGGCCCAGGCGGCACCCCATTCGAGGGCGGCGTCTTCGCAGCCGAGCTCAAGTTCCCCAAGGATTACCCTCTCAGCCCGCCGACAATGAAATTTATCGGAGGAGGCGTTTGGCACCCGAACGGTACGTGCCCGATATCTTTATTCCGGCTGCTTGCGCATCCAATTCTTTGTTCTCTTTTGACATTTACACAATGCGAGACCTATTAATGACATTTTATAGTATACCCTAATGGAACGGTCTGCATCTCGATCCTCCATCCACCCGGCGATGATCCCAACCACTACGAACATGCCTCGGAGCGCTGGTCGCCTATCCAGAGCGTGGAGAAGATTCTCATCTCTGTCATGAGCATGCTTGCCGAGCCGAATGACGAGAGCCCCGCGAATGTTGAGGCTGCTAAGATGTGGCGTGAGCGGAGACCCGAGTATGAGCAGAAGGTCCGCGATGAGGTGAAGAAGGGTCTTGGACTTTGAGCCCGGCGGATGAAGGCCACGATTCTCCTGCTGTCTGGCATTTGGAATTCTGGACTTGCTTTTTGTTTTCCGAGTGCTGGGACCTTGCGGGAGTCAAGATTTGATGACTGGCGTCAAGGGTGATCTTTTTTTTTTTCTTTTTCTTTAACTTGCATGGCTGGGATGTGCGCTTGTCTCTCGGTTTGTATAGCTTATCTCTATCCCTCGCAGTATGATAGCGGAACAAAATGCATACATTTTCATCAACTGGCCTTTTCTGCCTTAGATATAGATATCGATATACCTCTCATACAAGTATAACCATGAATTTCTCTTCCCTAAGACTGGGCAAAATAGTACTATTTCATTGATCGAAATATTGACTGTTCCATAAATGCAAATAGCTATCAATGTATCAAGGCTAGTTATTGTCACTCCTGCCGAAACATCCTCCGATCGATCCAACCCTCCAGCCCTCCAACACACTCATACAAAATCTCAATCTCAGCCTTCAAATTCAACATCAGCATCCGCTGCAATTCAACCCGCCACTCCAGCGCAGGCCCATCACTAGCCCAAACAGGACTATTCCGCAGCATCGCAACAATCTTCGACCGATCCTGAGGAGTTAACGAGAGAAGAGCCTTGTATCCTGGCGCATCAGGAACCGCTATAATATCTGTCACTCTGACGCCTAACCACTGCAGCCGTGGGAGAATCAATCGAGCATTCTCGTGAACGTGTGCTGCGGATCCGTACTTGTATGTTGACAAGATGGCCATGCCGTGTGGGTCGCCATCTGTGAGGCCATAGAAACGGAGAGGTGGTCTATTCTGGTTCGATGCCACGTTTGAGAGTTTGTGTAGGAATTCGCGGGTTGATAGATCAGGGTAGCCTTTGCCCTGGTTGAGTTAGGTTGTGGTTAATCCACGTTTCTTGATAATAGATTGTCAGAGAGGGATTCGGCGTACTGTAACCAGGATTCCTTCTCCGGCTATTGCTCTGTTATGATAGTTACTGCGTGCCAAACGATGGAAGATTGCCTTTTCGTAGATAGTTGGTCAATAGATATTTCAGGTGTTACTTTAATCCTAGTACCTCTTTCTCAATGACGAGTACCCATCGGGCTCGAGAGATGTCAATCTCGTCATCATTCTCAATGCGAGGAATTAGAGTATCCTGATTTGAATATTAAATTGGCTTATGGATCATCATAGGTAATGGACTGACCTCGGTGGCAGACTGGGCATTAACCACGACCTGTGAATCGCGAATCAACCGAAGGCACCCAGCTATCAGGCCCTTCGCTGCTGCTTCCTATATAGTTATTTCATATATTAGCAACTTTGATCCAAGTTACTGTAGCATCTGTTCAATGTGCATGGGAAGAGATAACGAACCACATTCAACGCAGCTCTGTCCACGCCGATCGTGTAAACAAGGTCATCAATGACACCGTTCACCGTTTGCTGAGAACGAAAGTATTGTGGGTCGATGTAGTATATATCTCTAAGCAACGGATAAAAACGTTCAGCATATCATCTCAGGTATAAATTCCACGTGAAGTCAACCCACCTTTTGGAGATCGACTGCCCACTCCGAATTGCTTTGTCAATGATAGCCAGGATCCGAAGAATGACAGCTAAGATATAATCAAAGACTCTGTCAGTTATTTGGTCTACTAGTGCGAATGTATACTGGCCCTGCGGGTTGAGATCATACTGAACTTCCAAGCCTCAAACGCTGTGGTCCCTGGCCAAGAGTATGTTTTGTATGTTTCGGCTCTGAGATTGGCCTCTAATGCCCCGTTGATCGGATTGATTACACAGGCTGCTGGATTGGCTCTGCGCTTGAGGGTGATTGATGGGTGTGCTTCCGTTGGGGATAGCGAGAGCTCATGAACTAGGTCTGTGAGTGTGTTGTCGATGAATGCTCTGACTGTGGGATCTCGAGTGATTTCTCTACTCGAATACTCCGTTGCGAATGTCTGAGCCATTGCGCCTTTGTTGGATGAAGGGTGACGAATCTGAACACTCGGGTTCTGGAAAAGGAAGGTAGGTTGATCTTGGTCCACCTTCATCTCCGGCTCTACTAAGGCACTTTCCACATTATAGATTCTTTACTATGCAGATTGTGATATAAGAACACTTATCAATTAACTTATTATAATACAATGTAGTTCATCATTCTGTGGAACTCAGTGGCTAAAAATATAAACACACGAAGACTGAGGCTGACTAGGCAAACCGATTTTTGTACAGCAGTGACAAGTTGACACAACAAAGAGCTACATCATAGCAAATATTCAATATCCTTTGCGTTTACTTTATTATCCGCATTTAAACCGAATCATTTGCGCAGAGGTTGTTAAACTAAAAACGCGGCCATATACTTTTCTGCACTAACGACTACTTTTGGTGATCTATAGTAAAACATCTCCGGTAGTTATTCTAGATCTATGTTGAGTTAAGTATTAAGTTCTAGACTTCCGATGCCATGCTCCTGTGATGCCGATTTTCATGGTCCGTGGCTTTTGAGTGACATCCTAACAGCGTCATTGACTGAACATCATTCAAATACACAAAAAAAAAAAAAAAAAAAACGCTTTGATGTCATTTACTCCATCAGTCTAACAATTACTTCGCTGTATATTTTAAACAATGCCAAACGGACAAGGTCCACATGTGCTGTTGACGGGTGCCAATGGCTTTGTCGCCTCTCACATACTCTGGATCCTCATAGATGTAAGCAGTGCGATCGTTTGTCAGAATGCCTCGCTGACACCTCATAGCGTGGATATAATGTCACTGCAACAGTACGCTCCCAAGAAAAGGCAGAAGATATCATCAAAACCCATCCGGACTGGCTGGGCAAGGTAGAATTTGCAATTGTTGCGGACTTCACCTCTGCAAAGCCTTTTGATCATCTATTCGATGATTCAAAGACCCCATTCAACTATGTGATCCATACAGCATCCCCGGTGACATTCTCGGTGAAAGATATCCAGAAAGAGATAATCGAGCCAGCCGAAATGGGGTAAAACCACCTTTTATCAATAAAATATCCATTCGAGATAGCTAACGCATTCTTAGGACTACTGCAATTTTGATAGCCGCCGAGAACCACTGTGGAGCTGCTCTAAAACGATTTGTTCTCTTGGGAAGCGCAGTATCTGTACTGGACTCCTTTGAAGACATCTCTAAGCCAGGAAAGCCGTACACCGAGAAAAACTGGAATCCTGTCAGTAAACCCATTTACATTTTCGAACATACTACAGGTTGCCAACTAAATGACAGGTCACAGCCAAGCAGGCCATTGAGCATAAGGACAATGTCCTTGGATATAATGTATCAAAGACCCGAGCTGAGAGGGCTGCATGGAACTTCATGAAGGAGAAATCTCCCACTTTCGACCTGGTAGTGATCAACCCTGATATCATTACCGGCCCAATGACACACCCTATTTCAGGTCCAAAGTCTATCAACGAGACTAACCAATTCGCTATTGCAAACTTCATTGATGGGACTCACAAGGAGATTGAAGGAGTGAGATTTCCTTTCTACCATTTTGTGAGTTGTTTCCCTATGTTGGAATCCAATCATAGTATGATGCATGAACGTTGTCTAACAAAACATTCAGGTGGACGTCCGTGATGTAGCCCGAAGCCATGTCGACGCGTTAGAAAACTCGGCCGCCGCAAACCAACGCATTCTTCTCATCTCCGGTTTGATCACACCCCAGCTGGTCGCTAACTACCTCCGCAAGAACTTCCCTGAGCTTAGGAGCCGGGTTCCTGAAGGTAACCCGGCCCAGATCTTGCCTCCTGGTGTGTGCCCCACGGATTGGGATACGCGGGTTAGTCTGGATATTCTTGCTAAAGGTACCAAGGATGGTAAATGGGAGTATGTGGATTTGGAGACAAGTATCATTGATTCTGTTAAGACAATGATCAAGAATCGGGTTATTTAGTTCCATGTTATGGGGGAGTATACAAAATATCAAGTTGTTCGACAGAAGTACCTTCTACGCGCATCATCAAGTTTTCAGGTATTAAATCACAATCCAATATACTTATGTTATGTGTCTCTTGTATATTAATCAAACCGATCAAAATTATTTCCGATCGGCATAAGTCGGTGTACCGGTCGCTTTTCCCATCCTCTTTCTCACTTTTCCATTCTTTCTACCTTTCTATCTCGCACTCATCGCTGCGCCCCTGCAATTTCGCCCGCCCATCTATCGACATATTCAACCACACAATTCTCCTTCCTCTTCGACTTCCATGGTCATTCTTTCTTCACGTCGACTTCATTCCGAATCTACTACAAAAGTTTGCTCGGCCGTAAGCCGGAAACAATATCTTGCTCCACAGACCAAGCTTGCAAAAGAAAGGCGGCAGACAATTAGAAACATCCGGATCAATATAAGGAAGAATCGAATTTTGGATCGTTTCAAAGCCGTTCAGATCAGCCAAGCATTTAGTATTTGAAGATGAGAGCCTTATGAGCGCCGGCTAGATTAGTACTAACATGCAAGCGGGAAAAAAACCGATTCATTTCAAAAACAAAAGCTGGGCCTGGGTCGCTCAAGGCTAAACCGCTTTTCCTCGGCATCACTAGAGTTCATCTGAAACCACCTTTGTATTAGGTTATGGGCAGATCATCAGATCATCACCCACGTCCTCGTCCAGCTAATGCTTGAGGGCGTTTCAGTGCATAGTTCTCGGGATATTCATTCCCATCTTCGTCCTGCACCGTCCCATAGCAGCCATTGTAAACAGGAATCCATCCATCTGAATAATTCGGACACAGCGCCGACATGGTATCCCAATCATAGTTTATATAGAGCTCCCATAAGGCCTTGATTTGCACCCTCATAAAACCGCGGTAAGAAGCCTTATCGTACCTTTCTTCGGGATTGTACCGTGCATCAACTACCCCAACAAACCCGTTCCGTTCACCCTTCGCAATCGATTTCAATGATCTCTCATCAATCACGAGACAGGAGGCAAAGCGAGATTTCTCGCTACAATCCTCGTGCTTAATCTTACGCAGATATTTGGCAAAATGGCCGCGGATTTGCTCAATGCTAGCACTACCCCAGCGATTCGGGTCAGAAATAATCACATCCTTATGTGATTCTTCTATCAGTTGCTCAGGGCGGGTTTCATCCCCATCGAGCTCCCTGGGATGGTCCAATTCACCCCTAATCCCCCTCTTTAGCTGGTGGGCCATTCTTTCCATGACGATTGGCCACAATTCCTCAGACTCAGGCGTGTAGACTGTTCGATAGATAATAAACCCCCAAGGGAAATAGCGTGGAGATCGCTGAGCTAAGAACTGGCGGCTACGGCGATTAGCCGCATTATTGAACCATGGCTCCTGCAACCATTTTGCGGAGGCCTCTTGAGTGAGCTCGGGGTGGTACCAGCGTTGTGCCCAGACCGGGTGATGGTAAAACTTCTCAGAATTTAGTTCCTCAAACTGATCGTTAGGCTTGTTAACCGGGTCAGAAACAGATGGCGACGTAGCTATAGAAGTCATGTGTGGAAAGTGATATACCACGAAACAACCAAAGAGAAGGAGAAGGGAAAGATAGTACATTATGGAGATAGGGAGGTCCATTGTGGCTAAACCACGGGAGGGCTCAAATGCGGGTGTTCAAGAAGGAAAAGATTCATAAGGGGAGAGATAAGGACCTAGGAGCCTTAGCGCGGATTCTTTGGACGCGACTCCTAGCATTTATAGATCTTCGGTTTGGCCTTCCCTCGATTATCACCTTGGCAGCCCCAAAACCTAACTATAAAATTCAAATCGTCGTCTATAACTGCTATAGGAGAAGTCACAAATGCTCAGCCACCCACCGATGGTTTTCTAGAAGGCCACAACCTTCCTTGAAGATCTCATTCAGTCACTGTGTTCTAACTAAGAGCTCGTTTAAGTAGGAGATATAGTTGCCAGAGTAGGCCGCGAGCTGCTCCCCGGGGTGCTTACGGGGGTAGGCGCACTAGAGGAGATCGACCATCCCGGGTTAGGGCCGACGCAATAAGCATTTCCAACGACCAACCCGTCGGAGCAATTCGAATTTGTGAGAGCTGGGTTCGTAAAGTGACGCGCCGCTTCGCGTGTAGACGGAATTTCTTGCTTTTCAATAGCTTGAAAAGCTAATACGATCCTACCCTCTTGCTCCGTATGTTTTTGTTGTTGAGGATTGAATACGAATTGGTGGCATAGTGGGTGGGTGAAGAAGGTAGGTCTAATTAATTGACGCGTTTTCGCGTCGCTGATCCCCTTGGTTGTGTGATCCACTCGATTCGAGTGAAATACGTTATACGCCGCAGTCGTGATACCGATGACTAAGCTTCCCCAGCTTTCCAATGTTTGCTCTACCCTGAGCTTTTTGTCTTCAATCAACACTCCATTGAGCATGCCTTCTACGCCTCATATTGGTCCGTGGAGGACACCAGCTCAGGGCCATCTCACCCCTGATGCCAATGGAGATCTGCAGACCGACTATACTCGCTGGCGATTGGTCGATGAAGAAGGCCGCCAGACATGGCGGTATCTCGAATCCGACGAGGAACTTCAAAAATGGCCGCAGTCAATCGCAGACAAGTACCATCTAGGATTGCCAACGGTATGTGATCATTGACATCATGTCATCTCAATCTTAGTTCTAACGCCAAGATAGGGTCTTCCCGAGCTTCCAGAGGCCAAGACGCCCTTGGAAGCTGCCGAGAATGGTCTGTCATTCTTCTCACATCTCCAACTCGAGCCCGGTAACTGGGCTTGCGAGTATGGTGGCCCAATGTTCTTGTTGCCGGGTATTCTGATCACTTATTATGTGACCAAGACCCCGATTCCCCCTGAGTATGCAACAGAAATCAAGCGTTATCTGTTTGCCCGCCAGCAACCCGAAGATGGTGGTTGGGGCCTGCACATTGAAGGTCACAGCTCTGTCCTCGGTACTTCTCTTAATTACGTTGCTTTGCGTTTGGTCGGTGTCGGCGAGGATGATCCACGCATGATCAAAGCCAGGGGCCTCCTGCATAAGTTTGGAGGTGCCATCTACGGACCCCACTGGGCCAAGTTTTGGCTTAGTATTTTGGGTGTCATGGAATGGGAAGGTGTCAACCCAGTTCCACCCGAGCTTTGGTAGGTGAAAGTTATCATCAGTGTACGTGGCCGTTGTTGACTGGCTTTCTAGGCTTCTTCCCGACTGGGTTCCTTTCGCCCCTTGGCGGTGGTGGTGTCACATGCGCCAGGTCTTCCTCCCAATGTCCTACCTGTGGTCCAAGAAGTGGTCTCATCCTCTGGATGATCTGACAAAATCGCTCCGAGAAGAGCTATACACTCAGCCATATGATAGTGTGGATTTTGCTGCACACCGCAATTCCATCCACGAGGCAGACAACTACTACCCCAAGACTTGGTTGCTTAACTTTGCTAATGATTTGCTGGTTCGGTTCTGGAACCCCTATCTTCGACACCCTAGCATCGTTAAGCGCGCTGAGGATTGGACTTGGGAGTTGATTCGCATGGAAGATGAGAACACCAAGTATGCGGGGCTGGGACCCGTCAACAATCCAATGAACATGGTGGCTTGCTTTATTCATGACGGCCCTGACAGTTACTCTGTCCGTCAACATCGGGAGAGATTGAATGATTACATGTGGGTCAAGGGCGAAGGCATGCTGGCTAACGGAACCAACGGTGTTCAAGTGTGGGACACGGCGTTCATCACCCAGGCCATTGTGGTTGCTGGCTTCGCCGATGACCCCAAATGGCGGCCTATGTTGACCAAGGCCTTGGAGTTCCTCGACGATCACCAGCTACGAGAGAACGTTCCAGACCAAGAAAAGTGCTATCGCCAACACCGCAAGGGTGCATGGCCCTTCAGCACTAAGGATCAAGGTTATACTGTCAGCGACTGTACAGCTGAAGGTCTTCGTTCAACACTGCAGCTGCAGGAGATGTATCACTTCCCGAAGTTGGTTCCGGTGCAGCGATTGAAGGATGCTGTGGACTGTCTCCTCCTCATGCAGAACCCCAGCGGTGGCTTCTCGGAGTACGAGATTACTCGTGCGTCACCCAAGGTAGAGTGTCTGAACGCGGCCGAAGTCTTTGGCGGAATCATGATCAGTTACGACCACCCAGAATGCACAACTGCCTCCGTGACAGCACTATCACTGTTCAGCAAGTTTTACCCAGATTACCGTGCCGATGAAATCAGGGACGCCAAGAGGAAGGCCGTCGCTCACATCAAGCACGTGCAGCGCGCCGATGGTAGTTGGTATGGCTCTTGGGGAATCTGCTTTACCTATGCTGCCCTGTTTGCACTTGAAAGTCTGGCCAGTATTGGCGAGACTTATGAAACAAGCGCGGACTCCCGTCGGGGCTGTGATTTCTTGATTGAGAAGCAGCAGGCTGATGGTGGCTGGGGTGAGTCGTATCTCAGCAGCTCAACCCATCAATATGTACAACATGAGAAGTCTCAGGTGTGTCAGACGGCCTGGGCTCTTCTTGGACTCATGGAGGCCGACTACCCACACAAGGAGCCGTTGGAGAAGGGCATCAAGCTGTTGATGTCGCGTCAACAACGAAACGGAGAGTGGCTACAAGAGGCGATTGAAGGTGTTTTCAACCAGTCCTGGTAAGTGTTCCTGATTTGATTGTGAATTGTGAATTGTGAATTCTAACAGACTCTATAGTATGATATCGTATCCTAACTACAAATTCTACTGGCCTATCCGTGCGCTGGGCCTGTACAGCAGGAAGTATGGGAATGAGAAGCTCTAGGCTAGATCACCAGGGGAAAGGCTCTCAGGCGGGAAATATGTACTTAATCAATAATAAGACTAAGAAGCTACCTGATATTTACGACGTAACGCGACGATGTGATGACTCTGCCGCGTTTGACTGCCAAACAAACGACCGATTGTTCTTGTAATATGCAACTTTTTCTCCTTTTCTTTCTTTCTGGTTCTCCTCCCTGTCACGCATCAAACAAAAAGCCCCTGTATCTCAACAGTCGGTGAGGGTATGCGCCGGACCGCCATCTCCATCCAGCCTTGGCTGAAGTGGAACCGCAGAAACACCCGGCCCTACCTCCAACGCCTCCTCTTCGGCCTCGAGTTCACTCTCCGCGAGCCCCAAGACCCCTCCTACGCCGCAACCGTAGCCGCAATGAACGCCGCAGCTCAAGGTGACAAGGCGCTTAAAAGCTCCGACCTACCCCTGGCCATCCAGCACTACACCCAAGCTCTGACGGAGCTACCCCGCGCCCCGGCCTACTACATTTCGCGCTCGACCGCCTACACGCGCCTCAAGTCCACTGACGGCGGCCCCAACCCTCAAGCTGCCCTCCGCGATGCTGAATGCGGTCTTATCCTCGCTCGCGAGCGCGGAAAGCGTGAGCTGATGCTCGCTGCGCAGATGCGCCGCGCTATCTCGCTGTACCAGGTTGGCCGCTACGGAGATGCGGAATTCGTGTTTACTATCGTTGATGGGAAAGCTGGTGTGTCGGAGCCGGAGGATAGATCTGCTGGTATCCAGGCGGCTATGTCTGGTGTGAAGAAGGGTCCTCTGGGTTCTGAGTTGCCTGTTTGGCTCACTAAGGTGCGCAAGGCCATGCGCGGGCTGTCTGAGGGTGATGAGAAAGCTGTTGTTTCTGTTGTTGAGATTCCGGAGAATGTCCAGATTCCTACTGAGGCTGAGTTGAAAGCTCAGCTGGCTGCTATTAAGTCTGGCAGGATTGTTGGTGCTGTGAAGGCACAGGAGGGTGTTTCCAAGGCTGATTCGGCTCCTGTTTCGTCTGCCATTGCTGGATCTTCGGCTGCTCCGGCTCAGAATGCTAATATCGGTGCTGCTGCCCCTGTTCCGGAGAAGGTGCGCCATGAGTGGTATCAGTCTCAGGACTCTGTTGTCGTCACCCTCTATATCAAGGGAATCCCCAAGGATAAGGTTACAACTGACCTGAAGGAGGGCTCGGTAAGTCACATCTTTGTTCTTCGCCCTTGCATCGGATGCTGACAAGCTACAGATCTCTCTACAGTTCCCTCTTCCCTCTGGCTCCGAATATGACTTTACCCTGGATCCCCTCTACGCCACCATCAATGCCTCTGCTTCAAAGGTATCTGTCATGGGCACTAAGATCGAGATCACCCTGCAGAAGCAAAAGGCAGGCCAGAAGTGGAGTGCTTTGGAAGGCTCTTCCGCCATCGCGGGGCTGACCGACCGCCCCGCTGCGCCTGCTGCACCAGCTGCCTCAGGTCCGTCCTATCCCACCTCGTCCCGCAGCGGCGCCAAGAACTGGGATCAGGTTGCCTCTTCGCTTACCGAGAAGAAGTCCAAGGGAGACTCGAAGGATGGCGCTGATGATGCCTCGGATGATGAGCTCGGCGGTGATGCAGTCGATGGATTCTTCAAGAAGCTTTATGCGAACGCCGATCCTGAAACCCGCCGCGCCATGATCAAGAGCTACACTGAGAGCCAGGGTACTTCTCTGAGTACCAACTGGTCTGAGGTTGGAAAGGGCAAGGTTGAGGCTCACCCTCCAAATTGATGGCTCACGACTTGCTTCAATTCGCTCTGTCAAAAGACTTGATTTCATGATTCCATATGCTATGCCGCATCCAGCGAAGGTGTTCTGCCAAATGTCTTTATTTTTATCATCACCCATGTCAAACTAGTTTCCAATTTACTGGCTTAACCTTCCTGGGACATGGCTCATGGCCTTGAACCGTACTTCAATTTGTAACTACCGGGATTATGCCCACTGTCATAGTAAGAAGACTGGGTCTGAAAGAAAACCGAAAAATATCCCCATCCCATCTTTTTCCCAGCACCAAACTCATTCAGCCCTAACTCATCTCATCTAGGGACATCTTAAAACACCTGTTGGAGCAGTCCAAGGATTAACCGACTTCCCATTAGCCCCCCTCAGAGCAGCACTGAACCCATTCCCAAACAGCTCAATGGAGAAATAACAACCAGGTGTGGTGGGCGATGGTCCCAAGAACGAAGGGGCATCATAATACCTCACAACGATCTCGCTTGGCAGAGCAAGTCTCTCTCCCGCACTCCTCATCAAACCGCCTTTCTCTATATTCAATTGCTCGCACAGAATCAACACTTGGACCGGCTGGTTCCCAAACACCGTGCTCTGGATACCTGTGTAGGTCGTGCAGAGCTTGGTCATGGCACCCTGCTCCAAGTCATTCCCAGTGGAGATGTTAGCGGCCAGGAAACCGTGTTTGTTGTATACGACCACGATGCTGCAAGTGCCGAACCCGGTCATTGAGACATTTGGGTAGCTGCTCCAACTACCGTGGGCTGTCTGTTCGGGCATCACGTTCATTGTTGCGGGTTTCTTTGCACGGGAGGTATCTTCGGAACGGGATATTGAGTCGAGTTGTTGCGTTTGGGGAGGCAAGAGAGCTCTCGTCTTGAGAATGAAAGATGATTGCTCGGGTGGAAGAGTTTACTAGGGCTTGCTTTGTCTGCTCGGCTTTGTGCCTTGGTACTCTGCTCAGTCCGACTACATCTACCCCGGGGGATTCCACGACTCTATATATAATCAACACGCGAAAAAGAAGAGATCAAGATGTAGACAGTTGGGCTGGAATCAGTAAAAACAGATTCTGCAAAGTCCAGCACCCAATTCCGATGCAAACTCCCGGGTGGGAGATACAGTTGGCTGGGAAGACACCACAGCAACCACAGCAACCACAGTGAGCTCATAGAACCAGAAACCACGATTTACAGTAGAGAAAAAACACCTCCACCCCGAACCGTGGATTACACCTGCATAAGTGAAAATAGGCAAACTCAAAGCCGAAAATGATAGGCTGGTGTTTCGTGAGGGCTCAGACTTAGCCTGGGTGCTATTCGTTCTCCGTGAAACTTATATTTGCCGCCGGCCCCCCCTAACCCGCCCCAAACTCCCCTCGTTACATCCACTATAAGTGATGTTTTCTTCGTAAGATTTGCCGACTTTCCTTCTGGATGCCCGACATGATCGGCTGCTTGCTTTAGTGTGATGGTGTTTCAAGGTATTTGCATAAGTAATCCTGGGAGTGGTTGGCTGCCGTGCCAAGTTCTCTACTAGGGGTCCTGGTGAGAACCGTTGTATCCCGCAGGTGTGAGACCAGATGGGCTTCTTGGGCATGATGTGGGATGTTGGGAGCTGGGAGAGCTTGCTTTTTGATATATCGATCCATGTCTTATGGCGTCACGAATCCAATCGCGGATCCCTAATCCCTGTTCTGTACCGAACTCTTCCCTTGTACTTTGCTGGCGAGGTTTTCGTGTTGATATTGACCGCTAGTCTGGGCTTGATCATGTTCCGGGGGAAAGAAGAAATGTGTCTTGCAGGTGTTGCTTTATTGGCTCATATTTGGCCAGTGTTCTGGGCTTAGACTAAGGTTCGAAGGGAACTCTTGAGTCCGATCATCAGATGGCGCTTCTGAACAGTTCCAGCAAGTAACGGGATCGGAAACAAATAGACCTTGCTGGGAGTAATCGCATCCTGGTCATACAGCTCGCGTGTCCACCACAGCAGCAACGTTCATTCCGTATCATCCTGAATAGAATATCTTGCATGGGTATTTTGCCACCGTTAGCGAAGAGCAAACAAAGAGTGTACACAATAAGGGAATTATATGACTATGATATCGGACTCAAAATG
The DNA here is from genome assembly GCF_028974205.1 of Penicillium antarcticum. NCBI lineage: Eukaryota > Fungi > Ascomycota > Eurotiomycetes > Eurotiales > Aspergillaceae > Penicillium > Penicillium antarcticum. Next base: position 3,335,210 of record NW_026695300.1, on the reverse strand, counting down.
TCAGATATCTCAATAGATATAGAATTAGAGGTATGCCCTTACCCGAGACGATCGGTGTCCGCAATGTTATTGACCGGCCTTTGGTCAACGTGCATAACCAAACGACGATATCGATTTCTTGTCTAGGTGGACAGCTTGAACGTGGCTCCAATGCCTGAGTCGACCAGGAGTCGACGATTCTGCCCCATTAGTCGGTTCCATGATAGACAAATAGAAGTGCTGTTTATTGATTTTGGAGCTATGAAGTGTATGTATTCAATGGCCGGCGTGACCGTGTTCTCAGTATAATCATTTCGTTAATCTTACATGAGCCGTTTGAGTGGCTACTCCTGGTCATCATACTCATCATCAGCACCCTTGTTGTCACTGTACAGGAAGAACTGGGCGAAGATCGCCATATCCAACAAAAGGGTGCCAGCACTACCAACAAGCCAGGACAGATTGACCAGCACATACCGCCCATATAAGGCAGCCGCCTCACCGGGGTGGCACTTCTCGCGGTGACGATGACCCATAGCACCCACAGAAGACGATTCGCGGTGGCAAACAGGCGAGTATGCCAAGATGGACAGCACATATGTTAGGTTACCAATGCAGGCAAAGAGGAAGAAAAGCAAAGAAACTCCATCTGTGGATTTGCGGCGGAAGTTCAGGAGGAGCTGGGGCAGACGGGATCCCAGGTACAGTACTGCGCAAAGGTACCCGAAGACTTGGCCGAGGACGTCCATAGTAAGGGGTTCCGCATCAGGTGCTGAGGACTTCGAGGCTGGGCTGACGTACCATCCCAGCACACCCGCGGCACAGACGAGAGCCACGGCGGTAGAATTGAAAAGGATGGTTTGGACGGTTGAAATACGGCGACGGCGAGCTCTTTCGGAGCGGCTGCGTGAGGAGTCGGGCTCGACGAAGGGGGTTGCAGGGGAGAGATGAGTTCCATCCACTGATGAGTGAAAAATATCATGGTACGAGGCTGCTGAGTGTCTTCTTCCCTCCGAGGCATGGGCTGGGCGTGTACCTTCTTGGGAAGAATGTCCAGCTGCGTTCCGGGCAGGTTCTTGGGGTTGAACATGGCCGTTAGACTTGGGAATCAGTGCAGATCTCTCAGTTGGTGCTGGGTGCTCGGCGCCACTAGCCTCGGCATCGCTGGTACCATTGACTGGTGTAGCTCCCGGGGTGGGCGACGGAGACAACTCGTCTCTGAGGTTGAATCCTCGGTAGTAAAAGCATTGACCCAGTAAAACTATGTCCGCTAGAGTGTAGTACACAGCAAGGATAATCATGGTGGGCAGAACACCCTGCATGACAGCACCGAGAATATTGAATACATCTCCGGCCAACCAGACAATCAGGAAAAGAAGAGAAAGACCATCTGCAGAGCCGCGTCGGAAATTTTCAATAATCTGCGGAGAGAACACAACTACCCAGCAGGCAATTGAAATTGACCTGAATTGAATTGGGTTAGTCTTTGGTTTGAAAAAAACGCAATTGACAAAATCGAGAGATCGTCGGTCTCAACGGATCTACCTGTCACACACGTATGTATGCACTGAGATGCACCGTAAGGACCACATAAAAGAACAACAAATTCAACAGAAATGTAACTTTTGAGACTTACCCACAGATGCCGCTCAGGGCCTCAATGTTAAAATTAGCCGCCTGCGAGGGGAACATGTTGCAGGCGGAACCGTATGATTCAGAATGCGAAAATTTTCGCTTAGGTATCAAGTCTAAGAAACAGTATATTGCACAAAGAGAGTTGAACACGAGTCAAAATACATGGGCAATCCAGCTCTGTACAAGTCGACAAAGTAACAATTAAAGCGGGAAAAGAATTGGAGAAAGCGGATGGAAGGTGGATGACGTCTTGGGCCGGTCACGTGCCAGGGAGTATAAACGGAGAATTCAGCAGGCAGGACGTGTATTTCTTCCTATTTCTTGCTATTCCTAGCTGAAAATAAAATCAATGAGGATGGACTACCTATTGATGGTCTCATCATCTTGAATCAAGCAGCAACCTTCATGATTTGCTCCAGCTTGTCCTGGAAATCACAGAAGATGTTTACAGCCTAGACATCATTAGCACAAAAGGAAATGTAAATTATACTAAGTTGACATACCTCAGTCAATTTTATCTGACTAGCGCCACCAAGGTCTCGTGCAAACGTGATCTGATAACTCCCCGGATCATTCACGAAAGACACGCCCTTCGCTGGAATAGGCAAAGTAGGAGCAACATCAAACAGCGAGTTAACATTTCCAGTGTAAGGTTGATTTAATTGACTCAAAAGATGAGGTGCAATGGTAAGATGATTTACTCCAGCAAGGAAGTAAATCTCTTCAACAGAGGTCAAACTAGCGGGCAGGACCTTTGTGGAAGCATTGATCGCTTTGTAATGTTTCTGTATAGCTGCACAAAGCGGGAGTAACTTTGCCTGGTCAACGAGCCTGTCAAGAAATAGCTCACAGTTAGCTCCATAAATAGGCACAAATATTTAAACTTACCCAGTATTGACCTGAACCTTCAATTCATTAACATAAGGCGCAATATAAGTGCACCCAACTTCAGCAGCAAGAACAGCCTGCGCCATACTAAACAGCGTAGTAGCAAGAGTACACACACCAGCCAGCTCAAGCGTGCGACAGGCCATCATTCCTTCCCACGTACTTGGGATCTTGATAGAGATGCGATCCACATCGAAACCGGGATGGACGTGCTGGAATAGTTGGACAAGACGTAGTGCATTGATGACTGTCTTCTCCGACGAGTAAGAGTAGTATGGGTTTGTCTGTACATGGACTCGTCCGCGAATGTGCTGTGCCATTCCGGCGGCCATTCGCACCATCTAGTATTTCTTTTAGTGGCAATTTTCTTTGAATTTGGTATTTGTTGTTATTCGAGACATACCGCGACCTCGACGGCTAGTTCTTCAATCGTGATCGAGGAGTACTTTGCATGCAGTGCTTTCGCATCGGCTAGCGATGTGGAAATCACCTCGGCGCGTATTGGTTTGGAGAGCTCGCCGAAGGCGATGGCCTGGGCGGTTAGCACCCGCCTTACGATTAGGTGCATTGAGCCATACTTGGTTGGAAGTGCAGTCTTGGAATGGGCCCAGAGTTTTGGCAACTATGACCTCTTAGATTGTTGTTCATAGGCATGTGTTTGTTGCTAGGTATCTTACCTTCTTCGTCCATTGTGTCGCAGTCAACAACCGTGCGCGAACGCATGTAGTCAAGACCTGTCTGGAGAGCCATCCTATATTATAGAAAGAAGAGAAGATTAAAATTCAACCGGCTGATATAGAAAAACCCGGACACAAAGTCTGAAAAGGTGAGTGATGGAAAAGGAGAGATGATAGACATCCCACCTTCTCCGGATAGAACCCCAGATGGGCTATTATTGGGGGAATTCCGGGGCCCCAACAGCCCACCAAGTGGCAAGTCCAGGCACTTTTGCCCGAGTACTTCAGATGTTGGACTACGTTGCTCCGAGCTGCATGTCAATTGAGGGGTAGTGCTTAGATTATCCCAATCAGGTAATTGTTGGATTGTAGGACAAGAAATATAGGATTGATATATGCCTGAAACGCCCCGCGATGCAAAATGGATGATCCTCCTGAAGTGCCGAGGTATCAAGCTAGTTCTTAATGCTTTTCTTTACCCTTTTCTCTATTTGGCCTGGGTGGCCAACCACGCCTCGTGCGTCTTCTTCTGGCGTTCCCAGTCTTTGCGAAGCTTCTTCGCGCGGCTCTTGGTGATCTCCTCGCCAGCGGCGTCACGGGTAGGAACACCGTCCTCGTCCCAGGCGCTAAACTCGTTGGTGCGGAACATCTCCAGATGGCTCAGCTTGCCTTTTTCGGCCTTCTTGAGAGCTTCCTGCTCCTTCTTCGCCTTCTCTTCCTGCTTTTGACGAGCACGGATTTCCTTCTCCTCGCGTGCCTTGAGCATCTCCTGGGTAACAGGTCGGACAAGGGCGGGTTGGTTGTCCCGGTCCTCGAGGTAAACACCAACATCGAAGAGGTCAATGTCACGCACTCGGTCGCACAGGGACAGGATATCCTTGCCGACTGAATCAGATGACTCCAGGGACACAACCTTGTTGCGGAAGTTGGAGTAAAGCTCCGCGTAGGGCTTGGCGCATTCGGAAGCCTCTTGCGGGGCCGGTGCGGCGGCGACGGCGTCCTCGATATCCTTGGCTGAGATGCCAGCCTTGGAGCGAGCAGCTTGGCGCAGAGTGTCACGAATGGCCGAGAGGGGGTACAGGTAAGCCTTGGCCTCTTCGGGAACATCAATACCAGTCCAGCCAAGCTCAGCAGTGTCAGCCGAGGCCGTACCGTTAAGACCAAAGATGTTGACGATAGAGGTGACCCATCGTGCGGCATCCTCGGCGTCCTTCGGGTTCAAGGTAGCCTTGTCGACAACGTTGAACTTGGTAATGAGCTCCGAAATCGACTGCATGACAGCTGGAGTGTTGAAGGAGTCGCAAAGCTGCTCATCGACAGCCTTCTTGGCAGCTGCCAAATCAGCAGCAAAGGTGGTGTCGGTACCAGACGACTGGACAGCCGAAGGGTTCTTGACCTTGAGGAAAAAGTTGTTCACCTTGTCCTCCCACGAGCTGCTGGTGTTAACCAGCTCATCTGTGATCTCAACGCCGTCCTTCCAGCCACCGAGAAGGAAGACAATACGCAGACTTCTCGGAGTCCAGTCCTTTCGGTCCAGGGCTTCCCGAATGGTGGTGAAGTTCTTCAGTGACTTGGACATCTTAGACCCTTGAATAGACAGATGGCCCATGTGCAAGAAGTAGTTGACCCACTGGTCATGCTTGTGGTCATCATGCCAGTAGGCCTCACTCTGCGCAAGCTCATTATCGTGGTGGGGGAAAGCAAGGTCAATACCTCCGGAGTGAATATCCATCTGGTTACCGAGCCTGGCAGAAGCCATGGCCGAACATTCAATGTGCCATCCAGGGCGACCCTTGCCCCAGGCACTAGACCAAGCCGGCTCACCGGGCTTGGAGGACTTCCAGAGTGCGAAATCAGAAGCACCACGCTTCTCTGTGGTTTTGCTAGCCAGAGAACCTTCACCTTCTGCAGCCAACTTGTTGTCAGACCGACTCCAGGGCTCAAGGCGAGCGTATGGGTGACCTGCGGCCTCGAAGGCGTTGATATCGAAGTAAACCGATCCATCTTCAGTGGCATATCCAAACTTGTTCTGAACAATGCGGTCCACGAAAGCCGCAATCTCGTCACCGTATTCCGTCACGCGAGTCAATTCAGTAGGATCCAGAACATTCAGGTCCCGCATATCGTTAAGGAACCGCTCCTCGTATCTCTTAGTAAGCTTGGTGAAGATGCTGTGGTCGTTGGCATCAACAGATGCACCCTTGAGCGCATCAAGATAGGGAAGAATGAGGTCTTGCGCATCCGTGTAGAAGGTCTCAGCAAACAGAGCAGGGTCGGCACTACTGCCATCCCGGGCTTCAGCCTGCGCAATGACATTTGCGGCCGAGGCAGCTGTCTTGATGTGCATCTTGACCTTAGCCTCATCATCGCCAGCTTTTTCATTTCCGGGCAGAGCTCCGCCATTCAGAATATTCTTGTAAGCCTTTTCCACGGCGGCCCTGTATTGCGACGGAGGAAGTGCGGAATCGAGCAAGGGCAGGTTCTTCTTCAAGTAGGCAGTGAAAGCACTCTTGGCGATATCGAGAACCTCCGGGGTAATTGTCGGACTAGCAGCGACGAATTCGTTGAACAGGTGTTGTTGTCTGGCGCGGAGAATGATCTATACAATTCGTGAGTCACACCATTGAGGACCTGTGTCATCTACACCACAACGCGAATCCATACCTTGTCGTCAACATCCGTAATGTTCATAACAAAGTTGACATCGAACTTGAAGTAGTCGCGCATAATTCGGCGGATAATATCGGTGCTAACATAGTTGCGGGCGTGTCCCAGATGCGCATCGTCGTAAACAGTCGGGCCACACGCATACCACATAACTTTCTTGCCGGCAGGGTCGATCGGAACAAAGGGAGTCTTGGTCTTGGTCAAAGAGTTCCACACCTTCAAAGCAGGCAGTTGCGCGTCCGGGCTGGACGGTTGCCGCCATGGCGGCTGTTGACGTGAAGACATGGACCTAAACGAAGCGAACAAAGGTAGAAACCGCTGTTTGGACGGAGAGGGGAGTAAGGGCAATCGGGGGAGGAGCATAAAGAAGCTAATGGAGGGGGAGGGGCTCTTGTTACGACTCATCCAGCACTTGCGGACTCGCTGTGATTGGCGGTAGCTGGGGATTGGAGGACCAAGCCCTGAGCCCTACTTTATACCCCGATTGGGTAACATGGCAACTTTTTCGACATCATCTCGCCTTCCCCAGGCGCTTTCACAGTTCCCTCTTGTCACTCATCATGCCGTCTCCATTCTTGACGCCGAGCGCCACGGCCGACGCAGATGGTCTCGCCCTTTTGCAGCTGCGTCGCGATCAGATTATTCCAACTATCCTCCGGACATATGACGACGAGAACCAAGGCTACCTCGAAGGAAAAGTGACAAACACCCGATTTGGGTCCTTCCCACACAGTACCCTCATCGGCAAACCCTGGGGCTCACAAATTGTCGCCTCAAAAGTCGACACAGGCTCGCGCGGCCGCAGAAACACTGCAAAGCGCAAGGCCGAAGAGCTGGAAGGATCCGCCGCGTCGACACCCGCAGAAGATGAGAAGCCCGAATTGAAGACCGCCGTCGCTGCAACAAGTGGTTTCCTCCATGTTCTCGCCCCAACCCCCGAAGCCTGGACCCTCTCTCTCCCCCACCGCACCCAAGTCGTCTACACACCCGACTACAGCTACATCCTCCACCGACTGCGCGCACGACCCGGAAGCACAGTCATCGAAGCCGGAGCCGGTAGTGGCTCCTTCACACACGCGGCTGTGCGCGCCGTGTTCAATGGATACCCCGAAACAGCACAGGCGACAAAAAAGCGCCGCCTAGGAAAAGTGTGCAGTTTCGAGTTCCACGAGCAGCGCGTCGGAAAGGTACAAGCAGAACTCAAGGACCACGGACTCGACGGGTTGGTGGAGGTTACGCATCGCGACGTGTATGAAGATGGTTTCCTACTGGGTGATCCCAAGACCGGCCAATCGCCCAAGGCCAACGCCGTTTTCCTGGATTTGCCCGCGCCCTGGTTGGCACTGAAGCATCTCACACGCAATCCTCCCTCCGGCGAGTCAGCGCTCGACCCGTTATCACCTATCTATCTGTGCACTTTCTCCCCTTGTCTCGAGCAAGCCGAACGCACAATCCGCACTATGCGCCAGTTATCATGGCTGAACATCTCCATGGTGGAGGTCGCCCAGCGTCGGATTGACGTGCGGCGGGACCGTGTCGGGTTGGATACTGAAGGTGTGCGTGGTGCAACTCTTTATCCGAAGACCGTCGATGAGGCAGTCGACAAGCTGCGCAGTGATGAACAGCGCGCCAAGCGCATCCGTGAGCACCGGGCTAACAGGGAAAACCCTGATTACCAACCTATTGTGGAGGATCTGCCGGCTTATAAGGACGCTGCTTCTGATGTACCTTCATATGCTCTTGGTCGCTTAACCCATCGGACAGAGCCGGATCTTAAGACGCATACTTCTTATCTGGTTTTCGCTATCTTGCCTCGGGACTGGTCTGAGGAGGATGAGCAGAGGTGCAGGCAGGAATGGCCTTCTGAGAAGATTGCTAAGCCTGATGATAAACCGGTTAAGAGCAAGAAGCAGATGAAGAAAGAGGCCGCGTTGGAGCGGATACGCATTCGGGAGGAGAAGAAGCAACAGGAGCGGGATGGACAGGCTGCTGGGGCTGGTCAGACTGAGGGCGAGGTCCAGCCTGAGACGACTGAGGCGGAGATCGAGAAAGAGGTCAAGTTTGACGAGATGACCGATGCATGAGCAATGATCCGTTGTACAGAATAAGTAATTTGCCAACAACAAGCAACGGAGTTCCAACATGGTCATCAACGCGATAACCCGACTACTACATATACAACCCCGAACGATAGCCATGGCAATAGCTCAGATGGAATAATCTAAACGTAAATGCTATAAAATGCTTTCTAGGGTTATCAGATCATGATATGCAACAGAGATAAAAATCAGGGAATAGATGGTATCAACAATGATAGCAAGAGCAAAGCTAAGCTCATAGATTATTCTCAACCCTGAACTTGTCCCAAGCTTCATTCAGAGTTCCGAACACAGCTCCAGCAATCATGCGTTGTTCAGTAGTGGCAGTGGTAGAAATCTAAAACAGAGCAAGTCAGAAAAGAACCGAGCATTGCAGGGGAGTAGAAAGAAATCAGGATAAAACATACCTTGTCAGGGTGCACCTTGCCAATACCTTTCATATACTGAATCTTGACCTTGTTTGGCAAAACCAGTTCGGCCAAACCGACCTTCTTCCATCCGGCCTCGGGCCACAGCACAGTATCCAGACTGCCCAGGAGAGCGCGCAGGTTATCTTGCTTGCCATTCCTCCAGGTGGCAAGCCTGAGATCGACGCTCTCGGTAAGAGCGAATTTCTCTTCGTCGGCACGCTCAGCTGCCTGGTTAGCTTGTCGCAAACGACTGACAGCTTCAAAGTCCTTCCCAGACGCCGAAGTGGCAGTGAGATCCGACAAAGCAGATACCTGTTTAGGTGCCGGCGACGGCTTCTTCCTGGCAGGGGCAGCGGGCTTGGATTGGGGTTTGCTGGTGCCAGCGGCTTTCTCGCTTCGGTTCCGGCCTGCGATGCTTGTGCTTCCGCCATGGCCAGATTCGACGGCCAGCTTCCATGCCTGCGCTGCATCGCCCCAGCGCTCCAGTTGCTCGAGTGCTTCGGCCTTGCGCATTAATGCCTTGCCGTAGAAATCTTTCATGGGCTTGGGCGCTTCGCCGGTTCCGAGGTCAATCGTCTCAGATTCCCCCCTGGATGGGCCGATGAAAGTGAGGATGACGTCTGCATCTTCGATCGCGGACTTAGGCTCTCCAATCTTTAGACCAGTCATTGCGCGATTACTGCGAATGATAATTGTAATAGGGTGGTTGTCAGGAAGCATAGCAAGAGCTGCAGAGAAGCTTTGGTGGGCTTCTGCGTAATCGCCTCGCTTATATGATTCTGCAGCCTTACCACGGTGCCGATGTGTTGATTCAAGTGCCTGTGGCGATACAGGGGGGATAGACCGTGTTGGGGCTTTGGGGCGCACGGGAATGGGAATTGAGTGTGCAGGAGGTGTAATAGTTTGAGCTGGGGGAGATGGCTTTGGGCGACCAGCTGAGGGCGCAGAAGAGTCAAATAGGTCGACATTGGGCTCAGGCTGCGGTGACGCTTGTGGGCGCCTGCGTCTTGCGGGACTGACATAGGCTTCCGTTGACTGCTCTTCCGCAGCAAACCGTGAAAGTCGAGTTTTTGGATCCTGGGAGGTTTGTCTGGATGGGCGCTGGAGGAAATTGGGTTGCTGTCTTTGTTGCGCAGCGCCTGGAGAGGGCTGGTTGCGGGGAGGAAGATTCCTAGGATCAGGTTGGGGGCTTTCACGGGGACGAGTGGGTTTGCGAGACCGACCATCACCAGACTCAAGAAGAAGAGCTTCATTTGTGAAATCTTGCGGTTGCTTCTGGGCTTGGGCCTGGGCTGGCTGCTCACGGCGACTTAGGCGTTGAGGCTGTGGAGGAGCTTGATCGTGTGCGGATGGTTCTCTCATCCAGCGAGGCTGGCTGGGGTCATGCTCGGCGTTGAATTCATTCACAGCTTGCTGAAACTTCTTGCTACCGGTTTTCCAGAGCGAGCCTGCGGATTTCAGCAAGTTGTTACCGAATTGCGACGCCATCTGCGCAGGATCCTTGTCTGCTGAGGCAGGGCTCCTGTTATCGCGATTGCGAGATTGTGTTCGCTCTTCCCTCATCCAGGTGGGCGCATCGCGATGACGGCTGTCGCTTCTTTCGGGTCGTTCAGCAGGGTGGCCGCTAGGGCGTCCGTCGGATTTCTGCCGAGATTCGGCATGGGCCTGGGTAAGAAGCCACCCAACAGCAACCTGTACATCGGTTCCAGACTCGGTAGTTTTCAGAGCTTGGCGAGACCTGTCCGTAGAAAATCCCATGTCGACCAGCTCCGCAATGGCTCGATCGACGTCGTTTGAAGGCATGGGGGATGCATCTTGGTCGCGTCCGCGGTCTGTGGGCGTGACTGACGCAAGAGGCGATTGTTGACGAGGAATCTCGGATACGGGCTTTCCTAGTAATCCAAGAAAATCGTCATCGTCGCCTTGTTCGAAGACAGGCGCGGGGGCGGCCTTGGGCTTCAATTGATTCAAACCGAACGGGTCGTCATCATCAAGATTATTCAGACCCCCTGTATTGTCCTGCATCGAGATTCCTCCATTGGAAGGTGTTTGCCGACTGTTCGTGTCGATTCGAGGCGATGATCTAGCGGAGTTTGGGACTGGAAAATGAGTGGATGCGTCAACCGGCGCAGCGGAATTGAAGGCAGCTAGAATATCGTCTTCGTCGGCTGGCGATGATACCGACTGCGGAACTGGAGCTACAGCCGGGCTCTGCGTACGTCCTTGTTCAAAGTTGTCCCAGAATTGGTTGTTCTGTCCTCCGTATTGCAATTCGAATCGGCTGCGTTTCTCGGCATCCTCCTTGGCCTTCTCCTCCTGCATCCGCTTCTGTTGTTCCGCGAGAGAAAGGTTCTTGTTTCCAGCGGAAGGGCCAAATGAAACTAGATTGGCGAAGCTGTCGCCAGTCGATGCGGGGGGCTTAGCTGGCGAGCTTGAGCGATTCGACGCGGCGGATAACGGTGTAGACCTGCCGGAGCCGCCATTTGATGGAATACTAGGAAACAAAAATCCAGAACCCATGGGCGGGGGTTTCTTCGTCTTGCTTGTGTCGGAGGACCAACTTAGGCCGTTGAGGTCCTCCATGTTGGGGTGTCGCAGAGCTTCGAGAGTGACGTCGGGTCGTCTGGTGTCGGAGGATTAGGTCCTGGGGAATTGATGAAGGGTTTCCATGATCTCACCAGGTCATCAAAGAAGTGTGAAGTAATTGTGTCTTGCAACGGTCAAACAGATGTACAATGCCCGTTGCCTCCCTGCATGTGGGGGATCCAGACCGCACGGGCTGAGGCGCTGCACGTGATGCTATGTTTCCGTTCATTCTGAAGCTCAACTCTCTGATCTCACCTCAACTATGCCTACTCCTTGGTGAGGGTGGCATATTAAGAATCATATTGTTCCCGGGTGCAATTATTAGGTACCAACTGCATACGAAGTGACGTCGATGTCAGGAACCGCCCAGCTCAGATCTTCTGCTTTCCGGCTATATTTACATCCAAATGCCTTGATGGACTTTACTTGGCAATCCACTTGAAATCTGTCAAAAGTGTGTATTTAGTTGTCTACCACCAACCGCGATACTTGCCTATTTACTATTCGCGGCCCACAGACGTACAGATATACATGCAAAGTACAGACAATGTAAAGCGGCAAAACGCTAACTGATCGATTTCACCCGTCTCCATGCAAGTGGAGTGTCGTTTTTGCACTACACAGCCGAGAAAGATCATCGGTTCCTGGCCCTAATTGGCACACATCTGACACTTGGCCTATGGCGTTCGATTTAGTTACAGGACTTGTGCATGCTAATCTGTCCCTATCCAACTATGAAAGAGGGAATGACCCGAGAATTTCCCGGGCCGTCAATCATAGTAGATTAGAATAAAAGGTTTCCATGGTGAATCCTGCGGTGGTGGCCTCCAATGGGGGAAGATACGCATCTGCGCCTTTAGGGGGCAGAAGAAGAACCAGTCGTCATATCCCACAAACCTTCCCGATATAGAAAGATTTAGGGTTGTCCAAAAGCCGAGGATTTATAAAGGCTTCAAGTCTTAGCCAGTCTTAGTGGGCAGACTGAAGAAAGTTTGACAGCCGGTGTTTAGAACCTGTCTCGTATAGGCTACTTTTACGAGTACCAAACAAGGCACTTGTTGTCAGTGGGTCGTGGCGGCAGTCTCCGTGAATGATTATTCTCGAGCACTAAGTACAGACGGCGCGTATGTAAGGGCATATAGCCCACAATTTCCTCTTGTAAGACGCTTAGGCTGCCTCCTTCCTATTCTATCAAGCTTCACACATTCTAAATTTCCTGCTCGATAATCCACTCGACCTAGATGCTTCGAATCTATGAAACTAGCAGGGGGATGAAATAGCAGATGGGTCTGTGGCTGGGCAGAATGGCACCAGTGCAGAAGGTACATTTTCTCGTATCCCTAAGTTATCATCACCATGTAATATACCCATTCTAGTTGCATGTCTAATGTGTAATATATATGTTGATGCTCAATGCCTCACCAGAACATAGTTTGGTCAAGTGCAGGCCGTATAACAATAACTCTGTTATGGAAAAGAAAAGCCAGGACTCCGCTCACAACAGCTGTGAGCGGAGTTCCTCGGGTAGATGAGCCGCGTAGCGAATTGAAAGGTATCAGTGGACCACAACGGTATTGCCGATTCTTGCCCCGACAAAGTCCATGAGCAGGTAATTTTAATCCCCGAGGAAGTCAACTTGAAACAGACCCAATGGAGTGGCCAGGCCCGTGCTTCCCGCGTTAGTCCCAGTGTTGTATAAAGGGCGGAGATGAGACCCCTAACAAGCATATGTGCGAGCATTGGACGTCATACTCCTATGCTTGTCTGAGTCGGGGTTGGTTCATGCGAACTTGTCAAACTTCCAGTGGTACGCAATATCCTGACCCATGCTAAGTCCCCCTGTTCATGCAGATATAGCGCGGAAGGAATACTCCGTACACTCTGTAGAATTCTCCGATCCTCGTCGGGGGTTTAACTGCATGTGAAATCCCAGTTCACCTTTTTTTGATCCAGGGGTAAGAACACGTATATGATAGAAGAGGCCGAACCCTAAATAGACGGATCCTCACTGATTTCGATCTACGCGAGGCGTGTGTTAGAGTGTACCAGAGATTCACATAGGATCTATTGACGCGATACGCGACAATTAGCCATTCATGATTCTGATACAGCTCCAGAGTGGATTAAGGACCGCACAGGGCAGTGGAACGGTACGCCAGTCCGTGCTGGTTTTCTCCATTTTGGCCAGACCCCAATAGGGGAAAGTCTGATATATAGCGATCTATTCCAATGTGTGATCTTACTCGAATTCCGACTGGTTCTTTCCTGGCGGGGCATGTGTTTTCTTCCTATTTCGGCAATCGGTCGAGTTCGCCGGACGTCGGGTCTTTAGGCCGTACCCAATACCCCTCCTCACCATACTAATTTGGTTGTTCTGGGCGGTACCCGGTACCTCCGAAACTTTGCCTTTTTGCCTCACGATCCAGCCCCTAATTCATTAAATTTAACAAACTCCACCTTGAACTTGTCCCCGCCTAAAAATTCATTGGGAAAAAAAATACAATAACAAAAACATTGGATCCCCTTCTTTTCTCTCTTTCCCTCCTTCAGCCTTACACACATCATGGGCATCTTTAAGCGGAAAGACTCGAAGCAATCCGAGCGGGATGAGAATGAATCATTCGTGTCGGTTAACAGCGCACGCACGTCAAATACCTCCTTGAGATCACCAGGATACAAGGGCAGTGGCCCGCCAGCCTCCATTCCAGAATTGCCTATTGCCAGACCTCCAGACCCAGCATTGGACCCCGCCGCATATCTACGAAGCATTCATGCTGTCCGCGAACGCTCAACAATTATCCTGAACAAAGCCAAGAACAACCAACTGAATCATTTCGACGTCGACCTGAGTAAATTCGAAGCTACCGCATCTTACGTTGTGTCTATCATCAAGGTAAAATATATCGAAAGAACAAAATCATGTGATCCGCCAAGCGCTAATGTGTTCATCTAGAGAGATTACGCGCCAGACTATGAGAGTATTCCGCCGCATGGTCGCTGGCAGCATTTCGACGTGGGGGGTCGACCGCGTGTTGACCAGCTTCTGCAATCATGGCCCAGTCGGATTGATGTCCAAGAGCGCACGCGCCGTTTGATTGATTTGTTTGTGGTGTCCGTGCTGTTGGACGCTGGTGCGGGTAATAAATGGTCTTACCGATCGAAAGAGTCCGGAAAAGTCTTTTCGCGCAGTGAGGGCCTGGCAGTTGCCAGTCTGGAGATGTTCAAATCTGGTCTTTTCAGTAGCGACCCGACGGAGCCATGTCAAGTGGATGGTGCAGGATTGAAGAAGATTACGGCCGAGGTGCTTGCCAAGGGCATGCAGCATTCGGAACAGAACCCACTGACTGGAATTGAAGGTCGCACGGGACTGTTAGTTCGACTTTCGGAGGCTCTCAACAACCAGGACTTTTTCGGCGTGGATGCCAGGCCAGGCAACATGCTTGGTATGGATATTTAATGTCCAAATTGCGGTTGGATAGCAGCTAATTCGGTCTCTAGATTACCTGCTTGGCCACCCATCAACCCTCGCTTCTTCCGTGCCAATTGTACCACTCACAACACTTTGGTCTGTCCTAATGGACGGATTGTCTCCCATCTGGCCCCCTTCACGAACACAAATTGACGGCGTACCCATCGGAGATGCCTGGAAGTGCTCCGATCTCCCTAAGTCTCCCCCGGCACAGCAGTGGGAGAACATCGTCCCATTCCACAAGCTTACGCAATGGCTATGTTACTCCATTATGGTCCCCATGTCTAAATTGATGCACATTCACTTCGCCGGGAGCGATCTTCTGACTGGCCTTCCCGAATATCGAAATGGAGGTCTACTTGTCGACCTAGGCCTCTTGAGTCTGAAGCCCGAGGATATGCAGCGTGGAATCAATGCATATAAAGAGAATGCCCAGATTAAGGGCCAACCAAACGTGGAGGTTGCACCGCTCTTCTCTGCCGACGACGATGTGATTGTTGAATGGCGAGCCGTCACTGTCGGCTTCCTCGATGAGCTTCTGGATGAGGTCAACTCCCAATTAGGTCTCAGAGGAGAGGAGCAATTATCTCTAGCACAAATGCTCGAGGCTGGCACTTGGAAGGTAAGATTTCTCTATCTCATTCATTAATAGTTCTAACAAAATTATAGGGAGGTCGCGAGATCGCGGAAGTTTCGAGACCCAACACCAAGGAACCCCCTATCATGATACGATCTGACGGCACTGTCTTTTAATACCCTCTATTTTCATATTAATATCCTGATGACCTGAGACTTTCTTTGTTTATATATGTCGTCATCCCGACAAAATGCTCCACCTGAAAATCACCTGAAAATCAGGTTCTGAAGATCATTTTTGAGTGCCGCCGTAAAGTCCCGAAGTAGACGTAGATGTAGATAGTTGATGCAAACAGAGTGGTAATTTCCTTAGTGCGAATTACGAGTGTCTCTCAACTCCCTCCCAACTCGACTCCTCCCTCATCGTACCTCGCTGCCTCAACCCCAACCCCCTCACGTGACACGGCATAGCTTTAGTCCGCGCCTCCGCATCTCAGGGTTGGAGCTTGTCTCTTCTCCTACTCTTTCTTCGGTCTCAAAAAAACAATGCTCAACCAATAACGACCCCCTAATAACGACAATTTATAACAGCCTCACTACCGTCTTGAGCCGGCTGAAGCTGTCTCCAAATTGATCCGCGCCGTCCCCGCAACAAGAGCGGGGCATCCGAGCTCGACACCCCATTCCGATGATGGACGCTCGGAAGAAGAAGAGAAAGGTGCTCTTGATGGGCAAGAGTGGATCGGGGAAGTCATCCATGCGCTCGATCATCTTCAGCAACTATGTCGCAAAAGATGTCCGGCGCCTTGGTGCGACGATCGATGTGGAGCACAGTCATGTCAAGTTCATGGGTAACCTGACATTAAACCTGTGGGATTGCGGAGGGTGAGTTCTAGTCGATTAAAAAGCCCATTATAGAAACAATTCACTAATCCGAGCGGCTTCGCAGACAAGATGCCTTCATGGAAACGTACCTCGCCTCCCAACGCGGGAACATCTTCTCCGACGTTGCAGTGCTCATCTACGTGTTCGACATTGAATCAAGAGAAGTCGACCGAGACCTAGACACATACCACGCAATTATCGAAGCACTCCGCGAATTCAGTCCGAACGCCTACGTCTTCTGCCTCGTACACAAGATGGATCTAATCCAAGCCGAGCACCGCCAACGCATCTACGAAGAACGCTCAGCCTTGATCCGCAGCCGCAGCGACAACTTCCGTGTAGACACCTTCGCCAGCAGCATCTGGGACCAATCGCTGTACAAAGCCTGGGCAGGCATCGTCCACAAACTAATCCCGAACCTAGTCGTGATCGAGCGCTTCCTAACAGCATTCGCAAAGAAGATCCACGCCGAAGAAGTTATCCTCTTTGAGCGATCTACCTTCTTAACCGTGACATCTGTCACATCCGAAATCGGTGAACTGAACCCCATCTACGATCGCCATGAACGTCTATCAAATATCATGAAAGCCTTCAAACACTGCGCCGCCCGCAACACCCTGACCACACCAGCCTCGGCTGGCTTCGTTGTTATGCACACCAAAACCCCCCAGTTCAATATCTTCCTCGGCCGCTTCACTGATAATACTTATATATTCCTTGTCGTGCCGCCCGGCGAAGCCTCCTACAACTGCGCCGTTCTCAACACCATGCTTGCCCGCGAGGGTTTCTCAAAGGCGGCTGCTGGCGGCCGTGGCGATGGCTTCCCGCTTCCTCCGCCAGATTCAGAGGATAACGCGACCAATGGATATGCCCCGTGATTATCGGGACTGATACGTGGGCAATATAGCTTGGCTTATTGTAGGGTTGTACATGTGAGGTATATGTTGTTTTCTCGATCTTTCACGATTACTTGTTCATGACACAAAAATTTATGCAGGCGCTCTTTGTTGGCGTTTCGGAGATGAATTCATTTTTGATATGAGTCTCCCCTTTTTTTGGCTGTCCTTTTTTCATTTTCTTTTCTTTTCTATTCTTTTCTTTTCTTCGAGAATTGAGATACCCTGTCTGTACATTGTTTGTTCTTTCTTGTGGTCTCATTCTCACTTTCTTCCTCTTCCTCTTCCTCGTGGTTTTATGGTATATAATCCACTCGGGCAGATGTTCCAATATGGGGATGGTGATGTGTACTCTGTGTTGTGCTTGTTAGTAGATAAAGATTTGATATTTAGCTTGTATTTTGCTTTCAATTGGGAGAGCGTGAATATATAAACCCAGATCAAAGCCTGGTACTTGAACTAGACTACGAATTGCTGCAAACAAACCGAGGTACTACACGTACGATTGCCATCACACCAAAATATTCTAGACTCTCTTTTTCAAAGTTACGCAAAAAAAAAGCAAAGAATAAATCCTCCATTAACGATCTATATTTCCTCGCATCCGATGCATAAGGCGGACAAAAAGGTGTGGAAAGGGTAACAACATGGAGGAATTTGATTATCTATCGGACCGGCCGGCCTCAACGGAGAAGCATGAAGCATGAATGGGGGGGTTAGGAGAGTAAGGAGCAAGAGATAAGAAAACGATTTGGAAAAAAGGAAAAGTGAAATAAGGGGAGGGCTGTACAAAGTCAAACACCCACGGCGCAAGTCATGGCCATTTTTTTTGTTTCATTGGACGTCTGGCATGCGCATAGCGATGTCGCCTGACTGTGTGATGTATCGCACCCAAGGGAGGGAGGGGTATTGCAGCTATTAGTGGGTGGGTTGTTAGTTGATAGCTCTCAAAATATGATTGTCGACGACACGTGGGGAAGGGAGGGATTGCATACCTTCGGCTCGGTGATCTTCAGATACCGCACTTGGATACCACTGGTTGTGAAATAGGGGATCTCGAACTTGACGTTAATGGGTCTCTTTGCTTTGCCCATGCCGCCGGCTCCACCCATGCTTCCTCCAAATCCACCAGTCATACCTCCGCCTTGCTCGTCGTCGCCCTTAACTGAGGGCAAGCCCAGCTCGGCGCGCATGAGGAACTCCTTGCCACCGCCGAACTGCTTGATCTTCCAGATGATGGCTGACTTCTCGGGAGCGTAGTGCACTGTTCCGATGTTGGTACGGAAACGGGGAGAGTCTGCGTCTTCGGGAACGGGAACGAGAATTTCGACATTGTTTGCTGTGCTGCGGCGTTTGAATTGCGCCTTGGCCTGTTGGGTAGATGTTTTAGAGGTGTGCGGTCTGAATAGCTGGCTGACGTTCTTACCTTGAGCATATATTCGATACGGGATCCTGAGTGTGATTCAACCACGCACTCCACCCAGATCAGGGGCTTCACTTGTGTGTTCAATCGGTAGCTCATGAGCTCGAATTCACCATCTGGCGGAATGAAGCTGATTGTTCTGTCATTCTCGAAGCGCGAGAGTCGGACACACTGGTGGAACTTGACATCTTCCATCTCGACCGACTTGCCTCGCGTGGCACGGCCTGTGGTCTCGAACATGACCTTGTCGTTCAATCCCAATCGGAGTTCTGGCATACCACTCAGGTAGCACTTCATCTTGACTGCGCCCAGGATCTCAGATCGCAGGACATTTCCGTTCGCCGACACGAGGAGGTTGAGAGACTCGACCACATCCAGGAAGACTTCGTTTTTGCGGTAACGAATACCCTCGCTACGCCATGAGACGGCATTTGTAACGGCAATAGGTGGCCGTGCTTGGACATCCAGTTTGTGTGATTCTTGGGTGATGTATCTGGATTCAGTGTTAGTTGGGTCGAGTTACCACACCAGCATTGCAGCAATTGCTCACTCTTGTAGAATCTTGCTCTCTGTTGTCTGCGGGTATCCAAAGTCCATCATCTCATCCAGCAATTCGTAGATGACGACAAAGTTATCCCGGATACTCTCCTCCTCCAGCACCTTGAAGTATTCGGTGAAGACCTCCACAAGCTTGTGGAGAAACAATAGGATTTCGGTGGCATTTGTGTTTCTTTTTGTCAATGCGAGGATGTAGAGGTTGCTGTGGCGGATATAAAGGTACTAAACAGTATCACCCCTGTGTCAGTGGGTGGGAGCGCACAAAAGGAGGGACTCAGGAGCGGGTGGTTTCAGGCTGTAGCAGGCGGGGGACGCACGTTAATGCCCTCGTGAGAGAAGCAGGGAGGCACTGCGGAAGATTCTTCTTCGGCATCACTGAGGAGGATAGGGAATTTTTCGACTGCGGACATGGGAATGTCCCCGCGATAGTTGCGGGCCAGAAGGGTCTATAAAATGGTCAGCGGGGGCGTGTCCCTCGACGCATTGGCGGGTGTCGGAGCTGGAAGTCGCGTCGCCATGGTTTGCAGAGTGCTGCATAGCCTACCTTGCCCTTTAGGTCGAGGAAGAAGAGTGCGGACGCCATGACGTGTCAATGGGGGTAAATAGGTGATGGAGGAGCGATGTTGATGATCTGGTCTTTCGGATGGGAGGCGTAAATGAAACAAAGCCAGCTTGTGCGCCTACTGCAGCATTGTTGTACCAGTTGTTAGAGCAAGAAAAAAGTAGCAGATGGAGTGAAGAGCAAATGAAGTCGATCACGGATGATTGTTGGCGATGCCCGCATGGTCAACGGAGATGGACGCCAACCCCAATGGGGACTAGCGTATGAATTTTGCCATATAAAAACTCTTCGCGCATTTTTCCTTTTCTTCTTTTTCTTCTTCTCCAACGCTCCCAACAGACAGTGCGAGGCAGCATAAAGTCCTTGTGATTTTCTACAGTTAATCTGGCATTCTGTCAGACAGCTGTAGTGCTTTATTGCTACACTCGCGATATAGAGGCGCGGAGACTATGCATCTTACGAGGGTCCCATAAGAACTGGCCGAGTATTCTTCACTGTTACTCGGGCGGTGTCAGAGGGACCGTACATTCCTAGTTATAATATATAAATATTTTTTTATTAAATTGAATTATTCTTCTGGTCATTGATTTTTTTGGTTTTCTTTCAGAATTTTCCATTGTGGTATTGGGCTGTATAATAAGTAAGAAAGAAATGGAGAATATAAGAAACAAGTTGTTAAAAGTACATGTACAATCGTGTAGAGGTTCCCAAGTCAGAGGGTACACGCCTCATCCCCTGCCACAGATGGAAATATCAAACAAGATAACGCCCTGAAAATGCTCCGAGAGACACCAATGCCCCCAAAGGCTCAGACCTTCAGACCGACTTGAGGCCCAGGGGCTCAAGTATCCGCTCCCGAGCCAATTTGGTCGCAACGACAGCTCCCTTTTCCAACGAAACAGCACCGATAATAGCATACAGGGTATGCGCGAGCACGAGATCATAGCCAGATCGTTGCAGATCCTCGGGCTGTAGTAAAAACACTGGTTAGTTGATGCGAGGATACAAGACTGGATCGAGACATACCTGTTTGGGGCTCCATCTGAGAACCTTGGGCAGATCGTACTTATGTCCAAGCTCAGCAAGTTTCGATCGGTCAGTAAGGACCTTCTTATTTTCGGGGGATAGGTTGCCCAGTCCTTGGAGGGCCGGGTGGGAGAATGGCACGCGACCAAACTCGTCCACCTTGTTGACAGGCTCCGTGGGTGCCGCGCCTGATGCCGGCATAGCTACGTTCTGCGCCAGAGCCAGCGATGCTTGCAGGTGCACAATGCGCTTTCCGAGGAATGCCAATCGATCGTTGAAACCCCGACGTCCTTGGTCGAAACTCTTATGTGTCACTGCCAACCACTTGGTCTCATCAGAGAGGACCTTGTCACCACCATTGCCCAGCAATCGGATGTAGAACCGGTCCAGCAACTCGGGGTCTGTGTTGACGTGGTAGACAGGGCGCTTGGAGTTAAGGTGTAAACTGAAAGGCGCCTTGGCCTGCTCCGGGGTGTAGGACCATCGGGGCCGGTGTTGGGCGTCCTCAGCAGAGTTTGAGTAGGCGCGGGATGGGATGAATGTCGTAATCGGGCGGGCGACAGATTTGGATGCAGCGCAGGCGGTCTTGGCCGCTCGGGAGGTGAGGTTCAAAGCCATTGGGTTGGTTGGTCTGCGAGTCCAAGCCGGAGGTGATTGAACGAAAAGCAAAGAATTCGGACTTGGCGGTGTGATTCTGCCAACCACAAGCCTCCAACTCTATATCCATTGTTTGAGAATTAACTTCCCTCTCTTTCTACTCCTGTTTTTCATACTACGTAGAAGGGGCTTCGAGGATATCCAGTGGCTTATTTCTTTAACTCATCGGGTTTCCATTCCTGCGGTTTGACTTGCAATTATGGTGCGTTGGAAGCCGAGAGTAGCCAGGAGCTTCACCGCTGCTGCGTGTTATCTTTTGGCTCGAATGCTTGGCCTATGGTGCATCGGATCCGAAGCAACTAGCACAAGCTCTGGCTGTGGGAGCCTACCACAGATCAGCAGTGCTTTGATGATTGGGGTGGAGTCGAGCAAACTTCTACTGCCATGCTTCCATGCATGTAAGATTGAAAACTCATGACTCACATCAATCAGCAGTTCTTATAGCATCAAAGAAGATTTCTTGTGGCGGTCTGAGAGTGGAATTGACACAGTCTTCGATATACAGACCGCTGTTTGGTAGCCTAGAACCAACATGTCTGGGCTTCAGTTGACTCTGCAAATGTCATGCACTCATCCAGTGTTTGACCATCACAAAGTGAATAAACGCCGTTCTTTTCATATATCCTTCCATTGAGGAGGCGCTTCCGGGCTCGACTCGAGTATAGAAACATTCAGCTTGGTCTTGCAGATCACCCCGCCACTTGATCCAGCAACATCCTTCTCTGGATAGCATTGCCATACCATCGACCAACAAGAAATCTGTGTCCTCTGCCCTTCCAGGCGATAGGCCAGAAAATCAAGACAGGTAACACCAACCCGCTATCCGACTGGACGAACGGCGATACAACGGTGGCGCAACAGACCCTAAGCGCGGCCCAACCACCAGGGACACCGATATCTAGCCGCTGCAGAGCAACCGTGGGAAACTCTTCAAGAAAAGCCAAGACGGACAAGGAAGGGTTTCAAACGGTTGAAAATCGTTCAAGAAAAGATTCGGCGGTCTTCGCGAACACAGCCGTTGCGCGCGACCTGCCGGATGCAGAGGTCATAGCTCGATAGAACTACGAGCTGAGGTGGCACAGCGTTGGCCCTAGTGGAGCACGGGCAGTTTTTTGAGTCTGCTTGGCGATTCTGCGGATGTTGGCAGTGGAAACGACTGGGCGAGGCGCTGATGGTTGGCTAGAAAGGCCCTTGCCACTCTCGACCGCAGAAAACGGGTCTGCTGCATCGTACCCTGAGCTTCTTCCCTGGAATAGGCAAGAGACTTGCAGTAAGAAACAGAACGTGATCCACGTGTGTTGGGGTTCAGTCTATTTGCGGGTTTGTGCTCTATCAGTAGGCTTCCTTGTTCTCTTTTTTTTCCTCTTCGGGCCGTTGGAAGCTTCGACAGCCTGCATCCGCATTATTCTCGGGACTAAGCCAGTCAGCAAGTCATAATGGTTATTGTGGGATTAACAAGTCAGGGCATGTGGCAACTACTTTAAGTGTCTTCGTAGGATGTCAAGGTAAGAGTACAGGTCACAGAGACACAGAGTAATTGAGAATGTTTGGCAGCTTTAGGTCCATATAGTTCCCAAAATAAGTGGCCACGGCATGATTGTTCAACCCAACCCAATTAGTCCCTAATATCGCATAAGTAGCGGCGAACCGACAGCGGCAAGGCATCTAGAACAAACCCACTGAAACACACTTCTTCAAGACGATCGCTGCACGAAACCGAAGGCTCATACCGCTGGTGAAACTCCCCTGTACTCTGCCTCCAAGGCCAGTGATCCGGGGAAAGGATCAACAGCCTTCCCCCACGGTATTTGAGCCATTCACCACTATAATCAAGTGTATTTCCTCCAAGTGAATCAATTCCGGTCAATGCTTGCTTCCGCGGAACAAACAAGCGGTGGCCACGGCAGCGGGTGTGACAGCGGTAGCACTGGCTAACGGTTTATACATCAAGTCTTCAAGCGGGCCCTTGCAGACCCAACCGAGATATTGCCAGATCTTCACGGGAAAGCCAAATTGTAGAGCAACGGGAAAGGCCCTCCAAGCCTTTTATGATCCTTGATTGGGATGCTCGACAGGATGGCGGTGTACAACTTGTCCGGCGTGAGTGGATGGCGCGATGTATCCAACGGCTTGGACGCTCATGAACATAAATAGACAAGACTGACCTGTCCAAGTGGCCTTCTTTTCATTTTCAGGTTCAAGGAGATCTTCACCTGTGTTCTTTGTCTGCCTTTGTTAAATACGTTGCCGTTGTTTACTTGGACAAGTGCGTTGTCTGTTCTATCAACCTCAACTATAACCACTTCCGCTTTGAGATACTCCGCGAATACCAAAATGGCGTGCAGCTACCTCTCTGTCTCTGGCTCGGTTATTTCATCACTGGCCCATATCTTCTACACCTTTGCCGGAGGCATCCCGGCCAGTGATCACTCCGTGCAAGATCCGCCTTCGCCTCAACCTTTCCCTCCTAACCCACCTCCAAGTCCTGCTTGAATGGCAATTATGGGTTCTTGCTTTTTTGGCGTTGCGGGGAACCAGGTGCAATATGTCAGTCATCCTGTAGGTTACGGGCTCGGATATATATATATATACATATTTGGGTCGACCGACGACGGCTCGGAAATGTGCTAATTGATTGTATAGATCATAACGGGGCATTTCAATTTCGGGCTTCATGATGGGAACATGCATTGAAGGGGCGACTGGGAGAATCATTATGTGTATCGTCGCTGGAATACCACCTGGGCCACAAAATAACATGTGGTAAAAGTGTTTGTTAGGAGCCGCTAGGTGATCAAATGGCATAAAAGTTTCAGCAACGAAAGCTTTGGCTTTATTGACAATTTAATATCTCAAGGTGCCCTCTTTTTGGCATGGTCTCTGCTCACATAATAGCTTAATGATGCATCACTACATCAATGGAGCTGTATTCCAGAGTACTTTCACCAAAGAATCACATTTCATATTGAAACAAAGAAGCCTTAATGAAAAAAAGTTTAGTGATAGATCCATGACCTATAGACCGAATCCATAAAGTCAGTGGTCCAGTGTCAGTGATCCAGTTTCGAGCCAGACAATTCCTAGCAGAAATCAGATAGAACAGAAAAGAAAGAACCCGTGCCTTTGAGCTTGCGCCAATCGACCCGATTCGTGTATATTTGGCAGAAATCACTTTAATAACACAGAAGGAAACTCGGAGGTATGAGGTATGGAAACATTTAAAGCAAAGCAAGACCAACAGCGCTGGCAATGCTGAGGCCAACGACAGTCCAGCCAGTCTTGATAATAACGGGGTTGGTAAGACCACGGCCAAGATCCCACATCAAGTGGCGGATACCGTTCATGCAGTGGTAGGTGAAGGGAAGGGCAAGGGTGCTCTTGAGGAGGACCTTGGCCAGGACGGGCATGGCGCCCATGGAAGCGGCCATGGTGGCCGACTCGAGGTGCCATCCGAAGGTGGGGGAGACGAGGTAAGCGGTGGCCCAGAGGTAGAGGGTGCCGGAGAGGGCGACACCAGAGATACGGTGCAGAGAAGAGCCGATCCAGCCAATCTGGGGCTTGTAGATGGTGAGGTGGGGAGCGATGGGCCGCTGGAGACGCTGCTTAACGAGGATCTGGGTAGGGTCCTCGGTGTTGGGAGACGAGGTGACTTGTCTATAGATCACGATTGTCGGGTTAGTTCTCGACTTTCTCTTTGCAGATGACGTAGGATTCCGTGGGGTTTAGATCCGGGGTTTGGCGAGAATCAATTCGTTGTGATAATGCTAGGTGACTGACCTCGTCTGGATGTTCTGGCCGAGAGCAACAGCGGCGGGGGAGGCGCGCATCAAGGAGGACTGCATAGCGAACGGCTGCTGGACGGCAACTGAGAACCCGGGACAAGTTAGATCGCAAATTCGACAAGGGCGGCATTGGGGGATTGAGACATACGCCGTCGCAGCGACTGCTGGGCAACCTTTTGAGAGAACATTTTGAAGCGTATAGGGTTGAATATGCTCTCGTGGATCTGAACAAGAAATCCCAAGTGCCTCGCGAACGTTCGGAATCGCGGACGACCTCGGGTACCGGAGTACAAGTCACGGGACTGGCTCCCGGGACTTCACTCGGCCAATCAACAGCCGTCTATTACCAGCCGGAAGATTGTTCTTCCCACACACTACGCAGGCCACGTGATCCTCGCCTGTTTTCCCACTTTCTCTCGAGTTTCCCGCAGTTTCTTTTCTTTCTTCACCAAGAGTCTCGGCTCTCGTCGTCTACCTCTCTGGGATGATGTCGTCGTGTTTAGCTTTCCCTCACTGATTGCGGCTTTCTGTCGTGATCGCCGAGGGATATTGAGGCTCTCAGAAGGACTCCCGTCGTTAATCGCCCGTTCTCCTCTTTCTATGAGCAGAAGGGGTTTCATATCAGGGTCACATACTGTAATCATTATCACATTGTAGAACAAGGCCAGGGGCTGACTGTCATGCTGGATTTCTTGTTATTTGAACGTCCTTATAACTGAAGAGAAACTGGCAAATGGCTTAGCGTACGGCCCGCCATGGATGCTATTCGGTCTGGTTCATGTGAATCTATGTCTACAGATTCAGGTCCTTGCGGCCTTTGAGCTTGCTTCAGAGCTTCAGACAGATCAATGCTCAATGCCAGCTAAGCTACTGTGCAGAGTATGCAAGTACAACGTACTCTGTAGTCTTGTGAAGGGGTCACGGGTTTCTATCACATGCAATCAGGGGTCAGGCTTGTAATGAGTTAAGAGTGAGTTCTTCTATAGAACCTCTCTTCTTCTTTGATTCGAACCTAGGCAGCCTAGTGTGGTCATATTTGATTATTTGATCAGCATAACTACGCAACACAAGCCATTTATACCTATTTAGACCCGGTAATCCAGAAATTATCCCAACCTCGGCATCTCGGACCTTCCCCACAGTAGTCCGCGGCTTTCATCGGTTTATTATCTGGTCACTCTCTCTTGCCTTGTGACTATATTATACACTCGCTTCAACTTCTATACTCGGGAAGTGATCAAGTTCATGTCAGTATCCTGTCCCTAACCATGTTAGGTCTGTACTGACCCGAACTTCCACAGTAATTAGATTAGATACCGATACCCCGACGACAACGTTCAATATGCCATTCAACACAGCCTTGACGCGGAAGCTCGGAATTCGAGGTGTGTTATATTACATATACACCCCACACATGTTCAGTCGTTGACAAGATTGACAGTACCCGTTGTGCAGGGTGGTATGCAATGGGTTGGATACGCCGAGCTGGCCTCGGCCGTTAGCAATGCAGGTGGACTGGGAATTGTATGTTCCCCCAACCTGGGCACAGTATAAACCGCATGTTCTCACTATCTATAGCTCACTGCTCTCACCCAACCAACCCCCGAAGACCTCCGCAAAGAGATCCGGAGATGTCGCACCATGACCAAGTACCCCTTCGGAGTCAACCTGACCCTCCTTCCCGCCATGGTTCCCCCCGACTACGGTGCGTACGCACAAGTGATTATCGATGAGGGCATTAAGATCGTCGAGACTGCTGGTAACAACCCAGGCCCTGTCATCGCCCAGCTGAAGAAGGCCGGCACAATCATCCTGCACAAGTGCACGACCATCCGCCACGCAAAGTCCGCCGTTAAGCTCGGCGTGGACTTCCTCTCTATCGATGGATTCGAATGTGCTGGTCATGTTGGTGAGCACGACATCACCAACTTCATTCTGCTGAGCCGTGCTCGCCAGGAGCTTGGCGTGCCCTTCATTGCCTCGGGTGGATTCGCCGACGGCCAGGGTCTTGCTGCTGCCCTGGCTCTTGGTGCCGAGGGTATCAACATGGGTACTCGCTTCATGAGCACTGTCGAAGCTCCTATTCACCAGAAGATCAAGGAGGCTATTGTCAATGCCCAGGAGACTGATACCGCTCTTGTCCTTCGTCGGTGGAAGAACACTTCCCGTCTTTTTGCCAACAAGGTGACTCAGGATGCCTTGAAGATTGAAAAGGAGAGCAAGACTGGTGACTTTAGCGAGATTGGACCCTATGTTAGCGGCAAGCGTGGTCGCCAGGTCTTTTTGAACGGTGACCCTGACTACGGTGTAAGTTGATCCTACTCTAGACTCTATATATGATGCTTTTTCTAACTTGGTGCACAGGTCTGGACTGCCGGCCAGGTTATTGGTCTGATTCATGACATTCCGACTTGCGATGCCCTGCTCACCCGGATCGAGAAGGAGGCCCTGGAAGCCATGAGCCGGACCAGGTCTCTGTTCAGCGATACTCCCATTAGCAAGCTTTGAAGTTGTCTCATTATATATGCACTCTCGGGCCCCATTTGTCTAGTTTGCTCATGTCTTGGAAATGTCCAATAGAATCGACTGGCTTCCATTTTGTTCCATATATCATGAATTACATACGCGTTTACCTTTTGGATATACTCGGATTTTCCTTGCAACTTCACGCTCGTCAGCGTCATATGCCTCGTGCTATTAAAAGAAATAGGCCAATATTCCAAAAGGGGAGCCAACGGTCTATCATCAAGCATTCCTGAGCGAGGGTCCGTGAGACGCGCAGCAAGGATCTGCAAGCACGTAGATCCACGCTCAGACACTCGCTGGCATTCCTCCGACCTCCAACAATAATGGTCCAACCTCATACAACTATCTACAGCTACAAATGCGCACACCAAAAAACATCATTATGGCTCAAGTGACCAAAATAGACGACTGCTGATCCCTAAAGCCCTATGTCTGAATATGCTAGGTAGAAAGGGATGTGGAGAGATCCTTGCATGCAGCAGATCCTATGGGGAATTCTCGAGGGCACTCTTCCAACAGAAGCGATTGGCCAGGTCTCAATTCCAACGTTGATTCTCGGATGATCATAATCTTGTATCGCTGTTGCCAGCACATTGACGATGATTGGTCTCCAGGCAACCCAGCCCTTACACCTTACCGCACTGGACTCGGCGTTTGCAGCGTAGTGGAGACAGAAGCTCTTCTATACAAATCCTTCTATTTCACCGCTATGCCACTTATTCCCAAAGAAGGTTTACAAGAATAGACATACAGAAACTCTAGCTCTGTACATGTACATGTACAACTCAGTTACAAACTACACTCACACTTGCCAATCCCCAGAACTTGTTTCTGCCCTCGTACTGCAGCTACATGTAGACCAGCACCCCATGGTGATCTAGATAGCGACACATACCTGGCTCCCGAGCTTCCCTAGTCCAGAATCGAATGCAGCCCAATTTAGTTCCTTATCTTTCTCCCTTGTCCCATCGCTTTGGTTCTGGGTACTTGCTTGTTTAAGCCCCTCAATTACTTCTGTCGCAAGCTATACCACACCTCTATGACCATCATCTAGCTCTTCGTCTTGACTGCATATACACCTCCACACCACACATACCTTGCCTTTACATCAATACACCATCTTCCAAACCAAACCACCCCTAAAAAAAGAACACCCAATCACCAAAATGGGCCTCATATCAACCCTATCCCGCCACATGCGCAACAAAAGACTCTCCCGTCGCCTCTCATCCCAATCAAGTAAACTCCAAGACGACGACTCAAATGACCTGATAAAACCATACTCAGAAACAGCCTCACTACGCGCCGAAAGCGTAGCATCCACATCAACAATGGTCCACCATTCCCTCCATGAACCAGTCCTGCCGTCAGAATCCCCAGCAAATAGGATGACAATCCGGACGGATAACCTCAATATGCGCACCTTATTCGATACTTCATCTCATACAACGCCCATCTCGCCTACGTCTATCTCACCAATGGATAATCGTCCCGTGAGGGCACTGTCAAGGCCTGAATACCCAGTTCTTAAATTGGATATGTGTCAAGCACCATTTGAGCCGCGCAAATTGGCGGAGCCATTGGAGACAGGCCCGAGGAGGGCACATGATACTAGGAAGATTGGAAAGAGTCGTGGTAGGGAGTGTTCGTCTGAGTCCTCGACGGATGCTGAGAAGGACGTAGATGTTGTTTCGCCGGGGAAAAGTGGGAATGTCAATGTCAAAGAGAAGAAGAGGAGGTCTATGAAGGGTTTACTCAAGAAGCATTGTGGATTGGATATTCCGCGCTCGTCGCTTTCGCTTAAGACGAGGAAGAGTCCTGCGTCGGCTTCGACTAGGTGGTTGGATTCGGCTGGGGCTGGGGAGGATGGCGATGAGGGGTTTGTTGATGTTAAAGATGAGAAGTGGTTGGAGGCTCATTTGGGGTTGAGGGGGAGGAGGAGGAATGCCATTTGGGGTGGGAGTGCGTTGGGCAGGCCATTGTGAGGGTTTGGGTTGTTTTGTACTTGGGCTCATGAGGTGGTTTTAGGGGTTTTTTTGTATAGCGTTGCCATTTTTGTTTTGTGGATTTGGTAATGGGATGAGTGTTTGAACACAATAAAAGTTTTTCATTCCAGTTCTATGCTCAGCAGTTGCAAGTATGAGACATAGGTTACTTAGCTCTCTGGGGTAGAAAGAGTTAGTAGTTGGAAGACATTACGCAAAGTACTAAGGGTTAAGAGATTTGACTTCAGAGTATAAGTGAATAGGGCACGCCATGAGAGGGCCGACAGGATTGTAGCTCATGTGCTCAGGTCCCCACAGCTTCTTACAAGGAAAATTCACCAGGCAAGCCAAGGTTTAGGAGAGACGGAAGAGAAAGAATGGTTAAATTGGCAATTTTATATCAAGCAATCAATTCAAGAAGTGCGAGCGTTTCTAATGGATTAAAACTATATATGCGAAAGATGCCAGGTCGAGACGGCAGCTCGAAACGGTTCCAAAGCACAAAAGCAAGTAGCGAAGAGCACCATGCCAAAAACAAGAGCGATAAAGCAAAAAACAGTCTTTCTTCTCCGAGGGGTGCCACACGACACGATTAATGATACACGGACGGCGCAATAAACAAGGCATCTAACTAATCAAACAAAAGCCAGAGCCTGTTTTCCATCCCCGAGATCTATAACAGTTCACATCTTCGCTCATGCCGAAACCCAAGAGCCAATCGCCCAGAGGGCTGGCGAAGTGACCAGCGCATCTTGCTTAGTGCGAGAAAGCATACGAAAGCGCTTAGATGATGGAGCCAAGGGCAACGCAGGGCAGACCGAGGCCGACGAGGTCGGAGTTCTGAAGACGCTGTTAGCTGTGAATCGTAGGAAGACAAAAAAAATACTCACGGCGCTGCTGGGGGAGTTCTGGCAACAGGCAATGTTCTGCTTGCACTTCTGGTTGATGAGATCCTGGATGGGGACGGCAATGAGGATAGGGATCTGGAGGTCGAGCTTGGAGCACTGGTCGAACAGACCGAGACCGCTAGCACCAGAGCCGGAGCCAATGAGGTTGCTGAGGGTGCCGCCGAGCATGCCGGAGTTGACATCGGTGGTGTCGCCGGCGTAGGTGGCCTTGTTGCAGCAAGAAAGCTGAGCCTGGTCACCGCACTTGGCCTGAGCCTGCTTGACAGTCATGTTGTCGGGAACAGGGAAGCGGACGTTGGTGTTGCCCTTGTTGGCGACGCCGTTGGCGTTGCCAACGCCACCGGCGGAGGGGCCGACGGGAGGAAGAGCAGCAACGGTGGCAGCGAGGGCCAGGACAGCGGAGATAGTGAACTGCATTGTGACTGTGGATTTGGATTTGAACGAGAGAAAACTCGGAGTAAAAGATGGAAGGCAAGAGAAGACTGCTTCGAGAGAAGGAGAGTTTGAAAGAGAGTGATGCGGATGGATGAAGAAGGAACTGGGGTGCAGAATCACCTCGTCTTTATAGATTTGGATCGAGGGTCTGTGAGTCCCTCTCTCCCTCTGTGCCAGGGCCAAATTGTTGCTTCCTTGGCTAGAGTCATCTC
The DNA here is from genome assembly GCF_028974205.1 of Penicillium antarcticum. Classification (NCBI taxonomy): domain Eukaryota; kingdom Fungi; phylum Ascomycota; class Eurotiomycetes; order Eurotiales; family Aspergillaceae; genus Penicillium; species Penicillium antarcticum. Next base: position 3,304,369 of record NW_026695300.1, on the reverse strand, counting down.
CAGTCTGTCTCCGGAATGCCACTGGAAGGAAAGGGAGGTGTTGATCAATCCGTTGTGTAGGGCTTGTAGACCATCAAGTGGTCCCTGCGAGCCTCCTGGTATGGATCTGCCCCATCGTAGGACCTCACTTCACGCGACCACAGGATTGTCCTGGCATTCTTTGGCACTGGCTTATTTGTTCAGTTGGCCTAGGCTCGTAGAGTGCCCACAATTCGTTCAGTTTGTTGTTTGTTGATCCATTTCCCAATGTTATTAGTGGGTATAGACCTCAGAAACAGGCATGATTAATTTCACTATGTTTTGGAGCATTCACACCACGCAATACTGACCAAAGTAAGCTTAAGCTCAGTGGGTCACAGGGTCCTCGTCCCTGAGACTCATTTCCCAGCCACACAGGGGCTTTCTTCGCCCTCCTTGGTTGGCTCCTCTACGCCTGCTCGGGCACTAAGGCATGCACCGCAGCCTTTGCTCATGGCCAACACCTGATCCTGCCCAGGGACCACTAAGATTCCCCCCCCACTGGTGGAGTATGGCCCCTACCTGCAAGGGCGCACGCTGCACCTCGGGCACTTAGCCCGTACACAGGGAGAATCGAGACATTCCCTTCATTGTTTCGGAGGCCTTCCAGCTGCGAAGAATTAGAAATCGTAACGGTAAAACTCTTGGCTTCATGCGCCTTTAGTCTCCGATTGGGGATGGGCTGTTTTCTCCGATGATGTCGTCGGTAGTTTCAGCCAAATTATCCCTGACGTCTCACGGGGTTTGTCCCAGTTTGCACTGTTTGTGTCTATATCCCCTTGACGGTCCCCATTTGCTCTACTATGCTTGCTCGTTACATTAGGTCTTGACTCTACTATCTGATCGGGGTCTTGGTCATGTGAAAGTAGTGACTCGGGGTCTACAGAATCCAACTGCACATCACAATCTTAGTTTTAGAATGGCCCTTCATTGTAGATTCTTTGCACCGTCATTTTATCCTTGCAACAGCATTTCGCAGCTCTTGCTGCAACGCTCTACCTTGCGTATCTAATACCTTTGAACTAGACGAATGAAGAATGTTTTGAAATATGTCCCTGATTTGGTTGTCTGATTTGAGGAAGTAGATCTATAGGCAATCTAGAGAGGCGGTCATACTGCTGAAGCAATTCACGGACAATTCGAGGTTTCTGATGTAGAGACTAAGTATCGAGGTGGTAAAGTAAACAAACATAGATCTGCTCTGTATTATCTCCTTGCCCTGTAATTGAGTGTGTAGAATGTTAAGGGTTAAGGTATGGTCCTCTAATGTGAGAATATCAAGGATGGTCATGACATTATACAGCATGAAGATATAATACTTCTTGGTGGAATCGAAAAGATCTGGTGTATGTTGACTCAATATCTATCGTATAACCTTATGAGATTTCTGGGTTTCAAATTTGCATGTTATTCAAAGGATGTAGTTAGTATAAAATATACATGTAGACATTGAACATATATTTCAAATCTCAACAACCAAAAGAACTGAAATCTCATAAAAATGGCCCAAACTGCTTCAATTAAGGCCTTGACGCTTATAATTATATATCTTGTAATTATCTAACCCAATGTTTCCTTTTTTTTTGTCATATCAGTTTAGCCTTATTCCATAGAATCGATATCTGATGCTGGCAGTCAGAGCATCTAAGATACCAGTTAGTAAGTACAACTCCTGTTTACATTGAGTTGAATCCGGGGAATCATTCCGCAAGATCTTATTGAGATAGGACCCTTGCGGGTATGATGTGTGATTGCCCAAGCACACATCCCTACTGTCGTATGGCCGAGGTTCAATTTAATACCATTTTCTCTAGGACTATTACCGCTTGTTATCATAGGATGATTAAGCTTGAACGGTGCTTTGTCTTTGTCTGTGCTAGTAGTATCTCAACTAGCATTTTGAGTGTTCAACATAGCCACGACAAGTTAGCTCACATACAAGCCTTGAGCCAAGATGATAATGCAGCGGGTTAGCTCTCCAGAATATATCACACTGGAAAGAGAAAAAAGACTTACCGTATGTCCTTGTTCAATTTGTCGTGAGATGTACCTAGAGGACCACGCTACATCCATGAATGTAGTCATATAAATTATAAAGGTAAGGTAAACGCTGTGAAGTAGTCCATGTTTCTGCTATGCACTAATCATAGTAATTTCAGGATGCGCTGAGCCACAGTCAGTACAAGGACGCACTTAGTAGGAGATGTTGGTCCAGATCTATGAATTCGACGCGGGGGCCCGCAAACTGCACACTTTCGCCGCTTGGGCGACCGTATCGAGGCGGTCAACTCAAACATTGCGCACGGGCCCCCTTCAACAGGCAAAATGCGCGAATTCAATGTACTGTTGCTTCAACTTCATCTTTGCATCCAATTACACACAAATCAGACCCCGTGCTAACCACCATGTCTGCCTTGCCTGCCCCGCTAGAAGACTCCACGTCAGCTAGCGCACAGCTCGCAGGGAGCTCCCCTGCACCTGCCTTACCGCTGGCTTCGACGGAGGGCAAACCTGACCCCAACCAAAGCAAGCAAGAGGAGGAGAATGAGGATCCAAAATTTGCAACAGAAAAGCCAGACCAAGATGCACAAAAACCGGAAGGAAGCGAAACGGCCGAAGTTGACGACGCGGCTGCGCCGCCATTGCCCGATGAAGTCCCTCCACCATTGCCTGACGAGGCCCCGCCAGCGAAGCCCGAAGATGATGGATGGGAGCCCGCATGGGATCATGTTGCGCAAAAATATTACTTCTACAACCGGTTTACCGGAGTCTCGCAATGGGATAACCCCCGCGTGCCCCAGGCATCGGTCCCCGCTGCACCAGGCACGGAAGTAACCAGTCAGGAGGAAGCACCCCGCAAGGCACCCGTGCTTGGTGGCTACAACCCCGCCATCCACGGCGACTATGATCCAACCGCACCTTACGCGCAGCAATATGAAGAGCAGGAGCCCGAGTCCAGTGCAGCAGGCCAGGACGCGGCCGCCGCTTACGCTGCCACAGGCACATTCAACCGCTTCACTGGTAGATGGCAAGCCGCAGAAATCAACCCCGAAAACCACAATGACGAGAACAAGTCCCGACGACAGATGAATGCGTTCTTTGATGTCGATGCTGCAGCAAACAGCCACGACGGTCGCAGCCTACGTGCAGAGCGCAGCGCTAGGAAGTTGACTAAGGCAGAGTTAAAACAGTTCAAGGAAAAGCGTCGCGAAAAGAAAGAGGAGAAACGCCGTGCCTGGTTGAGGGACTAGGAGGCACTGACTCGATGTTTGATTATGGTGGGGTTGTTTGTTGTACCTTCTCATTGCTGCTTGTCGCATATTTCCATTCCGGAGCTTTTTGATACCATCTCACTGGACGTGAGACTCGGGGCGTTTGAGCTTACCTTTGTTTATGTTTTCTCGAGGCGTTTGCCTGGCCTGTGGATATAGGCACTTTATCTGGACTCCACGATAGAGCAATTCTGTACAATGTACAATGTATGAATATGAATATCTTTGATCAAGACGATCACTCTTGACACTTTACTTCCACCACCATTAAATGAGCCCTGTCTTGGACTTGTAGTTTCTTTGATCCCCACTATCAGTCACATGACCGCGATACCAATTCTTTTTTTGCGGCGAACGCTACATTTGCGGCCGGCATAGACCACATTCAAAAGCAAGAAACTAAAAAGCAAAGGTAAGATTGAAAATTCCACGTTCATAAAGAGTGCATATTTGTTGTGGAAAAAGCCACCGAACTCTTGATACAACTTTGTGGCTTGAAACTGTCCCGCTTGAGATCGATGCCCTTATCAAGAGAGGACTTGCATGAAGATCTTGTGGGGGAGACTGTCATGCAGTCCAAATGCCTTGTAATTATTGCAAATTGTCCTGAGCAAAAAAAAACTCCACACTCTGATTTTCCTTGACGTTTTGAAATCGAGAGAAAGTCCCATACTGACACCCCACTAGCTACATACATTCTGCATCTCTCACCGGAGCAGAAAAAACCAATTTCACCTACCAATTCTCATTGCAGAAACTGCAAGAGGTATGAAGCCCAAACTCATATTCAAGAGGAAGGATCGAAGTTGATCATCGAAAAAGCGGGATATAAAAAAAACCCCCACCAAGCGAAGAAAAAAAAATATCTAGCCACGAATCATGTCTACCTCAGTGCCAATCACCCTGTCGGCCGAGGCAATCGACGACCTGATCTACGACGCTCGCGCCGGCGACCTCGAAGCCCTGAACGAGGATGTAGCCAACCTAGCCAACCAGCACAGCTGCAACGAGTCCCAGATCGTGGCCTCGGCCATCGACCTCGCAGAGCAGAGCGAGGGCGGCTCAGGGTCCTGCGTGCTGCACTTCCCCGCTGCCAATGGAAACATCAGTATGTTTGATTCTTATCTTACATCAGATTCATTCTAACATCCATCCTAGAAATCCTCAATGCCCTTCTTCAAAAACTCTCCGCCGCAGATGCCGCCCAGCGCTCGGCACTTGTCAACCACCGTAACTACTCTGGTAACACGCCTCTGCACTGGGCTGCGCTGAACACGCACTTGGAATGTGTCAAGGCTCTTGTTGGAGCTGGAGCTGATCTTACCGTTAAGAATGATGCCGGTCACGATGCTGTCTTCCTTGCTGAGCGCAAGGCTTGGGAAGCTCTCGAGAAGGATGCTCAGGAGGGTGAGGGTCAAGGAGAGGGTGAGGATCAGGATCAAGAGATCGAGATGACTATTGGCGGTGAAGAGGGTGAAGGCGAGGTTAAGGATGCTGGCGAGATGTCTGCGGGCAGACAGGTTGTTGAGTGGTTGCTTGCATCTGATGTCGCTGCTAGTCTTGAGAAGGGAGCCACTGAGGGCTCTGCTTCTGGCGAGCGTAGTGCATCTGCTTGAGTATGGTATTTTTTGAATCGGTTGGAAATCATGGGGAAAAGTTAGCATAGATTTGGAGATTTGGGTACTTCTTGTGGATTCTTTTGTTATTGTCAATATTCATACATGATCTTTTTTTTTTCAGATGTCATAATGTCACATTGCAAGGCTATGCAGAGCTTGAAATGCTAGTCTAGTATACATAATGTTCATATGGGCTCGTATACACATCAGTCGCTTCGGAATTTGCCCGCTTTGCTACTGGGATGTTGGGCTGGGACAGGGCCAGCGTTTGCTGCACTAGCAGAAGGCATTGGCGCAGCAGGATCGATCTCGTGGACTCTTGCATCAAAACCGACCTTGAAGCGCCGGTCTCGCCAGACGACTGTCACACCACCATAAACAGCCATGACCCAAATGGGAAGGGCTAGCACTTCACGACCGAGCCAAGCAGCAAACCACTGCATGAAGGGACGGCGTGTGGTCTGGGACGACCGGTACCGTTGGGGCCGCGTAAAGGCCGGAGTACCCTCGTCCATCTCAATAGTCTTTGCGGAGTGCAGCTTGATGTACAGCGTCCAGTCAACCATGATCCAAGAAATCATGCCGAAGACGAAGAAAGCAAAGAATGCCATCCAGGTCCCCAGGCTAGATGCCCATTGCACACCTCTCTGCTCAAGATGCGGTGCCAATGCAGCTGTGACGCCCCAAGCGCCATATATACAGCATAGGAATGACTCGGTGCCAGGCTCGACAAGTGTAGCGAGGAGAACGGTGAACTTGCGAACCCGTAGCCAGCGAACTCGGCGTGCAACGTATGCCGGCACGCTCATGTTGGCAACAGGCTGAACTGCCAAATCGCCAAAAACCATGGCATGCTTGCCCCAACGTTCACCAAGCTCTATCTCTTCCCGGACCTTCTTCTTCCAGAGAAGATCGCCAATCAGGTGATCCTCGCAAATGTTTTCCGAGAAGAAGTCAATACCGGCAAGGCGTGCCTGAGGATTTGAGGGCGACGGAGCAGTGAGATAGTCGAGATGAGACCGGCGGAACATGTTAGATTTACCTACAATGCAAGGCGCAATAAGGACCGTGTTGATAGCCGTGTACATCTTTGCATGCGCAGAGGACAGGAACAGCTCTTCTAGCCGACCACCTCCAGTAGCAATCATAGCCGCCAGCCCATCCTCCGGACGGACAGATGGCATGGCTGCAGCCGCAACATCCGCATCTGCATCCGAGGATTGAGGATTGGCATCCAAGAGCGCCTGCCGCTCTTCAAGCAAATTGCTCTCTCCCGTCACATCCACAGCCACAGGCAAGTGATGCACGAACTTGTACTTCTTGTCTGGCGTCGCTCCAGTCCCGCACAGTCGATCCACCATCCGGCCGCAGACACCTTTCCCAACCCACACATTACAGTCGATGATCCAGATGATGTCGCCCTTTGCCTCGCGGTATGCCCGACTCATATTCCGGATCTTCGGATTCGGGCCTAGAGTATAGGTATTCGTTCCATCCCGCTGCAACAGCGGATCCTCCTCTTCGACGAAGACACGCGCGTCAATATCTGGGAAGTCGGTGATGAGCTTGCACAGCGTGGGGTAGGCGGGATCGTCTCGTGTCGACACGCAGAGATAGATGGTCAGCTTGTCGCGTGGATATTCCTGGCGGAAGGTTGCAGCGAGGCAGTCATAGAGGTGCGGTTCCAGACCCTTGACTGGTCGGATGGCGGTGACGTGTGGTGCGTCGGCGGCGTTTGCTAGACGGGACAGGTGTGGCTGTCGCGAGAAATATTTCCATCTGGCGGGCAAGGGGGTCAAGTTAGTCGCATATTCATACTGATTGCGGATATCTGGTTTGGTTGTACATCTGGAAATATCCCAAGGCGCATACTAGTTGCACGACTGTGTACCAGATCAGAGCAACCCAGCTGGCCGCGACGGGCACGGATAGGGCGCCATCAGCGGTCCGGAAGGAGAAGAGGGACGAGGAGGTAGACTCTAGCATGGGATTGAAGGCGACAACATAGGCACAGCGTACATTCTAGAGGAGAAGAAGTGGGAAGAAGTGCAGGTGGATTTCATTTTTTGGCGGTGGATTGGGCTGTACCCGCCCCATTAGCTGACCCTCGCATATTGCAATCCAACATCTGATGTATATTCGAGTTATTTCAATTACTGTGATTCTATACTCATTTTGAACATTCAAAGGAAGAATTGTATCTCCTGAGAGACCTTGGTAGGGCAATCCGTGAATCCAAGCAGCTACAGAGCTGCATCGGAGCTTGCTTACGCCCGGGCTACTATAAATATCAAAATGCATCGCGTACGCGGATGTCCCGGAAATGACCAAGTCAATGCATACAATGGCAACCATTGCTACTAATTTTATGCTGAGCGCCGTATAACCAAAAAGAAACGGCTTTACTCCCCCCAAAACTCCAAAGTCACACCCAGATACCAACGACCCAGTCCATGTATCAAGTTTTCTTCTTCTTGCGAACCAATGTGGCATTAAGCACATTCACAGGAGCCGATTGCGATGGAACTGGGAACGTGTCGCTTGATCTACTGGTTTCTTGGATATTGACAGCTGGATTGCTGCCTTCACCCTCGGACTTCTTGCGCTTACGCATCAATCCAAGATCGAGGATGTTGTTGGTGCTGCCCTCTGTCGGCTGAGGTACATCACTGCTAGCGGTATTGCTGCCGATGAGCTTCTTGCCCCATGTAAGCTCATCTGCGAGCGAAGCAACCTGGTCGACGTATATTTTTGTGCTAGCGAGGACTTCTTTCTCGTCGTAGAAATGATCTAGAACGGAGTCCATCATCTTCTTGTAGTCTGCTTCGCTGAGGACAACGTGTCCACGCCCGGCCTCCGGCCAGTCGAAAGGATTGAGGTCGTTCGATGCATCGTCTCGAGGAAGTTCAATGGAATTTTCGGCAAGTTTGGCATCTGTTACCGATGTTGATGCATCCGGCTCATTGTTCTTGCTGGGTTCAGCTTGCGATTTGTCTTCTGTCGTCGCCGCAGGCACATCTGAGCCACTGGGCACTTGACCAGGCTCAGTGGCACGGGCCCGGCTTTCCATCGAAGTTGAGTTCATCAAGCCAGGAGGATTGATGACGAGCCACAAGAAGCCAACCAAACGACCGGCAGAGCACTCCTGGCGGAAAGACATCATCTCCCAAAACTGGTCCAGGGATCTGACACTTCGCCATCTTCCGTCATTAGGAGGAGCAGATTGGCCCTTCTCTTGTTCAGGAAGCTCGCCATCTAGATCAAGAAGGAAGCGAGTCTTAGGATCGTCAGGAAAACGGGGAACCAAACATCGAGGAGGAGCCGAGGGGTCATGATACAGCTGTTTCAAAGGGTAGCTATTGAGCCATCGCGGTCGATCCTGCGCGTCGGATTTGGCTGTAGGCGGGAAGAAGTTACGCGTTTCAAAACGATCGCAGCTTGGAACGATGAGGTACGCGGTGGCAGAGGCCTTCGCCGCCTCGACAGCTTGGTCCATCGTTGTCGTCTCCTGGACGGCAGACTCAGGCTCATGCTCGCGTAGAATCGGGTCTACGGCACGACACCACCATTTGATAAGGCCGCGGTCGTCCAGGACATGTTTCTCGGGATTTTCGATACTGCCCGGGAACAAGTACTGGTTCTGCGCGCGGGCGAAGAGGGACACAACTAGGCGCACCCCGGGCCGCTGCCGCGTTTTCGCTAGATATGAGAGGAAAGTGCTTGAAACCAGTCTCAAGACTGAGACCTTACGCGGAAATTTGAGCAGATGCAGGAGGCCTGTCGAATCAGCCTTTGAGACGAAGATGACGGTCAAGTGGGCCGTATTATAGACCATCACTTCCATGCCAAAAATGATGATTTCCCCTTCATCCTTGGAGTCAATTGACACCGAGAGGAAGTGGTTCTCGCAGAATGTTGGCTCAGACGGCTGGCCCGGGGCAGCTGCGAAGAGAGCTTCGCATGGTGTTGGTGTTGACGAGACATGGCGAACGGTGATCTCAACCCCGGTGGGGAGCACCTTAGCCAAGAGATCTGCCAGATCTGAGACCATTTCCTGTTCATCCAATGAGAATCGTTGAATTGGTGGTGAGAGGAGGAGAACTGCGGAGCCGTCGATTGAACGCCCTGTGGAGATCACGTGCCGGCAACTGTATATGGAGTACTTTGATGTTGATATTGGGTTATGTGACAATGTAAGCGGCAGGTATAAGCATTAATGATTGAAAAGGGTACTACGTACTTCAGTACTTAGACCTGAGCCATGCAGGTGCAGTGAATAAATATGGAGGTCATTGTAGTTGCTCTGAATATGGTAAATCCACCCAAGACCAATATAGAATGGCAATTGTTTGTGACACTCATTGCCAGTAAACATCTCTTTGACTCTGGGGTTTCCTCTTCTACTCCCATCTTTTATTCTGCCACAACCCAACGATCGTCATATCCTCATCTACAGCTACACTAACCAAGACCATCAAAGAGTAAGCAGATACCACCAACAGTGAGACCAAGTCTCGGACCCACAAACAATCTCACTTGAAAAAGATTCCAGTGTACTGATACAAGGTGGCACAGATTTTTGAGCAACGTGACCCTCCACCTACAAGATGCCGGTGCCGATGCCGTACAAGAGAGTCTACCAAAACCTCCCCAGTAAGAAAACATAACTGCTACCCTACAGACACGTCACTTATACATGGTAGTTCTTGAGTCCAACACCCTGGGGTGCTGCACCCAGATGCAGATCCGTTATACCTGCGGCCACTCCACTGGAGGCGAGTTTATCAAATGTCGCCGACACATGCACACCGATGATGAGCGCTGCCCTGGACGCCAGGTTGCGCATGTCGATTTCAAAATCTCTCCCCACAAATGTCGCTCCTGCCTGCGAAGCGCATAAGTATTTGCTCTCTAGCAAGAGCTCGTCCCAGGACAATGCAACGAGAGACGAGGTCCCCACAGACGGATTGCACATTGACGACGGAATGGACATTTATTCAATAAGCCTTAGAATTGGAGATTAACTCTATGCTTTCATTTCTGACCAGCGCCATAAACCTAAAACCCAAGTAAATGCCACGTGGGATGCAGTGTAAGATGTTACAGCCGCTTCTGATGTGATTCAAGCCTGCCGTTTAAAAATAGGCTGTTACAGCATCTAGGTCATCAGCGTTAAGCAGGATGACTCCCTCGCGTAGTAAAGTCCTCCATACAAGGTTGCGCTTCCGGATTGGGAAGTATGGCGTGTTCCAGTACCTGGCACCAATCCCGCGCTCATTTGCAGTGGCGATTTGGGCTCGGAGGGCTTTAAGCTGGTCCTCTGATAGAATCGGGTCTGTATCGACAGTGATCTTGCCGACGGCCTTGTCGAAATCGGTTGAAGCGACTGGCGAGACGATTCCAGTTATGTCGGCATATTTGGGGTCGTTCAAGTCTGCTAGAGGTGCATCAAAGAAGTAGTCTCGATCTTTCACTGGCGCAACCATATCCAGCGGTGTCTCGCCAGTGCCGATGATAGTGACTGCCCCGTTGATAACAGTCTTGCCATCTTTGACGGTGGTGAGATACCCTTTGGCTCGTAGAGGCTCAAGAGCATCGATAACTGCCTTGAAGGTCTCGTGGCCAGAGGTCTTCACATCGATGAAGAAATACAGTGTTTGATCGGGAACAGTGTCCCAAACGCCACTGTTTTTGGAAACCTATTAGCAAGAAATTAATCAAGGCCAAGAAAACCCACTTTTTAGTTGCCGATGTCAAAAACGGGCTTTCCGGGTTCTGGCGCTCCAGAACATCTAGAATTGGATTAATGTACAAGGATTCTAGAGTTCGCTGCTCTGTCAAAGCAGATTGATCATGTCCAACCTGGTTCAATTAGCATGATAATGCAGAATGATTCGGGTTGCGTACATATAGTGTGCCATTGTAAAGCCAGACATCGGCTTCCGTGGATGTACAGCCATGAGACAAACCTGGTAGGCGATGAGCTAATTACAATCAAGTCCAAGTTTCCGGAATGACGAACCAGTATAAAATGGTTCATCACGCCAATAGTCGCTATTTCTAGGTCAATATTAGACCAATTGGATGTTGGGCAGTTCCATACTTATGAGAATGAACAGGAATCTAAACATCCGCTCAAGGTCAACAACATTCACTTTATTGATCGAGACAATTGAGTACCAAAAGTTCCAATTGATGAAAACTCACCGGGAGAAGATCTCTAGTTAGATCAGTCGGATATCCATAATCTTTGCTGCCATGGGTGTTCCTCAAGATGCTCTGCAGGCTGGAGGTGATCGCCCCAATTGCAGGGACCGGCCCCGCGAACAGAGCCACAACAATGCCGGTGATGAACAGCATGAGGACAGAGAGCATTACTCTTTGCAACCAATATTCATAAAACGATGCGACACGACCACGATGGCAGTTGAAGGGTAGTTGAGCAAGATGGAATTCTTACGGCGATCGGAACGCGGATCTCGTGCACGTGTTCGTCAAGGGCGCCTTGGTTGCACGCCACTCAATAGGAGTCAGCGACATCAACTCTACTCTCTATTTTGCCTACAAAAGAGTCGAATGAATAATACAAACACATGGTATTTAAACGCGATGGCTAAAACGTGTGCTAAAAAGACATGGAAATCTCGGGCGAGTCACGCATCTAGGAAGTGCATGGCGAAGCCCGGAACTGTCAATGAAAGGTCATATCGTGAGAATGAATGCTATGTACGTCATGGTTGTATGACTCTAGACCTCTCGCACACTCGGTGAAGAGGCACCTCCAGACTCTTGAGAGATGGAGGTACGACCCCGAAGGCTCAGATTTCCTATGCGTTGAACCAGGTTGCTCCCGACAGCATCCACTGCACCCTTTGGTGCAAGCAAGGTAGGCCCTTGGGCGGCTGCCTCCTGTACTCGGAACAGGCGGATCCCAGTGCCGTTCCAAACACCAACACTGCCTGGTGTTCCACCACCAGCAGAGCCGACAACCATCTCGCTGGAGAAAATGAAGCCCCAGAGCAACGATTCATACCAGCCCATGGAGAGGGCGGACCACTCGAATGACTGCACACGGACGGGGGTTGGTTCGGAGATGATACCTTTGACCTCGGGTTCCTCGGCGAATGATGGGAGGTTGTGAATTAGCGTACGGGCCTCTGGGCTTGCTGTGCTTTGAAGAGCCGAATCAGGGATGTGGGGTGCGATTGCGGAGATGATGGTGAGAACTGTATGCAGCGGTAGCTCGGGCAACCAAGATTCGAGCTGGGAACCATTGTCAATGCCGGTGAATCATGCTTAGGGTGGGGATGTGTCTGTATGAACTTACCCAATGGACTGTCGGAGTAAAGCCACTGGCAGAGGCGGAGAATAAAGCAGAAATGCTAGTCTGGCTCGTCATGCTGTTCTGCCGGGAGAACGGAGGCTTTCCAGCTGGTTTCTTGCCTCGCGCCTTCTCAGACATCCCTCGTACTTGCTGTGCTCCATTCTCGTCGATAGTGGAGGCCATTGAGGCTCTACGCGAGGTCTGAGCCGAGGGCGTTTGAGAAGGAGTGTGCTCCTCCCTCTCATCATCAGAGTCATCGTCACCGATTGCAAATGGGCTGTTCTCCTCAGGAATCCGAGTCAATGGTGATCGGGCACCGGATGAAGTGTGAAGATCTTCCTCGGACTGTGAAAGCGTTGGGCTAACCGGTGCGTCAGAAGAAGTTGAAGCTTTCCTCTTCTCGTTTTGGCGCTCGATTTCTTGTTGGCCACTTTCGAGAGTAAACGCCCGCACAGCTTCAAAGCGTTGCCTGTACTTCAAGATCGCGTAGACAAGGTATGGGTTGTCTGCACAATGTCAACAAGACTCCATATTTTGGACAGAGGTGGACAAATACTTACCTGTGAATTTATGCTCGAGCATGATGTTGATAAAATCGAGCAACGACGCAAGAAGAGTATGGTTTGTCTCGTTCGCTAATAAGAAACTTGGCGCAGACATGGACGAAAAGAGTTGAATGACCTTCGAGCAAGCACTCGGGGAGATGTGTTCAACGTAGGGAGCAATATTGTTAAGAATGATCAACAATGCAGGGTATACAGTGTCCAGATTGCCTTTGCTCGTTGTTATCAAGGTGTGAATAGACTGCTGCAGTTAGCTTTTGATATTTTGCTTCTATCATTGAAAAAACTTACCATAATCAAAAAGTCGGCGTATGAGCCGCGGAACTTCAACAACCGAATTGATTGTGGTAGAGTTTCTTGTGCCTCAAATTTGTTGTTGAGGCTCTTACCAAATGTTAGCTCCGCGCTCATTGTCTGAAGAATGAAAATGCACATCCGAACGACTCCTTGCTTGGAGGGATCCATCCTGTACTCCATTGCATAGAATATGCACAGGACCAGAAAGTCATGAGAGCGATTTGAGTCGATGATAAAGGACCGGAACCTCTTATTGCACTGGAGAGTCTCCCAGAAAAGGACCAACATTTCCGGTGCCCATTTTACCGACTTTTGACTCCCAGGAAGATACGACGCAGTAGCTTGCATCTGTATCCATGTGTTAGTCAAACAAGCTGAAAGAACAGGAGACCTGGGGAGATGATTACAGGTTGGTTCAGAATCCTTGTCATACCATCGACAAGGAATTGGAAATCCTGAGGTCTATGTAGTCGACCAAAGTAATGGCGGTAATAGTTCTTCGGGGGTGCTCCACGGCCATCCTCAGGAATAGGATATAACAGGAGAACAAGAAGAAGCTGCACACAATATATCACCAAGATTTGCCTGGGATCCTTCCAAACAACGTGGTCGTACGGGACTCTCCACGACGCAGGGTTATATTTCATGGCCTGTTTGCGAGTGAGTTTTATTCAAAGCATGAAAGTGAGTTTGACTCACCGTATTCAAAAGAGAACAGAGAACAGTCAAAACAGACTGCTTATCCTGGCAAGTTGTGATGTAGGTAATGGCCTTGACGCCTTGCACGGGTAATGTGTCTAGAATAGTCAATAAGTGTTGCAATGCCCTCACAGAACCTGACCAGACTTACTTGAAGGCAAGTACATGGCCTTTCCAGTCAGCGTAAGCATGAGGCGAAGAATCTCGCATCGGTTGCTCTCCAATTGTTTGTTGGAGCCCATTGCTGTGTTGCAACCAACTCCGCTCTGCCAGATTGAATATGAGACCTTGCCCTTGGCAGTCGGAAGCCGGGGAATTGTGAAGTCGGCAAAGAAGAGCAGATCCACCAATGTGTCTATCAACTCCTCTGCGAGTGGTTTTTCATCCTCGTAGTCGGCCTCTCGCGGTGACGTCTGATCTTGCTCGTCTTCAGGTTGCGCGTCATCGAACAGAATCTCTCCAGAAATCTGCGCTTGTCGGGTCATTCGCTTTCGGTGCGCCCAGAAGAACTTATCTTCCCATTCCTCCAGGTGCTCGGCCTCGTAAACATAGGGGAGCAGGCGAGTGAGGACGCGGACGCAGTTGAGGACATCACGTTCGGGTGCAAGGTCGGGGTCAGGGAACGAGGGATGATTTCGCAACACCGTTAATCGCGAGGTCACGGCGAGCAGGAGCGTTTCAAAGTTGGCCAAGGCATGATCGCGAGTTCGTCGTATGTCAGCCGGCGTAAAGAGGCTGAAGACGTCCTCAGTTGATTCAGGAAGCTCCCAGAACTATTGGCACAATTAGCTCTTATGTCTCTCGAGAAGATTGTAAGTTATCTTTAACATACTCTGGCCCAGTAGGGGTCGTCTGCGGGGATCTCCTGTTCCTCGGAGAGGCGGAAGATGCCCTGCTTGAAGACAAGCTTGGACTCCGAAGCCCCCATGACGCAAGACAAGAGCTAATCACGCCGTCGTGAGCTTCATGCAGAGTTGAACGCAGCAAAGGTCAAAGTAGTAGCTTGCCAGGGAAGGGTGTCAGGTGTATTGCCAAGTGCTGGTGGTTGGCGTTCCTAATCTTGCGGGCGCGGGACTTGGCCTGAACACGGGGGTGATGGCTGATCTGCAGAGTGCCCACAATTTACACAGCTAGACGCATACTTAGAACGTGAATACTTTCAGAACTTGATAATCTTAGAATTTGGTATGCTTGTAGTACATAAAAAAATGAATCGCTATGACACCATGACCATGACCGTGACCCGAGCGCCCATTTGAGAATATTGTTTAAAACCCTAAGAATCAAAGCGCACTATTGCTCGCAGAAAGCCGCCGGCTTCTCTCATACAACCACTTGTTCTTTACCCCCAAGCTCGCGCGCTTACCGGCAAGCGGAGAAGGTGTACTCGGACCGAGACTCGATTCTCCAAACGAGGATGCCCCAAAGGAGGATGCCCCGAACCCGGACGAACCAAAGCTCTGTCGCCGACCAGAATCCATACCTCCATTTGAAACAGCTTTGTAAAGCAAGGGACTCGAAACGGGAGAGTAAGGAGTACCTGCCGAGGGCCTCCGCTCAGAAAAGCTTGCATTCGCGGACATAGGGGAGGATGGCCTGCTTGCAGGACTAGGTTTGCGTGAAGTCGAGAGACGGTATCTGGGTGGCGTGGCAAAGGTGGTGCCAGGAGTTGTAGGCGGAGTTGCAGAAGGATCAAGGCCGAGGAGCTTCCGTTGAGTGGGAGTAAGAGGAATGTCTGACAGGTCATCCTTCGGCCGGAAAAGAGGAGAGAGCGCCATTATGATATTGACAAAGAGGAAGAGTTGGCAAACGAGCACCGAGAAGTCTCGGAAAGCATCGCCAGTATCGAGAATTTTACGCGAACTGTAAGAGAGGCTGTTAACACGCAATGCGCAAGAACGGAGGGTCTCCCACTCACTATTCTTTGACAGTCCCCCTGAGGGCACATGTCATTATAAGGGCAGCACCATTCCAGATCAGCCGCTTCACGTTCTTCTCGCCAAATGTGGCTGCATTCTGACGTCTGACAATTTCAGCCAGCATAGGGTGTCGCCATTTGCCCGGAGTTCCAGTGCCTTCTGAAGCAGGAGCCAGCGGGGTCGCTGCTTTGGGAGTAGCAGGGAGAGATTGAGTCGCCATTCGTCGCGTGGAAATAATGAGACACGGAGGAATGAGAAAAGGCGAATTGAAAGAAAGACTGAAGCTTGAGATTAGCTACTGAAGCACTGCTTTTTTTCGGCAGGGATAGAACTCACAGTTTTCACAGAACTTTGCCGGCACTTACCTGGGGTAACAACTAAACGAGGAACTGTTAGTTAGTATTCAGCATGCACGTAGCTGGGGCAATTAGAAAGCCATGTTATGTTATGTTGATGTTGACTTTCAGATGGCTGGAGGATCAGGAGTTTCACGGGCTTTGGTTGACCCGAGCAGCTGACCTCAGCCAATCAGATGACCATCTTATCAGCTCTGCCCCTCAACGTCATAGTCCTTCTGTTGACACACTTCATCGACCTGATCAAAATGTCTGCTTCCATCGTGGAAAGGCTGGACACTCTAGTGGCTGATATCCTGGCTGACTGGAACATTTACACCACTATTGTTGCTGGTGTTGTTGTCGCCTTTGCTGTGTACTCCGTTGTCTCATCTCAAGACCCCGATGTCCATCCATTCCTTCTTGCTCGCCAATCTACTGCATCCCCTATCCGCCAGCAGGGCGAATCTGCAACATACAGATGTCTGGAAACTCCACATGGCTTACCCCTGCGATTTGGTCTGAACGTCAAGGATCCCGGTGCGCCAAAATGGACCGGTGGCCGCCGCGGTGACCTGCGTGATATCTGGAAGACCGCTGTGCGTGGAGCTTTGAATGAAGATGGCACCATGTCCGGAAAGCAGGGCAAGATCTATACTGTGCTGGGGAAAAAGGCCATTGAGCACTCGTTGGGCCAAATCACTCAAGAGATTAACGTTATTGGTCGTAATCTGCAGAGCGCCGGTGCGAAGACTGTTGCTATTTGCCTCACAGACTCTATTGAACTGCTGGCTGCGATCTTCGGTATTTATTACCACCCAGTCTCTATAGCTTGATTGCTAACTGTGTCATTCAGCGGGTGCTTTCTACGGTTTCAAGGTTGTTATTGTGCCCCATAACCTCCCAGCAGAGACACTATCAGCTCATTTGCAACAAGCAAAGGCAGATGTTCTCATTGCTGAGGCTGGATCTATCGATCTGTCTGTTATCTCAAAGGACAACAAACAGCTCTCGCTCGCTCTCTGGGTCGCCAAGTATGGTAACCGTCACATGGACTGGAACGAGGTCCCCGAGGACGTCAAGGATAGCTTGAGTGTGGCAGTTTGGCATGACCTAGTCGAGGAGCACAAAGATATTGCTGGCTTCGATGTTCCCGAGTATGATCCTAAAACGACGACGCCCTCTGTTAGCACCGTTTGGCCCTCTTCGTCTCAATCAGGCCAATTTATCGAGTTTCAGCCCGAAGTAAGAACCAAAATGCTCTGGTACTAGCACCACTAACAATCAATTTTAGAACCTTGTTTCCGCTGTTGGTGCATTGAATTCATCATTGCCCCGTACCCAGCGCTTCACTCCGGCTGACACTGTCCTCTCCATCGACTCGCTTTCTCGGTCTTACCCACTATGCCAGACCATGGGTGCACTGTTTGCCAACTCTTCCATTGCCCTAAATTCTGTCGCCGGAGAATCCGTGGACTTTGCTTTGGCCACTGCTGGTGTGTCTCCTACAGTCATTATTGCATCGTCGCAAACCATGGGTGATTATCATGAAAAGATTATGCGCCCGCACACTGGCCTTATCTCGTCCATTGGTCGCTGGCTCCAAGCACGAACTCTCGATGCAGGAAACATGCCAACCCACAACTTCTTTAGCCAGCTGGCTCGCATTGGTCCCACCGCTGAGCTTTCTCTGGACAACCTGCGCCTCCTTTGCATTTCCCACCGCATTGATAGCAACTCCGCTTCTCGTCTGACCTCTGAACAATTGACCGAGCTTCGAATCTTCACTGGCGCTCGGGTTGTTTATGCCTTGACCGGGCCCGGAGTTGCTGGTGCCATTGCCCAGACCAACGCCTTCGACTACAGATGCCTCACTGGCCCCAGCCACTTTGGTGCCCCGTTGAGCAGCACTGAAATAACTCTGAAAAATGTCCCTGAGAACTCTAACGGTGTGGAGGAGGGTCACCTTACTGTGTCTGGCCCTGCTGTTATCGATGGCACCACCTCTTTTTCCGCAAAGGCACGCATCGGTACCGACAACACCCTGGAATTGTGCTTATAAGCGTCATCATATTGGGATAACGTAAAGAATCCACCACTCGATTCTTATCTTTCGGCATCTTTAGCAAATCTGTGTTTTAAAACATCTTACCTGAACCCATGCCTAGCATGATCAAAAGCGATAAGGAATTATCCATTTTAAGAAGTACAAGTACCAGCTCCAAAATATCTGAGAAGAAAGGTGTAATATACATGTAGATATGGCTCAATCAGGACCAAAAACAGATGAAAAAGACAAGCAGCTTGTCAGACTATTCCTTGATGAACCGCTGGGCCACCTTGTCAGTAAGCACCTGCTTGTTCTTAACGCCCTTCAACTGCTTAGCCAGTACAGTCTCAATAGGCCCCACGCGCGACTTGAGGGTTCCCAGAGATGAGGTTGGCTTGGGAATCCGATTGGCCAAAATAATGCCATGAACAACAGCGAGGTTCTCCTCAACCCTTGCCTGCTTTTCAGATGGGCTGGTATACTCATCCTTGAACTTGCCGAGATCCCAGGCGGCGTGAAGCCTCTGGGCATAGTGGATAACCTTGTCATCTGGGGACTGCTTTTCAAGGGCACAAGCGGCACTGAGTTCCAACAGTGTACCAATAACGAAAGGCTGCTGCTTCGGGTCCTGAGTACTGTCATCTCGGATGGAGTGTTCAGGGCTGTCCATCAAACTGGCGGCCTTCTCTGCCAGATCCAAAGCCTTGACGACTCCCTCGCCCTTGAAGTCCGCGCGCTGCGCCATCTGGTGAAGCTCGAAGAATAGACGGCGAGCGACGTTCATGTTGCTCAGGCTCAAGCCGGTGCGGGAGTACTGTCTGGCGCACTCGATGACGGCACCGAGCTTATCGGCCTGGCCAGCTTTGCGGATGATGTACTCCCACCGGTCGTTGTTGAGGATATAGTTCGACATGCGGAGGCCGCTGAGGAATGGGAAAAGGTTGCTGAAGTTCTTGGTCGCAACCATCATGTGGAGAACTTCCATGGCATCCTTCTTGGATGGCAATTCGTGCCTGTTCTTCGGCGTTAGGGTGAACTCTTCATTTTCACTGATCTTCACGGTAATCGGGTCGTGTTCCAATGCCTGGGCGTATTTAGGCTTGAACACACTCTTTCTCTGTCGCTTAGGAAGTCCAAGGGGAATGAAAAGCTCCTGTCGGAAGCGGTCGAGGGCCTCATTTAATTCGGCGGAAGGTGTTGAAGTGAAAGTCGGGATCGCTGCACCAATCATTGCTTGTGAGAAACCGCATACTACTATTAGAGGCACAATTGCATACCTGATTTGCTACCAAAGCAGCGGACCTGAGATGGCCTCAGCATGGACTGGCATACCGAGCTGGTGGTGCTCTGGCGGAAGAGCCTGCCGACGGCGTTTTGCGCCATTGTAGGTAAGCGGCAATTCCTGTATAAGATAATGCAAATAGAAAGAACAGTGGCCAGTCTTCCGGTATGTTTTCTCGCAAACAAACAACAGACAAAAGACGTCAAGGGAGGTGTGTTTGGTCGGGGAAAAAGAATCGCGCTGTCTGCAACCCGAACGGCCAAACTTGAGGCTTGGCGGAAATTCTGCCGGTCCGGCCCAGCCAAAACTCGACTCCGACTTTCTCGACTTGACATCCGCATCACAACCATGGTGGCTTTACCAGCAATGCGGCCGTTAGGCTGTCTGAGGTCCCTGATGAGGCCATCGGAGCCTATCACACCATTCCTCAACCGCCGGTTTATCTCGACGGCCTATAGCAAGAGACCTCAACGCATCCCTCTTCCTGAGAACATTCCGGAGCAATTCCTCTCTCAGATCCCTCTTCACTACCGTCCAGACCCTGGTACGTGTTGGCACCGATCCAATTGCTTATTTCGAGCTTAGCTGACTGTAATTTTCTGTAGCCAAAGAACCCCTCAAGGTCTACCCTGCTCCGCCATCTGCCCGCAAAACATGCCCGGATCCTGTCGCAGCAGTCACCGCATCACAATTGGCCGAGCTCGACCCCAAGGGTGAGCGACAGGCTTTGTTCGACTACCGACGAAATGCGCGCAGTGTCAAGCCTGGTGATATTGTTCGTGTGGTCTTCAAGAACGGCGATCCATTCAACGGAGTCGTCCTGAGCATCAAGCTGCGCGGAATTGAGACTTCGTTCCTTCTGCGAAACGAGCTTACTCGCGTTGCTGTTGAAATGTCCGTCAAGGTCTTTAGTCCTAATGTCCAGAGTGTGGAGATTGTCCAACGCTCCGAGAAGAAGCGCAGACGCGCGAGATTGTATTACATGAGGTTCGTACCTGGTCCCCAAATTTACTTTTCGTTACGCCTTTGCATGACATTTCACTAACTTTTGATACTCAATAGGGACCGCAAGCACGACCGCCGCAGTGTTGAGAACGTTGTGGCCAGCTACGTCCGCCAGAAGAAGGCCTTCTTGGGAGGTGGTGGCCGTGGTGGCCAGAGTGGTCGACGTCGGTAATCGATTTAGAGGGAGTCTGGCGTGACACCCGTTTGCAAAATTGTAGCTGTATTACTATTAACATCTTGTACTTCATTTGTGTTCATAACTTGCGACATCAAATACACCTTTGAGCTTTCTTACCCACTGTCCAAACCCTCTGACATCCCGCGACACTGTTCAACCACCGGGCCAAGCCATACCGATTTCGTTCCAAAAGGTTTGCTTATTTTCCGTCTGCCTTATGCGGCGGTTCAGACAGGTAGCAGGGCTGGCCTCGGTCCTTGTCACCGTTTGATCTTCTAACGCAGGGTAACTCCATTCATACTCATTGATGATTCAATTCATGACTGTTCCTTATTCATCTGAAGATAACATGGTCTCCCTAGTTATACATTTTCGATGACGATCATCCCATCCCGCAGAGAAACGCCTCATTATTATATCTTGGTGAACAAATATGTCTTGTCCTTCCTTCAATATGACGATTTTCAGTCCATTTCCAGTGTCAGGGCCCACCTACAGAGTATCAATTTGACCCTGTGGACCTCGTGAGTCTAGAAACCCTCTCCCCTCATTTGCAAGGATCAAAACTGCAGCAGCTATCTTTGAGTCCAGGTAATTGCAGAAAAATTGTTCTTTCTCGAGATAGAGATCCTCCGTCCTAGACAATTATCAGCGGGCTCGCATATAACACGGCTCTTACAAGTAGTAAAGCCATTGGTTCGTTTTCAAGGCCCTTGTCATCTTGGGCATAGGCTTTGTGGAATATAGCGCTGTTTGGTGTGTCCATGATTGGTAGAAGCATTTGATTAAGATGCTGTAAAAAGGAATCACAGTAGAGAATAGTTTTATGGGGGGTGGGGGCACACTTTACTTGACTGCTGTTTTATATTGCGAGAGATAGGGCATCCATGGGACCCTCTCCATTAGATCGTGGCTCTTTAGCAATCGTTGACTACTCAAATGCTCCAGCAGTATGGATATGTGATATGCAATGCGTATACTACATCTCGTCTCGTGAGTGCATGTCTTGTACGACGAGAAATGACCCCTGATGCATTGTCCACGATCTTGTCCATCACTTCAACGTGCTATCTCATTGACCACTAGATCGTATTCGAAGCAATGCGACAGTCACATAATGTTGCACATAATACACAACAATTCACGTAGTCCTCGACCGAGCAATTGCCCAAGGTCAAGATCAAGATCTCAAATCTGACTTCTTTCAATGTGATCAGTGGAATATAGTATAAATACCCTATTGGCATCATGAACTTACTGCTTGCAACAATATGTAATCATAAATTGCGTCTTCCTCTTCCTCTTTCTCAATAGCGGAATGAAGAACACTCTTGACGAGCTATCGTGGTGCTGGTCTGCATGACTTTCCCGTTCAATTTGGCTTTACTCCTAGCTCGTATTCCTGTCTATTACTGTATCGCCAATTTGCGGTTCCCAAATATCTGTGATGGGATGTAAATTGAGTGTTATGAAACGACAAAAACCAGGACGACGAAAACTTCAGGTTGACCCAACTTCGAGCTCATATAATTCTTCTTCATAGAACACCTCTAGGCTCATGGAACCCATACCAGCCACGAATTTGTCAGGAGCCCGGACAAGCAATATGTTGATCTGTAATGGCATATGTGAGGACGTCTGCGCGAGACCCGCCATATCTGTCTCCTTATTTATTGCAGATTGCACTGTCTCGCTTGCACTGAAGCCTTCTCGCCTGAACTTCTTAGTAATCGACAATTCAAGCATGACCTGAAAGCTTATGTTATCCTCCCCAAACGAGATGGCACGATCAATGAAGATCAATATATCGTTCTTCCTCAATTTACGCCTTGTGAAGGTCTGCACGGATGGTCGTATGTCACATGCTCCACGAGGAAGCGCAGCTTGGCTTGATCATCATGCCAAATAAATATGAGAGAGCCCATTGAGAGAAAAGGAAGTTGCAGCTTCATTTGCCCCAATTAGCTATAAACATGTATAGATTGTCCTCACTTTATCTCAAGACGGCCTTTGTTCTTTAAGACCATTGCTGTCAGATTGGTTGAGCCGTCAGCGGTAAAGCTTGTTCAAGTGATTGAATTTCACTGTTTCCAGGGCCTAGAAATGCAAGAATGGAGAGCAAACTAACTAGTACAGATAGCGACGTCTACCTCCTGTGCATTACCCGATAAGAATTATAGCTCTTAGTATAGCCAAGTAATCGAGTAAGTCACGCAGATACGTAGATAGTATTATACGTAGTCGTACAGAATAGTCTAAGCAGTTAACAAACTTATCTCATTCTTCAAACAAGTTGCAACCCTTGTTAGATTGTTAAATTTTACATCTGTGTGTATACCGCAGGGCATAGTGGTACCACCGGGGTCAGAAGTCTTTTCAGACCTTCTATATATGATCTAAATAGTGACCCGGAGGCACTCAAGATGGACAATAAGAAGCGGACTAGGATGTGAAAGAGCAGAGACCAAAACAAAGTAAAAACTTTGTATCAATAGGTACAGCCACAATGAGGTTTTCCTGTAGAGTCCGTCTCAAGTCTCGTAGCACGCTGTACACACTCATGACTCCATTCGTAATAACAGTTTAACAGTTCTTCTACTCGTCCCTATGGTGATCTAACATTTTCCACGTCATCCACAGACAGAGACATGTAAAATTCCGCGCTTGGCACTTGGCGATGCCAAATCGGAGCATCGATCGGGACAGCATCAGGTAACCGACGCCCGCTGTGGGGTGCCATGCCACTCCAAAGGTCTGGGCGCTCGCACGGCTCTGCCTCGGCGTGAATATTACGAAGCGAGATCCCTTTTCTTCAACGACGCGATGTGCCATGCCTCGCTAAAGCCGATCGGGGAAATTTTAGGATTACTCCGTTCCCCGTCCGCTAAGCCACTCCCTGTCAACGGGTTTAATATCGATGATTGCCGCCTCCAGGGGGCTGCGATCTCCTCACTGTCCTCACTGTTCTCACTTTGAGATTGACTGGGACACGGGAAGAGATGTTCAACTTCTTTTTGAGGCAGGTTTGGACGCTCACCGTCAAGAATCTGCTTATCACCTTCGTGCGCCCCAGTGCAACAACCACCCTTAGGGCTTTGGTTTTGCCTGTCGTCTTTATTGCTATCATGTATGTCCAAAACTGCTCGCCATGATGAATTAAATGGATAGTGTTAACGAATCAGTTCTTATGCGCGAAACTTCTTTGTTCCTCCGTCTATCTATGGAATCGGCGACCCAACGCCGGTGCGGTCTCTGACCAGCGCCTTGGAATCAGTTAGTGGAGGAAGAGACAAATTGGTCTTTGTCGATAATGGATTTACTGGTGGCGACATCCAGCGGGTTATAGATCAAGTCGCAGAGCCTGCCCGACAAAATGGAGACCAAGTTGTGGCCTTAACTTCCGAGAGTGATCTCAGAGAGACCTGTCGGACCACGCTCAGGGGTACATCCTCATGTATAGCTGCAGCTGTCTTCTACTCGTCACCTAATGAAGGTCCAGGCGGGACATGGAATTACTCGATTCGAGCTGATGGCTCATTGGGTGATCGCATCAATACCGAAAAGAACACCAATGCCCAGGAAATCTACCTTCTCCCTCTTCAGCACTCTATCGATCGCGCCATCATCCAAAGCGACAGTTCTGTGGATAGTAACGGTATTCCTGACGAGGTCTGCCTTTGTCCTATGCCATTTCTCTCTAATATATGTTGACTGTGATTAATAGGTCATGGAATATCCTTACACCTCACTGACCCAAAAGCAACGACAAGATCAGATCCGGGTGCGCTATATGAGCGCGATTATCAACATCATCAGTATTGCGCTGTTCATCGGAATGGTTGGTGTTACATATCAGCTCACGGGTTTAATTGCCATGGAACGAGAACTTGGCATGAGCCAATTGATTGATTGCATGCTGCCTGGTTCCTCCCAATGGAAAGCCCAAGCAGCTCGATTCATCGCAGCTCATATTGCTTTAGACCTCATCTACGGACCCGGCTGGATCATCACCGGTATCATCTTGAAGTACGGCGTCTTCAGCAAAACATCGGCCGGAATCACCGTCGTCAATCACCTCCTTACCGGACTGGCATTGTCTTCATTCTCGATTTTCGGTGCTTCTTTCTTCAGAAAAGCACAATTGAGCGGTATATCCGTGGTGATAGCCAATCTATTGCTCGGAGTTGTGGCGCAAGTCGCTGGCATCAAGACTAACGGTGCAGTCATCGTTCTCGGTCTTCTGTTTCCGTCCATGAACTATGTGTTCCTTTCGGTGTTTATGGCTCGGTGGGAGAGACAGAATCAACCAACGAATCTGATTCATGCGGCTCCCGATAATCCTTGGACAATCCCAGGTATCGCACTTTGGGTACTTCTGATCGTACAGATTGTTATCTATCCCATTCTCGCCGCGTTGGTGGAGCGTATGCTCTATGGAACCGCTTCATCTGGCCGTGAAGCCACAGCACTTGGAAATGCCTCTGCCCTTACCATCAATGGTTTCTCGAAAGAATACAAACCAGGCTGGTTCCACAAGAATATTGGGAAACGCTTCGGTTCCAAGAGACAGAGTGTTTTTGCGGTCAATAATCTCAGCTTGGATGTTGTCAAGGGTGAGATAATGGTTCTCCTTGGAGCCAATGGCTCTGGAAAGTCCACCACGCTCGATGCTATATCAGGTCTCACCAAGATCTCATCCGGAGAAATCAAGATTGATTATGGCAACAACGAAGGCGGCTTTGGATTATGTCCCCAGAAGAATGTTCTTTGGCATAATTTGACTGTCAAAGAGCACGTCAAGATCTTCAATGGTCTGAAGACCGCTCAGAAACGTGATAGCCAGGATAATCTGATGGAACTCATTGCCGACTGTGATTTGCAAACCAAGCCAAATGCACAATCAAGGACACTTTCCGGTGGCCAAAAACGGAAGCTTCAATTGGCCATGATGTTTACGGGTGGCTCAAGTGTTTGCTGTGTTGATGAGGTCTCCTCTGGTCTCGATCCAATCTCGCGAAGGAAGATCTGGGATATCTTGCTAGCCGAAAGAGGTCGCAGGACTATTCTGTTCACCACTCACTTCCTGGACGAAGCAGAGCTTCTGGCAGATCATATCGCAATCTTATCAAAAGGTTCGCTGGAGGCCCAAGGGTCCACAGTCGAGCTCAAGCACCGTTTGGGATCCGGATATCGAGTCCATGTTCATCATCCCCCGGGATCTACTTCCACAATCGACCTGCAGCTTGAAGAGCTTGAAGGAACTACCAAAGAACCCCAATTTGATGAAACGGTGTATACTGTACAAGACTCAGCTCTCGTGTCCAGAATTGTTGCCGTTCTTGAAAAAAAAAAGATCACTGAATACCGCATCAGTGGACCGACGATTGAAGATGTGTTCCTCAAAGTTGCCCAAGAACTATCCCAAGACTCTAAGCAACCTGAAAAGGTCGATGTTGTTAAAGGAAAATCGGATTCCGAAGGCTTAACAGAGGACAACGAAAATGGCACCCCAGAACTCTTGACAGGAAAGCGCATTGGCATGGTGCGCCAAACATGGTTTTTGTATGTTAAGCGTCTGACAATTCTTCGCCGCAACTACATTCCATACCTCGCCGCCTTTTTGATTCCGGTGATTGCTGCAGGTCTCGTTACCCTGTTCCTCAAGGATGCAACCGCGCCCAAATGCTCTGGGGATAGTCTTTTCATGAGCCCAGACCCGAAATCATTGAGCTCATACAAAGACATTGACTTAGTGGTTGGTCCACAGAGTCAATTCTCATCTTCTCTAGGCAGCTACATCAATTCCTTGTCTGGTGCAGCAAGCTCGGAAAGCCGGAATTTGACCAGTTATTTCAACTTCGTCGACAATTACCCAGATTTCACGCGATACATTGAAACTCACCAAGCAAATGTCACACCCGGTGGAATCTGGCTTGGAGACTCATCCTCCAAACCAACCTTCGCATGGAAGGGTAACAACAATAACTTCCTGCTCGCGGCACTCACGCAGAATGCTATGAACAACCTCTTGTCAAATACCTCAATTAGTTTCCAATACCAGTCCTTCGACATTCCATGGCAATCTGACGTGGGAAAAATGCTTCAGCTGCTGGTTTACTTCGGTCTAGCCTCGGCTGTGTACCCTGCTCTTTTCGCACTCTATCCAACAATTGAACGTTTGCGAAATGTGCGTGCTTTGCACTATAGCAACGGTGTCCGGCCGCTTCCCCTGTGGCTTGCATACCTTTCCTTCGACTTCTGCGTTGTTCTCTTAGCAAGTGTTCTGGGGATCATCATCTTCCGAGCCGCGTCGGATGTTTGGTACCATGCTGAATATCTCTTCGTGGTATTCTTTCTCTATGGTCTCTGTTCGACTTTCTTGTCGTATTTAGTCTCTCTCGTTGCCAAATCCCAACTTGCGGCCTTTGCTTTTGCTGCTGGCATGCAGTGCGTCTTCTTTCTCATTTATTTCATCGGCTACATGTCTGTCCTCACATACGCGCCGACTGCCAAGATCGACTCTTACCTCTCCATTGTGCACTTCACCTTGTCAATTATCATGCCGATCGGCAGTCTTTCGCGGGCTATGTTTGCTGCGCTGAACATCTTCTCGATCTTGTGCAGAGGACAGGAGCTCGCTTCCTATCCTGGTGATATCACTGTATACGGCGGTCCTATTCTATACTTGATTGTTCAATCACTCATCCTGTTCGGTCTGCTTCTATGGTTTGATGGAGGTGGCAATGCAGTGTTGGCTTTCAGATCAAAGCCGAAGCCGGAAGACGTCGAAGAAAAGGAAATGGACGAAGACGTGGCCAACGAGTTATCCAGAGTTACAGATTCTCAAGACGGTCTTCGTGTGTTACATCTAACAAAGTCTTTCAAAAAGTTCGTGGCAGTTGAAGATGTCACATTTGGAGTCGGCAGAGGCGAAGTCTTCGCTCTCCTCGGTCCAAACGGTGCCGGAAAGACAACAACAATCAGTCTCATTCGCGGTGACATCCAGCCCTCCGAACGAGGAGGCGACATCTTTGTCGAAAACGTCTCCGTAACAAAAAACCGTGCCATCGCCCGCTCCAGCCTAGGCGTCTGTCCTCAGTTCGACGCAATGGACCAAATGACCGTCATTGAGCACCTCAGGTTCTACGCTCAAATCCGCGGCATTTCGGATGTCGATCACAACGTCAGACAGGTGATCCGAGCCGTAGGACTTACACCATTCCAGCATCGTATGGCGATGAAACTCTCCGGCGGTAACAAGCGCAAGCTATCCCTTGGAATAGCACTCATGGGCAATCCGGCCGTTCTCCTGCTCGACGAACCATCTTCTGGCATGGATGCCGCCTCGAAACGGGTCATGTGGAAGACCCTAGCGGCCGTTGCACCAGGTCGCTCAATCGTCCTGACCACGCATTCCATGGAAGAAGCAGATGCCCTTGCAAGCCGCGCCGGTATCATGGCGAAGCGTATGCTCGCCCTTGGTACAACAGACTATCTCCGCTCCAAGTATGGAAATATGTATCATGTTCACCTTGTTCACTCTCAAGCCCCCCATACATCTGATGATGATATGGAGCGCATGCGTACATGGGTGTATGACACTTTCCCCGGTGCTGTTGTTGAGCAAAAGACTTATCATGGTCAGCTTCGTTTCAGTGTACCCACTGAATCACCATCTGATTTTCCGGCAAAGGATGGAGTCGAGTCTATCGTCGAAGATGAGATCCATGTTGATCTTGGACGTGATGGTCAGAAGGTTCAGTCTTCGACTCTGACAACGAGAGGAAGCAGTGGTATTGGTAATTTGTTCTCGTGTCTAGAGGCGAACAAGGAGTTACTCGGTGTTCAGTACTATTCTGTCAGTCAGACTAGTCTCGATCAGGTTTTCCTTACGATTGTTGGGAAGCATAATATCGAGGAGGAGAATTCGGGAAGCAAGTAGCACACGTGGGCTTAGATCTAGAAGATATCCAATATGCAATTTCTACTACAATTATCACACCATAAGAATAAATCTTCATTCTGATTATAGGCTGGAAAGTGGGGATCACGAAGAGCGATCAAAGTCTAATAGATATATCGGAAGCTATTGGAAGCATCGTCAGCAGGGTTCCGAAGGGGGAAATGGAACGTTATAGGGAAGATATGTACTTCATGTTCTCACGATCCGTCAAATCCAAGAACGCAGTAGCATCCAAATCTCTTCCTTCGAGACCACCCTCCATTTGTGACTGAAGACGATCGCGTTTTTGGTTTTCCCAGCGGAGCAGTAGGCCAAGGATGCTGATCAAGACAGCTTCAATCAAGTGCGAAACAATCATGGACCAAATTCCAAGCTCGTAAGTTGGCCTAAAACTAAGGTTAGACTACTTCTCGTTGAGATAGGGCTTCTGGTGATTCCAAAGAAAAGAGACAACATACGATTGTTCAGACTTGTAGAAGAATGGACCAGCAATATTACCGGTACAGTATCCTAAGAACAGAACGGCATTCGTGACGACTTTTTTGGTATGGCCTGCGCCTGTTAGTTAAACTTCCACCAGACGGAACCGTTATACAACAAAGTCTTACCAGCTGTGTTTGCAATTTGCATACTCAGGACGAGCACAAATGCAGCATTGTATGGACCTGTCAGGTAGTAGCAAATCAGTCGTCCCACACTGTGTTGAACTGGAACGAATCGAAGACCGAAGGAGCCAGCCAAATTTGGAATCAAGAAAATGAGCACGAATACGCATCTTCTGTTTTCAAAGCGGTCGTTCAGATAGACACAGGTCAAGATGGATATGGCGATGATGAATCCGTAGGGGATCTAATCTCGGGCATTTGATCAGCTTTGAACAACAAAGATCTACAGTGATCGATTCTGTTGTGCGAGTGGAAAAGCGCTCTTACCTGCATCAATGTGGTCACCAATGTTGAAAAGCCGAATCCTTGGATGATAATTGTGCCGAAATTCGAGATTCCACCATTGGGTACATTGCAAACAACACCCAGAGTAAAAAACATATAGAGCTTATAGTCCTTGAAAGCCTCAAAAATTTGATATGGCTTTAGATGTTTGTTCTCAACACCAGTCTGGTTTTCCCTCAAGCGTTCAACGGCCATACGGCGCTCTCTCTTGCTCAGACCGCGAGCTGTGACAGGAGAGTCTGGCAAGAATATGAACATTATTATACCCCAGGAAGCACAGAGAGCACCACTGGATAGCATTAGAAGAGTCATACTCGAGCGAGACTCGATATAAACTCACATTACGATAAACTCGTATTTCCAAGATGGCAACGCACCGCGAATATGGCCGATTCCATAGCCCAACAGCCCGCCTAGCGCAATACCGAGTCCATTGGCAGTATACCACAACCCCAGACGTACGGGCTGTTCACGACGTGTGTACCACATACTTGTGATTAGCATAAAGGCTGGATCCGAGCAGGCTTCGGCGGCACCGCCGAGGGCTCGAAGGACGGCGAGGGTTTCGAAACTGTTGCAGGCAGCTTGGATCATGAGAAAAACCCCCCTTTGGAAGAGATTTAGTATATGGTACTAAAATAGTGATCTTAGTCCGTTGAACGTACCACATGAAAATATTCACACCAAGGTATTTTCCTAAAACGTTCGTTAGATTGATGGCTGTAGAATAGATTTGCGAAAACCATACCGATTGGGAGACGTTGCATCAAAAAATTGGTTGGGAACGCCCAGGCCAAAAACCCAAAGTAGAAAATACTACTCAGCCAGCTGTATTGTGTTCCATGGAGATTGAGGTCGTCTCGAATTCCAAAGATAGCTGCATAGCTTAGAGTTGTCTGTGTCAATGCAAGTACCATGTGTTAGCCCATTGACCAAGTACCCCTCGAGGATTCAAATAATGGAAGAGAAAGAACCAACCTTGTCAATGTAGAAGAAAGCATAGCAAACAGCCAAATAAGGCAAAATCATGAAATCAATCTTCCACAACAGCTTCCTAGCTTCTGCAGGATCAACCTCTTCGTGAAGCTCGTCCGGGTCATCGAACAGCGCCATGGCTGTATCGCCGTCGGAGTTTTTGGCATGCTTGAACTTGGTCTGTTCGTGATTACTCTCTGCGTGCACGATACTAGGAGCCTCGGCGATGTGGGCCTTTGAACCAGATGTTGGCTCGGAGGGGATATTGTCCGCCATAGTGGATTTAGATGTTCTTAGTATTGAGTGGAGTAAATGGGGTATCAATACAGCTGGGGTCTGTCCAGGTATATAAATGGTCTGAATGAATGAAATAGAAGAGACAAAGATACGCAGATGTATATCAGAAAGATAATCCCGAGCATCCTATGCGCCCCTTGCTTCACATCTCCAAATTCGAAGGGAAATCAACTCTTTTCCCCCACGTTCAAAGCCTAGCAGAAGAAAAGAATGCCAATCTGCGGGGAACCTCTACGGCATCTTCCCCACGCCAGGGAACGTCGTATCGCGCGCTGATCAGTCGACTCCCGGGGGAAGCTTGGTCTTGGCTGACGAGTAGCACAGTCGAATTTGCGCCGCGATTCATTCCAATTGATTGTGCATATGTGTGAGGTTACGCCACAAAGACTGGCTGATGGCCAAGGTTTGCCTGCCGCGAAGTATACTTGCCGTATGTTGTTGTCGGTGGAAGTCCGAGGGCTCGGAGACTTTGCCGTTACCTTGTTTCTTTGAGACGATCTGGCGTCTACCTATGTACTTGATTTCCTCTGCCACTTCTTGGGATTCCCTTTCCGCTTTAGTATTTAGGTCTTGCCGCTTTTTGCTCACTGAGCACTTGAGCACGCCCCTGAGCGCTCTGATCTGCTCATTGAGCATCACCTGATAGTCACCTAAGCACCCTGATTCACTCACTGATCATTATCCGAGTGCCTCGATTCGCTCACTAAGCATAAGCTAGACTTCCGCAAAACCCAATTTGGGTCCAAAAAAGTCCGACCCAGAACCCAACCCGGACCCAGTACTGGGGCCCTAGTAAAACCCAGCTTGGACCCAACTCGACCCAATTTCGGCATTAAAAACTAGTATAAAATGCTTATAAATTATACATTGGTATTGGCTAATACACCTATTATCTCACTTTCTATATAGATTATAATATAAGATAACTATATATAGCTATATATAGTTATTCTTTTAATATAATTACTTAATTAGGAAGGTAGTAGAAATATTAGCTTATAGGCTGTAAGGGTATAATATTTCTACAATATAATTCAAATTAGATACTAAAATTACTTTCTATAAAAGGGGGGAAACGGCCTTTAAACATGTGTACTTTTGCATAATTCATGTTTGCACTGTTTATAACCCAAGTTGGGGCCCTAGACATAGTGCCGGGTTGGGTCCGGGTTGGGTTGGGTTCTGCGGAAGTCTAGTCAATGTCTAGTCGCGTAGTTTAGTTCTATTCTATTAAACTTCCTTGACTAGAACGCGATAGGGTGCCACTTCTCGGCCGAGTCGGGTTAGGATAAAATCCTAGCTATCCCGAGATTGGACGCGTCCGATTCGATACGAGTCCGCTTTTCTATATCAACATGTTGCAAAACCGAGGCTTTTTGGAATAGGAGTAGAACCCGCCTGGGAAATACCGGAATAAGAGTTGAATAAAATACAATGGACGCTCGCTGACTCAAAACTACCTGGTGGGGCATGGGGAAGCTGAAAGAGGGCATTCCAACACTAGATCTGCCATCTGACATTATGTGGCAGCTATTCACACCTTACTTACTATTATCTCGAGGATGGGACTGTTGGCGGCTATCTCGTAATGGAGAGATTTGAGAAATTTGAGTATGTGATTGCGAGTACCATGAAGAAGCAAGCAGAGAGAACGAGGATACAGCTGCGGACTTCTGACCAGAACGGGAGACTGATGCTACGCCAGCAAGAACCAGAAGCTCTAGAACCAAACATCGAGTCGATTTGATAGATATGAAACTCGTTTCCACAATATGATTTTATGTTGATAAAAAAAGAGAGAAGCTTGGGGGTTTGGTCGCCGTTGATCTCTTAATGGGAGACGTTTCACTCGCTTCTCTCTCTCTGTCGAGTAATGAAGTGTTTTGTCAGTCGCTCTGCGTATTTTCACAGAAAAGTAATTTCTGGAAGCGTCTTGACCTTCATGGCTGGCTAGATCGCAGAATGAATACATTCTAGGTTTCTAAGCAGTGGCATAGTGACCAGGTCACTTTGGCCTGACTGCCTGATTTCTACCAGCGAAGTTGTGCTTGGAGATCCCACGGTTCCCGGGAAAACCACACACAATGGTGTTTCCGCCGTCACCATATCGGGACTTGTTGAAGATTCATCTTGATATATGATCCTTTAGGGTTAGCACTCTTTGTTCTTTTGCCCTGTGCGGTAAAACCTTTATGCCCAAGGGTGGTCGACGTTCTTTAGTTTACCACTACCTTACCCCACCCCCATCTCCTTCTTGTTGACTACGCAGTGAGGCATTTCTTTATTGAATTGGATCGCCGAACTCCGTCTCTTACACTGTCATTGGCGCGACCAGTCAGGTTCCTTTTTTTTTTTCGCCCTGGTTGCTCCGGAGGCAATTCTGTCTTTGGTCCGCTGCGCTGATTTTGATCCACATGTTCACCAATCATCGCCATTCTACCCTATAGGCCTAGAGTACTACTGAGTCCCATACGCTTTTCAAATTACTCTTCTTTTCTCGGGCTCCACTGCCAAGGTGCTAGCGTAATGATATATTTGTGGGGTAAGACTAATGGCACCCCCGCTAGTCCGAATACAGTTAGAGCACTTTGACCATGAATATACACAAACTAGCATATTAGGATCAACTGTGAACTAGAATAACCCCCTGAGCCATGGATAATAGTTGAAACCACTCAATTTTCATTTACTTTGGCAAGTTCAGTCGCTGGTTCCGATCATTTGGATTGCATTCTGATTCCGAGCGCTCCACTAGATGTGGCCATGAAGCACTATAGTAGGTGACAGCTATTGTCGTTGAGCTGTCAAATTAAGATGACATTATCTGGGCCAAAAAAAGTTTCTCTTGCCGATGACCAAATTTCAAATTCGTCCGTAAGGATCTTGACAACTTTAAGATGACCTTTATCTGCTGCACTATTGATAGGAGTCCATACACCATCACTCGCAGCATTTGGATCCGCACCGGGGTCGAGGAGTAGTTGGATCACTTCAAGATGGCCGCTATTTGCTGCACTATTGATAGGAGCATTCAGACCTACACCTTGATAAAGGGGTAGTTGCACAATGTTTATATCTCCCTTCTGGGCCGCCTTTGACCGTGTTGTCAGTTTATACTCTGGGTCCCCGTATTGCACGGGTGCTCCCTCGTTTGTGACAACTAGCCGAACAACCCCCTCATGCCCCTTCAAAGCCACCCATCCTAGTGCTGTTTGGCCATAATTCGAATCTTTGTTGCCCAATTTGACTCTTTCATTTGTGGCCAGGTGCCACACCACACTCTCGTGTCTGTTCTCTGCCGCCCACGATAGTGGGGTCCGTTTAGATTCTGACATTCAATCTGGATCCACTCGGGCATCCCGGAGCAGCAGCCAAGCCACAGCCTCATAGCCCTTCTCCGCCGCCCATGACAACAGCGTTCGTCCATGGTTGTCCCTAGAGTCAGGGTCGACCTTGTCAATCGTAAAGAGTAACAACATGACATCCTCATGTCCGTTTACTGCCGCCCAAGACAGCGATGTTCGTCCGTTGTTGTCTTTGGAATTTGGGTCCACTTGATTCATTGTCAGTAGCAGCCACACCAGTGCCGTATGCCCGTTCTCTGCAGCCAATGACAGGGGTGTTCGTCCGTGGGAGCTTTTTAGATCTGGGTGATGTCCTTTCCAGACTAAAGCAATCGTCACCTTCAGAAAGCCGAAATGAGCCGCAAGGTGCACACCTGCCATCTGTCTTGGCACGTTCTGACTGTATTTGATGAACCGATAGTGGCTTTCATCCACCATCATTGCCTGACACGAGGCGGATACATTAGCCTCGCTGCTAAGAAACTATAGAATCAACTCCTCTGGCTTTCCAGATGTTTCTCGAGCATGATGCCCCCAGTTCCGTGCGCCATAATCATAAAAGGGATTGTTGCGTATTCGTGACTCAAAGCTTTCATTGGTGGAGCAAAGCCCATCATTGAAAGTTTCCAGCGGAAGATATGTGATAGATGCGGCTGAAACATCAAACTTCTCTTCTGAGAATTCACATGTACTCTCGAAATACTCTTTGGCTGTGTAATGTATGAAATCGATGATCTCACTCTTTTGGTCCACTGTGATCAATCCAGCGCAGATAGAACCAATGGAAGCCGTGTCCATAATGAACCTTTCATCTAAGCCTGGGACGCCTGTTCTGACAGCTAGAGCATGTTGTATCTCGGCAGTGAAAGTCCTCTCTTGCTGTACGTTAACCAAGACAAAGGCCGTCTCGCGAGATCCCTGAGGCCTTTCGACTGGTGTCCGATTCTTTCCACTGCTTGCATATAGGTATCGTTCAACCCTGTCTCTTCACCGGCTAAGTTCATGAGTGCTATTTCAAAATCCCCTATGGTTGGTTCACCCAGGAGGGAGTCCATGTGCGGTTTTGCAAGAAGAAACCTAGATGTCCTGTTAGATTTTTGACTCAGATTACCCCTCCATATAATATTGAACAGATGAATATACATTCCACAAGCGACTTTGACAATCATATGCCTGGCCAAATCCTGGATCTCTGGGTATCTTGGTATTTGGGAAGGACAAAGCCTTGACATCTGGCCGTTGACGTAGTACAGAATATCCCTGCTTTGAGCACTGATCACTTTCCATTTGCATTCGTTAAACTGTGGCGTGGTCTCTGGTATGTCTCCTGATGTTGCAAACAAATCGAGTGCAGTGTTCTTCTGGAATTGGCGTTCACAAGTCACATATATATACCAGGTGACCAAATCCAAGTCGTACGAGCGGAGTAACCTATTGTATAGTTAGATTTAACAGAAGCTCTCTTCTATTAAAAGTTGACATGAATATATCTGAATTTAGTCATATTTCATCCGCTCTAGCAATATTTAGATACTATAAATTAGCATAATGGCCATGCTTATCTTAATAAATTTTTCTTTTGCCGTCTCAAGCGCAAAATGAATACGACTATGCTTAGGTGGGTTGCAGCAAAGAACTAAAACATGTATAAAGAACCTCATTATTATATGACTTCTATGCGCACTAGTATCTTGCATTTTTGACGGGATTAGCACTTCATTATTCCCTTTATTGCGTTTGATTTAGTCCCTTCTATGTACTCAGTTTCTTTTTCTCAACATGATTACATCTTAGTTGTCATAGATTCCGATAAACATATTGATCCCTTCTTCAGTTTCCAATACAAACCCAGTATCCCAGCCACAATGACTGGCAATTGCCCCCAACGCTCGGATTCCACCAAATGAACTGACTCAACGAGATACCAGCTGCAGATGCAATGGTCCCACACTGATCCCCATCAACAACCTTGTGGAACTTCTTACACGAGGTTGTCATCTCGGGCTGGATTGGGGCGGGCGTAGCGATTCCATTACCGGCAGTGGTGGTTGCCTTCGTAGTAGTGGTTGTCTTCGTGGTAGTGGTGGTAATGGGGTTAACACCCACGACCTTCACGCACACGTAGTAGCCATTCCAGAGCGTCTCGCAACCTTTGCCTACAGTGGGGTTCCACGAGTAGAACTGCGAGAGGCTTATTCCGCTGTTGCGTGCAATTGTGGTGCACTGGTCGTTCTCAACGACCAAGTGGAACTTGTCGCAGTTGCCCACCCTGCCATCTTGGATAGGAGTTGGAGTGGCAATATCGTTTGTTGGCTTTGTTGTTGTGGTGGTAGCCTTGGTTGTAGTGGGTGCGGTGCCGATGCGTGATACACAGACATAGTAGCCAAGCCATAAGGCGGAGCAGGTGTTTCCTAATGCGGGGGTAAGCGCGTAGAATTGGGCGGGAGTGATGCCATTTGCTTTGGCAATTGAGTCACAGCCGTCGCCGTCGACTACCATGTGGAATTTGTTGCAGTCGGCGATCATGCCAGGCTGGATGGGCTGTGGCGTGGTGAAACCATTGGTTGGAGTTGCAGAGGTTGTGGTAGCCTTGGTAGTGGTCGGGCTAGGGGTCCAGCCGGTTATACCGGTGCATATCTGCTCAAATGGTTAACATTACTCCGTGGAAATTGAACTCGCCAGTCTTACATATGTCTCTTCCCAAAGAAACTGGCACTGGGACCCAATGGCGGGATTCCATGCAACGAGGTTGGCCAAGGTAAGGCCGGGATACTTAGCCAGGTACACGCTGCATGTGTCTCCGGATTGAACGAGATCCCATTTGTTGCAGTTGGCCACTTGTCCTGACTGGCTAGGACCCAGGGCACAACCAGTTGTAGTGGTACTTGAAGTAGTGGTGGTTGAAGTGGTGGTACTCGAAGTAGTGGCACTTGAAGTGGTTGTGACTCTAGTAGTAGTTGTGCCAGTACCAGGAGCTGGTTCTCCGTATGCTTCGACACAGTCAGACTTACCGGAAACATATCCTGCGCAGTTGCTGCCGACGGATGGGTTCTGGAGAGATCAGACATTAGAAAGAAATAGCTGGGAGGAAGCAACTTACCCATCGGACAAAGTCTGCCATCGATATAGCCTAATAGGCAGGGATATCAGCGCACTTGCTTGAGCTATCATCGTCTACCCACCATGTGCAGTATGGAGTAGTATTTGGATCATAGGGTAGTTGGGGAGTCTCGTCGCGGCGGACGACATTTGGCCTGGCAAAAGCTGTTGACAGAGTCAAGCTCGTGGCCAGAAGATACAGGCTAGGCGAAAGCATAATGGTTGATGCTCTGAGTGGTTATCCTGTAGGGAAATCCTTCTGTCATGGTCGCCTGCTGTGATTTATACACTTATGGACAACGCTTATGGGCATCGCCGTTGTTCAAGTCTTCTCCACAGAATCACACATGGCTGAACTATCGATTAATTTCCTTGAACGAGATTAGTAGAGTCAATTCCAGAGCTAGATGTCTTTTGTGTACCGAGTACCGAGTACAGAATTGACACAACACTAAAGAGAGTGAGACCTGACATCTAATTCCGGCGCTAATAGGAACGATGTAACCGTCCTTTGAGAGAAATAGATTCCACCTTTGGCCCAGAAGATCACGGAGGTTAGATGAGCCGAGAGATGATAAGAAAGAGAAGAGGGCGCCCCCCATTCCAAAACCCTGCGAGGCCAGAAAGATGGCTTGGCAGCCCCTGGCCCCCGGGTCCGTGGCTGAACCCTCCTTAACCTCGGGATCTCGTAACCTTATGCTGTGACCCTTTCAAGGTTTTTATTACTAATATGATATTGTTCGGCCCGTCCCGAATGTACAGATAGACTGCCGGCACACAAACCCCAACCCGGCCAAGGCCGCAAATGAGCCGGGTTTGGGGCCCACTGGGATTTTATGGGGACCTCATAAGTCCCCATCAATGGGCTGTTGGGTTGGGCTTTGCGGAAGTTTAATTACAGAAGTGGAAGAAATGCCGATCGTTTAACTTTTCACTAGCCGAGCATTTTAAATTACATTGCCCTCCTGCATAATTTTGGAGACAGACAACATGTTTTGCCGAACCGCCAATGGCATATCCGCCTGATTCACTAGGAGAACCTCACCGGCTGTTTGTCCACCAATGCGGATGGAAGAATCAGCACCTCGACTTGCTAAGTATTCAAGATACTTGGCCTGTACATCAAGCTTCTCCCTCCAATGATAAGAGTGAAATCTTTCTTCCAATGTCAGGAGCTCTTTGTAAAAGGCTTCGCATACTGCATGCAAAGCCGTTGGTCCGTCCTCGGCCCCCATGCGGGCATTGATGTTGGCCCGCGACGCCAAAAGCCGCTCAATTGTGGCGCGGCCAATTTTCTCTACGGGCTTATTCCATATGCATAAACCCCTTTGTAGGATGTATTGGCTCAATAGTATGGTAGGGTCCACCTTTAAATCCTCTAGAACATAGGTTAAGAGACCTTGCCATGCCGCTGAAACTTGGACTAGTGGATCCCCAAAAACCGAAAGTTTAGAGTCGTAGGAAGCGAGGGACTCAGCAAGCGTGCCAACACTGACCGCGTGCCGGAGCAAATATTGCACAGCCAGGAGAAGACTTGGACTCGTGACCAATTTGATCAGTCCCCACTTCTCGAGGATGAAGTCCAGGCACATTTGGGAAGGGCTCCAATAGCACCTCACCCAAGGCGCACTGTGTATTCGCTCCAGGTCTCCACGATCTGGAATGGGAATAGGCTGTTGAAGGAGTGCCCCTCGGCTAGCCAGAAATATGAGTCCATCGACCGGGTGCAAGGCATGCATCGGTTCGTCCCAGTTGTGAATGGAATCAACATAGACAAGCGCAGGACTCATGTATTGGTATTTTTTGCAACCATGGTAGCTATTTTCGCAAATCAGAGGTGCTGGATGGTTGATGTCTGCGCCATGGTGTAAGCATCGCTCGATCATAGCTGTCCCCTGGCTTGACATGCATGCCACAGCGGCCATGATGGGAATATGCCAAGGCTGACGGACAGGACGAGTAACATGGGGTCCATGAATAATTCCTCCTTTTTCGATCAGGAGATCTAGAACATCAGTGTGGGCCTTCCGAATTGCCACAGTCAGGGGAGTCACCAGTCGGTTGCCAGAGAAGGAGAATATCTCATTGGGGTTACAACCGCGGTCCAGTAAAAGGCGCACCGGACCCAGCGGAGAGGCCGATGCCGACTGGGAGATTATCCCAAGCAAAGGTAGGGTAGAGGGGGGATAGTGCCAATAGTGCCCCATACGAAGCTGATGGTCGAGGCCGGCATCCAGGTAGAGGTGCAGCAGAGCCCAATCATGTGCAGGGCTGCAAATGCGGCTGACGAAATGAGGGATGGCCCCTTTGCCCAAATCAGGATGATCGAGGCGTGCGCCAATACCACGCAGGTACTGGAAAGCTTCAATTTGCTTTCTAGTGGCTGCCAGATGTAAAGTTGATGTTTTGATGTAACACCCCGAAGAACTGGTGCTCACAGAAACCACGCTAGGGGATGCACCTAAGGAGACTAGGCGACCAATGGCTTGGCAATTTCCATGCGAGCACGCCCAGCTCATTGCGAGGTCCATGACATGTTCTCTGCCGTAGAAGATTGGGCCAAGCTGGTGGTATAGCTGTCTGTTTGTGGCTAATAGAGAGGCCAAATCACGATCTCTCAAGTGCGATATGATCGCATCGAGAAGCTCGGCGGGAAGTGTATCCAGCCGTCCTAGTTTATCCATAGTTTTTTGGATAATTAATCGAAATAGATGGGTAGTAAAAAATAGTGGTCAGCTAACATTAACAAAGTCGCTTTATCACGTGGTAAAATAGTCGGATATACTAACCCTAACCTGATCGGACTAACCCCTACTCCTATAACCTTGGAATATACGGAGTCGGAGTACTCCGTCCATTATCTAGGTGAGATATGATGGCCATCAAAAAGTAGTTCGCAAAATACATAGTATTGTGGGGCAGAGAGCTACTTTGGGGATAGACTAAATATAGACTAAGTGCTTAATAGATGCCTCTAATCAGTGTCTAAGTAATCAGGGAGTAATCCGAGAGCGGCCAATCAGAGTCACTAAGCACTCACTAAGCGCTCATTAGACCTCACTGGTTTATCACGTGATATCACTGAGCAGCTCAGTGAGCCTAAGCCCGGACTCTAAGCGCCCTCATAAAAACGGCGGCAGCTAAGATAGGAAAGCCCCACCCGGCAGAGAAAATATGATATGTAAAGTCACCTATTTAACACCATAGCCGAAACATTTGAATACGAAGTGGGTTATGCCGAGAATGGCGCTGATCGTACTTGACCTTCCAATCAGGGCTAGAGTGCGTGGGGGTCAAGAATCCGGCGTGATGCGGAGAGGAAGATCCCCCGGACATTCAGAAAAAAGAGAACACACTTTTATATTAATATCTCGACATTCGAGGACTCCTATCTTCGACCCTTTTCTTAAATAACATTATTGTGTATCCTTCTTCTCTCCTCCTCTACATTGATAAGCACGTCAACTTTGGCATTAGCGGCGGTTGAAGTTCAGATAGCGGGACTGTCAATCTCATATTAGTCCTCAAGAGTGAGATCGAATCGGTGAGTGTTTCACTTACCGCCAGGAACAAGATGATCAAGTTGGACCCGATGAACGCAGCAAAGATGCCCAGATCTCTCCATCGGTGATCAAAGTACATTTCAAAAGCCGCATAGAACTGGTCACCGACCTTGTACGCACAATACTTGCAAGCCTGAGTGGCCTCATCAACGAGATAGCCATTACCACCGCGTTCAAAGAATGGCTTCATGTATTCGCCGCAGGTGAGGTTGGAGGGAGCTGTAAAATGGTTCAACTCAGCTGCCGAACAGACAACATCACGCCCGTGTAACTCCGTGACAACCATTCCTCCAATCAAGCGAGTGAATGGGTCGAGTTGATACAGCCACGCGCGCCAGAAGCCTGGCATCTGGGGCTTTGGAATGGCCACACCACAGAATAGAGAAAAGATGATGGTGATTGGTGGATTCATCTGAGATGCGATCAGGCTGTTGGGTGTCAGAGCCGATATCATCTGGCCCAGCGTCACGGAGAATATCTCTGTGATTAGGATTATGAAGAATTGGTACCCGGCTCGGCTGGAATCTGACTGGAAACCGGGGATGTAGTACAGAGGTAGGAAGAAACAGAGAGCACACAGAATGCTATAAGGCATTTCCGCGATGACCATTGAGAGAGAAAATGCGAACTGGCTGTAAGTCTTCGATGCTGATTCGCGGTAGAAAATCAAACGCGACATGTCATAGCGTGGCTGGACCATTTGGAGGATGATTGCGGGGAGAACAGTCACGTTGAAAATGACGAAAATGCGATATTGCAACGAGGATCGGGAGTCATCCAGGTCGAGGAAAGCAAGACCGGTGATAATAGCAATTACAACATGAGTATAAAGCCGAGTGAATCCGTAGTTCTTGGAGCGCCAGAAGACGAGATTGGTTCGTCGACCGACAACCTTAATTTGATGCCAAAGAGGCGAGGCATACTCCTTTTCAACTTCAGCGTCGTCTTTGTTGTCTTGAACAACCTGAGCCCGGTTAGCTTTGATTTGGACAATCTCTTGCTTCAGCTTTTCCAGCTCTGGAGAAGTTCGCCAAATGTCACCCCAGTCACGGTCTCCAATCCGACGTGTTTGACCAGCACCGACGGCATCAAGCATCCACTCAGCAGGATTGGCATCCGCAGGGCAATCCGCTCCATTACGGCGGAAATAGTCCAGCAAAATGTGAGAGTCGTGACCAATGTCACCGCAGTAGATAGTCTCGCCTCCTCGCTGAAGCAACAGAAGACGATCGAAGTTTTCGAACAGCGCAGAGTTCGGTTGATGAATCGTACAGAGAATGGCTTGGC
This sequence comes from Penicillium antarcticum, assembly GCF_028974205.1. Lineage (NCBI taxonomy): Eukaryota > Fungi > Ascomycota > Eurotiomycetes > Eurotiales > Aspergillaceae > Penicillium > Penicillium antarcticum. The sequence goes on along the minus strand of NW_026695300.1, from coordinate 3,262,330 downwards.
CTGCTGCTGATAGCTTGCGAAGGAATCGCACAATGTTCCATGCAGATTGACCATCTAGGCCGGAGGTAGGTTCGTCTAGGAAGAGTAAAAGCTCAGGTTTCGCGGCCAGTTCGACACCAATGGTAACTCGCTTCCTTTCTTCTACTGAGAGACCAGTGTCGGGAGTGCCAATGATTGCATCTGCCAGGTTCTCCAGCTCCAAGAGGTTCAGAATCTCCTCAACATAGGCGTACTTTTCGGATTGTGGAGTTTCGAATGGCTGACGCAGATCGGCAGAGAAACGAAGGGCCTCTCGTACAGTCTGCATAGCTTCATGAACATCAAGCTGTTCGGCATAAGATGTTCCTCGTTGAAATGAGGTGCCAGGGGGTTTGCCATCGACAAGAATGTCACCTCTGACAACACCAATGTTTTTTCTCGCTGCCAGGACATCGAGCAGCGTCGTCTTTCCTGCACCTGAGGCGCCCATGAGTGCCGTAAGTTTTCCTGGTTGAACGTATCCGTAAACGGAGTTCAGAAGGCGCCGAGTACCAGACGGAACAGGCACTTCGTAAGAGACATCTTCCCACGTGAACACGGACTTCGAGCTAATGTTCAAGTTTGATCCGGTATCGAGAGCCTTGGATTGTCTGTTGGCTTTCTTTTCCATCAAGGCCTCATTGAGTGCTTTTCGCTCTGCGTTTTCCTTTTGGTAGAAAGTGATAGTCTTACCACCTGCCTCGAATTGAAGAATTTCTCCGAAGTACAGATTTGTGCCAAGGAAGCCGACGATCAGGGCAATCATAATACCAAAGTTTCGCCAAAGGTCACCCTTCATGTAGCTGAATGTCTGTGCAACGTAGTTGGATCCCGGGATTATTGCCGAACCGGGCTCACCTCCAGCCAGGGTACAGACTTGGTGTGCAATATCGTCATAACCAGGACCGGTGGGAACAAGGGACTCCGTCGTGCATGTCATAGTCAATCGCTTGAACTCATTGACCATCAAAGATGCAAATCCAAGACCGAATGGGTTGATATAGTAAATCCATCGTAGCCATACCTGGGCCCCAGACCACTGAATAAGATATCCGGAGGTCAAGACAAATAGGGTGATAATGACCGAGGCAAATTTGATAGCAGAATCAAAGTCGGGACAGAGACAGCCCACCGTCCGGAAGAATACTGTCATTGTCACATAGCCCTCGAGGATAATCAGAACAAATATGAAGAAAGCTCCAGCATCGCGGACTAATCCACACATAAAGTACACGATTATGCTGAATACGAGGATTCTTGCAATCGCAAACGTTGTGTCAACAATAATCTGTGCGATAAACAGTGCGCTAGGCCTGTAAAAGGCGAATGATCGGTGTTTATTTACGATTGAGCGACCCATCATGGTCGATGCAAGTTCGGAGAAGGCTTGGAATCCGTTGAAGAGCAGACTGATGAACAAAAGACCACCTCTGGTAAACGCACCAGCACTGGTTGTTGGGGAGTTGAGCCATACAGTACCGAGGATGATAGCAATACCAATAGATGTAATCCAAGAAACGGTCATGGCAAATTTGTCCTGCCATTTGAGAAGGAATTGTCGCTGCATCAAGGACCAAATCTGAAGATGGAAGGGAATGGAATATACCGATGAGTCAGGTGTAAACTTCCGCTTTGCTTCCTTGTTGGCGATCTCAAAATCATTGTGGATTTGCTTCTGGTGTGCAATCTGAGCGCGGTAAGACTTCATGTCCTGGTCTAGTCTTTCGCTATACACAGATTTGTTGAAAGCCTCGGCCAACGCCTCTGGTGTCGAAGGTACATTTTCGGCACTTCTACCATCCTTGAATTCTCTCTCGAAGGGATCGGTAGTTCCTGTCAGGTAATCAGGGGTGGTTTGACGAGGCTTTTCACGAAATCCAAGGCCTTCGAAGTAGGCTCTTGCTTCCGATGCTGGACCGAAGAATACTTGACGCCCGCTGTCGATCACAAGGACTTTATCAAACTGCTTGTAGATATTCTCGGATGCTTGATAAAGTGAGACGAACGTGGTTGTTTTGTAGATGTTGGTCAAGATGCGAAGGGACTTGGCGAAATCAAGGGCGGTCGAGGCATCCAGTCCGCGAGTGCTGTTATCCCAGGCCAAGACAGTTCCGGACGTGATCATCATCTCTGCAATCGAGACACGACGTCTCTCACCTGCTTCAATTAGATTCTATCTCGTTGCGCGATGTTTAATTTCCAAGACTCACCTCCAGAGACACCGCGAATGAACATGTTACCGATCACAGTGTTGGCGGTATGCTCAATGTTGAACATCTTCAGCAGCATATCGATTACCCTCTCCTTGAATTCGGCCTTCGAAACTCCGAATGGACGCTTTCCAGGAGTCTTCGTATCGAGGGCAAAGCCAAGTGTTTGCTTGACAGTCAAGGTAGGCTGGTGAATGTCATCCTCCTGGTTGTACACGGATTCTCCACGGAATCTTTTTGCGAACACATCATGTTCATAAGGGCCATAGAGGACTTCTCCATCGATCCTAGTGTATCCAACACGCTGATTCGAGATTACTTTCAAAAATGACGTGCAGCCTGAACCGGGACGTCCAAGAACCAGCACCATCTCACCGGGTCGCGTGAGGCCCCGGAAGTTTTCCAGGATATTGACTTCTTGTCCTTTCTTCCCCCATCCAAAAAGATCCATGACCATCGCCGGGACATTCAAAAAATCGATAATGGCATCTGGAAAGGTCTTGATGATTGTCTTGACACCACCAATTCCACGGACAGAGAGGTTGTCCCAGATCACACCTACAGGCAGTCAGCAATGCATCTCATTTCAAGCCGAAAGGGAACCCACCAATATGCTTATCTTTGATTCCCGCTTCTTCCTCCGCGGCACGTTGGCCATGAAGGGCTGTCTCGAGATCCCATGACTCGTCTGTTTCGGTAGAGCTTGGAGCCTTTTCGACATCTGCAGTAGCACCAGGTTTGGAAATACGAGATGCCTGTTGCGATAATCTGCGGGCTTGATGCGAGCTGGAGAATTGTCTGTTCAACTCTGAGAATTCTTGCTCGGCCTGTTCAACGTCGACGCCCGTCTGCAGTGGCGTGTTGGCTTGGGTGTTCGCAATACGAACTTCTTCGAGCTGTCGTCCATAGCTATCTGTCTCGAACTCATCCAAGTCTGACTTGCTACTTGTCTCCATGGCTAGTTTTTCGTCAACGGCATCGGCATGAGGTAATGGCGACATCCAGTATATTGGGCGTATACGCCGGGGTTTGGGCACGTGTTACCTACTCCACGATCTGATTCACAGATTTGTTGGCAGACAGCAGTCTCTTGTTTGAGGATTGTTTGAGAAATAGTCTGTTGATTGAGCAACTAAACTTAGATGTCCAACTCTCTCGTTCTCCGGGGGAGATCACCACCCCTCTGATATAACTTCTCGTCAAGCTCAGCAATGACAGCACGAGAGTATGTTGGAGCAAACAAGAATAATTGGGGAAGACAAAATTTGAAAATGGCCCCAAATTCCCCTGAAATGAAATCTGCGCTGAAGAAGAAAAAAAATGAGCCTAGAAAAAAAAGATAATGAAGCCAAGCCCGAGCTGCCCTTGTCTTAAGTCCGGTAACATCAAACGCATCTACCTAGTGTCCACAGGGCTCCACCGAGCACCTCGCAAGTCCCTAAGACTCGCTTGGATCATACAAGGGTCCTCACGAAAGGGCGGTGTTGGGGAAGATCGGCAGGTGAGTCACCGAGCCGGAGACCATTTATCTCCGTTGCAAAGCATGGCTTCCATGCGTATGCAGGCAAAAAAACTGTTGGCAGGCAGAGGTGGGGGAGTGGCCACGGACGGCTTGTTCCGCGGTGGAGTGACCATATTCGAAGATGCCAAGCGGGCGGAGTCCGAAATGGGTTAAAGCCTAAGCCCAGTGAACACGAGTCATGTTGACTCGTGATGCGTCGTGCAGATTGGATTATAATTTGTACATAATCGCTTGGAAGTGGTTGTTCTAGAGCATAATTCTTCGCGGAGTTGCTTCCGAGGTATATCTGGGGTTGATATTGGGGGGGGGGGGCCAATTAGCATCTTCGCCACACTATGGGGGGGAAAGTCTAATACACGGTGAACTATATGTAGAACAAGGATACTCCTGGATTAAATATGGGTGAGTTAATAGTAGCAGTAAATTTCTGCATCGTGACTCAACGTCGAAGATGTATAGAGCGACGTGAAACTTAGACCCTAGTCTCACATCATCCTGACCAATTGGAGATAGTCTTAATATCGTGCTAGAGTAGACACTTAACTTTATAATACTTAGATCTCAAATTCAGTTGCATTTGGAACCCAAATCAAAGGGTATCACGAACCGGTCAGACGGTCAAACGGATCAAACGGATCAAACGGCAGTTTGTTACTTTTATAGAGCCGTTGCGCCTGGACCGATATGGTTAGCCTCTCGGGATATCCTCGGCCCAAAATTGGAGGTGGGAATTTATAACTTATAATTTCCGAAACAAAGATTTATAATACTAGCTGATACTAAGAATTTGGAGGCCTAGATGTCGATATCTTGTACAAGAATACGAACTGACTGAATTCTACCCAAAAGCCTACATACACATTCCTGACCAAAACAAGAGCTGTGTGTTGTGCGACCTGGTCCAACCCCCATGCTGCAGGATAGAAGCCTTGTCTTGCATACTCGGGGGTGGGCCACCAATCGCTAGCCAACATACCTCTCACGATATATGTACATATACCTGATTACATGCGCGCCAGGCCCACATTATCATCTGAAACAATTTCCATGATTTTGATAGGAGTGATACGCAGCATTTACCCGACCAATGTTCAATATATTTTTGAAGAGCACACGTGCATCTGAGAGTTATGTGTCACAAGTTCTATTAGTGATTCGTAATTTGGGCATACAGAAGGTTGGGCATTTCCCGATGCTATGAACCGGGGTATTTCCGGGAATCTTGATATGACACTTCATGTTGTTGACCGTAGAAAAGCGATTATGCGGTGATCGCCTTGATCTGGGTCTCGAGCTTCTTCATATCTCCACCAACGACACGGTCAACTTCCTTGCCATCCTTGAACACCACAAAGGTAGGCATAGCATTCACGCTGAGCTCTTTCGCCACGGATTGCAGCTTGTCCACGTCCACCTGGATGAAACGAACGTTGTTATATTGCTCGCTGAGCTTGCCGACAACGGGAGCAACAGCCTTGCAGGGACCACACCACGTAGCGAAGAAGTCGACGACGACGGGGCCGGAGGAGGTGAGGGCCTTGAAGATGACGGCGCTGTTGGGCGCGGGTTAGAACAGGACATTGACGGCGCGAATATGTTTTCTTACTTGTCAATCTCGGTGACCTTTCCGTGAGCCATGATGGGGGCTGAAGAGTTTCTGGTCTTGAGGAATATGCGAACGGCTATGAGGGGTCAGTTCAAGTTTCGGTGTTTTTATTGCGTGATCGCGGAGAGTGGAAAAGGTAGGTGATAGAGAGTATTCTTACCAATGTAAATCGCGGTAAGGATCAGAATCGTCTTGAGCTCCATCTTTGCTTGTTCGTCGCAAGTTGGAGTGGAGTCGTCTTGGTTTGGCTGGCACGTGACGCAAACTATGCCCTATCTGGAGATACTTCAATTGCGACATTTGAATATATATCTAGGTTGATCGTGTTAGAAGTAAGCCTTGTGGAACCAACGTTTACCCTTGTCTAAAACTGGTTATGGCTTCGGTAAGATATGATGTTTTGTACAAATTCGGACGCACTAGTCACACAATATATGTACATCCCAGTCGGATTAAATTTGGATCAAGTCTCTTTTGTAGCGATACGTGAAAAACACATCTCAAGCCTACTCAATGTCCTTGTTCTTTTGCGTTACTCCCTACGGTCGTTCAGCCAGATTAAGGCCAGACAGAATCATGCGATAAACGTTCTTTACTCCGAGTCATTCCCACATGCTTATCAACAAGCCCACGTGCATTCCTTCAAGTCTGCATGTCTCAGAAATGTATGTGAAACAGGCTGAAGATTGCTGATATAATAATATCTACCGCGAAATCAAGAGCGGGTCTTGGTTGACATACTTTGCTATCATGATAGCAGCCTGTGACGCGTCAGGGTGGTATGGTCCCATAAAATTTGCCACTGTGCCGTATCCGCAAATGGTTGATTGTGAGAAGGAAGGGTTATTATGTAGTGATTACGGTCCTGGGAATCAAGACCCCCTTTCTTTAAGAGATTTTGCACGTCCCTGCGATTACAGACTACTCTACCCTGTACTTCATCTGACATCTATGAATTTGGACCAAGAACCACCAGGATCAAGTGTTTGGCAATTTACATAGTTTCATGCTTAACATGTGGGACCTACATCGTGCCGATACGGGACAAACCTAATTCGGACTTTTAAGCTCAGTGAGACCCACCGATGATCCCTTCAATATTTCGCAAAGGCTGTCCGATACATGTCTTGAATGACTGTCAATACCCTGGATGACCGACATCAGCACTTGTGAAGATTTACGAACATTTCAACCACCCTAAAAGCCCGAAGTTCGTCGATAGGTATAAAAAGAGTAACATGACGGGGTCCTCAAGCAACGGAGACCGTCGACCTTCAGCTAACAATGCTCCATAGTACCACCCAGTGAAGGCCATAATGTGTTCAAACCCAATAATATCTACTTTGCTTGTCCAAGGTTCTCATACGCAGTGTTACTTCAAAATGAAATCGACTGTGGAGTTGCTCAAAAATGTTCAACTTCCTCTTCTTCTGAAGGTGATATCATCAAGTGGAATTATCCAGATTTGCGCTAAGTCATAAGGATACATGATAAGGATCTTGTTCTCAGCTCAGCCAATGATTGGTAGCTCAGGTGGTTGGCATTCCACATGACAAATAGTGTACGTACGTTGCCGATCTAGCATGCAAGGAGGATGAAATGAAACTCAGCCGAGCCAAGCACTTACAATGAGCTTATATGCCGCGGATCTCCGCCGATCTTTGTAAATATCGACAGCCCAATCCTCTATTTCACGACTTGACTACGAAACATAACCCAGCCTCTCCCAAAATGGGGGTCCAAATCCCCATACTAGAAGCCGAGTCCAAGGCCAGCTCTCACGACTTCCTTGCTGATGCTGCCACCGCTGCACAAGAGAAAACCCCAAGCACAACAGGCTCTATGCTGCGCGTATCATTATGGGCCGCGTTTGCCGCGTGGATCGCAAATTTCGACAACGCTTATGCCGGTACTGTCTTGATCATGCCGTCTTACAAGCGAGCATTTGGAACCTGCGAACGAATCCTAGATACGACAACATACAACAAGGTTGAAAGCTGCTCGTTAACCCCACTACAGCAATCTTTGATTAGCCTGAGCTATCTGTTCATTGCCATCGGCGGCGGGGTTTCGGCCTTAACAAGCCATCACTGTGGACGCAGGGGTGCAATCCAGATAGGATGCATGCTAGCTATTATTGGGGCTGCTGGAATGCTTGGCACAAGTGGAAGCTTTCTCCAATACATCGTGTGCAAGTGTATCAGCGCAGTGGGTGTTGGTCAGCTCATGGCATCTAGTGTCACATATAGCTCGGAATGCATTGTTGCCAGCAAGCGTGGGATTTCTCTGGGACTCTACAATGTTGGACTTGCCATGGGAAACGTGGCATCTTCTGCAGTTTGTGCTGGCTCTGCCCAACTGGAGCCACATAACAATTGGCAGTGGAAAACACCTATTCTGTGCCAGATCCCGTTGGGTCTCATCCTCGGTACTGGAATTCTAATGTTTCCCGAGTCTCCACGTTGGTTCATGGTTCGCGGCCGAGAAGAGGAAGCGCGCCAATCATTCGGTGTTCTTCTTCGCCAAAACCCATACTCGCCCGACATTACTGCTCAGATTGATAACATCAAAGCAAATCTTGCGCAAGAGCGCGAAGATGCGAAAAAGGTCTCTTGCCTTGATATATACCGCAAGAAACACATACGTCGCACTCTGATCTCTGGGTTCATTATGGTTGGTATGACCATCTCTGGTATCCAGTTTGTGCAACCATACGCTACATTGTTTTTGAAAGGCGTCGGCATCAGGAACCCATATCTGATAAACGTCATCATTGGCCTATGCATTCTGGGAGGATCGTTACTCGGCCCATTTATCGTCGAATATGGCGGAAGAAGAGTCGCCATTATATCAGGTTACATCGTCATGGCCACCTGCATGCTTGTTCTTTCCTCGGTAAACACGGTCCTTGGCATGGATGACTCTGCAAAAATTGTGATTGTTGTTCTTCTTTGCCTGTGGGCTTTTGTTTTTGGTGGGACTATTGCAGCAAGCGCCAACTTGTCCGCCGTTGAAATGCATAGTGTCTCGCTTCGCACCTATGGGCAAGCAAGCACGACGATCCTCTACGGTATATTCACCTTTGCTGCAATATTTTGGACCCCTTATATGCTTAGTCCATACTATGGAGATATGGGTCCAAACGTGGGTTACTTTTATGCTGCAATCACTATTGTCATAGCGGTCATGACTTTCTTGCTAGTACCGGAGACTGCTTGCTTGACACTGGAGCAAATCGACAATCAATTCAACTCTGGGATCAAAGCATGGAAGACGTCAGTGGTGAAGAACAAAGCCATCGCTTTCTCCGAGAGGGGAGGTTCGGCACGCAGAGATGCAAAAGTATAGCATGGAAGATGAAATTGCGACTGTACATAATATGCATACACGATGCGGGACATATAACAACTGTTACAACATACCTTTACCCCCTGTCAGCTATCGTATCATCTTTCATCCAAGTCATATCCTCCAAACTCTATTAGCACATAAAGGACTAACCAGTCAGGCCAATTATGTCACACGTGACCAGTTGGCCCTAACAACGCGATGTCTGATAGGCAATACACATAGCTACACTATTGTTTCACAGGTTGTTATGAGAGAAGATAGATTAAAAAGATTTCAGCATTGAAATCGTGAATGATTGAACTGAATGTCTAACGACTATACGTTGTGATCCAAATGAAGCATCTCTAGCTCTACTCCCATGGCCTTGTGGTTATCACTCGAAATTGACAGCCCACAAGAGAATATAAGAGCCTAATTTTCCCTTGCGAGCTACCGCTAAAACTCGTTGTCTCTCCAACGTCGGACAATAATCAAGACAAGAAGACGTGCATATTACGCAGAAGATCTCTCGAAAGGTTTGCCAGTCCCGTTTCAAGCAGGAACTGCAAGTCAGCTCTTAAGAAAAGTACGCTTACTTTGGAAGGCTCAGTTCACCAGAGCTTTTTTTTACTCAATTTCCAGTCATCCTCAGTCCCTACAATCATGGCTACTGGTTCCCACCACCCTGGATTCCGCCACCAAGGCGTTGGGGCGAGTCGATCACCTCCACTCACCCAAGCCACACATCTGCCAAAAGAAGTACCAGTCACCTTACTAGAGATCTCAAAACTTAACCCACAATCTAGCACCACACGCTGGGGCAACGAAATTATGCACGTCCTCCGACCCTTCAAGCTGGAAACCCTCCTGGACTCAAGCTTACCGCGACCACAACAACACCACGAAGACTACAGGAAGTGGAAATACTGGACCTCGATAGTGTCCCGTTGGCTGTTCGATCAAGTGGAGCCCTCGATACAACTGAAAGTCCGAGACCACGCGCCCCAACTGACCTACGCGGACGAGATCTTCAGATCGATCCGAACAATTAGTCTGCAAGCCCATGCATCGTATCTTGCAGGGGAACTGGAGAAATGGGAGGACTTGCGACGTGACCAGTATCCCACAGCTGCCGATTTCATTATGGCATATCAGAATCAGTTCAATCGACTGAAGATGGAAAGTCATGAGCCTACCTGTGCTGTTGCTCTGCGGCGTCTCCTTCAAGCGTTGTCCAGTGAGATTATTAGGGTTTCCTTTATCCGTGATGAAGTTGAAAACTTGGGGCGGGAGGTTGATTATCAGCTTTTTACCTACTACTGCCGGATTTTGGTCACTGAGTCGCGCCGATCTATTGACCGTGGTGCTGGCACTCCGTCAAGCAGCAGTGTTTCTGGAAGAGGAGGAGGCAGTGGAGGAAGTCGCAGAGGCAGTGGTGCCAGTGGAGGATCGAGCAGTGGAAGAGATGTTTCATACCGCGGCTGGAGGCAAAGCCTCAGGGGACAAGGACAGGGACAATAATACGGAATGAGGGCATTCAGGGTCGCTGCATGAACCGCGCAAGACACTACCTGCCCCAAACAAAGAGATTTTATCCAGCACTCGGACCTCTGACCCTAGCCTGCTTCTGACATTCGTGATTTTTGTACGTATTTTATGCTTTCCAACATATGCAAAGCAATGAACAAACAAGATGACGATCATTTATCAAACAATGCCGCACTACAACCAAGATACCAACACGGACTAAAATTATATGCAAAACAGTGGCATTGGCTAAGATATCCACAAAGACAAGTCCAAGGAGACAAAGTCAGAAAAGGGCAAGTCACAACACTCCAAATACCCCAGGGGAAAGCACAAACACACGCTTGTATGAGATATTTATCAGAAGAAAGTACAGTACTGCCTACAGAGCAAGGGCAGAAGGAACCAGCTCGCTCAGATAAACAATCAGAATGAAAAGTGTAAAGAAATGAAAGGCGGTACCTGGTAGGCCGGTAGAGACAAGATAGTTGGCGCTCATGTACATGCAAGAAAAAGCCTGTCCATATGTTGACAAGAATAGGCTGTCGGTTAAAGATTGTGGGGTTCCTGGGAACGTTTGGGATGGGCGAATGTCAACAGTCAGGCACAGCCCTGCTTGACACCGTGATGTCAAAAGACAACCCAAAGAATGTTTGAGAATAAGGAAATTGTGATAAAAAGAAAGAGAATTTTGTGTAGTGTGGAGGGTGGTCATAGATGGACCATGTTGGGTAAAGAAAAGTCGAGGAAGAGGTTACATATGATACACATGAAGAGAGAGACTGAGGGGTCAATGAGGGGTGGCAATTACAATTCGGATTTCCGAATTGGCTCGTCACTCTCCCATTGAGTCTTGCGCTTGTTCATCATCTCCTCAAGAACATCGAGGCGTTGGCGCGTGGTGCGGATAGCATGGTCCATTTCACGGTCCGAGACCTTCTCCTCACGAAGTCTCGAGGCTAGCTCACGCTCGTCGGCCGCATTGCCTCCAGATGACCTGCGAGGTGGGTGTGGGTCGGGCGCACGGTATACATTGGGGAAGACCATTCCATCCATGCCGACACGGTCTTCCAACCAGTTCCAGAGTTCAGTTTCCTCACGGCGCCACATCTCCTCGTATGCAGCCAGTCTCTGAGGTAAACTGTAACCAGGGCAGCCAACTTCATGTGAGAGCATAGATGAGGACGAAGACGATTTGAAGAAGGCCAGGTAGAGCAAGATGCCGATGAGAATGATAGCGACGTTGCCGCTCCATAGCGGACCGAGGAGACTGGCGAACGGCTCTAGGAAGGGGCGAACTGGTTCAAATAGTCCCCAGGAATCGCTCTTTCCGGCGTTGGAGTCCATAGTTACCTTCGATGACGCAGCTGCGGTGGACTCTCGGCCTGCATCCTCGCCCTTCTTGCGGCGACCTTTGCCGCGTCCAGCGCCGTTTGGACGTCCGCGAGGAACAACTCCGGCATTGAGAGATTTGACGAGATCATTACCGAAAGTTGTTTGGCCGTCGATAGCGCCCTTCTCAATCGGACCTGGTAGAAGTCAGTTGTCTATATTGCATAATGTATCACTGATCAAAACAATTAACTTACCCTTTAACCAAGATTTACCTGTCCACTCAATGGTACAGGTCATGAGGAAGCGAGTTTTGTTGTCTGCAGCCCAGGTGAAAAGGTATTTCGTCTTGGTAGCAAAAACATTTCCGCTGGGGACGTCAGGTGTTTGAGTGCTCAGCGTAACGAGAACGGCCTTTTCGAGATCTAAAAAGTCCAGGTTCTCGGTACTGATACACTTGGTCTGTTTCGGGCCAATGGCGCCGTTGAGAGGCTTGATGTACGAATACTTCCGGATGGGACTTTCATTCGTCAGTCCCTTCGCCGTACTTTCGAACTGCAGTTCCCCGGATTTCTGATTGTCCACCAGGAACTTGGTCATGAACTCGCCAGATGCTGGACCAAAGACCAAAGAGTAGACCTTGCCAAGGGGTGCGGCGATGGTCTCGTCTTTGATGACCTTTTCGTATTGTCCATTGGGATCGACGTATTCCGTAGGTGCATGTGTAACGGGGCCAGGGAAATCAGGAGGTGCATCCTTGGAGAAACTCTTATCACCGTTCTTTGCAGCGCTGGTAGTAACTGTTCCGGACGTAGGCATCGCGGCATTTGCGGATAGGCTCGATGCCTTGCGGCTTAGACCAGCTCTCACCGGCAAAGATGTTGCACTGGCGTTGGCACTTCCGCCAGCCTCGAAGAAACTGTCGTTGTTGTCTCCTTCCTCGTCCTCATCGTATATTTCATCTTCATCGGAGACTTCGCTCTCGGAGTCACTTCCCTCATCTTCAACTTTTTCTGTCTTGTCACCGGTGCCAGTGACACGGGTTCCATTCACCGAGCTCTTGAGGGACGGATGGTTTATCTTCCAAATGTTGACCATAAGGTCATACGTAGATTCACGACTGAGCAAACTTCGGAATGTATGGCGGGCGTGCAAGGTTTGGATGGCAATCGCATTGGGGAAGACCATCGCAGTGTTCTCCTTTTCGACTGCAACAACCTCATCGAAGCTGATCACAAGAGTCGTAACCCATCCTAATATGTTACTGGAGAAACAAATATGGCCTTCTGAGATGTAGATACGGCCAGCAAGAATGATTTCACGCTGCAACGCACAACTATAATCTTCAATCAGATAGTCGTCTTCAGGCACGCTTCGGAACAACTGGTGGAAGTCCCTGTTGCGCTTCTTACTTGCAACAGCAAAGCCAGTTAATCGAGGTACACTCGCGTTGGCACCAGGGGCACCCAATGCGATGGCATTAGCGGCAGCTGCTCCGATAGTCGAGGTTGTTGCTCCAGATGAGCCCCGATGACGCCGGGCAAGTTTGCTGCGTACACTCCCACTCCGTTTGATGCCACTTGTGAGGTCACCATCGAGGATACTACCACTAGGAGGAGTCTGATCACCCATCATTGGAGGATCTCTCGGAAGCGAACTTGTAGACTGAAGTTCCAGAACTTCGTCTACAGGCGGGCCTATCAAAGATAGCTCAGGGGGCCGTTCATAGGCTACCTGAACAGCACGCGCCGCACGCTGGTCTTCAAGCTTGGCAGCCGCCTCATCCCGCTGAAAGACAGCAGTGTTCTTGCGCTTGTCAAGTGGAGTGCCGGGTTTCGTGATCACGACACCGTCGGTGGTTGAGATAACATGACCTGGCTGTGCATCGAATTCGAGGTGACTGAAGTTAAGGTCTCCTGCGCCAAGAGTCTCGACGGCAGAAGGCTTGCTTTCGTCACTCTTGCTTCCATTTTCGGAAGTCAATTCTACCTCGTCTGAAGGACCCTCGACGGGGGTCTGATCAAGATCAGCCGCAGTAGTTTGAGAGTTGGGGCGATTCCTCTGCTGGGCGTTCAGGCTGTTACTTAGCGAAGAAGCCGCATTTTGGGCAACCGAAAATACAGAAGAGAAAAAGCCGCTTTGCTGAGGGTTTGGGGTCTTTGCGCCAGGGGCCTTTTCGTCCAGAGGTGTCAATACTGAGACTGAATTCGATAGTTTGCTCGGACCATGAGCTGCGGAAGCCGATCGTACGCGACGATGTGATATCATATTGCCAGACGGACTGACGGTGGTGACTCCGGTTCCGGAGGATATGGAGTTTCTAGACTTTATAGACTCTGGTGAATCTGTTACATCGTTGGACATAATTTGCGAGTTGAGAGGGTGGTGTTCAGTGGGGGTGGGAGGAGTCACTGTTGTAGCTGGGGCCGGAATGGCGGTATGGGGAGGGGTATTTGGCATGGGGCTCGCTTGGAGCGAACGAGGCTTGTCATCTATCAGATCAGTGCGAATTGATGCTGGCATCGGAGGAGCTTCATCGGGAGCCGCCTGAGCTCGTTTAGATGAGAGACTGCTTCGCCGGCTGCCCCCGAACAGACTCCGCCCACTTTTATTTGCCCCAGACTTGGTTGACGAAGTGTCGGGCTCATCGGTAGATGCCTTCTTGTCTGAGCTGAAAGCATCCTTGAACCGTCTCCCAGGAGACGCACTGCGTCGCTTGCTATTTGGATCGCTGGGGACATCCAATGCAAGGCTAGATTGTGTTGGGCGCCTGGATTGCCGTTCACCCTGGTTCGAGTCTGACCCAGTTGCACTAGGACCGCTGATTGCTGACTCGACATCAGCTTGTGAACCTTCGGTGTCCGCGGCATCTACCGAGGTGGTCTTGATCAATGGGGATGACGAGGTGTAAAATCCAGTATGCGAGTTATGGGAGGTGAGCGGCGGAGTTCTACAGCGAAAGAAAGGCAAGTTAATCAGGAACAATACAAAACGCAAGCGAACCGGGTATTTGTCTTACCTGTCCGGCTCAGAATCATCCGTTAGTAGATTGGTGACTTCTCCTTCCGGTGCTGCAGCACTTTCAGCGACGGACGAGCTACCTGCAGAGGTTCCATCGCGAGATTCGTTGGATCGGCTTCCTTGTAGATCGTGGTCTAGGGGAACACTGGGCACTGGCGGCTCGTCACCTTTTTTATTCTTATTCTTCTTTCGCCTCCGACGTGCTTCGAGCAGCTTTGAAAACCCACTGGGACCAGCCCTGTTGGGATCTGCCGGTTCTCCACCTTGTGTCTTCGGCCTCTCGGTGTTGGAATCCACGGACGATCGACCATTGCTCTCGATTGCACTGGACTCAGCTGAGATTGTCCAGGATCGATGTGATCTTCGGTCGCCTTTCAGGCTTGAGGAAGAAGATTCGGCCATTATTGAAGGAGTGCGGAGGATGTGGAGGTAATGGTTCGGGGATCGGGGATGCGGGCCAGAACGCGGACCGATCCTGAAAGACTCGAGTGAGAGTCACCCGGCATGGAGCAAGGATAGAAGTGCTGAATAGCTATCGGGAGAGTACTCTGAAGATGGGTGAAGCTGGAGACAAAAGGAGTGTGGAGGTTGGCATCCCCTGGGTCGAGGGGATCTCCAGCTCCGCAACTTAGTCAGAATTTCCGGTTACAGTGCACAATGTACTCTGTCTGATATCGGACGCTATTTATTTTTTTACATGGTCTGTTTCTTGATCTCAGCAAGCTAAGTGTTAAGCTAAGTGTCAAGGTAGCAGCTAGCAAAGTTCTGTAACCAGACGTGGCCATACAAAAGCGCAGAAACCCAGCCCTGTCACTCCGCATCTCCACCGTCTAGAATGCCGATGTGACATCTGCTGCTTTCAGCCATTTAGCGACCTCGCGGATACAATCTCCAGCGTTGAAAGGCTGTTGGGCAGAGGCTCTGGACCTTTGTGCCCAATCTTTTTATAGAGGGCACATGGCGTCACCTCTCCGCTTCCCCAGACTCAACACATCACTTTGATATCGCCATGGAGGTAGCTCCTCTGACATTGGTGAGCACTCTATGCCTCACCATCTGACCTGATCTGACATGGTATTAGGCTCACACGCATGCTCGGAATGCAGTCCTTGAGACCCGCAAGGCCAACCCGGTCGCTGCGAGCGAGGAGCACGATCTAGCCGCGGGTGAGTTTGCGACAGCTGCACAGAACAGCTCCGACAAAGAAGTGAGTGAATTAGTTCTCAGTTATCCTTTTGTCTATATCCAAGCTGACCTATCGCACGAAGGCCCTACGAACACTGCGCCTGCTCGAAACTCACCATAAGAAGCTCGCCGAGCTCCTCAGATTCCAACATGAGCATCCCACCACTGCCCCTACCGAAGTAACATCCGCCACCACGTCTCCAAACCCCTCAGTTCAACAAGCTGTGGCCGATCCCACCAGCGCAAAGACCGCAACGTCGACCCAGGATGCTCACAACCTACCACCGAGACTGGTGGGAACTGGTCGAATTTTGAGTCGAGACAAATCCTCCATCGCCAGCAACCTCGCATCTGCACGAGGAATTCCATCACAGCCTCGCCGTGGGTCGCCGGCATCACCGACGCTCTCTTCTCAACAAGCTGCAGCAAAGATGACCGAATCCCCAACTAAAACTACATCCGGCGAATCCAGACTGCGGGGTGGGCCAAATAAAAACCGACAGAGTCGCATGTCTACACCTAGACAACCGTGGTCTCCCCCGACGTCTAATTCTACCCAGGTCACAACACAAGAAGTTGTTCCTGCCAGTACATCTGAGTCTAGAGGACCCACAGATAAGCCTTCGGCTGCCGAAGAACCTTTGCAGCGCTTCTACTCGGCATTTGGCGGACTAGTCGCCAAGGTTTCCGTGCCTTTGGCACTCGCTGGGCTTCAAGTAGGAACTACCAGTCCGACACAAGCTGGACAGAACCGCAAGTCTTCGGCCGAAGTGAAACTAGACCGTGATCATGCTACCTTGGACCGGTCGACGACTGCAGGCGAGCCTAATGTGAATCAGATATTCTCTCGAGCAGCTCTAAAGTCAGTTCGCGAAGGTGCCGGGACAACTATGGGAAATCCCGCCGAGTCATTCTACGTAGTACCGACCACAGGCGGGACCATGTCGTACGCAGGGATCCTCACTCGGGCCGAAAAGGAAGCACGCAAGAACAGTCTCGAAGACGGCGAAGATGATTTTGTGGATGCGCGAGAAACACCCTCGTCGCCCGAAATGCGGCACAGCGGTAGTGGCTCTCGCACATGGCGAGGACGCCGAGATGTCCCCGATCAGCTTGCCACCGCTCCGAATACTAAAACAGTGGAAGAGATGCAGATGGAGAATGAAGCTTTGAGGGCTTTGACAGACACGCTTTCGACTCGTCTACATATGTGGGAAGTTAACGCGCAATCTTCTACTATGGCGCTGCATCAATCTTTGAAGATGATGCACCACGCTCCATCGGGTACTACCTCCCCGGTAGCTACCATGAGTGCACCTCCGGCTGTAACTGGGCCTGACCCACGAGTCAAAAAATTGGAGGATCTCATTCGAGACCACGAGAGCAAGCTTGAAGCTGCTTCCCAGGAGAATGATAAATTGAAAGATGTTCTTAGGCGATACCGGGATCGCTGGGAGAAACTCAAAGAAGGCGCCAAAACGCGAAGAGCAGAGGCTCGCACCGGTGATACCCAAACAGCTCAGCCGCCCAATGAAGTTCCGGCTTCTCCGGTAACTGGACAGGGCCCATTTACGAGTCGATCTTGATAAATAAACAAGTCAAAGTTCGACATGACTACGACGACCATTATGAACGACTCAAAGAAACGATAGGAGCGTATCGGCTTAATTTGACATGAGATATCTACAGAACTGTAAAGCTGGGAATTCATTCTTTCTTTCACTTTGCTCTGAAGGAAAACTAGGTGAACTTTTGATTTGCTTCTGAGTAGAATGCTTATTTGCCAAATGGAGTATAGTTCCACAATTGCAGCCACAATTCCAGAAATACGCCCGCGATCCATGATGATATTGATCGGGCTCAAATCTGCATGGGTGAATACAGGCCGGTACAACCGGGTATGGACAGCTGCAATTTTGTCCTTTGTATACCGTAGGACTAATCCATGCACGAGATAGGAATGGAATTCGGAAAGCAGATGGAATGGACAGAATATGCTCATAGGAAGACGACAATCCACCAGAGGACCACCGAAACAATGCGTACAAGGGTTGGTTTGGGGCAGAACGCACTTGTGAGATTACATTTTTTCAGGTTTTTCAAAAGCTGTTCACGCTCTGAATATGAAGTCGATAGAATACTGATCTCAGCGTTTGTCCAGGCACGGCGCTCATGATGAGGACAGGATTCTGTTCTTCATATCGTCTGCCCAAAGAGGCACAAAAATTGAAGTAGAGTTATCTACGAGTTGCAAACTTGTGGACTCGTTCTTATATAAGTGGCTGCATTCTTTTGCGTGCAGCCTGAGTGGCCGCCGGTACACAAGGCCGCTGGAAGAGGGCGGGTAGAGGTAGTGTCCTAGTATCAAAAGCATACGGTACACGCATATATATATATATATATATATATATTTGGGAACTTAGTGCCAATCACAGATTAGGTTGTTCTGTGTTCGTCGATTAAGTAGTAATTTGAAAGTGAACAAGTCAAGCTCAAATATCTTGTAGGAAATGGTGGACAGAATTACATAAATTTCACGCGCTCTTCTGATCTTATTCTCCTCATCATTCCACTCATGTCCGGTTTTGCTTGGAAGAAAAAGTACAATGTGTCCGTTTCTAAAGCAGAAAGCATGTTGGGAGAGAGTGAGACAACAGATTCCTTAATTGAGACTTTAAGCAGCGACTCTGGGAGAACTTTTGGAGCTTCAGGTGTTTCATAGGGGTCAAGAAGGCCCAAAGAAGGGCAAAACGAGAACCCTAATAGTGTGGTGAAGGCATCGGTTAGAATCCTATCGCTTATTGTCATTGTAGACCAGTAGAACCAATTCTTACCTGCGGATCTATGTCACTGTCATCAAAAAGGCGTGAAGGGATGACCCAGTCATAATCAGAATGAACGGAATATGAGGATCCAATGGTCTTCCACTCCATCATAAAGCAGCGGAATCTGTCCCAAATTTTGACTAGCCTTTGTGCTTGGGACGGGATTTGGTCGCGCCAGGCCACTATTTGAGGTCAGCAGAAATACAGAGAACGCTGGCTTTCAAATGGCAGTTAGAGACAACTCGCTGCCAGTCGAGGTTGGAACCTTGCAATGTTTGCTCTGGAGAACAGTCGGAGGCATGAAATCTGTCCCAGATACAGCTAGCAGTATATTCTGGACTGACGGCATGGTTTATAATGGCTCTCCATATCAAGTGCTCGGTTGGTATGAGCTGGGCGGATTGGATCAGAATGATTGTGGAATGGTATCTTGTAGCTTTGCCCAAGACGATTTAGATGTAGTTCCGAATTACCTATATCAACCATGATGTTCACATATGATACAGATGCAATATCAAAGGTGAGAAATGCAAGATAAAATGCCCTTGTGACGTGCAAGTCCTGGCCACTTTCCTCGTGCCCCGTGACTGTCTCTGTGTATCTGAACAAGGGTCAACGCGTGCTCCAACCCTTGCCTTATTGATTTGCCCTGCAAGAAAGCCCTTACATTATTTTAAGATGTCAACGGCCTTTATATCCTTCTGTCAAATCGTGGTGATCGTTACACATTCCACTGAAGCTTCCGTCTACACAAAACTACAGATTCATGCTATATCTATGAATTGATAAACGATCCCGATCCACGCGAGGGGTACCTCAACTCACAGCCTAGTGAGGAGAAGATTTCCTCCCAAAGAATGATTGCGGCCCTCAAGATAGGACGTCTTACACCTACAATGCATTAGCTTCTGCTTGATGGCCGAAAGGAAATCCCAGCTGCCTATCCGAACCGCTATCACGAAAAGATTACCTGTCGATCATGGCTTAAAGAAGCACTGTTTGCTTTGGATGATGAAGGCTATATCAGCCTCGTTCGTAGCGTAGACGATATCGTAGCCGAAGCGACTAATCTTGCAATAATGAACAAGTCTAGGGGTGGGAAAGAGATTGCCAAAAGTACTGTGACTCGAGCTTGAGATGCTACGGATTTCTTGTCCAAAAATGACGGATAAGCACTAAAATGTTTTGGGAATTCTAAGAAGTGGCGGGGTTCAATGATGGCTGACTTGGAAGAGAATCGAACAAAGCTCAAACTATATACAATCATAGAATAAAGGCCTGATTCAGATACTTGCACAGCTCAATGTATCTTTAATGACCCTCCAGCAATCATCGAACAGTCAATGTCGTGTTCCCCCGAATATCCTCGGAGCTGCTACCAACAAGCACCGTGAAGCTACCGGGCTCAACAACATACTTCATACGAGAGTTCCACACACCGATATCCTCCACCTTGATAGGAATCTTAACTGTCTTCGTCTTTCCAGCAGGGATGAAAACCTTATCAAAGCCCTTAAGGGCGCGATTCGGAACAACAACAGAAGCAATGTCATCCGAAATGTAAACCTGCACGACCTCCGTGCCGTCGCGGGTGGCAGTGTTGGTCACATCAACACTGACAGTAACGGTGCTATCAGATGCAGAAATCTTGCTCCGGTCGACACTGACAGTTCCATACTTGAAAGTGGAATAACTCTTGCCATAGCCGAAGGGGTACCACGGTGTTGGGCTTCCGAGAACGTACTGGTGGCCGAAGACCAAAGTACCGTTGGCTGCAACGTAGCCCTGGTCGCCGATTGAGCGGCCGGAGTTCAGATAGTCGTAGAAGATTGGAAGGTCGCCCACATAGCGTGGGAAGCTGACTGAGAGCTTGCCGGATGGGTTGTAGTCGCCGAAGAGGACATCAGCAAGAGCGTTACCGCCCTGCTCGCCTGGATAAAATTGCTGAACTAGAGCAGAGGTGCCATTTGATAGCCAGGTCTCTGTGACGGGCTTGCCGCTTGAGAGAACGACGACTGTTGGGACACCCGTGTCGACAATGGCCTTGATCAGAGGCGCTTGGGCACCGACAAGAGACAGGTCGTCTACGTCGACATGCTCACCAGTGCTTTAATACAGTCAGCATTGATTTTTCTTGAAAAACCATGGATCAAACAAGGATGACTTACGTTGCGTTCAATCCTTGCCAAAGCTCAAATTGATCGCGCGACCAAGTTCCAACAACCACGACAGCCACGTCGGAATTCTTTGCGGCCTCGACTGCGGCCTCGAAGCCTGACTGGTCGTTGCTCCATCGCTCACATCCCTGGGCATAGTTGACCTGGGCCTTGTCGCCAACAGCAGCCTTGATACCGTCAAGGGGAGTGACACCCCGGTACTGACTCTTATAAACGACATAGTCACCGTACTAGAGCATTGGTTAGCATAATTGACAGTATTTTCGTTCCATCACACAGTTGATTGTGGGTTCACTCACGTTCATGAAACCATGAGCCATAGGCCCAATGACCGCAATGCTACCTGACTTCTTCAAAGGCAAAGTCGCGTCATGGTTTTCCAACAGCACAATTGACTCCTTATCCAAGTCCCTGGAAAGCTTTACAGCCTCAGGGCTATTAATGAGCTTCTTCCATTGCTTTTCTGGGGCAGCAGGGTACGGGTTCTCGAACAGACCCATCTCAAACTTGGCTTTGAGCAATCGAGAAACCGCAGTGTTGACAACTGAAATGTCGAGGTCCCCAGACTTGACGAGCTCGGGGATTTTTTGGAAATTGCTACCCAGTGATCAGTACTCAACAGGCTAGAGTGGCGCGGAATTTGTACTTACAACGAACCACCTCCCATTTCAACGTCAGTTCCAGCAGTCAGCAGCTGTGTAGTGACTGAATCCATGTCAATTGGTTTGCTCTCGCAGAGCTTGAAGTAGCTGCAAATTCTGTCGCTACCACCTGCATCAGTCATGACGAAGTATTCATAGCCCCATTCCTCTCTCAAAATCTCAGTGAGGGTGTGATAGTCGGAAACGGCGGGAATTCCATCATATCTAGGAGATCATGTGAGTGTTATATCGATAATGAGAGCCGACGGTGTACACATACGAGTGATATGCAGCCATGATAGACCAGGCACCCGCATCAATGATGGCTCGCTTAAAAGGTGGCAACCATCTACTCAGTTTTTAGCAATGCAATGGTGGTTTGGGTAATTTGAACATACGTTGTGCGCAATTCTCTCTCACCACCGTGAACTGGGCCGGTGTTTATTCCTTGCTCGGGGCTACTAAAGCCTGCAAAGTGCTTCACCATCGACGAGACCTTCTTGCTCTGCACACCTTTGACATAACTGTAACCGACTTCACCTGCGAGGAAGGGGTCCTCGGAGAAGGTTTCTTCGACCTTTTGTGCACTTTGTCAGCGCAACCGACAGATTTATCGGTTGGTATGACTTACACGGCCGAATCGAAGCTCACGAGCGAGGTCAACAACTGGAGCAAATAGTTGGTTGACACCGAGGGCTTTGGCTTCTTGGCCAATGATCTTGCCCATTTTTTCAATAAGCTGCATAATATTTCTTATTAGATCAATTGAACCTATTTTAATTCGAAATAGGATGTTGAGACCACATACATCTCTGTTCCAAGAACATCCATATGCAATGGGCGAGTTGAAGATCGTAGCATTGCCAATCAAGAATCCGTGAATACCTGTTGCACAAAGAATAAAGTCAGACATCGGATATTCCTGGATCAAACGCCATGCATGTAAGATACCTTCAGTCTGAACTATTGCAGGGATTCCAAGAGTGGTGTTCTGAATTAGATAGTCCTGGCCTCTCTTGATGTTATCCGCAATCCAGTCCCAAGCCACGGGATATCCAACTGGTAAGCCATTAGCAATGTGTTTACACCGAGGTGTTGATTGCTTGAAATGCTCGAAGGCTCATACCATAAAACATGCCCGCCTTCATCTCCATGTTGGCCACCAGACCGGTGTAATTGAATTCTCCCGAGGTGGAGTTCATCCAGTTCGTGATATCGCCTATTAAATAAATGACTATATCAGCACTTGAACATTACTCTTTGTAGAACTCCTCGGGAAATAATTGATCATGTACCAGGCGAGGATTGGAAACATACCTTGAATCAATTGAGACATTTTATCCTCGATCGTCATCCGACCCAACAAGTCCTTGACTCTCTTTTCCACCGGCGCATTAGCATCTTTGTAAATCGGCGCTGAGTCCTTTCCTAAAGCCAGAGCTGCAAAAAGCTGCACGAGCAATAGCCCGCGAGAAAGAAAATTGGCCACCATTTCGACGACAGCTAGACGTCAACCTCGTTCCCAAGCTCAATGGATAAGAACCAGTATACCAGCTAACAACTCCTCAAATATTAGAACAGGGAATAAAACAAGAAAAAAAAAATCATCGGGGAGGAAACATCCAGCATATATGTTCATGCAGACGAGCTATGCTCCCTTGCACAGTGGGGACACCAACAGTTGGCCAAGATACCAATCGCATCAGCACGAGATTGATCGATCCCGCAAATTGGAGTAAATTGAGGGAAATCACTAGCTTGCAGACACATGGTAGGACCACTCAACCAAGAGGAAACTGACTTCAGTAACAGAACAGGCCAAGCTGGTCAATGTGACTGCAGTAGTCCGCTACTTGGCGTATTTAGATGCGAGCTAGGACCGTCATGAGACGGAGTGACATGCCCGCCTCCACGCTGGAAGGTGGACTGTGGTTGAGGGATACAGATTTCCCGGCTAAATTGACTTGTCAGGTGAAGGGCGATCAAGCCATCCGGGGTAATGGGGTGTAATTCCTGCAGGGCGGTGTTTGCTGTTTGCATTTTCCACCTATTAGGGTTTTGCGTTTCGCCCGGCGGGGAAGGGAGATGCATCATGTCATACCAAAAAGGCTAGGAGCCCGAGGTCAAAATGTTGACTTTGGATTAATCGAGAATATAAACTTTATTGTGCATAAGACCAAAGCGAGATGGGTGGATGTTCGAGCCTCTGCTCGCTGCTGGCCAAACATACATGGAAGTAAAGAAATGGACAGGAAAAAGAGAAGATGCATTATAGAATGCCTAATATATACCCGGACAATGCAATAACAATTACAAGAGAATAGTGTACCGCCGAGGGAATATCAAAGATCGCAGAAAGAAGATGCCCAGAAAAATGGCGAGGAAAGTAGAGATATTATGTACAGTTCAAGTGACCCAGCCACTGTCATGTGTCTGACCTTGCAAGTCAAGGACGATGTGTCCACTGCGGTGATTATCGCCGAGTTTCATTTTCGGCGCCGGTATCACGGCGTGGCTCATTTCTTGGACCGGGCGGCCCCTCGTCGTCGTGGGAAGTTGGCATTCCTTGTGTTGCAGCCCCATCAGTGGCTTTGTTGTTTTTACGCAGAGAACCCCCCAGCCATGCAAGTCCACCATTCCACGAGTCACTGAAACTGCGAAGACGGGTCACGTCTTTGTTGGAATCCGGCTCCTGCGTGGGGTACATGTCTGTTGCGAGGGCAGGGTTAGAACGGCCAGCCTCTGCATGCGCATCGACGAAATTTGTGGCGGAGTGGAGACGAGCAGTGGCAATTGAGAGTGATGACTCTGGTCCATATCCATCAACCAGGAGAGCTTCAGTGAAGGCACCGTCAAGTTGACGGCGACGTCCTAATTTTCGCTTGGTGCGGTCCTTGAGAGGGCTGCCATCTCCGCGTCGAATTGAGTCAACCACGACGGCACTGAAACCACCGGACAGCGTGGGCAAAAGAGGCCCAGGCGAAAAGCGGTGTGAGACGGAGCTGCGCAAAGCACGACGCGAAGGTGTCTCCAAAGGTGTCTGATCGGGACCATTTTGATTTGCCTGGGTTAGCAGCGTAGGTGTCGAAGCACGTCGCACAGTCCCAGCACTGCCATTGTGTCCTGACGCTTCTTCCAGACCAGGGGCAGGGGGAAATCGGAGAAGAACGGTGGAAGCTTGTGCTGAATCACTATCATGTTGTGTTGGAGTAGAAGGGCGATAAAGTTGGTCCTCGGATTCGGGAGTTACAACAGCCACTTCCTGGGTTTCTGCCCAAGGGTTAGACATGCGAGATGGGGGTCGCAAAGGCGAAGCATGGTCGAAGGATGGAGGAGAAATAGGGGAATCTGGGATGAGTGATCCCCGCGGCGAAGAAGGTGCGGCAGAAAGGACGCCTCTAGGAGTCAACTCGTCGTCATCGACCCCTTCAATGCCGTGGCTCAATAAAGATCCTGAAGGTGACTGGGCGGTGCCGTCTTGCCCGTCCATGTCAAGATGCGAAGCCTTCGGCAGTTGATGACCGGGAGGGGACAAATCGATCCTATCATGGTATCTTTCGCCGTTCAACAAACCAATCGATCCCTCTTCATCTTCAGATGAGAAGGACGACTCGTCGTCAGCGCGAACTCTACCACTGGTGATAAAATATACGCCAAGGAATGTCAACAAGCAACCTCCGACAAACTTTGTAGCACGGGTTGCTGTTATCGATTCGAAATCCCGGTAAAGAACCGCACTTCCAATGATCACAGCGAGAGTGAAGAGTACAAACTGCGTGGGAATCACCTGCGTAGAATCGAAGCGCTGCAAGGCCCGGTTTATGTAACGAATCTGCATCAACGCGCTGGAAACGAGGACAAAGACGAGGACGTAGGTGATTGGGAATGTGATGATGTGCCATAATGAGCCAGACAGGAGTGAAGAGACACCCTTGGTAGATAGGGCCGTATACCCACCTATTGCTAATTAGTAAACGATCCCAGAAATTGAGTGCCATAAAATGGCAGCTGAGACTCACCAAATAGTGCCACAAGCCCTACATCGATGAGGATAGAGCGAGAGCCATATTGGTGACTTGCCCACATCAGACCAGCAATCAAAGAAATAGTCAACCCGAGGTAGAGTTCAAACTCCCAACGGGTAATCATCACCCAAATCTCATGGGGTCCGATTTGCTCTTCTGACGATTTGGCACTCAGAACGACAACGACGGCCCCAGCAACAGAGATCAGCACACCCCATAAATCGCGTTTGCGGAACTTCTCTTTGAGCAAACATGGCGCAATAATGCAATTCGAGATCAGAGCCACAACTCCCAACGGTGACACAATCGAAGCGGGCGCAAAACCATAGGCCATGAAATTGCCCATCTCGCCCACAACCATGAGGACGATTCCAACCCACCAATACGGCGACTTGAGATATGACTTGCGGTTCCCGCTATCTCCAGGATCATTGCTGTCTCGCGAGCTTGAGGTACTGGCCCGCCGTTCAGTGTCGTCGTCACGGTAAGGCTCGAAGTTATCCTCAGAATCTCGGTATTGTTCCCGGGACCGCCCCCGCGACTGGTCGCGCGCTCCATTGCTTCCAACAGCTCCGTTCGAGTTCGCGGTATCTGACCCGGAATGTGTGCGTCTCCAATCGGCTTCCTTCTGACTCTTGTCCTGCTCCCATTCCCTTGCGATTCGGATATGCGCATAGCGTTGAATATTGAGGGCCAAGGAGATCAAGACATTTCCACAAAGAGCGGTCACGATACCGATCAGGGATGACCATTCGTGCATATTTCCTCCACTATTTCCGTCATGGTTATGCGGAGCGTCCGAAGTGAAATTCGAGGTCGTGGTGAGGAAGTCGTTGATGGAAGAAGAGGCATACGAGATAGATCTGGATGGAGAGAGAGTTGAAGAAAGGATAGTGGGCAGCAGGTTTGCCATCAAAGAGGCCTGTGAAGAAGCCATCTGGTCGTCTGATGCGCTTTCACGCTTTGTTTGTATCACACCCCTTATACACCCCAGCTCACCAGCGGGTGCGGCCGATTACGACGAGCTCCCAGAATCAACGGTGGACATTCGATCTCAAGTCGCAAAGGACTGCATGCTGGTCCGAGGAAGCCGAAGAACTCGCGTGAAAAGTAATCACTGCAGATACCACATTTAAGGTGATTGGGAAGAAGTTAGGCAGGCGGCAATGCACGGAGGCGCTGGAGCGGAGAAAAATTGCTCATGTCAGCAAACCAACCTCAGGCCTTCCTCCCTACGATATCATTTAATGTTCAGCGCATTACACATGGATTAAAACCGCGCCAAATGCGAAGACTGCATGAGGCCTGAGCTCGTGCGGCTGCGCTCATAGCTGCCATTGGCGGCGCGGGAGGACTGTTGCGGATCGGCGGGCTCTGAGGACGTCATGCAGCGGTGAAAGAGGGGACACTCCAGGAAGAATGTAAGGAGAGATTAAACGCGTGGATGTTTCATCGGTGAGTTATGAAGCTTACTATGTAATTACGAGCATGTCAGGGCTTGCAATAGCAGTCTGGTATTTGTTGTGGTTCGCGATCAGTGAACGCTTAGATATTATACATGTCCGGTAACCAAGCGTGAGTTCAATCATCGCCTAGCCTTCTTTTTTTCGGGTCCTTTTTCTTCGTCGTCACTGAGATCTGCATAGATGGCGTCGGGTTGTGTCTCCTTGTATGCCTTGGTGAAGATAGGGTCCTTCTCGGCCTTTTCGGCATACTTCAAGAGTGCCTCCCTCGGGTCCTCATCTCGCATAGAACTAAGCGGGATATTCTCACGAATGTGTCTTTCATCTGGCGTAGACTGCGCGAACGGCGTTTGAAGAGGCAAGTGCGGCCGACGAGGGTCTCGAGAGCGACCGGAAGCTGTCAGACCAACATTGGGGTGACGGGCAGACCAGGTGGCCGAGCTATAGTGTGGAACACCATTGGAGCCAACAACAACGGAGTCTCCTGCCAACCCTTGAGTCAGGTCCGTAGTCAGAGTGACATTATCATCTAGGTGGCGGCGTTTGGGTGCCTTGGACATGACCGTGGCGGCACCCTTGAAGGATGTGGTGGGGTTATAGAGGACATGCGTTTCAGCATTGGCAGAGCCCGTCAGGATCTGATTGAGCTTCTCATGCCAGAATACAGTAATCAGAGGTGATCCCGGTGTGACAGGAGTGACCAGCTCTGGCCTGAGAGTTGCCGGGTTGAGGATGTGTAGATGACCAGTTTCTGAGCCCACAAGCACATTTGCAGACGAAGGAGAGAACTTGATATTTGATGTTGGGTAGCGGAAGGATGTCGATTTGTGTTCAATGGTAGTAACCGGTGTCTTGAACTTTCTGGTATCCCACAGTTTAATTGTATCATCACCCCCACGGCTGATGACAAGCCTTCCATCGGAACTGACATCTAGTCCGCTTGTCCATGTATTCTTGACATGGGCATCCCGAATCTCTGCGCTGGGTCGTGTGTAGGGACCGTTTCCGCTCCACATGGCCAGACTGCCATCGAGACCTGCCCCCACAAGGATATCAGACCCTCCCTGCTTTGGGGTACCCCAAGCGATAGCAGTCATCTTGGTTCGACCAGCGGAGCCAGCGGCGCGTGACTTGTGCACAATTACCTCCCTCTGCGAGCGGCCCACATTCGCATCCCAAACTCGAATGGTGCTGTCACTTCCAGCAGTTGCACATAGGTTGAGATCGGAGGGGCTCCAGGCACCGCATGTCACTTCGGAGATATGACCTTTGGTGTGGTGTAGATCGCGCAAATACATATCTCCTTTGACAAACTCTGTCAGGGTTTCGCCATCGCGGTCCAGGATCCGGGGCTGTGCTGTCGCGGTCACGACAAGTACATAACTTGGCGAAAGTGGATTGAAAGCGGCGTAGTGAACGGCGTGGGTGTCCTGCGCTGCTGATTGTTTCTTGAGGGAAGGGTCGACAGACTTGAAGGCGCGAATGGTTGACGGGGTCATTGAGGCAAAGTCATGGAGCTTCAACGTGCAATCGGTCGAACCTGTGATTAGTCGTGCACCTGAAGGGTCCACGGTCATAGTTGTAACAGCACGCTCGTGGGTCTTGAGAACAAGCTCATGCGATACGGGGAACTCATCCTCGTCATCGTCTGAGTCGTCGCCACTGTCGTCGCTATGATTATCATCATCCCTTTTCTCATCTTCACTGCCTGCTTGTTGCGCACCAGGGGCGCTTGTGGATGTGCTTGGTTCATTGCCTTCCAGCGTGAGTTGCGCCGAAACCTCGGCGCGCTTGGAGCGATTGATCTGCGAGTCAACATCAACCGACTTCTCCTGCTTTCCAAAACTAGAAGGGAAGAATTTATTGAATGCTTCTTCGTCAAATCCGTCCATGGTTGCGTACGTGAGGAAACTTGCGACAGACAAGTAGCCAGCTGATAATGAGCTTTGTTTGCACAGTTTGCACAACTGATAAGGCGACGATCTCGGACTAAGTGACATCTCAAGGTCAACCGATATATATCAACGTCGTCTATTCACAAGATAGAAGTCATTTATAGAGCAATAATCATTCGAACGGCCTTCACGGGACTCTCAATACTTTCTTTTCTACACGCAGAGAATACAATTGAACAATTGCCCATGGAGCCATTTAAATTCGTCCGATTATTACAATACACAAATGACCTAGTTGGGTCTCCCACGCAAGCATTCCGGCACTTGATCGAATTAAGCAGTTGCCAGAGCTTACAGGTACAGACCCTCCACAGGGCCACCGTCCTGCTTCGTCTTCATAATACGCTCCCGGGCAGAGCGGAAATCTTCCATCTGAACTCTCATCCGGCGCTCTCTCAGAGCCATCAAACCAGCCTCAGTGCAGATAGCACGAATATCAGCTCCAGAGAGATCATCCTTCTGGTTGATAAACTCCTCGAGGTCAACATCGTCACTGAGAGACATCTTCGACGTGTGAAGGGTGAAAATCTTCTTCTTGGTGTTTTCTGGAAGCTGTTAGTGAACCGATACAAAACAAGGTACATCAGGATAACACCTACGGTCTGGGTTCTCGAAGAGAATTTTACGATCAATACGACCAGGTCGGATCAAAGCCGGATCCAGAGTCTCGATCTTGTTGGTAGCCATGATGACCTTGACATCACCACGGTCATCGAAACCATCCAGCTGGTTGAGAAGCTCCAACATGGTTCGCTGAATTTCACGCTCACCGCCGGATTGCGATTCATAACGCTTAGTACCAATGGCGTCAATCTCGTCAATGAACACAATTGAGGGAGCGTGTTCAGCGGCAACCGAGAAGATCTGGCGAACCAGACGAGGACCGTCACCCAGATACTTCTGGATCAACTCACTACCAACGATACGGAGGAAAGTAGCGCTGGTCTGGTTGGCGACAGCCTTGGCAAGCAGCGTCTTTCCCGTACCGGGGGCTCCATAGAGAATAACACCTTTGGGGGGCTTGATACCCATCTCCTCGTACAGCTCGGGGTGTAGTAATGGCAACTCCACGGACTCACGAACCTCCTGGATCTGTGATTCCAAACCACCAATGTCGGCGTATGACTCCGTGGGAGCTTTGTCCAGCTTCATCACTGACACAAGAGGGTCGGACTCCTCGGTCAATACACCGACGACAGAAACGGACTTGTGGTGTAGTAGAATACTGGCACCCGGCTCAAGGAGATCTTTATCAACGAAGGACATGATCGAAACGTAGTACTCAGGGCCAGTGGCACTCGAGACAATAGCGTGGTCATCGTCGATCAACTCTTCCAGGTTACCAACCCCCATGGGGCTGCCTCGCATGTCATCAACTCGACTCCGCTCATCAGCGTTGCGGTCATCCAAGTCACCTTGACTGCTGGGATCTTGAGAAGCCTGGGCCTTGGTTTTGCGCATGCGTTCCATATTCTCGACGTACTCCTCTTCTAACAACAGGTGGTCGTGGACCCGCTGCATGCGAAGATAACGTAGCTTGCATCGCGAGGTAGGGTAGATATCTGGGAGTTTAGAAGCAGTGCTGGGACCGGCAGCCTTGCGCTTCTTCTTTCCGATGCGAGTGGTAGGTGGTGGGGGAGGTTCGTATCTAGGCTTGTCCTTCTGATGAAACGCGGTTTTAGCGCCAGTGACGTTAAAAGAAACGAGTCAAATCATACCTTCTTGTCCTTGTCATCACGTCCATCGCCACCGGGGCCGCCGCCCATGTTAGATTGTTGTTGACCCTGGTTTCAAATGTCAGTTTATTCCCACGGCTGACCGAAGGCGATAGAAGGTTGAGGCACTCACCATGTTTGTCAGCCACTTGGAGGGATACAATTAGGATCCCAGTGGTAAGATAACAGACTGAATGGTCGTGTGAGTCCCGAGCTCCAATGAGTTGGAAATGATGGGAAATACAACGTGGAAGGGATGGGTTGTGAATGCAGGTGTTGGTGTCGCCTGGTCAGTTGCTCGGCGAGCTTCCAGCTGTTGTCACTCGTCACATGACATAGTGGCCTCAGGCCTCAACTGCGTCATCTCTGCCTCGATGCCTGAACTCACTCGACACTTCGCAGCTTGAACATTTTCGCGCAATCGAGGATATTCGCATTCCAACTGAACGGTATACAGGTATTAGTCTAGCCTGACTGGGCCTCAAAGGTATACTCTCTCCTGAAACCCTTGCCAACCAAATTAAGTCCTACTTGAATTTGTTAATAGAGCTCATTTCCTGACATAGTTCCCCTCCATTTAGTGAGATTCTTGTCTATCTCACGAGTTTCCTATTGATTTTGGAATGAAAGCCATTCGATACCATATTTACCTTGTTGCGTATTCAATTTCAAGCTTCTCTAACATGTTTTTTCATATTAGTACCATCATACTTGCACATATCTTCAAACTCCTAGCCGCGGCATTCCTCCCACACTATCGCGCATCTATCGACTAGACGACACTATATATTATATATACTCTCACAGCCCCCAAAAGAAGAATCCCTTCTTCCTCTCCTACCTGGGTCGAATTTATAAACCACCATGGCCAGCAACCGCACTCGTCGTGTTGGCAAAGAGATTGCCGACATCCATGCCGACACACATTCCCAGGTCATGGTTGAGCCCTTTGGAGACTCAGACGATATAACTCACCTTCGTGGATCATTCCCAGGACCACCTGGTACTCCATATGAAGGTGGCACCTACACAATCGATATCAAAATCCCTACCGACTATCCCTTCCGTCCACCTACAATGAAGTTTGAGACTAAAGTGTGGCATCCCAATGTCAGCAGCCAGACAGTCAGTATTACCATGAATTCTGTTTTGGTAAATAATCACCTTGATGCTCATGTTGGATATCTAGGGTGCAATCTGTCTTGATACATTATCTAGTGCCTGGTCACCAGTACTCACCATCAAGTCTGCCTTGCTGTCTTTGCAATCTTTGCTCAGCACCCCGGAACCCAAGGACCCACAAGATGCTGAAGTAGCCAATATGCTTCTCAGAACACCAAAGGAATTCGACCGTGTTGCCCGTGAATGGGCAGTTCTCTACGCTGGCGCCCCGATGAGCAGCACAGGAAAAGGAACTGGCGCCAGCTCCGATGAGGCGAAGCAGGGTACCGGTGTTGATATTCTGGCGAAGTAAGTTATTTCTCTATCATAACTCGGACATGGCTGCTCACTTTGGTAATAGATATGATGGATACAACAAGGATTTGATCGACCGTTTTGGCAGCATGGGTTTTGATGTGGAACAGGTTGTAGCTGCTTTCCAGTTTGTCGATGCTCCCCGACGAGGAGGACAGGATTATGAATTGGAAGAAGGTCGCATGGCAGATATTACTGCTCGACTTCTTGGTGAGTGATGTATAGTCTGATGTCTGCGACGAAATAGGAATAGCACATAGATGGACAGACTGCATTGGGTAGCTTATGCATCGCTTTGTGAATTGCTCTCTCAAAACACATGAAATCTCACACATCTTCTATCCTTCTATTCATTTAAATATATTTGGCTCCAGGTTAAGGTTTGGAGTAGGGCGCCAGTCGGCCGCGATGTCAGGATCCTTATCGATAAGAACTACCCTCTCTCCAACTTCAGACGCTCACCGTTGCTCGTCCGTATACTTCTTTGATAATTACATTCGAATTCAGCCAGATCTAATTCTGCGCCCATCTGCTACGCCAAAATTTGCACGTACTTCCTTGCAGTATCCCAGCTCCTGATCACGGTCGGTCTCAGCCATCAAGCTCAAAACAAAAAAAGGCGGGCGCCATGATCGAAGACGACATCTACCGTACCTCGTCTCAATTTCGACTATGGTCTTACACTGAGGCTTCTTTGCAATCACTTCGAGCCACCACAAATGCTGTGGCCAGTGAGCGTGTGCGGGCTGCCTTGCGCAGGGCTCGCGAGACTCATCTGTCGGCCGCATCCTCTGCACCTGGCACGCCGCAGCCGGGTAGCGATGTGGATGGCAAAAGCAGCGAAGAGAAGCCCATTGAGTGTTTGACACCGGAGGAGGAGCTTGTTCTGGTGCGGTATTATTGCGAGAAGACGCTGGAGCTCGGGGAGACATACAAGCCGCCGTTGCCAACAATGGTTCGGGTACGTCTGCAGACCGTGCTATTGCTGCCTTGCACGAGAACGGAATTTTAAAGCTAACCCACATATTCAATATGCCTAGGCTACTGCGATCCAATACCTTCGCCGCTTCTACCTAACAAACTCGCCTATGACATACCATCCGAAGTCGATCATGGCGTGCGCGCTTTTCCTTGCGACGAAGACCGATAACTACTACATGTCGCTTCGTCAATTTGCAGATGGTATTCCGGGAGACACAACGACAGAGGATGTTATTACACCAGAGTTTCTGCTCATGCAGGGACTTCGTTTCACCTTTGACGTACGGCATCCGTTCCGAGGACTCGAAGGTGGCATCATGGAACTTCAAGCTATTGCACGTGGCCAAGGACAAGCAGCTCCTCATCTACCACATGAAACTCCTGAAGACCTGCAACAGGGGTTGATGTCCATTGCACCTCCTCCAGTCCCATCATCATCAATGTCCGATCGCATCGCGCGAGCCCACGGCACGACTCGTGAGCTGCTCAAGACCGCAGCGCAAATGACCGATGTGTACTTCCTCTACACCCCCTCCCAAATATGGCTTTCCGCCTTTCTCATAGCCGATCGTCCCTTGGCCGAATTCCTTCTGGACGTCAAACTCGGTGGGCCCGTCACACCCGCCACAGCTACCCCCGATACAAGCCAAAATGGTCTCCAAAATCCTCTATATGAAATCCGCTGCAAGCTTCATCGCGTCTTGACCGACTGCACTGCTTTCCTCCAATCCTATACGCCACTCTCCTCCGACCCAGCCCAAATGAAGAGTCTCAAACGCATCGCAAAGAAGCTATATCATTGTCAAAACCCTGAGAAGGCGAACATGGCCGCCCAGAAGCGTGAATCAGCTCAGCCATCAACTGCCGTACAGAGCGAATCCGGGATGGCCAACTCTGAGAGTGAGTCGGAACGTCTAGCGAAGAAGCGGAAGTTGGAGCAAGAACAAAAGACTCGCGAGAGCAACGATGTCTTTGGACCCGAGCTGGTCACTCAGCGAACAAAAGAGCAGTAATAATCATTTCGTTAGAATTAATGTCTGACATTTACGATACACTTTGATCAATCACCACCAAATCTCATAACGGAGTTTTCATCACATCGTTCTATAGAATATCTCCCGAGGATGGGAATTACGAGTAGCATTTTTCCGTCTTGTCTCATGCCTGATTGTATATATAACTGGAGCCCGAGATCTAATAGTAGCTGGAGCAGGTGAAATTATATCTGCAAATCCGACAGCCACCCCTTCTTCCACTGCTGCAACCAGATATCCATCAACTTCTCGTTTACCGCATTCATTTTGCGCATTGCAGCACTATGAATTTGAGCATTTGAAACCTCAACGTGTGGGTGCACTTGGCCTCCTTGGCCCTGGTGCGAGACCAGACCGCTGAAGAAATCCAACAGCTGGAGAGCAGGGATATTTTGCAGGTCATCGTGACTCTTTTCGCTGCTCGCTTGCTGTGAAATCTTTTGCAGGTTGGCCACCCATTCTTTCAGCGGCAAAACCTCCGCACCGCATGCCCGGGCGACAGTTGCCGCCAGACGCTCCCACTTGGTTGTTTGGGGATTTACAATGTGGAAGACCTCAAGTTCTGGGTTGCGTGCTTGAGATTGCGATTGGACAATTTGAGTTATTGCTTGTGCAGCTGTGTCCTGATTTTCAATGTCAACACGGGCCACTTGTTGTCAAGGTACGGACACTGTTCGACTTACGATTGGCACCCAGTCCACATTTATTGGACCCAAGCTATTTGGCAACTGACCAAGAGACAATGATGATTTAATCAGCGATGGAAGCCAGTCCCGAGGATTCCACATAGCACCAGTTAGCGACGAAGAGCCACCTAGCTGGCCAACACGATGAATGCTGATAGGGATGCCACAGCGCTGAGCGGTTATTCCACACAAAGTCTCAGTCACATATTTGGATTCTGCATAGCCCTGATGAAGTGTCACCGACTCGTCATGAAGAGTCTCTTGAATAGAGTGCCCGTGTGTCGCCCGCCAGCCACCCACTGTCGAGATTGACGAGATATAGTGGAATTGTGTAGACTGTGGTGAATCCTCTGTCAATTTCAACAGATTTCGCACTCCAGTGATATGCGATTCGAAGGTGGACAGAGGCTGATTGAAGTTCACCATCCAGGCGTTATGAATTACGACATCGACACTCTCTCGCACCCATTTGTAGTTCTGTGGCGTGAGGCCCAGGTATTCATTACTAAGAGAGGTTTGCCAGAAATGAACACGAGCTTGTTCCGATAGCCAAGATGCAGGAAGCTGTTTCGTTTTGAAGCTGTTTATTTGTCGAGATTTCGCATTAGAGGAGCGGTTGAAGCAGTATATTTCTGCTATTGACGGGTCTTTCAGCAGCTCATGGAGCAAGTAGCTACCCAGCTCCCCAGTCGATCCCGTTAGAACAACTGTGAGCCCTCCATTCCCGAAGAACTTGGCCTGGTTCCAGACTGAACGTGTCAGTTGTTCTGAACGTGTCCACGGGATATCCCCACTGTCAGTGTTGCTGTCACCACCACCACCACCACCAACGTGGCTGAAAAAGGCCTTGGCTAGAGAACGAACTGTTGCCAGCTCGTATATCCTTGCATTTGTCCATGAGATTTGTTCGCCTGCTGGATGCATCTGCTTTGATGCGTCCTGGATAGAGCGACCAAGCTGCATCACTTGCAGCGAATCTATTCCCAATGCGACCAAGTCATCATCAACACTGAAAGTGTTGGGCATTTTGATTACCTTGGCTACAAGGGTTTGAAGCCACTCTTGTATTGCATCCCGACTGGATCCACGAGGGTATTGAGAGCTGGATTCCAGCTGTTTCTTCCCCTGGCCAGGCGAATAAAGCTCATCAATTACTGCTTCATAAGCCATGGCGATATCCCGACGACGTATCGAGCCCTTTGCGGTCCGGGCGAATGGTTTGTCACGAGATGTAAATGCAAAATGGCCTGCTAGAATCTGCCCATGAGCGGGCAGAACAGCATTCGCCTTGTCCACGGTTGGCCATATGGACTTTTGCAGCCACTCTGGTGTCCAATCCTGGGGCAAAAGATCCCAGCGAGGCTCAACAAGGGCTACAGCTTGGAGCCTGCCCTTTCCAAAGACAGCAGCACCATCAACAAGTGGATGGGATTCTAACGTTTTCTCTGCGTCGATGGGGTTGAACTTCTCGCCGTTGCTCAACACAATAATGTCGTCACTTCGGCCTTCATAGTGCCACAGCCCAGGCTTAGACGGGTGAGGGCGAAAGAGATCTCCAGTGTGATATTCGGTCAATTCTGGATAGGTATAGAAGACGCCATGGTGCTCAAGTGACTCTGGCCGTGGGATGACAAGCTCCCAAAGGTCGTTTCCGACGTCATCCATGCGCACTCCGAAGGCTGGATTCCATTCAAGATATTCCCAGTCATCAGGATCCTCACAAAGAAGCGATGGGATGTAGGCTGTCTCGCTGCTTCCAAGAACGGCTTGTAGGCGGACAAGCTTTGATAACTCCCTGCCGGTCGATTGTGACAAGGGGGCTCCTCCGTAGCTCACGGCTTCGAAACATGAAAGGGCTTCGCGCCCTGTTTCGGTTGAGAATAGATCTTGAAGAGTATATGGGGAGAGCAAACCCCATTTGGGGGGAATTTCGCTTCTCATAATTTGCAAGAGAGAGTTCGCCGTCAGTGGCCGGTCAGGATAGAGCAGAAATGGCGTACGGTAATATATGCATTCAGACAAACAAAACATTCCCATGATATGAAACAAGGGCGAGTTGAAGAAGCGCAGCTTGCCCTCGTACTGCAAAAACAACTGCCCAAATTGACGTCCAGGCGGGAGTGGAAGTCTCTTGAAATTGTCCGTTGTGGCCCAAAATCCATAAGTCAGGACGACTGGCTTCGGAAAGCCCGTTGTACCAGAGCTGTGGATTATCATGGCGGGTTTATCTGCGATTTCGGAGAGCTTTTCGCTGTAAAGATACAGCTCTGATGGGGATTCTTGGAAAATGTCCCAGATTGGAGCCATAGACCATCTTTCGAAGCTTTCGGGTTGATGGGCTGTGAGATCGTCCAAGTTCTTGCGAAGTTGTTTCTTCTCACTGCCATCGACCACCACCGAGCAGTGCGTAGAGTCGAGCAGATGCTGATTCGCGGGTAGAGAATTTCTGGTCGACACGAGCAAGGCCTTCAGAAATATTAGCAACTATGAACAGGTCTCAACATTGCATGAAACTCACAACGTGTCCTGTCTTCATACACGCCAGCACAAATACGGCGTATCGGAGATCATTTGTCCCTACATACGCGAGAACATGTTGCTCTCCGTTATTCTTGCCACTCAGCTTACTCTCAATCCACCAGGAAACTCGGTTTATCGCGTTGAACAGATCCTTGAACGTGATATGTCGCCATTCATCAATCCTATCCTGGGAAACCGGATGGATACAGAACAATCTGTCGGGGTCTTGCTCGTTTATATCATCCACAAGTTGAGGCAGAAGCTGACTGGGTCTGTCCGCTTCCTTCTCAAGGTTCTTCAAGTTCATGATGATGAATGGGAGGACCAGACGAGGTTGAGCAATGAAAGTTCAGTTGAGAGAACTGCGATAAATGGACATTTTGGTCCAGCGAGCCCTTCAAATATACGTCTGTGGCAAACTCCATGAGCAGGCCATCCTATCTTGCATCTGCAAAAGGTGCGCAGAACCGACAAGCACAATATTGCTGATTATAGTAATCTACGAACCCCGAGAGGAACAGTTGCATACTCTTCACACCATCAACTTATTCAGAGAACCCTATGTTCTGGTCGATCTTTTTGCATTAGGATTTGAATACATGATGTTTGCCGATAGATGAAATCTATTGGATCTCACCAGTTCGATGAGGTTACACAATAGGAGTCATGGTCGCTTTGGCCCCAGTTACCAAAAGGGATTTATGATGTGATGGATTCCTCGAACTATCTATGCGCAGCGCCTACGAAGTCCGCCTGCATGTGCTAGCATACAGTTTCAAGCGCGCCTATTGGCCATTCAAGGAGCATGGCGCTCATCATGTCGGTGAAATCCGTGATTCGGCTGATATTTCTTTTTCTTGTCCCTTGTAGCGCACTGTAAGCGCAGTGTAATTTGGCCCAAGGCACTTGGAGTATACCACCGGCTAAGATGAGGATGATTCGGCCGGGTTGCCGGGGTTAGTCTCCAGAGCCATATCACATCGAGCTATATCTATGTTTGCTTTGATTTTCGTTATTTGGTTATCTCTCATAAGGATACCCACGTGCAGCAATACATGTACTAGCTATTGATGCAGATTGGGGGAACCACGAATCACACTACTCGTTGGGGCTTTAGTGATGTCGGCATAACTCAACAATTTCTTCAATGGGCGGTGTACTGATTTCTTTGTCCCTAAGTTGTAATTCATGCATGATGCCGATTTTGGCAGCGGTTTCTATCAAACAAACGAATGTTCGGTTTCACGATGTGATCGGGGAATGCTACCTAGGGTTATGAGCGCTCAAGGATCAGGCACGCTTCCCTCAGGCCAGGGACCGTTGACTAACCTTGCACTTTCCGAGAAGAGACAGATACAGGGTATTGATGTATTAGCCGTGAGCATCGTCTAAACCATGAAGAATATGCGAGTTGATAGCGCTTCTATAGATTAGCGCCGGGACTGAAAGCATTCTCTGACCCACTCGCAGTGCGTCATGTTTCATATACTCACCCACGCGGTTCATTGTCATCTCAACGGAGTGATGAGCTTAGCGCAATTCTTACCCGAAGATTCATACCGGTACCTTTTCGAAAGGCAAGCTGTTTACAAGTTCCTCCAACTCATTCCCCACAACAACATCGTTTCTATCGTCAACGGCAAGCATAACCGCTAGTTGGGCCAGGCTGCTGCTGATCGCAGTGCAAATGTCTCCCAGGGTCTTGTATCCGTATTTCCGTAGAACTCGACGACGATCAGGAATATCCAAGCCTCCAACCCGTCCAAGATATCCAATTTGCCCAGCGAGAGTAGCAAGGTCCCTTAGCTCCAAAACAACCTGGAGCCGATCGGGCTGTGGGCTCGTAAGAGCAGTAACCTGCTGATCTAGCCTCTCTGCCAACGTCTGGCAAAGATTATTGTATGTTTCGTTGAAGTTGGGTGGGATATCGTAGTTTGTAGGTTGATCCATTGGGTTTGGGATTTAAGGGGAATTGTTAGGAGAAGGGGAGTGATTCAAAGTTGTGTGAGGGCTTGCCTTGAGGTTGAGGATAAATGGCAGTGGTAAGTAAAAGATCGGTGGAAGTTCTTCAACCTTGTTGTGCTTTGAGTCAGTGTATCCGGTTGGGATGGAGACTTGAAAGATGAGAAGATTGCGCTTTATGATCTGCATTTTATAATCCCTCGATGACACAGGTACTTGGAGGTGCTTTTCTTTTGCAAATCCCTTGGTTCCTGAGACAAAGGTAGAGTCAAAAAGGTCACTTGGTAATATTCCTTTCCTTTTCATGCATTGTACACTCGCATTATGGTCATCGGAATATGTCAAAGAGCATTGAAAATATGTCGAGCCAGCTTTTGTTACAACAATGAGCATTGACATATAATCAAGCCGGACAAAGATGTCCACGAAATCCTTCGCACAACGGCCCTGGCTTTGTATTAGTGAAAATGTGTAGACGAGGAAGATGAATTATAGAGCTGAAGTTGTTCGGCATCGATGAATGGAAGACTAATCTACTACTTCACTTGCAGGGCCATGTGCTTGAGGATGTTGATGCTGTCTTTGTGGCGCCTTACGCTAACTTCGATGAGGCAAAAACACTAACAACAAAGCCGTTTAGGATGAGGGAGTTGAAGCTGGTGGCGTCTCAATGAGTTGTCATACACACCCGCGGATCTACGTATTCTACGTTCTACGACAAAAACACATGCTATGCAATACATCTATATTTTCAAAGTTCCAATCACCCCCAGGCAGGACATATAATCGTAATCTCGAGGCGTGAAAGCACAAGAGAAACATGAGATAGAAAACACAAGGGCTTGAACCTATTAAAAAAGACAGTGAAGCGCCAAACACCGCTTCCATGGGTCATATGTCATTACCAAGACAAGACGCAAATAGCACAAGTAACAAGCAAGACTTATCAAATCCTCCGGGTATTTCACTGGGTTCCAAAGCCTATCCACATCCTACAACCCTCCATCAACATCAATACTTTTTCAGCGCCCATATCCACTAACGGAAGACCCTCCATACCCAACAGAGGATCCACCATACTCAGTCGAGGCCCCAAACTCAGTGGGCGCAAACTGATCACCGGGTGCGGTATAGTGCTGTCCATGAGCACCACCGTAGCCAGTACTAGCGTTATAATCATGGAGAACGCCACCAGGAGCAGGAGCAGTGGGATCGTAAGAGCCATGCATCGCGGACCGGCCGTGTGCATTGCCCAGATCGTCCACCTCGCTCTGCTGGAGGAGGGCGTAGTCCTCGTCCTGATCGCCGCGGGAGGAAGCGGGCATGCCACCGCCACGGCCTGAGCGGAAGTCGTCCTCGTCTTCTTCAAAGTCGTGGGCTGGGTTTGAGGAGAAGGCGGCTTTGGTCTGGGCAGCGAAGGTGGGGTCTGAGACTGCGTCGGGGAGGGTTCCTGTGCGGCGGAAGTGCATAACGTTGCGGAAGGACATCCATGCGGTAATGGCGAATAGGATACTGTTCGGAAGAAAACATGTTAGCGTATTTGTTCGCGGCTACTCCCCAGGCCAGAACAAAGATGCAGATACACGTACAAGATCACAACACCAATGATAGTCGTCGCCTCACTAAGCTTACACTTCGCAGCAGAACCATAAGCCCAGTTGTCACAGCCAGACTTGGAAGAACTGCTATCATCAGTAGCCCTCTTGGTGCTCGACTTTGAATCCTTGTCACTGTCGGAAGAAGAAGACCCCTTCGACTTGCCAACGGCAACATAAGAAGCAAGACAAATCCAAGCACTAGCCCAGAGAATGGTATAGAGAACATCGACACAGGCAAAGGCGTAAACGTTTCCGAAACGGCGGGCGCGCGGCCACATCGGTACTGCGACTAGGTAGACGAGGCCGGGGATGCTGAGCCAGCACTAGATGCGAAGAGGGGCTGTCAGCAATCTCATCTTCATTCCTCAATACGGCCTGAGCCTGAGCCCGAGCGTGTTCTGTTCTGCGACAGCAAGACTCAAGTCGGACTAGGACTCTGGGTTTGCGCAACTCACCAGACCCCAATACCATCCCGTGCGCCCGTCGATACCATCACCCTTCGTCCAGATGGCGATAGTAAGCGCCCAAGCGATGAAGATAATAAACGCCTGAGCAAAATGCAGGTAGTTCTTCGTGCGTCCTAGGCTTCCGCCTGATGGGCGCGGCATTTGGAACTTCATGTTGTGCAAGGATTCGGTGTTTCAAGCATGTACATGTGATTTTTGTTCAAGGGATGGATGGAGTATATCGTTATTGCATTGACAGGGGATGTGTGAGATACGGGTTCAGATTGCTGTAAGGTGAGGTAAGGCGAGGCAAAGGTAAAAAAGTGACAGCGGAGGGTCGGGCGCGGAGGCTGTGTTTTGAGGCTCGGGAAATGTTCTGGTTTGTTTTGGTTCGTATTGCGATATGGCAATGTCAATGTCAATGCGAGTGTGTTATTTCCAGGGAGATGGTGAGGGTTGCGTCTGCAATCTCAAGTAAATTGAGAGGTTAAGCTTGGTCAAGCTGTTTCCACCGTCTACGTATGCCATCCCGACGATCATCGCCCAGGCGACAGCCCGTGGATCTATTTTCGGAAGGCTTGGCATTTCCAGCCTTTGTGGTATAGACCTGGGATAATCGTGACGCCGGTTATAGCATCATGCATTTACATCTGCAAAGCCTCAATTGGGCCCAGATGGGGTCCAAATCGATTCGAAAATGGAAGAACTTTGTACTTCAACGGTTCATAATATTCGTTCATAGTCACATTGCTCATATACACACACTATCATGCTCTCATAAACCTCATCGGTATCATCAATTTTACAAACCGGCCTCCCGAGTCTGCTTCACCAATATCCAGATCTCCCGCAGAGGTTGGTAGACATGAGCCTGCCACCACCAAGGAAGCGGATCTTGGAAGGAGAAGAGTGGATCTTTCCAGAACAATAGCCGCACAAATTCTGCCTTGGACAATCCGAGCACTAGAATTACATATCGGAGCCAGGAGGATTGGAAGAGTAAAGCCGTAAGTCGGCCCGCCGCGGAGAATCTGGAAAGAGATGTCGCACGCGAGGATGAGAGTGTCGGGGTCGTCTTCGAGGAAACATCAACCGGATCGGAAGGAAAGACAGAGAGATAGCCTGCAGTTGGGGATATAATATCCTGCAAAAGAGGCTCGACGGCTTGCGCGCCGGGTACACAGCCGGCAATGTACACGGCATGTCGAACAGAATGCACATCGAACTCCTCATCCACCATGAGCCGAACAGAGAGATGTCCGGTCAAGCGTGGACCGATTTTAGCAGCGAAAGTCTGCATGAGCTGATGAATTGCAGCAGCCAACGCCTCATCCAAGCGGGAAGTGCCCCATGGTACGGAATGCGCACTCGACAAGCGAACATTGATCGCTTGAACGTGACCACGGACCACGAGGATATCAGCAAACAGCTCGCCCAGCCGCGAATGTTGCTGCAAAATCCAAGGCCGATCCTTGGAAATCTGAATTTCACTGATACTAGTATAAGTCTTACTAGTCGTCCGTTTCGGCAAACGCATAGCCTTATCATTCGCCGACGGACTAGCGCGCAACATCTGGTAAGATTTCGACGGCGACCGATGCAAGATCTTATGCACAGAGTCGCGCGAAAGAACCTTGTGATACTCCAACACAGGCAGACCCCGCTCAATCACATACTGTCGAAAAGTATCCGTGTGACTGAAGCACGTCGCCAGCTCTGTATCAAAGGTAATGCATTTGCAGCTGGTCCGGCTCTCGACCACCTGTCGCGCTGTCGCGTCTTCACTGGGAGTAGCTTTAGGCGAACACGGGATCCAAATGTCCACTTTTTCGCGGTGGATGACATCGAGTAGTCTGGAAATGTAGTGGTCTTTTGGAATGCGGTAGAATGCTTGAAGGGCTTTTGACATGCTGGCACCAGATCGGATGGGGAGATCTAGATCGGTGA
This sequence comes from Penicillium antarcticum, assembly GCF_028974205.1. Lineage (NCBI taxonomy): Eukaryota > Fungi > Ascomycota > Eurotiomycetes > Eurotiales > Aspergillaceae > Penicillium > Penicillium antarcticum. The sequence goes on along the minus strand of NW_026695300.1, from coordinate 3,219,128 downwards.
CATCGGCTCCGACCACGCAATGGCCCTCTGCGGTCCATGCTCGTGCAAGTGCCAGAGCATGAGGGGCTCCCACGCCTGTGATCAGTACTGTTTTGGGATAGAAGCGGACGTTTCGGCGTGTTCTGCGACGGCTGGCTACTGATCGAAGATATGCTAGACAACTCGCGACGGCGAGGATGGTATTGTCGAGGAATAATAGAGAAAATGAGAGGCAGATGCGGAAGAGGTGCCAGAAAACGCGGATTGCTATTCCTGATGAAACCGAGGCTTTGGCGGATTTGATGGTCATTTTGAGCCTTTCTTTCACCGCTGGCAGGGGGATATCGCGGTTCATTTGGCCCTGGGTTGGCAGGGCTAGAGGAGGGCTCAAAGAACCTCGAAAGGTTTGAGAGAAGTTAGGACATTGTGGAATGCTGAAAGTGAGTTGGAAATGCGAGGAGGCTGGTGAGGGGGGGCTTGGCTGAGCAGATCTACGGTGTGACGAGACAGCTGCCAACACCTCACACCTCTCTCTTCGGCACTTTCAAGATCTGAGAGGTCTTAGCTTACTCTGTAGTCGGATGTATTTTAAGGCTGTTATGCCCGAGCTGTGGGATCAGGTTTCCGTTCTTTATCAATCTCGGACAAGACTTCCTAAATGATGAGTACCATATCCTCGAAGATCTGGATGGCATAGATACGCCATTTGACTCATTTAATGCGACTGCCTGCAACGAGAGGGCTCGGACTTGCTCTCTCCGAGGTACTTATCCCCGAGGTTCCGGACTATAAGTTCAGGGCGCCTCAAATACGATGACTTCACCGTTCTTCGTGGTTTGAACTGCATATCCGATCAATTTGTTTTCAAACTCATACATCTTTCTACACTCTCAGAATGGCGACAAACCAGCAGCCGCATTCCAAGCCCGGGCAGCTCTCTGTAAGTCTTGTCTGACCTCTCATCGATATCTCAGCTAACCATACTGTAGCGGGAACCAGGCAGAGAGCTGAAGCTCCTGCACTACATCTATGGCCAGCCAAACCTGGACGAGATCCGTGGCCATCCGCAAAAAGTCATCGATCTAATCCACGAGTTCGAAAAGGAATACCACTTCATGAATGTCGGGCCTGAGAAGGGCGAAATCGTCACCAGGCTCATAGACGAGCTCAAGCCCAAGACCATGATCGAACTCGGCTGCTACGTAGGCTACTCAGCAATCCTGTTCGGCGACGCAGTCCGTCGCAACGGCGGCGAACGCTACCTAAGTCTAGAACTGAACCCGGAGTTCGCAGCCATTGCCAACATGCTCGTCGAGCTAGCAGGACTGCGCGACTTTGTGCGCATAATCGTCGGCCGCAGCGATGTATCCCTGCATAAGTTGATCACCTCGGGCGATGTGAAGAAAATCGAGCTTCTCTTCATCGACCACTACAAGCCGGCATACACTACTGACGTCAAACTGTGCGAGCATTTCGGGGCAATCGTCCCCGGCTCAGTGCTGGCCGCAGACAATGTCATTTACCCAGGGAACCCGCCATATCTGGAATTCGTCCGCAGTACAGTGGCACAGAAGCGAGAGAAGGCCAAGGCTGGACCTTCCAAGGGATATGACACCACCGGTATGGCCGAGCGCACGGTGCAGTCATTTGTGGGCAGAGACGATGTGCCCACTTTCGACTTTGTCGGGAACCCGAACTTGGTGTACCAGAGCGAGTTCTGTCAGCCTGAGGGTTTGGGGGTGAGTGAAGATTCTTCTCATGTCTTTTCCGAGGCTAACCATTCACAGGACGCCATTGAGGTCACGAGATGTGTTGGAGTGGAGGAATGAATGGCATGACGCAAGTGGGGGAAAGAGATGTGAAATATGGAGGAGATATTCAGAGTCAGAATACGGAGTACAATTGATTATGAATCAGGGACACAGTACTCCGAGGTGTCATTTCCGAGAATATACAATATACCGTAGTAGAGTAAAGAAGAAGAGAAGAAGAAAAGAAAGCGGCAACCCGAGTCGGCCTTTGACCCCACCAGACCCAAACATTGCCGTCGCCAGGACCTTCCCAAGTCCCCCCGCGTAGTGGTTTCCGGGGTTATATAAGTTGACTCTCTTCTGTCTTTTTTTTTTCCCTTAATCCACACATTCACCATGGCTTCCAAGACTTACAACGTTGGCATTGTCGGCTACGGCTTCAGTGCAAAGATCTTCCACATTCCCTTCGTCAACGAGGTTCCCGAGCTGAAGCTCTATGCCGTCGTTCAGCGTACCCCGAAGGCGGGCGATGATGCCGAGAAGGACCACCCCGGTGTGAAGTCCTTCCGCGCCACCGAGGAGATGGTCCAGGACCCCGCGATTGACATTGTGATCATTACCACCGCCCCCGACTCCCACTTTGCTCTCTCCAAGCTGGCGCTGGAGGCTGGCAAGCACGGTACGTATCCGCAAGTCCCGGATAAGCATACACCCAGCTAATCCATGCGCGTCATAGTCGTCTGCGAGAAGCCCTTCACCCCCACCACCCAGGAAGCCGATGAGCTCGTCGCCATCGCAAAGAAGAACAACAAGCAGCTCGCTGTATTCCAGAGTACGTCCACCCACTCCATTGCACCAATTGCGTGAGCGCATAGATTAATAGTACATCTACAGACCGCCGCTTCGATGCCGACTTCGTTACCCTCTCCAAGCTGATCAAGAACGGTTCCCTCGGCCGTATCTCCGAGTTCGAAACCCACTTTGATCGCCACCGTCCCCAGGAGCCCGCTGCCGACAGCCACAAGTGGAAGAACAAGGTCATCCCCGGTGGCTCCGCCATCTATGATCTCGGCGCCCACCTGCTGGACCAGGCCTACGTCCTCTTCGGTCTGCCCCAGCGTGTGACCGGTTTCATTGGCTCCGCACGTGAAGTCAACGCCTCCGGCTTCGAGGATGCCTTCACGGTCCTGCTCCACTACGCCAATGGCACCATGGTGACCGCCAAGGCCACCGTCGTCAGTCCCGAGGATGAGCAGCTGCGCTTCTGGGTGCGCGGTGACAATGGCAGCTTCAAGAAGGTAAGACAGCCCAGACATAATTGCGCGCAATGCGCAATTCGCATACTCCAAACATTTACTAACCTCCTCTCTAGTTCTACCTCGATATCCAAGAAGACCAGCTCAAGGCCGGCATCATGCCCGCCGACAACGGCTACGGCCGTGAGCCCAGCGAGCGCTATGGTACTTTGACCACCATGCAGGGTGACAAGCCCGTCAAGGAGGTTGTGCCTACTGTCGAGCCCCCTACCTACACCGAGTACTACCGCAAGCTTGTCCGCGCTCTCAGTGGTGATGGTGCCCTTCCTGCCAGCGGTGCTGAGGCTCGCGACGTCATTCGTTTGATTGAGTTGGCTCGCGAATCTTCTCGTACTGGCCGTACCCTTGACGTTTAAGCTTGGGCTTGTAAAATGCAACGATGATTACGATCTGATAAAGAGTATATAAATTGATTTCCCGGGTTTTTTTTTCGTTTTGATTGAATTCTCTCTCCGACAGTAGTCTATATATTTGAGTCTTAGTTTTGGAAATTGCAATGTGAGTCTAAGTGCCAGGGTGAGGACTCTGTGATTATATGCAATAGCCCACACTCATGACGAGGATTTCCTAAACAAAATCGACCCATCCCTAGTCCAATATCAACACATCCATAACCCCTATTGCATACATCCCACCTCAGCCTGGCCAAACACCAAACCCTCCGATCCAAATCTAAACCCCCAAATCCCCAAAATCCAACCCAAAAAACCAAGCCCGAGGAAATTCCATCCCCCACCTCCCCATAAGAGCCTCAAGATCTTTCCTCGAACCAGGAACGACGTTAACAAAAACCCGATCTGAATGGGAGACAGGCTCGGAATGAACTGCGCCTTCTTCCTCGCCAACTCGGAAAAACACACACTGCCCGGGTAATGCTTGGACCACGCTACCGCCATCACTAGCTCGATGGTCATTGTCGTCGGGATAGCCATGGCCCAGCTGTGCGGCTAGTGTTTCTCGGACGGATTCCGCGGCCATTGCGCAGCCTGTACAGCGGATGGAGAGACAAATGTGATCTGGGTTCTTGGAACGGGCTGTTTGCTTTGCGCTTTTTTGGGCTTTGCGCGCGAGACTGCTTGAGGTTGTTGGGATGAAGAGGGTGCCTGGGCCTAGGAGGGTTGTTGTTAGTTTCCAGTTTGGGGGCTTTGGTGTTGGTTTGCTTTGAGGGGTTGTCTGTAGTTTAAGGATATTAGATAGCTGGGTGAAGCGTGCTCGTTTTGAGGCGTTATTGGTAGTAGGTGTTGTGCTTGTAGCTGTTTGTTGTGATGGCGAGGAAAAAAATAGATCATCCGTATGCCAGCGCGGAATATCAAATTCATTGGTGGGTTTACTTGCTCGGATCGTGAGCCAGTAATGGGACTGGCTATTTTTTGATAGGAATTCGTGGGTGTAGCTTAGGAATGAGAAGAGGGATGGTATGATTGAACCGTTTATTGTTGCTTGGGCCCAGGTGTTGAAAGAGCATGGGAGGGTGTCTGCATTCAGGGATAGGAGGGGCCCGCAGTAGGTCCAGGAGGAGGATGTTTTGAGGGTAATTAGATCGTCTGGTTGGTCTTTGGAGTCGAGAGCTGGATAGGGCAGCATTTGAAAGTCCGGTAATAGCTTGACGTCCATCGCGATAGAGGTATATGATTTTCTTCAGGGGCGTGGAACACTTTTTGATTCATTGGAGATCGGGAGAGACCCATGCTCAGGCCTCACCATGTGACAGTGAGACAAGGAGTGCATGTTTTATAACTTCGCTGCTGCTTCATTGCGGGGCCTGTGGGACCATTAGGTAGATTTAGGCAGCAACTTGGAGATCTGGGAGATCCTTCGGTTTCTGGGAAGTTGGAGTGATAGCTGAAGGCTTGAGTTGCAGGGGTCGGAAATCTGTATGGCTATGCAGACAATACACTAGTGTTAATGGGCTAGTATATTTGTAGTACTATCATCCGCATACCGCGCCTACTTCAACAGTATAAATATCCTAGAACTGGTATTTGTCCCTAGGTCTAGATAGAATGAGTGGCTCGATGTATAAAAGTGATTGGTTGGCATTTTCCTGCAAGCTAGCTCCGCAGGAGGAGGGGTGAGCTTGAGGCGCAGCAACACACCCTCGGCACGAAACTTCGACCAACTTCAAATTTGTTCAAAGACGCGGTCTTCAAATCTCAGTAGTCTTTTTCATTGTTGGGATGGCGGAAGTCATCGGCGTGTGGTTCGGGCGCTATCACTTTCGCAACCGTTGTCGCCCAAGTCACCGAATCTATAATCACGATCAAAGATTGCTAATTCGCCTGAAGAGCGGCAAACACGCTGTGCAAGGTCTTCAACGCGGCAGAGAAGCCGTCGCAAGATTACAGGAGCTATTGAACGAGCTTATGCGAGACCTGAGTTTCTCGTATAGCCTGCGAAAGTTATACGCTGCCTATTTACTCAAGTAGAGCGCTTCTACCGGTCCCAACCTGGTAGTTTACGATCATGGATTCCGAGCAATGGTTAAGCCAAACCACATGTTTTCATGTACATTTATATTGAAAATCAGGTTGCACTTCACGTTCTCTGCAATTACTGTCTTACTTTCCCACCTCCGAATTCCACCCCCTGATTTGGAACGGGCGAATCCAGATGCGTGACTGCCGAGCTCCCATTTCGAAGCAAAGGTGCTGGATCTGACATGGCGATATGGACTATATTAGAAAGAATACGCTGTCAAATTCGAGTCAGATGGTTCTCGAAGCATAACACCACTATATTCCCGTTTCTTACATGAGTATCCGTCATGAAAACATAACAATAAAGGGCAGAGTGATCAAGCTATAAGCGACGGCACTTTGTCGGCACAGAATCAAGGCAGCGCCATTCTTATTGCTCAAAGATTCAGAGCCCTGTGAATTATCGCCAGAAGAGGTCGTGAATGAGGAATACGCTGTGGCCGTTTCTGTGGGGTTGTAGGTAGCAGGAATGGAAGAAAGGGCAACATCAGATGTATAAGTTGCCGTGAGACCCGTCGTGTTGACACAGTACTCTGGGATTGTCGTCGCCATTCCGGCAACAAACTGAACGGCAGCACACTGTCTTTGTTAGTTGGGTTCTTTTAAATCGGGTTGTACAATGAACAGCGGAAGGATAGTACCTGATAGTTCAAAGTGTCACCGGTGTGCTGCACAACACCAACGACTCCCTTACTGCCAGCCCACGATGATGGGACAGTCACTCCAGGCTCGCAGAATGGTCCCATAACGTTTGGGTAAATGACCGGGCGTAAGCTAGTCCAGTTCCTAGCCGCGGTGACGTCCAAAGTTGCGCGAAAGAGCCACGTCCCTTTGGTTTCGATGAAGGATGCCACGTATATTGTATCTCCGTTGACATGGAAGTTGGTAATATTGTCGGTTTTGAAGTTGGGGTTGAACATGCCGCATGGGGGGCTGTCTAGTAGGTTTATGTTGAAACCAGTCCGCGTAGGGTATTCGAGGGAAAAGGTAGCCTGGCCGAGCTGAGCGGCCAGTGCTAAGATACAAAAGGAGCTTCGAGTCGCTAACATTTTTTATGGTTTGTCGCGCCTTATTCAAGGCCTGCTAATGACGGCGAAGAAGAAGAGCAACTGAATTTGGGGCAACCTCTTGCTTTTGGGGGTTTGGGTGTCATTGACTAGTAACTAGCCGAATTTGTGGCTTGCTCATCTATTGGGCGATGAAATGGTTTCATTATTCTCTTGGTAATTTTCCCCCTTACAATATAAGTTATAAGCCTCCTCGACTATCGCTGAAAGGTCTCCCCCAACAAGACACAGTGATTGGTGGGAGAGATGACACAAGCTTCCTCAGACCTTGCTAAGCGTTTCTCGAGAAGCTGTCATGTGGACGACGCAGGCCATTGCTTTGTGGGATACGAGGTGTGTGAATTGGCATTCCCGCATGATTCAGACAACGACTGATCCGTCCTTTGTCTATTGTTAACGACAAGACTTAGCGTCGTTTATGGCTGAGAGATAAAGTAGACATCCCGAAGTTGATCCCAATATAGTATGATAGAGCTTAGCACTTGGGTTGATACACAAGCGAAGACTCTAAATAGTGACACTAGTGACAGGATGTCAGGGCGGCCTCGCCCTCGACGCCAGTTAGTCGGATCCTCGACCCTCAAACTTGAGGGCCCACTATGTTCATTATTTGAAAAATTACCGAAATGTCTACTTGGGGAGGAATTCGGCCAAATTTAGCGCACATGGACCATATCAGCTTATTCAAAAGTTCCATACATCGTCTTCCTATCATAGCAATGCGAAGACAGCCATTGCTGCGCCCACACCCAGGCCAGACTTAACACCCCCAAATGCTTCACTTGCACCTCCAGTCTTCGTTGCGCTCGTCGCAGCGCCAGTCTCTGTGGCGGTCTCGCTGTTAGAAACCGTTTCTGCTGCGGATGAAACCAGCGCGGTCTTGCTGGCAACGGAAGTTGTTGTACCAGCCGCAGCGGCGGTAGCAGCCGTATTGAAGCCCAGTTTAACAGAAGCGGCGGGCAGGGTGACCGTCGACGTAACAGTACTCAAGCTTGTGACGAAAGAGCCACTCTGCACAACCACGCCAGGAGCAGCTTGTAGAGTAACACAAACTGCCGAAGCTCCAGCGTCGATATAAGTGCATCCGACTGAGGAGGTACTTTTGAGGCATTAGTGACGTTTTGAGCTTGGTACTTGATTCTGGCTTGAATATCTTGGCTCACAATGTCTCCGAAGGTTCAGTATATGATAGCCCAACAGATGAAGGGGCAGTGACAACGGCCACACCGGTAGCGGGAAGCGAGCAAAGCGTAGCCTTGCTATCACACTTCACATTGTATGTGGTATGGGTGTCATCCTGTGGTGTTGATTTATTAGTTCTCAACGCCCGAGAATAGGAAGATTTTGCGACATACGCCTCCAACAGTAGAAACGGAGTAGTCGCTCAGGATAAGCCACTGGGCTAAGAAAGGAGAGCCAACAGTGGCTTGAGCACAAACTGCGGAGACTCCGCCCAAGGCAAGAAAAATGCGAGTCAACATCTTGAAAATATGACTTCGATGATATTGTTGGTTGCTGCGGGATGGACAGTGGAATGAAATGAGATTTCTGTTCAATTGTCATTCAAGAAGGACTAGAGGCTATTTATTATGCCAAGCTTGGCCACTACGCTCGGATACACCTATGAATTGGAACGAAATTAGTGGGAGTTGTGATAACTTGGACCCTCGCTTCCAGGGGCTCTACAGCTGATTGGACCCTCGGCAATTTGGCACTCTGTCAAGCTTCGTTAGTTCAGTCGCTTTACTAAATTGGATCATTTGTGTACTGGACTAACTACCCGTGCTGTCAGCCAAAGGCAACATTTACGCAAGGCACTCAAAGAATTTCGGCACAGGTTTCGGCTAAACGCCGACGGTGAAAATGCTTGCAACCCGCCATATTGTGACAGCCCAGAACGTCGTAAGCGATTGATTCGGGGTGCAGGACCTGGGACGAAACCATGGCCAAAAGAAATAAATGGTGGGTTGGAACAGGGGCACACAGTCTACTCGGCTTAGGCTGCGCGTAACAAACAAACGGAGATTGCGAGACAGGCGGTTAGGCCTTTGCTAGACATTTAGGAATCGCCCTTGATTTGATGGGCCTGAAATATTGCAACTTAATTCAAGGACAACTGAAATAGTGAAACCTGAGTTCCAATGTGACTGCAAGCCCGCTTACATGGTAGACACTGGTGTTGACTTGAGCCACATGGTTGACTCATAGACCCTGGTTCGTTCTTGCCCTTTGGGAGGCTATTTCGACTGGCTTGATGTGTTGAAATATCAGATCTTGACCCCGACTGCATCAGTTCGGAAATGGTGAAGGATCTCAACTGCTGGCATTCACCTACAAAGTTTCGACGAAGTCGAGTACAGCATCTGGAAAGGGGAACTGTTCCAGAGGAGGTTTGGGCCTGGAGACGAAGGCAATTGCTGCCATCGACTGATTACTTCTCTTATGGTCCATGTGTTGACGATTGGTCTGTGTGGCTGTCCCCATGGGATGACTACTTGGTAGATTTCTGGAGCTTAATAGAGAGAGGCCTACAGAGACAGTGGTTGGTGGATAGCCCAGCGAATGATGATGCTGACTATGAGGAATCATGAAATACGGTATTCAGCACCTTGTGTTGGAAATTTGTCAAAAAGGCGTAGTCATGGCTCATATAATCTGACATCGGAACAAGGGATTAAGTCCGCTGCTGTCTACTTCATTCCCACCTTACAATGTTTGATATCTCCATATCAAAGGTCATATATTGGCATCACTTATATTCACCTCGGAAGAGAGGACTACATACTCTATCGAGGATGCAAAATAAGACAGGGGAAAACTCGGACAGACGGATCACGTGTGTCCCAATCGGGGTAATTCGAGCATGACAACCAACGCACGAAGTCCAGGCGACCAGAACCACCTCATCTAGGGTATGGAAGCAAGGACAAACGATCTAACAAACAAAAGGAAAATAAAATGAAACCCATCCCAAAACCAAGGAACTTTTGTGTTGGAACGTCTCCCAGTGGGGAACCAAACTTTTAGCGCCGCAAATGGGGCATTGTATTCCTTCAGTTCTCGTCTAGCATTTCGTCGTCATCAATGAAAAAGGAAACATGAAAAAAAATGGAGCAAGGAGAAGCGAAAACAAGAGAACTGCTCTAGACAGCACCGGCAGACAACATCTTGTTACGGAGGTAGTTCTTGTACTCTCCGATGGAGCCGTCCCAGCGACGAACGGTCTTGTGCTCGCAGACCATGATGTCCTTGGCGATCTTGTCGAGGAGACGGAAATCGTGGGACACGACGACGACACCACCGCTGTAGGCGTTGATGGCATCGGCGAGGGAGTCGATGGTAGGGATATCCAGACCGTTGGTGGGCTCGTCCAGCAGGATCATGTTGGGGGACTCGATGGCGAGCAGGGCGAAGACGATACGAGACTTCTGTCCCTCGGAGAGGGTACCCATGAGGGCAGTCTGGCCCTCACCACTCAAACCGTAACGGCCGAGCTGCTGGCGCCAGTACTGGTAGTCCTGGGACTTCTCGGGGAACTTGTCACGGACGAACTCCAGGGAGGACTTGGTGAGGTCAAGCTGTTCAGCGGAGTGCTGGGAGTACATGCCGAGCTTCAAGTGGGTGTGACGGGAGACACGGCCACCGATGGGGCTGAGCTTGCCGGTCATCAGACGAAGCAGGGTAGACTTGCCGACACCGTTGGGGCCGACCAGGGCGGTACGGGAGTCCATGTCCACACCGAAGTCGAGGTGCTCGTACAGGGTGTCCTCCCACTCACCGGAGTAAGAGAAGCTGACATCGTCGAAGGACAGAACTGGGGGAGGGAGCTTGTCGACATCGGCGAAGCGGAAGGTGAAGACACGGTCGGCAAGGACGGGCTGGATGAAACCATCGGCCTCCATCTTGTCGAGAATCTTCTGGCGGGACTTGGCCTGACGCACCAAGTTGGCGTAGGTACCAGCGGAAGCAATGAACTTCTTAATGTGCTGAATTTCTTCCTGCTGCTTGGCGTAGGCCTTCATCTGGTTGGTCTCCTGCTCACTACGGGTCTTGTGGTAAGAGTCGTAGTTACCACCGTAGTAGAGGAGCTTCTGACCACGCATGTCCAGCATGTTGGTGCAGACACCGTTGAGGAAATCCATGGAGTGAGAAACCAGGATCAGGGTACGGTCCCATTTCTTGAGGTACTCCTCAAGCCACACACAGGCCTCCAAATCCAAATGGGCAGTGGGGTCATCCAGCAGGAGCAAAGAGGGCTTGACGAACAGGGCCTTGGCGAGGGCCACACGCATACGCCAACCTCCGGACATATCCTTGGTCTTCTTGTGGATGGTGGTCTTGTTGAAACCGAGACCAGTCAGAATGAGAGATGCACGGACGTGGAAAGTGGAAGGATCCATCTTGTCAATGTTCTACGACAACAGGTTAGTCTGAGTTCAGTCAAGAAGAAGAAAAAAATCGGTGAGAACATACGTCATAAAGATCCTCAAGGATGGGGCTGTCAGGGCCCTCGGCCTCAAGAACATCCTCGGCCTTCTTCTCCATGGCGTCAAGTTGACGCTCAGCCTCACGGACCACCCACTCAAGGGCGCCAAGATCACTGGGAGGGGCACCCTCGTTCAGAAGGTAGATATCGACGTGCTCGGGGACGGGGAACTCGCGAGCAGCGATGGACTTGAGCATGGTGGACTTTCCGCAACCGTTCTCACCAAGGAGACCGTAGCGACGACCGTAGGTAAGTTCGAGGGTGGAGTCGGTGACAAGGACCTTTCCGTGGAACACGAGGGAGGTGGAGGTAATCTTAACATCGCGAGAGGCGGGCAGAGACGAAAGCACACCGGTGGTGACACGGTCAGACAGACCGTGCTTGTCCATCTGGGCTGTGAGCTTGTCGACGGCCTTCTGGTCGGTGGTGGCAGGGGCGTCAGAGACAACGGGCTTTCCGTTGGCATCGAGCTGAACCTCCTCCTTGCCGCCCTTCTTGGGCTTCTTCTCATCGGCACGCTTGGCCATACGGGCAGCCTTCGAGGCGGAAACCATGTTGGCGGTGTGACGAGGGTATAAAATGGGGAAAAGAAAGGGAAGGGAAAGACGGGTGGGAGAGAGAAGAAGGGACACCAGTGAAAAGAGATTGAAGAGAAATCAAAAAGGCTGAGTGGATCGCCTGGCGGGGCGGAGACAAATGGAGGGGCGCAAAGCAGTGGAGTGCCTGGTTTGCCCTTATCGATAGAATTCTGCGTCGACGTCAGTGGGAGAATTCTAGTACAGCAGAGGTAAGACGTACGATCGGATATGTAAAGATGTTGAAGAATCTCAGTCCTGCCAGTCGAAGATTTGAGAAATAAAAAAAATCCTCAGTGGGCCGAGTACATAAGTCGACGCTGATTGGGAGAGACGTCACCGCAGTGTGGCCTGAGGTGTCTATTTGCCACCCGATAACAAGTACAGTTCGGAGTACTCTGTTGCGCGCGATACTTATATGTATATGGGCATTTATTCTTGTCTTAAAGTCTTTTGCTAATCTTCTCCAATACTTCTGTCTCTTCCACTGAAAGTGTCACTCCATCTGGCACCGAAATGTCACCCCGCTCCATCACTAGCCTTCGAGGAACATCCGTCAGACTATCCTCGTAGTTACGAGGGAAACTCGGTGGTTTCTCATGTTGAATCTTCTCCAAATCCATCCTACGCGCAGCCAATGGGTGTGAAGTCCACCAATAAAGCGGATACCGCCCCTGCACATTGTTGATCAGCACAGCCGCGGCCAGCATGAGCGTGATGCCCAACATCATCACAGGAATCAGAAACCAGCCCAACCCAACGGTCTGAGGATTTATCACTGCCAGAAGAGCCGTCGCACCTGCCGGTGGGTGTACAGTGTTGGTGAGAACCATGGCCGCTGTGGTAATCCCACATGCAAGCGCACCCCCAAATTCGGTATACCTTTCGGCATGGGGATTCAAGGCGAACAACTTCGAAATCCCGACACCGATGATGCATGCAAGCATCTGACTTACGATCGCATTTCGAGGCTGTGCAAAGGGCGAGTCGATGGCGCAGAACTCAAGGACCGCGGCGGCACCCTATTCAAAAATTGATGTCAGCCCAGATGTCTTCCGAGATCACTTCGATCTGTATCCATTCACTATATCACTCACGAAACTTCCAATAATGGCCGGAGCATCACGGGCCTCGAACGAGGGCACTCGTTTCGAGACTGATGCCACCAACGCAACACCACAAAATGCGCCGAAAAACGACCAGATAGCGATCTGGATATTACCCAAAGGCTTAGGGGATTCCTCTCGATATCCCAACATCCGAGCCACAGGTTTTGGAACAAGATGCCATCGCGGCGCTGGCACGAACGGGTTGATATACCGGTCGATATCAAAGTGCCAGGTCGACGGGTGAGACAAGGTCACCGACCCGTGCGGGGACGGTGTCATGGTAGGTTTTCCGCGGATATCAGTATACTCAAGTGTCCTATGCTCGTTTCGTAGTATTTGCTGGTAAAACGCTCAGGAAATCATCCGGAGGCATCAGCCCTGGGAGAATATTTGCAAAACACTCCATCGGTTACTGATCAATCCCTTATATGTACCGCCTAACACGCAATGTCACAGCTTCTCCGCGGACTTGGAATATACCTTTATTGAGGCTTCTGAGTGTTTTTGCCCTCGTCTTCCACTCATCGTTTTGCGTGTGGTAACAGAAACCCTCTTTGGGACTAGTGGCTTGGCACCATTGTTCCTGGTCAACACTGCATCACTGGGTGCACACAAGCCCTAATGTCTTTATTCGATGTATTCTAAAGTATCCTTTGTTTACTCATAGTTGTGATATTTAATTCAATGTTTGAGTGCTTCATCGAAGTGGATTAGTGGATTAATTGGTAGATCAACGAGGTGCCACGTCTCGAATACGACAAGTTATACAATAGGCTCATAACGAAGTTCACAGTGCTATGAAGTGTTCAACTAGCGCTCTCCGAAATCCTCGAATTGAGGGTGCTATTTCATATTAGAAAGTGTTCAGCCACTTAGTAAGTCACATCCACAATAGTCGATATCAACTATCAGCTCTAGTAGAATTTGCTTGCAACAGAGGTCAAAGCCGCATTAGTTCCGAAGTGATCGAAGTTTTTGGCATAATGCATCATCCCTCTAATGTATCTTGAATTCTCCCCCGGGGCATAGCCAAGCAATACCGATACCGACTCACGGTTCACCCGAACATACAAAGCATTCATCCCACGAGACAATGCGACATTCAGCCGATTTGGATTACTGAGGAACCCAAGCCTTTCGGTAGTTGTCGTGTCAAATATGACCACTGGGGCATCTCCACCCTGCACTCCGTCGACTGTGTGGACGCGGACTTCTGCAAGACCAGCTTTTTCTCTCGGGCTCATTGACTCCAGCTGACTGATGTACTCTCGCACTATGCGATATGAGGAGCCACGGCCGTAACTTCATGCGTTGTAACTTTTCCGTGGAGAGACTTGTCGGCAAGGATCATTTTGTAAAGTACAAGGCCAGCTGCAGCTTGTTTGGGGTTGGCTTGAGACTCCCCACGTGCTTCTTGTTCGGTCATTGGCAAGTCAACAAACACCACGACAGCACTTCATAATTCAGATAAATTATCAGGGCATATAATGGGAGTCTCAGGCCTCGCCTTGTGACTCCATTTCTTAGTCCCAGCTATTCTGAATTGCTGAATGAACCATTGGTATATCCTCTGACGGTCTTCATAAATCGTGTCAAGGCTCTTCAGCACGTTGATGCTTTGGCAACCATAGGTCTCTCCTCCTGTGGCCTAAAAATTCCTTGCACTTTCGCGGAGCCTGGACCCTAGTCTTGCGTGCCAGGTCTTTCTCTCAAATGTGATGAATACCACTGAAAGCTAATCTAAGGGGATGGAAGACCAGAATCAGAGATCACCGCCAGTATTTGTATACTGCTGGACACCTAGGTGACGTGAGCAAGCAAATCCGTCAATGCCATCAACTTCAACGATGTCGAGGGTGTCGAGGAGTACATGGTCGACGACGCCCACCACTCACTACACCGATCGCATTGAACCTACAGAGCCATCTTAACGCAATGCTACGCCAATAAATAATAAAGATAATGGGGAGGTTTGGCGATACTAGTGAGGGCCTAACGGCAGGAAGACGAGGCAATAGAGACACCGGATAGGCCAACCACCCGGATGCACGACAGCCAAATAAGGAAAGAAAACAAGAATAGCAAGATGAATGATCAAGGCTACCGTGTACGGCCTCATATTCTCATCGAATATAATTACCTTCACCCACGAAGCTTTGCAGGCTCGGTGGCGGCTCTCGGATGGCGAGAAAACAGCAAGTTTTGGGAGCTTTCTGGTTATGATATGATGCTTATTATGCCGTACTTTAGAATTGTGTTTTTGCAAAGTATCAAACTGCAACAAGAAGAAAAGTACTCTAGTGTGTAGAGCAAAGGATTACCCAATTTCAACCAAATTGAACTATGGAAAATCGAGACACGTCTGCAGTTTTGCCTGGGTGCCAAATTGCAGGGTCATGCTGATAGCCAAGTATCTTTATAACCTTGGAGCAGATACGCTCTTTGAGTGGAACCGGAAGCCTGAGATATTGCACATTCTCTCCTGGTGCGATGTATCACTTCTTGACTTGCACCCTTGGTACTCAATTTCACCGCAAAGCGTGAATCTTTCTGCAGTAATACTTGCAACTGCTACGTCAGATAATATCTTTCATTTTACATACCCTGAATAATAACATAAAGCTATGTACTAATGTCGAAGATGTCGATAGATTCTATGCAAGTCCTTATACAAAGATGACGCACGAGTATATTAAAAAAACGAGCAGGATAAATGATATAATACTCCTCCTGGAATCAATCGGACTAACATTACTAACGTCCCAATAGATGATTATGAATAATCTCATGAAGCTGCATGAACGCATCTCTTCGCCGTTTTGGGAGTTGATATGTCACGCTAAACCCGATTTGGGCAGCGGATCCGGCCTCCGCGAAGTATAAGATAACGTAGGGACAGGCAGTTTAAATACTCTGCTAGAGCCGCGGGGTTAGCAAAACATTATCCTCTTCTTCTTACAAGACTCGGAATTTATCTCCGAGATCTTCGCATCTTCTTCGTCTTTTCAAGGCCCAAAGGCCTTAGCACAACATGGTCCTCGACAGATTACAGCAACTGACCCACCAGGTCAGCGCTATAGCGCCTGCTCCTTATCCTCTTGATCCTTTGTCTACATTAGAGATTGATTGTGCCGTTGAAATTATCCGCAAAGAGCATGGCCTCCTTAACTTCAATGCCGTCACATTGTACGAGCCACGCAAGGCCCAGATGATGGCGTGGGTTGCAGATCCCGAGAAAGCTCCGCGTCCCACCCGAACTGCTGATGTTGTCGCCATTGCACCGGGTGGTAAAGTCTACGATGGACTTGTTGATCTAGACCAGAAGAAGATCATTCAATGGCATCATACGCCCAATGTTCAGCCTCTGATCACAATGGAGGATCTACAGGAGGTTGAACATGTCGTCCGTAAGGACCCCAAGGTCATTGAGCAGTGTCGAATTATTGGAATTCCCAAGGAGGATATGCACAAAGTCTACTGTGACCGTAGGTCCATCCGGCTCGTTCCGCAAAGATCCACACTAATTATTTGATGTAGCCTGGACTATTGGATATGATGAGCGTTTCGGAACTGGTGTCCGACTACAACAAGCTCTTATGTACTACCGTCCTCACCCCGATGACTCTCAATACACGTACCCCTTGGATTTCTGTCCCATCTACAATGCAGAGACTAAGCAGATTATTCACATTGATGTGCCACCAGTGCGGAGACCTGTGAGCAAGGCACCACCCAACAACTATCACCCAGCTGCCATTGAGGAAGAAGGCGGATACCGTACCGATATCAAGCCAATTCACATCACCCAGCCCGATGGCGTGTCATTCCAGGTCAAAGGGCGGACAATCGAATGGCAAAATTGGAGCGTACACGTTGGTTTCAATTACCGCGAGGGCATTGTCCTCAACAACATCACATTCAACGACAAGGGCAATGTACGCCCCGTCTTCTGGCGTCTGTCACTGGCAGAAATGGTCGTACCCTATGGCAACCCCGAGCATCCCCACCAGCGCAAGCACGCCTTCGACCTGGGTGAATATGGCGGCGGATACATGACCAACAGTCTTTCCCTCGGATGCGACTGCAAGGGCGCAATTCACTACATGGACGCAGCATTCGTCAACCGTGCCGGTACTAGCACCATCATCAAGAACGCTATTTGTATCCACGAAGAAGACGCCGGCATTCTATATAAGCATACCGATTTCCGCGATGAATCTATGATTGTCACCCGTGGCCGCAAGCTGATCATCTCGCACATCTTCACTGCTGCCAACTACGAGTACTGCGTGTATTGGATATTCCACCAGGACGGAACTGTGCAGCTCGAGGTCAAGCTGACTGGTATCCTTAACACCTATGCCATGAACCCCGGTGAAGACACCCACGGCTGGGGAACTGAGGTCTATCCCAGTGTCAACGCCCACAATCACCAGCACTTGTTCTGTCTACGCGTTGACCCAAACATCGATGGGCCAGACAACACCGTCTTCCAAGTCGATGCTGTTCGCGGGGAGGGTGAAATAGGCAGCGCCGAGAACATGTATGGCAATGCCTTCTACGCCAAGAAGACCAAGTTCAACACTCCACGCGAGTCGATGTCTGACTATAACGGGTTTACCAGTCGTACATGGGAAATGTCTAACACCAACAAGCTCAACCCCCACAGCAAAAAGCCTGTCTGCTACAAACTGGTGAGCAGAGAGGTGCCTCCCTTGCTGCCCAAGGAGGGCGGTCTCGTCTGGAAGCGAGCTGGATTCGCACGCCACGCAGTTCACGTCACTAAATGTGAGTGTCCATTCATTTCCTCTGTCTATAAATTCTTTTACTGACATACTCATCTAGACGACGACGAACAAATCCACCCAGCCGGTCGCCACGTTCCCCAGACCTCTGGCGAGCCGTCGGAAGGTCTCCCAGCTTGGATTGAAGCCGCGGGTCCTAACTGCTCTATTGACAACACTGATGTTGTGCTCTGGCATACTTTCGGTCTGACACATTTCCCTGCGCCGGAGGACTACCCTATTATGCCTGCTGAACCTATGACTCTGCTTCTTCGTCCTCGTAACTTCTTCGACCGCAACCCTGTCCTTGATGTGCCGCCTAGCTTTGCTCGTACTCCTACACAAGTAGCCGCTGGTGCCATCTCATGTGGTTGCAAGAAGAGCGATGGCTCTAGTGTCCTGGTTTGAGGCTGGTTGATGAGATTATTGTGACGAACTGATACGTACAGTGTGGCTTTCTTGTATATACTGTTTTGGTGAGGAGTTTCGCAATAGAGAGACTGATATGCATTGATTTACGTGTGTTTTCGTATGCATTTATGAGGATTCACATCCACATACTGGAAGCATTACACTGCATGCATTATTGTGAACAACACAGCCCCGTGCTTTTAATCAATACTTGTCGATTTAGGTGAGTGCAAGAATGAAGTGACAGCCTCTTGGCCCTTTAATCTCCAAGGAGACTTGAAAAATTCGAAGAAGATGCGATTGAATGCTTGCAATGTACACATTATTGAGAGTTTCCCGAAATCGTTCTTCACAGGCCCGACAGGACAGAGATTTTCGAAAGTAGTTCAAGTTCAGTGCAACGCAAAATACGGTGTCGTCTTTCTTGTAAATCGTGCCGCCCACCATGTCACAGATGCTATATGGGTTATCCCCACTAGTTTCCGGGTGTTGCTGAGGTCACACCCCCGCCCACATGTATCGCATTGGACAATGCGCAGCCAAAGTAGACACGATTGCTGCTTAGAAAGGGCTCATACACGCCGCCCGGGCACCCGACTTCGCATTCTTTGTTGGTCCCGCAGACAAATCTTGCTTGACTGATGCCAACGATAGCGAGGAGAATGGCTGCCAAGTTGAACTTCATGATGGCGGATGGCTAGAAGGACTTTTGATGAATAGGTTAGTATCGAGTGAATTCGAGGTCAGGATTGCCTTACTTACCGATGGTTTGTGTACAGTGATATATCGAAGAAAAGCGAAACCCGAGATTGAGAAAGAAGCCGATACTAGAAGGGGCCTTATTTATAATATTTTTGTTGGTCCCTCTGGCGATCTATTCATTCTATGCCGTCCTGAAATGCGGTCAGTTTGTGATCGAAGCGCAATGATGCATAGATTGGCAAACAGATTGATCATTCGTAAGAAACATAGATCGACCGATGTTTACCGAGAGCAATTCCTCTACGTGATCCATAAGTGAGAGTATGATTGGTTTGGTTCTTTCGATAGTGTTTGAGAGGTGCACCTGTGGAAAGGGTTTCCGGCATGAAGCGTCAGCGTTCGACAAACATCGACCTCTTATTGCATCAACATTCTGTAAAATACACTAGCGGTCATTTGAAGCGTTGTTGGGCGCAGTTCTTTTGCTGTGGCATTACAAGATATAATGCATACTGTGCTACCTTACTTGAGCGGTGTAGGTGTAGGTGCCGATACTAAACTGGTTTCTACCTAGCCACAACTAGATGTGATACTGACTCGGGCTCTGGAACGCATACAGCGATGACGACATGAAAGCTCGAGGATTTACCTTGCCGATCTTGGCTAATGTATGTGATGTATATGACTAAGTTGACAATGCTTATGTAGCAAGAATCATACGCGGTGTTTGATCATGATTGCTAATTTTTTACCCGAAGACATAGTACAACCTTGTAGATACTTGAGAAACCCATTCAATTGCCCCAGTACGCCAACAAAAATTCAGACAGAGAGGGAATCATGTAGTCCGAGTCGAACAAACTGAATAAAAAAATCAAGTAGGCCATAGGAGCTGAAATGCTTCGCCGATATGCTTAAGATGCCCCAAAAGAAGATGTAAAAGGCCCAAATCCCCTTTAAGCAGAGGCACCTCGCAGTAAAGCTTTCTCAATATCCTCAAGCAACCCAATCAACTCCTTCCCACCCTCGGAATCCCTTCCCTCAATCTCAAGTCCCTTAGCCAAGAACTTCTTAGACTCTTCATAGCGGGCCATCTCAGCCAAGCATTTAGCAATGCGCCACCATGCCTTGACATTGGCAACGGGTTTGGAGTCCACACTGGACTTGCCGTCAACAAGACCCTCGGGCCAAGCCTGCTTGGCCATATGCGCTTGTGCGCGGTTCGCATAGAGACCGGACAGCTCCTCGCGCGCGAGTGTTACAGGCTCCCAGCCCGGACGGGCGATGCCCATCTCAATAGCGTAAGTGTACAGGCGAATAGCCTCATCGTAGTTTCCCTTGCGGTATGCAGCGTTGGCGGAGTCGCGGAGCTTGTTAATTTGCGCGCCGCGCTTGGGGTTGATTGGGAGGGGAGCTGGGGGGATATTGGGAGGGTCAAGAGTTTGGAGGGAGCGGTGGAGTTGGTTTAGTTCTTCCAGTTCAGCGCTGATGGCGGCTTTTTGGGCGGGTGTTTGGGCGGATGTGGCGAGGAGGGAGAGGGCTTTGGAGGCTGGGTCCATGTGCAATGGGTATTCATTGAAGATATCGATCTCACTGGCCATTTCGGAGGTTGGATGACCTGTTCAGGTCTTGAGGTGGATTTGGTAGGCGGGTATAGTGCTGGGGTTTGTTAGTATATGCTGCGGTGACTTCAATTGTGCTCCGAGGATGCTAGAAATGGTGGGTATGGAAGATAGGGGATGTGGTTTCGTACTATGTCTTGTTTGATATTTTAGTCAAGCCAATCAACAGAGCAATGTTGTCTTTGGACTTGCGACTCGTGGTTGTAATGGCCTCTCGAGGGTGTCAAGAAGGCAAGCTGTCCATAAACCGACTGATATGCAAGGCGGTGGCAGAAACAGGTACTCATGCAGCCCTAGTTCCCGACAGCAATCGACCCAAGTTAGCGCTATGGCACCTATTTCTCTCTCCATTGATGTTTTGCTTATGGCCGTGCAGATCAAATCTCTATGATTTGTATATTACTATTAACAGGATCTTCGAATAGGGCCTGATCACAAGGTGGTATTTACATGGAAACCAACAATAACATCGAAACGAATAATGGTCTCTCCGTAGAAGAAATGAAATGCACATAGATTACGGATAGTACTGCTTAACATAAGTTAACTCAAGACAAATAAGGAAGAGAAGCTTCTCTACATTCTAAATATTCGTGATCTACAACGCGTGTTTGCTAGCAATTGCGGTCAGGAGAGCTGTCTCAACAATAACTGACTGCCTTGTGATAGAGACGGAGATAAATCGAAACTATGAAGGATTATGAAGGAAAGAGTAACGTGTAAATACCTAAAGTCGTTTCAATAGGCAACAGGATATATATTTCTACTTCCCTGTGACTCAAGGCCAACCTTCTTATGCCACATAGACTGTGTGCTTCTACAACGAGGCATTTAAAAATGCAAGTTTTACATTGAAAGAGTTGCATACTGTCCCAGCCCTAGGATTATTGACCTTACGAGGTGAAGTATACCCCGATCAGATAAAGCTTGGCTGTTTTCCAGGGCGGTCACCAGGGCGGTGAAAACCAGAACGCCATCTGCCGCGGGGGTGTGGATTTCTAAGCGGGGAGTTGGAAAAAAAGATCGAGCGCATTCTACCTTGCCTCAGCAACAGTCATTTTTTTTGTTTCATTCTTTGAAGCAAGTCTTAAAAAGTTGAGACTCTTTGCTCAGCTTTAAACCATTCTCATTCTCCCCGAAATAAGAATACCGTCTGAATTGACATCCATAAACATGTCTTCTAACGAGCACCGGGAGACCGAAGATGACGCCTACATGCAGGCAGACGACGCCGAGGAGGTCTTCGACCGCGACGAGGATCATGACATGGAACTTGAAGGAGAGGATGATGCCGATCAGAACATGACCATTGAAGATGAGATTCATTTCCAGAACGACTCTTCGGCACACTTCGACTCGCACTCAGACTCTGTCTTCTGCGTTGCGCAGCACCCCATTCACAACAACATTGTCATTACTGGTGCAGGTGACGACACCGCCTATATCTTTGACTCGACACCCCAAGAGCGACCTGTGTTTCCCTCAAGCTACGAAACCACTCCTCAGCCCAGAGAGCGTGAGTCGCTGCAGCCTATCGTCAAGATGGAGGGACACAGTGACACCGTCAATGCCGTTACTTTTACCGAGCCCGCTGGCGAGTACGCCGTGACCGCCGGTATGGATGGCAAGCTCCGAGCTTGGAGGGATACCAGCCCCCAAAAGAACGGATACGCATGGGAGTTCTTTGGTGAGGCCCAGGAGGTCGAGGAGATTAACTGGATGGCGGTCTGCCCCCACAAGCAGGGCGATGACGGCAAGCAAAATGTTATTGCTATCGGTGCAAATGACGGTAGCGCTTGGGTCTTTCGTATTGATCACACCGACCCCGCTCAGCCCATTTCTATCATTCAGACCTTCTTCTCGCACACCGCATCCTGTACCGCCGGTGCGTGGACACCAGATGGAAACCTGCTGGTTACCGTCTCCGAGGATGGCAGCTTCTATGTGTACGATGTCTTTGGAGCCGCTGCCGCTGCCGGTATCTCTTACTCCCCGGGTACCAACGCTGTTCTTGGTTTAACTGCTGAGGACCAGCGTTTCGCTGTTGAGGGTGGTCTATATGCCATCGCAATCTCCCCAAGCGGTGGTATTGCCGCTGTTGGAGGTGCCGAGGGTCACATCCGAGTTGTTGGTCTTCCTCGCATTGCAGCCGCCGCACCGGCAGCAAAGGGCAAGGGTCCTCTCCCGCAAGCAGCCGGTGCTACCGCTGCAGGAACCATCATGGCTGCGCTGCAGGCTCAAACAGATAACATTGAGTCTCTCTCTTTCTCTCAGCCTCCGTTCACCCTACTCGCTGCTGGATCTGTTGATGGCTCGATTGCGCTGTACGATGCCGCCCATCGTTTCGCCGTCCGTCGCCATATCAAGGAAGCTCACGATGGCGCTGCCGTTGTCAAGGCTGAGTTCCTGCCTAGTCGCTCCCCTCTGGCAGCTCCTGTACCCGGAGCCCTTGCTTCCGCCCCTGCTGCGAACCAGAACCGGTCTTGGATGCTCACCTCTGTCGGATTGGACGGTATCGTTCGGCGCTGGGACGCCCGCGGTGGTACCGCCGCCGCTGCTCAGGGTCTGATGCAGGAGTGGAAGGGTCACATGGGACTCACCGAGAACGAGGATGGCGAGCAAGCCGGTGGCATCATGGCCTTCGTACAGGGCTTTGATGGAAAGCGTATCGTCACTGCGGGTGACGATGGCATCTCGCTGGTTTTCGAGGAGTAATCTGCTTCAAAAAAAGTAAATAGATTTGGATGTTCCCAACATTGCATAGTGGGGGCTTATGCCGATAATGATATTACGTGTTCATAGAAGAGATCAAAGCAATCTCAGCTTGTTGACTATCAAATCACCCCTAGTGCACTTAATGATCGAACAGTAAACAAATATATCGTTGTGGTAGTGGAACAAAAGCTATGTACATTCGACAAATCAACAGACCCAAAGCGCCATCTGGAAGCTAAGCTTCTCATGAGGCATGAAAAGCCGCGTCTCCGTCCTGACACGACGAACGCTCCTGGGTTCAACAAAGCCGTAGGTGCTTTTATTCAAAACCCGATGGTGGATCTCACGGAGGCAAGTCGACTCTTTCTCGTCGTCTGGGGTATACGTCCTCCACTCAATGATCCGTCGGCCGGCGGTTTTCTCAATTGGTCTCCAACAAAAGTTTAGTGGTGGGCCTCGCCATGGTGGTGGTCGTCCTTCATGAAGAAGTGCTCGTATGCGCAGTAGGCAGTGAAAGCGACAGTCGCGATACCGAAACCGGGGAAGAGACCCTTGAAGCGGTTGAAGCGGCTGAAGGGGCCGGTGTAGCGCCAGGTCTCACTATTAAAGGTCAGCATTGATACAATTGGCGTGGTCATTTGTGTGTTTGACATACTTGCGAGCCCATGGGTCCCGCTTGGCCCAAACTGAAGATGGGGAGGCCGCGGCCTTGAACTGGCCGATGTCAAAACCGGTGGGGTGGCGGGCGGGCATTCTGGGAATTGTCAAAGAAACGTGACGAGGGGTGAGAAAAAGAACAAGAGTAGAGGTAGAAAGTGCTTGGAGTTTGTCCCGTAATCCGCGATCGACCACAAGTGACGCTGTGAGGAGCCGGATGTGAGGAAAAGAGGTGTGCTTGGCAGAAAGCACCCACGCTAACCGCTTACGGACCACCCATAGCTTTCCCGCCTTCGAGGGACGAAACTGTCACTTCATCTATGCGCAACCTCGAATCACACAATGCCACCTCCCGTCGGCAGATACGGGCCATCTGGCCTGACTACTCCTTACACGCTACAGCAAGCTCACCTTCAATCTCAGCACCCCGCACACGCACAGTCAGCCAATAGCCTACCACCCCCTTCGCTTGGGCATCCAGGCTTCGCGGGCAACCCCAACACCAACATCAACCCTTTCACTCTGTCTGGCGCTAGCATTGCAAATGGTATGGCTGTGGGTGGCTTCCCAGGGGCTGGTGCGAGTGATGGTGGGGGCACCGGTCTTGCCAGCCATGCAGCACAGATGGGGTTCGCGCGCGGTGCGCAAATGCAGCAGCAGCAATTACATCAGGGTCACGACGGTCGGTTAGCACTCGAGAACAAAGCTGGTGCAGTGAAGTCACGGATAAGAGATGTCTGGAAACACAACTTGGCACATGAAATGGCAGTGCTGAGACAGTTGGTTGACAAGTACCCATACATCAGCATGGTAAGGACTCGATTCTTGGGAGGCGGTCGAGTGAAGCTCGCTTCGATGTCGGATTGCGACTTACTGGTTTTTGTTTACAGGATACTGAGTTCCCCGGAATCGTTGCACGACCTATCGGTTCGTTCTCGAATAAAGCAGACTACCATTACCAGACCCTCCGATGCAACGTCGACCTTTTGAAGATGATTCAACTCGGTATTACTTTGTTCAATGATGAAGGAGAGGTACCGCCAGCCTCAGGCACCGATGCCAATGGACAACCTTACGGCAATGCAATGATGCCCGCACCTTGCACGTGGCAGTTCAACTTCCGGTTCTCACTAGAAGGAGACATGTACGCCCAAGAATCAACAGCAATGCTCGCAAAATCTGGAATAGATTTCCCCATGCACGAAAAGAACGGAATCGATCCGTTTGAGTTTGGTGCTTTGCTGATCAGCTCCGGGCTGGTGCTTCTGGACGATGTTCATTGGGTCTCTTTCCACTCTGGATACGACTTCGGCTATTTGATGAAGATTATGCTCTGCTCTCAGCTCCCCGAGAACGAGGAGGAATTCCACAAACTGCTCACCATCTTCTTCCCTTCACTTTACGACATCAAGTACCTCATGAAGCACGCCGGACGCAACCAAGCCGTCAACGGCTCTCCTCTCACACCTGCTGCCGCTCAAATACTCACCAACCTCGGGCAAAAATCCGGCTTGCAAGACATCGCTGATGAGCTGGGCGTTAAGCGCGTTGGGATTGCTCACCAGGCTGGATCCGACTCCCTTGTTACTGGTGAGATTTACTGGAAGACTCGCCAGCTCATTTTCGGCGGCGCAATTGATGACGGCAAATACTCTGGCCAGATCTGGGGTCTCAACGGACAGATGCCCGCAATGGCCTACAACATGGCTCAGCAAACCCCGAACCTGAACGGAGCCACTATCTATTCCGGCGGCACTCCCAGCACCCCCAACACAGGGTCCCACGGAACTGGCGCTCACACCCCTCAACATCACGGAGCTGGCTATAACACGACCCCGGGGGCTTTCCAGATGGGTCGAGCATAAGCCTGGAGAACCTTTGGGTTGATACGATATGATGCATGTACATACGCACGATATTTCTCGTGCTATTTTCCTTCGATCTTCGGCATTGTCTTCGCGCCTATTGCTTGCATAGGCTCGGTGCCTGTGCCAGGTTCTGGGGCTGGACGACGGTGTTCGGCAGGAAGGTGCCTGGCGTTTGATTTGGCTGGTATTTTGAATGGTATTTGATTCCATTTCCGAGGCGTTGACAGGCTCTATCATGGCCTCGTGCCTTTCGTTATTGTCATCTAGGTCGCGTTCTCTGCTTTCTGGGGCTAGATCGGACCTGTGTCTTGTGTATAGGAAATCTGATTCTCTTGACTACTTTGACCTAGCCTGGATTGTAAAGGAATCCCCAAGAGCATTTCAAAAGAGTACTTCTAGCGGCAGTCTGACAGTAAATTATATTGGCTTTTGTCCTCGAACGATGCTTATCTAGAGCACATCTAGGCGCAAGATCCTCGCAAGCAGTGGCCTTCCATTGAGAATATACCCCTACATAGTGAGGACATACTGTTCAATGTATCTGTTCCCCGGCTAGTGACAAACAACACGAGCAATATTATACGGAGCTGCACGCACGCATCCCCTTTCTACTTTGGCAGGGATAAAACGCTAGGCCCAATCGGGGCAATGGATCCGGCAGTTAGATCTCGTAGGCGAAAGCAAAAAAGCTTCATCAAAAGCACATACTGGCTTTCAAGTACTGCTGTACTGATCAAAGGCTTTCTTGTGAGCATGTCTTCAACCATCCCAAAAAGATTTTACTGTTGCTTTACCCAGAGGGTTTACGCTATTGAATTTTGTTAAGCGGAAGAGCGTTCTACAACAGCGGACATAAGTCCTTTCACACTCACATTTATATGATCTGAATGGCTCACCCAAAGCACTCAAAAACGCGAAAAAAAAGAGGTACAAAAATAGAGGCCAAATTCAGACACAAAAATGCATAAATTGGCACTCACACCGACGACTTTTCAAAGAGCTTGTCTAATACTTCGTAGCACTGCAAACTCCGAAGATGCATAACCATAAAAATGATCGGCTAGACAGTGCTCTACCTTCGTCGAGAAACAGTTTATCTTCAAGTTTTCGTAATCGTAGGTGTTACTTCTAAGTGGAGAATCACATTGTTGTTTGTTGTTAAAATGTTTTAGTGCCTATTTGACGTTGATGAAGCCATGCTAAAACTTACTGGTTTTTTATGTAAAAAGAAGGCTGTCGGAGACTTTCTACAAGACGGAACTACTTATATTGAACTATACTTCTATTATCTTCGTATATTAAGAGCCTAAAACAAAATAAGCTTCTACCCTTCTACATCGTTGCTTCACGTAACAAAGCCAGTATATCTATTACCCTATATTCCTCTAGGGCTCACGGTACTAGCCGAACAATACCTCCTTTTGAGCCTTGACTTCCACCCCACATTTGTCCCCGCGCGTCGCCCAGCATCCGCTTGCGACAAGATGGTCCTCTCTCCCATCCCACTATCATCGTTCATACAATATCCTTTCCCCTCCTTCTTTCAGCCACGCGCGAGAATGGGCAAGCATGTCCCTCGCAATAAGGTCGTGGGTGATGGCATTCCCATCAACCCTGCCTTGATCAACCCAGCCCTTTTCGCTCCAACCCTTTCATTTCTATTGTTCGCATACACCCTTCAAGTTAATTCTGGTACCTCTGATCATGAATTGTCAATCGGGAAAGGAGTTTTGCGCGCCGAAGATGAAGATTCGAACTTAATAAAATACTTCGTTCAAAGTCCAAAAAAGCTCTTTGTGCATTTCGAATCCCCCAGATAAACCTAAGTTGCTTTATTTAACCCCCTGAAAGAACAATTAAACTGTATATCTTTTCAACCCCCTAACATTGTATCCTCTATATGACTAACAAATCCCAACCGACGTGTCTGAAATAAATGGTCACAAAAGAGATGGAGAAGTAAAGGCCAATGCAAAGTGGACAGGACACCTAAGAGGATATATTCACTACGAGACTCGTGTATAGGGTGTCTAATATTATATGAATGGCATTGTACCCACCGTAGTACTCTTTTCATGTACAAAATGGGATAGGTACTGTATTCAATCAACTATAACTTCATTGGTTGCTTCTAAATTGGTTGCTTCTAAAATGGACTAAAGCTTGACACCAGCCTTTCTCCGTGCCTCCTTTTCTTGGTCACGGATCAATCGGCGAAGAATCTTACCGCTCGGGCTCTTGGGAATAGCATCCACGAATCTGATACCTCCCTTCAACCACTTGTGACGGGCCTTGTGATCTTCGACATGTTTGATCAGCTTTTCGGAGACG
The DNA here is from genome assembly GCF_028974205.1 of Penicillium antarcticum. NCBI lineage: Eukaryota > Fungi > Ascomycota > Eurotiomycetes > Eurotiales > Aspergillaceae > Penicillium > Penicillium antarcticum. Next base: position 3,191,278 of record NW_026695300.1, on the reverse strand, counting down.
GACTCATCCGAGCCTGCCGAAGGTGCCTTGACAACAATGGCCTTGGGGACTTCTCCTGCACGGTCATCTGGGATAGCAACAACGGCACAGTCAGAAACATCTGGATGAGCGAGAAGGTGGGCTTCGAGCTCAGCTGGCGCAACTTGGAGACCCTGAAAATGTCGTTCGTTAATTTAGTTCAAACAGAAATATCTCGAATTTTGGGGTATATCACGAACCTTGACCTTGATCAATTCCTTAATACGATCAACAATGAAAACGTGTTCTGTGCCCTTAGGACCGAGTCGTACAACAGCCTCGTCTCCGGTGCGCATCCAACCATCTTCGAAAGTCTCTTTGGTGGCTTTGTCATTGTTCAAATAGCCCAGAACAACACTTGGGCTTCTGACAACGAGCTCGCCTGGAGTGTCATAGTCTGTGATTTCTTTGCCTTCGGGTGTCATGATTCGAGCCTCGAATCCTGGAACCAGGGTGCCAGATGAACCGAGGAAGATGTCGTCAGGATTTGTTGAGCTGACAACCGTGCATGTTTCCGTTAAGCCTGAAACAAGAATGTCAGTGTGCTGTCAACTTCGCGAACTAGTCTATGCTTACCATAACCTTGCCGTATAAGAACATTTGGCCACACCTTCAGGAAATCCGCTGCAGTCTCCGGTCCCAATGGCGCAGCACCGGTGAACAGAGTCTGCACCGAGCTCAGATCGTACTTAGAGCACTCTTCCTTAGCACCAAGCATATGTATAATTATTGGAGGAACCTAAGCTTAAGGTCAGCAAATGATGAGGTCTATCACCAGGAAGGGAAAACCCTACCAAGAAGAGCGAGGAAATTTTGAAATGCGCAATCGAGGAAAGGTACGATTTCAGTTCAAATTTGGGAAGGACAATTGTCTGGTCTCCCCGGTATGCACCAGCATGGCAAATTACCACAAGGGCATAGATGTGGCTCTGGGGAAGAAGGCCAAGGGACACCGCAGTATATACGCCTCCCGGTGGCGCTCTTTTTTCCCGATAGGCCTTCTCAAATGCAGCAATCTGCAGTACATTCGCGATCACATTGCGGTGCGAGATCATCACTCCTTTCTGCAAGGTGACCCTAAATCAGCGACATTCAAACAGAGTTAGTGCACATTGCTTACCGGCAAACCAGAAGTTCCACTAGAGTAGCACACAAATGCCGTTCGTCGAGCACCCTCTCCCGCACTCCATTTCAACTCTTCAACTGGCGGCAATGATTTCCCAGCTTCCGCAATTTCTGTAACAGACTTGAGCTCTGTCGGGGCCTTTGTGGCACCGAAAAGCTGCGTCGGCAAATCAAATAGATATATCCGACTCTTTGGGAGACCAGCCTTGGCTGCAGCCTCAATCGCGATAGACAGGAGAGGAACACAGGTGACCAGGGCTTTCGCCTTTGAATCGAGGAGCTGGTGTGTCAACTCGGCGGCGGAATAGGATGCATTTGCAGGAGAGATGACACCTCCTAATCTATGAACGGCCCAGAATAGGGGTAGGGAGTCGATCTGACGAGAAAATTACATGTATAAGCTTTCTTGGTTGTCCAACCTGAGATCTGCGCTTTCACATACCGTGTTCAGCGTAAAGACGGCCAGCGTCTTGTCCCATTCCGACCCTTGATTTGGCGCCCATCCAAATTCTTTGGAGAGGCCCCGAGCCAAGTGGTCCACGCGGTCCACGACCTCGCGCGACGAATATGACTTTCCAGTCAGGCCGCATGTGTATGGATCCCGAGAGCTATCGTGTGCCACTCGTCCATGTTTTTCGTTGAGAATGAAATCACAGATCGGAATGCTGTCGGGGACCGGCCCTAGCTCACCGGCCTCTTTTGAGGGCAAGAAGACCATTGTTGAAGCCTCGGAGTTAGAGCGACACTGACGTCAAGTTGGTGATTTTGAAAGCCGGAAGTTCTGGTAGAGAAACGATGTGGACTATATTCAAACTGCGGTGAGCAATATCCGAGATAGCGCAGCGAAAGAAACTTACTCAGTTGCTCAAAGAATGGGAGAGTTTGCCTTCAAAAAAAACGGCCGACGGGACAATTTATGGGGAAGCGTGGAGCCGTGCGGGGAACTCGGCAAGCTCAGCGAGTGATCCCCCCTGGTTTGGCGAACTCACCAGGATATACCGCTGACATACCGCTTGTCGCTAGTTTTGGCCGAGTTCAGGTAGCCGGTGGCCTAATTTGTGGAGAATTGACCAGCTCGGTGGATAATTGCGACTATTCCGAGCATGTTGAGACTGCCAAGACCAGAGATGCCTCGGCATTTCGGCGGCATCTCCAATATATCCGAAAGGGTTGCTGTTGTTCAGTTCTCTGCACGAACGAACCAAACTTAGTTTATCTTTTACTTCTTTTGCTTTTTATAGAAACCCTCTGATCTATGCTATGCTGTAGATTACATCTAAGTCTTCTATGGCAATTGCTATGCAAGTAGTAGTTTGGTTTCATGCATGTAAGAGAGATGTGACAGTATTTCGTTGCAATCTTAAAGCCGATATCTTATGTGAAGAAAATAATGGCAAATTTTTAAGACTATTGCTCAGAAAATGCGACAATATATGCAATATTTTACCCCTGTCTGCTAATGATGCAAGACTGCTCAGAATTAAGGTGGTCTTGGCATGCAGATCATCGCCCTTTGCCCGGCTAACAGGGGTTATACCAAACCATCCCCGACTACACGACTACATCTCTTCCTGCTCATGTATATATCCCTGCAACCATGGCTTGTAATAAATAATTTGTTGTTTAGCGTAGCCTCAACTGACATCCATCAATGTTTTAATTCTTATTTTTTTCACTTTCAGTAGTGTAAATACTTACAGTCTACCTACAGAACTCGCCTTGCCTAAATTTCTAAACTTGATACTCGCCTATATATGCAGCTTGCGGTAAATCTTTCCCAGACTGTAGGTACTTATACTCTAGCAAGCTTACCTATTTTCTAAATGTAAGACAAGTTCTATATGTATCAGGCATGGTCATTTCAATCGATTTATACACTTTTACTAAAGTTGCTGTGTTGCAGGTTCGGAATATCTCTATACTTCGGCCCAAATATCCAACCTACTATGTTTCTCGCAGAGCAAATATACTTCTAGGCAACAACTTTTCGTGCTCGTTATAGTTTGGCATTGTTTCTTGCTTCCTTCTTGTGTGTTTCGGTGACCCTTACTTAGAGGACGAAGCACGTTGTGGTTTTAGAGCTGTCACATCTTCGAGTTCCCTATCTATCATTGACGTCGCGTGGGCAGGATTGACCTCATTCTATTGTATTCAATCAAACCTGAGATTTTACGAAGAGCTCACGCTAATAATAGCTTGTGGTATGTCGTCAAATTAGTGTTTACTGCCAGGATGTCAGCGATCTGGCCGCCGCTTTGGCAATATTCATCTCCAACCCCCATCCAATTCATCCTTCTTTCATCACCTCACCTATTCTATCCCGACCATTTGGGATCTTTAGCATCAATTTCAATCTTTAAGTTTGTTCCAAATCACTTATTCAAGCAATTGGTTCCATAAGGGATATCCTAAAATCCGTTCCAGAGCTTTTTTTGCTGGGGACCCTCCCGCAATGTAAGTATACCCGCGTATCTCAACTCTTGTGTCTTCCTCGAGACATATTTTATTTTGGCATACCAAAACTCCCATTTTGATTATCGGAAATTGCATTGATCGTCCAATAGCAGGCCATTTACAATGGCTCCTCGTCGTGCTGCCAGTCGGGCCCATAAGCCTGAAAAACCTGTACGAGCTGGACGCATCACGAAATCGATAAAAGACGAACCAGTCAAGGGTGAGCATAATCCTTTTTTCTCCGTGGCTCTTGAAATTATTTCCATGTGAGAATTTTTGTTGACTTCACGTAGCCTCAGTTTCACCTGACAGATTGGAAGATGCTCTCAGCGCCAATCTTCTTCAGCCAGTTTATGGTTCTCCCCCTGCATGGTCAGAGGTATGAAAATGATGAAAACATAATTCAAACAAAATTCTCACTTTTTGATAGGGCCGCCAACAGCTCTGCGACGCGATCCCGTGGTTTCGCTGCACACAAGGCGCTATGTATCACAGCGAAGGATTCTGCTACGGGTTTCTGATTGATGCTGACTGCGGATCTCGTACCTATATCGACGACGAGGTCATTATCACAAGGATGTGAGTTCAGTTTGGCATGCTCTTTTCTTAAAAGTCTAACATTTTAATGTATCAGTGGTGGATGTTGCACCAAGGACTCGGAAGGAAATCTGACTCTTGAGAAGAACCAAGACCCGCAAAATGCTATTGTGCAAAGTATTATGGGCAGCATGAATTCAAAGCTTGCTGTTGGTCTTGTCATCGGTAAATTACCCAATGCTGCATTTGCGAGTACCGCTGCTAATAATCATCACAGGAAGCAAAAACAAGATTCTCAACCGAGACCTTCCCCATCGGTATAATGTCATGGACTGGTTCCGCGTTACCAATGTCTGGTTTGAGAAAATTGGCCAAAAGCACGGGGCCAAGGTCCGATTCGAAAAACTGAGCCTCTGTGAGAAGAGCTGGTGGGCTCTGAAGGATTCCCTTGCTCCAGCAACCTTCGAGGAACGAGATTTCGAGACCCGTCCGGCATCCTTTGAGTGCCAGATCTGTTCCGAGAAAAGCTTTTTGCTTTACAACGAAGGATGGATGTGTCTGAACCCTGGTTGTGTTGACTTCTGGAAGATTGATGACGCTCTTCCTCCTGCTGAGCTCACCTTCACCCCTGACTTCTTGTTATTTCGCCATCGGCCAGACCCCACAGTACAGCCTCACTACAGTCTCGTACCGGATCTACTTTCTACGTTAGATGAGAATGCCGCAGATGTCAGCACTTCTCGCATTGCATGGAAAGGTATTGTGTGTCCTGAATGTTCCAAATGCATCCGCCGAACTTTCTGGCGAGGCTGGAAGTGCGATGATGATCTCACCAATGCTCAGGAATGTGGCAAAAAATGCCCATTCGAAAAGTTCATGAGCATGAACCCGGTCTCGCTTCGTGTCGTTCTCGATCATTTTGAGCTGGCCCCAATCAAGCGCGCAATTCTTTTCGACAGAAAGTTCAGCCTCCCAGACATTGATGATAGCTCCATGTTTCCGTATCGGAGATTGACTTACAAAATCGAGGGTGTCGGTTCTATCACCCACTACGTGTCTAACAGAGCGATTAATAGCCGCAAGAATGGTCCAGACGATCTTTTCGTGAATCTTCAACGTGATGATCTCGGATTGAAGCGGTTCCGCCTCCAGTCAAGTCTAGGTATCAAGACTCGATACAAAAGATTGACGTGAGATTTGCTTACTTTGATACAGTTGCTGGTACACTGACTTCTCACTTTGCTGTTAACTATGTAAGTTAAAGTGATTCGAGCCAGGAATGTTTGTTTTGATCCAATCTAATTGGATTGTGAAAGGGAATGCCTTACAAATACGTCGTGTCCGTTGATTCCAAAGGTTTCGATGAAGCACCTGAGGATATGCTGCGAGCTCTAGGTCGCTTGTCCTGGGCGACAGAGAACGCTGTCCTTTCCGCTGGGGACAACTATCTACCTCCAAATGAACTATTGACACTTGGCTATTTCGAAGAGATGAAGATAGGGGTCAGTCAAAACACGTGGTGCTATTATACCCACTGACATCTTTAGTTCCATGACGATGGAGAATCCTCATTGGGCCCAAGCATCGCCACCCTCTCACTCGGAGCGAAGGCAACCATGCTGATTCGCATGAAGTACAAATACTTCAATGGATATACTCGAAAGGCCGATAACAAATCGATTGGAACCCTTCTACAAGATGATCCCGTCCTAAAAGACTGCATGTTTGAAAGCGAGCGCAAGGCCCTCAAACAAGAGCTCCACGATGGAGAAATCTCACAAGATGAGTATGATAGCTCTCGTCGCGCTCTATCAAAAGGCCGCAGGGGGAAAGAAGCACCAACCACAATCAAGATGGAACTTCACCATGGCGATCTGGTCGTCATGCATGGAGAGAAGCTTCAAAAGTATTACGAGGTTTGTGACGTTCACTGCCCTTATTTCGTCAAAATTAACAGAAATCCTCTAGCATGCTGTGGCGCCCGAGAACAAGCTGCGATTTGCTCTAACCGCAAGATATGTTAAGCCTGAACATGTCGATCCCCGAGAATACAAGAAAGGCGAGTATTCCTTGGCCGCTGAGCAGATTTACGATGGAAAGTGATGCTATTTATATTAACTGTCTACCTCGGACTTGAGTTCCCATTCTCTCAATTGTTTTGTTCACGCGTCGCATGCTACGACTAGTTAGGCGCAGCTAATCTCCCATCCATCGCGACTCGGCAATATACGGTGTTTTCGCGTTGGGTGTTCTTTTTATATGTCCACGCATAATTGCTGTTTGCTATATACCCTATTGCTATATACATTTTGTTATGCTAGTCTTTTTTTTAATGCTTTGCTGATTTTGTAAGTCGAGGCTTTTAACTATCTGGCTCCACTAGATGTTCCCCTATATATACTATTGCTCCAAATATTTTCTTATAACGTATTAGTACAGCAAGTGGTCCAGGACAGCGAGTGGTCCACCCCGCGTTATTACGCGTCATATTTATTTCTCTCTTATTCAACCGCCCACTATGCCCCCAATTCGATCTCAAAGCTCTCAAAAACGTACAGAGCAAGAGGGTAGGATCTTATTAGCTATTAAGGCTTTTCAGAATAAAAAAACAAGCTCGATTCGTCAATTGGCGCGCGATTTCGATGTCTCAGTCACAACACTCCGCCGCCGTATCTCCGGCATCAAAAGTCGCGAAGAAACCCGCGCCAACAACCATAAATTGACTTCCCTAGAAGAGGAAACTCTTGAGAAATGGATCCTCTCATTAGATGAGCGCGGAGCTGGCCCCGGCCGAATAATGTACGAGAAGCGGCCAATTTATTACTCGAGGACCGAGGAACTAAGCCTATCATTACGGTTAGCGAAAAATGGGTATACCGCTATGTCCAGCGGTATCCTAACCTCCGTACTCGATTCTCGAGATCTTACGATTATCGGCGAGCTCAATGCGAAGATACAAAGCTCATTTTAACGTGGTTTAACTTCGTACAAAATACGGTCGCGGAATACGGCATTCTCGATGACGATATCTACAATTTCGATGACGATATCTACAATTTCGATGAGACTAGCTTCGCCCTCGGCCTTATTACTACTGCTAAGGTAGTAACTCGAACTTCATACGGTCGGAGGGCTCTTTTATCACCAGGAAATTGGCAATAGGTGACTGCAATTAAGACGATAAATGCGTCGGGGTGCGTGCTACCGCCATGCGTCATTTTTAAAGGCAAGGTCTTCATGAAATCTTGGTTTACCGGCCCGACCCTTTACCGGACGACTGGTTATTTGCAGTTAGTGAAAACGGGTGGACAACAGATGCAATTGGACTTAAATGGCTTCAAAAAGTATTTATTCTATGGAGTAATAGCCGGAGGAAAGGGGTGTATCGCCTCTTGATACTCGACGGATATAGCAGCCACCTTACGCCGCGATTCGATGAAATTTGCTCTCAAAACAACATTATACCAATTTGTATGCCGGCGCATTCTTCTCATATCTTACAACCTCTCGATATCGGATGTTTTGGGGTGTTAAAGCGCGCTTATAGCAAGGCTATCGAGATGCAGACGAAGCTTGGCATTATGAGTATCGATAAAAATGACTTCCTCGAGGCATATCGGACGGCGAGAATCGAGACATTTAAATCGGAAATAATTGTGAATAGCTTCGCTAGTGCTGGCCTTATTCCATTCGACCCGCAGCGCGTTTTATCGAAGCTAAATATTCGTCTTATTACCCCCCCCCCCCCCGGCGTCCGACTAGCCAGGGAAGCGATTCAAGCAAAAGTTTCACCCCGAAAACGCCTTATACGGTTAAAGAAGTACGGAGATAGGCTTCATCTATTAGGAAACTCGCTACCGATGATCCTAGGCGTCTAAGTGATGCGATAGACTAGATGGAGAAAGGCTGTTAGCTTGCGATACACAGCTTCGCTATCGCGAAGCAGGAAATTGCTGAATTGCTCGCTGCCAATGCGAAAGTCGCGCGTAAAAAGCGGCGTACGAAGGCCCGAATAGCGCATAAAGGCAGTCTATTACTTGAAGAAGCTGTATCGCGGTTTTTAGCACCTGGAGAGGTTGAAGAAGAGAGATCTGATCAAGCCGGCGGGGCATCGCCGACGCCGAATCCGACCAATGAGAGGCGCCCACAGCGATGCAGTCTCTGTAAAAAGCCTGGACATAAGAGAAATAGGTGCCCAGAGAGGTCTGAATAGCTTCAATTTTATTGAATTCGCGTTGTGGTTGAAAAAATTGAGTAATTATTGTAAGTAAAATGGGCGGGTGGACCACTCGCTGTCCTGGGCCACTCGCTGTACTAATACGTTATGGGTCAAATCAGATATGTATGTGCTAGGGTAACCGAGCAATGATCAACGTCTTCAGCAATAATAATATAATTCAACTTAAAAATCAACCATTTGAAAACAAATCAAAGCTTCCTATGAAGAGGACAACTCTTTGATGCGAGACTGATCAAAGGTATTTTTTGTTCAAATACATAAAAACGTCGGACCATGATGCCTTCGACTTTAAACAATCGCGTGAATATGGTACAAAGATGATTTATTTAAAGAAAGAGTCACACTTTCTTTTTATAACATTCTAGAGAGCCGCTAGACATTTACCTCACTATTCAATTTGGTCAGATCCCTGAAGAACATGTCGCACCCCTGACTCTAACAATGCCTTTGCATACTGTTCATGCAGCCATATAACAGGGGCTGGCATTGGAAGCTTGTCACTCTTTCCAAGTCCTTGAAAGAACAATGACTTAAATCCGAATTGAATTGAGTCTTCTTCCGGCTTTGCGCGCACACTCAATTCCATCAACGCGTCCAGTGGACGAAGGCCGTTATTGGACACTTTGTCACCTCCCCGAATGAGCACCGAATCTTTCAACTTTTCCAATACAACAAATTCGTCGGTGATAACTGTCCCCGGGTCGAACTTCGAATTTAGCATTTCGGAAGGGGACCACAGTTGATGTGAGGTGGTTCCATATTTGCAGAACCATGTAAGCAGGGTTCGTTGGATTTTGAATGCTAAATATAATCAAAATTAGTATTATAGAGCGTGTGTTAATCTATCGAAAGATGTGTACCAAGTAATATCTAACTTACCAAACCCTGCCCATACTCCGCCAGTAAATCTTTGGGTTAGCCTCGCCTCATCTTGTAAAAGCGCCGGGTCAATCTGCGAAATCGGGATTGTCCGGATATGCAAATCATGAACAGTCGGGTTTTTGTTAGGATTGTAGTCTTGGTGATACTTCGAATTGAGAATTGGGTCTGAAGGAAAGAGCTCAACGGCCTCAATGTGACGGGTTGTATAGAAGAACGTGCCGACGGCGAACAATCCACTTGTAGGCACTCCGAGGGAAAGAGCCCGGATTGGCGGCATCGTGAAGCGCTATAATACACAATTCGGTTCTGAGAAATCCGGATTGTGGCTAAATTTATACAACTTGTTTCATTATCAAGCAACAAGACAAAGTGATTTTGTTTACGCACTTCTTCCGAATTGGATCGGAGCCGACTGGAATAGGAAAACAATACGTTTTCGTATTGATTATTAAGCGGCTTTGGGCTCAGCATCGAAGGGTCGGATACAGCGCTGTTTAGGTGCCAAAGGGACAACTCACTCCCCTTGGTGCCACTATTCACTCACTGCATGTCTTATTTCGCTTACTTCAGTTTATATTCGAGCTTTGAGATGATCTTACATAGACTGAAGGGCTTATAATCATCTTTTAGTTGGTATTCAGGAAAGTTTTAGAATAAGTATTCTGACGGTCAATTGAGTATCTATTTAAGCCATTTTTTCAGAGTTCTTTGCAATATCTTCCTGTGGATATTCTGAGAACATTGATATGGTTGATTAAAGAGTATATCTGGGTGTCTGTGATCAATATAGATACCACTAGATCCATGAGCATCGATTCGAGCCTATTGATTTGGTGGGATGGCCGCTAAAAATTGCCACTGATGGCAGATCGATCGGAGTCATTCGGTTCCGAGCAATCTACTGACCTCTTCTCGGTTTTCTTATGAGCCATCTGAGCACCTCCACAGATCTAACCAAAGGTCTTACCCCTTGTCATTAATTTTAGCGCTAGCTAGCTTGTTTCCGACCGACCCGATGAGAAACAACGCGTTGTGCGCGGTAAGTGCCACCTTGCTTAGTTTCACATTCCTGCATGAGGCTAATCATTGCGATCTAGTGTGACCTCTGCCACTCAAGGAAGGTTAGTGATAGTCACCAATCATTTCTTGTACCGATCACCTATTTAAATGGAACATAAAGGTACGCTGCGATAGACAGCTACAGTGCGCAAATTGCAACGATGCAAGTGTTGAATGCCGGCGCACTCGGGCCAAGCGCCCAGCTCGCCATGAACCATCGTCAGTATAGGTATAGGTCGATACTGCTAGGTATCTTTAGCTGAATATATAATTCAGGGCTTCCACACTTGGTGAAGGAGTACTAATCCTTGAGAAGGCAGTTTCTCAACAGAATGAGTATATTCAATCCAATTCACAAACCCTCACTGGCTGGTTTATTGATCTTTCATTGCAGTGGCAGCATAAGTCCCAGTCCGCTCTACTCTCAAAACCAGATAGATGCAGATCCTCCATCGAAGAAAAGGCGACTCGATGCTGTCTCCGCAACAGGCGCTTCTCGGTCTCCTCGCGGTACTCGTCCGATAGTTCTCACCCCAGAGGACTCCACTCACCACGCAGAACAGGCTAGAGCCGTAATACAAGGGGAACTCGACGGCAATCAGAGCATGGACCGTGAACGACAATCGATTCTAAGATCAGCCTTGGAATTCGTGAACTCCACGACGCAAGCCAGGGCGTTAAATCCTGACGAAGCTGTACCAGATGTCCCTCGTGATCGCCAGGACGTAACTGAGTTTCTATCCCCGTCTCCAGAGCTGCTTTATATGCTTCTCCAAGGTAAATATCTTAATCCTTCTATGGTATACACTAATAAAATTACAGAACCGACCGCTGCGGCCAGGAGTTCGAATTGCATACAATGGCCCGATCACATCTCCGACAAAACACTTGAAAAGATGGCTGCATCCGTTCTCGGCAGTGAGTCCCAAGATCAACTATTCTATCAGTATTCAATATGCATCTACGTGAAGGCCATCTATCATCTTTATCAAAAGCCGAGAGCGTACAAGAATCCGTGCATCAACGACCAGTTTCTAAAATCAAAGATAGCCTATGAGTCTTCTGCATTACATGCTCTTCAACATCTCAATTTTCTCAATCCCCCCAGTCTTTCATTCATTCAGTCATTGGTATCAACAGTATGGTCGTTCCCTTCCTTCTATGGAAATATTCAAATTGACACTGATGCAGGCATTGTTGATGCAATATCTTGGTAACATGAGTCAGTGTTGGATTTTGAACTCATATGCAGCTCGTTTGATTGCTGCGTTAGGCTATCATGAAATCGGTAGTTCCCATGAAAGTTCAGGGCTGAATGAAGAGATCAGCAGTTCTGTGATCTGGTGCTATTATCTTGACCGCACACTGAGCACACTCCTGTATCGACCCTTATCACTACCAGAGCCTCGCGTTTCTCCATCAAAGATGATCAGTACACGCCCATCCATACCACACATGCCGTTGTTTCAAATTTTACTGGACTTAGCTCACGTTCAAGGAGAGCTATCAAGTTTCCAGAAAGATGCCGACGCCCGTCAAATTATTGCCAATCACTCAAAACTTCAAGACAGAATGGAAGTGATACATTCAAGCTTACAATCCGTAAGTCTGAGCTCTCAAGTTCTCGTTCTGCTGACTGACCTTCCGACTCAAGAGTCGAAACTCAGCGCCAGGTTTAATATCGTCCGATTGGATCGCTGGTGACTTCTGCTACTATGCCATTCTAGTAGACGTATTGCGATCGCGATTAAGATATGCATTCTCCCCTTTGACGCACAAGGAATGTGTATCATATTCACGCAGGTCGCTTAAAGCATTGCATCACCTTCAGAAGAATCTTGCAGACACTCCAGGCTTTGTCGACCCATATCCATCTTTCCTCTCGTGGTTTGTTTACCGATTTCCATTCGGATTTAGTGCCCCTCGGCTGATGGTTCACCCCTTAGGACTGTTCTGCTATACCCGTTGAGCCCTTTCTTTGTACTCTTCTGCAACATCATTGGAGAGCTGGACATGGGTGACTACGATCTCATAAGAGAGATTATACAGAATTTATCTCAATTTGCTTCAAGTCCATACATTGGAAAGTTACACAAGCTGCTGGATTCCCTGAAAAATGTCTGCACGCCCTTAATTCAAGCCAAGGAGCGTCTAGGTTCAAGGGCTAAGGTAGCTACCTTATATCCCTTGATGACTGAACCACGAGCAGATCGACCAAATCTCTCAGGGACCTTCATTGATGACTCTTCATACATGGAGTCTGTCGTTGACCCAAACCATCAGTTGCAGACACCGACTGGTGGAAGCTACCCTCCGGATGATGAATTGATGTGGCAATTATTCAATAGCCAGCTTTCATTGGAATGGTTTGAGTCGGATCTTTTCTTACAGGATACTCATGTGGATTTCCCGTGACCAGCGACCTTTTTGGTCGACGGTGACATTTGGCGGCAGTCTTAACATTTCCAATATTGGACCAGCGTCACACTTTTGAATATTTTTCGAGAGCATTTTCTACCGCATGTTCTGAGGTATTTTGTCTTCATTTGTATTGTTCAAAGTACAGGTCAACGTTTCCATATTTGTCTTCAAAATGAAATGTGGTTTGCAATGACATTGTTAAGATCTAACATTTCGCGATCCCAAAGGCCCTGTCTAGCGTTAGCGAAGCATATTCAATTTCGATAATTCAGGTGAGTAGAATGGAGGGGATAACTTACCCAATCGAACATGACAAAATCAGAGTCATTATCTAGCATATCAGAAAATGGGCCAAGTGTGACAGTTGCCGCTCGGTCAATGAGAACATTCTCAAAATTCTCATGTTCATATCGGTTCTCAGGGGTAATCGAAGAAACAGGTGTACACGTGGTATTGTTGGAATCATATGAGTCCACGAGATTGAGCATTGTGGCTATAGCGTCGGCAGCCATAGATGTTTCAAATGAAGCTGTTGGAAAAACTTTCCAGGTATCATATGAACTGCGCAGTAGTTCAACCAATCCAGCACGGTACGTGTCATCTGGGCCCCTCTCCGCTTGCGATACGTAGATGATCTCGAAGCAGATGATCATGGCGGCAGTAAGACAATTGCTAATTGAGATAGAAGCGCCAAACCAGACCCTAGAATGTTGCCAGGCTTGGTCTACCGCATCTTGGAACAAATCTGCCTGGCAACTGAGTATCCTGCGCGCAGAATCTACACAAGTGTCGCGGAGATGTGCGTATTTTTCGTCAGACCGATTGGTCAAGAGGTATTGTCGGTAGAGGATACACGTGGCGCGCTGGATTGTAATTTCAAGCGTGTATTGTTGGAGCTTGTGGCTGCTGCCGATCCTTCTTTTGCTAGGATTTATCTGCGGTAGACGCAACGGATATGGGATTCGACTTTTTGCGACTTCGAGTTTTTGACTGAGACGAACGGTTTCCCCATAGGATATAGTGCCGGTAGATATTATGTCTGTGATCTCGCTGGTAACCGACAGAACCTGCTCAGTGGCTATCATATAAACGACTCCGCTAGCAAGGTCAGTTTCAGGCCGTGGGTATGGTAGCTCAGACGTCGTTGGCCCGAAATCTTCATCCAGAAGATTCCGAGGGAAGGAAGTGTCGCCTAATTTGTTGAAGAGTACTCGAGGAAGCCCAGTTTGCCAGGACACCATGGAGTCAGTTGACTGCAAAAATAGCCAGACTCGTCGACGCATTTCTGCATCGAATACTGTGATGTGTGAATACGACTGGGCATCGTGATGATAGCCCATCATGATTGCCAGTCGAATGCAAATTGTTAGCAAAATTGAAACGCTCGTCTTCAAGTTATTGCTAGTAAGATATTCCAGCCCAAAGTAGAGACCAAGGGCCTCGACTTTGTAACGGCCTGGAACTGTATAATTTGAGGCTGTGAGACATAACGCACACTTCTTCCGGTACAGTTCAAAAATCTCTGGTTCCTGGGGCCCTATCTTTGAGGTACCCATGTTGGTGATATGGCTGATCCATGTTGCGCACGAGATGACGCCGTAGAGGATTGCCAGCCACGCTGGAGAGACTTTTGCTGGATCCTTCCAGAATTCATCACACTGGTTTAAATTTTATTTCAATTGGTTTCACATCCTTTCTGTAGTGTGTAGGATCTATATCTTACCTCCTCTCTGAAGGCTGGGCCATGTATGAAAACTGTCAACAAAGTTAGATATCAGAGCTTGTGAGGGCAACTTGGACATTTACTTACTCAGTGATGGCTCTTTTGAATCGAAGTACTTGGATATAAGCACATCAACAGTCTGGCGACTCGGTAATGCTGCAAGGAGGTCTGTGATACTCATTTGTGTTGATGATCCCAAAAGCAAGAATGGGCTTTGCGAAGCTCGATCGGAACCATCCATACTTTCGGTAGCACTTGTATGAATGCTTCCTTCTTTGAGCTTCCTGGTCTTTCTACTCAATCAGCTTCCACAACCAGCATAGTAAGCATGGTGGTACTGACAGCATTCATAATTGCCTTCCAATGCGCGGAAGCCAGATATCTTGTTCCACTTGGTCCAGGTAACAGCAGGTCTTTAGCATCCGACATCTCAGAGGCAGATTTGACACCTGATTTATCAGTTTTCATGCTCATTTTAATGGATGTTGCGCATGCGTCAGAAGTAGCAATTGGTATCTTTGCATTTTGAGCCCACTGGGCTGCAACATAATGGCATGAGTCCTCGCAATCTCTCTTCGTACACTTATCGCATGGTATCTTGCGATTGCACTTCAGCCTGTATGAGATACATGAGTACTAGAAAGGAGTAGAAGATATGGTATCGAGCCAGGCCACACACCAAAATGAGACTAAGAGAAAATCATTGTAGCTTACTTACTTCTTTCGCCGGCACGAAGTGCATGATTGTAGCACTCGGGGCTTCTGGTTTCTCCGTTTTCGATCAAACATAGGCTTGACTAGTAGCTGGCCTTGCCTCGATATGGAGTTCGACGGTCCCCAATGAGAGCTCATGAGGGATGATTGTGACAAAGTGTCAAATGTCATGGCTCCACTGCCGGAAAATTGTACACGGATCGAGTATCGCTCGAGGTCCGCTTACATTCGGATTTCTCAGGTTGCACGGATTTCTCAAGTTCGACGGATTTCTCGTTTCGCGGATTTCTCGTATTTTTTCAGTAGTGGGTCTCATCCAGTCCAGTTATATCCAATCAGAATCTTTAAAAAGATTAAGGATTGTATAATTACGCGTAAAAGTGGAGCTGCAAGGTACCTTACACTGCATTGAATTGGAAGTCTTGATGTCGATAGTGTCAGGACCCGGTCCAAGTACGACGATACTTTCCACAAAAAGAACCATAAAATGGCATGCTGGCATCTATATCGGCCCGGTTTTGTCGGATGGCCACGGTTGCTCTAAACGTATATATAGACTTGACTTGTCCTTCTTCGAACAGTTTGTTTAACTGAACAAACTTTTTGTTTTTTTTTTCGTCCATCCCTCTTGGTATCGTTAGTATGGCGGCCAAGCAAGATAGCTTTCGCGTGATTATAGTTGGCGGATCTGTTGCTGGTCTGACTCTGGCTCACTGCTTGTTCAAGAACAACATTGATTTTGTGATCCTCGAATCAAACTGCGATATTGCCCCCCAGGTCGGTGCTTCAATTGGCATTCTTCCCAATGGTGCTCGCATTCTCGACCAACTGGATATTTTCGATGAGATCCTTGATGCAGCCGAGCCTCTAGAGCACGGTTGGACCTGGTCGGCAGCAGGCAAGATAATATCAAAGACTGAAGCCCCTAAAGTCATTCATCAGAGGTGCGCAACTTCAATGGCCTTTCTCAGTATGAGATACTAAGCCCCATTATCTCAATAGGCATGGATATCCAATTACCTTCCTCGATCGCCAGATCTTGTTGGATATTTTGTACAGAAATTTGAAAGATGGAGATCGTCGCGTACATACCAACAAGAGGGTCACAAAAGTCGAGCATTTTTCTGAGAAAGTGCGAATTCATTGTGCAGACCAGTCCGTTTTCGAGGGCGACATGGTCGTTGGAGCCGACGGTGTGCGGAGTACAGTGAGACGAGAGATGTGGGATTACATGGACTCCATGGCTCTAGGGAAACAGGCAGCAGAGGAACGAGCATGTAAGTTTACGCCCCTTGGTCTTCGAAGAGAAGCTAACCCCTGTAGGCATGTCGTCTGAGTATTCCTGTGTGTTTGGAATATCTACCGCAACGCCAGGACTACAGCCCGGACAGAGCCATCGTACTTTTGCAGATGACTACTCGACCTTGACCGTTGTTGGCAAAGAAGGCCGTGTTTTCTGGTTCCTATTTACCAAGATGAACCGTGTCTACTCTGCTTCTGAGATCCCTAGACTCGACAAGGAAGACATAGGACAGCACATGAATAAGTATGCTCATGTTCCGATCACGGATAGTGTCACTCTCTCTGCTGTTTATCAAAATGTTGTATCACGAAATTTCCTTGCTTTAGAGGAAGCTTTCTACACACATTGGTGCATGGACCGATTTGTTTGCATTGGAGATTCGGCTCACAAGGTATAGTTCCTACTTCGGTCATTGGGATCTCTTCTAATTTAGAATACATACAGATGACTCCTAATATGGGCCAAGGGGGTAACAGTGCTATTGAGAGTGCTGCTGCGCTAGCCAACCATCTCGCTATTCTGGTCCAGGGCTCATCCAGTGACTGTATCTCCCTTCGAAGCATCAAATCTTGTCTGAATAATTGGCAAACAGCGCGACAACCACGAACTAAAAAAGTCTGGACCAAGGCAAATAGTTTGACAAGACTTGAAGCTGGGGCAACAGTCAAAGACAGGATTATCGCCCAGTATCTACTCCCTTTTATGAGCCAACTACTCATTGACAAGATCTCCCAAACACTCTTTGGGGCAGAGAGGCTGGATTCTGTCCCACTTCCTCTCCGAGCATCTCAGTGTTCTATGCCACTTCACTCTCAGCCACGTCGTAGTTATGGACAGACTGGCTGGGGGCGGACTCTGTGGACCGTGCCCCTCATTGGATGCTACTTTGCTGCTCATATCACCATGGGATCTTTAGTACAAAAGTTCGGACCCTTTCTGGGGTCTACGCTTGCCCAGGGCTCTTGGACCGCAAGCAACGGAGAAACTCTGGATCTTATCAGGCCCATATATCATGTTTCTTTCTTGGACAAAATGTTTGGACCTCTCATTTGCTGCTTCTTGCCCTCAATCAGCGGGTCTGATCCCAAATCATACGCGCAGATGATCTCATTTATGGCCGATATTGGCCCGGTATACGGAATCTGGCTACTTGAGAGCTACCGAAAAGGGAAAACTAACATTGAGACTATACTGTAAGTTATAGAGACATGAAGTTCTGTTCTCGGTCGCTCTCTGCTGTTCTTCAAAAAAGCTAATCCTATCCTTAGACCAACTCTGATGGGGGTCGTTTTTCAATTGAAGGGAATCGGCAAATTGGCCCCTTTGTACTATGCAATTGAGTACATCCACTCACCTCTTTCCAGTCTCATTCAAGGAGACAGGCGCGAGATAAAGGCAACCGCGTTGAGGTCATTCTTGCCAGCTATGCTCGCAGGATACTATCTTCCAACTTTCGGAAACTTCTTTGCCTCTACCCTTGAGTCACGCCGATCATACAATGCTGTCTGGCAGTTTTTCCCCGTGATTGTACCCCTTCTGCAGGTCTTCTTTCGTCTTTCTGCGGACCAAATCTCTGAATGCAAGCCTGTCCAAATACAAAGAGGCCACAGACAGGATATGTTCTACATCCGCTGTGCATACGGCACTATGACCGCGATCTCAGGACTTGCCTTCCTCTACGCCCGGATTTCGGCTCCACAAAGCATATCCCTGGTGTCTGTTTTCCTGCCTAGTCTGTTTGGGCATACGGAGCCTATCTCTTCGTTTACCGCTGGGATTGCGAAGCTATTTCAGTATGATGAGTTGATTTCTATGGTATCTGGGTTTGTCTGGCTGGGGCTTCGATTTCAAGAAATGAAGCAAGCTGGACCACCCTGGTGGAAGTCAGTATGTGCTTTGGTTGGCACTACTCTCACTCTTGGTCCTGGCGCAGCATTTGCACTAGGTTGGGGATGGAGGGAAGAAATTCTTGCTCACATAACTTCTGAAGATGAGAATTATTCCAAGCGCCATTTGTGATTGCCAAGCTTCAATCCCCAGTCTCAAATCAAAGGTAATTTTTGGATCTTTTGGCAGCCACAGTACGGGTCACCAATGTATTCACAGTGCTATGAAGTAGTGGATAGACGAGCGCTCTGTTTATGTGTTAGTCTCGCCTCTTTCTTCGCCTCTATCTTGTGCATTTTCAATTTCCTTTGTTAGATGGTCAGTAATATATAAACGAAGGGGTGCAAGAGGATATATGACCCTATCTCCCGTGATTCAGGCATGATAACAAGCATCCCGTCTCTCTTTCCTTTCGATCTAATGCAACTTATTATGGATAGAACAAGTTTGATGGAACATCAATTTATTGGTGGTGTCTCTCAAACTATCCATGCTCTGTCACAACACAAATCGCTGGATTAAGATAACCACTTTTTCTTTGGGCATTGTAAAAATCCCGAGAACAAAAGATGCTGCTTATCCCAGGACCGGGAATGCAAATTATTAGGGCCCATGAAACGATGGATGTCGCCGGAACGTAGCTCCTCATAGGCTTCAAGTTAAACGGATGTGTATTCTGCAGCAAAGACAGCAAGCTTGGCATTGTCGACTTCTTGCTTCTAGCAGAGGAAAGTATTTCACGGACCCAGGACTGATTTACAAGGACATTCAAGGCACTTTGGCCCTGCGACAGAGCCACGTTTAGAGGGTTGGGCTTATGCATGGACCCTCACTCGCAAATTGCAATGAGAGTCTCTCCGCTTTGCATGCCGTCAATTGTGCGCACTTTGATACTAGTGAAGTCCTGATCCTTGTGCACGGCAAGCTGGCAGACGTATTCAGTATACTATGCTTCCTAGGGAGCTATGATTGTGGTATCATATCTACCTCGACCCAAACCCTCGTGCGGGTCAAAGAACCTGACCCGAACCCAACCGATTTACGGGTGCGGGTTAGCGCGGGTTCTGGGCCGGCCTACCCAAGAGACATGCCATGATGGTGCAGCAGCCACTCTGAGATGACTTGTCGCTGCCTATTTCCTTCGAGCCGCATTAATCCTACGGCCGAATTTGATGCATATTACGGTGAGATTAGCGTAGAAGTCCTCTACTCCATCGTTGCTCAATCAGAGTGAGACGCACTTGTCAGCAACCAGTACTAGGCAGGACCTCCTGGCGCCTACAACGTCCGATGTTCCAAAAACAACCCCGCAGTCCATCGGCTGCGCCAACTCGGTCAAGCACAAAGATGCTTTCAGAATATCTCATCACAGGACTGACATTCATTTTCATCCACTACCTTTGGCCTTCGAGCGCACCGTACGAAATGGACCGAATGACGTTATCGAAACCATCAATAGGCATTTCTCTCACGGCTTCATATGGGTATAGTGCTACCTACCTTGGTGGAAATGAAATTGTACTCACAAATATATCGTAGGACTATATCCCTTCGTCACTCCGACGGTTCATTTGAGGACCTTGGTCGCGTCGAAGGTGACTCTAGCTATATCAACATGATAAGACGACTCTCGTTACGTGCTGCATGCCATCCTAGGTACATTTCCCAAAGCGAACTCTTTCCCAACATACAACTTCCAGTGTATTAACCTAGACAGTCCCCCCTACTCTTCAATGGAAGATATGTGGAACGATATACCCCGACAGACATGGCGATCTTTCCGCAAAAAAGATAGGTCTAGCAGCATCCCCAGACGTCCAAATCATGAGTGAGCTAGTCCCAAAGCTCCTTTCTTTGAGCAAATCCGCCACCCTTCCATACGTCGTAATCAGCTACCCAAGAATTGCGGCACTTTACAAAGAAGATATCAATGACATGGCGGAGTACCTCGGCCTTCCAAAACTCACGGGCCTTTACAAATACCATCCGTGCGAAGCTTACGCTGCTTATGCGGGACACGGGCTAGGATAATGTGAGCACCCTGAGGACAAGGATCAATGCAAGGATGAGGGATACCAACTACCGGTGCACGAAACACTCCTGGTGGAATATACCGATCAAGTCATCCTACTGCACACAGCATGTTTACAAGCAGCAGGGGATGTGGATATGGGATATGCTGAACCCTCATGCAATAGCTTCTTTTGAATTGGGTGCCAATTCACGAGTCGGTAAACATGCGTCGCATGTGGCAGAATTCGTTTATCAGTTCTTAAGTCCCTGGTACAGAGGTCCACTCCTTCCTGATAAACTCTTGGTCATCATCACCGGGGTCCTGGATGACGCTATAGAAGAGGCTATTCGAGAGGCGGCGGGGAGAGTAGTACACAAGGTTCAGATATTTGCGTCCAAGTCTGAGTTTATTGCATCTAGGGGATCTGCGGAGCTTGCCTTGAGAGTGAATATTATGGAATTTCCTTGAGCTGCCCTTCTAAAGAGTTGGGGTGGATGTGTTCTCAGGAACGCAAGAGAGAGGTAGATAGATAACTGACAATATAAGCGTCATTCTACCTCTTTTCGAGCGTCCTCCAGTTAAAATGGGTAGGAGAACTTCGCAACTAATTTCATACAGAACTATCGACCAGGACATCCCTGACATAAAGATTAGATAGATATCAAAATCTACGATAACGTAGCTCCTTACCCTTCGCCGACTTTGCTTCCCTTAAACACGAGCAGTATGGATATAAGAACGCGACAGTACCCACAATGACTTGACTCGAGATGAGTGGTTTCCTCGGTAATTATTATGGTAGATCAAATGCTCTGATCGATATAAGCCACATGAAAAGCCTGTCCCATAGCAGACAGTTGCTACCATGGATGTAGACAATTAAATCACTAGATTAGTGTTCTTTTTAGAGGTGTAGTTGGAGCGGCAGACTTCTGTGGCTGTGTTCGTAGTGTTGCGCGGTAGATTTTGGTCTTTGCTCTTAAAAAATCTGTCTGATTTAACCGCTGATCTTCAATGTTGCCTTATATGTATCTCAGTCCACGGAAACCCGGAAAATCCATCCATTCACCGCACTACTTAAGACGGAATATAAAATAAACTCTGCGTTCTAATGAACTTTCTTTAGCTTGGTAAACGACATGGCTGCCAAAACCTTTTGCACTAGAAAGTAATCGGTAAGCGATCCGGCCACCCTGCCCAAAACGCGTGCATGAATTAGCATTAAATCAATTCAACCACCCACTATGCCACTAATTCACTCCCGAAGTTCTAGAAACCCAGTAGAACAAGAGGGTAGGATCTTATTAGCAATACCGGCTTTTGAGAACAAAGAAATTTCATTAATTCGCGAAGGAGCGCGCCGTTTTGATTAGACAAAAAGACGTTAAAAAAGAGACGAAAGAAGAGAGGCTAATTTAGAGCACAAATAACACACGAAACAGTACATTTCCTTCGAGGATTTTATAAGGAACTTATTTAATACTTCGTGACGCAAGGAACAGACTTATATCCCCTGTTGTAATATATTTTAGTGCGTTGGTGTGGTAATCATATATATCTACCAATAGAAACCATGCAATCCTTACACTTACGGGAGGCGGACCCCCCGCCTCAACAACCCCTCAGCCATAAGACAGCACTGCTAGTTGAGCAGAAATCTCAAGACCTCCTCATACGATCAACACAATTCTCAGTGCATACGGTGTACTCTTAACACGACATCAAGTCCCTGATAATGGACGAGCATTGCGAACTATGCCTTTCGTCTGTATCATACTACTCCGGCAGTGAAGATGGACCATCTGAACAGGAACGCTATGGCCTGTTTCATCAACAATGCTCCGCCTGCTCTGTCATAGACTCCCAGGCAGATTCCCTGTGTGACTTTTGCCAACATCTACGATTGAGACATCTGGTAAGATGCGTGGAGCCCGAGACTCGAAGGAGATTTTTATTCCCTTTGCGTAAGCGATTGGTAGAAGATCCTGTCGTGACTGAATGTCGGCTTTGTCGTTTGATACACCATACGGTCGTGGTCGGGCTCAGTGCTGCACAATTATCTGAAGTGAGAAAAGCAGACTACGATATCTTTTTCTACCCAGGACTGCCTCAGGACTCGCAACCAGAGGGATCAAGTGCTTTCTCTGCGGAAATTTGGGCCCATTATTCTGAATGGGGTGGAGTGGCAACCATTTGGGTTGGCGATCTTCACATAGATGATGTTAAAAGTGGTAAGACATTTCATTCTTCCTTGCATGAATAAGATCCTGATAAGAAATTCGAAGTGTCTACTGCGTCTCCTGTTGGAGAAATGATATCTTGGGTCTCTTTGATGGGCAGTATAAACGAATGCTACGAAACACATAGCGAGTGTCAGCGGAAAGCCCGATATAGTCTTCCTCTAGGCTTTCGGGTTATCGATGTGAATAGACGATGCCTTGTTGAGAAAGGCAATTGTCGGTTTGTTGCCTTAAGTTATGTATGGGGCTTAAATCCTCAGTCATTCCTGCTTGCAGCAACCCGTGCCACAGTCGATGGAATGAAGAAAGATGGTGGTCTTCCTGCTTTAAGAATGCCCCAAACAATTGAGAACGCAATTGAAATATGTGTTCGAATGGGGGAGAGGTACTTGTGGGCTGATAGGCTCTGCATTATACAAGATGACGCAGATGACAAGAAAAATCAAATAGAGGCTATGGGCGACATTTATTCCTCCGCGCAAATTGTGATCGTGGCTGCCTATGGCGATAGTATGGAATTTGGGATTCCGGGCATCGGCGAGCCAAGAAAGACAGTCCAACATAGTGAAGATATCTTTGACTTACGAATTACGAATGTCATTCGAGATGTCCAAGATGATCCGCTTAACGTCTGGGTCAATCGCGCATGGACATACCAAGAGGCTGTTCTTTCGGATAGGCGGCTCTATTTTACAGACACTCGAGCCTTCTTCGAGTGCGAACGATTGCTCTGTCACGAGGATCAGTTTAACGTCGAAGAAAGTCGAAATGAGCTCTTCTCGACTAGGCTCACTATTCCCGAGGATAGTTCCCGTTTTCAATCCTTTACGCGTCATCTTAGGCATTACACTTCCAGAAAGATCACATACCGGTCCGACGCTCACAAAGCGCTAACTGGTATCTCTATGTCATTATACAAAGGACCTAGCGCCTTTATTAACGGGCTACCAGTAGTAGACTTTGACCGTGCGTTATTATGGTACCCTGACACTGGTACAAACCTTATAGAGTATCATGAAACTCAGGGAGAAGTCTTACCAACGTGGTCATGGTCCTCGGTCATGGGCCTGTCCGATCCACTTCACTACCAAGCAGCGGATTTCTATGGAACTTTAGCCCCTTGGTATCACATAAACTACCATGTCATATCTTCTGCTTCTATAGCAGCCTTGAATGGTCACGCTGACTCGGGACCGGATGATGATTGGCAAGTTTATATGGCTATTGCCATCAAGGAAGGATGCATGGGAAGCGTGCCCTTCCCTTTCTCATTGGCAACCGAAAACTTCCAAGCCGTGCATGAGCTGTTCAATGCTAGATGGAAAGATTACCTCTCATTCCGCAGGGAGGCCATACCATTGACCATTAAGACGTCTGAATTACCACATGGCATTTCCACAGACGCCGCAAAGCAAGGAGTCATAGCAACAAGGTCCCACACTGCACTTCTCAGAGTAACTCCAAGACCTTACTCTTCCTTTTATATCATCAACTCAGAAGGAGACACAATCGGTGAACTCTGCGGAGATGCGGCAAAACTGAGAGAACATGTCATCTCCCCGGAATATAACTCGCGCGCTGAGTTCGAATTCATCGCGCTCTCGCTATCCGGAATCGGATCTTATTCAAGGGACTTTAGTCGGAAGAACTATATTGATGTTGATGGGAACTCGTTGAAGAAGGCACCTATCGTGAACGTGTTGATGATTGTCAATAGTGGGGGCTTTGCACATCGTCGGGAGCTGGGATGGATATACCTTGTTGACTGGGCCAAGGTGCAACGAGAGTGGAAGATCATTGTGCTTGAATGATGGAAAGGGAGAGTAGCAGACAACATGTGTTCGAGGACACCCACTACGTCTTCGAGGAGGGATTTGTTTTATGGGAACCGGATCCATTGGTATTCTAGGATCAAAAGAGTCGAAAGTATCGTACTGTGCTTTAAGAAAATAGAAAAATGTCGAGCACCTATCTGTGCGTAATCGCTAGTGTTCCTCCTGTTGAAGCTAAGGAGGAACGAAAGACGACCTTTGTCAGAGGTAACAATAGTGTTTTCAGCCCAATATCCGGGCAGAACTCACCCGATAGATAATCACTTGGCCCGCCAGAAGCGCCATCAGTACTAGTGCGGGGTTTGACTAAACAACTGAGAGAAAAGAATCCATACTCGATTCTTCCAAGAAATCCGATTTGGTGAGAATTCCCAGTGGCGCTCCCAGATTGGGGATGAACGAAGTTGTATGGGAGGGGAACTTCTCTTGTCGGGTTATACGGCTTGTTTGCTCAAATTTTGATTAAATAATTACATTAGCTGGATCATATTGCAGCAATTTGATATCTCATATCCATAGTATCCAATTTCCAAATCCCTCACCTAAGTCCTCTTCCATACCCTCTGGCAGACGCGAACTAGGCGTTTACAGAATGCCTAATGCCTCCCATGGTGCCCAATATCCCCGTATAACATTCGGAGACCTCTTGTTTTGGCAGTGAGGCTCGATCAGATCTATAACAAGGGGCCAGGTTCACGACTAGATTTAGCATATCAGACCTTTCTATATTCGTGTGGGTACTAAACACGCTCGCCGTACGGTCTGTGACGTCCGACCGGTCGCTATTCTGCGGAGATGCGATTTCCAGCAAAATTCTGGCTTGGCAAGATATAGTTTATGTTGATTGGTCGTGCATACTCCAACTCAGGGATGCTGACCACCATCAGCAGTGATTAAGAAGGCATTCACGAGCACAGGCGCCACGTGTTTGGGTGATGGCTGCTGTAATAATGACATGCCCCTCGAAGTAGAGTTAATATTTAAGATCAACCCTTCGTGTGCCACATATACACAGCCTAATCAACTTGAAGGCTAACTGGCATCTTCTTGTACATCTTCAACCAAATTTAATCTCATCAAGATACTCGGTACCTGCCTAGTTTCGCTCCTTTTTACCAAGTCATATCTACATGTATTATTATAAACTGACTACTTCCTCAGAGATAAACATAACGCTCCTCATGACTTGTTATGCGCGTTTTCAAATGTTTTATCGTTGCGGCCACGGTTTCTACTACACGGACTGGAGCGAAACATCCTGCTTTCACTTGGTTGGTGGGTGCCAATACAATACTTGGCAACGCAACACAGGGCTCTGCGAGGGTTGTGATATGGAGAGACTAGAGACGGTGAGATAAGCTACTCATGGAGCTAGGTTGGGATTAGTTGGTGCTGTGTTGCTCTATAAGGCCGTCATGATATTTGATACCAGTGTTGCTCCGTGTATCTAGTAAAACACTACAGAGCCGAGGACTATTATCCAGAGCCTCTTTCCTAATAATAAATATCATTCAATCCTCGGATCCTAGGTACTAACAGCCTTTAGCTTTAAATATCCAAGCAACCTATCCAAGTCATTTAAATCTGATGACCAGGGATCCACACAAAGCGAGTTGCTGCGTATTGATCTACAGCCCTATAGCACATATCAGGTTCAGCCGAAGTTTTATGTTTGGAGTCCATCTTCAATATACAGCATAATAGGGGTCCTTGCTTGCTAACGTGTGTATCTCTCCAGGGCTATGGACAGAATTGGTTAACTTGACTTAACCAAACTGGTTTGATTATCAATATGAAAATAACTTTCCCAGATGAATATTTGTGACCCTTGTATCTTGAAATAAGTACCTAGGTGCCATGCAATTTATGGTACTTGACTCTAAGCAAATGTAGACCAGAATTGGTAAACGAAGCAGTTGATGTTAGGCCAAGCGTGCCACAGCACTCGAGTAAGAAGTTCAAGACAGCAATAAGTTAATAAATTCACATTTGAAAGAAACACCATACAAATTGTTTATTCACAGAATCAAAGCATAAGCTATACATGAAAAAGACCGAAGTAAGCAGGCATTGGCAAATGGGGTACATGAAGACTAGGTTTGAATTCAAGTATAGGCAGTACCAAAGAAATAATTATTCATGCGCATTCGTTATCAACGAAAGAGTCAGCCAGTCGACCGAAGATAGAAACCTCATAGTGGTTCAGGTTGTCGACTATAGAGGAGTGGTTAGTATTGGATACTGGATGAATGCGAACAAATGATAATCTTTGCAATCAGACTTATCATCATGGTAGGCATGCATGGCAAGGAAGCCAATGAGTAGAAAGTCGATAATTATTCGTACCTATAAAAGGAAGCTAGACTAGCAGAAGGTATGGTGGATGACCTATTTTCACAATGTCAGTAGGTATGCAACCTGGAGGACAATAAGACACTTATAACTATGGCAGCAAATAGTATGCTTGACTGCCAAGCATGGAACCTATATTGCAAATTAGTATATTATTGGTAGATATCGACTAGCTACTGTATACCGCACATAGTCACTATTGTGCTTAATCAGCAATAACAATACACCTTCGACCGGGGAGGGGGGGGAGAAGTAGATAAGCTAGCATAGCCTTCATCTTCGTCCGGATTGGGAGACTTGTCTCAAAAGCTTTTAAAGTCGCAAAGCTCCCACTATTGTAATTGTGACCGGAGGGTACATTCACATATGCATCTAGCGAAGCTCTTGGGGAGGGAAGGTTTGGAGACACGCGATATCCATCATTTGGAGGCGACAGAGCACGTTCGATATCTAGCGACTCGTCTTGGTAGGGAGCGAGAAAGTGGTTAGGGGAGAACTGTTGGTATCGAAGTAAATCCTTATCGTTATCGGACACGCGACGTAATGGCCTCAAGACGTGAGGCGATATCACTTTCCGGGGTATCACCGATAAGAAGTCGATGGGGGGATCTACTTTAACCCGTCACGCATCAAAGGCTTCCTTTATCGGAGTTGTCTCGTCTAATCCCTGATATTACTTTTTATTCAAATGGTTTTCGCTATGGAATGCTTGAATTGCTAAAGGAGGATATTATCGTCATGCTGCATCAAAGGCAATACGCAATTGTATCGAATACGAGCCTAAAATCAGATGTATATGTGGTGCCATTGGTAAGTTAGACCTTTCTGGTGCTGTGGGTCAGACGGTACGGGCCGAGCCGTTTGGCTGCGGTGTGCGCCAAGGCTACCTGCACGCGCACGCCGCCTTCTGTATTATCAGTGGAGGGAGGGGTTTGCTACGGGTAGAGTCAGTCATTGACCTCAGTCAATTTCCGGAAATATACAAGAGGTATTTTACCAAGTCCAATGGAGGATCACAGTGCTCAGGTTGTTACACTCGCATCTGGCAGAAAATGGAGGCGCAATTCCATGCCATTGATCGAGCGATCGCCATGGACATGCAGAGCATGGCTACAAGGAAATTGCAGGTACTGCGGGCAATCCTTGGGGTGGTCCGAGGTAAAGCTTTTCAGCCGGATAAAAGGGACACTAGAGACGCATCTTTATAGCATGAGGGAAGGCCAGCAGCCATTTCCGAGAAACAGCCTTACTTCCATGTTCCATGTGATTGCCCAGGTCATTGAGAACAGCTGCTACATTCAAACTGCCAGCTTCCATATCCAGTGGTAGCTCTGTGCCGTGTTTACCGCTCACCCGATCTGAGCCTCACCGGTGCATCAGAGAGTCTGCAGTCATTCGCCCACACCGTCAGTCAATCAACACTTCCAGAAGCCCTTTACCGCACTAACAGTCGATGTTGAATCTTATGGAGGAAAGAGCAATCAAGGATCGGCGAATGCACCAGGACTGGTGGAAGAGGGTCTCATAGGTGCCGCAGGGGGTGAGAATGCCCCAGGCGGTTCACAACCGGCGGCCACTTATAACACGTAGGGCAAGTCTCAAGGGCTCCACAGCCGGTTTTGCAACGGTCGGCAGCGACCGAAGGAGCACCAGGTGGTGTGGAAATAGCTCTAGAGACCTCACAATTGCCGGCAGCGAGGTTAAGTGCTCCACAATGGGTGGTCGGGTTTTAGTCTACGGCTAGAGGTGGGAAAATGGCAACGGAGATACCTCTGGAGGCGTTGACTTGACCGGCATCGTTGTCGAGGTTCAAAGCGCTCCACGTATGAGAGGCTGCTAGCACCGACTGGCGGCAAATATCTTGCCATATCAGGTAATATAATTGAGCTCATACGTCTCCTAGTCGCAAAATCCGTCGAATTTTGACATGATACGTCCAAAATTTGACTTTAAATGGCTGCTGGCTTCGCGCATTTCCCCAATTTAAGCATTCACCGCTCCTCTTACCGCTTTTCCTACCGTATTCAAACCTACATCCTATTCTGATGATTCCAAAGCCTTGTTAAGTATTATAAGCTGTTCATTTTGTGCTCAAATTGCCTTAATTAGCTGGTTGGAAGACAGCAGTGTGATCAACATCAGAAATGGTAGTAGAAATAGCGTTGAACATAGCTCATACTGTATCATTTATATACTTCGATAAGCTGGCAGGAGACACACTATTTGATATTTCTCAAAATATTACGTGGTGCTACAGTAGAGATGGCTTAGAGACATCCAAGTATTCCATTAGACCTCCGTATTGGCCGCCAATTAACATCAGTTCTGCCGTTGGCGGTGGAGAACCCCAAGTCCCTCGACTAGCGTGGGCGAGGCTGAGTCCCAACTCAACACCATCTCCCACCCTCCACACCCGTGCTGGATTTGGCTTCTTATACTGCAGACTACGCTTCGCGGTTCACTACCGTGTGGGGATGCCCAGAGCCAGCTCCCCGGCTTATCACCCGCCCGCGTGGTTCCCCTCATTCGAATCAGTTACCTTTCCCTAGTCGCTCGTTTTTCCAGTCGCTCGCCTTAAGGTCGCCTGAGCCACACGATTTCTGCAACAGAGCCCCTCACGCAATCGTGGACGTGTCGAGTTCAGTTGAGCAAACGCTCTGTTGGTGTCTCGCCTATCCTACGCCATGGCACAATATCCGAATGGTCAGCAGGCCTACTATGGCCAATCTACGAATGCCCAGGCGCCCGCTCAGCCGATACCGGGTCGCTACGAAAGCTATTCTTCTCAGCAGAATCCTATGCCGAATCAACATCTGCCTCGAAGAATGCCAAGTTACAATGCCGGGGATGATTCGGGGTTCTTCAACTCGGCCCAAGTCCAGAATGCACGAGTGGCGGAAGGAAATGCACAGTACGCAGCACAAAGCGGTTACAACACCACGCAGGGTGTGTTCGATGACGACAGGGACTCCAGATATTCGCGCGCTTCATCGGATGCCATGTCGCGCATGTCTCCCAGTCGCGCGTCTTCGCAAACCTCTACCATGTCTTACCAATACCAGTACTCCGGGGCTTCGACAAACCAGCCAGCTTATAACCCCCAGCAATACGGCCTACCGCACACACAATCCCAGCCAGTCCTCGCCTACAATCCGCTGAACTACAACGGATCAAACAATGTTTCCTATGCGACCCCGGCATCAGGTCATCAACCGTACAACCCTGCGGCATATCAGTCTGCCACGGTCTCAGGATTGAGCTCTCCAGTTCTACCAAGAAGGCAGAGCACAGCATCGCACTATGGACAAACACCACCGACCCCACAATCCTACGGCTTTCCCTCGCAACAACCACCGCTGCCACCCCCAAGGGGGCCTGATCACCCGTACGGAGGACGTCCGTCACCATATCAAGCCATGTCACCTATTTCTTCGCCTTCATATATGCCATCGAACTCACCAGGCACAATGACCATGTTTCCACCTTCATCACGACCTTACTATGGTACACAAGGATCCGTGTATGATTCACAATCTCCCCAATATACCCCGTCTAACATCGGCGCCTCTTTCGATGATCTGCCTCCGGAGCCACCGGCTCATCAGAGCCAAGGGAACGGTCTATACGGCAAACGGCCGAGTGTGTCTAATGCTGGAGCGGGGCGGGCCCTGCCAAACCCTCCGATGCAGCCAGATTTGCCTCAAATACCACCGAGACGAACCGACACCTTAACTCGACATCCTCAGTCGCGACCTCTCCCTGGGCCGCCAGTTGAGGCAGAGACTGAAACAAATGGTAATCCCTTGCCTTCCGATCCACCTGTGGCATATGAAGATTTGATGAAAGAAGTCGAAGCCGCAGTGGACCCCCAGCATTTTGCCCGGCGTCATAGCTCACGAGCATCCCATCAAAGCGCTCGCTCGCGCCTTCGTTTGTCGCCCGATGAGCAGCATACACACACAAACGGAAACATGGACACAGGTACAGGGAACTACGTTAATTACGATGCCTACAGTGACGACAGTGATGCCGAGGCTGCAGCTGGGCTAGCCATGATGCAAATGGCAGACGAAGAAGAAAGGGCACGTGAAGAGCGTAGCCGTGAGCGTCTTGAGGGGCGGATGCGACGCGAGACCAATGCCTCTGTTCTCAGCTCTCATGGTTCCAACATCTCCCCAAGAGGACCTTCACCGCAGTCTGATCCCCATCAAGAACAAGAATACAGCGGCCATGACCTTGCGTTGTATGAGGGGGGTTATTCTGGAAACTTGCACTACGGCGACGAGCCTGTTTACACCGCTGAGGAGTATTCGGGTATCGCTGGAGATGATAGATTCACTGGCACATCAGGTTCATTTAGAAGCTCCAATGTTTCCCCTGATGAGCGTGGAGATTATTATGATGAATACGAGCATCCGCCTATCGCGTATGAGTATGCTAACCGCCTCCATCATCTGCCTCCCAACCCTGACGCCAGGGTGGATGCAGGTGGTACGGGTGGCCTATCTGCACCCGATGCCTATGGTCGCCGGATGAGCTTCGACTATGGTGATGAAGGAGAGTCACCATATGACCAGCCTCATTCTGCCTATCAATCAGAGGATGAAAGTCCCCACCGAGCCGCCCATGAAGATCTTTTTTTCCATCCTGGGATGCGTCCACTTCCACCCGCACCTGTCGAACCTGCTGGCAATGTTGATCTTGTTTCACATCTGATGCCTGCTGGTACCTATAATCACCATGAACAAGAGGAATTGAATAACAGCTATGCCCAGTATAACCACAACGCATCCTTGCCAGCTTCTGCAGATTCATACGGCGATGCTCTGCTCAGCCCGTCCCAGGTTCCGCGCTCGTCATCTTTGTCGACTCCCATTGGTCCTCGTTCCGATCCCCCCATCAGATCAAAAACCGATGCGGACCGAGTCAGATACAGACAGCAGCAGCATGAGCTCATGTTGCAACTCCGGCAGAAGGAGCTCCCACATATAGATCCGGCTGAAGCGGCGGCCGCTGCTGCCACATTGGATCTACCAAGCATCCCAGCTGGTCGCCGCAAGAGGTTTCACCCTGCGAAGCTATCCTCGGAACAATTCAAAAGGTGTAGCGAGCCGTGGGCTTTGAGCTCGATTCTGTCCTGGATTCGCGATCTGTCCGAGGATGAAACTGATCTCAAAGAGCAAGCAATTGCCGACGCTATTGTAGCTTTGTTCACTCACAAGGTGCCTACGATGAACATTGCTGATGCCGAAACACTGGCTTCACGTGTTGTCAGCGGTATGCTTGAAGGAGGAGCACTAGTCAAAGAAGAGGAATGGGTGAAGTTTGGCTCGGGCAGTCTTTCTGGTGTTCTGTTCCAGATTACTGGAACTGGATGTTACTCTGCCAAGCTTCATCTGGAAGAACTGCACATTGAGGATACCGATAGCTTTGGTCGATGCTACTCGCATCATTGCATGCGGACGTTGAAGAAAGTCAATCTCAAGGCGCAGATGATGGCCCCTCAAAAGAAGGCCGAGGATTGGGTGACTTTCTACAAGGTACCCAAAGAGGTATGGGAGGCTCATCCCAGGAAAGAAGTTGATCGGCAGAACAATTTGCACGAGATTGTCACCACGGAAGACTCTTATATTGGACAACTGGATGTCCTGCGAGAGCTCTATCGTGACCAATTGGCTGGCATGAACCCATCAATTATCCCGACTAAGCGACTGCCCAAGTTCCTATTGGATGTATTTGGCAAGGTTGATGCAGTGAAAAAGGTCAATGAGGACTTCCTCCTAGCACAGCTCAAGTATCGTCAAAAAGAGCAGGGCCCTTTCATTACTGGTTTCAGTGATATTTTCAGAGAATGGATTCGCAAGGCGAAGACCGTTTACATTGACTATGCCGCAACCTTCCCCACTGCCAATTACCTTGTGCGTAAGGAGGCCGAACGTAACCCGCACTTCAAACAGTTCTTGAATCAGGTGCGAGAACACAAACTGTCGAACCGACTCAGCTGGGACACCTTCCTTAAGGCTCCGATCACCCGAATCCAGCGTTATACCCTTCTTTTGGCCACTGTCCACAAGAACATGGTGAAGGATTCAGAAGAAAAGACGAATGTTGCCCAGGCTATCGAAGAGATCAAGATCGTTGCTCTGGAGTGTGATAACAAAGTTGGAGAAATGAACAAGAAAGCCAATCTGATGGAATTAGCAGCCAAACTGCAATTGCGACCTGACATGAAGAAGGAAGTTGAACTAAATCTTGAACACCTTGGTCGACAGATCATTCACCGGGGCGATCTTCAACGCCCTGGAACCCGCACAAGGTTCCTTGTGGAGACGCACGCTATCCTGTTTGATCATTACCTGGTTCTAGCAAAAACATTTACTATGCGAGATCGGGCAGTGAAGTACGAACGATACGACGTCTCAAAGCTACCCATTCCGATGGACCTTTTGGGCCTTGAAAGTACCAACGATGACCCAGTTGTTAAATCCTCGGTTCGTGGTGTTTCAACTGTCACACCATCCCAAGGCGTTGTCAGTCCCCTAACACATACTGGGCCCTCATCTTCTGGCAACACAGTTGTGGACAACTCAAGAGATGACAAGATCCTCTACCCCTTCAAGATCAAACACCTTGGGAAAGAGGGAACTTACACTCTCTATGCTTATTCGGCTCAGAACCGCATGGAATGGTGCCAGAAGATCATAGAGGCCAAGACAAAACATGCGGCTGCTCTATTTTCACAGAATGCAGAACCATTTAGACTTCGTGTACTTGCAGATACTGCATTTGCATACTCTGACCAGTCACCCGGCTCCAAAAGTGTCACCATCACCGGCACACCGTTGCATCGTGCGATCAAGGAAGTGGAAAAGCAATATGAAGGTTCTGGACCCAGACCAACCCCAGTATGCAGGACTTCCGTCACCTGTGCAACAGTATTCCAACAGCCTCCCGGTCGAATCATGTGTGCAATCGGCACGGAATACGGTGTCTACATGTCTGAGCTCAACAACCCCCGCGGGTGGTACAGAGCCATTCCCATCATGAGGGTCACTCAAGTTGCTGTTTTCGAAGAATTCAATCTTCTACTGCTAATTGCAGATCGGTCTTTGATCGCATATCACCTTGACGTTGTTTGCCCTGCCAGTGGGTCTACCTCGCAGTCGTCTCAGGATTCTGCTCGACGAGCTCCGCAAAAACTGTCTGGAAACCGTGAAGTCGGCTTCTTTGCTGCTGGCCGTCTGAAGGACCGGTACTTGGTACTATACAAGAAGCGGGATGGACTTTCGTCCACCTTCAAGGTGTGTATCACTGAAGATCCGGGTGATTTAATTTGAACTGACAATTTCTTGAAGGTCCTCGAACCCGTCCTGCAGAAATCAACCACAAACAAAAGCCGTCTGTTCACCTCGCGTCGATCACAAACGGAATTCTTCCGCGAGTACGACGAATTTTACATCCCCGCCGAGACCTACAGAATCAACATGTTCCACTCCTCACTCGCCATCTCCACTCAAAAGGGCATCGAGGTTCTCACCCTCGACAAGAAACATTCGTGGTCTGTGCCGGACTTCCGAACCAATGAAGTTTCAGATGCCCAGGACACCCTCCACAGCATCGCTAATCGCATCAGAGACCTCAAGCCACTCGGCATGTTCCGCCTCAGCGACAGCGAGTTCCTCGTTGCTTATCAGGAGTGCGCCGTATACGTCAATAAACACGGTGATGTCTCCCGCAGCGTGGTCATGGAGTTCGTTGGCTGTGCGCACACTGCCTGTCTCTATGGACGTTTCTTGATCCTTTTCAATGATGACTTTGTTGAAGTCCGCAACGCAATGAACGGTCGCTTGCGCCAAGTCATTCCCGGTCACCATGTTGTCTGTCTTGATGATGGTAGCAAGATGCCTGGCTCGCTTGACGGAAATGTGCAGGCAAACACTGGTGGCTCTATGAGGATGGGTAGCGGTTTCTCTGGTGCTGGTAATGGTGTCTCCTCGGGCTCCGTTGGTAACACAGTGAAGATCTGCATGCAACATCCAGAGTACGAGCGCAGCCAAATTGTCTTCGAGTTGGTTGAGAACGAGGGCCAAAAAGACTAAGTCACGGCCCAGACAGTTGGTCAAACTCCTTTTCTTTACATTCGTTGGTCATCCCCCGGCCATATTTGTCCTTGGCATCTACCTTGATTTTTGTAATCTTCTCGGCTTTGCATCTGCATCTTACCCACTGTTGCTTTTCTCATCGAGCGAGCGAGCCAGCTTGCTCGACCCCTACAAGCTTTTGGGGCTTTTTTTCGTCTCAATAGTGGATTTCCTCCTCCATGAATTCCCCTGCTTGTTTTATACCTTTTATACCCTTTTTTCTACCCTTGCTTTTCATCCTCACCTCATACCGTTCTGCTTCTACATTTTGAAGTTCGGTGTTGACTGATTGCATCCGATTCCTCTGAGCTTGTTCTCATATTTGGATATGCTCCCTTTTTGATGATAATGTTGTTGTACATAGAGCACTTCGTTGCATCTCATGATTTGACGATTCTCTGAATTTAAGTACTTCCCGTCACATTTTTTTGAATTTTACGAATCTCCTAGCCTGTTACGGGGAATCTTTCTTTCTCGTCTTGATTTACTGCGATTTCCATGTCTCTTGGCATATCTAGGATATTGAGCG
This sequence comes from Penicillium antarcticum, assembly GCF_028974205.1. Classification (NCBI taxonomy): domain Eukaryota; kingdom Fungi; phylum Ascomycota; class Eurotiomycetes; order Eurotiales; family Aspergillaceae; genus Penicillium; species Penicillium antarcticum. Next base: position 3,155,807 of record NW_026695300.1, on the reverse strand, counting down.
TGAGAGTTTGCTACAAATAAAGAGGAACATTTTCGAGTACAAAGAAAGAGGTCCTTAAGGCCATCGGGCCAACATAAATTCTGCCGGCAGTTGTAAGGAAATTGAGTGTTGCTGCCTGCACTATATCTGATATGCCTCGGTGAAGTAGGAAACGAGGTATTAGATGCTGCCTGTAGTGCTTCCAGTGAAATGTTGGGTATTCTTTCATACATAAGTATATCGATTTACTCTTTGTTGGCGCCTCACTTAGTCTCTCTTTTTGCATCTCCCTTTTCAATTGTCTCGTCTAAACTATGTCAAGTACATAATGGCGGGGATAGAAAAGGACTTAGACACTACCTATGAGGGTACTAGCTCATCGGGGTACTTGGTTTTTTCAATATGCTGTAGTGTAGATTATACAAACGACAATTTGGCAACGAGATGGTATTGAGTCGCGAGAAAGTTTTATAAGAATCGATTTGAACCGATGGCGATAATAGATAGCCACATGCATGATATTTTGCTACAAAAAACACAGGAAGACAATACTTTCGAGTCCACAAATCCAGAACAGATTCTTTCTCTCTAGAACAGATGATATCTAAGAACTGCGGGCTCAACCCGCGCAAGAAAATAGTCGCAAAAACACGCATTCAGACCAAGGATTGTATTGTAGTACAGTATTGCATTGCATAAAAAAGCTGATTCAACAGACCAAGGGTTACAAAAAGAAATCCGAAGATGGAAACCAGCCAAACCACACATGGCAAAAGGAGAAAGGAGAAAGTATGTAGGAAGATCATGACTCAAACTCGACAACTTTGCTAATGACTTCTCCGTCACGATCTGTAGGTGAACCATGGCTCTTGGAGCTAACAGCATTGTCGGCGGCCTTGCTGGGTCCCGATCCGGTGTCATCTTTCCCATCCAAAAGGGAAGTACTCTCCTCCTTTCCGCGAACGCTGAGAACTTCAGCTCCTTCAAGGAGGTCACGGTCAGCATCGCGGACAACACTGCGGCGTTCAGTGTCTGCGCCATACGCGCCCGCGCCCCAGCTGGAGATTCCGCCAGCCATAACTCCGGCGCTGTTCTCACGGCGGGGGTAGTCATCGTCATCTTCTTCGTCGTCTTCTTCCTCGCGGCCGAGGGCGTTGCGCTCCAATTCGCGCTGAGCATCATCCATTCTCTTTTTGACCTCGGCTGCCATGCGGATTCCGTCTGTGACAATGTTGTCCAGTACGCCACGGAGGCCTTTGCCTGGGGGGACGATACCGCCTGAGGCGCCGGCCACCGGGGCAGATGCGGAACCGGGCCCGGAGGATCGAATGCTGCCGAGGTTGGAGAATGTGGTAAGATTAGAGGAGAGCGAGGAAGAGGCGGCGAGAGCGGCTGGGTGGGGATGGTCTGAGAGGTGGAATGATTGAGGGAAGTAGGATTCGAAAAATTTTTCTAGGAGCTCGTCGGCTAAGACAACCATTCGGAAAGTGGGGAGAGTGATGTGCAGGGGATTGTTGGGGTCGAGAGCTGGGTTGGCAGACTCGGATGTTGAGCGGGTATGGTCGTGGCTGTCTGGCTTCTCGGTGCTGGGCTGTGCCGGTTGGGGTGCTGCGTCTGGTGCTGGGGACATATTGGACTTAGAGTCTCCATCGTCGACATCAATTAGGTCCTCTTCCTCGTCATCATCACCGATAGCGAATGAGCCAAGCTTCTCTGTTGCCTCTTCTGTGGCATCTTGTTGGGCACCCTTTTGGTTCTCTGGGTGGCTGGGATCCGCATATTCGAAGCAGCGACGAATGAACGCACTGACACTACTAAGGAACTTCTCGTCAGTAGTGAGCGAATTCTCGGCAAGTTCGCGATCTTTAGGCGTATTCAGGTCCTCCACAGATTGAGTTGCAGTGATCGTGCCCTCAAATCCCCGTCGAGAAAGGAACAAAAGCGCCTCGGAAATTTTGAGGATCCCTTCTCTATCGACTTGGCCATTGCCGTTGTCATCATACAAGTCGAAGAAGTAGTTGATGTTGTTCATAATATCAGGTGATCCCTTGAGACGTGCTAGACCGTTGACGACATTCTGAAGGTTCAACCCTTCTTCGGGATCAGTAGCCCACTTGCGATAGAGTCGTTGCATGAACTCATGGTCAGCCGGCTGTCGACGGTTCGCCCACAATGCTGAATTTCCTGACGAGGATGCCTTTCTCGATGGTCCAGGTGAATCAGCAACCGCCCACTTAGAAGTAGCAGCCAAAAACTCCCGGAAAGCATCATAGTCCATGTGTGAAGGACTCGGTCCAAGACCAACACGGCCGACTTGCGTGTCTGTAGGAGGGGCAAGCATGGAGAGTCGTTCGGATTTCTTCCTCTCTTGGCGCCTCCGTTCCTCTTCAATAACTCTCTGGTGCTGTTCCCATTGATAGAGTGTTTCGTAGAAACGGTCGTAGATTGTGCCAAGGTCATCTGTGCTTAGGCGCTTGCTCTCTGGACCAAGGTTACGGATCGAGGTACGCTTGGCAAAGGTCTCAATGTTCTCCAACACAGCACCCTTATGCTTTTCACGCGTTTCAGTGATGGTGCTGTGAGTGATGCCCGAAAATTCTTTGAAAGCAACCACCATCAATTCCTGGAATCGAGTAATTGCCCGAAGCTTGGGGTTCTCTGATCTTGGATGGGCAGATTCATCCAAACGTGAGAAATATGATTTCAAGACGGAAATGAAAGACCCATCATCCTGAGTTTCCAAGAGCTCTTCGCCGTTGACTCGGAGAATGGCAAGACCCACCTGGAAGAGAACTTTTGGCCCTTCCAAGAAGAAAACATCCAAGACGCGGAAAGCAAAGACAAGAGGCATAGAATTGATATAGAGAGACAGGAACCAGGGCAATGAGACCACGGAGAGTTGAACGTCAGACTTGGTTAGATGCTCCCATAGAACCGGCATTGTTTTCTCAACCAATGATTCGAACACCTTTTGATCCAGAAGTGTGCCATACATGGTCGTTGAATAATAACCAGGTAAGAGACGGTCACATAGGACAGAGAGGAGGAAAAACGCCTGAGCTTCTGACATATATCTGTTCAAATTAGCACTCACTCTTGCACTTGAGGAATCAAACGTACATTAACAATGCAGCAACCACAATGTTCATGGCCTGGCAATACCCAATTTCTGCATTGGTCCAGCTGTATGCCGTCAGAACTCGTCTTAAGCGGCCGATACCCTCTTCACTCTGAAAGCCAGGATATTCTGGTAGACTGCGGTTCAAATCTTTCTCGATTTCGTCGATGGCAAGGGATTCCTGTCCTTCGAATTTGGCCAGTGTCTCCTGGTATAATTTGGGAGACCGCAGACGAAGGAAAAGAGAGCCAGATGTAAGCTCCCATATTTCTCCGCGCAAGCGATTGGGCAGACCGACTCTAATGAGCTTGTGGAAGGTTGGTTGGCGCACCAGCGTAGCATTACGGCCATTTTCTAGAGACAATTAGTTGGTGGTCCGCAGGCCAAAGCCAAGAGATAGATGTCCATACCTCTGAAATATTCGCCCCACAGTCTCATCTTACTGCGATCACGCAGTTTACGTGCATCGCCAGGATAGCGGAAAATCAAGCCCAGTCCCGCATCTGGAGGTTGACGAGCGTCGGCGTCAACTCCTTCCTGGCCCTTGGTCTTTGCACCTGACAGCAGGTATTCTGAGTAACAATCGTTGACGACAGTACGAAGGCTTTCAACCTCTTTCATTCCTTCCCGCAGACCTTTCTTCAATGTGTCGCAAAATCGTTCGCAAGCCTGTCTGCTACCGACAAGTTGCAAGATCAGGCGCTGGGGCGCAAATTTGGCTTCTTGTTGCTTGTTGAGCAGACCATTCCAAGTTGTGAGCGCCAAGGAGAAGACATGGCTGGCGCTATGGAGACGCTCGACTCGTCGGATACACGAAAGAGGAAGAATGAAACCATTGCCCGACGGACCAGTTCCATGAGTCTGGCCGGTCCAAGTATTTGAAGCACTTGCCGTAGCAGAGGAAACAAAGCTTGTCGGCTGGGTAGAAAAACAGATGAAGCGCTCACTCAGATGCAGGCGCCCTGTGTATCGATTTCCAGCTCGGTCAGCCTTGCGTGGGCCATCGCCTTGAGTCGCTGATGAGTTCGGAAGAGGCAGGACAAGATCAGCGGTAATCTCTTGGAGTGGGTTCTGGGAATCGGGGAGGCGGAATTGTTGGCGGAACAGCGAGGCCTTCGAGGGACTATGATCGGCCGTGGACAGGGCAGGAATGTTGAAGTTGGCGGGATCAATCAGGCTCTGGGCCTTCTGAACGAAGGATGTCCACTGTAGCATTGTGAGAAATAAACGAGGGGATTTGGATCAGATTGTCCTGAAGCTAGTATTTGATGATGTCGAGGTCGGAGCTGCAGCTAGGCACTTGTGCAGGAGATCGAGGTCCTGGCTAGGAATATGAAAGAAAGCCCATGTGTGGTTGTAATTGAAGCTTCAGTAGCATTGTACAAGTCAAGTTATCCTTCACGGAGGACTGAGCCTGCATAACAAGAGGGCCAGGACGGGTGATGTTGTCGGATCGACAAGAGGGGGAGGCCGTGATGACCGGCTTCACGTGACCAGCCCTATACATAGCTTGGCATATTCAGAATAAAGCGTTGGCAGTCCCGAGAACTAGAGGTTGAAGCTATCGGTGATCCTAGTTACATGTCGGTAGATCTTAGAGCTACAGTGGAGGGCTACGGGTGGCAGGGAGAGCATTTGAACATAAAAATTTGATTGATAAGATGATACAAGGAAAATCGCTGTACAAGTTTGATATAACAAAAGTAACTCAAAAACATGGTCATATGGTTGACCAGCACAAGAATTGAAAAGAAAGCCCGATTATGGGCGGTGGTCTCAAAAAGAATAATTCAAACCCGTCCAGACGGGTGTTGACCCTTGCTCAGGAGGGCCAAGTTACAGAACACCACATGAAATGGATTTAATTCTTGTCGAAGGATGCTCGGGTTTCAGATGGCTCTGTGTATTCGGGGAGCATCTCCTCGGACTGGCGGGATTCGGCCATGAGGCCCTGCTTTTCGCATGCTTCGCCTTGTTCCCAAGCAGCTTTGTGCTCGGGGGATTTGGTACCGCGGTAACGTTGCCAGAGGAAGACCACAGCCTGGCCAACCAGCATACCGACAGCGCTGGCGGTCAATCCAGCCAGGACGCCGAGGACAGCAGGAACAACGATGAAGTGGACAACGCGGGAGAAGGTGCGGGCAAAGGCACCGTGGTGAGGATGGTGGTGAGGACGACGCGGCCGGCCGGCATCAGAACCAAAGCCGTGGTGACCGTGGGGTCCGCCTGGACCAAACTCATCCAGTTGGAAGTCTTCTTCGCTGAAGGGTGGTGGAGGGAAGGGCATGCCGTCAGGGCCTTCTTCGTGGTGACCATGGGGACCATGAGGGCCCGGGTGTCCCATCATCTTGGACTCGTGCTTGCCGTGACAGCCCTTGCGACCAGCCTTGGCCATTCCCATAACACGGGTTTTAGCCCCATCTAACAAGCCACGAATGCGGGCAACCAGAAGTTCTTGCAGGCACTTTGCTTTGCCATGGCACTCCTTCCAAGAGATGCGGTCGGAGGCGGGTGTGGTCTTCTCGATCTCCGTCTTGGCGATAAACAGCTCGCCGTTGGGATCTTGGAGAACGGTAATCGCCACAGTATCAACCGGAACAGGGTGAGTCTCCAGGTCGAGGACGGTGAACCGAACATCCAGTAGTTCGTAGCCGAGCTCATCGGATGGAGCAGCCATCGGCATAACCTCTAGAGCATAGCCAACAGGCATGGGCTCGGAGTCTTCGCCCTCCTCGCTTTGTTGGATGGCATGAATGGGGCTTGGAGGAGTGGGAGGGAAGATTTGGCGGCCGTTGGCAAGCAGGCGGTTGTCTTCGACTGAGAAGTCCAACATCTATAGAGTTAGGTTGGTTAGTTTGTCCAACGTGGGATGAATGGAACCACCTAGGCAGACTTACCAGATGCGATGGTTTATCGTCAGCCCAGCTGACAGTGCCCTCCTTGGTTTCACGGAAAGGGCACTCGGTGCAAGGCAAATCAACAGCCGCATGATGAACATCCTCCAGGAGCATTGGGTGGACGTTCACGAATCCATCCTCGACGGATTCCATCTCGGGGACCACCAGCACAGCGCTGGCGCCTATCGCGGCAGCGCCCAGTAGAACAGAGCGGACAAACATGGTGAAAGCTTCTCAAAATGGATGTCTGAAGCAAGGCAAGAGAGCCAAAAGAATGATAGATATGTTGAGGGGGCGAGGAGATAAGTCTAGTCTCTTTTCGGCAGGCAGTGGAGAAGGTGACGCCAGCCTCTGCGTGGCGCGTGTTCCCATTGGGCGGTGAGTACACTTGCTGACTGTACACTGGCGCCATCAATGGAGTCCGCGCAACCCTCGATAAAAATAGTCGTCTGTATACCCGGGCAGATATATGCACGCAGAAACCAGATGATGTGTATAATATCCAGAAACATTGACATCCAGATACACAGGCCAATCATGAAACGACGGCAACAGCGTATATCATAACCTAGGATTCCGGCGTCAAACTGCCAGTCACAGTCAACAATAGACCCAGGATCAAATTCCATCAAACAGCGAGTGGGGCGACGTATATTATACCCTGGGCCACGGATATCCAGGTATAATGACACAAAGTTGCCCCCACAAACAACGATGGTGTCATGGCGTATATCATATCCAGGGCAAATGACCCGTGCCTGGGAACTTCAGGCGTCCAGGCACAGCTGCATCAAATGTATGCAAGTCACAAATCACAACAGTGACATAGTATATCAAACCTGGAGATTTGAGACATCCAGGTATATAGCCATGAGGTATAGAAGCAACAGGTAGACAAACCAAATATACACACAAGACACACTGGCAAGATATACAAGCATCGAAGCCATGAGGTATACATCCATCAGATATAACGGCATGGTATACAGGTATAGAAAAAAATCAGTCACGGACAACCATAGTGACTGCGTATATAATATAACCAGGTATGAAAGTATCCAGGTACACGTTCAACAGAATAATATGTACTGACTCGGACACAAATCGAACAGGACACAAACAAGTACTCTGACAATGGGACCTTGTTTGAAAACGAACAAAAAAAAGAACAAAACAAAACAACAAGAAACTCAAAACAGAGTAATCAAACAGCACCCCGAAGGGTGAGCAAACCGATATATGAAGAAACGAACAAGAAACGCACAGATACACCGACATGGACTCAAAACACACAACACACAACACACAAGGTGCGATGTGCTCTCCAAGGAGGGGTGGGGCGACCAAGACTCGATTGAAATCGAGCTTGCGCCCAAAACGCCCTCCTGGCTGCCAGAGTTGACAGAAGTCCCTATTGTCGAATGCGTATGAACGCCCTCGTCGCTGTGAGGGGTGCAACAAACAAGACACGGACAAATACACCGACATAGACTCGAACCACTAGGGTACACAAGCCCTTTACAGGATACTTGTATGGTGCCACAGGGTGAATTCCAAGGAGAGGGAGGGAGATTCTCAGAAGCGAGCTTGCTCCCCGAAGGGCCCTCCTGGCTGAGTGAACAGAAATCTCTGTTGCCGAATGCGTATGAGCGTCCTCGTTGTTGCGAGGAATGCACTGCAGGAGCAGATGCATGGAGGTTGACGCAGCAGCCTGAAGATGAGGGGGGACGATCTCAATCCACAAAGGCGCTTTGCCAGGGTTGTTGGCGCAGTGACCCGGGACAAGGGGGGACGATCCTGTCCAGCGGGGACTTTGCCGATGTGTTGTTGAATATCCGATGACAAGTCGAGGACCGGGAGTTATCGCGTTTGCTCGCTTGCCATCTTCCCGAGGAAACAAAATTCGTCCTTCCTCCGCACCACACCACCACAAAACTTCATCAGTGCTTAACCCTGTGTCCCACGATGATCTGCGAGCCACCTAGTCACCCAGAAGTCAATTTTTTCCAGCCACGGCCATTCGCGAAAACGACCGTAGCGTAGGTAGTCAAGATGACGGATGTACTGCCTCTCGTAGCCCTTCCACTGGGTAGAGTACACAACGTACTCAATTAAGACCAGCAGGGCCAGGATGAGAAGCAGACGGCTGGGGTAGTGACGCTGAACGAACCCCATGGATACGAGCATTGCTCTTGAAATCGGGGTAACGTTCGGCGCCAAGGAGAACACCAGGCCAAGGGCCTTGAGACGGGTCTCCTGCCAAATGGCCTGCATGACTGTGAGGATGAACTTCACAAAAACCGGAAACAAAGGAATCAACACAGCCATCAGGATCATGACGCTCACCAACGAGTACCCGCTGACCTTGACAATCACGTAATAGGCCGTCGACAGGAACCAGAAAAGCAGAGACATCAATTGTCTGATACCCCCCGAAAAAGCGGCCTTCGGAGAGTCGACTTCAGCCACAGCGTGGTCAGGAACGGTTGGGGCCGAAACTGGGGTTTCAAGCCCAGAATCAACCATGTGAGGACAGTTCACTTGTTCCGCTCGCAGCTGCTCGACTCGAGAGCCCTTGGTCTTCCGAGGGTTAACGTGGGCATCCTGCAATCCGAAGCGTCCTGGAACCACCGCACTGGCTCTGACACTTGAAATCGGATTGACTGGCTGAGCCTGACGCAGACGAGCTGAGTGAGCCTGAGCCCAACGAATCTCCGAGAGGTCCTTAGCAATTCTGCTATGTTGAGAGGACTGATTTCGTGGGACAGGGACATCAAAAGCGTCTGGGTCAAGCACCGAGTAAGCCTTATACACCGGGTAGGTGCGCGGGCCGGGACCTTGGATTCGAGGGCGAGGGGCGCGAGGCCGCTCACTCTCAGCTTCCTTGGCTATCGCTTGCTCAGTCAAAACTGAAGCGATCACGGGCTGCTCAATGATAGGAGCTGGCACCACAATTGGGTCAGTTGACGCAGCCATAGTGAGATTAACCTGAGCTGGAGCTGAGCCAAAGATAGCTGAGAAGCTCACAACTGTCGGCATAGTCCACGCTGGCGTTGTCGGAATGGGGGCACGTACACGGGACTTCACTGCCTTAACCCAGCGTTTTCTCGCATTAAGGTAACGAGGGCGACTTAAGGGGATGGCCAGCTTGACCCGCTTGACGTGCAGATTTCCATCCCATGACTTTGCTGAACGATTATCGGGTTCCCAAAATCCATGCACCTGCCGACTCCGCTTCCTCTCCGGGGCGCTGAGTGCGCTTGCCGCAGGATCCAAGACTCCGTTCCATGCGATATGGGAACTTGGAGGGAGGAGGTCAAGGTTGGTTGGAGGGGCGTCGGTCATGGTAACATCAACAATGGGAACTTCACTCGGTTGGTGAAATTGTGTGGTGGCGGGTGCATCGGCGAACGATCTAGCACCAGAATCATGAATCATGAAGCGTTGTCGCTGTTCCTCATGTTCGAGGGCTCCAGCGATACTGGCAAGTACATCATCGGGGAGAATCCCCAAGCCTGAGCCTGAGCCAGCGGCCATGTCGACTGGAGCATTGGTGATCTCCGTGTTGACTGGCATGACATTCTCTGGGGCGTCGGACATGTGGACCTCCCGTAGATGCAAACCTAGCTCGTATTCCTCATTGTAGGGGATACCACGCTCGTCATACCAGTCCGTTCTTTCAAAAGCGTCCACTGCTGCAAGGAGTTGATAAGATAAAGAATCAACACTCGACTCAGAAGATGGCGCTGGTGATCCAAGAAACTGTGGCTGAATGTCGGCTGCTAGGCTCATGGTTGCTTCATTCTTCAAGATTGCGGGCTGGGCCGCGCAGGGGTTGTTGTTGTCGATAACAGGCTGGGCTGCAAAGAGAGGGTTGATGGTGGTAGGCTGAGCTGCAGAGAAGTTGGGGTTGGCAGGGAGATTCAGGTCTTGGATACTGAATGCTGGCGATACATTAGGGCGGCCCTGTTGGCGAGAGGAGTTGGGAACGGCGACTTCGCCTCGTGGGTAAGGGTTGGTCATTGTCCGCTCGAAACCATTGATTTTATCCGAAAGGACAGAAATCATCTCGTCTAAGTGAGAAACCGCATCTGTCATCCGGAGAAAATTGTCGGATCGGCGGTTCTCGGTTTCTTTCATTGCATCGTGCAATTGTCTCCAGTCTTGTTTCTCTGCCTTGACGAGCATTTTGTGATTCAGAAGATCTGTGTTGGCATCTTCTATACCTCGCTCCAGCTCCACAATGCGGGATACCATGGCAAGCACTTGCTGGTTGTATGAGTCCGTTCGTTCTTGAGCAAGAACGCTGATTCTAGCATTTTGTGCATTGGTTTCAGCAAGTCGCATCTCTAGTAAGGAGATATGCTCCTCGCGGGCCTCGGTGTTGGCCAATTGTTGGGAAACGTTCGCCCGGAGGTGCTTGGCGGTGCTGGTGCTCTCTTCGACAAATTGTTGCTGGTGATCGATGGCTGACTCGGCTTCACGAAGCTGGGCCGCCTGGGCTGCAATCTGTCGCTGGAGCTGGTAGGATTTAGCCTCTACATCCTTCATAGACAAAGCGGCCTGGGTGAGTGCTTGTTGGAGTCTTACCTGGTTGGGGGATTCTGTCTGAAGAGCCGTATGTACCAGTGGGCTCTGGTTCACTCCACTCCAGTGCGGAGGAGTTTGGCTTGGGGCTGAGGGGGAGGAGTGGAAAGGGTTTGGAGCGAAGAAGGCTTGGTCGGTCAGGGCCGGGTCGATGGGAATGCCATCTTCCCTGACCTTGCTGCGGGGAACACGCTTGCCCATTCTTGCGGCTTGAAATAAGGAAGGGGGAAATATTGTATGAAAGACGATTATGAGATGGGAGAGAGGACTTTCTGTCGCGCGGATGCTGGGCAACCCGCGTGGACAGTATGAGGTTGTTGTGGTCTCGAGACTTCTCAGTATCAGATCAATACAAGGAGATTTTTGCGGCAAAGCCAACACTGTCTAAAAAAGAAAGACGGATGGGGAGGCTTGATTCACGATAGCAAGACAGCAAATGTTTCGGCTTCGAAGCTGGCTCAGTAAAAAATCAAAAAAAGAAAGAAAGCAAGCTAAGAAGAGAGGTAAACAAGTGTCGTGAGGAGAGGAGAAGGGAAGAAAGAATAGTGGGCAAAATGCGAAGAAATAAGTAGCCCTCGACCACTTTGGGACAGAACGCAGGTCATGCTCGCGGCGCCTACAATCAAAAAGCCCCCTCAATGTCTTTGTTCGACAACCCTGTCTATTGTCTAAGAAAACAATACTCATTAATCACAACAACTTGTGAACAAAGACATGAGACAACAGCCTTTAAATGGCTCTTTACATAATGGCTGGCATTTTTGTGCCTTGATACCCCTACTTTATGTAGACGGAACAGACAGTATTCATTTAAGATACCATTCAAGATGCCTGTATTGAACTGTTGTTCCGCCATGTAGCCAGCCAGGCAAGTCCCCATCTACATGATGCTCTAGCATGGCTGTTTCAAGATAATCACAAACGTCTCTCATTGGACTGGGGACTTGCAGTCTAGAATAACGTTCGAATAGAGTCGAGTGTGGAGGTCGGGTGGATGGATCTGCAGTACCCGTCTTGGCGTGACAGGCCGGCATGCCGAGCCGTATAAACTCTCCGATCTTTATCTCCGGCTCTACGTCATGGTCTCTTGCACATCTACAGCATGGGACTTTCTCTCATTTCAAAATGCCATGGGGGTGGAGATGTTTGGGTGGGTGATGATTTAGGCTACTTGGCCTGGTCCCCTTCGAAATCGCTGTCAAAACCGCCCACCGCCACAACAGACCGGAAATCCGCCAAGCTGCTACCCCTCTATACTAAGCCTTCCATCGCTAACCGAGTTTGAAATTTATCCAGTTTCCCCGTTTATCTACAAGCAGGGCGCCCCGGACTGGCATGTCTTCCGCCGCGATCGCAATACGAGAGACTTAGAGGACTATACCAGATGTGGCACACTAGCTGGGACCCAAGCAAGTCTAGCTTGCAAGCGCATCTTAGGCGCCCCTCAGGCGCTTCTTTATTTTCATTGTGTACAAAGTTTCATCTCTACTTGGACAAGCTCTGTTAATTGTCATGGACAAAGAAAGCAAAGGAGCGGCGTCAAGGGCATCCCCAACGCATTGTGCAGCAGACAAGAATGTAGAGGCATTCTGAAGACTTAATTCTTCATGGCGTCTTGCTACTTTTACTGCAGCTAGCTGTGATTATCCGTTCGAGTGCCCTTACAGCTGTGCTCCGTGTCCCGCGAGCAGACGCCAAGCCTGTCGAGAATCTCGTCTTGAAAAGCCGGGGTGACATCCCCAGGGATCTAGCCAGAGAGTCATTAAGGCTGCACATGCAAGCACACAAGGTCTGTATGTCCCAAGCGTGTCTCCTGGTAGATAGCATCAAGCAGACTCTGAAAGCCATGGTACAATACACATATCTTGAGAATGAGCTATTTAGCAGAACGTCGCTTGAGCTACCTCGCTCTATGGCACATGAATGGTATCATTACAGTATCAAACCACCTATTTCAGTTACCATGCCTGTATCCGAGTCAGTTGTTGCTTGGAAATCCAACTCATACTCCTGCTAACCAGAAAGGTCGACAGGAAGAACTAAATACCGAGTGCATGTAATCGGTGTATTGCTTCATTTAGAGTATATCATCTGACGTGAAATTGGCAGACCAGTTATGGCACAAGAAGCCGCTGCTCAATTGTATCAGTCCATTGCTCTATCAAATGTGAAGGTCCAGATCCTGAGACCATGAAAAAGTCTGATATGTCTACAGGAAACTATTTGGAAGTGCAGCCAAAGTTTTGCATTTAAAATCAAGTTCATTATCTGCATCTGTTGTAAAGATTCCACTACTCTAGCTTCCTTGTGGTATGAGAAGATTCAGAGGGCGGGATACGATCTTGTATCCAAACCTGGATCAGCCCAGCCTAGACGTAAAATCCAGAGACGACAGTTCCCGATGTACGCTCTATATCCCAGCCATTTTTTTTGCCTTTTGTTTTAAGTGAAATCAATTGGGCCTTTGGGCGTTGTGTTCGAAACCGTTATCACCGCATCGAAAGGTCATGCCATGTCTTCGACGGCACGGTCGTTGCTATGGACCAAATCAAACCAAACCATTGGACGGCAAGATAGATCATCGCTCTTGAAACAGCGGCCCTACTCAATAACGCAAGTGCACTTCGCTATCGGGCCTTTTGCAAGAGCCCTAGAAGAGGCTTAGCACAGCCAGGGTCACTCTTTGTATATTCGCTACCTGTCCTCGCTTTTATGCTATCTCTTCTTGCAGATCATGCTTGTTCCGGTGTGTAAATCTCTCAATCAACGGTCTGGTGATTAAGAAGAGATCGTTTATAATGGTCGCTTCGTAGTCGGCGTGCCTTATAGCTCTGATTGCACGTTCGCAGGCAAGCAAAATATGTCACCGGTGGGGGTGCAGCCTGTATCCCGGCTTGGATAGCAGCTGGTGAGAAGATTGATAATGTCAGACAGTACTGCTGGGGTGTAACTTGACTTGACTTCGTGGAATCTGCTGGCTTCTGTAGATCAGCAATCAGCTGAGAATAGGATATTGAGACCGGAGATGCTGGAGGCGTCATTGCATCCAGAGGAGAAATGCTGACTCAATGGAAAGTCGAAGGCTGATCAAGTAGAACGACTCGGTTGCATTATCTCTCCTTTATGAGAGCCTAGTCCGCGCTTGGGTGACTGCTATGGCCTGTGGCAAGTCATTGACTTGGTTAAAGAGTATGAGGAAGAGACATAAGGGTGGCTGATCACACAAGAATGCCTACTTAATACGTTCCCAGTCGATAGAAGGACAGAGGATATTTTTGTATTATTGAGATTGAAAATGTATTGCTGCTATTTTCCTGCTATAGACAATTACAAATCCCTATCGATGGACGTACCAGCAAGTCTTTAGTGGTCTTCTTATTAGAATATATACCTCAGGTCGAGAGACAGCCTGCACTTGTGATTAGGTACAGAGATGGATGTACAAGCTTTGCATCAATCAGACTTTGCTCTTAAATTCAAGCACACCGCAAATTCATATATGAGTGCCGCTATCAAATATTTGCAAGCCATTGTGGGTTCCAAAAGCAAGTTCAAAGGGCCCCAATCTATGATCTTATAATATTCCCTTGCACACATTCAAAGCTTAGACCCCTTCTTACCCGTAACATTGGGCACCTCATCACCGGAAAGCAAGAAGTCGGGGTAAGACAGCTTACCACCAGAAGCACCACCTGCTGACATGCGCCAGTTTGCACCATCGACTGAAGGAATTAGCACGTGATCCCGAGGATGATCGATTGCAATCTGATAAACTCACCAACGAGTGTCTGTCCAGTAACGTAGCTTCCAGTGTCCGAGAAGAGATAGACAGTAGCGTCGGCGATGTCGCGGACATGACCGAAGCGACCGAGTGGCTGAGCCTTGGTGTAGGCTTCCATGGCATCTGATGGGAGGAGACGTTCCAGACCCTAAAAAGAACGGTTAATTGAAGGACTTGAAAATAGAGGATATGCTTGATTCACCTCTGTTTGTGCAATAGGTCCGGGTGCGATAATGTTAGAGGTCATGCCACGAGGACCATACTCGATAGCGATGCTGTGGGACAGGGCGTCAATGCCGGCCTTGGCGACTGACACGTGGGTCTGGAAAGGCATGCCCCGGTAGTGGATGGTAGCGCTGACGAAAATGATTCTTCCACCGGTGCCAATTGGTGAGGGCTTGACTGGAGGGCCGTTAGCAACAAGACTCGAGAAATGCAAGCCCATTGGTGTAACAATTCACTCACGAGACTTGGAGTCCATTCTGTGCTTGTTTCCTGACTCCTTCAGGTAGGGCAATGTAGCCTTAAGAGTGTTGTAAGATCCCAAGACATCAATATCCATGACGGACTTGAAAGCGTTGGCTGATAGTTGCTCGATGGAGGCGAGGAAGTTGCCCGCCGCTCCAGCGCTGCAGAATGTTATTAGCATGAGAATCGAAAAAGCGCCCCATGGTAGATGTCGTACATGACAAAATCAATAGCTCCAAGATCCTGAACACAGCGCTCGACTGCTTTTTGCAAGTCGTCGAGCTTGCGCACGTCCACAGAGCCAATGCCGATAACCTTGGCACCGGGCCGGGAAGTCGCAATATCCTTCGCGACACGCTCGGTCTTTTCTACATTGCGACCGATGATGCAGGCGTTGGCACCGAGATGGACTAACGCCCGAACCTGGGCGCTACAGATGGTGCCGGCGCCACCGGTGCAGAACACCACCTTGTTTGCTGCGTCGGTTAGCGTGGCTCTGCTGGAACAGGGGTCTCGACTACCCACCGAAGATTCCATCCTTCCAGGAGTTGCTCAGGTATTCTTCTTTAGAGAGCGGCATTGTGAACGTTGGAGATGATAGATGTCAGAATGTGGGGAGAGCAGCGAATATAAAGGAGGTTCCTGATACTCGCCTTTTCCCCACAGTTGGACCTCGGCTTGTCGGAGTCAAGTTGCGCCCGGATGGATTAGTGATACACCAAATCCGGGGATATTATTTATATGTATATGTTGTGCATAGTGTCAGAGTCAGCAGCGATCAAATCATGCTGAAATAATTGATTTATGTCTCAGGACTGGCAGGTTTCACGTAAATATGTAGAGTGTACACCGTAGTCCGTAGATCTGCATAGACTCTCCGAAACCAACATCTTTTCGCTATAAAATCAAAGACAAAATAGACAATCGACCTTACTCATCCTATACAAAACCCTTCGAACTATACCAAAAACGCCGAATTCCCTCACAGCAGGATGAAGAACATCGCGACGCTGATTGGCTGGCGCGTAAGCTGACCGCGACGTCACCGAAAAATAACTTCCGTCCTTTTCTCGACACTCCGAATCCCCTCAGCAATCCCCCGCTGTCATCCCCAGTGACAACTTTGATTGAATTCACATCATGGCGTGCCCTATCAGCGTCACCAAGTTCGTCGGAACCGTCTCCCTCGGTCTGCTTACCGTACGTCAACGACCAACCATACAACCAAATTCCCAAAGCTAACAACCACAGGGCCTCTCCTACTCAACCTCCTCAATCACAATCCCAGCCCTCCAACTCCTCCCAACAGCAACAAGCGCCGCAGCCTCCCTAAACGAAGTCAAGCGCCTAAGCCGCCGATACGCCCTACGCCTCTCCTTTCTAGCAAACAGCTGCTTTTGCTTCGCATGGTGCCTCTCATCACCACGCCGCCGACACCCATACATGATCTGGCTATGCACCTTCTCCACTATCGCCGCCCATGGCCTTGATTTCTGGTTCAACCGCCACTTGGGCTTCAAGAACTGGGTCTCCGCTGTCATCCGCGACGTCTCGCATTTCTCATTGGTCCGCGACTCGGCCACCAAAAAGGACGAGGATCTTGTCGTTGTCGAGGCTGAGAGTGATGTGAATGGCGAGACTGTCCAGCGGGAGATGGAGCGTGAGCGCCGCTTGCACCGGGCGCGCGCTTGGTTGTCTGGTATTGCGCTTTCAATTGGTATTGTTGGGCTTTGGGGAGACCGAAAGTAAGATGTGTCTGACATCTTGAGGTCTTTTTTTGTCATAATATTATAGGGTTTCTCTTCGGATGGAGATACACTGGTTGTTGTCTCCGTGCCTATTTTTTGTCTAATTTTTTGGAGTCGGGGGGGGGGATATCATTCATATGGGTTTGACGAAAGGAATGGATGTCTTTCATGTATCCTTCGCGGTCTCATAACTTTCCATGTCTTTTTGTGTGCTCCAATTTCCTGTACATGATGAAATCATCCACTCTAAATCATTGATATATCCCAAACCAGTGCTGGTGATGACATGATGGGGTCTGCTGTAGACTCAGCTCCCGTAAATTCGGAATGCCCGAGGAGCCAATCGAGTTATCCAAAGTGAAGCTTAGAAGTATGGGGATGTGGCGGTGGGGGTGGGGGTGGATCGGATCGACACCCCAACCTTGGAGTTCCGGAGTTATAAAAGAGAAAGAGTACAGTATTTCTATCCTCTCTACTCCATGAATCAACACCCCAGATCAAAACTGTCGCCATGCACACCCAACTCCTCCTCCTCCTCCTCCTTCTCCTCCTCCCCCCCCTCCTACTAACAATCCAAATCCTTCTCCGAATAACCAAATCCCTCACATCCCCTCTCAAGAACATCCCGGGACCATTCTGGGCCCGCTTCAGCAACCTCTGGTACTTCAACCGTCTTCGCCATGGCCAATTCGAGCATGACAATATCAAGCTGCACAAGCAATACGGTCCGATTGTGAGGATTGGTCCGAATCACTACAGTATCAGTGATCAAGCTTCCATCAAGACCGTCTACGGTACTGGCTCTAAGTTTGCCAAATCTGCTTGGTATGATGGGTGGAAACATCCTGCTCAATGGACTGTTTTTGCGGATAGGGATATCAAGAGACATGGTATGCTTTCCATTCGTTTTGCTCCTTCGGGTAGTCTTGGATATGCTGGCTGACGACTATGTTTGATGTAATTGTAGCCGATACCAGAAAACGTTTCACTAGTTTATACTCCATGAGCTCGTTGGTAAATTACGAGCCATTCGTAGATCACTGCGCAGAACTATTCAGGAATCGTTTGAACGAGTTCGCTGATAACGGGGAGACACTCAATTTGGGCCATTGGTTCCAATGCTATGCCTTCGATGTCATCGGAAACATCACATTCGGAGAACGATTCGGTTAGTAATGCACCGTCCAACTTCGCCATAGAACATACTAACCAAAAACAGGATTCCTAGACCGAGGCCACGACATCGACGGCACAATCGCAGCTCTCCAAAAAGTAGTGATGTACAGCACCATAGTGGGAGTCTTCCCAGAATGGCACCCACGCCTCTTCAAGCCCCTAAGCAAATTTAAATGGTCTGGTGCCGGCGGCCGCGCATACATCAGCAACTTCGTGGAGGACAAAATCAGTGCCCACGAACAAAAATCCAAGTCCCAAATCGCAGACCCAGAGAACAATGAAGCCCAATACGAACAACCGCAAGACTTCGTCGACAAACTCATGCAAGCCCGCCAGAAAGATCCCGAGAAAGTAACGGACTATCACCTCTTTATCATGGGCCAGTCCAACGTGACAGCAGGGAGTGACACCACAGCTATAAGTTTATCGACGATAATGTGGCATTTGATGCATTACCCAAACGTTTTTCAAAAACTCCGGCAGGAGATCGACGATTCCACTGCCCCGGGATTGTGCCGTTCGCCGATTACCTTTAAGGAAAGTCAAGAAATGCCCTATTTCCAGGCTGTTATGAAAGAGGCGCTACGGATGCATGCTGCGACTGGTCTTCCCATGTGGAGGACTGTTCCTGATGGAGGGGCGGAGATTGGGGGTCGGTTCTTCCCTGGTGGGAGCGTTATTGGGGTTAATACTTGGGTTGCGCATTATGATGAGACTGTCTTTGTTGATGCTGGGGTCTTTAGGCCTGAGAGGTGGATTGAGGCTGAGAGTGAGCCTGAGAGGTTGAGGGTTATGAATCAGATGTACATGCCGGTGAGTATTTTCCATGCTGAGGGTGTGGAATTGGCAATTGATCGGTTGGCTGACTCTTTTTTAATTTTAGTTTGGTCTTGGTTCGAGGACTTGTCTTGGGAAGCATATCTCGATTTTGGAGATGTCGAAGCTTATTCCGAGACTTGTGCAGGAGTTTGATTTTACCCCGTTGAGGAAGACGTGGAAGACGGAGAACTTTTGGTTTGTTAAGCCTGTTGATTTTGAAGTCCGGGTAACGCGGAGGGCAGTATGCACTTTTATGAATAAATGATATGAGATTCAATATTGTAAACAGCTATCATCAGACCATCCCCAGATTCATCCTGCGATATTCCATGATCAATTCATTGACATCTCCCATATCCGTATGATCATATCGTGATGCGTCGTGTGTATATTCATCTTCAGTCTGGTCATCGTCCGCCGCCGAAATGATCTTGGCAGATTTAATCCGCGCCAGATGCCAAAATTCTGATGCGTGGCGGAGAAATCCAATGAGTCTCCATATGTTCTCTGGTGTCTCAGGGATGTCGCTGTCTTCTGGTATTCTTTTGTCCCAGATTCGTCTCCAATTTTCAAGACCTGTCTGCACCGGAGCCAAGGTCGTCTCGGAAATGAGAGAGTTCTGTAGATGGAACATGAGAGAATGTATTGCTTGAACCATTGCGAACAGGTTCAAAGTCCCAATATTAGAGTATTCTTCAACCAAGCTGTCATCAATTTCAGCATGGCAGATCTGTCGCACAACTGATACGATTGACAGTCTATTTCTCCAAAACCGAGTCTTAGTCCATTCTTCGAAATGGGATAGGCATCCGGCCGCTGATTCAGCCTGGAAGCATGCCTCGGGGCATGAGACACCCATTTTCAATTCGGATACCATAATTCGAGGGGGTGAGTTGTGTAATATCACAAGTGCTGCATCGATAAGGAAGATGAATGTGATTGTCCTTGTATAATTAGTACCCCGTTGCTTTTTCTGTAATTGAGAATTGGATTCGTTCTACCTCATCATTTCCTCCTCTTCTGCAAATTGTTGCCACCACTCCTGCAACCTATCATGGACTTTCAGACGTTTATGGGAAGCATGCCCAATTCCGATATGCCTTGCGAGCTATTTCATAGTCGAATTAGCAAAAAGGAATAGCCTCATATGCAATTCTTAGCTCACAGTCACCATCGACGCATGACGATACCGCCTGATCCTTGCTTGTGATTCCCCAGGGCCTTCTCGTTTTTGCAGCGAGCAAACTAGATATCCAGCCTGGAGACTCTGCAGTCTTTCCTTATTCCACACCTGATCATTGCTTCTAGGTGAAGGATGATTCCGGAAGCACTCATGCAAGAAGATGAGTTCCTCTACGCTATCAAACCACTTTCTAGCCGCCTTGGCGTCTTCTTGATAAGGAGATAGACAAGCCCCAATAACTACCATCACCGAGAGTAATGCAGGTATCGCGGTGTGTAGATTGAAAAGCGGCTTGTGGATAATAGGGCAATTTGGGTACCAGAGAGACCAGAAATATTCCAGAAAACGACGGATATTTGGCGTTGAGAAGAATATTTGGCACTGGTCGTGGGCTTCAGATGACCAGTCAAATGTGATCACGTCGTTGTTCCGTTTGTGGCAGATGATATTTTGCAGGTTTCGTAGTAGCTCTAGGGACTTCGAGACTAAAGGATCAGACAATGGTAGTGGGGCTCTTCCCTGTTGTGCTTTGGAGGCTTGTCGCCCTGTTGAGGTAGCTTTATCCTCGTAAGCATTTGCAACCAAATTCTGTCTCCATCGGAACGATTCAGGGTCTGTAAATGTGGACATTCCCATTGAGCTTGTGAAGTATGCAAGATGCTCTAGTCTTTCGGCTTGGATGATATCCGAGGTTATCTGAGAAGAGAAGAGAAGGTCCAGAGTCGAGAAATCGAGAGGTGATGGCATGTTTTGCAATAACTGCGTCGGTTCAAGAGAAGGTTCAGGGAAAGATGGAGTGTCATTTGTATGGTACGAGACACTGTTCTCGTTCTGGCTTTCAGGTTCCAACGAATGGTCACCGGGGATTGTTGAAAGGTTGAACAGAGGAATTGTAGAGCCGAGGACCTTGGTATCATCCGTAATTGGTAATGCGGCATTTCCATTTAAGTCTGTTGCAAGACAAACTCGTTTGGGCTGGTGTATCTCATTTGGATTCACATATTCCTGATGCTCGGGGTGGCTCTGGGCCTTGAAGGAGTCACGAGACCTGCAAGTCCGCTCATGCCGGCGTAGTGCATCACTGAATTCGGATGTGAGCTCATCAATTACTCTATCGAGCCATGACTTCTTACTTACCTGCGTTTGAAAGAGTTGCCACATGTACAAACATGGGGTCGGGCGTTGTCGTCTAGAACATCTTAACACTTGGACATTGTCTGGATGGAGACACTTACGAGATGCCGAGTGACGCTTCAAATGCTCAGGTCGGCTAAACGTCGTAAAGCATACCTCGCACGACCATTCATCCATGCTTAGAAATGAGGCTTGACAAGGTCAAGTTGAATTGCAGATCAACTCGGGTAAAGTGGCGCCGAAGTGCGGGGGGGGAGCCAAGCAAGTACTGCAGAGTTCGGGCTGATATACTTCATAGTTGTATTTGATCTATTCACTTATGATGGATTGGATTGTGTTCTACTAGATGCTAGTATGCTGGTCGCATCACACGCTAAAACCAACCGTCTCTCCTACCTGCCTAATTTGATCATTAATATCGCTTCAATACAAGCGACCAAGACCCTGAAATGAGCTCTGTGTCTAAGCCAATGAACAAAGAGGCGAAATTAATTAATTCCACGCTAAGGATGGCAGCGGATCCGTCGGAAATGAGGCCCTTGGCGCCAGTTAAATAAGAGCGAAAGGAACGTCACTTTTGGTTTCGATGTGAATAGTCTACTAAATAAACCCAACCATGGTTAACTTCACTCTCGTTAACGGCCAAGTCTATACGCCAGGTCTGGCAATTATTGATGCCCCACAGCCCAACACGCCTCTCGGCGGAGGTAAGTCAGTCCACCAAAGCCCATTGCCTCCTGAACTAACCAGATATCTAGACAACCTCCAAATCGCAATCGACGTGTCAGGAAACGGCAAACTCCCATGGCCACCATCTACCGACAACGACTCAGCAACCCAATTCCACGACATCAGATTCTTCTTAACTTCGGAGTCACTCTCCCACAACTTCACCATCTCAAATGGCACAACGCCATCGACTAACACAAGCTACGTTGGACCGGTATTAGACCTCGAGCCATCATCGACTGTCAAACACGTAAATTGGATCTGGCCCAAGTGTCTCGTCGGCGATGGCTCTGGATCAAAAAGCAATTCAGATCGCGGCGCATACAACATCTCCATGCACCAGTCTTTCCGCTGGAACGGAACTGACTATTACACCGTCTTCCAACTGCCCATTTCTGTTACAAACAGTATCTCTGAGAGTGATGAGCGAGTTGATTGCGCTTTACTAGAAAATGAACTGCTGAGCGTGGCGGAGGTAGATGAGAGTTCGGATTCCTTGCCTGGGCAGCCATGGATTGAGGGAGTGAGTACGACGGAGTCGAGTGCATCGCCCTCACAGACGGGTATGGGCATTCGCTCTCATGCGGGATCTAGGAGGATGGCTGGAATTGCGATTGCGGCGACTGCGGTTTTGCATTTCTTGTGTTAAGGAGTGAGCGGTTCCCGGATACCATCCCTTGTATACTATTAATTTATTGTCCTGAACTTAATATGAAGACCCTTTTCCTTAGAACAGCCATTTATTTGCGCGAGATTGTCGCAACTGCTTCATGGGTACTTTGGATCAGGCTGAGCCTTCTAGAACTTAACTCTTTATCATTGACTTACGCTGATCTCTCTTGGTCAGGAACGTAGATTGAGCATGCAACCTTGCTTGAAGTATGTCCCCTGGTGTTGTATTACAACCCCTTGATTCACTACCTGTCTTTCCCAGAAATGCCCCGACCTCAACTACGTCAAGCAGACATGTCTCTCAAAATCTCCAATTCATCATGTCAAAAAGATTCAACAACGGTACTTTACCAGCAAACCCGAACCAACTATACGAACCAACTCCTAAGCCCCGATGACGCTCCTCTCAACCCATAGACGCCCCCTCACAAGAAGAGCCCTCCGAGCCCGCCTTACCCGAGCCCTGATAATTCTCTTCATAATATGGAACTTAACAGAACTCCACCTAATCCAACACCGAATCAACACACCCCAAAACAATAAACCCCACCACAAACAATACTCTAAAGCCAAAACCCCAACCAAACCAAAAGAACGAATATACATAGCAAGCGTGAACTGGAACAATGAAGCAATCCTCCGCAGCCACTGGTCCCGCACCCTCCTAGACTTATCCTCTCAACTAGGTCCAGAGAACATATTCATCAGCATATACGAAAGCGGCAGCTACGATAATACAAAAGGCGCATTGCGCGACCTAGACTGGGAACTAGAGCGGCTACGCGTTCCGCGGAATATCACACTGTCACATATTACTCATGAAGATGAGATGGCAGCGCCTGCGCGTGGTGAGGGTTGGGTGAGGACGACGGCTGGCGGTGCGAGGAAGCTTAGACGGGTCCCTTATCTTGCTAGAGTGAGGAATTTGGGTTTGTTACCTTTGTATGATCTTGCGCGGCAGGGGATTACGTTTGATAAGATTTTGTTTTTGAACGATGTCGTTTTTGAGGTGACTTTGCTACTCGGTTCCAATGCTCTACGTTTGGATGTATGCTGACTATTGATTCTATCAGCCCAGTGATGTTTTCGAACTTCTTAATACTAATGACGGTGAATATGGCGCAGCCTGCTCATTGGATTTCTCCAAGCCGCCGAATTTTTATGATACTTTTGCGTTGCGGGATATCAGGGGCCATGAGGCTGTCATGTCTACTTGGCCTTATTTCCGGACTGTGGAGTCGCGATATGCGATGAAAAGTCTATCTCCGGTTCCAGTTGCTAGTTGCTGGAATGGTATGGGTATGTATCGCCATATTCAAGAGATATGTTATCTGCACAGACTAACTAGAAGATAGTGGCAATGCCCGCAGGTCCCTTCCTAGCCACATCACCACTTCGATTCCGAGGAATCCCGGATTCACTGGCAGAATATCATCTTGAAGGCTCTGAATGCTGTCTCATCCATGCTGATAACCCTCTTTCCGAGGAGAAGGGTGTATACCTCAACCCTCGGGTTCGGGTTGGCTATACCGGCCAAGCATACGCAGCCGTGAAGCCAATATCAAATTGGCTGACTGCAAAGAGGATTCTGCAGGGATTATGGGTTAATCGAGTACGCCGGTGGAGTATTGCTTTTTGGGTGAAAGAAGAAGTTGTTCGACGGCGGGTGGATAGTTGGAAAGCTCTCGATCCTAAGAACGACGAACCCGGGCAGCTCTGTATCATCGATGAGATGCAGATTCTGCATCGGTATGGATGGGCTCATGTATGATAATTAACAGATTCATGCATATTGTTTATAATGTTCAGCAACTCCTTGTAAGCCATTGTTCGGCCCTTTGCTTATTCAGCCTTCGTGGTCTAGTTGGTTATGACGTCGGTCTCATATCCTTTCTTATGACATTCTTGGTAACAAGATTGACATCCGAAGGTCTCCAGTTCGAACCTGGACGAGGGCATTGTTTTTTTGGCGCTGTGGATATGCGTTGTGGGTTAATTGGCTTGTTAGTGCGAGGGAAGGGTGGGGATGTTTTTTTTTACTGGGTCACCGGAACAGTAGGTAGGAAGGGGTGTATAGAGTATGGGGGCAGGTTATTCGATTAATATTACTACGTTTCATATAATTTGGGGCAGTATGTTCATGGGTTGCCCTTTGTATGTAGATGCCTCTGTCCGTAGACAGGAATCCATCCTTTTTTGTAACCTTCTGCTTTCCCCGAGAAATATATACCCTCAGACAGACTATGGTATAAACCAAGAGTGTCTACCCCCAACTCAAACAGCACTCTTCCCCGATTTCCCTTCATCCAAAGACTCAACCTCAGCAGGCGCAGCAGTTTTGACGGGCTGCACCGGCGCAGCTGGCGGAGCAGGAGCAATCCAAAAGACAGGATACCTCCGCTGAACATTATTCATAATCAGGGCGCAAACCAGCAACAGTGCCGAAGACAACAGAACAATCGGTAAATAATACCAAGAGAGATGCCAGATCTCATCATTAGTAGCCGGTAGCAGAGCAGTCGCACCAGCAGGCGGATGGGTGGTGCCGGTCAACTGCATGACAACGATAGCAAGAGCAGTCGACAGTGAAGCTGCCAGCCAGCGGAGGGATTCGAAACGCTCTTGATCGGGCATTAGGCTGAACAGCTTTGTGACGCAGAGGCCTGTTAAGGCGCTGAAGAAGTGGCCGAAGACTAAGGCGCGTGGCTGGGCTAGAGGGCTTTCGATTGCGCCGAAGACTAGGACTGCTGATGCACCCTTTTTCCATGCATGTTAGAACGTGGATACGGATGTTTGTTTGGCTGCTTTACTTACATATGAAGCGATGATACCGGGGACGTTACGTTCATTGAAATAATCCGAGTAGTTGAAGATTGCCTGGACGACAGATAGACCACAGAATGCAGTCATAAAAGACCATACGGCGACGAGGTATGTGTTCAGTGGCTTCACGGGTTCTGCACGGTAGCCTAGCCAATGGCTGATCCACGTAGGGAGACGGGCGAGACGCGAAGGGGCCATGGTGGAAGACCACTAGGCGGGTCTGGGTATAGAAAACAAAGAATTAGAGTTAAGCTCAACGGCGACATCAAGGGAAAGGAAGAAGATCTTAAAGCCCTGGCGTCCGCGCTGATCCCGGGCCGTGAGGGGGAAAAGAAAAATTATTTGGAGAAAAAAATTGGAGATGATGACGGTTACGATGTATTCGGATGACAGGACCGGGTATTGACGCTGGTTTTAGAGATGTTGATTGGATTCAGACAGGAAATAGTGGGGACATGGGGGGAGGATCCTCACTAAATTACCATATTCCATACCAAGCCGTTTCTATGACACATGGTTATTCGCCCTACATAATTTCAACTATTGACAGTGCTTAGTTGTATAAAAACACACAAAGCCCACTGAGCATGTTATCTTTGCAGCTTTCCTAGACTCAGTGATGAGTTGTGATGGATTGAAAAGGCGGTGGGACTCATAACACAACCAAGTGACTATAAATTAACCTCCCACAAGATAGAGCAAGGCTGTCCGCGGTATACTGTATCCGGAAGAAATGGGACGAAGGATATTGATCAAAATTACAAGTCAGACTCTTGCATCGCGAGATGGGTGGTTTCATTAGCAAATTCGATGACAAGCGATCTGCGATGACTTTTTCTGGAGTTTTGAAAAGTGAAGAGTTCTAAGAGAAACTTTGCGTTCTCAACTTGGAACGGTCACCGCAGGAAAGACGCTTATTACGTCGTATAGCTAGTTGATGGTGGCTCCACTTCACATGCTGTCACTGCGTTCTCGGGAGAAAAGGTAGGCGAAGAAGATTACGTAGATAAAGGAGACAGAGTCGTAAAAGGAACAAGTAGAAGATGGTGAAAATGTAGTATTTATAGAAGGAAGAGGGAGTGTAGAACTAAGAACCTTTCGCCGTTCTAGGTCAGCCTTACTCGATAAGTCTTGCTTCGAGGTTAGATATAAGCTCATAAGCCTATGACGATATGCATATCCAACTATAGACTATACATCCTCTTCCAACCCATGTACAAGCTCCCGATCAACAATATGCGACTCCCCGAGCGTCCCCTTCATGACAAGAACAAGATCATCAACGGCAGCCAGGAACTTAAGATAAGCACTAACAGCCACACAAAAACGGCGATAGTTCTCATCGCGAATAAGCTCCTTACTCAACGTAATCTCCACATGGCGCATATTCCAGAAATCATGACAACGCTTAAGCAACGGCGTAGGCAAGACTTCCGGAAGCGGATCACCAGTCTTGAGCGACTGCTCAACAACACTCAGGACGGCCATGACATCGCCAATATTGCGGTGGTCGAGAAGGCCCGCTTGGCGGGCTAGACGGCTTTGGAGATGTTCCGGTAGTGAAGCGGAGAGGTAGAGGAGACGGCCGAGGTTTTGATTTAGATCTTGGCAGAGGGATTTCACTTGGCTTAGACGTTCGCTGTCGAAAGGTGAGCTGGAGAATTCGAAGCGAAGGAGGGCGATTGGTCCTTCTAGGGAGGTGAGGTTGTTGGCTAGATCGAGGGCCAGTTGCTCTGCTGCTAGCCCTTCGTCTCGGCCTTGGCCCCAGCAGGTTAGGAGGAGGGCGTAGTGGTCTGATAATTCGCGGATGACGTTGGAAAGGGATTTGCAGATGTGGCGGGAGGCTGATGGGGGGCGGGGGAATAGTTGGACGATTAGGGCACCTGCAGATCCGATGAGGACTAGGACTAGTCGGCGCCAGAAGACGCTGTATCCGAATCCGGGATTGCCATATGAGGGGATGTGGCTGGGTCAGTGTTAGCTGAGTGGGTTGCTGTATTGCTGGGTACTACTTACGTGTCGTCGAAGCTGTAGCCGATGACCAGGATACAGGTTGCGCCGGCCATCATCATTGCCTGCAGCAAGGCAGGGGGAGCGAAGACACGTCCCCACATTAGGACAAGGATTACAACTGCCATGATAGCGGCGAGACCGTATGGATTTCCTTCGCCGTGGCCTGAGCCGATATACCATGCAACCAAGCCCAAGGCCCCGCCGACGATAGTACCGATAGCTCGACAGATGAGGGAGAACGTGAAGTCGGCCATGTAGATGACCATAGTGGTTTGTCCCATGATGAGCGCCCAGAGCCCTTTTTCGCGGTAGTAGAAGCCCGCGGTGGTCGGCAGCGCCGCAGGGATGGCGAGTGCGATTGTGACAACAACCATGCGCATAGCATACATGCCTTCTGTGCTGATAAACCAGTGGTAAGTTCCGATGATGACGCGACTCAAACCACTGGGTCTGTTCACACGGTAGCCTCTGCTGATGCGAAGATGCTGCTGTGCCGCTTTAGACTGCGCCTCTGCAGCATCGGGATCGGTGGTCGGGTTCTGAGCCACAATGACAGGGGCCACGGCATCCTTTCGAAGGACCCAGTTGACAGCGTACCGCAACCCCCTAGGTAGCCACAGACGGACCTTCTGGCGCTCTCTCAGGAGAGCGGTTAATTGCCCCAGGACTCGCTCCCAGCTGTCGGCGACTCCGAGGAGCTGCTCCTCGAACATCATTCCAATAACGATACCTCTCACTCTGTGGACAGTAAATTCATCGAGTTTTGTGAGCTCGCCCTTCTCGTTGAAGATTGAGGAATGTGTTTCGATCAGTCGTTCGGTGGTTTCATTTGCGAATGACGCGCGTAGGGCTTGCATATTCGTCAATGCCACCTGGCTGCGATCGTGCAACTCGGCAAGGTGTTCCTTAGAAGAGCTGCCAAACCAACGAGTCGTGTTGACTTTGTGAATACATTCGGCAATTATCTCAGTTGCCTCCTGGCAAGCTGGAAGGATATCTTTGCTGGAATCCTTCAAAGCTTCGATGGTTTCTGATCGAAGGGATTCGTGTTCTGGGCTTCGCAGCGCTTGAACCAAGTTGACACTCTGCATCAGCTGTCGCATACCAACCTCGCGTGGGCGTTTCTTCTCGTCGCCATTGGCTTCTGATATCGCGTCCGATTCCCGACTTGCAGTTATTTGGCGCAATTTCTCCAGCTTCGCTTCGCCTCCGAGGCGTGCAATGTGGACCTCCAGCAAGGACAGGTTGGCCATCAATGCCTGGCGTAGCGGTTTCTTCAAGCTCTTGACGTCGTCGGCACCCCACCAGCCAACAGAGAAATCCAAGGGCAAAAACGCCATTGCTGGCTCAATGGCTTTGTAAGCTGCGATTGTTTTCGTTTTAATTTTGAGCAGATCCTTCAGCACCAACTCTTCTCCCTTCAGAAGGCTGGATTCTGTGGCATTCAGTGGACCTTTGAGCAGTCGCACCAAGCCTTCGATACCGTAAAGCACTGTGTGGGAGGTAGATTGAGGGAAAAAGATGAAATGGGAGACGAGTCCTAGACCAATTCCAATGGCAGCTGGCTCGACCAGAACCTTGGGGATCGTCCCTTGGAAAGATGGAAGCAGTGGACCAATAGTCAAAGTAACGTCGACAATAATAGTTCCGAAAATCTGCAGCAGAATAAATTTGGGGTTCTTTGCCCGAAGACGGGCCTGTATAAAAGTCAGCATATCCATCGATGTCTCCAGACATGAAAGTCATACCAATAGATAGATAAATAGACAGATTAAACAATAGTAAACGGCAGTGACGCGAACATCAAGCATAAAGCCAGAGTAAACAAGAACCTGCTCAACAGCAGCCAAACTTTGGCCGGTGGCATTAGCTTGGCTATAAGCCAATTGACCAAGCGCTTGAAGCCGGGCCTGGGTCTCAGCCGCAGGCCTTGCGGCAATGGCAGCCTTCATGGCGATTACACCCCAGGCCCAGCCCATAGCCATGCCCAGAACAAGGGTGAGGGCTCCCAAAAGGAAGATGAAGACAATTCCGGTCGGAGGCACCATAAACAACACCAAACTGGATGAAACATGTTAACAACGGATTCGCGATGAGATATAGAGTTGCTCTCACGTTGCAAAGAACGTCGCAGTTCCAATGGTGCTTAGAGACGGCGTAATAAATATCAATAGCGACGCGACCCATGCTGCCACCGAGCATCGGAACAGCACTTTGAGATCGCGCGCATTGAAATGATCCAGCCATCCTGGCAGCTTTTTGCCTGTCTTGACTGGTGGTGCAGCCTTCTCGGCGGACCCCGACCCCTCTCCAGAGGTCAGCGGAGAGCTTGGCCGGGCATCGCGCGAAGGCGCAGGCTCGGGCGTGGGTTCAGTCATAACCTGAACAGTGCATCCGGGCAGATAAGCTCAGAAGTAGTCAGAAGAAGGGGTGTGGGCATTCCTGGCGGTTAAAGGGTTAAGAAATTAAGATTTTTGTGTCCAGACTTTGAAACTTTCAACCTTGGAACCCGAACACGGAAACGACCGATCGGCGCTATTGGCATTATTTGATTTGGCTATCGACTTGACTGTGATGGCTTCTCCCGTTGATCGTCCTTTAGCTTGCCTTGTTGTCTTGCCTCGGGACATTAGACCGCGCATAACATGTTATGCTGCCACACAAAGCGTGGAAATTAGGCTTGGCAACGCATGTGTCGGGGTATCGCTCCGATGTAGAAGCTTGGCAATGGGACTGTCTCAGGATTCAAGTGGAATTGGTAAAAGTATTGCAAAAGGATTTAGATGCCTGGATCTTGTGGGCACTATTGAGCGCCTCGGTCATATATTTGCTTGGTTCGAAGTAAAAATCTGTACCTCGGGCCCCTATTATGGGGTGCGACTATGGCATACCGTACCTTTCACCGTTTCACCATGGCATTCATTTATTAACGTTAAATGTAACTTTGAAGCGTGGGATGCACCACGTGGCCTGGGTTTTCAGGCACGATTGATTTCCGCAAACGATAACGTTATCGCTCGTTTTGGCATAACATTCCTTATGCCACCAAATCTATTGGGGCTCTCCCACTCGTGCCAGCTAAAAAGGAACTCTTATTCAAATTCTACAAAGAGATTGCTATTTTTGAATCAAATCTCCACAAATTTGACCGTTAAGGTGAAAATAAATTCGCGCCAACTGTTTGTTCATAAATTGCCCCGGATTGAAGAGGAGACGCTTCGGAGCTGAATCATCACCTTAGGTACTCCATACCCGTGGGCAGGGGTCATAAGTCCTTCCACCCCTCCACTTTTATATGACCATGAGTTACCTGAAAGAATCCGATGGGGGAAAGAGAGGCCAAAGCAGAGCGAAAATAGCGCATGAAACGGCATCGAGACTTTTATGTAGAGACTGTCCGATACTTTCTGGCATTATACACACTCATGACCTCTGTTGTATCTGAGTGCGGGGCGAGCTTTCGAAACCTTTATAGTATGACGCAATTTTTCCGCCTCGTTATATTACATGCATCATATGAAGCAAGTACTCTTTGACTCGCACGTAACCTGAATTCAAGCGTGCATTTTATAACGTTAATGGTAGATGTGTTTCTCACCACTTCCGGTGTACTGCAAGCTCCTAGGGAATTTGATCCTCATGAACAAACAAAGTCCAGAATGTTTTGCTGGTTGATGCACATACCTGCAATGTATCGACCAACCAATGTGCTTCTTGGTATGTGTCGCTTGACTCTTGGTCAGATCCCTTCATGCTGGTAAGGTAACTCTGTAATCCATGACTCCTCAAGTCTAGCTCAGGTGTTCCCATGGAAATCACTCCAAGGGTTGATTTCTTGATAATGTGAACATCCATGCTGGGCTTTCTTGTGCTGAGTCTGAATGAAGTAGGGCCTTAGAGAACGATTAATAGGAACTCCGTAGTTTCGGCATGTATGTACATAAACGCTTAGCTATATTTCCTCTAGACTATACGCAATGAATGTTATAGGACACGACATTGTCTGTTTCACATATGTTAGTTCTTGTAAGAATGAGAGCGTTTGAGCTTACTTATGTCGACGATCTCAGGTCCCATAGATCAGATACAAGTTTCTAAGAAACCTTGTGATGGGACAGTCCCTTGTCCCACCTCCATTTGATGTACTGCATCCCCAGGAAGCAATTCGGGTATTGGGCATGTCAACCGGTAACAACTCTCGAAGCCAATTTACTTCATTGGCTGCTGCCCATGATCCTTCACAGTGACCGCCTAGACCGTGAACGGCAACAATACTTTCAATTTTGGTAAGTTGTCTCTGAGCTTGGAGCTAAGGAAGGGCGACATACTCAACTTTAGTGTCAGGTTCTGGGCCTTTATATAACAATTTTAGCCTATTTTGCTTAGCGTCCGATGAATGCGGTGGCTATGGAGAGTTTTGTCAATATGAATCCAGAGCCATACTATAATTTTTGAAACCTCACGGTCTTTTGCTTCGACTGGCTCTGTCTATTGAACAACACCATGACTAGGGCATAGCTTAGTACGGTTTAGGTGCGGGATTGAAGATGGGCGGAGGCCAGCGTCTATAGAAAATGAGACTTGTATGCTTCCACTATGCAACAATGTTATCTCTCAACAACTAGCATTGCGATATCCTGTTAGATTGGCTACTTGCTGCGCCTCTAAGTTGACCACGTAGGGTCTTCCATTCCTGCGTTGGAGACCAATTTGTCAAAATCTACACAAATTCGAGGACATGTTCGCTCACATTTTTCTTGTCTCTCCCTTCCATCGCAAGTAGAAAGCAAATGGCTGTTATAAGCTAATCCATGGGGTTAACCTTCCAAGATCTACGGTCCAATCGGCTAAACGATCTGACGGAAATAAGGTTGATTGCCTTAGGCTGTAAGGTGCCTGGCGACTCAGGTGTCAACCTTTAACGTATTCGGTAAGCGAGCTGGACATGTAAGCGAGCTGGACACCCATCCAAACCAATTATTTTTAAATACAATTATGTCAACCAAAACGCCATTAAATTCAATAAGCTAAAATCGAGGTCTATTAGGACAGGCATTTCTCTTATGACCCTCAATTCCACATGCTCCACACTTCGGTAAGGCCCTCGTACGCGGCTGTAAAGGTGCCGGAGGCGGTTTTGGCTGACGGGGTATTGGCGCTTCAATTACTGGTTCTTCCACCTAAATAAGCTCTAGAGCCTCTGAAACTGATAGGCCTTGCTCTCGAGATATCTGCCTAGTAGACCGAGTCCGTTTTCTCTTTTTTTTCTCGTTTTCGGCCCGTAATTCCTTATTTTCCTTCGCTAGAAATATAGCGTTATGCATTGCAAGCTGGCAGCCTTTGATAAGCTGATTTAACGCGCGATCTGATGGGCTCGGTGGACTTCGCGATCTTGTACGAAGTAAAGCTTTAATTGAGGAAGCTTGCCGACGTAGTTGTTTCTCGGTAAAGGGGGTTTTTGGTGTGAAATTACGGCTCGATTCACTCCCTCGGCTCGGAGGGGGGTCGGGGTTCGAAGGCGAATATCGAGCTTCGAGATTACTCGATCCGGGTCGTAAGGCACTAAACCAGCGGCGGCGAAGCAATTCTTAATAGTCTCCGATTTAAATGCCTCGATTCGCGCGGATAGGTAAGCTTCGAGGAAGTCTAATTTATCGATATAGTTGATCCTAAGCCGCATTTTCGTTTCGATAAGCCGACTATACGAGCGTTTTAATACCGCAAAATAGCCAATATCGAGAGGCTATAAAAGGTGAGACGAATATAGAGGCATACAAATTGGAATAATATCGTTTTTTTCACAAATTTCGTCGAATTTCGGGGTTAAATGACTTCCGTGGCCGTCGAGTATCAAAAGTCTATACTTCCCCTTCGTACGCGAAGAAGTAGACGGAATAAAG
This sequence comes from Penicillium antarcticum, assembly GCF_028974205.1. NCBI lineage: Eukaryota > Fungi > Ascomycota > Eurotiomycetes > Eurotiales > Aspergillaceae > Penicillium > Penicillium antarcticum. Next base: position 3,122,780 of record NW_026695300.1, on the reverse strand, counting down.
AGCTTTTCGAGCCACCGAAGTCCAATTTCATCGGAAGTCCACCCGTTCGGACTAACCTCGAGGCGCCAATCTTTCGGAAGGCCGTCGAACCAAGACTCGACGAAGACTTTGCCCTTAAAAATCACGCACGGAGGAAGCGCCCACCCCGACACATTTATACATTCAATTGCGGTAACCCACTCGCGATTTCCGGGTTATAAAAGTGCTCGCCGACCGTAGAATTCCCTTCTCGTGATCACCTTCGCGGTCGCAATTAAGCCCATTGCGAAACCGGTCTCGTCAAAGTTGTAGATATCGTCGGAATCGATACCGTACGAAAGGATCGTTTTTTGGACGAGAGAAAACCATTCACGAATAACTTTAGGGTCTTCGCATTTTGCGCGCTCGTAGTTATATCGCTTCGAGAATCGGGTTAAAAGATCGGGATGCCTTTTCACGAAGTTATAGACCCATTTCTCGCCGACTGTTTGAACTAGTATACTTCCGCGGGCCGCGAGAAGAAGATTCGCAGTTTCTCGTACAGTAGAAGGCCGAGGCGCTGCTCCACGGGTATCAAGAGAGATAATCCATTTTTGAAGCGATTCCTCTTCGATATCCGTTAATTTGTGTGAATTGGCGCGAGAAATCGCGCGGTTTTGGACACCCTTAAGGCGCGTAGAGAGGGTTGAATTCGGTACATTAAATCGACGCGCTGCTTCGCGTGTAGAAGCAATTTCTTGATTCTTAAGAGCCTGAATAGCTAATAAGATCCTACCCTCTTGCTCTTCTCGATTTCGAGAGCTTTGAGAGCGAATTGGTGGCATAGTGGGTGGTTAAAGATAGAGGGTAGTATAGGAATTACGCGTTTTGGATGGGTGTCCAGCTCGCTTACATGTCCAGCTCGCTTACCGAATACGTTAACGTTAATTCAAATTCAAATTTTTCCATCGGCTTGCCGACTGGCATGCAACACTTCGACCGCCAGCGTCCAAGGTCTTCAATCATCAACTAATAACGCCGACATTATCTAGAATTCGGATTGAAACAAAAGCCACCGATTTGCCTTCTATCGTGATTATGGCGAAGATGAAAAAGTTAGTCAATCGCCTCCTCAAAAGTGGAGCAAGCGGCCATACAATCCAATGAGCCTCCCCGCTGTACAGTCTGTGGAGAATTTCACTGCGAAGACGGACCCGATGTCGTGCTCCGCGATTAGCTCGGAACAAAAGGAACCTTCTTCCCATCTGGACTTTCCTTTCTTCAAGTTTCTGGGGGATAACAAGACTTGACCATGACACACACCATGGAAAAGTCAGGATTCACGGACGACAAGGTCCAGCCTGCGCCCAATGCAGACTTCGACGAGTACGATGTGAACCCTAAAGCAGAATTCGAGCTCAACGTCGGCGGTCGCGCCGCGCTGCAGCGTCGCCTACGGAATTACCAGGTCACCATGATTGGATTCTGCAGTGGAATCGGTACTGGTCTGTTCGTCGGAACGGGTTCTGCATACGCCAAAGCCGGTCCCGCTGGTTTGCTGCTCGCTTACATTATTGTCGGAGGTGTGCTGTGGTGTGTGATGCAGAGCATCGCCGAACTCGCAACTCTTTTCCCTACCGCCGGATCTTTCCCTCACTGGGCGACTCGATTTATTGACCCGGCTGTCGGTTTTTCGCTCGCTATTTCATACGGATACTGTTATACAATCGCTATCGCCTCGGAAGTGTCCGCGGCTGCGGTCATTGTGTCATATTGGACGGATATAACGCCTGCAGTCGTGATCACGGTCGGATTGTTGCTGATTCTGGCCATCAATTTGCTGAGTGTACGATTCTATGGTGAATCAGAGGTCATTGGAGGTGCCGTAAAGGTTCTTTGCTTCCTCGGCTTGGTGGTCGTCTCGATCGTCATTACTGCAGGTGGCGGTCCCAACGGCGATGCCATCGGCTTCCGCTACTGGAACAACCCTGGGCCGTGGACCAACTACAATGGCATTACAGGCCCGCCAGGCCACTTCCTTGGTTTCCTGTCCTCTTTCGTCAATGCCTCATTCAGTTTCATCGGTGTCGAGTGTGTGGTCATCACAGCATCCGAATCGGTTGACCCCCATCGCGCGATCCCCAAAGCCGCCCGCCGAGTCACCTACCGAATTGCCTTCTTCTACATTCTCGGTGCTTTCCTCATCGGCCTGATTGTGGACCCCAGAGCCTCCGGCCTGACTTCCGGCTCCGACAACGCCAACAGCTCGCCTTTCGTTATTGCTATTTCCAATGCTGGTATCAAGGCACTCCCTTCTATTGTCAATGCGTGCATTCTGATTGCCGCTTGGTCGGCCGGTAACTCTTACTGCTGGGTCGGATCGCGCATGATCGTCGCCATGACCACCGACCACCAACTCCCCCAGTTCTTCGGACGCGTCGACAAGCACGGTGTGCCATATGTGGCTGTCATCACTGCTTGGCTCTTCGGTCCATTGGCATATCTGAGTCTTGGCACCGGCGGTGCCGCTCAGGCCTTCACCTGGCTTCTGAACCTTAGCACTGTCGCAGGTTTGATTGCCTGGGCCACCCTCTGCTTCTGCTACATTCGGTTCTATGCCGCAATGAAGAAGCAGAATGTTCCCCGAGACACAATTCCATGGAAGGCACCTCTTCAACCTTATGCCGCATGGGTGGGATTCATTGGTTCAACCATTATTACTTTGGTGGCCGGTTTCCCCGTGTTCTTGAAGGGTAATTGGAACACATCCGACTTTGTTGCTTCGTATGTCGGTATCCCCATCTTTATCGTTCCCATCATTTGTTGGAAGCTCTGGCACGGCACGAAGTTTGAGCGTGCTGCCAACATCGACTTATGGTCGGGACGTCTTCAAGATGGGGAGATCATGCCACATGAAAACCCGCACAACAGTGCGTGGAGAAAATTCGTCGACTGGCTGTTTTAAAATGAATTAACGATGTATTATATTGCATGCCATGCAGTGCAGGCCATTCAACATGAGCGAACATGAGCGATTTACAATTTATTTACTTTTCAACCATATCTTGTTTCAAGACATTGTAATTATCCATTTTTCTGCCATATAAGCTGATTATTTGATTTTGAATTGCTCTTTGAGCTTTCTGATATCTTGGTGAGAAGCTTTGCAGCATCCACCAACAAGGAACTCCTTGAAATGACCCTGATCATAAGCATCATTGACCACCTTGGCCAATTGGTTCTCCCAGGGCTCCTAATCCCAAAGTTAGCAAAGCCATCCCTCAAAACACGCAAAAACGGGCCAAAACCCGGACTCACAGAATCTCTCACATTATCACCCAATCCATCCGGCTTCTCCCAAACCTGCGTAGTGGTATTATAAACCTCCCCATTGGTCCCATCAGGATACAAAACCAAAGAAGGAGCGGCATCCACAATCCCCTCCTTAATAGCGGCATCAACAGCAGTCCCAAACTTCTCCACAAGCCCAGGAAGCTTATGAATCTTAGTACAATTCATCCCAATACCCCAAGGCGCCTTCCCACCCTCAATCGGCCCAACAGCCGCCCGCACAACAGAATCAATATCACTCCCATCAGGCAAAACTCCCTCATCCCCGGGGAAAACACAAGCAACCCAGTAAGGCGCCGTAATCCCCGAATCACGAATCGCCCTCCTAACAGCCCGAACCTCATCAAGCCTAGGCAGCGTCTCGAAAGCAACATAATGCAACCGATCCCCCAACTTCCCCTCATCAGCCTCAACAAACATTCTCAACCGCTCCAAATGCCAAACATACAACGCCTCCTCGTTGTCATGCTCAGCGTCATAAGCCCCACTATACTCCTGACCAGGAATCATACAAGCACCATACGGCCCCAGACTCAACGCGACAGCGGCGGCGTCGTGCACCTTGGCTGCTTCGGCGATATCCACCGAGCGCGTTAGGTAAGGGCCCACTGCGCTGGCGGGGATGCCGTCTGGGTGCGCTTGTGTCTTTGTGAGTGCGAATCCGCGCGCGGAGACTTGATAGGTTGCTGTGAGCAGGATGTCTACTCCTGCATTGCCGAAGTCTTGTTGGCAGGCTTGGAGTGTGGCTGGGTCGCTGACTAGTAGGTGGCTGGCCCAGAGGGGAGTTGTTGCGCTGTCGAATTTTATGTTGTATTGATCGCCTAGGGAGGTGCCTAGGCCTCCATCTAGGATTTTGATTGTTGCCATTTTCTTTGGGGTTTGGTTTGGAATTGGGATTTTGGATATGTGCTGAGGTGAAGTGGGGGATTTGTTTCGATATCGGAGATCGTTTTTTATATTGGTTATGTAATCTGCCGTTTTTTGGGTCGCGTATAATGCTTATTTGGGGATTGTGGGGGGTTGGTTTTTATGTGGGATTGTTTGGATGTTATGATGTTGGAATTGTATATGAGGTTTGTGGTTTAGACGATTGAAGATTGATGGTGATGTGTAGAGGGGTTGACAGCTGCACATCTGCACATCAGCCCTATTCTCTAATCCAACCACCAACTTCATGACTGGGACAAAATCAAGCAAAAGTAGGCGAAATTTTCCCAGATGCCCGATCCGCCAATCTCTCTCGAATAAGCACCTCGTAAACATGCTCAGCCCACGAACAACAGACCTTACGCGTATCCTTCGGGTCAATAATCTCCTCAACCCCAAACGCATTCGCAGTGCGCACGGGGTTCATAAGCCGAAGATATTCCTCTTCCAACTCTTGGTACCGCTCCTCCTTCTTACCAACTTTCTCGGCTTCTCTCAATTCATGCCTATGACCAACCTCAATACCGCCATCAAGTGGCAACGAACCCCACTGTCCAGACGGCCAAGCAACCTGCATAACAGGATCTCGGCATCCAAGCATAACACCACCGGCAACGCCAAACACACGGCGCGTGACCACATTAAAAACCGGTACAGTCGTGCTGAAATACGCCTTGGCAAGTTCAACGCCCCAGCGCATAGTAGCAGTGCGCTCCGCAACAGTTCCAATAGCATACCCAGCTTCGAGCACACAATGTCAGATACAATCACCAAATTCAAAGGCAGGGGAGGGCAGGGGAGATGTATAGTTCCACTTACGGACATCAAGGAACTGCAAAATAGGCAAATTCATCACATCACACAGCTTAAGCAGCCGAGTGAGTTTCTGGCTCCCTGCTGCATCTAATGCACCACCGTTGACTTCACAGTTCAGGGAAATAATGCCCACAGGACGTCCGCCTAGACGTGCAAGTCCGCCGATAGCAGTTCGACCCCAGAGTGCGCCGATCTCGAACCAGGAATCTTGATCAACAACTGATGTGATGACCGATCGCGCATCGTACATGCGGGCTTGACGTCTGGGAATGATACTGCGCAGTGCGATATCCTCGCGGTGTTCTGGGTCTGTGCAGGAGATCACCGGAGGCGCCTCCCTTCCTGAGTTGGGGAGGTAGCTCAAGACGATCCGTAATTGCTCATAGCATTCTGCCTCGTTGGCAGCGAGGTTGTCAATTGTACCGTTCATACAATGAACCATAGGACCGCCCAAATTTTGGAAATCAAGACCTTCCTCGAAGGTAGCGCCCTCGACGACTTTAGGGCCAGCATTAAATAGGGCGCCAATATCGGCAGCCATGACAGAGAAGTGACAAGAAACAACTCTTGCCGCGCCGAGTCCAATCTACAAACATCAGCAACCCCATACACCTCACCGGAATCAAAGGACTAACCGCAGGACCAACAACAGCCCCCAAGTTTGGAATCCCCATATTCAACTGCTGGACAACAAACGGAAAAGAAGCAACATGAGGTAAATAACTCCACCCCTCCTTCTTGATAGTAGTCACACTCCCACCGCCCGAACTCCCATCAACAAGCTTAACAACCGGAAGCCGCAACGCAATAGCAAGTTTCTCGACATAAACCGTCTTGCCGGTACTAGCGCCATCAGCATGACCAGACCGGATACTGAAATCATCAGCTGTAAGGAGGACTTTCCGGCCGCGCAGAAGGCCCGCGCCTTGCACGTTATTGCTTGGGATGAAGGATACGGGCTTTTCGCATCTTGGTGCTGTCTTTGCCCATGTTACTGTGCCCGACACAGAGCCGATTTCTGTGAAGGTGTTGCTGTCTAGCAGGGCTTCGATTCGTTCGCGCACCCATAGTTTTCCGGCTTGCTTTTGCCGGATGTAGCCTCTGTTCTTTGGATCGGGGGTTGCTGCTATGATGCGGAGGTCTTTTATTTGGTTTAGGACGTCTGAGTGGTCTGCTGGGAGATTTGGTTTGGGGTTTTTTTGTTTTGGGGATATTTGTGATGCAAGTTGGTTTAGACGGTTTGTTGCTTGGTCTCTTGTTGCTGCTGTTGGAGATGGTTTCTCGTCTTTCGCCATGGTGAATGTATTTACTTGATATTGTTTTTTTTTTTTTTTTTCAGTTCAGTCGTTCGGTGTTCAGTCGTGTTCGGTGTAGAATTGGAGATTTAAAGATACTAGATGGAGTGAGGGGGTGGCCTTTCCGAGGGCCGAGGTCACTTTTGGGTTATAAGGATATCTGGGAGTATTAAATCCGATAGCAATGGATCTTGAACGATATTACGCTTGAGATATTACTCTTTATTTAAATCGATTCAAACATTATCGCTGTCGACTAACTTACGTGCCGATATATATGCCCCCGGCCTTAAAGCTTGTCCATTTCCCCATGTCGTCCCCGCACTCACCTATCAAGCGATTGCTGGTCGCCAACAGGTATGAAGTCATTGCCCATTCACAACACAATGAATCAATCTCTAAACATCCAAAAAGAGGAGAAATCGCCGTCCGCATCCTCCATGCAGCAAGAGAATTACCCAATCAAGTCGAGACATACGCACTCTATACAACAGACGACAGAACACACTGTGATCTAGGCCGACCCCAACAAGCAATCCAAATCCCCTCAGCAGCCACCTACCTTGACATAACCCACCTAGTAAATCTAGCGCGCAAGCACTCCATCGACGCTGTACACCCAGGCTATGGCTTCCTCAGCGAAAGTGCCGAGTTCGCCGAGCGGATGTGGCACGAAGCCGGCGCAATTGTCATAGGACCCGGCTGGGAGAACCTCGCCCGAACAGGTGACAAGCTCCAAGCGAAACAGCTTGCACGGCAATGTGGTGTTCCTGTTCTAGAAGCTATGGCACAGCCCACCGCTAGTGTGGATGAAGCGGGTGCGTTTGCTCGCGCTGTTGGGTTTCCTGTTATGATTAAGGCCGTTGATGGTGGTGGTGGGCGTGGCATTCGGCTTGTGCGTGAAGAGGCTGAGTTGGATAATGGCATTCAGCGTGCTATTGGGGAGTCGCCTTCGCATACGGTGTTCGTTGAGAAGGCTGCTGTTGATGGGTTTCATCATGTTGAGATTCAGATTGTTGGTGATGGCACGGGGCAGGTGAGGCATCTGTGGGAGCGAGATTGTAGTGCTCAACGACGGTTTCAGAAGGTTGTTGAGTGTGCTCCTGCTTTGATGGATCGGGCGTTGATTGGGCGAGTGATTGAGTCTGCGATTAAGATGGCGAATCATATTTGCTACAAGTCGCTTGGGACGTTTGAGTTTTTGGTCAGTGAGTTGCGCGGGGAGTTTTATTTCTTGGAGGTCAATCCTCGTCTTCAGGTTGAGCATACTATCACCGAAGCTATCAGTGGGATAGACTTGGTGCAGACGCAGCTTTTGTTGGCGCAGGGATATACGTTCACGGAATTGGGCCTTGGTGATGCGACTAATGCATTCAATACTCCACCAAATTCCTTCTCCGTCCAACTCAGATTGTGTGCCGAGGACCCTAGCAACAACTTCGCTTTGAGCATTGGCAAGGTGACTCGATTCAGTGTCCCAAGCGGAAATGGAATACGAGTCGATACCAATGTCAATATCACCGGTTCCCCATTGATCGTGGGATCTAATTTCGACAACCTATTGGCGAAGATTATTGTCACAGCACCAACCTGGGAAGCAGCCGTGAGAAAGGCTCAGAGAGTCCTGGCCGACTCCCGCATAGACGGGGTGAAAACCAACATCAATCTGCTCCGGGGAATCGTGGCCCATCCTGATTTCATGTCCGGCAGAGTCGACACACAATGGCTCGGGTTGAGTCTCAAGTCTATACTGCAGCACGGAGAGAATATATCGAAGGCTCTACAGATGCAAGAGGGATCTACTGCCCCCTCACAGGCAATCACACAGAGTACCCTGCCAGCATCCAATCTACTATTCCAAAAGGGAGATGCGTGGTCCATCACGTTGGAGCCTCTCTCAGAGGACCAACAAGCAGATAAAGTATCCCATCATCTCCTCCTCTCTCGGGTACTGCGCAATGAATTCCCCACTTCTCTAGCCGCCGAGATCGAATATACCACACCAACATCCCGTACAGCAATTCCCTACCGGATGAAACTCGAAACAACATCAACAGCCGCGTCAGCATTGGTCTCCTCATCCCACCGACGAGGCGATATAAAGAACCCCCAGCACATCGTCCTCCCTCTTTCCGGCAAACTGATCGAGGTTCTCGTGGCCGACGGCGAAGATGTTGCCAAGAACCAGGTCCTGGCTTTCGTTAAGCAGATGAAGATGGAGCTGGAGGTACGCAGCCCTCGTGCTGGACGGGTTAAGTGGGTTCATGAGATGGAGGATGAGGAGGAGGATGTTGCTGAGGGTATGTTGTTGGTTGAATTGGAGCCGAGTGGTGGCCATGTGGAAGTAAGAGGGAAGTTATAAATTAGTGTAGCAGACTTGATGTGTATAGTAGTCGAGTCCCGTCAAGAATACAATTGGAGAACAGCAGATATTAACAGCCAATCAGCATTTCTAGCTCTTTGATGTTCCAGCATCATTGGTCTAGTGGTAGAATTCGTCGTTGCCATCGACGAGGCCCGTGTTCGATTCACGGATGATGCACATTCTTTTTAGTATTTTTTTTTGGTTTGATCCATGATTTAGCTTATGTGTGCGCAGTCTAGTTTAATTGTTCCTTGTTGATTAGCAGCACAGTCTCAGTGGACAAGAGAATGGCCAGTAAACTATAAACCTTAGGCCGTGTTTACTTTCAGTTCGTGGCGGTCAAGTCAAGTGACGTCACTCACTTATCCCAACTTACCTTTCTCATTCTCTCTTCTGTTCGGACTATAGGTGGCCAAAATGGATTCCCTTGGTATCTACAGCCTGACCTTCAACTGTGCAAGGAACCTTGTCGATGTCGACCATTTCGCGCAACACTTTTTCGATGCGCTCCCCGCGTCGGGTGGGGGAGCTCCGCACCAGACCTAATATTCCTCTCACTACAAGAAATCGCACCCATCGCCTACTCGTTCCTCGGAGGATCCTACCTCCAGCCTTACTTCGATGCATTCCGACGCGCCGTTAGCAAAGCGGCCGCGCGCCGTTGGGACCATCACTACGAGAATTTCCTCAGCGATAATACCGGCATGACCGGCCTGATGCTCTTCGCGCGCCACGATACCCTCGAGCAGATCGCCTGGAAGGACACAGCACATGTCGGATTTGGAGTTTCGGAAATGGGAAACAAAGGTGCTGTCGGCGCTCGTCTGGGGTATGTCGTGGAAGCGAACCCGACCAAGACTGTCGATCTGACTTTTGTCGCGGCGCATCTGGCCCCCATGGAGAATTCCTTTGAACAAAGGAACATGGACTGGAAAAGTATTGTTGAGCGCCTTGTATTCACGCACTACCCGGGCGTGCAACCAGAGTCAGAAGTCAGCGAACAAACCGGCCTCCTGAACGACGCAGCCTCAGCACACTCCGACCACAGTCGTCGCGACCTCTTCGCGCCAAACGCCTACCTCTTCCTCGCTGGAGACCTCAACTATCGCACCTCAGACACTGGACCATCGCTCAAGGAGATAGTGAACTTCCCACGGCGCAACGCGGGCCTGGACGACCCATCGCACTACACACACCTGCTAAAGAATGACCAGCTCACGCGCGAGATGCGATCCGGCCGATGTTTCCACGGGCTAGCAGAAGCGCCGATTGACTTCCCCCCAACATACAAATACTCGGACGCAGCACGCGAAGCCGCACGACAGGGGTTGGACACAGACCAGGAATGGAAATGGTCCAGCCACCGCTGGCCCAGCTGGTGCGATCGAATCCTCTACCTGGACACGCCCTCATGGGTAGGTGAAGGTGGAAAAGTACAAACATTCGCATATGAAGCACTGCCTCTCTTTGCACAGTCAGATCATCGCCCCGTTGCGCTCGTAGCTTCCGTGCCGCTGAAACCCTCCGAGAATCACACGAGACCGGAGACGCGAGATGTCGCTCCGTTCTCCCTTGATCCGAATTGGCAGGCTAGGCGGGACATGGCGCGTCGGAAGGAGGTGGTGGTGGGTGTTGCTGCGTATCTGGGGCTGACCTGGGAAGGCAACCGATTGTTGTTTGTGCTGGTGGGGGGTATCTTCGGGGCATGGATGCTTCTTCGATCTATGGAGGTTTGAATTTTGTTTGACCGGGAAACATTTGCGTGTATTCGGAAGAATGATCATGCAATACTGTTCGCCTCGGCTCTTTGTAATGTTGCATCAGCACCAAGGATCCAGGATCCAGAATTAGTCCTGTGACGATGAATTCATCAGATAATCGCAGTAGACCGGCTATCGGCTGCTAGGACAACCCAATGAGTATTCTTCGTTTAGCAAGCCCAGAGGGTCACATGAACCGAGCCGATCCGAAACGGTCTGGATGCAGAATGCAGGTAAGATGGCGCTGAATGAGGTCACTGGCTTGAAAACCTCCGATAATCGCTTTGGGCAACGACTGAATGGCTGTGATGCAATGGCTGAGACCATTTACCAGCACTATATGCCACTGCAGTGGTCTGCAGAAGACAAGTACAAAACTTCTGGAACATGTTCCTGCAGTGGAGACACAACAAAAAGGCATACAAGTACCCGTCACACCCAGGACCACATGAGCCATTCAAGTGACGCAGCTTAAACATCAGCCACGTCGACCTCTCACCGGAACGCAGTACGACGCTTGCCAAGCAAGCGTTTTATTAGAAGTATCAATAGTCAAGCTTCTAGATCTATTCATTCCATGGCATTTGCCGGAGGCGGGATGGGATGGAAGTGTGAAAAAAAAAAAAAAAAAAAAAAAGAAAAGAAAAAGAAAAAAAGAAAAAAAGAAAAATAGAGGGGGAAAAAAGGAAAAAAAGGTCGGGATCCACCAGCCTCCACAGGGATTCTGGGATGAAAGGGAGAAATCCAGAGCAAATCTGGAATGGCCACGTCAAAGGGTTGAATTGAATTGTTTGTAAGTTTCATTGAAATTGGCTATAGTAATAGGGGGTTATCCCCTACCGAAGGGCCTGAACATTTTCCTATTTCCCCCTAGATTACTTTACCGATTACCTACATGTACATGTATGTATGTACAGTGACAGGGCTGATCAGGAGAAGATCAGAATGTTCCAAGGTTTCCAAACAGGCCTAAAGGGGACAATCGAGGAATATCCCCTGAGTTGTGGGGATGTTTCCAGAACAAGAGGCCCGAGGCCTTAACTCGAAACGGCCTAAAATTACGGTACAATAGAGTAAACAGCTGAAGCTGTGGTTTCGAATGTAAGTTTGGAGAAGATGTGAAGGAAATATAAAGGATATAACTTACGTTAAGTCGAGAATAAAAGGGATCTAAGAGCCGATCAAACCGGCTCCGGGAGATCTGTAAAGCGTAAGAGAGAGATTAAAGAAAATAAAATAAAAAGAAATAATGGAACCCTAAAATTTCTACAGGCCTAAGCCATCTTTTTGAGCCTCTGATATAAACCCCGTCTCTTCCTCCGCCTTGACCTCTAATTCTTGCTTTCTCCATCCCCCTTCTCCGACGTCATCGCCTTTGTCTCTTTGACTACTCCGTGTACCACACTACACTATCTCACACCAAACTACCACACCACACTACACACTACATACCATCACCATGTATTCATGCGCCAACTACCCCCGCGGATGCCGAGGCCGTGTCAACAGACAAGGCTCCAAGTGCTCTGACTGTGTAGTATGTTTACCTTTTGTCTATATTCTATTTTCGCTAGTATGATAGCTAACATACCTCAGTCTCTCAACTTGCGCCGCCCAGCATCAGCTTCTCCATTCGCCCAGCCGCGCGAGTACAAGCGCATGCTGCCCTCAGAGATCTTTGGCGAATCCTCAACCAAGGCGCCCGAGCCCCGAGTGTAAAGAGAAGCGCGCACTCCGGGACGGTCCAGAAAACCATTAACAGGTGTGATTTCGTCCTGCTGGCTGGGACCTGATCGATGATCTCCGGTCGTTCTTTGTCTACTTCTCTACTTTGTCTTTTGACCTCTGGTCATCTCTCTGCCTCTTTCTCTCTCTTCCCCCTCCCTCTCCACATCTCTCATATGCATCGCCGGGAGTTTCTTTGTCACATCTAACGACGGCGGCCATCTTTGCCATGAATTCTTGATTTGCCCCCTCCTCCCCACTTGATCCTCATCTCTTGATCGCGCATGACTGTCTTCCTCGTCCGCCGGGTCGGAGGGGAAGGATGTCCATTGCGCGGTTTCCCTTTTTCTCATACACCCCCCGAGAAACCCGGCATGCATGAACATGAATGTTCCGTCAACAGTTTCCATTTTCGCTCATTTGGGTTGATTTCGGGGGGACAAAGACCGGCTCTATCTGCCTTTTTTTCTTTTTTTGCATGGAGGATATATAGATCGCATTTTGCATGGATACCTATGGAACACATGGATCTGCCACTGGTGGGCAGTGGCGCTGATGCTGATGGGGGTTCTCCAGCTACCTACCCACCCTACAGGCGTAGGCACAGTGGAAATGGAAGTGACCTCCCATCATTCTTATTTTTATTGACTATTTCCTTGCGCATACGTGTGCTTGTGTGTTGATTTTTTCCTTGGCTCTGGTTTTTTTTTCGGTTATGCCCTGTTTTCCTTTTGTTCTTTTTACTTTGTGACGCCCATACCCACCCCTGTCTTTTTTTCTTACCTTATTATGTTCATGTCATACCATTTTCAGCTCCCTTAGTGCTAGATACCTTATTATTTTATTCTATTGTCTTTCTAAATAGCCATTGATGTCATCCTACCCAAGTTTCCACTAAAAGTCCAGATTAAAGTGAGGCTCAGCCCTGCAGATCTAAAACCGTTAGGAAAGTTACTTTCCTTCCCAGCCTCCGAAGCCAGAACCAGAACCAGAACAAACTGGGGCTGTGATCCTTTTGGCCCCCAATGCCAACCGGTTTCGGTTTCGAGTTCGACTCGCATTTCTATTTTCATAAACTTCAGCCGCATGAAACGATCCATCCATACTTGGAACATCGCTCGTGCACGCCCCGCCATTCCCATTCCCATTCCCATTCCCAGTCCCATCTTGAAGCCGTTTCATCCTACTAAGCATCAGCCCCGATCTGGTCTCCTTCCATATCCCCTGTCAAGTTCCATCTACCCAGCACGCTACCTGCGCTTGTTTTTGTTTTAGATGCTAGATCCTGGATCCTCGCCCGCATCTGTGGATCTGGATCTCTGTTGTCCCCTGTCCCTGGTCCTGGTGCCCCGTTACTAGCCCCCCTGGTTGCTGGCCCATGGCTTGAGCTGAATTGGTCCTCTTGACTGGTTTGTGGTTGGTCATGTCGCACACGGGTTAGGCAGAGGGATTCAAGACGGGATCTAGATCCGCAGTACATGTGCATGGATATGGACATGGCAACATTGTTCTTGTTGGTGCTTGGTGCTTAGTGCTTAGTGCTTAGGGCTACTGTCGATCTTTCTCAACGCTTTTTCCTTTTCTGGTCATTGTACTTGGATGCCGGGGATGTCTTTGAGGTTTGCTTGGCTTGTCTTGGCTGTGCCTAATGGGCTCCCCTACACTGATACTTGCACGCGCAGGTAGGCTTAGGCTTACGCTGACACTGCCTACTATCTACTGAACCTTTTTGTCCGGCTGTACGGGAGACGAACGGGGATACGGCCGCGGGATGGATCCGCACGGTGCAGGATCTACCGGGTCACATGGCCGGGAATCGAAAATCCAGACCCAGGGCTTTCGTGTTCGGAGAATAAATGAACACACACCGGGGCTGTAGAGAGGAGAATGTTACACCTGCAGCGCCGGTATCCGAGAGCAAACGGGGCGAGAAGAAAAAAAAGGGGGGGGGGGGGGGGGGTTGGGAGGAAGAAGGGAAACCCAACCTAATGGTGTCGATCGCTTGTTTCACAAACACAGAACCATATACAGATGCAGCTAACTTCGCATCCACCTGCCATTGATGTCCACATCTGAAACTATTGTGCTGATTATTGTTATAGGGAAAGAGAAGGAAGGGAGATATCCACAAAAGTGGCTGCCTGAAGCGCAATTATCGAGAAAGTCAGAGCCCAATGCTACAGCCCAAAAGCAGGGACAAAACGAGTAAAAGTGGATATCAGTTAGAGACATTCCACTATTCTGACAGATGAGATGTAAAACAAGGTGGAGCTAAATGCGTCTAGTGTCTAGCGTGTCTTCTAGCTGGTTCTGCCAGGCTTCTGTGCTGTTGCTGCATATGAATTAAACCCAGCCCCTTTTCTACCTTCGGTATTTCTTGCCTGCTTTGTGTCAGCCACAGCAATCGATCGTCCGTTGTTTCAGGGTAGAAACTGTGGGGATTGTGCCACGCCTCCACTACGGGATGTCTCTCCCGTTTTTTTTTTCTCTCTTCTAGAAGGGTTTGAGGAACTGTGGCTGTTCCCCTGGATCTCGTATTGGTATTACTCTCGAACGTAACAGAATTCAAGGGAATCTACCGGAACAGATGATCCGAAATGACTTCATGAATCCTGAATGGCTCTCTCAATGTATGAAATTACAGCACATGCATGAATGTATCTAAATTAAATTAACTAAGTTATAGCGGGCGCATACATGCGACAACGTGTGCAAGACAAAATCCTGTCAAGCTGCCAACCATGGAAAAACTTCACATCAAATCTCGTATCCGCGAAATCCGGCTCCATAAGATGTGGATAACCTCACCATCCGCTTAATAAGTACAAGAATCGGTCCAATCTATCCACAACAAAATACGAGCAACAACCCAACTCAATCTAACCGCTCCTCTGGGATCCCCCCCCCCCATTACCGTTTGTAAATTGATCGGCGCATGAACCTAGATCTGATACAAGTGTCAACCAAATTGCAAGCAATTACTTCACAAATTACAGATAGCCGAAAACATCCAATCCCATCTCAGCTGTTGATTGTCACATCCGAATATCCGATCCGAGTCTGGAACACGATCCTGTTCTTGTCGGGTCGAAGCGCAAAACGGCTTTCACTTTAATCCCGGTGTGTCCGTGTCCGTGTCCGTGTCCAGTAGTTTGGATCGCTGGTCTCTGGTTTTTCGTCTCTTACTTCTGTTTGGATCGTGGCGGGGATCCTGTAATTTCGGGTTTCGGTTTGGGCGGTTGCGTGTGACGCGGCACTGGACGGGGATTTCTGTGTTGGGGACGAAGTAATTTTGTTGCTATGTTATGCAGCTGGGTAGATGGATTTTGAGATGCTGGTATGGATCTGGTGAGTCCGAGGGGCTGGTAAGTGCTTGATCGATCTGCTAGAAGTTATCCATTCTGATGTTTCTTCCGTTTTTGAAGTTAGTCGGGTGGTGTTTTTGAGGCTTACGGCTAGGTCGGTCTATTGAAGGTACCAAGAATGGGATCTTGTTTTGGGTGGTTTTTGAGTATCCTCGTGATTCATTTTTACTTTTTGCTACTGAGGGCTAGATCGATGATTCTTTTTTTTCTTTTTCCGGGTTCGTATGGAGCAGACAGTTACCCATTTCCTAGCATCTGCCGGCATACCCACTCCGCAGTCTTCGTATGCAGGGTCCAATCTCGCTTGTCTTCTAGTGCTTCGTTGGTTGCCTCAATTTCGGGATGGCATGCTTTTCCTAGTTCCTCGAAAATGACAATCTGATCTCGCATGTGTCGGTCTAGGCATGGCTCGCTACCGGGGGGCTTGTGTCATCTAGATATGGCCTCTCATTCGAGATCTCTTCAATGAACCCATCCACACATCGACCAACCAGACTCTTGATCCCGTAAGCATCTGCTTCAGGTCGAGAATGAGAACTTGACGGCTGTTGCTTTCCTCTGTGCCTTGCTTTTCTCCTTTGGTCGAATGGATCTTTGGGTATACTACCCAGAGCATCATGTCCTATCCTGAAGCCTGAAAAGGTATGGGCCACAAGCAGGATGTATACATGACTGCGGTGGCTTGTGGGTTCCGATGTGTGGATCTCAATGGGAACCGGTCTGTCATCGGCAAAATCTCTAGCAATGTCGTCCTCTTCTGGATTGGAAGTCGAGGCCTGAGCAAATGTAGACGGATTCAACTTCTTTAGTGCACGGCGCAGGGTCTTTTGAACAACTTGCTCGATAAACTGACGAGCAGTAATCCCGCCCTCTCCCGCATTGATGGCTGGTGAATCTGGTGCTAGTATTGTAATATCAATCTTCGTGATTCCCCCACACTTGTGGTCCATGAGATTGATCCGAGGAAACCCAGAGATTGCAGACTGTGACTCTGTTCTCTGCACTTCGTCCGAAGCATCTTGATTCTCAAGTGGATGAATGAGGAATTGTATTGATCCTAGCTCAACCGGCCCTGATGACCAGCCACGCTTGTGAAGGAGGATGAAAAGAGGAGGTAGCCCAAGCCTAGCATAATTGGGTACAAGGACTTGTGTTGCATAGTCGTATGATGGTGAGAATGCTGCATTTGTTCCACCCGTGATTGTGACTGTGATAAATGGAGCTGCTGCCTTCGATCCAACATGAAGTAGGTATGGATAGAGAGCTTGGAAGACAAGGAAGATGGCCCCTGCTGTCGGGAGGCGAATGTCGTATTCAGACTGCACCTCAACTTGGGATAAATCAACCAATGGTCCGTTGGTTGACTGTGAGTGTTCTGGAGTGATGTTCAAGAACTCGGAGCCGATAACATTGCCCGAAACTTTGCTGTCGCTGATCTCGCCTAGCAACTTGACCGCTGCGACATGAGATCCTTTCAATCCTTTCTTTCCCTGGCGGTTTCCGCGAACATGATCGATGCTGACTGGTCGGCTGGTCAATGTCGACAGTGCTAGCGCAATGCGGACTAGCTGGCCACCTCCTTCTAGGGTTCGTCCGTTCAAGTTGACGTGATTCTGTTTCGTGATTGCTCGGGGTTGCGCCATTTTGGGACTCAACTGTAGTCGAATATCCTGGCGTCTGTACTGTAAGCCACTCGAATTTTATTATATACTTAATGGATAGCTCTCATGATGGATCGTAACTCACAGCCTCAGCTTGAGTCAGAATGCGTCAAAAATACGTGTCTTGGCGTGACTCATGGCGCTTAAAGAGGGCGCTAAGCTTTGCAATGCGACTAGATGACCTTCTGGACATCAATGATGAACTACAGTAGATTGTGAAAATTGTGGGCTTTGGACTGGGAAGTGTAAACAGAGACGAAGTCGCTCCTGCTATTTACCATGGCTCCTTCCATAGTTGCTCTGGCCTTGCCATTATCCCGGCTTCCACTAATCGCATAATTCTCTTCACATCTCCCACATCAGAATTTATACCCTACAGACTTTTGAAACATGTTTTCTTCATCCATTACACGGAACCGACTGCGAAGATCCATGTCGAGCCGCTCAATCCGCAAACCACGGCGAGTCCCAGAGCCCGAGATCGTGAACCACGATGTCTCCATGCTTCAAGCAACTGCAGCAGCATCACGGGCAATGCGTGGAAGGGATAGGTCGTCCCAAGAGTCAAAGACCTCATACGATCGTCTGGGTGGTCCTGCGAACATCGCCATTCCTCGAAGACGCCCCGGATCAAGCCTTCGGTATGCAGAGAATGGGACTCAGGGAAGCTTCCCAGCATTTGCAACCCCACTTCAATCTACAGAAAGAGGCAGTGGAGTTTGCCAGGCTTCGCGGGGCGATGATTCTGCTGTTCTTCCACCGATCACAGAGTTCAAGGGTCTTGATGGGCGCAACAGCTCTGTTCCTTCTTCATATCGTCGGCTGCGCAAAGCCAAATCAATGTTCTCGACCAGGCAGCGAACTTCACGGACCCCGTATGGAGTGCCAGCACTCCCCTGTGGTGATCCCTCCGATCCTGAACGGAGTCCCGGGTTTCACCTGCCACGAACAATGAGACGCACGATGTCATTCCTGAACGGAAGTGGTCAATTACAAGCTGACCAAGATGCCAAGATCCACGATGAATCTCTTCGCCTGGCCCGAAGCCAATTCAACCTCGAGTTCGAGGACGTGGGAATCCAGACTCGTCGGTCGTCCTTCTTGCTCAGGCGCAGGAGGGAGCACAGGCCGTTCCGAAAGACATTCCGTGCCACGAGTGAGGGTGGCACTGACCAGGACACTGGAGGTCCTCGCAACAAGTCTCGAAGTATCTCGAGTTCCATCAAAACCCGGTTCAAGCGGGTGTTTGGATTTTCCAAGATGCCAGAAGAATCAGCCTCACAGGCCGACACCAAGTACGCCGAGCCTTCCAAGGCAACACACATTGCAGCAGGATCGCAGGATCGTTCTCGTCGCGAAAGCGAAGAAACGCAGCGCTACATCGCCCCCAGTCCTTCCCTGGATATGCCCTATGCTCCCAGCTGTGATAGCATTTACACTGGCAAGTCTCGAGTTACCAGTTGGGCTGACTCCAGCATGGCGGACACCGTTACTACCAGGAAACCTGGGCACCGCCGATCCCTCTCCTATATCAGAGAAGATGGCGACTTGGATCAGATGATGTCTGCAAGCGACATGAGAGACTCTGGGAGTCAGTTTCCTTTGGGTGTGAGATCAGATTCTCGTCGATTGGGAGTTGTGGACAGCCATGACCTGTACTCTGCTTTGATCGAACAAATGGGTCGAAATGCTCTTTCAAACCCCAATGAAGGAATCGTTTTCGGGTCTATGCCAGAGCATTCTGTCATCCCAGAACGGACTACTTCGGTGTACTCTCAACGCGGTAAACGCAGTGTCCGCCGTGTTCCAAGCGAGGAATCCTCGACCTCGCTCAAGTCATTCGCAACAGCACGCGGTGGTGATCAGTCAAGCCCTCGCACGTATTGCCCACATCTGAGCCGATCTTTTGTTCCTATGCAGACTTCCTGGGGGATGACTGTTCATGCAGCAAGTCAACATGTCAAAGACAAATCCCCGCGTTCAATGTACGCTGCAGGTGAGGGATCCGAGGATGACGACGGCAGCATCATCATTGCCCAATTCGGGGTTTCAAAAAGAGATGTGATGTCTCCGAGTGTTTATTCCCGGTCCACCAGTGGAAATACTCCTACAAATGCTGACAGCACTGATTTACTTGACACGCTAGACTTACACAATGGACCTGGAACAGCAACAATCTTTGCTCCACAGCGAACTACTTACAGCTCACCGAAGCGATCTGCTCGTATTGCATCTTCCAGGACTCATATCAAGCCCAGTGCTGATTGGCAGCAATGGATAAGCTCCCAAATTGACAGGATTGAGCAGGCAAGCCCCACGAGGGAACACGTCAGGGAAGATGCGCAATTCCAAGATGATGACGAGTACTTTACCAATTTAGCCCACCAAACCCCCATTCCTAAACCGGTGCCAACAAGCTTGCTAAATGATCCAACCAGCCAGATTTATGCCGAACACAAATCTTCGGCTGAAATCAGAGTCCCATCACAAGGCAATTTCTCCCGTCCTTTCGGGCAAGCTTCCAACATGGGGACTATCTTGGCATCGCAGAAGTTCGATTCAGGAAACACGGCACAGACTCACTCAAGCACCCCAGCTACTGGTACAGTCGCCATGTCTAATGAAAACGCTTCGCCCAAGTCTAGCCAAATTGCTCAGGATGAGATGCTGTCGCCAATCCGGATCAGATCCAGCAACATGCAGCCCCCAGAGTCCCCAACCCCCGAGCGGACCGGAGCTAAGCGATCTTGGACTCAAGAGCAGCACCGACGGTACTCTGCCAGGCGTCCACCAATTGCGCAGGATGGCAAGCCTGGTCAGTTCCGGTCCATGCGCAACCAACGAGATACCCGTGGTAATAACGAGAATTTAAAACATCAACATGAGTTCAGTGACATGATGGAGAACTATCACCTTCGGGACATTCACTCTACCATCTCAAACAAGCGCATGGTGGATATGTTTTTGGATAGTCGACGCCATCAGATGGGTGGAGCAACTGATTACAAGACATCAACCGAGGCTTTTATTTGAACATGAATCAGTCAAACAGCATGGTATTTGATTAACTTTCGGCAGTTTTCCTTTGTGTTTAATTTGTTATATTCTTCCTGTCCTGTATACGGAGTTTCTACTCTTGCACCTTTACTTGAGATAGGTATATGCAGCATGAATCAATCAATTATCATTACAACGGCTTTACTGTGGTCAAAGAATAAATGTCAATATGCACATCCTTCATAGACAAGCAAACTTGTATAGAAGTGTGCAAAAGAAAGGTTCAAAAAAAGAAACTCTCCCTCGGGGAATCGAACCCCGGTCTCCCGCGCTTATCGGTGTTAATGACAAGCGGAAATCATCACCACTAGACCAAGGAAGATTGACTGACCGAGTTACTGCTCGACCACTTGGCTTGTTGATGTTTACAAATGGAATTTCTGATGTTATGTTGGTGAAAACCATATTGCATATTGCATATTCTTTTGTACTAACGGCTGCCTCTATCGCGGCTTTTTTTACGCATCTTACCAACGATATCGTTCTACAATCTGTCTTGAGTGCTGCTGATACCTTATTCCTAATATTTGACGATTATTCTAGGTATGTTCGCTCAATAATTTTGAAATTTGTCGTAATATATATATTGCTTGTCTGAGCCCCAGATTTGTGGCAAGAAAAAGTAACAGTGTCAATATGTCAAAAGTAATTACAGTTTCCACATGTATATCCATGCATCAATTACTTCAAATCCGTACATGTATATACTGTTCCCTAAGCCGCCATACGCTCAACTCGAAGCTGCAGCTCCTTGACCAAATCGATTCCAACCTGGGTAGACTCATCCAGGCTCTCATCCGGCAAACCAAGAAGCTCATTCTGCGCCTTGGCCGCGAGATCACTAGAAAGATCCTGGTAAAAAGCCCTCGCATACAGCATCTTACTAAATCCAGCCATATTACCCGTCCTCACTTGCGCCAGACCATCCTCGTATCGCTTCTTGGTATCCTCGCGGGTAATAGTCCAATCGGCGTCAGTGGTGCCAGTGACACGCTTAACGCTCCCAAACATATCATTTTGACAGACCTCAAAGCTCTTAACGTACACGCCCTTGTTGAAGAATGTCGACAAAGTAAGGCTGTTATCATTTTCATCATCGGGAAGCTCATTAAGGCTCAGGACCTTGGCCACGGCGCGCCCAACCTGCCTCAACGTCGATGTCGAGTTCTTGGTGTTGCCATCGTCATAGAGTGTCAGGGAACGCTTGTCAAAATCGAACCCAAAACGTGAATCTCCGCCCGCCAAGCTGTAATCGTACCAGAAGCCACAGCACACGGTGATCCACTGCATGCCGAGTCTCTCAATCTCGTCCCTGTTAGCCTTGGCTATGGGGCCTAGCATTGTGTCTTCGCCGAGTTTGATGTCGTCAATGTCGCTGGCATATCCGTTAGGCATGACGTAGGGAATACCGGCCTTGGAGGCTGCCTGGACGAGCTTGCTGTGGGTGTCGCGGGGTGCGGTGGGGGCCATGGTTATAATAAAGAATTGCTGGTTCTTGAGGGCGGCAATAATGGTGGCTTCATCATTGTAGTCGACTGAAGCGACTAGGACGCCCTTGGGGAGTCTATTACTGCTGTCTTTGCGGGAAAGAGCTGTGACTGTGTGTCTTCCGGTTGCCAGAAGGGCGTTGGCAATATGTGATCCAATGATACCCCCAGCCTAAGGGAGTTTGTTAGGTTTACTGTATACTTGGTGTTAAGGAGCTTTGCTTACGCCCACAATGGCCACTCTTTCGATAGTATTCTTAAAGCCGACGGACTGGTTTTTGGCGAACTTGGGCATTTTGGTCGAGGTGTTTAAGCTTGAGAGTGGTAAGTGTCTGGCTATCCCTGAAGCAGGGGATGCCCGTCTATTTATACATTTCAGACCCAGCCTCGAGAGCTGTAGTTCTAGGTCCGCTCCATCTCAGCCTTGTAATATCGCCGCAGTAGCCGCACGCATTGGGTCCGCTGAAACCCCCCGATAGGCCAGTGCGGCGGTAAGGGATTAAGTCCGCAACGGCCGCACATAAAGCCGCACAAGGCGCATGGCATTGATGATTCACTTACGATCGGACTGGCGGAACTCCGAGCATGTCTTCAACCTCCAGAATGGTATATCTAGAGGTCAGGACCGAATATGGGTACAAATGGCTCGATGAAGAATTGATCCCAGTTCACCTCCCAATACATATCTGGCACCGCAGTGTTGGTCACGGATTCCGGCGGTGGAAGAAAGAATTCATAGGCCCCCTCGACAGCTTCCAGCTGAGCAAGTTCCCTTCGCTTCTTTGCCATATTAAGGCCAAGTAGATACCGCGCCATCGACAACGCCTCACGTGTTAGTGCTGTATCGGCAGCCTTGACAAGGTTCTCCAAGCCCCTGAACGCGGTGCCAATGTGGACGGAGGCCGCCGGCGTGTCAATAGCCAACAGGATGCAGGTATACTGGAAGACGCTACCGATGACGTTCCAGAACAGACGACCCTGGCTAGCTTGCTGCTCAGCCGCTTCCACTGCGGCGTTGCCGCTATCAATGACCAGTTTAATGATATCGTCCGGTATGTAGGTCTTGAGCTGGTAGAGTCGTCGATAGAAGCAAAACGCAATGTCCGCTTTAGTCATCACCAGAAACGGATGGGTGAATTGGAGCTTATCTAGCGCTTTAAAACGCTTGAATAGCTCCTCACCCGGAGTTGGAGGCTGCAATTCGAGCTGGAACGGAGAATTGGGCGATGGAATGATTTGGACCAGTTGTACGAACTGATCAGCAATGGAACCTGGCATCGAGATGATAGGCTGGCAAGTCACGGCCCGAAATCCTACAGGCGAACGGTCGTACTCATAGGATAACATGTGATGCCCGGCCCACGAGATCCAGAAAATTCTCCTCAGCCGGTCCGCATCATGTCCAAGGACAGCGGCGCCAGCAATGGACGCTATCTTCTTGATGTTCTCTTCCTCGTGAAGCCCTATCGCTTCACAGAGGTGCATTTGCGTGCACGAAGCAATCCAAGCATTGCTGGGCCGGGTCGTTGCCCGTAGGTACAGCACTCGCATGCCCCATGCGACGATGTGGTCGATACCGTGCAAACGCATGGAGGCCGGATCATCGAGGATGGCTTTGGCGTACTGCACCAGGTCAGACTCCCGCGGATGTCTACTAGGAGACAGGAACGAGCCGAGAGCAGCGACGCCGGCGGCCACGGCGGCAAAGGCGACCGCATCACTGCCCGAACTCTGGTAGTAATCTCGACATCGTCGGGCGTAGTTTCTGGGGTCCATCACGTCGCCGATGGGGCCCAATACCGAGAAGTACGCACCCGAGAAGAAGCCAAGGTCTTCCTCCGAGATGAGGTCTCCCAGAAATTCGTGAGCATTGGATGCCTCCTCGGGGCGAATGCCAAAGTTGTAAGCGAACGATCGCATCTTTGGAGGGTTGTCGGAACCAAGAGCCACACCCAGGATATGCGGAAATGCCATGGCCGCCGATCCCCCGGAGTATCTGAATTTCTGCTCGTCGAAGATGCCCGGGGACGCGCCGGTCACGACGGTGGGACTCTTTGTCGACGAGCCGTCGCCTTCGCGGCGGTCTTGCTCTACATGGGACTGGCTGCTCGGACTGCGGTCTATGGCGGCTCGACGACTCGTCAGACGACTTTCACCGTCGAGGCTGACGCGTTTGGCTGGAGGCGGAATAGATACGCCGCAAGTAGTACCAGCGGTGTTGTCGTCGGTGTATCTGCAGTTGTATCCGTAGGTGGTGCACATGCCACAAGGATACATGGTGTCGCATTTTCGCTTGCGCTGATGGCAAGGAATGCATGCCCTCATCGCACGCTTGCGCTTGGCTTTTGTCGTCGACATGACTGGCAAGAAGTTATGAGCTTCAAAGCTGACTGCTGTGTGACTAGAACTGTAGTAGAGTTGATCTTCTGGCCAGCATCTCGGGGCCCTTTTGCGATACAAAGGTCAACAGGACCATTTCCCATCCACGGCTTTTGTAGAGCCCAAGACCTATTAAAATGACACGTCGGATCCCTGATGCAAACCTAGGTACGGACTCCACTCTCCGCTTAGTCAAATAGTCGGCAAAGCGAATGGCGAGACGAAAGCGCTGATGGAGCATACAATCACAGCTAGCTACGCTTCCCGCCATGGGCTGAGCCCGATATCACAGGACTGTAGACACATATACAATAGTGGCCATAAGTGTTTTCCCAAACCCCCATATTTATTATGATCCAAATGACACACCCGAGGCGCTGGGAAAGGGCCAAAAAAAGCAAGCCTGAGTTAGATCACAAATAATGCATACAATGGCATAACGTTACTCACTTCGAGGATTTGCAAGAACTGGTCCAATACTTCATAGCACCGTGAACAAAGTTATGACCCCTATTGTATGAACCCAAAGTAACAAAATAATCACACAAGCCCTTCGTTTACCTGATTCAAAAAAGAAAAACGACACATTCCATTATTTGCGTATATGGATAGGTAGGTATGTAGTCATTGCCCCGATACTCAAAGAACAAAAAACCCAGATTCGATCTCACCATTTTGCATTTTCGTATCCTAGCCCCCAAGGTATCATGTAATTTTCCAATCACTCAACATAATTCGCAGGGAAGAATCCCTTCTGCCCCCTCAACTCACCTTCCCACCAATCATCCGTACTATCAGATTTCTGAACAATGCGAATTTGATCACCTTCGCGGAAAACCAAATCATCACCACCCTGCCCACCGAAATCATATAGTGCGGTTACAAAGGTCGCAGCACGCTTGGGAGGGGGCGGTGGAGGACGCTTCTTCTTTGCAGCGATTGCAGTGGCCGTATCCATGGGTGTTCCGCCCCTCGGCGAGGCTGACGCCGAAGACTGGAAGTAATCTATGTTGGGACCAGCGGGTGCGAACTGCATGACGCCCTGCGGCATGGGCTTCGCTGGCATGGATGCTGGTGGGGTAGGCATGAAGGAATCACCGCCTGTGGAGAGGGGTGTTGTGGCACCAGAGCTGGAGACTGTTACGTTGTGATGGGTTGTAGTTGATAGAGGAGGCGAGGGCGAGTCTTCGGGGACGCAAGAGTTGGGTCCTAGGTTTGGGGTTGGGGCTGTTGATCCCTTGCGAATTGAGAGGGTTGATAGTGAGGAGGCGGTGCTTCCTTTGCGGTCGCCTATCGAGGGCCGTTTGCCGTTTTGCTGGTCGGCTGATGCTTTGCGGAGGGCTTTGCCTTGTTGGAGGCAGCCGAAGCTTTCGATATGCGACTGGATAGGGTTGTAGGCGTATTCCCAGTCTTGGACGATTTGATCCATTGGCGGAGGAGGAGAGGTGAAGCCTTCTTCTTCGCAGTAGGTGTGTAGGACTGTGTAGTAGTGTGCTAGCATACGGTTTTGGATCTCGACTTGGGCTTCCAGGAGGTATGGAGTCAAAGAGAAGACCAGAGAGATTAGGGTTGGGAGGCGTTGGCGAAGGTCATCGTCGGCTGCTTGGTAAACCTGGCATATGGTTAGTACTTTGAGTTATCTTGGTGTGAGGCTTTTTATCTGCGTACCACTTTCGCATTGGCAAGCTCCGTCTCTGCTTTGGCTAGGTTCATATTGTCGCGATCGGAGCGCTTGGGCTTTTTCAAGAGGCCATCAACACGGCCTTGGAAGCGTTCAAAGTCAGCCTAATAATTTGAGAAATTAGCATTCACAGTCCAACCAAATACAGGCTATTACCTACCTTCTTATCATTGCGCTTCTTGATTGTCTTCTTCATGGGCAGCAAGGATTCCTTGGCATGAGCAGCTGGCCGCGTCATGCGATCCTCGACAGCATTGAGCTCTTCCAGCAGATCAGTCCGCAGTTCATCATATTCTTTGCGTAGTCGATTTGTCCGAGCTAGCCTGACTGGGTCTGTTTCCACCGGGTTGTGGTTGGACGGGGTTTCTGAGGAGCCGATAATAGGACCGTAGAGCCCGTCGAACTCATCAATCATTCGACTCTGGTATGTTGCGATAGAGACCCAAGTATCACGCCAGGCTTTGGTGGAGTCCACGATCTGATAAAGTAATGGGGGTTAGAGCATGCGAACGCGCGTCCGAGGAATATGGATGCCTACCTTGCCCAGGAGCATATCAGCATCGTCAAAGTCCTTCAACAACACAGCAATCTGGCTGTCATCTGCTGATTGCTTGGTTGTCATGCGCCCAAAGCGCCTTTGCATGTTCTGCATTCTGGGGAGCTTCCACGTAATGAGTGGGGAAGCGGGTTGGAAGCGGGTTGAAGGCGGGGAGAGATTGGAGTAATAGTTGACCACGGAGTACAGAGTACTACCACACAATGATCTGACAAGATTTGACAGACTCAACTGAAGAGTGAAAGTTGACAGAATTAGAAAACTGGAAAAAGGGAGGGGGCATGACACATGGCTTGGCCCCAAAGTGTTTCAGCCTCTCATGCGGCTCTCTGGTCCCCTCCATCTTTGCAAAGTGCCGATCGATTGTATCATGTTGGAGTCTTTCATCTAGCCTAGTGGACCCTGACTCCACACAGACCAACTGTGTCAAATTGTTCCAACACAGCCCATGGAATACTGTTCTGTTCAAATTATCTGTGATTCCGCGTGGGGGCTGGAATTGGGAGTCATTGACAGGGGTATATATGGGTGGGGGCCATGCCATTGGCCCCAATGCATTTCATGACTCGATGGAACACACGAGATTGAAAATGGTCAGACAGGCTCAAGCAACAAGTAGAGACTATAGAGCCGAGAGGTTCCTGAGAAATAGAAATATACTTTTGTGCCTGAGGCCTACCGCGTTTACCTTTTCCCTTATCCGGTTATCCGGCTTATCGTATCCTGAACCGCGACTGAACCTCCATGTATCTGCTGCCATGAGCTAGATGGCCTGACATGATGTCAACTCCGTCCTCGACCGCGCGAAGTGCGACTGCGACTTCGCCTCAGGTCACCGCGTCGGTCGTCAAGTTCCACTGTCTCTACACCCACGACCTGCGCCGCAAGTCGAAACGTTGGCAAGATGGCTATCTACGCTACCACAAGTTCAACAAGCGCATAATGGTTTATGATGACCATGGAAACTTCATCGGTGACCACCATTGGCGATCGAATGACGAGGTCCAAGATGGCGATGAACTCGAGCTGGATAAGGGTGTTCTCATCCAAGTTACCGAATGCACCGGGACGAGTGAAACCGATATTACGAACCTCTACGAGAAACGAAATTCCAGCCAGGGCTCACCACAGACTAAAGCTCCATTATCCAAAGCTCCCCGCTCCTCGGCACCATTCCGTTCCTCCGGCTCCCAATCTTTCCGTTCGCTAAACGACCTATTGAATATCAAGAAGACTCCGATCGGACATCTGGTATCCCCATACGAGCAAAGAAATCCCCTACCGAAGACACAGAACCCGGAAGAACATACAAGACCGGCGAAACGTCAGAAAACAACCACGGCGGTGCCTGTAAACTCAGAAAGAACGTCGCGCGTTCACAGCTCGGTTATTGATTTGACGGAGCCGAACCCCAGAGCTCCTCCGAGACAGGAAAAAAATGCACAGGCAGAAACAGAGCCTCCCGGTTCTGGAGGTTACCCGCTGGTCAATGCATATCCAACAGTTCGTGAAGCTACAAGGACGGTTGCACCAAAGCCAACAGTGCCCCAGAGACCCAATCCTCCTACTACAAAAGGCCCGGTAGTTGCTGCACCTGGAATGACGAACAGTCGGCCAAAGCCAATGGCACCACCTTGTGTAGCACCAAACCCTATACAATCTGCTGCATCAGTGAACAATGGGCCTCAAGACCCACCGCAGCCCATGCAGTCTCAGAGAACCCTTCCTATTGTCACAAGAAACCCCGTCACTGCGCCCGAAATGGACAGTAATCGACCAACACCAAGGGCGCCACTTCCCACAACACCCAAAGCTGTGCAATCAGCCACAGCCGTGAACAATACGCCTCAAGATCTGCCGCAGCTCCAAAGACCTAACAGCGCAGAATTTTCAAGGCCTTCTGCTGTTCCGGCGATATCAGAATCTCTACCCCAGGGAAGAACAACAACGGATGGATCCGTTACAGAGGTTGCAGATAGATTGAACGATTTGTCAAACTCCACGCAACCACCAAGACCGGGCCCTCCGACAGCTTTGCGGCCACCTCCAGCTGCACCAAAACCGCTTACCACCCGTCCCATACCAAATGCATCTGTCAAAACAAACAACAAAAATGCAGAACATTTGAAGCCTCCCAATGATACAGCTTCCAATGAAATGCCACCTCCTTCACGTCCATCCCCCGCAGTACCGTCGGACAAACCAACGACTTCTTTACGAATGGCAGCTGCGAAGCCTCGTAGGAAGCTGATGTACAGCGCACTGCTGCCAGGTGATATCTTACAGAAATCATCTTCTCCACCGACAAGGACAGCCCCTGACCCCGAATCACGTGAGACCACCACGACTTCCCAAGAGCCGCAGTTAGTATGTACCCATTCAACATTCAGGACACCAACGCTAAGGTCTACTTAGATTCACAAGACCAGTCGTTCCCCCGACTGAGGATCCAGGAACTGCAAGTGAAGACTTCATGCCGTCAGCGTCAACGCAATTCATCTTTGACGAGATGCTTGATGGTTCAGGCTTGAAACCGCCTTCAGCAATTCGGAACTTAACAGGTAGAAGATCTCTTGATTCGCCTTTGCGCAAGTCATTATCGGATCCAACTGCATTGATTTCACGACAAGGCCACCAGGCCCGTTCAAGCCTGACGAGAAGCTTCTCAACTGCAGCAGGCCAGGAAAACGAACCCAAAGAAGAAGGACCATGGACATCTGAAGCTTTAGATCTGTTTGATTTCTGGCCCGCTGGACGCCCAAAACCTACGTGATGAACCCATGATACCAAGAATTATCCTGCATACCCACACACATTGATACAACACACATGATAGAGAAAAAATGATACCCAATAGCATTGATAAAAAAAGCCACCCCGTCAACCCTACCAAAAACCATCAAAACCCCCTAAATCCCCTTCTTAACCAAAGTTCCAGAAATATAAGGCATAGC
Organism: Penicillium antarcticum; assembly: GCF_028974205.1. NCBI lineage: Eukaryota > Fungi > Ascomycota > Eurotiomycetes > Eurotiales > Aspergillaceae > Penicillium > Penicillium antarcticum. The sequence continues at coordinate 3,093,443 of NW_026695300.1, read as the reverse complement.
AGACCACTCAAAAGACCTCTCCAACTCAAAACTCCCCCAACCCCCATCACCATCAGCAGCCTTCCTAAGCGCCCCCTCAACATCCCTCGTCATGCAACAATCCCCAATAAACCAACTCCACCCAAAGAACTGATAGACAGCCTGCGCAACCCTCGCCAAAACAGACCCCTTAGCCCTCCACCACGGATTAACAACGTGCTCCGTGACAAGCAACTTTCCACCCGGCTTCAAAAGCTCATACAACTCCCCAATCGTGCGTTCCATCTTCGGCACGGAACAAAGGACCCGAACACACAATATCGTATCGAAGATACCAACCCGCACATCGCCTTCAAGCCCATCAACCACACCCGTTCCTGTAGCTTTTAGCGCGGGGAGTAGTTCACCGGCTGCGGCGCCGCAGGGCAGGATGTGGTATTTGTCAGAAATGCCTTCGGCGACTGCGCGGGCGCGCAGTTCTTTATGAAGACCTGTGCAGGGTTCTGCGCCGTACAAGGCTGTTATGGATGGGGATGTTAGGAGGGGCATTTGAGTTCCTGTTCCTGGGCCTACGTCCAGGACGGTGCCAGTGGCTGTTCTGAGTAGGGGTGGGATTAGGGCGCTGCTGCCCACTGGCTGGGGTTGTTCGTTTGTTATTGGGTCTGTGGTTGTTTGGCGGTTGGGTTGGGCTGATTTTGTTAGGGGTTTTTGGACTTGGTATTGATATAGATGTAATTGTGGCAGTGGGTGGTGAGAGGAGAAGAGATGTACTGGGTTGATTTCTTCCGTCTCTTTTTGCCGTGATGCCATGCTGGGATTTGGGTTTTCATTTTCTGAGAACTTACAACTGAACTCAAACCAGAATTTCCCGAATGCTTCGTCGCGCAGTCTGCGGGTTTGGGTGATTGGTGCGAGGATCTGGCCGCTTTTGACGGCTTCAGAGCAGACTCGGAAGTAGTCTGTATTATGATTAGTGCATGTTCAACAAAGGATTATGAGATCAGCCAAAATAAAGAGGTATTTGCAAAAAAAGACTCAACATCGGAAATTGTGTGCAATTGCGACGTCCATGTCTTTCGGCGTCTGTTCGGCGTCTGTACTCACGGGACATTGCCCAAGCCATGAGCTGCGCTGGTTCCAGCAAGCCAAGCATTCGCTGGGCAAACGGCGGCGGTGCCTCGGACGACATAATTATGGTGATGTATTCAATTTTGTATAGAAAGAAGAATTATCCACAAGAGAGAAAGCGATATAGAGAAGAAGTTAGGGCCGGCGAACGGACCCCGTGACGTGGAGAATTCGGCGTCTGAAAGTGAGTCAGCCAATTGATGTACGACAGACATTATCATCACCCGTGCAAACGTTACATTGGACCATGTCGGTAGGCAGTCTGATAAACTTTAATAATACAGACCAACATATCTGAATACAAGTTCTGTCTGAATAATTAAGAAAAAGGAAAAGAAATCCTACGGTGTCTGACTTATACCTATGAAAGGCATAGATCAGCATATTGAACACAGACTAAGGTCTAGTAGCTTGTTCTGTTGCACAGGGGTTTGAATACCAAAAGATGGTCACACAGTTGAAAGAGCGGACAGAATGAGGGCATGTGGTGGCCAATGGAATTATCGACATAAAAAAAGAATATAGGAAAAGAGTAGATCAGACTGGGAGAAACGAACCAGCAGGACGCCAACTCGAATGAATGAAGGACAGAGAGAGTAGGAGAGTTAAGATCTGTAGAGACTAAGGAAAGAGAACGATTGTAGGTGAAGGAAGGAAAGGTGTAGGTGAGGCTGTCCAGAAAACATTCTAGAGCAACAATCCGTAATCATCGAGGTCGAAAGAGTCAAAATCCAGGTCTCGAACTTGAGTGCGAGAGATTCCACGCACATATGCATGAAAGGTTGAGTCAAAGGAAATATTAAAATGCGTGGTTGTTGGTTGAGAGACAGAAGAAAGAGAACTCGTGGTCATTGCCTTTATAACTGACTCATGTCAGGGTGGAGGACCTGCCCGCAAACCCTATGAACAAATCCCAGTCTCATCAGGCGATGTTCAATGAGGGTGGGGGGAGTGGATGCGATCGACTCTGGGACTGTACCGGCTAGTACGTGAGAGAGAACCCACGTCGTGCTTGCCATCACAGCAGGCACGGACATTTTCAAGTCGGTCCAGGTCTTGAGTATCATGGGCATGTCTCAAGTCATCAACGCTGTCTTGGCCGCGAATGCTTTCATCAAGCATGCTGGGAGACTGAGCGCCGTGCCGTCCCTTCAGACTGGCAATTGAGCCCCGGATTGAGCTGGAGATCGTGCTCAATCGGGATGAAGAGCGTTGATGGGCTTCGTCGGGGACTTGCAATGAGTTTGCACCGGGTGTGCTAAGCGCCGGTGATGCTCGACCCCCGCCAGACCGCATGGACATAGCAGACGCCGCTCGTTGTTGCTTGGGTGCATTACGAGCCGTGCGACTGTTGTAAGAGGAGAATGACATCCTTGTTCCCTGTCGAGAACTAGATCGGAAGCTAGGATTGAACTCGTCGATGTCATCGAGGGTCACGCTGTTATGGTCTTCACAGTTGTCGTTGGTCTCTCTCAAAAGGAGATAGGACAAAGCGTTGAACCAAGTCTCGTGTCTCTGGCTGGTCGTAGCCGTGAACCGAACCCGTCGGCCGGGGCTGACAACCTCTAAGCTCCTGCAGTGGAGACCTGGTGGGTAAGGGTTATCATCAGCAACCACTCGCACAGCCTCAATAGGCACACTCTTGGTACGAAGCTCGCTCTTTCCAGCGGTTTGCGGGTCGTGCGCGCTCCAGTACAATGTACGGGTGTAGGGATGGACCCAGAAGTATCTTCTGTGCCTTGTTGAAGACATCTCTGACGAACCGGTCTTGCGAGTGTACTTCCACAGGAATTCACCAATCATGGTCTGAGTGATGGCCTGGATCATGCGAGGATCAGTGTTAGGTCCATAGCCCTGAGGCATAGGACCGGCATGGGGGTTCATGTTGAAACGCTCCTCGATCTCGGACGCGAAGGAAGAAACTGAGGATCGTCGCGACATCTGGCTTTGACTGCCTCTCCTCATTCTGGCCTGGGACGAAACGGTTCTCGCAGAGCCAGATCGCGTAGCCTGTTCGTTCGGCGTCAGCGGTCGCTGAGTGTTCATGCGATAGGCAGAGGCGGGTGCCAAAGGAGGACCCATGACACTGGTGGGGGATGGTGGTGCTGCATCAACAGACTTCTTCTCGGCGGCCATGATTGCCTCTCGGTGATCGCTCGGCAGGGGCGGGTGAGCACTGAGACCAGATGCTTGGCTTGTAGCGCTGTGAGGCCGACGGGAGCTGGGCGTCGATCTGGCAGATTGAATCTGCGAAAGACGAGGTCGAGACTGAGGCTTGGGTGTAACGAATGGTGCTGCAGCGGCTGCGCCGGCCACAGCAGACTCCCTCGATTGCCCTGTGAGTTGACTGTCTGAAGTATGTGGGCGTACAGAGCCACGTTCCATGAGAATTTGGTCGATTTGCTTGGAAGACAGGATTGTCTGCGCACCATGGTCCATGGTGACAAAGCTAGATTGTCTTCTGGTGGAGCGAGCAAGAGCATTGCCTGAGATATCGTTCAGAGCCAGCCCAGCACCAGCGAGTTCGTCACTGTTGTTGGAATTAGCACGGTCACGAGTTGTCTCGTTAGAATCCTCATGAACAAGCATTGCGACCTTTGAGGCTTCCGTTGGCTCAGTTTGAGTAGACAGGTGTGCCACCATAGAAATGGCAGGTGATACAGACTGCACAGGCTGAGTTTCCACAGAGCACACAGAGGAGAAAGACAGTGCTGGCGGCGCAGGAATAGCCCGAGGCTTTGGAATGGCCGGCTCCGTATATGTCGGGTCAATAGAAGAGATTGTCAAATCAGGGATGACTGGTTCAGGAACAGTGACCTTGACAGGCGCGGTAGACTGAGTGGTGATTTTAGAGAAAGTCAAGTCAGGAACTTCAGGCTCACGCTCAACGTGCTTGATGACATCGACGTATTGGATGACAGGCTCCAACTGAGCAACAGTTGATCTGATAGGTGCCGTTGTTTGAGTCTTGATAGACGAGAAGTTTAATTGAGGTACGTCGGGCTCACGCTCCACATGCTTGATGACATCGACGTACTCAATGACACGCTCCGGCTTAGCAGGAGTAGCTTTGACGGGAGATGTAGCTTGAGTGGTGATAGACGAGAACGTCAGCTCAGGCAACACAGGCTCACGCTCAACGTGTTTAATAACATCAACGTATTCAATAACACGCTCCGGCTCAGCAGGGATAGCCTTGACGGGCGACCTAGACTGAGTAGTGATGGACGACAACGTCAGGTCGGGCAATACCCGCTCACGCTCAACGTGTTTAATAACATCAACATATTCAATAACACGCTCCGGCTCAGTAGGTGTAGCCTTGATGGGCGATGTAGATTGAGTGGTGATAGACGAGAAGCTCAACTCAGGCACCTCACGCTCCTTCTCGACGTGTTTGATGACATCAACGTACTTAATCACCGGCTCTGGTTCAGGAGCGGTTGCCTGAACAGGTAAAATGGGTGCAGTAGATTGAGTCCCAATAGACGAGAAGCTCAGCTCGGGCACCTCGCGCTCCTTCTCGACATGTTTAATTACATCAACATATTTGATGACGGGTTCAGGCACAGCAAGAGTTGCCTTGATAGGCGCGGTGGTCTGTGTGGTGATCGAGGAGAAGGACAGCTCGGGGACCTCTGGCTCGCGTTCAATATACTTAATGACATCGACATGCTTGATAATTGGCTCTGGCACATGAAGCTTGGGCATAATGGGACTGGTAGTCTGGGATGAAACTGAAGATACACTCAGTTCCGGAATCACTGGCGTGAGGAACTCATGCTTCACAGGAGCTGTAATACTGCCATTGATGTAGGCAACACTCAGCCCAGGACGCTTGGGGGTCTGAGGCATGGTGTGTTCGGACGAAATATCTGCAATGCCCATTTCTGGCAACTCAGGTTGGACGTTCGCTTCATGAACTGAACTTTCATCCCAGAGCATCTTTGGCGGCGTAGGAACATTAGTCAAATGATCACCATCCTCAGTCGAGGGCTTGTGCGGTGTCCACTGTGTTCCTGCACTGACCAGCCTTGGGGTTGCTGGAGCTTGTTCGGCGATTCCTCTGTTTGCCATTGGCTGAGTCGGAGTGCTAGGAAGAGCGGCTACAGCAGCGACATTGGCACCGGTGGGAAGCGTAGGCTCCCAGGCCTCAGTCATCACACCAGAGTCGACCATGATAGGCTTAGGCGGCGCGTCCAACATAGCATCCGAAGGTCTACGTGAACCAGCTGTAGCTTCCATGCGCGGAGTAGAAGCCTGAGATGTTTGCCCGTCTTCATCGCCACTTCCGAGCTCAGCAAGCTCAGCAAAGAGGCTCTGGCCCTCTTGTGATGTTGGTGCTTGCTCAAAGATAGGTGCCGGTGATTCACGCGAGCTAGAGGGCCGACTAGTTGAGGCGAATGGCGCCTCCCCGGATGGGCGAATGCGTCTTGACATGCTTCGCTTAGACTTGACCCGAGGACGGGTGATGTGTCTTTGGCTCGGGGAGGGGAATCCTGAATCATAGTCCTCGTCATCGGTCGATGCGGAAGCCGTGCTGTGATAACAATCGCGATCACGAGTCTTGGACATCATCAGTGAGGTGGGAACTCGGCTGCGTGGAGTTGTTTGGACATTGTTTTCGGTTTCAGTCAGGTCTGCCGAGTCACTGCTGTCATCCGCCATACTTTCCACACCGGTCTGGAACGCTTCGCTCTCCGTTGCGGTTGCCCGCTCATTTGCCGTCTCAAACCCGTCTTCAGCTTCAGTGGCTGTCTGGTAAACATCACTGGGCTCGTCGGGAGACTCTGCGCCAGGACGACCCATCGATCTGGTCATGGCAGGCTTGTGAGTAGGACTGATCTGACCAGCATTGTCTTCCCAATCGGTATCATGAAGTTCGACAAAGGACTTCTCCTTGCGACCCGCGCCCAGAAGATCTGGACGAGGAGGCTTTCGGGAAGAATCTGTCTTGGTCTTCTGGCGCTTGGTTGATCCGTTTGGCGCAGCGGTTTCACGACGACGTGTCTCAACCTCATCACGAGCATCTTGCAGCATGCGCTTGAGTTCGATCTTCTCGGTCTTCTCACGGTGAATGGTGCTCTTGAGATTTTGGATCATGCGGTGAGCGTGACCAAGCGAGCTCTTCAGGGTCTCAGACTCCAGGTGGCCATGTCGAGGAGTGAACTTGTTGGGGGAGGGTGGCGGGGAACTTTCTGGTGTGAGTTGCTCCGGCTCATCACCATCATCATTATACGCGATATCCCGGCTGCCCTGGCTTTCGTGCTGCCGTAAACGCATGGCAACAGCCTTTGCAAGCTCTTGATTCTGAGCTGTCATTTCCGCGAGCTTCTTGTGCAAGGCAGACTTCTCCAGCTCGCCAGAATTCAGATTCCGGCGCAGAAGATGGATTTCTGCATCGTTCGCCTTTTGCATCAAGTTCTGGTCCTCAATTAGTCTTGAGTTGACTTGCCGCAGTTCCTCCAATTCCCGTTCAATGGCATTCTTTTCAGAAGTCGACGCGGTCAGCGAAGTATTGAGTCGACCCTCACGCTCTGCAGCTTCTCTAGCAGCCGCCATCAACTCATGCGCTTGCGTTTCCAGCGCCCAGTTCTCATCCTTGTAGCGCTGCTCGCTATCATCGAGTGCCCGGATCCGTTGCCCATATCCTTCAGCCTCCAACTCAAGCCGAGACTTTTCGAGATTAACAGACTTGAGCGTCTCTTCCCGTTCTGCGAGAAGAGCTTGTAGCTGGCGGACTTGGGCCAAAAGAGAGGTGGAGATCTCAGTCGCAAATTCGATATCGTGGACGCGGTTTGACTGTTGATTGCGCTGCTTTCGAGATGGAACACTGACTTTGCTTGGGGAGTTCGTGGCTTGACTGGCGAACAAAGCGGGGCTTAGAGGTGACTATCCAAAACTTAATGTTAGTTTGGCGGACAGGCCGAAGAAGCCGAACCAAGTATGCAACGCAGGTTGTACCTTTTGATCAAAAGATGGCGTTCCAAGCTGAGCCTCCTCTCCACCTGCCAGGCGTTTGGGCGCCAAAAATGCCCGTGCCGATTCACGACCGATCTCATTATACTCCTTCTCCAGGTCCGCGAGTTTACGTCGCAATTCTGGGCCCATCTCTCCCTCATCCTGCTGTTGCTCGACCTCCTTCAACTGCTCCGATAGCTGCTGTTGTTGATCGATGAGGGCTGTACCCAATTTCGAGGCTTCCTCCAACCGACGTTCAGTCTCCGCCAAATGAGCCTCAAGGGCCCGTTTAGCCTGGGCTGGCGAAGACGCATTGAGGCTGAACAGTTGCGTATCGAATGAGGAATATCGGTGGGTGTCGCGTGGAGCTGGCCGTCCGCCATTCGAAACGAAGGGGTCTTCCATTGATGCAAAGGAGCTGGTGTCCTCAGGGTTAGGTGCAGTCATGATCCGAGATTCGGGGGCCTCAAACGGCATCTGACACCTCTCGTTAACGAGGATGCAGTTGCCGACGAGAGGTAAGGGAGTCGCGCGTCGATCTTGAAAGTATCAAGTTTAGACGGCGAGCATCATCCAAACACAAATGGAAAACTAGTCGCGGGAATTTTGAGCCAATCGCCAAGCCGACCAGCGACCAGATGTTTCAGGATTACCGCGCGCCGATGCGATGGGTGTGAGGCACACCGTCGGGGGGTGTATGAGAAGTTAAGGAGGGAAAAGTCGAAATAATACAACAACAAACACCGAGGACCTTTGGGCGAATTAGCAGTGAGATCCGGTACCTTATCCTTGGCCAGACATACGCGCGTAGGTGTCAACCAACCATAACAAAGTGGTCGGATCTGCAGGTGTCGCCGCAAACAGATCGGCTCTTAAAGTAAATGAAAACAAAAGAAAGGATAGAGCGAATTAGTAACAAAACAAAAAAGAAAAAAGGAGAGGCAGTTGATAAGACAGGTCGAGTTTGGCTCAGGCGGGGAAAGAAAAGAGAAGAGAAGAGTGAGCGAACGTGTTATTGCCAAATAGCACCGGTGTTTGAGATTTGAGTTGAGGTGGGCTACCCCGGAAAACTACGATCTGGCTACAGATATGATACCTTTAGATGGCGATTCTAGGCAAACATTTACAGTAAACAATAAAAAATTATACTTTGGTTTGTGTCTCTCGTCGTCCAACGCGTCCCAAAGTGAGACGTTGATGTTTGTCACGTTTGCCATGTTTGTCGTGTCTGCTTAGTAATAACTTCCACCGCTTTCGATATATCGAACTTGCGACAACTGGTGGTAACTTTCTTTCATTTTAATCGCCTCTTTTCCCTTGCAGACACACAAAATGACCGAAGAAACATTAGCAGACGCTACACCCCAAGTTGCTTTCAAGAAGCGCTCCAAGGGCAAGGCCAACTTCCGCAAGAAGCCCGCAACGCCACCTCCAGCGTCCGACTCCGACTTCACCTCGTCGGATGATGACGAGGGCAAGCTGATTAAGAGGCGGCGCAAGAACGCAGCTGTGACAGCATCATCGGCAGGAAGTGTAGCGATAAAATCGGTGGACGAGCCTATAAGCGCCGCTCCTCTCCCATTGACCTCGAGCAACGACGCAACCAAATCCTCCAACTGGTACGATGAAGACCTCAACGAGAAGAACCTTCTCGGCACAACAAGAGTGCGACCCGGCCAAGCTTCAGCAACTACCTCCGCCTCAGAGCCTGACGGCACCTATAAAGGCGCAGCCAACTACCAAAACTTCATCCAGAAAAATCCAGATGCACCGGCGAAGTTTGGACCCGTCAAAGCACCAACCAACGTTCGGACCATTACCGTCACTGATTTCGCCCCCGATGTATGTAAAGATTGGAAACAGACTGGATTCTGTGGCTACGGAGACTCTTGCAAGTACCTCCACATGCGTGAGGATTACAAAGCAGGGTGGGAGCTGGATCGCGATTGGGAGGTCAACACAAAGGGCAAGAAGCTGGACGGGAAAGTGGTATCACAACGCAAGGGCGCAGGGAAGGCAGCAGAAGATGATGAAGACAATGAGGATGAGATGCTGGAAAACATTCCTTTTGCCTGCATCATTTGCCGAAAGCCTTATAAGGAGCCCATTATCACCAAATGTGGCCACTATTTCTGCGAGTCCTGTGCTTTGCAGCGATACCGGAAGAACCCCACATGTGCAGCTTGCGGTGCAGGGACTGGTGGTGTTTTCAATGTTGCAAAAAAGCTCAGTACCTTGCTGGACAAGAAGCGAGAACGTGCGCGCAAGTTGCGCGAAGAGGCGCTTGCGAATGGAGAGGAAGTGAGCGAGGAAGAAGAGGAGGGGGAGAATGATAGTGAATAGGAGGAAAAGGCATCCCTGGTTGTAACATATAATGAACGAACAGCAGCTGGACTGCAAATCAAGTACTTGAATGTAAACATTGATTTCTATTTTGAGGCGTGTGCCTCCGTTCATGCATAGAATGAAACACTAGACTCGGTTAATCTTCCTAGCAGAGGCACTGTAGATACAGTATGAAAGCCAATTAATATGTAAAAAGATACCTGGGCTTGGCATTTCTGATAGACCCTGGTCTGGTATCGTGACACAGCTGACGCCCAGGTCACATGGCAAGTCGTCCAATCCAACCTCAACTGCACTTCAACAAGCCAAGGCATCTTCTGGCCCCTCTATTAATCAATGACGACGAGATCTGCATTTCAACAGATGAGCCAAGACCTCTCGGTAGCCACGCGGCAGATTGCGCACATGGTTAGCTTGCTCGCAGTTTTCGCAGGCTAGTCGATATTTGATCACGGGTGAAGATGCAGGACATGTTACCGCTGAAAGCGCAGAAAGTAACATTGATTAAGTACCTGTACAATCGTACGGTCAAATGTTGATCTCAACTGCCCGGACCTTGAAATTAAGTTGGTTGCGTCTCCGCTTTGAAGCAATTACCCTTTGTTGACCATGAGTTACAATCGTCAAGAGCTGTGCAGAACTGCAACTTCCAAGTTTACAGATTACGCAGTATATCTTGCAATTCGATACTGACATTCTTTCGGAGACCGATCTACATCAGCTTTGACTCTCATTCCTCTCCAGCAAAGCGGCCACATCATGCTCTCGCAGATCGGTCCGCCTGTGGGCCCGGTGCGGTCATAGGCAGCCCGCCGCGAAGGGATCCCACAATTTACTCGAGACCCTGAATGTGTTGAACTGTTTGGTTCGCGACGAAGCCGATCAAACGCTGGCTTGTAGCCGATCATTGGGGGGGGGGGCGAGGCTGTGCGAGGGTTGAAGATCCTAATGAACAGACCATTGTCTTAAGGGTTGATTCAATTTAGCGACACAGCCCCACTCGGATGCAAGACTACCGTTTAGCCTGTGGAGGAGAAGCGCCAGTGTTCGTTTGACACTTCTCAAAATGGGCGGGTTTGAACCAAACGCCACGTGCAATCCGTGGAACTTAGCACACGCGTGTTGGTGGACTCAGTCGGTCGAAAAGTCTACAGATTGGCCGGGGGCCATGTCCACCCGCGGCACGTTAAGCCTTCCACCCGTCCGACCATGGCTCAAGCGCAAACTCAACCTATGAAAGAGGTTAGACGCGCCCCAAAGCCAAGCTTTCAGTGCCAAGGGGCAGAGCGGCCCCTAAATTTCACCCCGGCTTCAACTAAGGCTGGCTCCCCTGAGTCTACGCCCCAGGTGGCCAATGATACGCAGCAAGAATGACATTCAGACTTCTCATATTGGGGGTGAAGCTTTCCCCTTCTCGCTTTTTTATCTTTTTTATCTTGTTATCTTGATTAACCTCTTGTTCCTGTCTCCTTTGAACCTCATTCCTTTCCCCATTTCGACCTGTGACGACTGCGCCTACCGTTTGACTCAGTTTAGCCTTAGCCTCGCCCCTTCTCGAATTTGCCTTCGGCCGCCTTGCTATTTTGGGACTATTGACGCTCCTATTTCGCAATATCGCTCTCCTTTCTCATATTGGAAAAGGTTTTCCTCCTAGGGAGTCAACCGTCAATGGATTGAATGCGATTCTTTGTGCTTTGAATTTTACAACCACAGGCTTCTGTTGCCAAAAGTCCCTGGTGTTTTAAACTTCTTCATCATGCGGGGTGGTATACGCCTCGCAGTGATATGCGTCTCCTCTTTGCTTCTTTTCTCACTGTACCTCCTTGAGGCGCATCTCGAAGACCTCTGTAATCAATATCGTGCTGGCGCATACTTGGTTGATTGGTTGGATCGCAATGGCGCTGTTCCAAGCCCGCAATACGCCGATACCACCGTGGGGGACAAGGTAATAGTGATGGCCAAGCTGGAAGAGGAGAATACTCAATGGGTGGAGCAAGAGCTGCCTGAGTGAGTGCTTGCGATTCCACTTCTATCCCACAAACCAGTACTGATCCTTGATGTTCGCAGCTGGCAACGCGCAATCTACATTGTCAACCCCTCCCGAGACACACGATCCGACGCCAATGCCCTGATGACACCCTTCAACAAAGGCCACGAAGCCATGGCCTACTTAACCTACATAATCGACAAGTACAACAACCTCCCCTCAACAATCGCCTTCCTCCACGCGCACCGCTCAGGCTTTTTAATGGCCTGGCACGTAGATGCGCCACTCCACGACAATGTCATCGCCATGCGCAATCTTCAACTCCCCTTCATCCAGCGCAACGGCTACGTCAACCTGCGCTGCAATTGGAACCCCGGCTGCAAGGGCGCCCACCGCTTCAACAAGCATGTCACCGATCAGATCTGGTGGGATGTCTTCGAGGGAACGAGTACGCCTCCGCTGAACATGTCTTCACCTTGGGAAATGGAATATGGGGGGCAAAAATACCTCCGCAAGCCCGATGAGATTGGCGCGGCATGCTGTGCGCAATTCGCCGTTTCGCGCGATCAGGTGCAGAAGCGACCGCTGAATGACTATGTCAAGATCCGGCAATGGATTCTTGATACGGAATTGAATGATGCATCCTCCGGTAGGGTGATGGAGTTCTTGTGGCATATTATCTTTGGCATGGAGGGTATATAGTAAGTTACCGCCAACGCTACTCTACCTTCACCTAGTCAATTACTAACCATCCATAGCTGCCCCGATGAACAGCTATGCCAATGCCAGGTCTACGGGAGGTGTTGATCCCCTCTTCCACCCTGAGCATTAATCGCAGACCCAGCATCGCGACTGGTTACTGCCATTGTCCATATTCTGGAAGACGTGCCGATACCATTATCTTAGCCGCACGGCTTGTACATGCCCATTTTCGATGTGCATTTACTGACAGTACAAACATCCCTTGGCTTGGAGTTCGTTCGCTCGTTTTATTATATAGAAGTTGGAGTTTTGTGTGTTGCTTGGGTTAGAGATTCATTTGCGTTCAAGCGTTGCGGGCAAGTTCCCCAATCAAGAAAGTGTACTTCCCATCCTTTAGAGGTGGCCTTTCAAATTATTCTTATAGAGATATAATGTGAATATCTTTGCTACAGTAAAATGAACCCACCTTTTAGAAATAACATAGCCACGAAGTTCGTTGGCTATCTTGATGTTGCTGCCTATTGCTCGGCACTATTTATAGCCATTAACTAGCTACAAACAGACACCGTGGGAGCCATGCCGGAACGGCATGGAAATCCTCTTAACAATGGTCAAAGAAATTGCTTACAAAAGAGGGGTCGACGATGAGTTTTGTAAAATAATAATAGGACAGTCATAATGCATTAAAGTCAGCTATCATCCCTCGGAAAGATAGCCACTTATTAGAACTTCTCTTCGAAGTACTGCTCAACTCGTTCCACTAAATCTGACTTCTTGCCAGCTGTAGCACGGCCATGAGCATTCAAGAACTCCTTGAGCACAGCTACGGTCAACTGTAAACATGTTAGCTAAATTGAAGTCCTACTTACCGAGTAGCCAATGTGATATAGCTTACCTTGGACACGGTGCCCTTTTCAGAGGCTTGTTTGACCACACTATCCGCGTCGGTGCCATCACCTTCAACCTTGACACGCTTCGATGGGTGACTTTCGGCGTTTTCTTCTTTAGCACCTCGTTTCACCAATGTCGATTTTGTAGCTGCGATTCCACCAAACATTTTGGCTGATTGGGCTTTTAGTTCCTCCGCCCAGGCTAGGACATATTCGCCGGCGCGCTATGGTAGTTGATGAGTGCGGCTCGAAATCTAATATCATCAAAGGGACTCACCTTGTTAATCTGTCGATATTTGGGGATCGTCTTGTCCTCTGCAGTTTCGGGCATGTCCTCTTCCAGGGCGAGGGCCTGTAGAATACGATAATGCCATTGGAGTGCTGCTTCGAGTCAGCTTTATCCTTTGAGAGAAAAGGTGGGATATGAGGAAACTTACAAGGGTTGGGATATTTCGAAGGATCATACACAGCCTTCGGAAGCTGTAGCTGCTGGATGACTTCACGCATAGAATCAATCAACGTATCTGGCGCCTTGTTCAAGGTAGCCTCCGGATTCTCGCGAACATCATCCGCAAAGGGGATAGGAATAATCCACATGCCCGGTGGGGTCTTCTGTACTCCGTTCTCATCGAGTTTCTCAGCTCCAGCAATCATGGCAGCCAAGACTGGCGACGCATTCTTGCGGGGGATGAACCAGACCAGGGCCATTTTCTCAGCCTCGAGTAGTTTCTGCTGCAATGCAGAGAAGACTCGGGTTGAGCCTACGTAGTCTTCTTCCGAAGGATAGATGAATGAAGGGTGTTTGATGTTGGCCCAGAATGGCAGCGCAGACAATGGCTTGAAGCCAATAATTCTGATCACTGGGTCGCCGAAATGTCTCAATGCCTGCTGTTCTTCGGTTGTGAATGAGACCTGTTCACCGCCGAACTTGTAAGCCTTTCTGATGTCCTCTTTTTCGACTGTATGTGCTGTGTCATCGGCCATGAGAGTGGTGACGCCTTTGGCAATTTGAGGAGTCTCGCCGCCCTGCCAGACGAAACAATTCCGTGCAGGCTCTTGCTTTTTGAGGAGGAGATACCCATTGACGGATATTTTGAAATCAGGCCCAAGCTCCAAGGGCACGTTTGAGAATAGAGAACGCCGGGGGGCTGATCTCGAGTTGATGCTAGACAAGAGAGAATTGAGCAGTGAAAGTCCGTCACCCTTGGCTGTGGACTCGTATGTGTCTGGTTTCAAATATGTCGGGGCATCTCCGTCACTTGGGGATGTTTTGTAGATAATATCCTGCTATTTGTCAGGACACTTCTGGATGAATGAGCTGATCAACATACATCGTAGAACTTAGAGGTGTCGAATTCGTGATCTGGTCGAGAGATAGGGAAAAGCTCAATGTTGACGCCCAGGTCATACAAATCTCTTGCTCGAACAGTTGCAGCAGACCGCAATGCCTTGTTGTCTGCGTGTGGATTGTCGTTGTCGGTTACGACAAACAGCCGCCGAGACAGGAAGTTTGCAGCCTTGGAAGTAAAGACCTGATTTGCGCAGAAAAGCACATTGGCCATCGAAACTGGCTCACTCGATGGCTTCAGGATCTCCAAAGCTTCCTCATCCTTCTCAGCTAGAGATCGTAGTTCCTTGACTTCCTGTGCAGATGGAACATCTAGGTCAGTGTAGAGATAGCAATGCGGATATGAAAGGTCGCCACGGCTCTCTTCATCTTCATCGTAGAATTTGGATGATTGTGTACCATAGAGTAAGACGCCGATCATATCATGAGGATTGGAGATAATGCGCTGTTGCATCAGATGATATGCACACTTCAAGGCGGCAGACGCAGGTGATTCCTTAACACACTTCTTAGAGTCATCCGATACCCGTGGTTCCAGCATCGAGTTGCTGATATCTATGGCGAAGAGAACAGCATCTTTGACTGATTTGAAGCTCTGGTCACGTAAAGTCAATAGAAGGCCAGTATATCTCGGGTTATTGTACTCACGGTCTCATCAAGCTCCTCATCCTCAAAATTCTCCTCCTCACGCGTGTAATTCTCGCTCGCCATGATTTCCGATGAAGCAGCAGAAGAGTGAGAAGTTGTGAAATATCACGTTCACTATCTCTTTCAGACGCGCTCTACGACACGAAGGTCATGTGATGCTGATGCCTGGCGCTGCCTAGAGCTGCTGACGTCCGGTGCGCAATGATTGGCCGAGGAAACCTGGGAAACCGGGAACATTAGCTCCGAGGCATCGATCGATCGGTCGATTTGTTCTTTCCCTCAATTCCTGTCGACGTGTATAGCGTTGAATACTCTGTTCTTATTTAGCCTGCTCTGATCCAGCCATGGCGTTCCGGGTCCCCTTCGCGATGCCCCGACGCCTATTGTCGAATGCCACCTCTTTCGGACCGCGGCTAGCAATTGCCAGTCGGTTGTCATGTATGTCTAACCAGCGAGGACTCGCAACAGTGGTCCCGCCTGTCACACAAGATGCAACCGGATCCAAGGGGCCAACTGCGATGGTGTTTATGAACATGGGTGGACCCTCAACAACAAACGAGGTGGAGGACTTCTTGAGCAGACTATTCGTAGGTGCCGAGGAATCTACAGTGGTGACACTTTGTCCCATTACTGATCCGATTTGTTACAGGCCGATGGTGATTTGATCCCCCTCGGACGACTCCAATCGTATATCGGACCTCTCATCGCACGCCGGAGAACCCCAAAGATCCAACAGCAATATGCGGACATTGGTGGCGGTTCACCCATTCGCAAATGGTCCGAGTACCAGTGCGCAGAGATGTGTAAGATTTTGGATAAGATTTCTCCGGAAACTGCACCGCATAAGCCCTACGTGGCATTCCGCTATGCCGCCCCATTGACCGAGACGATGTATGAGCAACTGTTCGCCGATGGATTTGGAAACGGAAAGGGAGGACGTGCCGTTGCTTTTACACAATACCCGCAGTACTCCTGCTCGACGACAGGAAGTTCTCTTAATGAATTGTGGAAGTGGCGTAATCGCTTGGAGGGAAAGCGCGAAAATGGAGAATCCGACCCAGCCGGCGCAATTCAGTGGAGTGTCATTGACCGATGGCCTTCTCACTCCGGTCTCGTTGAGGCTTTCGCACAGAACATTGAGGCTCAGCTTGCGACATACCCAGAGGAGAAGCGCGATAAGGTCGTGTTGCTATTCTCAGCTCACAGCTTGCCTATGAGTGTTGTAAACCGAGGTCAGTCAACTCATAACTTCTGGATGAATTATGCTAAATTTTATAGGTGACCCATATCCCTCTGAGGTTGCTGCGACAGTTCACGCTGTCATGCAACGTCTCAACTTCAGCAACCCTTACCGCCTGTGCTGGCAGTCTCAGGTCGGCCCTTCGGCCTGGCTCGGAGCCCAGACAAGTGATACTGTGCAAGAATACGTGAAGAAGGGAATCACTGACTTGGTTCTGGTTCCTATTGCGTTCACCAGTGACCACATCGAAACTCTGTATGAATTGGACTTGGAAGTTATTCATGAAGCCAACAGCCCCGGTGTCAAGCGTGCAGAGAGCTTGAACGGCAACCCGGTCTTCATTCAGGCACTTGCCGACATTGCCCGCGAACATCTCCAAAAGGGAGAGCTCTGTTCCCGCCAGATGACACTTCGTTGCCAGGGTTGTAAAAGCGAGCGCTGCTTGGGCCAAAAGCAATTCTTCGCTGGTAAGGACAACGCCAGTATGGTGTTGTAAGCTGAGCCTTTTGCATCATCTCAACTCATTGATCAAAGTGAGGTGTATTTTGGGTGCATGTGTATACACACTAGGGTTTGGGAGGCGTTGTTTGGCGACAAAATTCTGGGTATATTGTACAGCATAACGTATTTCTAGCTCTATATTCATTCAGATAATCGGAAGCATTGGGAAATGACCAGCGCATGCTTCGTTATGGGTAGCAGAAGCTCATTCGACAATATAGAACCACTAGTCAAAAGGGTTCCAGTTCTGGTACAAGAAATTCTGAAAATTGGATATCACCCTCAGGCCAATCATCCTGCTGATTCTGAAGCGCAGATGCCTGAAAGAGCGTTTGTGGATCGGCATCGCCGTGTGAATGGCTATTATTAGCCTGACAGTCGTCCCAGGACTTTCCAACATGGTGATCATTATTGCCGTGGTGCCATTGATCAATATCAGTTATCGACGTAGGCTCAATGTCCAAAATGTGATCCATATAGTGCTGAACAGTATAGTGCTGTACATCAGCTACACGTTGTCGGTACTTGACAAGTGCTTGGGTTCATAATGGAATGCATATCCAATGCACAACACGCTGGCCCTCAGGATATGAAGACCTGCGGGGAGGCATTATCTCGATTACATAACTTGGTAATTCGACATGGAGATGTGAATCGATTTGACTTGCTCGTATGTGGCTCAAAGACCACTTTGATGGCCTTTCATACGGCTCAGAGATGTGATGATTGAAACATAATTCTGGAGGAATTGGCACATTTAAGCGAGTCTCTCGGAGACCCTTCGAGCAGAGGAGGAGTCCTCCTTTCATAGTGTGATTGAACCATACTACTTCGTGCTCACAGGCAATAAATTGGAGGTTCTCTATCACAAGTTTTGAATCAGGAGTGGAAATGGCCTTATTAGGTAGCTAAAGTGGAAGAATTATTGAGATCGTCAAATCCCAGAGAATGCACATTACAGAAGAGGGGACAGTCAAGGTGGAAGTGGCGGCGCAATTCCCTGTAAAGTGTCGAAATCATAGGTCTGTAGCAATTGATAAGAGGGTTCCCCTCTCCCAGGATTACAAATCAATACAAATATCTTGGAAGTTCCAAAGTTTGGCGACTTGTACTTCATCCTTGATGTCCCCTTGATCATGGAAAACGAGCAACTCTTTGCGAGCGAGCCCGAGCTCGACGCGCGGGCACGCGCTCGTGCAACTCCTACAGAGACAGACGCGCTCCTATCTCCCTTGGCGTCCGGGGAATCCCCGCCAGAGCATGCCCACGACCGACCACGATGGAGGAGACCGAGCGTGAGTAGTTGTGAAAGCCTTTGAATACAATTGTCTGACCTCTGCGATGACAGATTTGGTGGCTGTTGCCATTCAGCCTGCTATTCACGCTGGGACTGGGCGGAATGGCCGTGCCCAGAATCAACCTGATCATGTCGCTGATTTGCCGAGATTACTTGGCAGAGAAGTCAACCCAAGACCCTGGGTTTACTTTCTTCCCTGTTATATTCGGCGATGATAACAGCCAATGCCATATCCCGCAGGTTCAATCACTTGTCGCGCAGTTCCAGCTGTATCTCAACCTCATCGCGGGTATACTATCCGCATTAGTCAGTCCCAGACTCGGCCACTTATCCGATCGATATGGAAGAACCAAAATGATTGCAATGGGCGCAATGGGAGCGGTATTCAATGAGATCATCACTGCGATTGTGGCTACCTGGCCTGAGCAGATGTCGGTCAACTGGCTTCTTGTCGGAGCCATACTGGATGGAGTGGGCGGCTCATTCACAACTGCCCAGGCTCTGTGCCATTCTTATGCCTCAGACTGCACGCCCATCGAGAAGCGAAGCGTGGCCTTTGGTTTCTTTCACGGCACTCTATTCTTCGGAATCGCGGTTGGGCCTGGTGCCGCGGCGTTTATTATCAAGTACGCTGGGGTTCTACCCATATTCTACATTGCGCTTGCGCTGCATGCTATGTTCTGCGTGTCAGTCCTCTTTATCGTTCCTGAATCCTTGTCCAAAGAGCGACAGCTCGCTGCTCGCGAAAAGCACCGGTTGAAACCCGTGGATGTTGATGCTCCGAGGTGGTACTCTTGGCGTATCTGGAACCCGATGAATTTGATCACGCCTCTTGCCATCCTTACCCCCGCGGTTGGAAGACCAAGCGTATTGTTCACTAATCATCGTGGTGCCAGCCCGGCTCTGCGGCGAAATATTGTGCTGTTGGCAGCCATCGACACCATTATTTTTGGAATTGCATTGGGCATTGCTCAAATTATCATTATCTATGCTGAGTATATGTTCAACTGGGGCAACGTGGAATCCAGTATCTTCATTGCCATCATTAACGCTTCGCGTGTGATCAATCTGTTCGTGGTGCTCCCATTAATTTCGCGGCTCTTCCGCACCCCAGTCAAGAATGATGGCAGTATCCGAGGCTCTGATATGCTGGATGTTGTTCTCATCCGCTTTTCAGTCGTTTTCGACGTGTTGGGCTTTGTTGGGTTTGCCCTGTCCAAGCATCCATCAGTAATGATCCTTTCTGGCGTAGTCGCCTCTCTTGGTGGCATGGGATCAGCCATTCTGCAATCATCGCTCACAAAGCATGTGCCCCATGAAAGGATTGGACAAATGCTTGGTGCTACTGGTCTCTTACATGCTCTTGCTCGGATCGTTGCGCCGACTATTTTCAATCTAATCTACAGCGTGACTGTCGCAACCATGCCCCAGGCAGTCTTCGTGTTCCTTGCGGGCATTTTTGGAGTCGCGTTCATCGCAAGCCTGTTCGTCAGGCCACATGGTATGTTGAACATCTTCTCGGAATAGAATAAAAGCTAATCCTTTTACTAGTTACCCTCGAGAGATCCGAGTTTGAGTCCGCAGATATACGAGTTGAAGCAAACGACGAGGGTGATGATGAGGATGACGCTCTTTTGAGATAGAATACGACTGCAATATGATTTCAGATACACGCAAAATACATTTTAAGTCTACTGTCAATATGAAGGAAAGGAACAGTCAGAATCATAAGTAGGTAACGTTATTAACGTTACAGGCTAGATCGTACGATGAGATTCCGGCGGGCGGCACAGACTTAAAGCGCAAGTTGATATGCGGAAAAAAGAAGCTGCTCCGAGTTTACCCTATTCCCCCAGCTTCAATTGCGCAACCACCGTCGTCCTTCTTTATAGTAGCTTTTGTGCCTTAATTGTGCCGTTATTTCTACATTGCACTTTGTTTTCCAGGTCTCCCATGCACCGCTGTTAGTTTATGCGCGCAAACCGCGCCCAGCATTCTCGCCATGCTTACGCACTCCAAACAATCTGCCCTCGTGCCCTCGCGAAATGCCCTTCGGGTTCTCCGTCAATTGGCCCTGGCTGGTTCAACAATCGGCGGATTCTGCACTGTGGCAGCCTTAGCAGTCTTAACGTACGATGTGCATCGCCGAGTCCGCATCGCCGAGAAAATCGTCGAAAACAAACGAACCTTACACACCACCGCACCGAATTACGATGCAACGTCTGCCGCCAAGCGTCTTGCAGTGATGGTAGAAGCGGCGGAAGCTGGAGAATTTATGGGAATTGAATCCCTCAAGACCAGCAAAAGGAAAGCCACTGCCGGCCCCGAAGAACCAGGATCGAACACCCACGAAACAAGACGCAGTCCATATCCCAAATCCAAGCCAATGATAACCTTGGAAAAATCACATTCTCGCCAGAAAAAGTGGTGGAGTGATCCGGCCATATCGTTTCAGAACAACAGGAATGGGGATGGACCCAGCTTAGCTCAGAGTGACACAATTCTGGCTATGGAGGCTATCCAAGCGGAACATGCTCGGATGAACGGCAAAAATTCCTTAGATTTTGAACTTCGTCGATTGATAAACCTGGATCGGGAGATTACTGCCGCAAACTTGTTTCTGGCGGCCACCTCTCGTGTGGATGCTATCTCATGGGAGCGGAGACAACTTGCGTGTCATATCTTTACAGCAAACTGCATCAAAGGAAACATATTCATCGCCCGAACTCTCTTCAACCGGCTCGACCAGATCAGTCTTGTCTCTGAGGAGATGTGGGCCACCCTGATGCATTTACTCGCGAAAGAGGGCCACATCGACGCTGTCGGTGTACTCTATGGAAGATTCTATACCAAATTTGTTGTTCCTACTCACTTGCTGGAGGTTATTCTCCGGTGCCTGATTGAGTCCAAGCGGTTGGATGAGGCCAAACACCTCTTCCACCTGCGTTTCAAGGATGACTATAACTGCGGTCTGTGTGGGGCCTACCTCGATGGACTATGGAGGAAGACCAGGAGTATTGAACTACTCAACACAGAATTTACCAGCATTCTCGAAACTCTTGGAAGCCTCGGACGAAAGCCAACCGAGAAGCTGTTTAACCCGATGGTCAAGGCCCTGGTTGAATCGGGTCGTTCCGAAGCAGCCGAAGTTATGGTTCAAGAGATGCCAAGCAAGTACGACGTGCAGCCTGGATCCCGCACCGTTGGCTTGATCATTTATAGCAGAGCGCTCCATTGCGATTGGGTTCGGGTAATGGATGGGCTATACGCCATGCACGATGCAGGATTCACCAAGCAAAAGAAAGACTTTGCGCTAGTTTTTGACCGTGTCTTACTCGAATACTACCCAACTCACACGGGCGAACAAACATTCGACCTGCTCATTTCATCTATCAACGAATTTGAAATTGTGCCCGACAGAGTTCTTCATCGACACATGCTTGAAGCAATTGTCGAAAAGGGTAGTGAGGAAATGCTCGAAGCCATGACGGAAATGGCCACCCAGCGCCAATGGAACACTGGCATTGGCGATGAAGAGGTTGCGAATATTTTAAAAACGAGACGGCTCGCAATGAACAATAGCCCGGTGGGAATTTGGCGAATGATGCAAGCAGCCAAGGATCGACAAATGACTTCGTCTTCTTCTCGGCGCATCCTTGGTGCTAGCTCTGAGGTCTGGGAAGTGCAAGGAGAAAAGATCCTACCAATTCACGCACCCGCGGAGGAAAGTTTCCCTGCAACATTGAGTAACATGGGGAAACCCACCAAAGATGCCAGTTCATACATCCCGCTCCACAAGCAGATGGAGCACCATCTCAACAATGGTCGGCATGCGGAAGCTCTGAAAGCGTACCAAAACGCCACCAATAGTGGTCACGTTGTCAGACCGCACCATATAATTTTGGCCGTGATTGCCTCAATTCTGGAAGATGGCCGAAATGGCGTCAATAACGCGCGACGCCTGATGACCTCCGAATGGGAGTACTGGAAGCAGGTTCCAACACTTCGTTACAGCAAGCGCTTCACACCATGGCAACCGCTTTTCTTCCAGCGGATTTGGCGTGTTGATCCAGGCGCTATGGGACGCGCGGGACTGATCAAGATGGCCATCTTCGAATACTACACAATTTGCAACAGTACCCCAGGCATGGGTGTAAAGCACTACTGTACGGCTTCTTACTGTCAGTACCTCCTCAAGGGTGGATCACCAGAACTTGTTGTCGATCTTCTCACGACAGTTTATCAATCTCGCTGGAAGATTTCCCATGGGTTTGACCAGGTGCTGCTGAAGCTACTGCTGCGGGCCTATGCCGAGCTCCGCAACCTCAAGGGTGTCTGGTGGTGTATACTAACGGTCCTATCACGACAAGAGGAGATCAAGCCTTCATTTGTCGCGGAAGCTCTTTCCCAGATGGTTTCATTGGACGCAGCGCTGGGCGGTGCATCCGGCAGTACGCCAACGAATCTTTGGACATTACATGAGGCCGTTGAGGTGCTACAAGCTAAGTCTCGTGGTGACGAGAAATGGGCAAGCATCAGCGTTGACCCAGCGTTGAAGAAGTCAAACCGCTCCCAGCTTATTCAGCCTGAAAAGGAAAACCATTTCCTGCCTAGGGACTCTATCAAGAATCTGATCATGAATTTTGATGAAGAGAGGGAGTTGGATTTACTACTGGAACGCAAGCAGTTGAAGCACACCAAGTGTTGGGCAGAGCACAACCTCTCGAACTGTCACTCTATGGCAGCGGAAGAGCGCGACTATCCCATGTGGAAGCGTCAAACCTGGGATGATTATTACGTGCCGGGGATGTGATGTATATTAATATAATTGTACTAAACTCATGTATTATCTGGAGTATAGAGAAGAGTATAGGGAAGAGTATAGATCTATAAATCTGAGTCCCGTGATGTCTCGTGCAGCGTAGATTTCAGAAGGCGGAGAGAGCAGACTTTCACATGTCACGCCACCCTTTACACCCCTTTCTCAAGAAAACATCAGACCATACCAAATTCTCATTTAAACCAATTGCTCGGGTCGATAATGGTCTTGCAGTTTCTGTTCTGACAATCCTAACTCCCTCGTCCACAATGACATCCCTCAACGGCCATGCCGTCCACTCCCAAGCCGCTCAACGCCGCATCGAACACCACGAGGCCGACGTTGTGATCGTCGGTGCTGGAATCCTAGGCTGTGCGCTAGCATTTGCACTAGGAAAGCAAGGACGAAGCGTGATTTTACTCGAAAAGTCCTTGCAAGAGCCCAATCGCATAGTGGGTGAGCTGCTCCAACCGGGAGGTGTTCAAGCGCTGGAAAAACTAGGGCTACGCGACTGCCTCGATGACATTGATGGAATTGACGTGAAGGGATACTGGGTTTCCTATTTTGGCGAACCAGTCCTCCTCAACTATCCCAGGTCCACCGCGTCAGGGCCGGCACCGCTAGGACGAGCGTTCCACCATGGACGATTCGTGATGAAGCTCCGACAGGCGGCATTGAGCTGTCCAAATGTCACTGTGGTCGAGACTAAGGTCACTGGGCTAGTCACATCTTCGCATACCAACGAAGTTTTGGGTGTGGAGTGTGTGACCAAAGACCTGAAGGATTGCTACTTTGGCCAGCTCACCGTGGCCGCCGACGGCTACAACTCCGATTTCCGCAAAAAGCACCACAAATACACACCCAAGCGTCGTTCAAAGTTCTACGGGTTGGAGCTTATTGATGCTAAGCTTCCCGCGCCCAATACCGGTCACGTCCTTCTCAGCGATAGCCCGCCTGTGCTCATGTACCAGATTGGTACACACGAAACGCGAATCCTCGTCGATATTCCGGATAATCACCCAGGAGCGTCGGTAAAGAATGGTGGTGTGAAGGGCTATATGAAGAACACTATTTTGCCAAGGCTTCCAGAGGGCGCGCAGGCGTCGTTCTCGGATGCATTGGAGAAGGGCCAGCTACGGTCAATGCCGAACTCGTTCCTACCTGCCTCGACCAACACGACACCTGGATTGATGATCTTGGGAGATGCTCTTAACATGCGGCACCCATTGACAGGAGGAGGAATGACAGTGGCGTTCAGCGATGTTTGCGTCATTCGCGATTTGCTGAGCCCAGAGAAGGTACCCAGCTTCTCCGATACAGATCTCGTTCTCAAGCAACTTGGCGAGTTCCATTATGCACGAAAGAATTCTTCTTCCGTTATCAATATTCTCGCGCAGGCTTTGTATTCGCTCTTCGCTGCCGATGATCCCAGTTTAAGAGCTCTTCAGCGTGGCTGTTTCCGCTACTTCCAGATTGGACCCGTTGGAGGGCCTATCGGACTACTGGCAGGTCTTATCAAGAAGCCTCTCATTCTTGTCTCCCATTTCTTCACTGTCGCTTTCCTCTCCATCTGGGTCCTCTTCACCGACACCCCTCTGACCCAGATCCTCCTATTTCCATACAACGCCTTCATGATCTTGTACACAGCCTGCATCGTGATTTTACCATATATCTGGACTGAGATCTGGTATTGACCTTGCTTTCATCCTTCCAAAAGCGATGCATAGGAGGTTCTTATCTGGTTTGTTTTCCCTTTCGTTCTTTTTCTGGTGAACATGTTTGTTGGCCTTCGTCTTAATATCCCCTCCAGCCCTCCTGTTTTCAGACGCCTTTATGCGATTTAATTTTTGTATCCTAACTTTTGATACATTGCGAGATCTGTGCTACACCTGTACACTATGTACTATACCACATTACATGCCATGAATACCACCATCTCAGTAATAGATGGTGCAATATGAATACATTCCGAATACGACTGTTGCTAGACCAACACTGTTGTTCCATTATGACTCCTAAATAAACAGAAAGCATTGAACAGTATCATCCCGTATGTCTCATCATCCGCACCAGAACCTCAATATCTGCTGCAAGTAGCCTACAACCCAGAGACCCTCAAAGACCCCCCTTTATCGGAGATGCACGTACAAATTAACCTATCCAGTAACCCAACATCCAAAATGCAGCCCAGGAATGCAGCCTACAAAACCAAAAATACAAACACACCCAATTGTCACGAGTACAAGGCTATGGCGGCAACGATAATCTGAATGGCGCAATGGCGGACAAACGAGAGGAAGCAGGCAAATGCCAACACAAAATGCAAATACCGTGGCAGGGAATGAGAGCTTATAAAGAGGTTCTCTTTCCCTCCTCTTTCTGGGGGTTTCTAAGGTATACTCATATTGATACAAGCCTTTACAACTAATTTTTTTTTTTTTTTTTTTTGCTTTTGCTTTTGCTTTTGCTTTTGCTTTTGCTTTTGCTTTTGCTTTTGCTTTTGCTTTTGCTTTCTTTATCTCTTTTTGTTTGATATTGACATTAGTTAGATATCTCCTGTTATTGTTGAGCTTATACAGCACGATATCATATACCATCAAAAAGCACGGGGGCAACGGAGGAAGAGAGATGTAAATATCACTATCACAACTCCCAATATCAACATACTTACTATACAGCCCCCATCCAAAAACTATATACGAAAGGCAAGGCAGTTAAAGCAAAGGAACCAAAAGGGAGCAGTTTTCGAAAAATTTGGTTTGTTTTCTTCATTGGCAACAAGGGCAGTTAATCTCTTTTATACAGAACCAGGACCGAAAAAAAAAAAAAAAAAAAAAAAAAAAAGAGAAATCGAAGATGGCACACAATCAGACACACACAGACAAACACACACAAGCCCTGGATCTAACCTAACCTATTCAAACTCAAAAGAACTCCAAACAGCTTGGGAAAATGAAAAATTTCGTCGCGATGCGTATGAGGCGTACCGGCCACCCTCTTTTTCTTTCTTTCTCCTTGATGACGATGATGAGTATGACGATGACGATGACGATGAAAATGACAATTGCGATGACAATGATGGATGCATGCATATGGTATTTCCCCCTTGTTACTTCTGGTACAATCCTTCAACGGGGGAGGGGCAAAACGGAAGAGGAATGGACGTTTCGGTATGTTCGGAGAAATTCAGGTTGATCTGCCGAGTTGTATGCTGGTGGGAGGGATAGCAAGGTGGGTAGTAGACCAGGTATGGTCTATTTGCTTTTTATGAGATTTGTTTTGTGATTGATTTGGTTATGGGGAAACGGAATGACGAGAAAGGAATCGTACAAGGCAGACTCTCGAGTTTAGCCGCCTTTTCGCAGGGATTCATCTGTTGGAAGGGGCTCAGGGCCACCGGTGATGCCGTGTCGAGAGTCGCTGGATGATTTGGTGTTTTTGCGGTTTTTCTTTTTTGTGGTCTGCCAGCCGCCATGGTTTGTATCGTTGGTGCCGTTGGTCTGGCCGCCTGTCTTTCGGGGCGGGTGATCTGTGTGTCGGTCTTTGGAGCCCTGGGCGGTGTTGTGAGACGCATCGTGACGGCCTTTGGACTTGGTCTTGCCGTTGACGCCGTTTGTCTTGTCGGATGTGTCGCCATTCGTTCGACGCTTCGAGTTGGTTGTCTGGTGTCGGGTTTCATTCGGTCCAGAGGAAGCAGGCTTGTCACCACCTGAGTTTCGAGGCTGAGAGTCCTTGTTTGTACTCTGTGCTGTCCCATTCTTTGATCGCTCCGGACTTGTCTTTGCTACCTGCTGGGATAGCTTGGCGGCTGACGAATAGTAGTTCTGCAACCGATCGGAGAGAAGCTCGGGCCGGCCATTTGTGTCTGGCCTTTCACCATTCGCGCCGTTCACCGTGTGGGTCTCAGTAGACGTCCGATTGAAGACAGCAGATTGATCCATATCATCAAAGGACCCAGAGTCCTGGTAATCCTGAGACAATGAGTCCGAAAAGCTGGCAGGCGTATTCATGTTGTGGTCATCCGAAGTCGACGTATAATGGCTGATGGCAGAATAGGGATCCATTAATTCCGACGCATATGACGAGCGAGACTCGCTTGGAGGCACTGAGCCATCGACAATCAACGGACCAGGCACAATTGGCCGCGGAGACTTGGCTGGCTGGGATGAAGGCTTCGGTGCTGAGTGTGGCTCAGAACGAGCAGTGGCTGACGAAAATGATCCTTGTCGGTAATCTTGCTGAATGGGAACATAGGAATGCCCATTGGGGATCTGCAAGCCCATTTGCGCAGAAATCGGTGACATCATGGAACCTTGCTGGTAGGCCTGCAGTTGTTGAGGAGTCATGTAATAACTCAAGACTTCTTGCGGCCGGTTCTCATCAACCGAATCCGAGCGGGACCCATTGCTGGCAAGGCTGTTTGATCGCATTGCGTGCTCATCCCCGCTACCGTCTCCACCCTCTGATGACTCGGGAGCCTGACGTTGCTTAGACCAGCCATCCACTGGTTGTGTGATGTTATAGACAGGGACGTAGTTAGGAAGTGAGGGTGAGTTTTGGGGGCGTGCAGGCTGTGAATGGGCCCGAAGGGACTTAGGAGACCCATTGACCACAGATCCACGACGGGGAATACGACCAAGATCAGGCAGAGCAGAAGCGGCCGACGGAGAGGGAGGATTCGTAGTGCTGCCTTGTGCCCCAGCGGCACCAACTGCAGCGTAACTGGGGTTGTAGAATGTTTGCTGTCGCTGTGTTGGGCTGAGTGTTGATTGACTAGCCGTCCCTGTCCCTGACCGTGACCGTGTGCTTTCATCGCTAAACTCTTGTTGTTGTGGTACGGGGAACTGGATGAAAGGCTGCCGAATGAATACTGGCGGCGGTCTTCCAGTGACTAATGCTTGGTTGTGCAGCTGCATCCGCAATTCCTGTTCCTGCGCCTGCAGTAGCTGGATTTGCTGATATAGCTGGTCATGCAAAAGAAATTGGGCCTGCTGTTGTGCGTGTAGTGAGATATCTGGCGCATTGCCGGCATTGGGTTGCCGGAAGTTTGCCTTGTTCCCAGTGTTTGACGTTCGACGACCGAGTCCACCTCGCGAGGGTTGGTTGCCAAATCTGCCCCCACGATTTCCCCCACGTCCACCGCGTGACGGTAGCGAAGGAGTAAGAGTTGGCCGAGGTTGAGGTGGTGGTCGTTCCCAAGTCCGCTCCTCTTCTTGCGGGAACTCAAACTGCTCACAGCACTCTGCCAGATCGCCCTTAGCAACGGATTTGAAAGCCCTGCGTAATTCCAAGTGCAGTCCGCGGAATGATGTGTCATCCGCGGTGTTGCCCAGATTTCTTGACGTGTTGAAGGGCTCCTCCACGCAAAGACGGTTGTTCATGCCTATGTGCCAATTCTTGGCATCTTTGTTGACCAATTTGCCTTCTCGTACGGAGATGACATTTGTCTCAAAATCCAGTTCGTGCCCGTAATACCTGAAGAATTCAAAAAGCAGCTCTCCAACGGATTCATGATTCTTCCGGCCAAATTGAGACAGGATATCAAGATTGTCGTCAAAGGAGCACATCAACCCATCAGGCGTGATTTTCTTATTGTGTGGACGAGCTTGCAAACTGGGGAGAATCGGAGGCTTTCTCGTTTGCAAGAAGTTAATTATCAAACAGATCCAGGTGTATGAGCTTAACGTGCCGCCGAGTCCTATACTCAGTTAGTTCCAACGCCCCAAATCGGCAGCTGCGCATTACTTACCAGCATCATTGAGAACTCGTCGTTTTGTCCAATGCTTCACACACATTGCCAATGGCCGTACTCGATCGTCCACCTCGACGTATGTTCGAATCATGCGAGTGTTTTCTAGCGCCAGGGTGTTATTCACATTCATGTCACAGGCCAATCGCAGCTCGGGATCCCAAATCTTGACAATAGGGACCTTTGCATGCGACACGCAGACCACCCGTTCCATCCCGTCTATCCAAGTCAGTCAATGCACGGTGAGTCAAAGGTCAATGGGGCTCTTACGATCTGCCAACACTGCGGCCAGCAGACACACCTGCTCCAAATCCTTGAAGTTGGTTGTAATACAAATATCCACTGCCTAAATCAGCATATTTTCCGTTCAACGTCGAGTGCGACACCTACCATCCGAGTCACTGGAACAGAGTTTGTTCCCAGATGAGCCAAAAATATTTGCCTTGATCTCATGGCCCGGCCACTGCTCATTGAAAAGCTTCTCCAACTTCTGAACCAGTTGTCGTCTTCGGTCGTCACTCTCGGCAGAAGGTAATAGTCGATCATAGAGGTCCATGATATCCGTCGTCAATTTTTTCTCCTCCTCCGGCTCCAGGTGTCGCTTCAAACCTTCCTTCTCCTCTGGTAATACATCTGCACCCAGGCTGTACGGCATCCGTCTTCGATATGCAGACATGGCGGTCTCATATTTACATCGGCCGAGGGGTTGCCGAGCAGAGGGGGGTAGATGTGTTGCCTCGGAGTGTGTGGATCGAGGGGAAGTGCTTCCGCGGACGGGGGACGGCGACCGAGAGTGTAAGGAGAGATTGCGCGCATGTTGATATGGAGTGGAAGGAAGGGAGTTCGACTGGTGCGAGGTCAATGGAGGACGAGCAGCTGCAATCTCGGGCACGTCGGTTTGCGACGCCCATGACATCGTGGAGGGCTGACCCGTTATCGGTGGGACGTCACCGTGGTGGGAACGATTCGCATTCCCATCGATGTGTGAGACCATATAGCAATTCCCCCCAAGCTTGCCTCGCCCGTCCTTGTGCGTTGCGTTCCTTCTGTTCGGGCTCGGCAAATCGATAAGAGAGTCCACACCCGCACACCAACTCGCACAATATAAACCCCTCGTTGTTCACGCTATGATTCCTGTTGACAACTGGCACCAGTATAAGAATTTAGTGAGGGTTCGTTTTTGTTCAGAGGGCAAGGCGAGGTACGGGTTGATAGTTGACACGAGGGATTTCGTGGGATGTGTGAGACAGCGGGAGAATCAATCTCGACACAGTCGCAAGACGACCAAACTTCGGAACTCGGCCGGAACAGGCAAGACGAGGAAAGTGTATAGGATAAAAAGACAATGCCTCGACCAGGAGATGAGAATAAGACAGAGAGAGAAAAGGTCACGTCAAAGTGAGAGAGAATCCTTGAATTGAATCAAAGAAAAAGAGCAAGAGCATGAGCTGCGTATGCGAATGCGATGGAACCGAGTACAGAAAGGCGAAAGTGTAGGAACCAGCCTTCTGTGAGAAGTGAAGTTGCCAGGAGGGGAATTCGAGAGTTGAAGATGATCAAAGGTCAGCCCCTGTCGGCGGTAAAGACACTGCCGACCGTCCACCTCAAGGCCACCCAAACATATAAATAGAGTATATTCAGAGGAGAGGATAAAATAGAAGATCAGAGGAAGGGATCAGAGGATCAGAGGATCAAAGGATCGAAAAGAGATCAGCGAGAAAGAACAGTTCATTAGGTCAACGTCACGGAGTAGAAACACTATTGGGGAATAGCTCGCTCTTTTTATTGAATGCTCAGTATTCAGGGGCTTCATTTCCTTTGTTTGAATCTCTCATATTTATCTATCTCCATAACTTAATATATGCCGCTATGCATCCATGCAGGTACCATAACGGGGTTATCGATAACACCGACTTAAAAAGAAGCATAGGAATAAGAACCAGAATAGCAGGCTACTGTAAAAAAGGCCAAGATAGCCAAAAGTGTATATAAAGCACGTCTCCCACTCAACTTCTCCTTTTCTTCAACTCCCCGCGATCGTCTGGTCCTTGCACGTGCACAACTATAACCTAATCCAGAATGTGGCCTGAGGCACTAACCTTTGTTATGCATTGAGTAGCCCATCGTATATACCTCCCCGAGCTGAGTACTCAAGCACCTTGGGAGCCAGAGCCTATTAGCCCTCCACAATCTGCCCATACATGTCCCAGAGACCGGTAGCCTTTGTTCATTGACATTGGCCGGTTGCTCCATTGGGATGAGGCTTTCCCAAACTTCTTTGTAACATTCGAGGGGAAAGCAAACCAATGTCAAGTTGATAAAGCTATGGCCTGTGACTGGGAGATCAAACATGGCTTCACTGCCTTTGATTCACCCACGCGTGGAGAAGACCACGATGACTGGGATTGGGTTTGGCCGAGCACAGTCCCATGTACAAGTACCGTATGACGAGGGGGAAGAATCTTTATCACGCTCGAGACCCCCAGGGTAACGCAGAGACAAGGTTGGGGTCTTGTTTGTGACGCATTATTCGGAGGGTTTTGAGGTAAATGTGGCCTCGGTCACATGGGAGGCTGGGGAGTTGTTCATAGTTCAACTTCAAGAGGTTCGTATATCCCTGAGCTCTTGATATACTTGACGTCCTTGTTCCAATTCACTCCGACCGCAACCATATCTTGACCTCTCGACATCTTGCGGGGGAATAATCTGCTCACTGGTCCGCTGAGCCGGATATGTACATGGATTTCACGACCAATCCTGTTCAGAGGGGCGCGGACCTTGCGGAAGAATATAAAATGGCGACCCCCCACCTCTCCTGAATTGACCGAGATGGGTTGGTCATAGCGCGTCAAACTGTATTCTGGGATGTTACTATTGCATTAGGGTTGAAGGATTTCCGGATTTGAAACTTTGGCGTCTACCTACTTGATTGCTATTGTTCTATTGCTTATGCATGCTCTCTCTCTCTCCCTCTCTCTCTCTATATACATACCGATCTCATGCGCTTGTTCAGACTGTACATTATACATGCAGATCGCAGTCCAGGTGTGACTACATTCGCCTCGCCCAGAAGGTACTCTTGGCAGGCTGACTGCATCGTGCAGGACTTATTGCAGTTTGGCATCATCGTACAGTAGTGGCTAGACGGGATCCGGTTATGAGGGGTTGAGAGCTCGTGTTTGATGCGGTCGTGAATATATTTTATAGAAGAGGCTGATGTATATAAAAATGCATACATCGTACGGACAATGACAATGTCCACAATAAAGTGGAGAACAGCATTTGCAGTTGCCCAAGTAAAACAAGTAAGAGAATAATAGAATAGCACAAGAATAGTAATGGAAGTGTTAGGGCGCACGCTTAGACACTCCAATCTCCGGTGACCGGGGCCGGTTTAGACGAATGAGAAGACTTGGGTTGCCGGGAATTGCCGCGTTGAATATCGAACAGAGAGGGAAAAGGACGAATACAATGCGTTTGAAGTCGCTAAAATATGGTGACATCCATATAGATGCCTAGAGGAGACTTGATAGTTAATAATAAGAAAGCAGTGTTGTACATCGAGAAAAGTAGACTCCTTTTCGTGCAAGAAAAAAAACTCCCCCCCTCCTCCCCTCTATAAGGTAATACACCCACACCCCCATAGGGACCCTCTCTCCTTTTCTTTTCCCTTTTGCCTCGTTGACTCGTGGTAGAATCACAAGAGGCCCTCCCTAGTAAGTGTTGACTCTTTTGCGATATACATGTATACTCGGGTCTTTCTGGTGCCTGTTTGTTTTGAGTCGGAATAGTCTCAAGTCTGAGGATTTGACGGACTTTTTTTTTTCACACTCAATAACTTGCTGGATTCCCCACGAAAAACCCCGGTGTTCCCTCTCTCTTTTACGTTGACATTTGGGTTGAAACGTGTTGTGGATCGGAACTCACATTTTTTCGCCTCGACAGATCGCCTCCGCGCTGTTCTGCCCCTGAACACCTTCCACGGTCTCTCTCGAAACAATGTCTTCGTACTACGAACCTCAGGGCTGGCAAGCACCTGCTGCGCGCCAGGTCTCATGGGAGCAACCGGTTCCTCCCTCCCGGTCAGGTATGGAGTGAAATTCGGTGATCGGAGAGGAGCACACACTAACATTTCTCAGGATCCAGCTCGGTCTCCCAGCGCGAGGACTCCCCGGCCTTCTCCTCTCAGTTTGACGGTATGGACACACTTTCTATTGGAAATTTCAAGATGCCTCTCGGATTGAGAGTATCGACATACAATGGACAACGGCTGACGTTTGAAAAGAGGTTGATCGTGCGATCGACAATCTCGTCAAGAGCGGGAAGCTGTGGAATGCTCCTCGACGGGACTCGATGCCCATGATGATGGGCCGGCCCTACCCTGACTACGGTATGTTACGGGTACAAATGGCACGCAGAACGCGTTTCTGACTTGTCCTTTGACAGACCCTCGCATGGGTGGTGGCCCCCAGCGACACCATTCGATCAGCGAGTTCGATGGCTCGCGGATGCCCCCGTCCGGCAATGCCCAGGGCTTCTACGCCTCGCAGCGGTACCAGGGTCGTCCCAACGAGGTGGAACAAATGATGCAGGCGAAGCGTCGGATGGCGGCACAGCGTGAGAGGGAACTCCGCAACTATCACCAGGAACAACAGTACAACCGAAGTACGTGGTAGCGTCTGATTTTCTCTCCTTTTTTTTTTGAGCCTCGTTATATTCCCCCGTCGGCTTTTTCATTTTCATATTCGTCTATATCTTGTCGGCCTTGTGTAATATATTTGGTTTGGCTTTTTGTTGTCTCTTGTGAACACGGGGTTTTAATACGTTTTCTTCTTCCTTTCAAGGCCTCCTCGCCGAAATGTCCGCAAGCAAATCCGATCGTTCCACCAGCCCGGCTGCCGTGAGCGAAGACAGCCGCCGTGAGCTCCTCGCCCGCCAGCACCGCGCCCTGTACGGCAACGAAAGCCCGGCCTTCTTCCCGCCTGGTGCCTTCTCCGATGATAACTCACGCCCCGATAGCCAAGCCGGTGGTGCCACCCCGTCCTCCGGCGTGCGCGGCTCATCCCCCCGAGGCGTGGACCCATTCGGCCTGACCCAGGCTGGCGCCGCTAGTGCTGACGCAGCTCTGCAGTCGCCCTCCCGTGCTAACAGCACCTCCTCGCCTAGCTCTGCCATCAACGCCGGCTTCGGCGACCAGCCCGTAACCTCGACCTCGTCGCCCGGTGCCGACTCGCCTTCCTCCCGCCAGGCCCCATCCAAACCCGTTGCCGGTCCTATCGGCTCTGTCGGCCCCATCGGCTCCCGACCTGTCCCCGGTCAAACTACCGCTCCTCCCTCC
The DNA here is from genome assembly GCF_028974205.1 of Penicillium antarcticum. Taxonomy (NCBI): domain Eukaryota; kingdom Fungi; phylum Ascomycota; class Eurotiomycetes; order Eurotiales; family Aspergillaceae; genus Penicillium; species Penicillium antarcticum. The sequence continues at coordinate 3,059,510 of NW_026695300.1, read as the reverse complement.
AACCCAGCCCTGAACAAGCGTTCGACTACCCCGCTTCCTTCCCCGCTGGGTCTGGGCTTCACCTCTGCAGACCCAGCCACTGGCCCTGTCACCGAGCGTACCTCCTCCGCCGGTCCTACCCCAGTTGTCCCTTCAGCTGTTGGACCCGGCGCCAAGGACCCGACCGGCGGTGTCAGCCTCGGCTGGAGCAATGGCAGCGGAGTCTGGGGCTCAAAGAGCGGACTCGGCGTCCAGGCATCAGTCTGGGGTTAAGCCGAACCCGCGATCCGAGTGAGCATTGGCAATATTGCACTTGGCATTTTTCTTGCTTGTGGCGTTGTGAGAACAAAAGCGGAAGCCTTTCATTGCTTTGAAATTCGACATACGGATTTGATTTCGAGTCTGGTACATATCATTCGGCAGAAGGATGCTGGTTCTTTTTTAGGTGCGCTCGGCCCGGTTTTTGCTTTTTTATTTCATTTCATGGTTTTTGGTTGTTTTCATTGGAAAGGACTGGGGTGCTGTTTTGGTTTTTCCCTCTTTGGTGTCTTGCGGATGGTGTCCGCTTAGGAATTGTGGATCATATCATGTCTTCTCTCGTATCTCGGGTCAGCATTTTGTGATTCTTTTTATGTTTTCTGCTCCGGTGCCAATGCGGAATGGTCGGAATAATGGCGCTTATTTTCGAAGCTCGTGGGTCATTTCTCGGTGTTTTTCATGTCGGATATGCAAAGGTTTTTTTCTTCTTCTTTTCTTCTGGGGGTCGGTTCGGGATCTGCACATTGAACTTGTTTTATGGATATTGGTCTGCCTGTTTCTCTACCTCCGCGGAGAGGGAGGCAAATCGAGGCTCAAAACGGATATTTGATTTGGATATTGATTTAATTTTCTTGTTTCATTTGTCTTTTTCTGTTGGTTGGTGAGAATTGGTAACGATATAATGCCACTACAGATGTAAAAAGGACTGGAGTCTGTTCTATACCTCGGCTGGGACACTGGGATATTGGGCTTCATTTCGACCCCGTGCCGGTACTGCTCGGACATCAATGGGGTTTGGATCGGGATACGGACTGGAAATGGGCTTCTGCTTTATCTTATCTTGTCTTTATCTTCTTTCTTATGTTTACTTGGCCTTGGCTTTGGCTACTGGTACTTGGTTCAACCTGGTATATGACCTCGGTTTCTGGTTTCTAGTATCGCGTTCGGCGTGGCATACGATATGGTACCATGTCTCTTGGGTTGGTTATGTGGGATATCGGTAGTCTGGTTATATTGGCGTAGCTTCACTTGCTCTAGAAAATATTGTCAGCCTCATTCACAGTATGAGAAATCATTTTGGGGGCATATTCAGATACCTGGGCAAGTCTATCCGACAAGAGAAATAGTAAATTGAGACATTGGAAAGGGGCAGGTGAAATTATATTGCTAATGAACGCCATATTCTGACATGAATCCTCTACATTTGAGGGTTGCCTGATTGACAGGAAGGGCCAGCTTTATGAGCATATGGTTCTGAGCCTTAACTTTAATGATCTATAGATTAACAGGTAAAATGTGTCGATTCGAGGCCATCCCAAGCACTTTCTATGTAATAGTCTAGAAGAAAAGACCCTGTGGCATCCGGTGCCAATTCTCCGGTTTCATCTTAAATTACGCTTACATGTAGGGCTGCGGCATAAAGCCACCGTCATTGGAGCATTCTCATTCACTATTTCCCGAAAAGATACCGAAATGAAGGAACCAGGGACATTGGGGTCACGGAGGAAGTCTAAGCCAAGAACATCTAGTTGTGAAGAAACCGGGTGTTCCATATTAATAGCGTTGAAACAGGGTTTTACTAGGCACGGGTGATGCACCAATTTCATTCGCTTTTACTATATATCAGACGATTACACTGCCCATCTGTGCACCTGTCGCCGGTGATGTGACCGCTAGCGCAGTAGATTTATATCCGTATCCGTATTCCTGAATAGAGCTATAGTGATATAAAGGGCTGCAGATCCCAACATCCGGGAAATCGACAAGCAGCACCACCGACTCTACCCCCAACATGCGTGGGACTTTCGTTCTTTCTCTGCTTTCGGCGCTGGGCGCCTCAGCTTCGCTCCTCAAGTCCAACCTCAAAAGTAATGTCGACGTGCTGGCGCTCGACTATGCCTTCAACCCCGTAAAGGCAGCGTACTGGACCGGCTACCCCCACCACCGCCGTACCCCATTCTCCGTCTCGCCTGACGGAAAGTCCGCATATATCGCGTACCTTGATTCCAGTGCGACCGATGTCCACGTCCAGCAATTGGACCCCGAAACCTTCACAGCTACCGGAACCACCGTCACCATCAGCGGCGGAAAGGAAGGTACGCAACATTAGCCCTAACTCCCCCCAAACAATAAAAAAAAGTCCACCAACTAACACCACCTCAGCTGGTGGTCTCGTCGCCCACAACGATGGTTTCGCCCTTTTAACCAACGAGGCCATGCCCTCAGGAACAACCAACGCCCCACCAAGCGACATCCCAGTCCCAGTCCTGTACCGCTACACCAGCGGGAAGCAAACCTTCAAGACCTGGCTGGGCGGGCCAGACGTTCATACCTCGGACGGCCGCTCCGCCTCGCCTGACATGAACGGCGACCTCGTCTACTCTGAAGAAGCAGGCCTTTACGGCGCCTACTTCGTAGTAACAAACTACTCAGGCGACGCATCTGGCCACTTCGGTGACAGCATCGAATACGCTTCAACAAACGGAGCCCTGGTCACAATCACCGGCGCCTCCAGCTCCTGGGGCTGCAGCCACAACACGGGTATTGCCTTTGAAGCCGCGGACGCTGCTCCCTTTGCCAGTATCTGCGCCGAGGACCAGGGTGCTATCTGGCTCAATACCAAGACTCAGGGTATGAATACCGACGGTGTTAAGATTTCCAACGAGAATACCACCAACGGTGCCGGTGGTGAGGCTATGGGTGGTATGTCTGGTAGTTACAGTGCTCTTGCGCGCTTTGCCGAGACGACGAAGTATATCTTTGCCTGGGTTTCCCGTGGTGCTATGGATGTGACTGAGAACGAGTGGATGGGATCTGGATATACAAATGTGCAGAACCGGACTAATGGGCGCAATGTTGCTATTTCGTTGTTCTCGGATAAGTATACCAAGGTTGGTGCACAGGCTACTTCTGTTGTTGGCACCGAGGATGGTGATAGCCAGGTCAACTGGGTGACGAATGGATCGAATGACTGCTCTAATGCTCATACTGCTACCTTTGGCAGTGATAATGCTGTTGTTTCTTGGGAGGAGATCTCCAACCCTACTTGTGATTTCATTGCTATGGGTTGTCGGGGTACTTTTGCTGGTACTTTCTTCCAGCAGGTTGATTCCACTGGCGCGAAGGTTGGTGACGCAATCTCCAGTGAGGATGTCTATGTAGCTGGTGATATGGTTACTATGTCTGGTGGTCGTATTTGCTGGCCTTATGTTAGCATGATTTGGAATCTGTCGCAGGCTGTCGATGACTCTGCTTCTGGGTCTAGTACTAAGAAGATGAGTATCGCTTGCCTGAGCCTTCAGGATGTTGACTCTTCTGTTGCTTCCTCTGCTTCGTCTACCTCGTCTGCTACGGTTGCTGGTACTATTAATGCTGCCTCTGTTACTTCTACTTCTACTGCCGCCGCTGCCACTGCCTCCGTAGATGCCTCTTCCAACGTCGCAACTGAGGCTTCTGACGCCTCAGCTAGCGCCTCGGCTGACGTCGCTTCCGTTGTGGTTCCTGCCACCTCATCTGCTGCCGCTCCTGCTGTCTGCGATGCTACATCAGGTGTTTCGTCGGATACTTTGTCCGGGATTTCCTCCGCTGGGGCCGTCGCTGCCTCAGAGGCCTCATCTGAAGCCTCAAATGCTTCTCCTGAGATTTCCGCTGCTACATCCGCTACCCCAATCACCACTGCCGCCTCCGGCAGCACCGATACAGGCTTCGAAGGAGCCATTCCCTCTGCCATCCCCTCTGAGGCCGCCCCTGTCTTCCAGTCGGGTGCTTCCTCCAGCATCCCGGTTGTATTCCCCTCTGGCTTCGCTTCCGGTGTCCCTTACGACCTGTTCCTGCCCACTGGCTTGCCTTTGGCTGAGATATCCGATGAGTCTGCGTTCGCTGCTTGCACTGGTACTCCTAAGCATCGCGGTAACCTCGGTCATCACTCCCACCATGGAAATCTTGGACACCACACTCACCGTGAACACCATGTTAGCTTGTTTCCTGATTTCTAGAGGGGTTTGAGGGTTTCTATATGTATGTATGTTGTCTGCGAGATGTAATTTGATTCATGAGGCTATACTACGTTCGTCAACTAGTGAGAATTTATTAAATCTTTGTGGAAGTTGTAGCCAGGAATGTTTCAGATCGGTCTTATTAAGTCGAGGGTTGAAATCAGCCAATCATAAGTCATTTTTTCGATGGGTTTTCAAAGAAATTGGTAGTGTCAATCAGCTAGAAAGAAGCAGTCTAAGCTGCTGAGCTTCTAAATGCTTGGCTACTATTGACAAGAGTGACATAAGATAAGAAGAAGCTCTAACCAAAATATCATTTAGAATTAAGCATTATAATGTCTTGAGCACACATCGGACTTAAGGGCTCCGGTCACAAAACGTGTTACCAGCCCTAAAGATTAAAAGACATGGTTCGTTGATCAGTGTTGTCTTGTTCGTAGTCACCGCAACATTTCCAACCATAATCAGACAGAGCTGGTGTTTGCGGCAGGAGTCTGGACATGATCACCAGAGCCCGCAGCAGCAGGAACCTCATGCTCAATCTTCCTCTTCGCAGTGAAGAGACCAACCACTCCACGCTCCTGGTTCGAACCAAGCCAAGGCTTACGAGCCTCAGCGAGGACCCGACGGCCAATGAAGTAGATGAGCTGACCAACAATGATCAGAACAAAGGCAATGGGATACATCCAGTGGATGTGGTAGTGGAAGACCTCAACACCGATGATAACACCCCAGAAGTTCATAGTGAGCATGGAGATGTTGAAGAAGGCGGCAGAAGAGAGACGGAAGAGCAGCGGGGCGAGCATGTAGAACATACTCAGACAAAGAGTATAGCCAGTCAGGTAGCCGCCGACCTTGCCGTTCCAGTGGGCTGTAGCGAAAGAGCTGCGGTCGAAGATTCCAGCTTGGACACCGTTGATGATCATACCAAAGAAGGACATCTGTCCGAGAACTTCGTAGACAGGACGCGTGCTGACGAAGTACTCTTCACCGGTGTTGGTGAAGCCGTAGAAGGTAGCGCCTAGAAGCGCGAATAAGTCGCCCTTGAGCTGGTTGCCACCCGAAACGTCTCCGCCGTTGGTGCCGGTAATGTGGTCAGATGCAATGAGGATCCCCATGCCGCCGATACAGATTAGGATACCCAGGACTTGAGAGATGTGGTATCGGACTTTCAAGAAGATGAAGGAGAGGATCACGACCACGACGATGGCCCAGAAGTTGATCAGTTGTGCACTCAGCATGGTTGTATATTTATATGCCAGCACAATAAAGTAGTTGCCTTCCACGTCGCAGAATGCAAGTATTATATCTATTGCTGTTAGCAGGGAACTTTTGCGGGGAATTAAGAGGACCAACATTTCCAGCCGTCACGCCATATCAATCGGAGCCAGCCCTTGAAGCCGTAACGGTATATAGTGTAAGGAGTAAAGATTGCGTTCAACAACACATAGTTCAAAAATGTCTGGAACGCGGTGATTGACCATTTCTCTTGACCGAGGAGGGTGGTAAAGGTACCCGTCGCAGTATTGGCAATAGCAAGGATTTGGCTGTAGACATGTTAGGCACGGAGTTCCGAGCTTGTGAAGTTGGACAAAACTCACCCTAAAACAAGGACCATGTAAAACTCCTTGGTCTTGAAGTAGGCCAGACGGCCCTTCTTCTGCTTATCAACCTGGTCCGCTGGCTGCTCAGGGCGCTCAGTCTCTTCCTCCCGGGAAGAACTCTGCGCAACTGCCACCGCAGCGTCTTTGGGCAGCGATTGAGCAGAAGAAATCGCGCGAGAATCATAGTCCACAGTGGACGCATGCACGGTGACTTGGTCCTTCGACTCAGACATGACCGTAAAATCGAAAAAGCGGGGTTGAAATAATCGCAGACCGTAGTCTAGGGCAATCTATAATGCTAGAAGGGGAGCTTTATAAAAGATGAACGAGCGCAAAACTCCCTAAGTCGCTCGTATAAGGCAGTAAACACCGACACACAGAAAAGTTAGAACGGAAGAAAAATCTCTTAAGACTAGAGAAGTGCGCGGAGGCCTGGAACCTTTCCTAATCGGGTCATCTCGATAAGAATCTGCCATGCTGATAGTACTGGCCAATCAAGAATGGGACAGTGGAGGCGGTAAGGGTCTGTGCCCGTCTGAGTGATTATGTCAGCATCTGGAAGGATTGGAGTCAGCGGTACGGGGCAGTGACTTGACACAGGCCGAAGAGCTGCCGGAATTGGAGGTACTTGGCAGGTACCGACAGCGCATAGAACAATGTACCAGAGTCATGGTAGGTTTAGGTGGAGATCCATGCGAATATTTATAGATTTACAGACGAATCTTAAATTGTCATTGTACAGACTGTAGCTAACCTAACTTATATGTACGTTGGTAGTCTGGAGTACATGCAGGTGTGTATACGCCATTCCGAAACCCCTGAAAAGGTTCCCCTTCGCCGATCACGGACAAGTAGCCTAATTTCGGGCAAAGTATAAGCGACAGGTACTCCGTACATACTGTATGTGCTTAAGTATGTAGAACGATTAACGTCAAAGTACTATAGCCTAGATAACTTGGATAAATTAAGTACTAACGTTAAGTACTTAAGTACCTACGTAGCTATCGTCATGTCTGCCTACTCCGTACTCTTCGCAGTAAAGAGAAGTTCTGGAAGATCCGGATGTTCCCACTTTCTTCCCGGTCGCGTGTTAATTTCTTCCTTTAAACTTCTCTCAGGGCCAAATCTTGAAGTGAACCTGCCGAGGCCGTCAGGTGGACCTGTCCCGATCGTCATCCCCTCCGCAGACTCTTTCATCATCTTTTGGATCTCCACCTCCCTTCCTCTTTCCGCTACCTTTCAACGCTCTGGTCATCTTCTTTTTACTTTTCTACATATTTCCCGCCTCTGGCTCTCCTCTCGGGTACACTCTCAGCTGTGGCCCGGAGTGACGAGACGCCTCTCCCTGTTTCCGGATCATGGCGCTGGAAGTACAGCCGCCCGACGGTCGCAAACGAGTCAAGGTCTACGAGCTGAGGGATAATGACTGGTTCGACCGCGGAACCGGTTTCTGCACGGGTCAGATGATGGGGGTGAGTTGGCGCGTTGCGCGCACTGATGTTTCATCGCGCGACCTCCCGAGGCGCTGATGCGCCATGGCTATCAACACCGGCTGATCGCGATTCATCTAGGAGGAGCCTCGAATATTCGTCGAATCCGAAGATCAACCCAATCGCGTCCTGCTTCAAACGAAAATAGGCAAGGATGAGGGCTACCAAAAACAGCAAGGTTTCTATCCCGCCATCTCCGCCCGGAAGAATGTGTTCTGGCTGACGTTAGTATCACGCGACCAGAGACTTTGATCGTATGGACAGAGCCGAATGGCACGGATATGGCGCTGAGTTTCCAGGAGGCAGAGGGTTGTGCTGTTATCTGGTGAGAATGCCAGATGAAATCTTCGCGCGCGCGAGCTGACCACGCAAAGGGACTTTGTCAATGCCGTCCAACAACATCTTCTCAGTTTGCCTACTGGTAAGTGTATTGCGCGTTCGAGCTTGATAGTCCCTGACTTGCTTTAGATGATGCCTTGTCCGACGACCTCGAAAGCTATCAATCCATCGTGTTACCAGCCCCCGAATTGGGCCATCTCCCCGAGATCGAACAAATCGTAAGAGCCGCGAGTATGACACAGAATGGTCGAGATGCGCTGTCTAAATACATCATTCGCGACGAATACATTTCGAAGTTGGTCCCGTTAGTGGAAATGGCCGAAGATCTGGAAAGCTTGATCGACCTGCACCGTCTCTGCAACATTATGAAGTCTCTTATCCTTTTGAACGACAATACCATCATCGAAACCGTTGTCGCCGATCATGTCATTCTGGGGGTGGTGGGAGCTCTGGAATATGACCCCGAATTCCCCACGCACAAGGCAAACCACCGACAATATCTCGCCGACAAGTCACGGTATAAGGAAGTTGTTCCGATCAAAGACCCGATTATTCGCCGCAAGATTCGCAATACTTGGAGGCTACAGTACCTCAAGGACGTGGTGCTGGCTCGGATTCTGGACGACCCCACATTCTCAGTGCTCAACTCGTTGATCTTCTTCAATCAGATGGAAATCGTGAACCACATACAAGGGAATGGCCCATTCCTCCGAGAATTGTTCTCGGTCTTTGACCCGAGGAATATGGACGCGAGGCGCAAGGATGATGCTGTGCAATTCCTTCACCAGTGCGCGGGTATTGCGAAGAACCTACAGGTCCAGTCACGGGCCCAATTGTTCGCCAACTTCATCAGCCATGGCCTGTTCGCTGTGATTGCCTTTGCTGTAAAGCACGTGAACCCGGCCATGCGCACAACGGGCATTGATATTCTTGTCGCTCTGCTGGACCACGACCCTGTCATGATGAGAGGGTACATGTTGAAGGCCGTAAACGAGAAGAAGACCCCTCTCACTGACACATTGATCGATCTTCTCCATGTTGAAACAGACCTTGGTGTCAAAAACCAACTAGCAGATGCCATCAAGGTTCTCCTTGATCCCCAGATTCCCTTGCAGGACCCGCTTGGTCGGGCTGGTCCCGATTACTTCAAAGTCCGCACTAACAACCTTCTTTCCGATGCATTTGTTCAACAGCATTTCGATGAGTCTTCTAAGCGGCTGTTCCAACCTCTTAAACAGCTTGCCAATCGCGCAACCCGTAATTGCCCTAATGATTGTTCGCATGGAAGTTGCTAACGTCTCTCAGTTAATGATTTGACATTCCAAGAAGTGACCCTCTACTCGCATCTTGTTGATATCCTCACCTTTTTCGTTCGCCAGCACCTCTTCCGTACGCGCAACTCTATCCAAAGTGAATCCCTCGCGCCTCAGGTTGCGCAGCTCCTGCGGGTACCTCAGAAACACCTGAAGCTGAGTCAGTATCCCCTTATCTTCAAAGTTGGCCATTATACTGATTTTGATTAAGTTGCCCTCAAATTCTTCCGCACCCTGATCAGTCTTCAAGATACCTTCTACCAAGCTCTCATGACACACAACAACACTTTTGGATTGATCCTCGACATCGTCTATGAAACAATGCCACGCGACAACCTGCTCAACTCGGCCTGTCTTGAACTATTTGAATTTATCAAGAAAGAAAACATCAAGCCATTCATCACTCATGTGGTCGAGAAATATCGCGAAAAGCTCGAAAGCATCACCTATGTCGATACTTTCCAGAGCTTGATTCTTCGATATGACCAAATGCAAGGACAAGGATACGGTGCTGAGGCTGACTCGGCGCTGTTCAGTCAAGATGAAGGCAGCACTCCTCGACGGATGCCCCTGAACGGCCAACGTTGGCAGGGTGTAAGAGAAATGGACGCTGCTGAAGATGAATACTTCAACACATCCGATGACGAAGACGAGGTACGTAAATTTTGAAATACATAGGCAACACTGAAACTGATAAGAAACAGTGGTCTCAGGATCGTGGAACTATCGCTGTCGGGGCTCCAAACGGATCTGCCTCTCCAGCTGTCAAGTCGTTGGTCGACTACCCAGACGACGACGACGAAGACATCATGGACACCAAACCCGAAAATCCAGAGCAGACTGCCAAGACCCAGTCAGCGACTGGCCAAGACGCCCCCACAGAAGTCCCATCGGCATCACCGACAGCTCAAACTCCCCCACCAGAACGACTAGCAGAAAAGCGCCGACGTGAAGAAGAGGACGACGACGAGCTGATTAAGCTCTCCGCTGGACCCAAACGCAGAAGCTCCACAAGCAGCAATTCCGGCGCCGGGATATTGAATCGGAAAAAGACCATGTCTATCGGATCAATGGCAGACAAGGGTGCCGCGCCAATTCTAAGCAGTGTCACTGCTGCACCCAAGAGAATCGCCATCAATATCGGATCAGCAACCAAATCTCCCACATCAGAAGGCGATAACTGCACAAACATCATAAGCGAGAATCATGAAAAGGAGAACCGCGACGAGAGTCAAGGCAACGAAGGTGGATAATTATTACCCATAAGCCGGGCGTTTTTGTTTCCTGAATCAAGCAGCCTTTCATGTTTTGCTTCCAATGACCTAGATACCAGATACAGTTGCGGGTTTCCCCTATTGTTATCTCTTACTGCTGTTTTTCAGGCGATATCTTTCTTCTTTCTTCTTTGAAGGCTGCTCTTCTATTTTTTTTTTCTTCACCTGGCTGTATGTGGTTTTTCTTTCGTGGCCCGAATTAGCGGGATTGAATGGTTGATGTACATGGCGTCTCTGGGCAATGCATTGGAACTGGCCTTGTGGTGCCTATTCTTGTTCTTTTTTTTTCTCTGGTTGGGCTTAGATCACGACCAGGGGAGTCGGATTGTGTGGCAATATAACCTGCAATCTTCTTGCTCTCTCTTGCTTGGTGTTCTGTAGTATGTCCTATGGTAAGCTGAAAGGTAATGCCATGTGCCATTTTTAGGCAGCATAAAGAAACCCTAGTAAACATTATGGCTCTCCTCAGCTACATATAACCTCCGGACCTCTTTACCCCTTTCTAAATCTTTCTTATCAAGGGAGGCGTAACTAGATCTGACAGCAAAGTTCACATGGGAGACATGGATCCACTAACCGAGCTCAACCTCAACTCCCAACTCAAACAGACCCAATCCTAATACAATGATCTCCAACCTTGTCAATGCTCAATGACCAATGACCAAGCCACATGCCATACACTATAAAGTCCGAGGCTGATCTCTACTCTTTCCGGAACACCCACTAAGAAAGGCAGAAACCATCCATTCCCTACCAATACCATCAACCAACAACCAACAAGCGCATCTACACCTAGAAAGCCAAGAAGATGTCACCAGAAATAACATCAAACACATTTCTCACCTACACATGCACAAACACAAGCAAAGCGTCCAGTCAACAGCCAGCTCAACCCCCTGAAACAACCATCTTTTTCATCTCCGGGAATCCGGGTCTCATCGGCTATTACCACCCATTCCTATCTCTGCTATCAACATATCTAACACCAGAGAATATCACTGAAAATGAGAATGGGGATATTCAACCCTCATTTCAGATCTACGGCTGTTCTCTCGGCGGGTTCGAGCTACATGATGCAAAGACCCCAAACAAACCCCCAAAGAATCAATCCGACAATGTTGATCTAGATCTTGAAGATCAGATCCGTTTCTTACAGGGGAAACTCAGTACCATAATGAAAAAAGAAACCAGTTCTATTACAGTTGGCAAGAAACGCAAGGTCATCCTAATTGGACACTCAGTCGGTGCATACATCGCCATGGAAATCCTACGCCGGCATCGCGAGAATATTTCTGGCTCTGACTCCAAAGAAGAAAAAGGAAACGAGTTCGATATCATCGGCGGCGCAATGCTTTTCCCTACTGTGGTTGATATTGCGGCTTCAGCATCTGGTCGGAAATTGACGGTATATGATTCATTCTCTTCTTGGACAGTAGATCATAAGCTAACTCTTGATTTTCGTCTAGACTCTCTTATCAATAATTCCTCAGTTCGCCGCTGTCATCGGCTTCTTCGCGAGACTACTCACACTACTACTTCCGGCATCTATTCTACGGGCTTTGGTGCGGTTTGTCATGAATGATCCCCCGGCCCATGCATTAGATGCGACTTGCTCGTTCTTGGCAAGTTCTGGTGGTGTCAGGCAGGCTTTGTATGTTCTTTATTTTTATTTTATTTTTTCTTTCATTATTTGGGGTTAGTTTTATGCTGTATGCTGACTGTCTGTATAGACATATGGCCGCTGATGAAATGCGCACTATCACTTCTGATAAATGGAGTGATGATGTCTGGGGTGTTGCAACTGCACGTGAACCTCTGACCAAATTATTTTTCTATTTTGGGCGGAAGGATCATTGGGTTGCTGATCAGACGAGGGATGAGATTATTGCTGTGCGGGGAGGGGAAGGGCGTGGACCGATTATGTTGGTTTGTGAGGAGGATTTGCCGCATGCTTTTTGTCTCGGTGAGTTTTGCTTCTCTTTTGTCTGGATGTACTGACTTTTGTAGAACATAGTGATACCATGGCACGTAAGACAGCGGCGATGATTAGATTGATTGTGGGTTGAGAATTTACAAAGATGGATACATATTACATGGAAGTTACACATTTACTTGACAAATGAGAACTGAAGACCATGAATTCGCCGTTGGTGTATTTCGTAACGGGTATCTCAAGAATAGCTACGCCCATTCCCAGATGGTAGATGAATAAGTCATCCAAAGCAATAGGAACCAATAAGCAAAGCGCCCTATAAACAAATGATGAAGAGCAAAGAAATCAGACACTGGAGCCTTATTATCCCTGTCCATTCCCTTGATACGCCAATCCCGCCCTCCGAAATAGATCACCCAGCACATCTGCCTGGGGCTGTGGTGGTGGTCCCTGCGGCTGTGGCGGCGGATGAGGAGCAGACATATGCTGGGGCCTCATATTCTGATAAGCAGCCTGCTGAGCCAACTGCTCGGGACTAAGATGATGCGCACGCACACTCCACCCATCATCCTGAGCACGCTGCTGGCCAAACAACTCCTTCAACGAGACCTGTCGTCCCATGGGTACACTAGCCTGGATCTCTTCCAGCGGGGCAGGTTGTGTCGAAGCTGCAGCGGCAGCAACATGCATATTGGACTGGCGCATAGCCTCAAGACGCCCACGGGCGAGCTTCATGCTTTGCCCAGCGTGGGTAGCGCACTCGTGGATCATCTGGGCATTAATTGTGCGAGACTCGGCTGTCGAGTTCGGTGGTGGCTCAGAGTAGATCCAGAGACCGTAGATGCGAACATTGTTGCCGCTCTGGTTGTTGCTGGCGATGTTCTGTGGGTGCAAGGGGTCTGCGATGCCATTCGGGCCTGTTTCGCCTTCGGCGCTTTCGTCTGCCTTGAGGATCACGTATTCTTCGGTGATTTCGACATTTTCACCGTCTGTCAGAGGGAGATCGAAGTTGTTCAGCCCACGCCTGTTCAGAACGAATGCGGTATAGCGTTCTTCGCCTAGGTTGCCCTGGGATTGCTGGCAAACGAATAGGGTTCCCTCAATGCCATTCTTTTCCCATTGTTTTCTTGTTGGGCTGAAGATGTAGACGACTGCGTAGGGAGCGAGAGAGAGGATTGAGGTCACGGAGGGCTTATGGCGGCGAATCACTGAGAGATTCAGCTCCTCGTTGGAACGCAACGGCGGTGCAGCTTGCGGCATGTCTGAATAGTATGCAGTGTCTGATTCATAGTCGGTTGCAGTGTGGTTGTTCTGACGTCGGGGTTTGCGAGAAGCCATTTCTGCATGCAGAAAGTGAGAGTGTGTTGTGTGGAAGGCGCTGAGGTGAGCGGCATATCGTCATCGTCTGAGCTCCGCCTTCCCGGTCTGAGCTCCCCGCCATCTCTTCAATTGCAACTTGCAACTCAACTCGCAACTCGCAACTCGCAACTAGCAACTCGGAGATTCGCTTTGCTTCTTGGCAATCTGTCTTGTCTGTAAGGCTTTTGACTGTCACGTTTTCATGCCTTCATGTGATGACGCCACGAGTCCCGGGAACCTCAACCTCTACGATGCGATGATCAATTTACTGTCGCAACCTACAACCAACCTTCTCATCTCTCTCTCGTCACCTGAAAAGAGTCAAAGTTGACTTATTCTACACTTGCGACGAACTTTCTAGGTTGCGTTCCCCCGCAGGATCTAAGAAACGCAAGACAATACACCAGCCTTTACATACACCAGGCCACCATATATACGCCAATAGACATCTGAGCACTTACAGGGCATGAAAATAGCGCTCGCCCTTCTTTGATCCAATTGTATTTCACTTACACCATGAACGCGAACTCACAACAGACATCGCCGGCAGGGTCAGAGCACGGGGGCCACGAGTCGAAATCCGCGGAAGCAATCGAACACCCAGGACTCGATGTCCTATCACTGTCGCGCGCCGTGAGAAAAAGAAGAGCGGAATATACGCGCAAACGGGACATCCGAGTAAAGATTGGCACCTGGAACGTTGCCTCAATCTCCGGCACCGAGAAGGACATTGGAAAGTGGTTCGTTCAAGGCGAAGGGGTCAGCGAGAAGCTTTCTGGGTCGAGGTTTGCTTCGGGAGAACGCCCGGACTCAATTGATGGCAGGCATGAACTGGCCACAGAGAGCACTAAGACTGCCCCAGTTCATTGCAGTCCCGAAGAGATCGATCTTTACGTTTTAGGCCTACAGGAAGTTGTCGATGTCTCCTCACCGGCAGAAGCACTGCGACCCTATGTGGACCCGGCACCTTCTAAGCGATGGAAGGAAGCGGTACACAACGCACTGCCCCGGGGGTATAAGCTTGTCTCCGAGATCCAGCTGATTGGACTTTTACTTCTAATCTATGCATCGCCTGCAATTGATGAGAGCGTCTCGTCTGTCAGCAGTACCTCTGTTGGTACAGGGCTGATGGGCTATATGGGCAACAAGGGTGCCGTGGCAACCCGTCTGGTTCTGGGCGAGGCTGCTCGTTTAGTCTTTATAAACTCCCATCTGGCAGCAGGATCCGACAAAAACAGTCTAGAGCGCCGCAACTGGGATTCTTCTCAGATCGTACAGCGTACTCGGTTTGAGCCAATTGAGTCTGAGATTGGTGCATCCGATGAGTCGGGCGATTCCATCGGCAATGAAGACTTTATATTCTGGTTTGGTGACCTCAACTATCGCCTCGATGATATTCCTGGTGAAGACGTGCGTCAAGTACTTGCCCGTCACACTGCCAATGCATACGATGAAGCACGACAGGAGAAACAGGCCGCAGCCAATGATCTAGAGTCAGCCTCAGCCTCAGCCTCAACCAGCGATTCTGAAGATAAGCCGCCTTCGACTCCGCTTGAAGAAGAAAACACAAGTCCCGTCACCGATGAAGAGATCGATCCTCACAACGATCCGGCTTCTCTCCAAACTACAATTTCCTCTCTGCTTCCGCACGATCAACTGCGAGTCCAACAGAAGAAGGGCAAAGCTTTCCACGAGGGATGGCGGGAAGGTCATATCTCATTCCTGCCGACTTACAAGTATGACGTTGGAAGTGTGGCCACATTTGACTCTAGCGAAAAGCATCGGGGACCCAGCTGGTGTGATCGTATTCTATACCGCACCCGTCGGGACAAGCTGAAACATGAACAGCTAGATCAAGAAGCTGAGGAGGCTCGTAAGAGGGATGAAGAAATGAAGGCGCGCGGATTGGATAAGGCCGTCGCTGACGACAATGTCTTGTTTGAATATGATCCTGACACCGACGGTGCGCAGAGCGGTGACGAGTACGTCTCGGACGAGGACCAAGGTGATGAGGATGCTGCCTCGGTTGCGTCGCATGAATCGCAGGATCCAATTCGTTTAGATCACTATTTGTCCCACCAAGGTATCCTCTCGTCGGATCATAAGCCGATAGATGCCATCTTCACCTTGACATTTGATGCGGTGAATCCCCAACTCAAGACCAAGGTTCACCAAGAGGTAGCCCGCGAGCTGGACAAGGCCGAGAACGAGGCTCGACCAGGTTTGACCGTTGTGGTGGACAGATATGGCAACGAGAAACAAGGGGACAAAGATCCAAATGCTGTCGATCTCGGGGACGTCGCCTTTCATGCCCCAGTTCACCGGTCTCTGACCATTGCCAACACCAGCGGCACCTCGGCTACATTTTCGTTTGCAGAGCGGCATACCGACACTGAAAAGCCTGAGTGGCTCGACATTCATGTGTCAAGATCATCCGAAAGCACCAGTGATGATGGTAAAGCTATTGGTTCTTCGGCTGGGAACCATACCCTGCACCCGGGTGAAGTGGCAATTGTCGATATTACAGCCCATGTCCACGACATCGAGCTCGTCAGGTTGCTCAATATAAGAAAGGTCAAGCTAGAGGAGATTCTAGTTCTTCACGTGGACAGTGGCCGTGATCATTTCATTTCGGTGTTCGGAAACTGGCTGCCCACTAGCTTTGGTTGCACTGTTGACGAATTAACCCGTATGCCGGAAGAGGGTGCTCGTACTTTGACTAAATCGGACAAACCTCACCCGTCCAGCACAGATAAATCTCCCGAAGTCCGCTTGTCAGCACCTCGCGAGCTGTTCCGATTGACAGAAGCAATTTCGGAGCTGACGGAACGTGCCGTGGCAGAATGGAGCATGACCAACGGTGAATCTGAGGAACACCAAGCACCATGGACGAGAGAGCCTTCCGGGGCATCATGGCCTTTCCAGCCAGATACCTGGACTCTCAAGGACCCACAGGAACGTGCTGCCCAGCAAGCTTTAGTCCACGAAGCCCTGGACACCAACGGGTCTCTCGCATCTGTATTTGCCCCCGAGATCCCATCTCTCCACCGCTTGGAGATTCTCTCTGAGACCCTTCTCACCTTCCTCAATTCACTCAAAGATGGTATCGTGACTGCATCAGTATGGCAAGATATGGAACAACAAATGATGGCACGCGAGAAATCAAAGGCACCACCTCTGACCTGGGAAGAAACCCAGGCTTGGGTCCTCGAGAACCTCGCGTATTCTCCAGCACACAGTGTCTCATTCACATTTGTCACCTTCATGCTTGCTCGTATCGCCAATGAGGTAGCCCCAGTGCCATCGTTCGCGCCAAGGCCAGTCTCTTCTTCTTCCAAACATGGAAAGACGGAGGATTCGTCTAAAGATTTGACAGAGAAACAATCCGAATCTGCAGAGCTACAATCTCCTACACCAGCTTCTGCTTCTGGATTCATCACTGGCGGCACTTTCCGCCGCAAGAATCGCTCTACCAGCACACCTACGGCGGCCAGCCCTGATCCGATGACTACCAACCCTTCTGCGGTGCGTAGACAGATGGTGGAGACTGCCCTATCGTCCATTTTTGCGCGCGTGCTTATTTCTGCTGCCGCCCCGCTGCCGTCGAAAGAGAAAGAACGTCGTGCATCGGAAGAGCGCAGACGAGCAATCATCGAACCGTTCTTGAAGATGATTGGAGTGGACGATCGAGGTCCATCGGGTGGTCGTTGATCTTTAGTCACCCTTGGATGATCCAATCCCTCGCTGATTCCAACTCATCTCTGAGCAGGTCTTGATTCACCTTTCCAATAGACTTTTCTTTCGTCCCAGTGTTTGATTGCATCCTGTCTCTGTGTACAACGTTGTGTAAATGCCATATCCTTCATGTATCCCTCTATAGAGGACTGATAGATCGAGTTGATAGTTGCTTCAATGGAATATTCAATTTTCCATGTTAACACACTTCACATCTCATGTCCAAACATCTGTTCAAGTAATGTCCAAGATATACAAACGCCATCCATCCCAAACCTATCCCAAACCCAGACACCAGAAACATCAATCAACCCTGAACTCAAATCCCTTCCCCAGACCCATTGACCTTCCCAGATCTCCTCTGCGCGGCAGTAACAGCCTGCCGCTGCAATCCACCCTTTCCCTTGGCCCTTTCCCTCTCCCCTTCCCTTTTAGACCCAGCCTTTTTAGGCAAAACCACTCTCCGAACACAATCTAAACAACCAGAAACAACCCGCCCAGGGAAAGCACCAAGCGACAAGAAAACCTGCGCAGGAATAACAAAACAAGCACAAATAGCTTCAAGCAGGATAGCAGCATACCCAGCCCGCTGCGACGTAGCCCTCTGCGCAGCAGCAGCCAACGAAACCGCATCATGGGCCTTTGTCTCGAGCGCAAGTAACCGCTGATCAGTCTGCAGCGTCGAAAGAGCCGTGCGCTTTTCATATCTGCGCACTGCGCGGTTGAGAGCGTCGATATCTGGTTGGACGATGCGGCGGGTTTCGGTTATGCATTGGGTTAGGAGGGAAGGGGAGTCGGATGGTTGTTGTTTTGGGGAGAGGTTTCCAGTTCCAGTTCCGGCATTTTGAGATTGAGGCTGCAGGCGCGCGGCTGCCCTCTCGGCTATGTGAGCTTCGAGCTCTTCGAGGCGTTTTGTTAAATCTTGGATTGTGCTTGGGTCTACTGGGACGCTATGCGGATCGGATTCTGCGTCGGAGACTATTCTTTGTAGGTGGATTGTGCGTGATTGCACTAGTCTTAGGAGGTGGGCGACTGGGCGGACTTCGGAGGCCAGTAGGAAGATGGTTAGGTTGTAGTTTGATACTAGGCCTTCCGAGGGGCGTGAGAGGCTTGAGCGGATGCCGTGCAGGAGCCAGGTTCCTATCATTGGGAAGATGAAGCAGGAGGCTAGGGCGGCTAGTTCATGGATTTGGAGTTCTCTGCTTGCGGCTGCTGCTGATTTTTGGTGTTGGCGTTGGTGTTGGTGTTGGTGGTGCGGCTGATCTGGGGAATCCGGGGTTTCGATCTCTTCATCGTGGAATGTAGTTGGATCGGCAAGACCACTTTCTTTGCGGATTGCTTGGGTTGAGCGATACCAATCCCTTTTCGTTGTTAGCTTCTGTACTTTGTGTATGTACTTGATGTTATGCGGGGCGAGGGGGGGGGGGATCTACCAAGGCAACCTCACAGACCAGTTGAGGAAGATCGCAGCCAGCACCAGCAATGTCACGTCGGTCACGAAGGAACTGCCATTTTGGAAGAAGATACCCGCGATCGCTGGCAGTAGGGCGAGTCCCAGTGGTGCTGAATGCCAATGCGATTCCTCTAGGGGCTGTTCTTCGGTTACACGCGGGAGAAAGAGGCCGTCTGTTGATGAACGGATGGAGTTACGGGCTTCGGAGAGCGAGTCTGATAGTGTCGAGTTTCGTCGCTGCCATTCGGCTTGGGCGCGATTTAAGGAAGGTGAGGGGTCGGCCATGGCATTTGGATTGATTGAAAGGGAATGAAAGGCAAATGGACCATTTTGGCATAGAATTGCTTTTTCCTCAGCCGAGGGTGTGATGCAGGACCAAACCGGTTCGCAGATCGGCGATCGGTTCTTTGTGTTAGGCTAAATAGTAATGTGCTCGGACATACTACAGTGCACTTTAGTAAATAGCACAGACTATGTGGTCTTCTTAACTTACCTTTCAACAATCAAGTGCTGCTCTGTAAATGTACGTAGAAGTCAACTGATGATATTCGGTCCCCACACTACGTCATGCCGAGGATTCACAGTAATCAAGTATAAGTTGACTATTCAAGGAGAAGTGAGTATCTACTTGCTCTCTATTTGGTCTCCCTTTTTGGAGTACCTTGGTATGTATAAATGAGACTGTATACTCTACGGCTTATACGTTAGAGACTGTTTTTAACGTAGTGACGCACTCCTGTAGGGCCAACTTGTCGAGGTCGCGTGTCCGAACCAACTACCAACCACCAACCTTCCAGCTGACGGGCTCGACTTCAAAGATCAAGCGACCAAATGACCTGTCGGTTTTGATTCGCTCTCTCACGATGCAGCAAATGCCACGGATGGCGTCGGGCGAAATGCGAATAGAACCGGAGCTCTATTGAGCCCCAAATGCGGACTGGTGTCCATTGGCATCAACGTATCACTTTTCTTTATTCAACTGTGATGCTTTCTTGGTTGACCTGCATAGCCTTTCAATGGTTATGTTCTTCTTTATGTCGCAAATGCGTCTCGAAAATATGTCTTTTGCCTTGCAACCCATACATTCCTCAGGGCACCCTCATGTCTTGACCTCCATCTGCACTGAATCAACTCTCCTGATTCTGATTCTCGCTATTCGGCTCTCAATCAAACGCAGAGTCTCAATTGCTTCCCAGCTAGATATATTAATGCTTCGAGGATGGGTTGGACTCGTCCATCTTTCTCTTTCCTTTCCATTTTCTTTTCTTAGCCAATCTCAAGAAACTCGTGGTTATCTATGAGGCTTGAAGTGTTACAAGGCCCTTTTCCTCTTATATCAACAGACATGGACCCTACCAAGCGGCATCCATTAGCCGTGGGCATTCCCATCATGTCATTCTTCTCCATCCTCCTCGGAATCCCACCGTTGCTTCTACATGCAAAGAACCGCAATTTCCCTGCAACAAGCTTGGTATCCTGGTCAGTTCTGCTTAACCTGCTCAATATCATCAATGCCCTGACTTGGCCAAACGATGATGTTGAGTCCTGGTGGGATGGTGCCGGTCTCTGTGATATCGAGATCAAAGTCATGGTTGCCGGCTATGTCGGCGTCCCAGGAGCCCTGATGTGCATCTTCCGTTCTCTCGCAAACGCGCTGGACACAGATCGAGCGACATTGGTCCCAAGCAGGGGTCAGCGCTGGCGCAATCAATTCATGAACCTGTTGTTCTGCGTGGTAGTTCCCGTCATTGCAATGATCACCCACATTGTCTGGCAGAAGAGTCGATACCTGCTCTACTCCATCTCAGGATGTGTCAACAACTTTGACGAGAGCTGGGTCAGTCTCATATTGGCATTCATCTGGCCACCGATTATCTGCCTGGCTGCGGCTTATTACTGCTGTAAGCAACCCACTCATCCGATCTTTTCCCAATTGATCCCAGCTCACCACTCCCAAACCCCAGGCCTAGTCCTCTTCCGCATCCACAAGTACCGCAGCGACTTCGCAAACATCATTCGCGCCTCCAGCAGCAACCTCAGCAAATCGCGCTTCCTGCGCCTCTTCTTCCTAGCCCTCTCGATGTTACTCGCCATCCTCCCACTGCAAGCCTACGTAGTCTACACAGATATCCACCTCTCATTCCCCTGGCACGCCTACTCCTGGAGCAAACTCCATAACAAAAACTGGTCCATAATCCACAGAGTTGCCACCCACGGTGTGGTCTTCTTCGACCGCTGGACGCCTGTCGCATCAGGCTACATGATCTTCATCTTCTTCGGCTTCGGCCGCGACGCAACCCGCATGTATCGTGCTGCCTGTTGGTATATAGGGCTGGGATCCTGTTTCTCAAGCATTACAGCGCCAGCTGATTCAAACGTCACTCCTCGGCAACTGCTTCCCCACAGCCATGTCTTTACATCAACAACCCTCCTCGAGACGTTCAGCTCCAAGGCAAAGTCTTTCTTCTCCAGACCGAAGAGCATGAGCATGCATCGGCATCAGAGCCCACACCATCACGAACAGCACATGGGAACATTCACTTCGACACAAGCTACATACACTGATCTCGAAAAGGGAATCGCCAAACCATCCCATCTGATATCTTCCCAGAATACACGCAGTACCCACGAACCAGCCAAGAAGACAATCTGGGATAAATTCCCCTTCTCGCTATTTCGTCGCCAATCTGCCCGCCATGAATCCGATGCAACATTGCTAGATAATCTCTCTGTTCCTTCGCATACACGGACCGTTTCGACGAATGCCTGGGCTGGAAGTGTCCGTGAGAGTCGGGATTACTCGGCAGGACCTTCTACTGCTTTTGCTTGTTCCTCACCTCCTCAGGGGACGTTCATTCATGTGAAGCAGGTTATTAGCCAGCAGAGTGAGATCCAGGTCTGACGTTGTGCTTTACATTCAATCGTGTGGAATTGGTCAAAGGGGAATTGGGTTTATGAGCCTGCCTGTCTGCTTGTCTTTATATCTGATAATTGTACGTCGGGTTCGGGTGTTTCCTGGTGTTAAATTATACTTGGCATGACATAGTTTATGAGGATTGGATGGCTTTCACTTGAGGTTTGTGTTTCATTGATGTGGCATCTGGTGGCTTGTAGAAGGCTGTATAGCCCTAACAATCCAGAGCCGATATGTAGGTTGAAACTAACATCCCATGGCAAAATACACAGAGCCAATGACCGCAGAAAGAAGTGCATTCAGGATATACAAGTACAAGATAGTCACAAAGCCAAAGAAGAGACATCAACCAGCCAGCTCGAAACGGCGTAAAACACCATGACCATAAACAATCCGTCGCTAGCACGAACATGCTACACCGGAATACGCCGTGACACATAGACGCATATTGCCTCCACAACTTCTACTAGACCAGCAGAAACCTTATTTTAAGACCTTAAGATATACCGTATCTACTGCTGGGATTCCTGATCGGCGTTAAAGGGGCGCTTAAGGACCTCGAGATTGCCTGTATTGCACCAGAGTTAGACTTGCACTTGGATGATAAGAAGCAAGCAGGGAATGAAAACGTACGCTGCACGACGTTCAAGTTGGTGCGGGTCTTGCCGTCGTTGTCCTCGTAGCTGCGGAGGCTGGCGTCGCCCTCGACGAGGACGAGTGTTCTGTACAGCAAGGCGGGTCAGCTGGTCTGGTCTAGTCTGGTCCGTGTGAGAAATGTCGGTGGCTGGGCTGGATGCGATTTGATATGTCCATATCATTCTCCGACTCAATCCCAACCTCGTCTACACCGTAGAACTCAAAGCTGGGGAAGAAGGTTTGCTAGGGGTTGTTCGCTCGTATGCAGACAGGTTGACATGTCGAGGCTCATGTGCCGAACAGGTTCGTCCATGCATCTCTCATGTACATGCTCCATGCACGGCCGCCCAAGCTCAAGCTTGAGCATGAGCTATATATCCATGCACAGGAACCAAGCCGTGCATGCATACCAACCCAACGCACGCATCGCAACCCGCCACCGAACAAAATTGAAAAATCAATGTCCTGCAATTGCACTCCCAACACGCAATTCAGACAAAACAATTCCACTTACCCCTTAGTCAAAGAAAGGATGTAATCACGCTGAGCACCCTCGGGAACAAAGCTAGTAACGCGGAACCAGCTGGTGGTGCGGTTATCGGGGCGGCCGTGGGAAGAGCCGACAACGTACTTGACGACTTCTTGGCCGGAGGAAGTAGCCTGCAGCTCGGGGTCGGCGCCGAGGCGGCCGGTGACGGTCAGACGGGCGAGGGCGT
This sequence comes from Penicillium antarcticum, assembly GCF_028974205.1. Classification (NCBI taxonomy): domain Eukaryota; kingdom Fungi; phylum Ascomycota; class Eurotiomycetes; order Eurotiales; family Aspergillaceae; genus Penicillium; species Penicillium antarcticum. Next base: position 3,036,512 of record NW_026695300.1, on the reverse strand, counting down.
GGGCGGGCGAGGAGCTGAAGGTACGGGCGGTCTGGGTGGCCACCTTGGCCATGCGCAGGCCGGGGCGGAGGGAGTTGAGGAATGACGACATTGTGTGTGGATGGTATGTTGGCTGTTGGCTGTTGGTGGACTTTGTGATGAGGTTGGGACGCGATGTTCGCGACGGGTCATGTGACTGATAGCGAGGCCCCCTTTACGAGTTTGGACTATTTGGGTTATATTGAAATACTGGAGGGGATTTGATTTGTATGGTTTGTTTGAGTTCTGTTTGCATTGGCGTTTGGAATTGGAATTGAGTTGGTTTTACGAGGTTGTATGGGTGAGCTCTCCCCCATACTGTATAGCGCCATAGCACCCCAGCTTACCCAGCTTACCCAGGGGCTTGGGAAGTGACAGCAACGTTGTGAGCCCAACGACAGGGAAAGACAAAAACAAACGTGAAGTCTAATTGCGACCTGATTGGAATCCCGAAAGGCGCCAATGCAGCTGCCAGACTGCCAGCACAGTCTCGACCTCGACGCGAGAGCAGACAGACCAATGACTTCAACTCATCACCCCATCACAGCCGAACGTCCCGCGTCGACAACTGTCCATGTATAAATGTTGCATACAACAGCTAGAAGAAGTAACCGATAGGCAGATCAACAGACGCTATCCCAAAGCAGAGACATATGCTGCGAGAACGCGCGCTGATTGAACGAGAGAGATTAAGATAGCTGTTGTCTCAGATGCATTACCGGCTCCTTGCTTCTCTGAAGTCAATTAGCGGCCCGACCACGTCGAACTGCAGGGCGTCAACAATGGCCTAGCAGGGGTAAGGCCTAGCTACAAGGCTTGCAGGACAAAGGCTGTAGCGAGTATTGGCGTGGGCAAATTGGATAGATCGGTTGGCGAACCCCTAGTTACGGCGCCTCCCGAGCTCGAGGACCTGTTCCTGTGTCTGTCCACCGGACTTGGAGTTGTAAAATTACGGTGAGTCCATTCTGACTCTGAAGAAGTTATGACAGATCAATTCCATTCCGTGAATTCCGTGGAATGGAAGTATTAGATACGCCATACACTACTACACATCCATGTCCGTACTCCATATACACAACGCTGACAGTATCTCACCCCTGAACAGGAATATTCGCCGAGCAAAGACCACCGAATCCACTCTTCATCCACTCGTAGGAAAATCTTCGCTTCAGCTTGCAATCTCATTCGACTGCGAGGGACGCCAATCCTTGCTAGATCGGCCACATTCGCGATCGGTGGGGCTAATATAGAGAGAAAACTAGTCAACTCGCGTGGAATATCCATTTAATACTTTTTTTATTGTAAAATAAAACTCAAATATGCAAACAAAATAGACCGGGCCCCGCGTGGAATGGCTAGGGCTGCTTTTATTGCTTTCCCTGCCTCCAACTCTGCTTATGCTTGCCAATTATTCCTAATTAATACCTCGCTGCTCCTGTCGCGTGGATATGTGCCTGTCCCTATAACACCTGTGCGACTCATCTCTGGCGTTCCGAGCATTTCGCGTTTCGCATACCACAGTAACCATGCGGTGGTCTGTGTTCTTCACATTAATTCTGTCCCTGCTATTTGTGGCAGGGACACTGGCTGCACCAGCTCAGGGTCTGGGACGCGAGATAGAGGCAAGGCAGGAAAAGGAAACGGATTCCGATAAAGCCGCGGAGAGTACAACTAGCGAGACGTCGGCAACACAAACAGATGCGTCGACAACTGCATTGGGATCGACGGCAACTTCAACATCAACTTCGGCACCGACTACCAACACGGGTACTGCTAACACGACGAACGCCGTTTCAACAACTGCTTCCGCCGCTGAAGCTACTTCAACCGTCCCTTCTCTCGATGGAGCCACTGCTGCTTCCCAGCAAGAAGCGGCCGATTCAGCAAGGCCAACATACTCGGGCGGACTTCCTATCAAGCCGGTGATCACTCCAGCATTGGGAGTTGGAGGATTCATACTTCTGGCGCTGGGAGCAGTTCTTGCTTTCATTGGTGTCCGCAAGCAATGGGTCCAGATCTTCCTCTCAACGGCGTTCCTCACTGCGCTGGGTGTTACCGTCCTGATTGTATATGTGATGAGTCCACCGGTGAGTAATGCTGTACAGGGTGGCTATGTCGTAGCTGTCTTCTTCACCGGTGCCGTCTTTGGTGGCCTCTCCATGGTATTCAAAGAGATTTGCGAAGGTTTAGGGTGTCTCCTGGGCGGTTTCTGTCTCAGCATGTGGCTTCTTGCCCTGAAGTCCGGTGGTCTTTTAACTGAAAGCGGTCCCAGAACCGGAATGATCATCGCGTTCTCGGTAGGCTTCTATTGTCTGTCGTTCAGTCATTATACTCGTCCATATGGTCTCATTGGATGCTCGTCATTCTCTGGTGCCACGGCATTGGTGTTGGGCATTGATTGCTTTAGCAGAGCTGGACTGAAAGAATTCTGGCTGTATATCTGGGGTAAGTCCATACAAATTTGTTGGCAAGGAGTGTGACCGGTTGCTGACTTGTCCAGGTTTAAACCAAAATATCTTCCCGCTCAAGACTGATACTTACCCGGTCACCCGCAACATCCGTGTTGAGCTCGCTGTGACGATTATTGTCAGTGTTCTGGGTGTAATTTCCCAGCTCAGGTTGTGGAAGGTCATTAAGGAGCGCAGAGCCAAGGAAGAAGATGCCCGTAAAGAGCATGAGCGGAAGATCGAAGAAGAGGATGCCGAAGCCGGTCGACAATTGGAAGAGAAGAACATCCAGGAACGTGCCGAATGGGAAATGACTTACGGTAATGGCCAGGACAGCAAGAGCAAGACAGCCTCGGTGTCCGAAACGGCCATCGGCGAAGACTCGCGACGCGGCTCGGACGGGTTCACGTCTTCCAACAATGACAAGGATGGTGATATTGAAATGAAGGAAATGCAGAGTCCCGAGATTGCTGCCGAAAGCGAAAAGAACGGCGAAGCTCGGGAACTCGAGCCTGTGCAAGAGGAGGATGCTCAGGAATCGACTGAGCAAGAAAAGCAGCAAGGACCCGAGCAGGAAAATGGGGATTCCAAGGCCAGGCCTGAGACGCCTGTCGTTACTCATGTCCTCGGCGAAGACAATGACAATTCTTCTGAGAATGGAGCAGTCATCGGCTCGGAGGCTGGGACACCACGCTCGAAACGCATGTCTGGCAGAGAGCTGCTGAACAGGCTGTCCTGGCGAAATAGTACTGACATGAAGGTCACTTCCCAGTCTCGGGAGGCTTTGGTTGCTCACAACGATGCCTCTTCCTCTGTGTACGGCGTGGTGGATGATGTCGATGATCTCCAGGAAGTGAGCGTGGGTTGCCCAAGTATCGCATCGGATATCCACGAGCGTGTCCAGGAGGGTCCTATGCAAGAAGCCATTGTGCCGGAGGATCTGCCAGAGAAGCGTACTATTGAGATGGAGACCCAGTCGAATGCTGGTTCGCAGGCTGTCCGCGAGAACACCGTTCCAGGAGCGGGACTGGCCGTGGATTCAGGTGCAGCAGAGCATCAAGATGCACAGAAAGACATTGCCGACGAACCTATTGCCAGCAAGGTTGCTCCTCAGGCTTCCAAGGAAGCTGGGCTTGGCGTTGTCACAGATGCAGCAATCCAGAATGTTGCTAGTAAAGTGTTCAACTACGAAACTTTTGCCAGCAGGTCTACACAGCCAACAAGCACCACTGAAACTGTTGCTCCCACTCCCATCGAGAGCACCATCGCAAGCCCTCTAGACAGGACTGGAATATCAGTCATGTCTGAACAGCTCCAATCGCCAGATACTCCTGCAACGGATATTCAACCCGAGATCACCGATGCACCAATGAGCCAAAAGGCAGAAACCGTGGTGTTGGTGCAGGTATCTCAGAAGGATGGCCTAGTTGAGCCCTTGAAAGAGACAGAGGCTCAACCAACAGTCGACACCATCGACGAGGAAGTCATTCCTCTTCCCGGTCCCAAGCCAGTCGAGAAGATCAAGAGGGAACAAGTCATCAAGAAACTGAATGCCTCAACTGTCAAAGCCCTTCCTGAGCAAACATCCAGGATCATTCATTCTTATCGCACAAATGAATGGGCCAAACATCTGGCAGACGCCGACACTCCTGAGATGGAGCCCATTGAGTTCGACACTGAGCCTGAAGTGAAAGACTCTGAGGAAGTGCAGGAGACTGCAGCTTTCGTCGATGTTGACGGTCTTCTCCAGACGCCTCTGAATGCTCAACCACCTCCAGCTGTGAACAGGACTGAACCATATGAGGTGGAAGCTATCCAACCTGCTGCCATTTCATCCGTTCCTTCGGCCGAAGCGCCTCGATCCAAGTTTAGGAGCAGTCTCAGCAGAGCTATGCAAAGCCCACTCTCTCGCAACGCCTCAACTGGCTCTGTGAACATGCTACGAGCATCCACTGGTCAACTACCACACTCCCAAGAAGGACAAGCAGGATTACGCAGCGCCTCAACCCCATACTTGACAATCACTGCCCCCGAGAACAAGGAAACAGAACAAACACCAAAATGGAACGGACCACCACCCCTCCTCGCCGTACGCGAGGACATGGTCCGAAACCGCATGTCATCTACATCCCTCCGCTACGATCCCTGGGCATCCCGCAACCAATCCCGTCAGTCCTTCAACGATATCCCCCCTATCTCCCCACCCCTCTCTGTCCCCGAAGAAAGGGACGAAGACTACGAACAAGGCCCACTCCGCGACGAAGACGACATCCCCCTCTCAAAACGACGCACCATGCTCCAACGTCAAACAATGCAATCCCCCTACGCAGCCAGTGTCCACAGCCTCGAAGCTCCATCCCCTGTGCAATCACCACCTCCAGGCGCCGAGCTAAACAGATCTGCATCGCGGATGGCAGCATGGCGCCAATCTGTCCGCGAGGAAATCACCCACAAGCGTGATCCTCTCGCTCTCCCTCCCCAGTCCCCGCCTATGGGCGGGGCAGTGAGCCCCGATCGACCGCATAGTAGTCTCTGGGGCTCTGTGCAGCAGATGCGGGACGCTTCATCGCGCCAGCTTGACAGTGCCGTTGCCAATGGCATGCAGCGTGGCAGCATGACCGATTTGCATCGTCAGGCTATGCGTCGCATGCAGGCTTCTGCTAATAAAAAACTGTAGGCTTGGTGATGGTTTTCTGCTCCTTTACTTGATTTGATACCCTTGTTTTGCTTGCTTTCGGCGTTGGTGCGGTTGTTATGTTGTCTTATATGACTTATGATTTATTCACATACATGTATAGCCCCAGGTTATGAGTCTTTTGACGTTCCACCTCGGCACTTAGATATATAATTCTCTAATTATCCTCATAGGTTGAACGCTTCTGCCTACTCTAGTTGCTTTTGGATACACCCTACGTACACGAACATCCGGATTCAGAAACAACAAAAGAAACAGGGGAATCACAAACACTGATCGAAGACTGAAACCCTCTTCTGTCCCCATGATCCTGCGCATTCATTGTATATCAGCTACTCACCGGTTACAACACTTTCCCCAGATTAAAAGCCGATCTGTGGCTCTGTCTTCAAGACATAGCCCATAGCCCCAAACCCAAAGACAGCCTGCGTGATCTCAGTCCAACCCAAACTGATTAGTTATTTTGTTAGCACTTCCATGACCCAGAGCGCTTCACGCCCAGGCGCTAAGCAAATGCTTGGGTATCTCAGTGTTGTTAACTGCGAATTCGTCCCCGAAAACCCGGAGAGTACTACCGTGGAGTGGTTCGGCTTCATTCAGATCCTGTGTTTAAATTTGCTGCTAACTGTGAAGACGCTGGAGTGCACGAATGGGGGGAACTTTGGGATGGGCATTCTTACCACCGTAATTCATAGATGGGCGTTCGTGGGAGATCGCGGCGAAGGAAAGGTTTCTTGCTTCTCCAGACACGGGAGTTGAAAGATATGCGAGTGTGACTGAGCTTGAATACATTAAGATTAATCAAAGGATGTGAATTCAGCATTGGGAAGTGTCGGCTTCTGATCAAGCGTTCGATGTTATTCGCGCGAGTACGCGTGTACGTAGATACTGGTGAGTATATTCACTCAGGTAACTACAGCAGTCCGTTATTCGGGGTTTATATACGGAAGTTCGTGCAATCTCTGGTATGCCCACCTAGACTCTCTGAGTCAGTCATTCAGATACAAGAGAGAAATATGATTTTTACTTTGGATGAGTCGCTTCAGATGTAATTCGATCTATGTGCTTTTAAGGTTATATAGCTGCTGTTGGTTTCCGCTAGGTCAAGTTATTGACTGAGCTAGTCCTTGTGCCACAGTCAATGCATATTCAAGTCAATGGCTGGGTGTATAACATCATAGTCTTCAGCCTCACCTTTATATAGCCAAGGTGCCAGTACCATTAGCAGGTAGCAAACGAGTACCTTCAGCTGGTGACTCAGGTCTTGACCGACTCCCGAGACTCAGGCTGAAATCCAATGAGGCCTCTACACCATTGCCTGCAGCTGTTAGCGTTTGTCTGCATATCCAATTGAGATCGAGGATGAAACAAGGGATTATGGTGGATTAATCACAGTGAAACCGGAGAGTGTTCATCCCTTAAGAGGGCTCGTCTATACTTGAAGGGTTTCGCCTCACTTTTTTTGACTCAAAATCGAAGCTCTAGAACAGTGCCCATTCTTTCTCTGCTAGCATTTCTTAATCTTTTAATCATTGCTTTCTTACATTCGTTGACACGCCGTATGTTGGAGACTTTTCCCGCCGATCTCCGCCTTTCTCCTTTCTCACCTCAAAACGGCGTCATTCACATCCCACCAGAGATCCGAAACGAGGGCGGTTGATCAATCCTTAACCATCCGTTCCTCCAATCGCGCCCCCGTGGAGGCAACTCCGTCATTCGTTCGCGCGCAGCGGCGACAGTGCGTCCCAATCTCTGGCCCGCCGTCGCTCATCCTCCGTCCGTCAGCCGTCCGCCTTGCAAACCCAGTCAATCACGTCCCACGAATAACCCCAATCACCGTCCCAGCATACCAATCCGACGAAAGCCTCCCTCTAGGGTTCGGTCACACAAGAGACGCCTACCCACTCCTCAGCGTCCCTGAGCGACGGCGCAGCCGCTTAACACCATCCCCAAGCAGCCTGCTCGTTGAGCGCAGCCAAGGCGAGACAGAAAGTGGCCGAACAAGCATCGCATTACCACCCCGACATCGTCGCAGCGAACATCTCTCACCAACAGATATGGTAGCCGCATTCGCAGGCAGCGCCGCAAGGGAGACTGAGAATCTGCGGCCACCCGAGGCCGTTCACTTAACGCAGGATGGAAGCCGTCGCCGCGATGATCTCTCGCCCCGCCACGCCCAGTCAACGACCTCGCTTCGCTCTCAATCGCAGATTGCCTCCGTGCCTTCACATACGGGCCAGCAGCCCTCCGCCGATGTCGCCGAGGAGCTAGCATGGGGCCCTGCGCACCCCTGTTTCCCTCATCTCAATCCGCATGTCCCGATTGGATCGCATGAGTATACGACAACGCGTGTGATTCGGATTCGACGAGACTGGATGATCAAGGGTGATTTGGCGCCGACTTTTTCGAATCTTTACCCTGAGATTCTGGACCCATTACTTTCTGAGCAGGAGTTCCGGAAAGTCATTGCTACTGTCAATGATGGTATCATCAAGGCGTTTGATCCGTTCAGTTTGCGAAATTGGTTTGACGGTGCGGTTGGCTTGTTGACCGGGTGGGTTTGGGATGACCTTAATGCCCCCGGGGCTAAGAGTCAACTGCAGCATGTCGAATCCTGGCTGGAGAAGTGGAACCAGGAGGTTGGGGCTAAGGATGGTGTTCATATTTGGAGTCTTCGTCGGACCGCTTATATGTCGCTTGATATCCAGATCCCTGATCCCAAGGTTGGCATCGTGCCCAGTGAGGCTCCCTCTGCTCCTAATACCAGGCCTAGTACTGGTATCGGTGGGGTTTGAGTGTGCTACGTTTGCACACACACTCTTCCCATTCTGCTCTCTTTTTTTGATTGTATATGTTTGTAATTTGTTGCATTTCCCTTGGGCCTCTGCATGATATCCATCCCCCAGCAGTTTTCCTTTCCCGGATCTTTACCCTTCCTCTCTACATCTTTGGGCTTGATATTTTCTAATTATTTCTTTTGATACCTTTGGGATCTTCCCTATCACATTGTCTACATATTACCTCATTTTTGAGGGTGGCTTGCCCCAAGTTTACTATGTTATTTGATCTGGCCTTGTCCATATCTGGCCGATACACAGGATTCTCACATTTTGGAGTTGCTCAGCTTACGGAAAACATATATGATTGTTCTTAGATTAATTGTCACTTCTAAGATTTGCAACTTGCAACCGTGGAGCTCTATTGCTTCCGAAATAATCAGCTTATACGTTTTGATTCTCCCTTTCTCTCATCCAAATTTTCCTCCAAGAAGTTCAAGACAAATCTACGCAGGACTAGGTAAGCATTATTGGTTAAAGAAAAGATTTCGCCAGTAATTAAGTGGATTGAGTGTTGGTGTTGGATCATGTCTGATATACTTCTTTTCAATTTTTTTTATTTTTTTTTCCGAATATGCATACATATGCCAAGTACCTCGTGAAGATGTATTTCATACCAGGCTCTACTTAATTCACGAAAAACCATCGCATTGAGATTGAGAAAACATCAATATCTAGATCCAAATAAGGTCACCTCCTTTCCAGGGTTATACTCCAGGCGGTGTCGATCCACCCCCCACCCCCGTTCCCTAAGCTCCAACTTTCATCCACTGGACCTCACCAGACACGCACACCATGCTCTCAGGGATTCTCATATTCAACCAAAAGGGTGAGAACCTCATCTTTCGCGCTTTCCGCAGCGACTGTCGCCCGCGCCTGGCCGACATCTTCCGCATCCAGGTCATCTCCAACCCGCAGGTCCGCTCCCCGATCCTGACCCTGGGCTCGACGACATTCAGCCATGTCAAGCACGAGAATATCTACTTGGTAGCGGTTACCAAGAGTAATGCCAATGCTGCGCTGGTGTTCGAATTCCTCTACCGGCTGATCATGCTGGGCAAGAGCTATTTCGGGAAATTGGACGAGGAGGCCGTCAAGAACAATTTTGTCCTAATTTACGAGCTGCTCGATGGTAATACAGTCCCGCTCTAATCCAATGGCCCAGCAAAAGAAATATCTAACAATGACCTCTTTCACTTTTAGAAATCCTCGACTTTGGCTATCCCCAAAACACCGACCCTGACACTTTGAAAATGTACATCACAACCGAAGGCGTGAAATCCGCCATCGCCAACAACCCCACCGACTCCTCCAGAATCACGCAACAAGCAACAGGAGCCCTATCCTGGCGCCGCTCCGACATAAAATACCGCAAGAACGAAGCCTTTGTCGACGTAATCGAAGACGTAAACCTCCTGATGTCCGCAACAGGCACAGTCCTCCGCGCCGACGTCAACGGCCAAATCGTCATGCGCGCCTACCTATCCGGAACCCCAGAATGCAAATTTGGCCTGAACGACCGTCTCCTGCTAGACCCGGGCGAATCCTCCGGCCCCAGCAGCGGCCGCGGTGGCGGCAACGGACTCGGCACATCAAAGGCAACACGCGCAGCAGCAGGCTCGGTCACGCTGGAAGACTGCCAGTTTCACCAGTGCGTGAAGCTAGGCCGATTCGACGCAGACCGGATCATCTCTTTCGTGCCGCCGGACGGCGAGTTCGAGCTGATGCGGTACCGCGCGACGGAGAACGTCAATCTGCCATTCAAGGTGCACCCAATTGTGCGGGAGATTGGTACGACGAAGGTTGAGTATAGTGTGGCTATCAAGGCGAATTACAGCTCGAAGCTGTTTGCGACGAATGTTGTTATCCGTATTCCTACGCCGCTCAATACCGCTAAGACTACTGAGCGGACGAGCCAGGGCCGTGCAAAGTACGAGCCTGAGCAGAACAACATTGTTTGGAAGATTGCGCGCTTCTCTGGGCAGAGTGAGTTTGTGCTTAATGCTGAGGCTACTCTTACGTCTATGACGCATCAGAAGGCTTGGAGTCGGCCGCCGCTTAGTCTTTCTTTCTCGTTGCTCATGTTTACTTCTTCTGGTTTGCTTGTGCGGTATCTTAAAGTCTTTGAGAAGAATAACTATTCTTCTGTTAAGTGGGTGCGGTATATGACTCGCGCGGGGAGTTATGAGATTCGGTAAGTGGCTTGATATACACATCTGGTTTGTGGTGCTCATGCTAACTTCATTGACTAGTTTCTGATTGTTCTTGTCGTTCGAATGTGTTAATATCAACTACATGTCTGTGTCATTCTTCTTTTCTTATCATTCATTTGCACACGGCTGGGTGCTTGGCGTTGGATGGACCATACATACCTTGATACATATTGAATTCCATTCCCATTCAATACTTCTTCACCTTGGTCTGACAGTGACTAGAATGCAACCACTTATCGCTGGTGAGGAATCAAGGCATTCGTTGCAATATACCATTTGTTCACATTGATATCTGGAAAGATTGGAAACCAATCCGGCGGCACATGCACCGATGTGGTACCGCTGATGATACAAGACACCTTGTTTCTAGCATGTGCGTTAAAATCTCGCCCTTGGCCCATTTGATACTCAACAGACCAGGTGTCTGGTAACTGAAGAAGGCTGTTCAGATCCTCAGCCAGACTCATCGGACAAGCTCCTTCGAGAGCACTTTCAAGGGCAGGTATAGTCAAAAGCTCATCCAAATGCGAAGAATCGCATGGCGCAGAGTCCATATCCCTCGAACACGATACATTCAAGAAAGACGAACCATTCTCTTCCTCTACCTGAAGCCGCCCAGGAATCCAACCTGTAGAAGACGAATCTAGCTGCGATTGAGACAGATTCGAAGCGCCTTGAATGGCGCTCATTAGATCAGATTATGCTGGATTTTGAATGGGAATTGGACGTACTTCTTGTCGAGATCCTCGTAGCCATGCTCATACGTGACTGATATCTAGGATCGACCATTGGCCATTCTTTGCTGGTTGGAGTGTATTTTAGTAATCACAGGGAGAGAAAAGCGAACAGTAAGCCAAAAATCATCCAGCAAGCCAAGAAATCTATAGAATAACGCGATGGAAGCTGGGTTGGACTTTCAGAATCGTCACTGTGATTCAAGATCATATCATATCACGAGGACAGCCTGACAAGCCAAACTCTGCCAAGGCGCTTGTAAGCCTCAGAGAGACTAGCTGATTGTCTCAAAGGACAGCACTGTGCACATGTAGGGATGTATTCGTGCTAATCGAAGGCATAGCAGGAGAGGGCCTCCAATGGGACTTGCCCCAAATGGAAGTTGGAAGGAGTGGATTTCGAGAATCAATCTCTGCACTTTTAGCTATTGCACATGTATATGTTTCTGGCTTTTTCGCCAAATGACCAAATATGAAGTCTTTCCTCTTCACGTAACCCAAAGTCCTCGATACAACAGTGTTTTTGGTACTCTGTGGAGAAGGGATGGCTGTATACTATTAAAACCCCAAAGATAATCAACCCATAGTACTCTCCCTGATAGCTGCTCCCCTCCAAAATCCGAAGAGGACGGCATAAGCTATCAACATTCCTAGATCCCGCGCGTGGCTCATGTTGAATATCGATCATTCCGTACACTTCAATTGTATATCGACGCCCGTACTTTGGGCTTCTCTGGATCTCGACACAACTTCCTATTTCGGCTATGTACCTCCGCAAATCAAGCGGCGGCTGGGTCAACTAAGCCAATGAAGTCTGCACTAGCTACAAGCCCATGAAAAGTGGCTTGATGATAAGCATGAAGAGGTCGCCATTGGAAAATAATTGCGAACTTCTTCAATCTGTCCAAGATCACAGTCATGTATCTTCGAGCCGTCCACGCCGAACCATCCATCAAGGCTCTCTTCGACTTCATCACTGCGAACCCCCTGGGAATTCTCACCACGGCCATCTTTTCGCCGTCATATCCCTTTTTACAAGCCAGCCATATCCCATGGGTCCTCAACACAATTAGCGATGACCCAGACGCACCCGTGAAAGGCCGTCTTCGGGGACACATGGCGCGACAAAATCCCCAGGCCAAAGCCATCATTGAAGCTGCTTCAGCTTCCTCTACACAGATACTTCAACAGGATGTAATGATCCTGTTCACGGGGTCTCACCATCACTACGTGACGCCCAAATTCTACACCGAGACGAAACCAGCCACTGGCAAGGTCGTGCCGACGTGGAACTATGCCGCTGCACAGGTTCATGGCAAGGCTACCATCTACTATGACTCTTCCTCCGAGGAAATGTCTCAGTATCTGTCGCAGCAGATTCATGACTTGTCGGTTCTTTGTGAGACTGGGGTTATGGGTCATGGTGGCGACAATGGGAGGCCGGATCCTTGGAATGTTTCTGATGCCCCGGATCGATATATTGATATTATGAAGAAGAATATCATTGGGATTGAAGTTTCGATTGAGAGCATTGGGGGCAAGTTTAAGATGAGTCAGGAGATGGGGGAGAAGGATCGTGAGGGTATCATTAATGGATTTCACAATCTGGGGTCGGATGTTGGGACACACTTGGCTGGTATGGTCAAAGAGTGTAGTGAGATGAAAGATGCAGCGAAGATGAAGCAGTGATTCAACAACATATAGAACTCTTCTTTACTTTCACCAATAATCCATGACCCAAGACCTAAATCTTTCTAAAGCATAGAACATGAAAGGATGTACTTCCACCTCAAAACCTCATACTCCCAAACAATAATCCTATACTTCCTTCTTCGCCAAAACCCACTGAAAAGCAACGTCATGATCAGCCTCCTCAGAATCAACAACAACCTCATCAACAATGATCCCAAAACCCACGTCCTTAAGAATAACCCCAATCTTCTCCTTCCCCCATCCACTCCAATGCATAACCCCCTTCTGGCCCCCCAACCAAGCTTCATTAAACTGACTATCAAACTCCCCGGCCGGAAAATTAGCCAAAATGAAACCGCCTGGTTTCAACCACCCAAAGATCCTCCTCAGGATGGTCACCTGCTCCTCACGCGGCAAATGGAAAATAGAGTACATGGCCAATACAGCATCGAAAGATTCATTCGCGAAGTCAAGGCCCATCATGTCGCCTTCTATCAAGGTCACAGACTCCGGCAGGGTTTGTTTTGCCAGTGCGATTTGGGCAGAGGAGATGTCGTTTGCTGTTACTCTGAAATTCTCGTTAGAAGATAGAAGTTGTGTGACTGGGACGCCGGCGCCGCAGCCTAGTTCGAGGATTATTGTTTCGGTTGTTGAGTTGAGGTTTTGGAGGAGGGTGTTCACGTATGCAAGGCGGACTTTGTGAGAATGTTCGGTCCAGGTGAGATATTTGTCGGCGATGTCATCGTAGGCTCTTTTGATGTTTTCTTTTAGGTCGTGGTTGGCGGTTGAAGTGGTCATTTTGGAGGAAGGTAAAATGTAGTAGAGTGAATTAGGGCTTCGATCAAGCTGCTGGGTGCTTTCTTGTTGGAGGGGAAATTAATTGTATGAAAAGGCGTGATATTCCTGACTATTTATAAGGATTGTTTCTCTACTTGTATGGTTCAATGGGGCCGGACTTGCTCCGTACTATGGTGAATAATGACTCATTTGGCACATACGAGGTAGGTCAAAGCACTAGAGTTATGTGTAGAGTGGCCAGGTATTTGTTAGTGGTATCAGCTTATAGCGAGAGACAATACGATGCGTCTTCTGTATTAATTACTATTAATGGGAAATCTATAATAATGCGGAGATCTCGCAGTACGTTCTTTGACTCATATATCCGACTTTATCACTGGCTGTGGCGAACCGTCTTCTCTAATACATTTGTCATTGAGGAGGGCCGGGCGACCATCTTAATGTACATCTACTGAAGAGACGATGGAGTGACACCAAAGTCCAGAAGGATTTAATAAATCAATATCTGAATAAAATGACAACCAAGTTTAGATAGTAGATGTAGATAGTAGTACATATCCCAAACAAGCGCAAACCAAGCAAGAGATGTGCAGATGTGCAAAATCAACCAAGCAGGTTGTAACCATCATATGAGCAAGCCCAGGTAGGGGCGTCTTGTTAAAAAAAATCAAAGACAAAAGCAAAAGCATATTCACAGAGCCCGAAAATGGGACTCACAAAAGACCAAAACAGAATCAAAATAAAGCGCAATTTGTGCTAGAACAAGCGATAATTACATCCCACAGAAACAAGACAGATAATAGTACAGGGGTTGCTTTTTTGTTTGCAAAAAAAATCAAAGTCAATAAAACAGGCTGGCCAATGTCAAATCACAGGTTGGTAGTACAGGGGTACAGATCATATAATACATAATGAAACATGGAAATTGCGTTCAGCAATAGGGTATGGTGAGGTGGTTAACGGCGACGAGGGCGCAAGCCGACGCGACCCTCGCGGACGAGAGAGTGCCATCTATCGGCAATATTATCGCGACCCATTTGACGCGCGCACTCGTCCCATTCTTGTTGGGAGAGGCGGAACTTCTCGAGGACCAGCTCGAGAAGGCGTTGGTCTTGATCTTGAGTCCAGATGTTTGATTGAACAACTGGACTAGAGGAAGTAGGTTCCTCTGTGGCCTCGATGGAAGGAAGAGGCGCATCAGGATCGACGCGGGGACCGGCCGAGATGCGTGGGTTCATCTGACGGCGAGGGGGAGAAGGGGGAGATTGAGTGACTGGTGGAGAGTGGAGGGAGTAAAAATCTGTTGAGGACAGACCGAGAGGGATGTTGTAGGGAGCGTGGCGGATGCGTTTGGGGGTTGTGAGACGGTTGCGCCCGCGGCTCAATTCCGCGTCGCTGTCTTCGTCTTCGAAAACGTCGCGGCGGCGCTTGTTTGCGCCGCGCGATGGTGCACACGGTGCGGGTGGGGGTGTGAGAGCGGTGTTTCTAGGAGGTGGTGTTTGTCTAGGGGAGACGGGACGGGCGGCTTTGTGCGATCGCGGCGAGCGACGCGGTGTGTTGATTGGGAGAGGGCTCTGAAGGCGCTGGGTCTTTGAGCGGCGCGATGGAGGTGATGGTGATCCGTTGAGAAGAGATTGTAAGGCGCGACAGGTGCCGAGAAGGCCGTTGCCTGATGCGAAACCGTCGGATGGGGGAGGAGTTGAAAAGAGGCGAGTAGGGGTGAAGCGAGACGACCGGCGCACATCGCATGGGAGGGCGGATGGAAGCAACATTATTGTAGAAGATCAAAGGTGATATCAGAGCGATTGGAAGATTGGAAAATCGGTTGAATGTGTCAACGAGAGACGTGAGTCGCGGTCGCGATTTGTGGGCTGCGCGATTGCGCCGGAGGCGGTTGCGATGCGCAACGACGGAGTTGGGGTGGTCAGAAAGAATGTATGATGATGTGGTTGAAATGCGCTTCGATTTCCACCCGGTCCGAGGGTTGCGACAGTGGGAAAGTGGTGTTGATGTATTTGAGCGAATGTGTTTGTCAGGGAGAAGAGTTGGCGGGGAGGGGGGATCCGAGCGATAAAAGAAAATTGGGCCGCAAACGGTCAAGCGAACATCTCCCGAACTTCCACTCTTTGTTATACTTTTTCAAGAGTGTTTGAGATGTTTCTATTCCCGAAAAATAGAGAAAAGAATATGTAGAGTGGGAGTGTTTGAAAATAGAAACGAAGGTCAGAGCGAATGCTCAAAGGACAACGAATGGCTGGAGTGTTGGTGTTGGACTGGATTGGAATGACTGAAAAAGAATGGAGCGAAGGTCTGGTCTATTATACTAATATACTAAGATACTATACTATTATACTATGATTCAGAAATCCCAGTGAAACAATAGAGCACCTTAGAAAGGGCCAGAGGGATTGCATGCAAGGCTCTACAGAGGAGAACAGGCACGAGGAACCCCTGAGACATGACAGGGATCAACTTTGTATTGCCTCATTGGGACACTCTGAATTGAACTGTGCATGTTCATTGTAACATTTAGTGTGTGAATTGTATGAACTGCATGTATTGTACGTCCAAGCTTAGGGCTGCGTCAATGGCTTGCATGGTGCATTAATATTACCAAGGCGCGTTGATCCCAATATACTTGTAACTTATGATACCTTATGATGTAAATCTCTGATGATGGGCAAGTGCCCGTTTAATAGTCTTCTAAAAAGAGGAGGTTTCTCTCCTGCCATTCCGCTGCCCTTCACCAGCCTAGGAGGGTTGGGGTTCCCTGCCATACCAGCCCTCTAGGCTCTAAGGATTATACTGGGGTATTCAACCTGCTCTTTGACCTATGTGCCTTTCAACATTCGACTAAATGTTTGACTGTGGAGGCTTCTGACTTTTCAATGAGAAACGCGGGAACGCGGGAACGCGTCGGCGCGTACCGCGTTCGCGACGCGACGTGATACATTACAATACACAAAGAGTATAGAGTAATTTACAATACAAACCATTTACCTATACACTATGTACTGCAAGTATGGACAGCACAGTATGGACAATAGAGTGTACACTCCCTCTAGGGTCTAATCTTACCCAAAATCAAGGGAATACCCTATCAACAGGGTTCTGAGGGGTCCTTGGCAGCCTCGGACCTCAGCTTACATGTGCATTTGACATCGGGGGTTTTTCTAACACTCTTCAATACACTCCAACAACCCTTACTTGCGCAGATCACCTGGAGAACTCGTGCGCAGATCATGACTTGCATTATCTTGCAGAGCTCTACTGCATCATCGGGGTGCAGCCGACTGCGCATACTTGCTGCAACGGGCCGTCAACCCCAAGTTCTAATCTGATCATAGCGATCCTATAAACAAAGAAGATGCTACCATACCTCGATCTGAGAATATTCATGCTTTACTGTATAGCACGCATTAGCCAAAGGGGGCTTACTCTCCTTAATCCCAGTCTGGAAGATCAAAGGGCATCTATCCACCTGACCCAGTTCCACACACAGGGGACTGAACAGAGGGCTCTCTCCAAGGACACAGTAGCATACCAATCCCAGACCCACGAGCGCCCAGCCCCTTATCGATATCCGATCGCAAGCAAGGGGTATCAAGAGCCTCGATGGAAATATTCTCATTGAAAGACATCCATAGGCTACAAGAAAGTTAGTCTTGAGAAAACTAGGGCACGCACGAGACTCAAATCATTAACACCGGGTACTAAAAATGCCCAAACAGCCACAAATGAGAGTTTTTAATTTCCCATTTCCAGGACTCCTTGTCTTCGAGGACAGAAGCCTCTCCCTGCACGTCCCTGCAAGACCAATGCAAGACATCATCCCTTTCCCACAGCGGGCGCTAATGCAGATCATCTCCGCAAACCTGATCGTCCTTCGTGCGCACCTGTGGCTGGGGCGCCCTGGTTGCCCCTCCAACCATGCCCCGCTGGGGCTTCGTCCCTTCATAGGGTGGGGAGTGCTGATGGTCTCACTTACGCCTTGAGGACCTCAGACATCGTTCTGAATAGGGTCCTTGGCGGGCTTTTCTGCTTTTCTTTCTTGCTCTTGGCTGTGGCTGCCCTGGTGTTGCCACATTGGCTTGCTTTCAGTTGCCGAATAGGGATATTCACATTCTTTTTTGTGACTTTTGATGACTGGCTGAAGTATTGCTTTTTGTCTCCTTCATGTGACCAAGTCGCAGCTGATCAGCTGCCCATGGTTTGATATGATTGGGTCTTGGAGCTGAAGGCTATCACCTCGATTCAAATTATGTCGAAAACCTAACACAGACCCAATAGGATCGAACCTGACTCTGCAAGACCTTGATAGCATCGCAATGACCAGATACTCAGAACAGTCTCCCTCAGACAAGACAGTACCATCGAGTCTGATATGTTGCAAACCAGACTGGAACCATTTCACCGGCCGCAAAACTCACATACAGTAAACCACTCCGAAGCTATTGAATCATATCATTCATCACTACTGTAAGCCCAAACTGAGACACTCTCTGGGCTGAACAAAGATCAGCACGTTCACTTTCCCTCTCGAGTCCAATTTATATCCCCTTCCCCCTCGGCCTTCGGCCTTCAACTTGCCCTAACCCTATACGGTAGATGTACATCCCATGCAGGCTGCAACCGGTAACCCCTAGCCAGACTGTCACGCGCCGCGAACCTACGCGGGTACTTACATGTATATGTAGTTGTACTAACGTTACTTCCATACATTGATCTATTTATACTTTGCTTTACAGTGGCACTGAAAGTGGGCCATCGACAGTCCTTTACCCGAGACCCTAGGGGTGAAGAGTGGACTTATTGAATTATCCTCGCTGTATAGAGTATCTTGTCCAATGCAAGTGGATGCACCCCTTCTCTTTCTCTTGTTCCTTATCTAGGTTGCCTTATCTTGCCTCCTCCTGTGCCTCTGTGGAGAGTGGGCAGTGGGTCATGTATCAAGGCACAGAAGGATTGTGAACTATTGCTTGTTCGATTTGCCTTCTAGGGATGAATTGTAGAGATGGAGGGTTCATGGTCATCTGGCTTGATAGAGATACCTAAAGATAGAATTGTAAGTGCAATCGAGCAAGGGTTACTTTCTTCTTTGTTCATTTCACTGCCATTATTTCGATTCGCATGGTGAGATACGGCTCTCTAGCAACTCTCTAGCAATAAGGATGCCTTATGTTCTAACTTGTTCCCTTATGGTAGTATCTAATTTGATCAATACGAAGGTTCCAACTTTGCAACTTTCGAATGCTTACTTTGAAGGGGTAGACACTCTCAATTTGTACTTCGTCAGCAAGACTACTCGTTACAGCATAAGGAAAGTAAGAGTCATGAGAACACAATGACAATGATGCTAATATATGATATTGATAATTCGCCCCTATGCAAAAATGTATCTAAGAATGTCCATAAGAAAGACAAAGGAGCATTCACCACACCCAAAGCCTAAGTATATCCAAACCTCAATTCCCCTGCATCCTCTTAAACCGCTCTTCGGCAGCCCTAGCTCTGCGCTCTCTCTCCAGACGCATCTTCATCTCAGGAGTCATACCCCTAGTCTCTTCATCCCGCTTCTCAGCAGCAGTCTTCTCAACAACAGCACCAAGAGTCCTTCCACCCCGTAATGAAGCTTTATGCTCAGCAGCAGCTCTCTCAGCATCCTCGCGCTTCAATCGATCAAGACCAGCTTTGCGCCTATTTGACTCCTCCTCATCAGCTGCTTTCCGTTCCTTTTCGGCGCGACTGTCTGCATCGGCTTTTGAGACTGCCGAGGGTACCTTCGCGGCATCCCAGTCCCATTTTGACTCGCCGAGATCGTGGCGGGCGATGCGGAAGGCGTCGCGCGTTGCTCGATCGCCTGTTAGCTCGAAGGGAGTTCTGCCTTCGTTGTTTGTTGCTGTTGGGTCTGCGTTGGCTTTTGTGAGAAGGGCTGTGACGACCACCGGGGTGTTTAGGTTTGCCGCTAGGTGGAGAGGTGTTGGACAGCGGAAATTTTGGGGTTGGCTGGCGGGTGTGAAGGTGAAGGTTGAAGGGATGGAGTTGTTTGTGATGTAGGACATAAGAGCGGGGACCTTTGAACGCCGGATGAAGGCCTGAATTTGAGATGTATGTAGCAGGGCGGCTTCTTCTTCCTTTGAAATCTTGGGTTTTTGTGGTTGCGGTTGCGGGCGAGGTGTGGCTGGTTTTGATTCTTCCTCGCGCTTTTTGGCTTCCGCAGCTGCTACTGCTGCTTCGTCGACTTCGCTGACCTTCACGCGAGTGAGCTCTTTGAAGCATCGTAAGAGCTCTCCTTGGGTCGCGCGGCGCGTGTTGAAGGGGAATCCTCGTATCCTGGGGTCTTTCTGCTTGAGGACATTTCCATCATATTGATCAAAAAGGATCTTGCGGTTCGTCTTTCCTGTCGCACGGACGAACAACAGCTCGGCGCTGTCAATCTCCTTGCGCCAATCCGACAGCAAGTCCCGGATGTCTTTTTCAAGAGCAGCTTCGTTGTAGCGACGCAGGCTGGAGCCTGCTGAATGGGCAGCACCCCGAGAGGCATCACTCGCGGATTGCGAACCACCCTGCTTTCGTCGTGTCGTGTATCGGTGGAAGGTCTTGTGTGCAATAACCCGGGCTTGCCGGTCTTCGACACCTCCTTGTCTTCGGTGGATTTCCGGTGCCAATGACACCAGCATAGCGGCGAAGTGGCCGCCCCCAATCATGCACATGAAAAAGTGAGGACCAGAAGCGGACGGAGCCGGCGCCTTACTCGAATTATTTGTACGAGCCTTGATGGGTTCCAACTGTTTTCGCTGTAGTGTCTCAACAAGATGGCCGGGCTCGTCCTGTTCGGCGTTCGAGAAAATAGCCCTGTAAACGCCCAAGGACTTGTTTGACGGCAAACCAGAACTACCCAGCCAAAAAAGAGGATGTTTCGGGGAGCTCGTCACAGCAGTTTCTATTTGTTCTTCGGGGTGGGACAGCTTGGCCTGCTTCTTCAAAAGCGCTGACAGTGTCGTGTTCGCACCAGTATCTGCGTCTTCTTCTTCGGTCTCTGAAGACTCTGATCCCGATATAGACTCATCTAGCTCCCCAATCGCTTTCGCAAACTCAATCTCCTCTAGAGGCGCGTTGCCGCGCAGCTGGGCTTTGATGTTGTAGCGGTGGTGATCGGACCGGACATGGCTGCGCTGTTCCTGTACATTGTTGTAGGAGACCTGACAAAGGGAGCAGATGGTAGAGGCTGCGATCGCAGAGTCCTGCGCTGCAAGTTCAGCATCTTCCGGGTTTATCTCTGGCTCCTCTTCGGTAATAGGGTTCGTGGTTTTAGTCGTGAGAGTCGCGAGGAGTTCCGGTGGGAGGTCGTATACTGGGAAGATTAGCAATGGCCAGGTCGAAGTTTCAAAGCTCGGAAATCTACCATATAGAGGCCTTTTCAGGAACTCTTCCATTCTAGTTGTATCCGCCATGATGTGCTGGGCGAAGAATGTGTATCGAACTCGTGCTGCCCCTCCAATGACGCTGATAAGTGGGTTCTTACCGCCTAAGGAATGCTGGCATTATGTGCTTTCTTGCTTGCTTTTATGTCTTTTTTCTCGTTTGCAATTGAGGTAATTGAGATTTTGAGATTGAGTCACAGTGTTTTGAAATGCCTTGCTCAGCCCTGGTGAATTCAATGGCAGTAATAATCCGTTGGAAGTATCTGGGCTGTGCTTGTAGATGCGGAGCTAACCAGTCGGCCTCCCATTTGGGAAATTTGACTCATGGGCTGCGGTCATCTTCTCTTTTGTGTCTGAGTCTGGTACTCATACATTTTGAATCTTTCCAAACAAGGGGAGTCCCTATCTCTAGGCGAGCTTATACTTCTTCGCTCTCTACACTTCACGTGATCAATATTCAGACAAAAAAAGACTTTCTACGTCATAAGGTTTGCACTGTTTGACACCCAATCTATATCCAGAAATGCTGCTTGAATTGAATGATATAGCTTGAACCACTACTTAAACGAAAATGAATATCTCGTCTCTTTATAAAACCTCGAGAAAAAGATTAAACCAAAATTTCAGGTACAACCTCACAGCGACAATCTAGATAGCAATCAGTGTTGCGACTTGCAACTGGTACAGTAGTTCAGTGTGACATGGCACGAGTTAGAAAGATAGGTAGTTCCACACTTCTTGACGCCGTCATTGTCCTTCATATACTCGATGCTGTTAAATATATGTCAGTTAGGTATTCACAAGATACAGAGACCAAATTGGACTTACGCATCCTTGATCTGTCGTCCGGTCATTCCAAATCCATAGTCATCACACTTATACTGGGCAACACAACCAGCTTGGCCAAAGGTCGCAACCATGACCATGCCACTCTGGATCTTGGCAGTATAGGATGCAAAGCCACTGTAGACAGTATCATCCTCAAACTGCTCATAGGCACGCTGGCAAGCATCATCAACACTGGAGCATTGGCTCGAGCCCTTGTTGTTAACATCAGTCTGAGTTGGAGCCGCCGTCTCTAAGGTGACAGGGGATCCAGCGCCATTTGTGAATGTGTATTGTTTGCCATAGACTTCTCCGTATTCAAGAGTTCGCGAAGGGTAGGAGACGATGTTTCCATCTTCAGTCTTGACAATAGGCTCGGGGGTTGCTGTTGTCGGTGCTTGAGTTACAGTTGACTTTGGTGTGATGCTTGATGGGAAGGTGGTATAATCGGTGCAGTGATCGGAAATCAGTGGAGCTGTCGCATAGTATCCTTCTCCATCAGATGTTGTAGTACATTGACAGTATGGAGTTGCGACCATAGGGCCACCTTGGTTGAAACATACATATGAGCTTTGGGAGGTTGAGGTTGAGCTCGGACTTAATGTAGATGTGATCGGGGCTGAGGTTATGCCTGAAGATGAGGCTGGGGCTGCCGATGAAGCTGGTCCTGTAGATGATACAGGCATTGAAGAACTTGATCCATGTGAGAAGCTCAGTCCAGATGAGCTTGGTGCCGATGACGAGCTTGATGTTGATGATGATTTTAATGTGGGTGGAGAGCTTGCTTCTGAAGAGGGCATGGAAGATGACCCTGAAGGTGATGACGAAGCTATTCCCGATGATACATTTCCTGGGGCTGAAGATGTGGCTGATGGGAACGCCGATGAGGATGACGACCTTTCGGAAGATGATGGATGCGAGGTAGAAATGGAGCTCCGGAAAGTAGTTGCACTAGAGGCTAGGGAGGTACTGATTCCATAGCTACTTGAGCTAGAGCTGGAAGAATTGGTGTAGCTGCTACAGGGGTTTGCATAACCACCATCACGTTTCTGGAAACTTCCTGCAGGAGCTGCTGCGTGGGGAAGCCAGAAGTCTTGGTAAGTTATCAACTGATCTTCTACCCACAGGCGCCAGCGACCAACTTGAAGACCCGCAGAGCCTGGATCATTGGGTGTGGTGAGCCACGTTTGGAAAGGGTCGACCTCAAGAATAGCTCTTCCTGCGACACCTGGCTCCTGGGTAGATGCTTGTTGACTCGTGCGTGTGTATCCCATGACAATGCCTTGTCCGCCAGATCCGGGGATGACATTTGCCAATCGTTGCGCGAGGTCATTGGCACGGTCTTGATACCTCAGCCTGGTTGAGATGCCGAACATTTGCCGATCGAAGTCTGTAGTATAAGGCGTGAGTACGAACACTTTGGGGGCGTAGATGGCATTTAGAACACCCGGGCTCTGATCGGAACCAATCAGATCTGTCACACTTTGTGCAGATGCAGTACCATCCCGTAGGGAATTGAAAGCAGTTGATACAAAGTAACTGTCATCGGTTGGACTGAAATCACCATGAATGAACACTGGACTCTCCCATATATGAGATATGTAAACACCCTTCTCAGATGCAATGATCACCGCTGTGCAGCCGTATATACCATTTACACCAGCAGCCGAGTGACCAAATGTTGGGAAGTCAAACCATTGACCCGATGCATCACCCGACTGACTGACCCAGACAGGCGTCAGAGACCTAACATAGTCTGCGTAGGGAGGCGAAACATCTGCAAGAGCACGTTCAACTAATGAGCGATCCACGAGGTGATTTTCATGGCTGCTAGACTGGCTTCTCTTGGATGCAGAGCTAGACTGTGTTGGTGCTGTTACTCCAATGCTCCCAGCAATACCATAGCTTCCAGTTGGCAAAGTAGCAGTTGTACTTGTTGAGATCAATGCACAATTCTCTGTGGTTGCTACCACACCCATGCTAGCACCACTAAGAGGACCTTTGTTCATTGGGCATGACTTGCCACATGTATCAGAAGCACACGGGATTTGGGTGCCAGTTGCTGAAGCAGAGGTTGAAATGGTGGTTGTCAGCCCGGTAACTGAGCATCCAGCGGTAGTGACAGTTGTTGAGGGTGTACAAGTTGTGGTAGGAAGAGTGGAACTCCCAGTCACAAAAGACGTAGGTACACACTTCACGGTCACCTTGAATGCAGTCGATAAATCTGTGCATGAAGAGGATGAGGTCGTGGTTGATGAATCAGAATTGGAGCTTCTCTCGCTGTTGTCTTCATTGTCGTTCTCTGTGAGGTTGTCGTTATTCTCTGTGAGCTCATCCAGCGTGTCGTCAATGGAATCAATGTTCTTTGTGTTGATGTCGTCTGTGACCTTGCCCAGATCCTCATCGATGCAGGTCAATGAAGTAATGATATTTCCAATGGAACCAAACAATCCTCTCTTCTTCTTTGAGTTACACCCGGAAGAGGAAGATGAGCCACCAAGATCAGAAATCAGTCCCTCGACTTCTCCTCGAATTGCTTTGACCTTATCAAGGGTCTCAGTCTTGAGATAATCTGGGTTGTTCTTCCAAGAATTGATGATTGGAATCAAACCAGCAATATCCGAGGACACTGAAGACACACTTGATGTTGCTTCAGAGCTTTGGATAGTCGATGTGACAGGCGGAAGAGTAATTGGGGTTGAGTCTGAGCCGCCAGTAATAACCGAGACTGCCACAGTGCTACCTGATTTAACAATCGTGGAAGATACTATGGAAGGGCTGTCTGAGTTTGCACTGGACGGAGCGAGACTCTTGCTGCTACCACTGCCTGAGGGCGGAGTTGATAAAACACCGAGACTAGTACTGGGGCTGGCTGTAGGTGAAGCACCGGAGAACGAATAAACGATGTTGCTGGTACTCTGGTTTGAGCTTCCAGGGCTCCCAATGCTAGAAGCCTGGTCGGCGCTGGATAAAGAAGACCCCGGAACGCTGCTGGTGAGGGATGAGATTCGAATGCTAGAAGGTTGGGTGGTACTCGAAAAAAATGGTCCCTGGATGCTGCTGCTGATAGATGAACTTCCGGTGCTGCGAACTGGTATCGTAGTTGAGGTAGATGGTGGAGCGCTTGTAGGTTGTGAAGAAGCTGGCACAGTCGAGGACACCAAGCTATCCGTGTTTTGAGCAACGCTTCCCGTGCTAATCAATGGCTTGGAGCTTGACGTGGGAATCACGTTGGACGCACTGGACCCAACTCCATAAGAGGAAACGCCGCTCGAAATAATGACTGCAGAATTTGTTTGCTTGGGTGCAGATGAAGAGGGGCTGCTTGAAGAAGGGTCAATGGAGCTTTTGTTTTGTCCACTGCTAGCCCTAAAACTGAAAATTGCCCTCGCGTTAGTTTGTTTCTCGCACAGTAAAAGTTCTCACAAAGTTTAGCCTCATACCTCGAAGATGTCGATGGAGAAAATGTGGAAACGGAGGAGCTTCTACCGCTAGAGCTTCCTATGACGGCTCCAGAGGTGAGCTGTATAATTGAGGACAGAGCCAAGAAGGCCCTTCCAGCGGACAAGGACCAGCCTTCAGAAGGTCGCATTCTTATATTCTGCGGAAGGCTGATGCAAAAAGTATAGAGTAATAGCTTTATGGGTCATCTACGGTTGGTATACCATTGGGCCTCTCTTAAGTATCTGAGAGCTTGTCCCGTTGGACACCGCGATATTTCATATTAGGCAGGGGCCCACGAATCATAGTTTGATATGAAACCTTTGGGGCCAAATGAACCGTTGTAGGGATCATATGGTGGTTTTTCTGGGGCTAAAAATTGTAAGCACAAGACATTTCAATCCGTTGATAACGTATTGATTATGATCTACATCGAATTCCATATTACAAGATGAAGGATTAGCGGCAAATACAGTACAAAGTAATGGTCCATGTATTCCAACCGTAAGCTGTAGATCAGCCGCATGTACACTAACCGTTAGATTCCAAAGACAAGGCAGATTCGACTCAGTACCGATCCGAAGCCATCAGTATGGCTTGCATTTCGCTATCGAACTACAAAATCCGTTCGCTTACTCTATAGAATCTTCAAGCATCTAGTCATGTCGAACTTCAAGTAAAAATTATTTGATTGATGCAAATGAACATGACTTGCGACCCTTGGATACGGATTTGCCAAATTTCCGCCCCAGGGGTAAACTCAGATACATGCACAATGAAGAAATCTGACAGGGGTAAAGTGGAGAACCCTTGTCAGCACTAAGTAGACATCGTCTACCTGAATCAATTGGGTAAGGCTGAAGTTTAGGATTGATTTATCGGATGGGGGACAAAATGTGAAATCTAAATGCTAACGTACCGGCCATTGCCATGTCCATGGAAGTCTGATTTCGAAATTTGGGTCAATATACAGATACTGATTTCAAATTCGGAATGCGTTTTCAGCTGTCATTTCCCTTGAATGATGCATAGTCTATATCTTTCGTGGGGTTCTTAATCGTTACTTCTCAAAGCTTCAACTCGTCTTTTACTTGCCTTCTTCCGTCTAGGTACTTCTCTAGAGCTACTTTATAGACTGACTTGGTGTAAGAGTTATGCTAATTGTCAATCCTTGTGATAACCGTTTTCAAGAGGCACAACGCAGTCTTCTCGGGGTGGTACCGATGTGTTCAATACTTCTAGAGAAAAGTGTCTAATGAATGGAATCAAACCGTGGTCTCTCGCATTGTGGATCCAAGCCCCCAACGATCGACATGTTGTCCGCACATTTGCCACAATTGGCCCCCGTTCTGCAGTGTCTTTGGATCCAGCTTCCTTCATTCCGGTTATATCAAGGACTTTGGCTGTTTCAATGGGGCTAAACAACTTCCGACCAGTAAGCACTAGCCTTCAAATAAGCACTAAGTATGATCAACGTGTTACTTTCCACATTCATGAACAGACCCTTCGTCAATTTTAAATTTAGGAATAAAGCGTGGGGGCTGTCACATGACTCGGATTGGGAAATGTTTTGGGGCTTGCAAACCAACGACACCAGCGGACACAATTTATTCAGTCCTTTATTGACTGGTCATTGATTACTGATATAGCCAAGATGTCATCTCAACGGCAAATGCAGCAGCAGATGCAACAGCAAAATATGATAATGGCACGTCAACGGCAAATGCAAATGATGGTGATGCAACAAAGAGCCGCCAACAGCAACACAGCTCCACGGCAACAAATGCAAGCGCAATCACAAACAATGGGTTCAACATATGACGATCTTCCAATCAATAGCCCTAGTGATATTGAATTTACCAGTGGACATCCTACATTTTTTGGTCAACCCCCTGCCTTTTTCGGTCCTTTTGCATCTGCCTGCCGACGCGGTCCACTCTCTATCGTTCAGTCTACTATATCTGAGGAACAACTTACGCCGGCATTCCTTCACCATGGCCTGACGCTTGCACTCAGCGCCGGTAATATTAAAGTTGCAAGTTATCTCCTCTCTAATGGGGCACCAATTGTTCGTGAAACTCCGCGCAGTGTCTTATCGGCCCCTCCGGACCAACAAATCGGTCTTTTCGAACTTCTCCTTCGCCATGGCTGGACTCCGAATACCCCAGGCTTCTATGGTACTACCTTGCTCCCTAGAGTTGTTATGAACCTCCCTCTTCTCGGCTGGTTCCTCGATCATGGAGCTGATCCCAACCTTGGCGCACAGCGCGACAACCGTGACCGCCGCGGTGGACCCGACACGAATTCATGTGTCACCCTTGAAGTAGCTGCAGCGGATGGCCCCGTGGAAGCTGTGGATTTGATTCTCAGGGCAGGAGTGCGGATTGAGAATGGGTTGCCATTACATTATGCTGCGGGGGTATGTCCTCCAGGTCAAAACCCACATGCTATGCGAGTGGAACCAAGTTTTGATTTCGATACGGACAGAATTCCAGTGATGGCTCTGCTGGTAGAGCATGGCGCGGATATAAATAAGAAAGAGGAGTCACGACATATGACGCCGCAGTATGCAATTGTGAATGCAGTCATGGCAGGAGCAGTTGAGCGGGTGAGATGGCTGTTGGAACATGGGGCAGATCCAAATGTAAGAGGCGCGTATGGTAGTGCAATCGAGCGTGCACGTGATATTGGAAATGAAATTATGATCAGTATGATTGAGGGGTTTGTTGAGCGAAGTTAACGTGTCAAGGTTTATATCACCAATTGTCTGAGTGGAATGGTCTTCGTGTCTATTGGGTGACATAGTGTATATCTAGCAATGTTAGCAGTTTAACGTGTTGGAAGTAACAAATACGTACTTTGGGTTTGCTTTTGCTGTCACTGTAAGATCTTGGTCATGCTGTGATGTTTTGAGTTAGAATGGAATCACGTCTGTCCAACGACTTACTATATCTGCCTCGGTGATTTATGATTTAGGTTATATGAAAACGCATTGTCAAGAAAATGGTATGTATGTATTGATACTGAATCGGTTATTCATAGTTATTGTGTATAAAAATATCAGGAAGTAGGTGTTGCTTTTACCCAAGTTTGATGATATATATATCTCACCCATGGCTTGGATATCGCGCGGTTTAAAAGAAGAAGCCTAGAACCCCCATTAGACAGAATTGGTTGATAGATAATATAAGCCATAGGATATAACAAAAGACCATAGTAACATGTCAAATATATTTACGGATGACTTAGAACAATAACAGAATTCTAGAAGTGCCAAGCAGCCGCATCGGTCTTAGTCCTGGCTTATCCCCGATGATTACGTCGTTTTCCACATCACGTGAAACAGTTGAAGACATGCCAGGGCCTTGCTTCATGCTCAAAGCGAGGGCGTTTGAACTCAAAGCTGAAAAAAAAAGTAATCGGATACAAGAAGCCCACAGAAAGCCATCGACTGATATGTAATAAGTCCGAGTTCATAGGTCCCAACGACATCGGTAAGCAGCCCCGATATCCCCAAAAAAAAGCGGAGCCGCCATTCGCTTTTAGTAAGCAACCTAGCTTTCCAACCCCCCGTCACCGTTCAAGGCTTGGAGTTTTTTGCTTGCCTGTGCACAGAAAGGCATATCGGATCGCAGTCGCTTCGAAAAATGCTGGATGGCCAATCCCAGGTGGTCCTAGAGGGATCCCAAGGAAACCTCTTGCATTCCCTCGGATCGGCAATCAATTCCCCCCGGCGACAGCCCTTTTGCACTGATAGCGAGGGCTGGGGCCCCATCAGCTCATCGAGATTCGACTTGACGCCATGCTTCCTTGACGTGATTGTGGCAGTAGTGGCTGTCTGGGGTACGCTGAGTGGACTGGGTGCCTTGTGGCTGTTGTTGAGGAAGCGGATTCCGCAGCCGGTAGCGAAGAACTGGCATTTCTACACCAAGTTGGTTAGTCATATCGATCACGAATATCCTTACAGGATCGCGTGCATGGTAACTGGTTGCTGACTCACTCTGTGTTTCTATAGGTCGTACTTGCTGCTCTTGTCTTTGTTACCGCCCTTCAAGCTGCGATTCAGGTCGAAACGCAACCAAAGGCTTTCTGGGCCGACTTCCAATTCTGGTCCTCGATCCTGACCATCGTCTCACTAGGAGTAATTACTTCGGTACAATACCTTGAGCATTGGCGGAGCAGACAGCCCAACGGCGTTGTCCTGTTCTTCTGGCTCTTCTTTATTGTCGCATATGCCATTAAACTGCGCTCTCTGGTTGCGCGCGAAGCATACATCGATCAACTCCCATACTTTGTTTGTATCAACGTGAGCTTGGGTCTGGCACTGTTTGAATTTGTGCTAGAATACTTCGTACCCAAGAAGCAGAGCGCATACGATGCCCTGGGAGACGAGGATGAGTGTCCTTATAACTATGCCGACATATTCTCGGTTCTCACCTTCGGTTGGATGACTCCGATGATGAAGTATGGATACAAGAACTACCTGACCCAAGATGATATGTGGAATCTTCGCAGTCGCGACACCACCCGGGTCACCGGTGATGCCCTGAAGGAGGCATGGGAACAAGAGCTCCAAAGCAAGAACCCGTCCCTGTGGATGGCACTGTTCAAGGCCTTTGGTGGGCCCTACTTCCGCGGTGCGATCATCAAGTCCGGAAGTGACTGCCTTGCTTTCGTCCAGCCTCAACTCCTGCGACTTCTCATTTCCTTCGTTGACTCGTATCGGTTCCCTAACCCACAGCCGGTCATTAGAGGTGTCGCCATCGCTTTGTCCATGTTTGTTGTTTCTGTCTGTCAGACCAGCTGTCTTCACCAGTACTTCCAGCGTGCCTTCGATACTGGCATGAGAGTCAAGTCCGCCTTGACAGCTATGATCTATGCCAAGTCCCTGAAACTATCAAATGAAGGCCGCTCGGCAAAGACAACGGGTGATATCGTCAACCACATGGCCGTTGATCAACAGCGCCTTTCGGATTTGACTCAATTTGGTACTCAACTCTTGTCTGCGCCGTTTCAAATCACTCTCTGCATGTTATCTCTGTACCAGCTTGTTGGACCCAGCATGTTCGCCGGTGTCGGGGTCATGATCTTGATGATTCCTTTGAACGGTGTCATTGCACGCATGATGAAGAAGCTGCAGATTGTCCAAATGAAGAACAAGGACTCGAGAACCCGACTGATGACCGAGATTTTGAACAACATCAAGAGCATCAAGCTATACGCCTGGAACACGGCGTTTATGAACAAGCTTAGCCATATTCGAAATGACCTTGAGCTTAACACCCTGCGCAAGATCGGAGCCACACAATCTGTTGCCAACTTCACCTGGCAGTCAACTCCTTTCCTCGTCTCTTGCTCCACATTCACAGTTTTCGTCTTGACAAGTGATAAGCCTTTGACCACTGAGATTGTGTTCCCGGCTTTGACTCTCTTCAACTTACTAACATTCCCGCTCTCTATCCTTCCCATGGTGATTACATCTATAATTGAATCATCCGTCGCAGTAAAGCGATTGATGGAGTACTTCACCGCAGAGGAGCTGCAGACTGATGCTGTCTCTTTCCAAGACCCTGTGGTACACCTCGGTGACGAGTCTGTTCGTGTGCGTGATGCCTCGTTCACCTGGAACCGCTACACCGGAGCTACAGTGCTGGAGAACATCGATCTTAGTGCGCGCAAGGGTGAGCTCAGCTGCATCGTTGGCCGCGTCGGTGCCGGAAAGTCTTCACTTCTCCAGTGCTTGCTAGGTGATCTCTGGAAGAACCAGGGAGAAGTAGTCGTACGTGGTCGCATAGCATATGTCGCCCAAGCACCTTGGGTCATGAATGCTAGCGTCCGGGAAAACATTGTTTTCGGACATCGCTGGGATCCGGCTTTCTATGACCTAACCGTGGAAGCATGCGCCCTCATTGATGACTTCAAGAACTTGCCCGATGGTGATCAAACCGAAGTCGGAGAGCGTGGTATCTCTCTATCCGGCGGACAAAAAGCACGTTTGACACTCGCCAGAGCCGTGTATGCCCGTGCCGATATCTATCTTTTGGACGACGTGCTCTCCGCAGTTGATCAGCATGTTGGGCGTCATATCATCAACAAGGTTCTCGGTAAGACCGGTCTGCTCAGTGGCAAGACTAGAATTCTTGCGACCAATGCTATCACTGTCCTCAAGGAGGCAGACTTCATTGGATTACTCCGTGACAAGACCATTATCGAAAAGGGAACGTACGAACAACTCATGGCCATGAAGGGCGAGATCTCTAATCTTGTTCGTACCACCATGGTTGACTCGGATGATGAAGGTACCGCTAGTGGATCCGAGGATCTTACCAGCGTCGAAAGCTCAGTCGAGACTGCCGTCATTCAGAACGGCGGTGACTCCGATGGTGATGACACAGAGCAACCCGGCGATCTTGTTCCCATCAAGGCAGCTGGCGAAGCTCGCAGACGTACTAGCACAGTCACTTTGCGCCGTGCAAGCACTGTGAGCTGGCAAGGTCCCCGACGCAAGCTGGGTGATGAAGAGAACGTTCTTAAGAGCAAGCAAACCCAGGAAACTTCCGAGCAAGGTAAGGTGAAATGGAGTGTCTACGGCCAATATGCCAAGGACAGCAACATTGCCGCTGTCGGATTCTACTTATTCGCCATGTTGGCTGCCCAGACCGCCCAGGTTGTTGGAAACTACTGGTTGAAGTACTGGACTGAGTGGAACGCGGCACATGGAAGCAATGCCCAAGTTGGCAAGTTTATCGGTGTCTACTTGGCGCTCGGCTTGGGCTCGTCTCTTCTGGTCATTCTTCAGAATTTAATCCTGTGGATTTTCTGTTCTATCGAAGCGTCTCGCAAACTTCATGAGCGCATGGCATTTGCCATCTTCCGCTCACCCATGAGCTTCTTCGAAACCACACCATCTGGCCGGATTCTCAATCGCTTCAGCAGTGATATTTACCGTGTTGATGAAGTACTTGCCCGTACCTTCAACATGCTGTTCGCCAACTCTGCCCGTGCCATCTTCACCATGGTTGTCATTTCAACTGGAACCCCTGCGTTCTTGTTGTTCATCATTCCTCTGGGCTATATCTATTTCAGCTACCAGAAGTACTACCTGAGAACCTCGCGCGAGTTAAAGCGTCTCGATAGTGTCACTCGAAGTCCAATCTTCGCCCACTTCCAGGAGTCCCTGGGCGGTATTTCTACCATTCGTGCCTATCGTCAAGAACACCGGTTCGCTCTTGAAAACGAATGGCGCATGGATGCCAACCTGCGGGCTTACTTCCCGTCCATCAGCGCTAACCGCTGGCTCGCCGTGCGTCTGGAGTTCATCGGCTCAATTATCATTCTGGCATCTGCCGGTCTTGCCATCTTGTCCGTTGCCAGTGGCAGTTTGCTTTCTTCCGGTATGGTCGGTCTGGCCATGTCATATGCTCTCCAGATCACACAGTCGCTGAACTGGATCGTTCGCCAGACCGTCGAGGTTGAGACTAACATTGTGTCTGTCGAGCGAGTGCTTGAGTATGCCAATCTCCCTAGTGAGGCACCCGAGGTGATCTTCAAGCGCCGCCCTGCTATCGGCTGGCCGGCTCAAGGTGCCGTTTCATTCAATGACTACAGCACCCGCTATCGCCCCGGGCTCGATCTTGTGCTCAAGGATATCAATCTCGATATCAAGCCTCATGAGAAGATTGGTGTCGTCGGCCGTACCGGTGCTGGAAAGAGTTCGCTTACATTGGCTCTCTTCCGTATCATTGAGGGTGTCAACGGTAATATCAGCATCGATGGACTTGATGTCTCCACGATTGGTCTGTTTGACCTTCGTGGCCGTCTTGCTATCATTCCTCAAGATCCTGCCATGTTCGAGGGCACCCTGCGTGACAACTTGGATCCTCGTCATGTCCATGATGATACTGAACTTTGGAGTGTTCTTGGTAGATTCTAAGATTCCTATATATTCTTGCAAACCACTAACTTTCTCTAGATCACGCCCGATTAAAGGACCACATCTCCGGAATGGAGGGACAGTTAGATACCCAGATCCAGGAAGGAGGTAAGTTACCTTTCTAACCTGAACCCTCAGGCATCTTCTAACAGTATGACAGGCTCCAATTTGAGTCAAGGCCAGCGCCAGCTGGTGTCTCTCGCGCGCGCACTCTTGACACCCAGCAACATCCTTGTTCTGGACGAGGCAACCGTATGAAATCAACCTTCTTACCTTCCGGTGACAGATTCAGCTAACAACAGCGACAGGCCGCGGTTGACGTGGAGACTGATGCACACCTGCAACGCACCCTACGCAGCAGCATCTTCCAGGACCGAACCATCATCACGATCGCGCACCGCATCAACACGATCATCGACTCCGATCGCATTGTCGTTCTGGACAAGGGCCGTGTGGCTGAGTTCGACACGCCCGCAGAGCTGATCAAGCGTGGCGGCAAATTCTACCAGCTCGCCAAGGAGGCCGGCCTGCTCGACAACGACGGTGCCATTGCCTCCTCCCAAACCGCGTAGAAGCCAATCGATCATCACGGTCCCCCAGTCCCCCACATTTCCTTGACAAAGATGGCTCAGCTCGCCAGCCCCAGATGGCTGAGATGGTTCCAAGCAGCCTCATGCAGTCCTGAGTGGCTCGGGGAGGCCGGGTCTCTTCTGTTGCCTCGGGCCGATCGCAGGCCTTTTTGTTCGTTAGAGTGCTGCCTGCATGGATCATGCCTATTCATCTGTGCTGGCCGTTCCAACGCGCTTGGTGATGTGGCTCGGTCGTCTGTGCATCCTGCATGTACATGTAACTGAGTGAAAAGTTTTTCATTGCACCAGGGACCCCCTGACAGGGGCCAGCAAGATAGAGGTAAACCAAAAAAAAAATGTTTTTTCTTTTCTTTCCTGCACATTCAGCCCCTGTTCTCGAGCCTCTTCTCATTGTGTTTCATGTTGGGACCCGGGTTTGCTTTGGGGTGACCATGAACATATGATTGGATTGACCCTGCGAATCAAAACAAAAGCGAAAAAAAAATACCTTTGTTTCTTTTCTTATCCTGTCAACTGTGATCTCAAATTGTGGCAGTGCACCTCGTCGTTCTTGTTTATATGTGAATAATACCGAGTCTCCGGACATAGCTAGATCCCCCCCCCCAAACAACTCAGTGTCTAGATCCAACCCAACGTGACCCTGCATCAAGCAAAGTGAACCGACAATCTCCTAGACAATCATAAGCCATTCTGATCCTGATTATGTGCAGTAGCGCCGAGTCCAACGTGGCGGTGACATCTTGATAATCCCATCTACAGGTAATTTCATTGTAGCGGTGAGGGAGTCTCCAACTTGCCAGTTGTCCCGCCACTTTGCTCACCAACCACGTACACAACCGACAACCAAAATATCACGAAAGATGCAGTAGTCCTACTAGTTAGTGCTGATGTTGGCATCTACCAGAAGCATCTTGCCATTTCCACTTGACATCCTGCATTTACATGACGACGCCGCCAGACCCTCACCTGTCACCGTCTCTGTTCTCTGGTTCGACGATCACATACGGTATACTGGCCTCCGCCCCCTCGGGGAAAAGAGAGGAGGGGAGGTAGTCAATAGTGGCAAAGTATACGAAGCCCTCCTTGCTCCTTGCGGGATGCGAAACAGATTGTCCACGCGGGAGACGTGGAGTTCATGCACATGCATTAAGTTCACGTCTGTGTGGGCGAACTGTACGGATAAGGGGGAGATGGAAAAGGAGGCGAGTGTGTGATTTATGGTTGCTGGCTGAAAGACTGTAGAGGCATAGAGAGAGAAAATACTTTCCTCTGACAGAACTGAAAAGAGGGGGCTATCTTCATGTCCGAGTAATGCCGTTGCGTGTCATGTTCGAGAGACAAAGTCCATAGCAGTCAAGATATGCACCACCAAACACAACCCAACCATCGGCTTTCGCGTGGAAAAAAAAACCGGCTCTCGCGATCATCTCCTCCCCTCCCCCCCCCTCTACTCCGGTCTGTGCGTGCCCTCAACAAAACCATTGGCCGCGGACCTGCGTTCAGAATTCGTTTCAGCTATCAAGATCCCAAGCAAGGGGCATCTTAGACGCACAGCAAAGACGGGGAGCCAGCAGCAGTTGCTTCCTTAATCTTGTTCAATGGGCCATTCACTCTCGATGCACCAATCAGCTTACCAGCATCAGATCTTCAGATCTGATGCGCCAAAGAGGAAAAAGTCAAAAGGCCAGAATAGACTCTCGGATATGAAGTGCCTCGACCAAAGAAGTAATCAGAGACCGTCATGAAGAAGAATGGACCCTCTTGCATCTCTCATCTTCATATCCCCGGGTGGGGGATCCAAGAATCCACCAGGAAAGGGATGCATATTCCCTGGTTTTCCATAGGTGCGATCGGTTCCCATGTTCTATCCATATCCATGTATGTGTGTGTGTTTCTCTCATGCACAGTCATACGATACTTAGCCGGTCTGCAGACAATACCCACATCCCACAATCCACCCGGAGCTCTGCAACAGCCATGCCCTCCAAGCGAATCTAACCGCCGTCGTCCTCTGACCTCTCCACCCGAACAAATCCGGTAATACAAGATCTCCACTCGCAGCCTCTCATCGTACATCGACATACATACATAGCCTGTAGACATGCAGTGTAGTATGTGCATAGAGGCAATGTATATCAGTGGATATGAAAGACACCGGTCGATAAGGCGATGTTTCCGAATGGGCGCATAGATATCTGTCTCTTCCTCCACCCTCCACTCAGCGCGCTACAGCCGCAGACAAGTGGCTCCTGCAATTTGGAACATCTGTTCCGAAGTGGGTGAATCGAAAAAGAATCGAGAGAACCGAGATCGTACCTGGAGAGTGAGACTAGCCCAGCCTTTTTTTTCAATTTTTTTTTTCATCTACCGTATACTTGTACGCGCATGAATGGGTGCATGTGTGCCCCTCTTGAGATTGCGTCCGAGATTGGGGATCGGGGCTGTTCCTGGACTGGCGAGTTGGGCTGGAGCAGATGACCTTGACAAAGTACCGTACTGCAAACCAGGTTCGGTTAGTGTTCCTTTTGTATCGTATTTATTTTTCAGTTTCTTTACCGCGGCAGTGGGTGATCAGCTCCAGATCCATGGGGAGCTGCCCTCGGGATTTGCTAGGACTAAATCCCTCAAGTTGTAACGTGAATTCGGCTAAACAGCATTCAACCTGATCTCAGATCAGATCTAACTTTGATCGGCTCAGCCCTGAGGGAGAAAAGAAGGAGTGGAACATCATCGCGCAGACAATCCACAGTCCACAGGGTACATCCACACCTGCACAATGCAGCAGTACCAATGTGGCGGGAATGGGATCGCTTGTCCGGAACGCTTAGACCTGCGGAGCTCGTCATGATCATCGCCATATGGGGCGAAGCGAGCTGTTCTTGGAAACTGGGTCGGGAGTAGGATCCGCTGGAGTGGCACTGGGAAGTGTCTGTGTGTGTACGAGGTACAGACTCTGTCGTCGATGTCTGATTGTGATTTGGGCCGGGGATATGTACATACGATACTGTGCATGTATGTGAGCCATGCCTTGCGTCGTTGAGCTAATCTGATGGAGTTCGCCCCCCCTCGATAGTGGCTTCATGTTTGTCATGAGAGTAATCGACATCTTATTATGTTGGGCTTTTTGGCTTCGGCTTCGGCTTGTGCAGTGGATATATCGCCATATACGGTGCATAGGGGAAGGAAATAGCTGCTGCACTTGTACTTTGTGTGCAGTGGGTATATGATCTGAGTATTTGTCACGAATCCAGGTTCCCCAGCCACTGCTGATCTCGCGTGGCCCCCCCCCCCCGGGGTTTGATTAACAGGGAAAGTCCCCAATCCCCGGGCTCGGGGAGAACAGACCTTCACTTTGATCGGGAGGGGTTCCTGTTATACTACTGTGATGAAATAGTTCCTCTCTTTTCACCGGGCCCCGGAACCCACCATCCAGACCGCTGGTGCCCAAGCTGATCCAGAATGATGGAAAGTACTCTTTCAGCCACACCACTCGATTGGGACCAAGCACAGATCACCAGGGATGATCTCAGGACGCCCTTTCGGGCAATTTGTCCGTCGTTGCATTTCTCCAGAGGGTCGTTCGGGCAGCACATTGGTTCGGGGCTCAGGGAAGGACGGACACTAGAGACTAGGCGGGCGGGCGAGCTGAGCTGCTGGGAACGGGAGATGGTCCGTGGAAAGGGAAAATGATCCAAATTCATGAAAAAGGCGTGGCAGGCATGCGACCGCGCGCATTGGGATCCGCTGTGGTGGATTTTAGGAAGCTTTGGGATGAGGGGCCGGGGAAGTTGTTAGTTCCTCAGGAGAGTTTGCACTATCCACGAAGGAATTTTATGCAATATGGTGAGTTTGATTGGCTGTAGGGATGCAAGGACCAAAAGACATTTCGTCAAGCTAACCCCTTAGCATATCCAGGTAGTTGGGACGTTATGATGCAATTCCGGGGACTATTCGGGCTCCATAGAGTGGACTATACCCGAATCAGTATCCCTATGTTCGCTCTATATCCACTTATAGTATAGGATGTGAACTACTATGATCTTGTATGCTCTACCCCTTTTTTGATTTGAAATGTAGCCCTCATGCAGACAACATCCACGTTTTCCACCTTTTCCACCTGAAACGAATACGGAAAAAGACTCCGGAGCAAGGGAGCCCCGACTATCGGCCTGGTCTAGAACGAGTGGATCGCGAACAGTGCGGTGAAAAAGAAAATAAAATGCGAACTGTGCAAGGGCCAGCTGTCACCACGCTGGGCTCTGTGCGCAAAAGACTTCCGTCAGCCTTTCCCGCCAGAGTTAATCGTATTGTCGGGACGAGTGGGGATGTGTAGTAGCGAGATTACGTCGATTTCTCTTCATTTCGCTCTAATCATTATCCTACTGAGTGTACAGTAGTAGATTGAAGCATTGTTTCCTGCACAAAGCCGAATAATGCAGTGGTTCTTCCATATGGAGCATATGGAGTACGGCTGCTCTCACCTGGAGGAACCACCTTGGACGGTCCCGCGGGCCGGGCCACAATGGAGAAATAATTTCCTGCAGTTTCAGATTGCTTTTTCTGTTCATATGATATTGGCGTTTACAGTGCCGATTATTATTGAAAGCCACCGGTATATTTGGAATGGTATGCCTAAAGACCGGGGGTACGTGTAGAATAGCAGGCAACACGAATGACATCTAAATGAGGTTTGGTAAAGAACTTAGTGTTGCGATCAGCATAACTATTGTCATGGCACATGTGGCACATGAGGCGGACTTTTGGCATAGTAGGCAGATCTCTTATTTAGGAGAAAGCAGGTATAGGGGTCGCTTCCTGAAACCTCTAACTATACTAAGATTGGAGTAAGATAGATTGGGGATTCCACCACTTTGGCACTGAGGAGTAACAGACTCGATGATTGCCAACTTTGTCCTTTCCCTTGGGACCCCGTGGGACCAACTAATCCCGACTTGGGGTTTGACAGCTTTAGTGTCTCCGGACCGCCATCCCCGACCCGCAGTGGCTTGCAGGGGAGTTGAGTCTGGACCGTCTTTTAGCGAGGCAGAGGTTCAAGGTTTCATCGGGGCATTCTTACTGGTCAAGGACACAAGTACAAGCGCAGAATAACCCTTCCAGATGACCCAACCCCGAGAATAAAGCTACCATTCGGAGGGCTCTGGCCCCAAAAAACGCCCCGACAAAAGGGCGGGCGCAATATGACGCAATGCCCATCTTTGTCGGTCCGATCAGTGTTCGATCTGGGTGCATCATTGATCGATCGTGCGTGCGGCCCATCGGCTCTGCACAACCGCATGCACCCGTGTGCCTTGTTGGTCCGCCTGCTCTTTGTATGTCCCGAAGATTCAAATAGAGTATGGAAATGATAGGCCTTGACACCTCTCCAGTCTCCTACTAGACTCGGAATACACTCTCTTCAGTTGCCTGTACCTTTGCTCACACCGATATGCAACTCTAGAAACAACGATTGTCTCGATATACTCTGCGAACAGACTCATGTTCTCTGTACACCCATCCCCTTTTGTCCACATGCTCAAATAGCTCAATCCTCTTCTCGATCGATACGAACGCCAGTCTAATAGTGGCCCAATCGATTCCTGAAGCGAACTATGAAGTTGAAGTAATTTCCAGAAGTACGAGACTGCCTTCCCTGCGCTTTATACACTTTTCTTTTTACTCCGTAGCGGTGAACCCGATCCCAAATGGGAACCTTTTTCATTCTTTCCAGAAATGAGACCCCGACTGTAGATCCATATACCCCCTACACCGAATCGAGTCTGTTTTGCAGTTTATCCCCATACCCCCCTTCAGCCCGCCCCACTCCCGTCAGCGCGCACACCCGCTGTCACATATCCGCCGAGTCCGCCGAGTTAACGCCTCACTTTGATGGTTTCAGGGTGATTGCATCGCCGAACAGCTCCGTGAGATTCCTTGTCTGATCTAAGCGGCAAAGGCGGTGTTTAGATTAATTAGCTAGCCCTGTCACGAGTGGGGAACCCCATGGATGTTTGCTTGAAAGTACATGTACATGCGGGAACTGCCAAGCTGTCAAACTAAACAAGTTTTCATCAGTATCTGCGGATGGTGGGAAAAAGCAGAGAAAACACGACACAAGGAACACCCATGTTGCATACTTCGTATGTGCAGCTGTTCCTCTTCAGCTGTGGCGGTGCTAGAGCTCTCAAAATAGCACACAGCCACGTTGTGGCAAAGGCTGGGATCTACTGAACTTCCAATTAAAAGCTTTCATTGGCAGGTGTCAGGTGCAGGACCCTGGTCACAAAAATAGGGGTTGTCTCAAGTCTAGACCTTGTTCAATGCTAAGATCTGATACGCCCGGAGGAATCCGTCATTTCAAATGTAAGTGGGACTTTTGATTGAATAATCTTTTTTACTATCCGAGTCTCCATAGTTCTTGATCGCCATGCTAAAGGATAACAGCGCCGAGAACAAAGCAAACAAACGTGTCTAAGTATGACTTGGCAAACAGTGGGAGGGGACGACTGATAAACAAAGAAACAAAACGTCTCCGCCAACTACAGTCTTGTTCTACGAGATAGCGTTGAGGCTGTTGTTTCTGAAGTGGGAACATTGACTGCGCTATGCAACTGAAAGAATAACAAATAATATAGGGCGACCCTAAATCTTTAGTTCAACTGTACTGCTTCATTCGATTGCCTTTTGGAATATCCTAAAAGTCCAATTAGACCGAGGGGCAGACAACAGTTTCGCGTAGGTTGCTCTGCATCCCACTATGGAGCAATGATTTGCAGCCGGTGCCGTTAGTACTCTGTATAGACGGGACGGCAATTGTAATGTCACCGAGGTTACAGTAGCATAGGCAAATCCCATCGAGACTCATCATATTGATCAGATTGATCAGAACTCCGAGTATCAAAGTACACAATCTGATCGGAATAGAGCACTGCTTGTGTCAGAAAACTCTGCTTTTATCCCCGATCTAGCGTAGATGGTGGAACCCGGGCAGAATGTGATCCCCCTTTGTAATGTCAAGATAATCATGTAGTGGGACGAAACTAATTGAAGAGAAACGCGCCTGCCTCTTTTTTGGGTGTTTTTGAACGAGCCTTTTAGCCGTTGACGTCTTTTTTCAGGGTGGATTTTGACGTCTTACTATATCATCCCCTGTCATCCAATTTCCAAATCTCCAAGTCTGAATGAACCCACCAGAGCGGGAGATGGACGCGTTGACAGCAGCTTGGGTGGTCCCTTTCCCCTGGGCTCTTTGTTAGCACAGACCCAGGGGGAAGAATTGGGGAGCTTTGTGGGTCCCTGATTGGGCACTCACAAAGACGTCTGTCTGACATCAAAAGTACCGCGCCAAACTCGCCGTGGGATAATTACTCGAACCATTTTGCGACCGGTTTCTTCCCCGGGAGAGGGGGAGATCACGCTGTAGTATTCATATGTCAAACTGTCTATCTCGATCCGTCTGAGAGGCGTCTTATTTTATTTTTATTCTTATTTTTATTTATTCGTTGCCCGCGGCTAGAACGGGAGTATAGGCGAGAGTTACAGTCGTACTAGCTAAATGGCGGCCTATACAGTACTTTTTTATTCTGCCCACGCAAATTGCCATTGTCTCTTTGATTTGGCGAAATTTGAGGTCTGATCTCAGGGGCTTTTTGGACATTCCAACTGAAGTAGCCACCCAGACCCCCATTGCCTCATCAGTTCCTGCCAGTGAACGGAGATCGACATTGGGATCAAACCAAGAGAATGACACTTTATCGGCGAGTCATCTTCATCCCAGGATCCAGGGTGCTGGGCCATGCATACGCCGCATCGTGATAGGGTAACAGTGAATTGGGACCAGCAGGCTAATTCGCTGGTTGGTTGAGGGTCACAGCTACTAGCGCGCCGGGGGCCCAAGGGCTAAGATCCGATCGAGAGACAGAAATGTTACAGATAATATTTCACATATATTCTAAACGGTACTTTTCCCCCAGATCCATGAAGGGGGGAGGTGCGCAAATCAAACTCTGACGGTACCTCCGAACTGCACCGGTGCGGTCCAGGTACAGGTGCCTGGCAGTATAGTAATTAGGGCTAATCTCCCAAGGTATTAATTTTGTTCCCACAAAAACGAGGAAAAACACACAAAGAAGAGTATTAAATGCTTACAAGTCTGGACCAAAGAATCTCACTATGGGTCTCGCGCATACCAATGGAGATCAAGGGATCCGATCACCTTTTGGAACTGACAGAAGCCATGGCGCCCCGGAAGAGCATTCCCCAGTTCCCTTGTGGGGGGTCGATCGATAATCAAGCGCCACTTGGGTTTGGCCCGACATACACTAAAATAAAATAAAATAATTATAATTAAAATGATATAATTCAAATAAAAACAATTAATGCGATCTACAAATAGTAGGACAGGGATGCTGGATCGGGACTGGGCCTAACACTCACCTGCATGTCGCTTTGAAGTGCGCCAATCTCGCTGCATGCATACGATGAGGGATCCCCCCGGGCTTCCTAGGATCATCCATGCTGCGTATTGCTCTGGGTTGAAGTCGTCCTTTTGTCATTTTTTCACATTTGCCTGGAACTTCTCTGGAAACTGAAAAAGGCTTGCATATCCCCATCTGTTCTCTCTTTTTTTTCTGTACAGAGTATACACTTCACACTACACTTTGGAGATTTATTTAACATCCCACTTGACCCACCCTCCCTTCTAAGAATATTTTATTCTCATCTGTCCCAACCCGGCCTGTGTCACCTTCGTTTACTTGCGGGAACACAGTGGCTTCCTTTCGTTCCTGCATCCCGGTTGCCAACAGTCTGCAGTCATCCGTTTGAATCCATTGAGACGCTTGCACATTGTGATATCGAGTGTGTGAGTACATTCCGGTGCCAATCACCACTATTTTCTATGGCCCCATTTACGGGAGCTTGATTCCCGTTATTCGGCATGCGTTTGTCCTACCAGTTCCCGCGCGGGAGCAGGGAGGGCTTTCCAGCCGTTGGGATATCCATATCCAGCACTGCTGGTCCTAAAGCAGTGGCAAGCAGTAGACTGACGCGAGTCGACAGATTTAGTGTCAAGTTCTTGTCAAGTCTCAATCGCAAGTCCCCAATCAAGAAAAAAAAAATAGTCTCTATAAAGAGTACTTTTCTCGCCGGATCAGCCTCTTGATGTGCCATTTTGACTGAGTTACTACTACTCAAGACGACGAAGTCCCTGCTTCCGTATCGACACTACGGTTTAGCAATTTGGTTCATATCTATACAATGGTTTACAGCAAACCAAACCCCACAACTGGCGCCATGAAGCGGTCCGCTTCAGCCCTCGAAGGACCTCCGGGATGGGACGTTGCTCCTGTATGTTGCCAATTACTATGATAATGATTCTTTACTGACAATTCCAGCCTATGATGGCCCATTCTCGCTCATCATTCCGTCCTCCTTATACTCACTACGCTATGATCTACCTCGACCATGATGGCAAGCTCAAGGTTGACGAGTCTTCATCTGTTCAAGAGCACAACGCAACTGTGTTCAGCCCAGAAGTCCGCCAGAACTTCCTCGAGATCCTCGGTGAACGCATTGGCTACCACGCACCCATTCGTCGTAAGTGATCTGAAAGTCTTCTAACAAAGTATGTCTACTAATACTACAACAGAGGCAGTAGACGCATCTCCTCGCCGGGTCAGGCGCCGCAAGGGCAATGCTCCCTCTATCTCCGAGGACCGTCTGACTGAGCAGACTTCAGACAATGAAGACTTCTCCAATGGGTCTACCGAAATGGTTCCTCTCCGCATTGGAGATACCCAGAAGGTTATGTCTTACTATGAGGGTGCTCTTAAGCATTTCCAACAACTTAACTGCCGCATGGTTGCCAAGGCATTTATCAAATTCATCGAGCCTCGCAAGCAGGTTCGGCACCCTTACAACGGTGGCAAGCCTCCACCGGGATCTGCCCCTGGTACCACCGGTGACCCAGAGAAGACCAAGCCCGAGTGGTGGCCCCCAGGTGTCATGCACAAGGAACCCGACCACCTGCGCAAAGAGTGTATGTTCTACCTGTCCACAACTAAAGTTATCCTACTGACCAAGTATCAGACCGCATTGAGCTTCTTCTTCATATCATTCGTCACCTCGGTGGCTACGGTATCACTGCCGACAAGCTCAAGGAAGTCGCTGGCGACACCAAGCGGAGCTTGAAGCACCCATCCCACGTCGAGATCATCTACGAGATCCTCCGCGTGCGCAAGATGGAAGAGCGCCTCGAGCGCGGCGAAGTTGACTCCAACATGATCGTCTACACCATGAACCGCGGCCCCAGCCCCAAGGGCGATGAAGAAGAAGAATCCAATGACGCCCCTTCAGTAACAATCGAAGAGCCTGAGCACAGCGTGCAAGGCATCATGACCCCCATCTCCTCAGTCGGGCAAGTAAGCGCTGCCCTCACAACGCCAATTGATACCCTACCCCCCGCCCGCTCCCTCCCAGGCAGCTTCTCCATGCCAGAGCCCCTCAGCTTCGAAGGACCACGCCAGGACCGCCCCTACTATGCCACGCCACCCCAATACACAGATTCCTTCACCTCACAGCCAATGCTCAGCACAGCCGTAACAGCCGAGATGATCAGCCCCCACGACGTCTCCGTCTTCGACTACTCAACCCACAACGCCTTGGACCAGTCACGCGCCGGCCACTACGACCCCTGGGCTCCTGCCCCAACCTTTCGCCAGAACATCTTCGGCACAGTCGACTACAGCGCCGCACCAACCAGTCAGCCCATGTCCCAGCCTTCAATGAGCTACCACATGCCCATGGCCCCTCACATACACGACATGTCGCAGTCTCACATTGATCAGCGGTCCCTGCCTTTCCGCACGGGCTCGCTGGGCCACCCTCATCCTAATGGCTTGCCTCTTTCCCACCCTGTCTAAGGATGTTCAATGGCCGGGCGGGTCCCGATTGATCTTTTGGTTGGTGCGACGATTCATGGTGATGTCGAGGAAGTATATCCCCAGCTGCCTGTGGGCTTTGCGGGTTTAACGAATATATATGACTGATGGCTCTGCACTTAGCGCTTGTCATAAGGCCTTGTCATGGGAGTTATTGTCTTTTACCTTTCATTCTGGTTCATATTTCGTGGATAAAAATTTTTGGGGGTGTCGTTTATAAGATGGTGCTGGACAAATGGGTTCTGTTTCTCTGTTTTTTTTTTCTTTCCTTTTTTATATATATTTTTTTTCTGAAAATACTTTGGGCTTGATCTTGGATTTTTTCTGTCAT
This sequence comes from Penicillium antarcticum, assembly GCF_028974205.1. NCBI lineage: Eukaryota > Fungi > Ascomycota > Eurotiomycetes > Eurotiales > Aspergillaceae > Penicillium > Penicillium antarcticum. The sequence goes on along the minus strand of NW_026695300.1, from coordinate 2,991,597 downwards.
ATTCCGGACTTTGGCTTTGTGTTTCTTTTCTTGTTCTCTTTTCCTAGGGTCTTGTTTCTTCACCTCGTTGGTGATGCCCTTGTTATCATTTTTATATTTGGTTCTGTATATGGTTCACTTTTCTTTTTTTGGTAGCGGAATTCGACATTCGGGCTCTCTGTTGATAAATGAGATTTGGTAGATACTTGGACGTTCTTTGCTGTTTATAATATCAATTTGATGCCTATTATTACTTCATTTCTACCGCACTTTGTAAGGTTCTTTGTTATGACTCACTAGCCTCTTGTAATGCCATTCGAACAGATTCCAGAGCCTTGACCTTTGTACAGTAGGCATGGCCTAATAGAATCCTGTTTTTATATTCTGGAAACTGATAGTTGCTCTTGAACACATACTGTATGTATAGTTCACCAGTCAAATAAACGCCAAGCGTGCGGGTCCGGTCCGGCCAGTCACCGCGGAGCAGCGGAGGACTCTCTCCGCCTTTGAAGCTCCGTGAGAGTTGCGGATCATCTTCATCTTCAATCCATTTTGCGACTTTGTGAGTAGCTGCTTTGTCCCCTTCAAGCCGCTTGATAAATCTATCTTTGTCTAATAACCACCAGCGACCGCAGTTCATTCAATACCTTTGTCAGCGGGAAAGGTCGACGCGCACGCATCACCGAGTCGAACTCTCATCGCGACAGTCGAGCAGCTAGCGAGGCTGCTAATGCCTTTCAATCAATCCGGCAGATAGTGACAGCCTAATTCTCTTTGACAGGTACCGTGAATCCCCCGTGTCAGACCAAATTCGAGTCCGCTTTGTTCTCCCCTTCGTCTTTGTGCCCGCCACCCGTTGCGCGTGCGCCGCGACACCTTGGGAATATCGGGCGGGCTATTGTAATATAGCAACATGAGCTGACTTTGTTTTCGTCGCCTCGGCGGTCACCGTCTCCGGCGAATAGCATTTTTAGACTCTTCAACGTTCGATCGGTCTTCGCATATCATCGCAGAGTAAACGCAAAACCGACCGACAACTGAGATCAACCTGCAGAAAGAATAAACTCTGGAGTCATCGAAGAAGGAGGCGGCCTTTCCATTTTCTTCCGCGATCAGCGGGCAGGATGGCTGGCCCGTTCAATCCTTTTGGCGGTGCCGTGAGCACCAGCCAGAGGGGAGGACGAGGCGCGCAGGGCTCCGCCAGTAGAGGAAGAGGAGGAAACCCTGGGTTCGCTGCGACTCCATTTCAGGGGAACAACGCGCGGGGTGATAGTAAGGATCGCGGGCGCGCAAGAGGTAGAGGTCCAAGTCAGTATCGGGGCCGGGGTCGTGCACGCGGCGCTGGCGCTGCGAGTCACGGTGTAGATGGTACAAACCAAACTGCAGGTAACCCCAGTGCTACTGCCTCGCCATTCACCCGACCGAACCAGCAGATTACTGCTGCATCTCCGTTCTCCAGCCTTCAAAAAGGCACCCCAGCTTTGAACTCTTCCCACAACCCATTCGCAAAACCTGCGCAAAATATGGGTCATCAATCTTCCGCGGCTCTCGGCCGCAATGGCTCTGGTAATCCCTCCGGAAATATGTCGTCGGGCAGCTTCCAAGACCGTTATGATCAGGTGCGTAAATCACCGAATAAAATGCGCGAAAAGGAAGAGCTAACCAGAATTGCAGTTGAAACTCGACCGCGCGAAAGAGCGCCAGCAAGCGATCAAAGATGGACAGATGGCGGATCCCAACCAGCCAACATCGTTGAAGCAGGCAATCACCCCCGTGGGAACATGCACCAGCATGTGCCCTGAATTCGAGCGTGTCGAACGAGTCGTGCAGAAGATGATGGACAAGTGCGAAAAGGTGAGCTCTTTCCTGTCTTTTGCCGAACCCCCACTCACCCTCTTCAGTACTTTGACCCGGCCACCAACCAGCTGGAAATTATGGAATCCAAGATGCTGAAGCGGTTTCGACGTTCAGCTGCCGGCTATGACGAGCAATTGCCCTCGGATATTCGGACCCCAGGGACCCTGCTACAGAGTATGAACTATCTCATTCGCTATGTTCTCGGCGGCAGTGAGCCATTGGCCATCATTCACAAGTTCGTCTGGGATCGGACGCGTTCAATTCGCAATGATTTCTCGGTTCAGCAAGTCACGCAAGAGGAGGATGTGAAAAAGGCAGTGTTATGCTTGGAGAGAATTGCACGTTTCCATATCGTGTCTCTCCATCTACTTTCGAACCCAACCAACGAAGAGCAATTTGATCGCCACCAGGAACGAGAACAGCTCAACAATACCATGCTTTCGCTCATGTACTACTACGACGATAACCGTGGACGCATTCTCTTCCCAAGAGAAGATGAGTTCCGTGCCTATTACATCTTGTTCTCAATTCACGACCAGCGACCTGATCTCGAAGCTCGCGTCCAGAAGTGGCCAGCCGATCTACTCGCCTCTCCTCGAGTTCAAGTGGCCCTCGATCTCTTTGCTGCTGCTGGAAATACTTGGGAATACCAAGGTGCTCTCGACGCTCGTCGGCCGAATGCCATTGCCCAGGGGTTCTACACTCGCTTTTTCAACATTATCAATTCTCCAAGCGTGTCCTATCTGATGGCCTGTGTGGCAGAGGTTTACTTCAACCACATTCGTCAAACAGCAATTCGTGCAATCTGGAAGGCTTACTGCCGATCTCCAGTTTCACAGCAAGCCAAGAATGAGGAATGGACTGTAGAGGAATTGACCAGGGTACTGCACTTTGATGACCACGAGCAAACTATCCAGTTCTGTGAAGAACAGGATTTGCAACTTGCCCAGAATGCTGATGGTGCACTGTATCTCAACTGGGGTTCTCGTCCAGTTGACTCCATCGGTACGTGCTCTCCCATCGCAAACACGTCTCAACCCCCCAAACACGTACTCACGTTTAACCTCCCACAACAACACCTCCCCCCCCATCATATTTTACAACCCATTAACATTTCACAGGTTTTTCACCATCATCCGACCATTCGTACTCCGAGACTTACGTGGAGTCGAAGCGTGCAGGTCGCTCTCTAGTTGCCATCGTTCTTGGAATGACCATCCCAGAAGCGGCGAGAATGGACATGCTCGATAGATCCTCTTTGGCTCAGCGGAGGGACAGAGCGTCTGATATGTCAGACGACAGCAAGAGTCTTTTTGTCAGTGATGACGAGAACCACACTCCAGCCCCAGTAGTCGCGCCCAATGGGTTCCTTGACAACACGTCCGCTTCCGATCTACGCACTGCTTCCGAGGTCGCGCATTTCCCTCCTGTTGCCCCATCTGCTCATTTCCAATCGCCGTTCCCACCTCCTGCTCAGTCCTCGAATCCTTTTGCACAGGCTTCTACGTCTGCTACACCTGCTCCTTTCTCCTTCTCGAAGCCGGCTGAGCCTGCTCAGAATGTCGAGTCTCCTGCTGTGACTATTTCAACTTCTCCTTTCTCGTTCTCCAAGCCCGCGGAGACCCCTATTGCGAGTACTGCCTCGCCTTCTCCTATGGCTGGTTCTTCGAACCCTTTCTCTTCCACCAAGCCAACCGAGACTGGCCGGAAGAAGGAATCACCTGCCGCCTCATCTCCTTTTGCTACCTCATCGTCCCCATTCTCCTTTGCGAAGCCAGCCGAGAAGACGAATACACTTGCTGCACCGTCTCCCTTTGCCCCTGTGTCATCTTCCATCTTCTCGTCTCCCAAGCCGGCAGAGGTAGATCAAAAGGTCGATGTCGCTTCCGCAACTACCTCTACGACATCCTCGCTCTTCAAGACTAGCACTCCGTCAGAGACCTCTGCGCCGAAGACCCCATTCGCATCTCTGACTTCCGATACATCTCAACCACCTTCCAAGCCAAACCCTTTCGCTGCCTCTCTATCCGCGGTGAAGCCTTCTAGCAGCCCGTCAGAGTCTTCCGCGCCAAAGAATCCATTCACATCCCTTGATTCCGACACATCCCTGTCATCTTCCAAATCAAACCCTTTCGCTGCATCTCTATCCGCGTTCAAGCCTTCAGATAAAACCGAGTCCCCGAAGACGCCTGCAGTGATTGCTGCTGCACCTTCTTCGACATTCAAGCCCAGCACTTCGCCGCCGGCGTCATCGACTCTAGATTTCTCCTCCCTCAAACCTTCTTCCTCGCTGCCTCCCTCCACCGCAGCTCCTGCCGCCGCTTCTCCGTTCACATCCACAAAGGCACCGGAAGCAAGTCAAAATCAAAAGGCGGAGGCACCTGTGACAACATCATCTTCGGGGCCAGTTTCGATAATCACCCCCAACGGTGCACCCGAGCAGTCATCGACCGCATTCAATAACCCTTTCGCGTCTTTGACCCCTAAGGCATCAATTTCATCTTTGGGTCCGGGGAAATTTGCCTCCCCTGCTGCTCCTGCAATCTCCTTTTCGCAGCAACCGAACGCCGGCGAGAAGGCGAAGGAATCAGGTACGGCGTCAACCACTGCGAAGCCCATCTTTAGCTTTTCAGCTGGTAGCACGAATGCCGCGCCAGGAGTATCGACTGGGATGGAGCCTTCATCAGCAGCTCCAGCTCCACAGCCAAATGGTAAAGTCGAAGCCGCTGCTGCTCAATCATCAACGCCGCCCACATCTCCTCCATCTGTACCTGAAAATCTCCCGTCAACTTCGCCCAAGCCGAGAGATGACCAGCCAGCGAAAAAGCGCTCCCTCGCATGGGAACAATGTCCTACGCCCGAGCAAGTCTTGTCTTCTTTGTTCAACTACACGGGAACCCTCGCCTCTTCCCCTCACGCCAAAAGTTCACATTCCAACCAATCGCTTTCCTCCCAATCTGGGCAAATATCCAAGCTCTTCGACGCCAAGTCGTCTGCGTACAGCCCTGTGACTACTTCTACTGAGTCTTCAAAGCCTTTGTTCCAAGGCTCAATTGCATCAGGGTCTACAGTGGAGCAAACTTCGTTAAAACGGCCGCATGAAGATGATGACACTACCAAGCAACAGAGGCGCTCCTCGCTGAAACGCCATTCTATGGGCGCATCTTCAGATAATCCTTTCAAACGCTCCGTGCATTTCGAAGCATCCTCCGCCCAGCAGCCAAACGAAATGCGAATGAGTCTCTCCGAGCTATCTCAACCGGATGGTAAGTTGCCTACGAATAATTTGCTTGTGATGTCGTACTGACCATTTCTTTTAGCCCAAGAGCCCAGGGCTAATGTGTCCCAAAAGCGTTCGCGGAGTAAGACGACAAGCGCGCACAAGAAGAGAGCACTGGATGAACCGACCCTGGCCAAGTCAGACAATGGGCCAAGTCCCAAGCTGACGAAGATTTTGGACCCTCCCGCATCGCAGGAGCCTCTTTACCCCAGATTCTCCCTATCCAAGGTCTTAAGCGAGCCCATACCAAAGCTTCCAATCTTGGAACGACTTGAAAGAAAACTAGCAGAAACACGGGCTTTGGTTGGGCCCAGACAACTCACCGATGAAGAACAGAAATGGCTTGATGAGCAAAAGCGTGTTCGAGAGCGCCAGGTCCAAGAAGACGAAATATTGCTATCCCGTGCACGGATTTTAGCTCACGAGCTGAAGAACGGACCAGGAATCTTCGATATTCCAAAGGACATCCCATACTCTCCACCGGTGGACCCCTCAGTCAACCATCGTCGTTCTGCGTTACTCGAAAAGGTTTGCCAATTCTAGTCCAATACCAGAAGTTCCATACTGATCCCATACAGCCTACCCCTCATCCATACATATACAACCATATGCCCGAGTCTTCTTTCCGTGCATCGTTTAACCCTGGTCGCTCCGCACACGCCGCGCACCCCCGCGTTGATGCCAGGTTCCGACGCACCGCTTCTCACGGATCGAGTTCTATCTCACTGGGAATTGAGCGCTACAGACGTGAAAGAGAGGAGAGGAATGAAGCTGAAAGGAAGAGAAAAGAAGCTGAGAAGCTGAAGGCTAGAAAGGAGAAGAAGCTGAAGAAAGAGAAGGAGAACCAACGTGTGGTTTCGGTCGAGGATGATGACGATGTGGTGTGTTTGGACTAATGTCCATACTCCCTTCTCATTCCTGTTATGAGGTTTCGATATCATTGTGTCTTTTTTATCTCCATTGAACATTTTTTCACTTAGGCATTTGTCGGGACTTTCACCTTATCTAGATTTTCATGTTTGCATACTGTGATGGCGCTTTGATGTCGATATTTTTTCAGTTCAATATCCATTGAAGACATGCTAGCTTTTCATTTGCTTCATTCCTTCCCCAGCTTGAGTAATCTCACACAGTGTTGTGTGCCTCTGCAATGCTGTCGTATCTCACGCAGAATACAATAGCCCTAATCTAGTGAACAGATGGTCACATTGTTAAATCCATTGCAACTCAAAGTCATCTGATTTGGATACTAAATTGCTAAAAGTTGGAAATTATGAGTTCTTAATCAAATTGCTCAAATGCTCAACTGTACTCCTCCCTCTCCCCCTCAACGAGATCAAAGATCTCATCCCAGCCATATGTTGGCCCGACACAGTAAGCAGTCCCACTAACCAACTTGTCACAGTTATCAGCACTAAGCGAAGGATTCACCTCCATAAACAAGCTCCAATAAATCTGATTCTGCATACAAACCGTCGTGCAAGTTTCCTGCACTATTTTATTCGTAACAACATGCCACCTCCCACAACGAGTTGTGGTCCTCTCAGCAATAGTGGCATTTTGAGGAGGCGGCCTTTCGGGAATGGCATAGCCATCAGCTTCGGGCGGCGACGTCGGATCCATCCAAGAAGTAGTGGCAATTTCATTCGAAATACCAGCCTGGGGCGAGAGACAAACAACATGTCCGTAGGCGACATCGCTGACAGTATGAAGATTGGAGCAATAGGAGTCGATCCACGGGTTGTATTTGCGGAGTTCCTTGTATCTGATGCCTTGTGACTTCTCGATGGAGTTGCAAGTGTCTCTGCTTTTGATGGTGTAGACCTTTTCGCATTGCAGTGGCATGCAGAGTTCTGTGCCGACTACGATATCTTCGCATTCGAGTAGGTTGTCGTGTCCTATGAAAAGGGCGGCTGATGAGACATTGTACTTGGTAGCAATTGAGTCACAGGTGTCGCCTTCAACGGTTGTGTATTCTATGCCCGATACGCACGAGCCTGAGGGTTTGTTTAGGTTGGTTCTTGGCTGGAGAAAATCTGGAAAATCGGTGGGAATGTTGAGACCGCATTTTGAATTCATATTTTTGAGTTGGGATTGGAAGCTTATATCGTACTCGGAGTAGGGTGTTGACTGCATCTTCTGGAAGCGATCGATATTGCAGGGTGAGCAGAATCTATCAATTGGCATACTGCCACTGAGAATGTCTATATTCAAGCATACTTAGGATCGATCAAATAGAATTGAGTGTAAGAGCTTGGACTTACCACCACAATATTTACCACTCGCCGCGTCCTTAGCACAGGTTTCGTTCCACCCTGCCCATGTTTTCCCACCTACCATGTTCAACGGAGCTTCACTTCGGTCATCGCCAGCACAGTTGGTAGTGACCTGGTTGAACCATGTCTGTAAGGATGCTCCGCAACTGGGGCTACAAACTAGATCACTTAGAGTGTCATTGTTTAGGCCATGCCTCCATTTAGGCACCTGGAAGTCGAAAACTTGGTCTGCACAGTCAATCAGTCGAGTAAGGGCTGTCTGGCATGTAGGAGAGAATCGTGATAGGAAGCCTTGCTGGGATAGAGCATCATAGAAGTAAAATCCTGTGAAGCGATGGGGCAGGTCATCAGAATGGGTATGACTTGTCCATATGCCAGTGACCTGACATATGACCTGCAGCCAGTGTAAAAATGCCATCCCCGCCCTTTTGCAATGACAAGATGTTGTTATTGCTTTTGGCTCAGGGGCTTTTGGCTAGAGTAGCCCGAGAACTAACAGGGTGGGCCTTTCTCGAAATCGAAGTCCCAAAGCAACATGTCGGATGAATTCTTGGCCAATCCAGATCAATCTCCGGTATGCCTCAAAGTCAATGGTGACATCGCTTCTAGTTGTTTAATGAGATGTCTCAAAATTGAGAGCATGTTGGCTCTTGCCAAGAGTTTAGCTCCAAATTTTACACAACAGGGGGTCATAAGTTTGTCTACAGTGCCACGTATTGGACGGTCTCTACACCAACCCTATCCTCGAAACAAATATACCGTCCTGCAGGCTTTGGCTACTCTTATTTCACCTCTTCCGAGGCTCATATTGAAGTACTTCAGATTTTATTTTGCCGGGCAGTGGAGGCGCAACAGGACTGACATATGGATGTGACTCTAAATCAGTTCGCACCTCGGCCCGCCTCCGTAGGGCCCGAACACTTAGCTTGAACGGCAACTAGCCCTGTCTTGGTCGCTTACAGAAATGAGGCTTGAAGTTGACCATATTGTCTTGCCCTGCCAAGCCAACCGGACAATGACTAGTCGAGTCTTGACGCTTGGCACACTATCATTTTTGGTCCCCTGTGTTAGACATCCGTGCCCTCTTCAGGCCATGGCCACCTATAGGCGAATAGAAATAAGCTGCCGTAACAAAGATACTCCACTAGCAAAAAACACCTTGGTTGGAGCATGTGTCTCAGATTTCAATGGTTTGAATTTATACCGAAGCCCTGTCTTCTTTCAAGTGTACAACAAGTCGAATCGTTCCATCTTTTTTTCCCGCAAGAGTACAAGCCATATACTGAAGATGTTGGGAAAACATCTCCTCAGGCTAGGTGTACTGTTGTTTGCTTTTGCACTACTACGCCTGGGACTTAATTTGCGACAGGGGTACGAGGAAAGAACAGAGGAGTTTGTAAGAGATAAATCGAGTATCTTCACAACTGAGAAATTAACTGACATCGTTCAGGGCGGTAACAAACCCGTCAGACACGATACCTGCTCCAAAGGCCGTTATATGTCCCGAGTTGTTGGCTACTATGAAGGGTGGTCCCCACGACGTCGCTGTCATGCTTTCTATCCAGAGCAAATACCACAGGGTGTCTATAGTCACATCAACTTCGCGTTCGCCACCATCGATCCTAATACATACAAAGTGAAGCCGTCACATAGTCAAGATGTTGAGTTATATAGCCGATTTTCCATTCTGAAACGATTCGACAATGACATGAAAGTCATGATCGCTTTCGGCGGCTGGATGTTCAACAATCATCCCCAGACTGCAAATGTTTTCTCTGACCTAGCAGCCTCGGAAGAAAAGCAGAATGTTTTCATCACCTCCTTGATATCTTTCATGTCCACCTATGATTTTGATGGGATAGATCTGGACTGGAAATATCCCGCAGCTGAGAACCGTAATGGAAACCCCGAAGACTCCAAGAACTTCACCAAGTTTATGAAGAGGCTTAGGACTGAGCTAAACAAAACACCTGGGCGAAATGAGCTCTCTATCACGCTGCCTGCTTCCTACCGGTATCTACGGCATTTCGATCTCAAGGGCCTTGCTGAATATGTTTCATTTTTCAACCTTATGTCTTACGACATGCACGGCACTTGGGATCAGGGCCACAACTGGAAGGGTGCACTTTTGAATGCTCACACCAACTTGACGGATATACAATCTGTGCTTGACTTGCTCTGGTGCAATCATGTTCCGGGACATAAAGTTGTTATGGGCCTCGCATTCTACGGCCGCTCTTACACAACCCAAGGCTGTACAGAGCCTGGGTGCTTATTTACTTCTGCGGGTCTTCCTGGTCCATGCAGCAACCAGGTAGGGATTCTACTCAACAATGAAATCAAGGATATCATCAATGAGAAAAACTTGACGCCAAAGCTATACAAAGAGGCCGCGGTAAAGGTTGTCACTTGGGATGATCAGTGGATTTCCATGGACGATGAAGAGACATTTAGCCTAAAGGCCAACTTCGCTCGCGAGCAGTGTCTTAGTGGCTTGATGGTCTGGGCAATCAGCCATGATACGGTCTGGGCAGGCTTCTCTCGAGATTTGGCAAAAGTGACAAATCGCCAGCTGACAATACAACAAGGAAATGGCGTTTTCAAATCAAACAAAGATTACAATTAGTGCCTCTGGGGCAACTTTGAGATGACTTTATCTGCAGGATGGAAAATGGTCAAGCATCGACGAGTGGTAGGAAGCCAAGGTTGACTACATGATGGAAGATACGCACTGCAACTGTTTAGGTTCACGTTCTTCGTGCTATCCTCCTGAGACCACACTCCTAGAATCAGGCTGGTATAGCTTCAATGGCGGCAAGTGCAAGTCTGAATGTCCCGGCAGAATGGCCGAGATTGCCCCTAAGACCGATGAATTCAAAGACTAAGACCACCAATCGGGTTGCTGCACTTTGGAAAACGATGCCAAAAACGAACTGAGGGGCATGGCACTACATAAAACCTGCGAGTGGGCGAAACCCACTCAGGGTGGTGAGGGCAAGTACTACGGTTGGAAGTCCTCACTTATAGGAGAATCTGGTCGAGGGAAAGGTGATGTCACCTGCTACGCCGAGGATGTTTACAAGAAAGCATTCCCAAAAACACAATATACTTTGCGAGAATACTGCTGCAATAAAGAACCAAAAATCCTTCAAGAACTGCGAATGGTGGAATGGTGTGGGCTTAGCTCTGCCAGTGTCCTGGCAGTCAGGTGCGTGTGGTGATGACTGGCTACAGCAACGGCTCTTACAGCTCGCGGGGGGTGGGGTCTCGCGCATACTGTTGTGACGACGCTTTATCTTCGGAAGAAAACCCCGAAGAAATCAATGAACATCAACTCAATTCTGCACGTCATGACCCAGGGTAGCGGTCCAACGAGATCTCTGAAGAGACTGGTGTGGCTTCAACCGATCCGTCCAGGAGAAATGAAGAAGCAGGGGCTAAGACCGAGACAAACAGAAAATCCCAAAAATATATCTATAGATGGGTCTTGAAGCCCACTCTCATCTCATAAAAATCCATGAGCATCAAGACCCAGGTCTCTTCGTCGGATCATAGTAAACAAAGGCCCGGCGTATACAAGAAGATAATGCCAAGAAAGTGATTGAACTAATCCGAAAATAGACTGGCGTCTCTTGGCAGAATTCGGGAAACAGTGCTGGCGGTGACACCGATCTTTGGAAGTACGGTAATCTTTGCTGTGGTCAGGGATTGGATCAAGTAACCAATTGAATTATTTTTCGGGTGTAATCAAGAGTTACCAATCATCATCATTCTGGCCAATATTCTGCCCGGCTGCGTCCGCGTTGGGGCCATAACACACGGACTTCATATCTCGACCGCACCCAGGGTATCATTGATCTCACGCGCATACCTCTCAGGGGCCATCAAACATCTTGTCGCAAGGCGAAAGACATCTTATTCATTCATCCGAACTTTCTCAAGTTTGCGATCCCTCGAGATGAGGATTGCTACGCTTCAATTCGCCCCGAAGCTGGGCGATGTCAAGGGCAACATCGAGAAAGCCAATGCATTGCTGAAGAAAGGCAAGACCATCTCTGTAGATGGCGAGCAACTTGGACTCGGCCTGGGTGTAAACATTTTGAAGCCTGATGTTCTGGTGCTGCCCGAAATGGCATTAACAGGTACGTACTTGGACGAAGCTTGGACCCCTTGTATCGCAAGTCTGCGATGAGATTAGCTTCACCTAACATGCATTATTAGGATACAATTTCCCTTCACTAGAAGCAATTACGCCATACCTTGAAATATATGGCGAGGGTCCATCTTCTTCGTGGGCGCGTGAAACCGCCAAACGCCTGCAATGCACCGTGTGCGTGGGATATCCTGAGATCGAAAAAGATCCTCAAAATCCCGACCAAAAGACCTGCTATAATGCCCTTCTTGTGGTGGACAAGAATGGTGATTTTATCCATAACTACCGCAAGAGCTTTTTGTACATGTGCGACGAGCCGTGGGCGGCCGAAGGAGATGTCGAGCGAAGTTTCCATGAGCTCAAATTCTCCCAAGCAAAGTCACCTTCCTCAGATACAAGTCATCTGGTTCCCGAAACGAAGGGAAAACAGGTTGCGACTTCATTTGGTATCTGCATGGATATCAACCCATACAAGTTCGAGGCGCCATTCGACAAATGGGAATTTGCAACACGGGTCCTAGACTCCAAGTCCCAACTCGTTATCTTGTCTATGGCGTGGACCAGCATGATGAGCCCCGAAGAACTCGAGGAGTTGAAAGACAAGCCTGATATGGACAATTTCAACTATTGGCTGCAGCGGTTCTGGCCCCTGATAAAGCAAAAAATGCAACATAGAGTGGACCTGGATGGCGGAGAGGCGCCGGATTCCCCAAAGAGGATCATCATTGTCTTTGCAAACCGGTCGGGGGAGGATCCACCAGCAGACGAGACCAAGCCACCGGTGCAATATGTGGGGTCTAGCACTATCCTCGCCATTACGCAACGGCCGGAGAAAGATGCAGATGTAGGGTCAGGTGCCTCAGAAAGTGAGACAGATGATGACCTCCCATTCGACGTGAAGATACAGTGCTGGGACATGCTAGGCGCGAGGGAGGAAGGTATTTGTTTCGCGGATACTACGGTAGATCCCAAAATGGTCTTTGCCTTGAAGCGGACATCCGAATAATGAGGCGCATCGAACACCTTCAGACTCTTCTACAGATAATGCATATTCTAGGAACAGAGCCAAGGTCAAGTTGACGCCAGAAATAACATCTCACCGGGTTTCCTGTGATACATCACCCCAAAGACTTATACACTGTGTATATCTGGTCAGTGATATGGCGATCCTGGGACTGACCGATTGCCACAGTCACATCATGTGCAGATGATCCATGTGACAAGGATCTTAACCTTGACATCGAAACGAAGATCATCGAGATCTTCAACATCTTCAGGCAAAAGCTCAGAGATTCTGGAACAGACGGTCTCATGATCACTAGATCTTCATGAAGAGCACTAGCGACTAGTGAAGTCCGTTTTTTTTGTCTGATGCAACCCTTGAGAGATGGTGTGAAGGGGTTTGAGGAGAATCTTGGTATCTCTGAAACATGTGATTCTCCCCCACCCATAAGAATGAGGGGGATCAGATGTAGACTGAGAATAGAAATAGGAGTAACCTTGAAAGCCCGGGTGGATTGGAAAGTGGTCTTCTATACCACGATTCGAACTAGGTCATCCCACTTTCTCTACAGTGTCCTGCATCGGGAGAATCCCCTTGATCTAGACCGTAGATATCGATGTAGGTTCCTTTGACGGTCCGACCCCTCGCACTAAGACCCGTGAGTGGCCCATGGGATATACCGGCACGTGATCCGGGATTCCCCCCGACATCCGATGGCCAATCAAATCACGCAAAAGAGGGTGTGCAGCGGAGGGGCACGGGATCGCTGCACATGACTTGCAGAGACAGAGAGAGGCATTTGAGCATTTCAGTGTTATCTTCAGCTCGATTTGTTCCTGAACTTCCCCGGTTCTCTTTGGTTAACAACTGGACGAACTGGAGAAGAAAACGCGTGATTACCTAATACCCAGGACATCAGGTGACCGTTCTGCATTATTGGTCGTTCTGCCCGGGCGGAACCTCCTCGCAACCACATCTCCTCGCCACGTGAGTTCCGTCTTGACTTGCCTACTCTACATATCCAAGAATCCCCCCCCCTCCTTTAAGTAAATTTGCCGTGTTTCGATACATGGTCAAATCGATTCCACCGCTGTCTACCCAATCCATCAATTTCTTCACTTTCCAATTTCCGTGCCCCAATTTTCGAGGTTCGGGGTTTCACAGACAACGTGACCTGCGTCTTGTTGTTGGCAGGTGACTTGCTGTCAGGTGATAAAGAGGATCATCCCAAGGTACGGGCTCCATCAAACCCCATCTCCATCTAGTTTCCCCCATATCATCGCATACGTCGCGATGAGATGCTCATCGCGAGTGCTCACCGCGATGCTATCCCACCCCCTGTGTGACATTCGCTGCCTGCAGACCACCATGACGCGTTGATGTCCTCACCCTCACGGGTGTCGCGAGTTGTCGCGTCGGATATGGTAATAAACAGAGTCATGGCCCTGTAAAAATCATCTTTGCATTGCCGACCGCTGCCAGGCATTGCTGGCGATGGCAGACTCTGAGATGGCCGGCCTCCCTGGGATGCCGAGCGCGTCTGACCCACGCGTCTGTTTACTTAGCGGGGTGCCCACTGATCTGCCCCGAGTGGCTTGGCCTATGCATCGAACTTCGAGGCTGCATTGACATTGACAACCCCTATCATTGCCTTGTCTTATTGTCCGAGACGGTTTCACTTGCCTGTTGGCGACCCCTGACTAACTCTTTTGTTCAGACGATCGCTTTTTAGGCTCAGTATGTCTGATCCCACCATGAACAGCCCCGACAATGGATCGCACAAGCGCAAGAGAGACGGCTCAGAAGATCTAGGACCTGATCCCCAGCGTCTAAACCGCTCTTCTCACGGCAGCAACGGCAGCATGGGAGACAACCAGCACAACTTCGGCCACAGCGGACTTGGCAACTATGACCATGGCCTTCCCAACACCGGAGCTGAGCTCAACATTGACCAGCAGATCCTTCAACACGTTGGCCCGCAGAATGGTCTGTCAGATGACAACGCGCTGACGGCCAACGCTAAAGCCGCTCTCGCTGCACACACCCCTCAACACAAATACCCTCCTCCTCCTGACGCTGGATTCGATGCGAGCAACCTCACCCAGGGTTTGTCGTTCGATGAGATGAACCAGACTCCTATGGGTGGCGCCCATAACCATAACTCGACGGCTGCTGCGGTCTACGCCGCGCGTGAGGCCCAAAGCATGAACCAGAAGCCCACTGTCGGCTCTCCGGAATGGCACCAAATCCGCAAGAACAACCACAAAGAAGGTAAGCGCTCCTGGATCCATTGTCGTACATCTCCATGCTGACCAGTCTGCAATAGTTGAACGTCGCCGTCGCGAAGCCATCAACGAAGGCATCAACCAGATTGCTCGTCTCGTGCCCAACTGCGATAAGAACAAGGGCGCCATACTCCAACGCGCTATCGAATACATCCTCCAGCTACAGGAAGAGAAGAAGAACACCGAGGAACAGTTTGAAAAGCACAGTCTCACTGCCAACCACGCCATCGCCGAGATCAGCAACTCCAACTCCAAGCTGAAGGGCGAGGTCGGCCGACGCAACAATCTTGCTTTGAAGTGGCTGCAACGATGCCGCGATGCCGGTCTAGAGTTCGACGACTATGAGGACTCAAAAGAGCTAGAGACACTGGAGATGGAGTAGGCAACCCCTGTTCTTTCTACATGTGCTACGACTATTGCCTGCCAGGAGGTTAAGACTTGAACATACCCTCATCTCCTCTTTGTTTTCCGATCTCTTGTTCGGCTCTTATCGGATCTTTTCTCCTTTCTACCAATCGATGTGACCTCACCATGGACCTATCATTACCCCCGTGTCCTAGAGAAACATTCTGCCTGAGGCATCCTGAGTGTTACTTTCTTATCCCCTTCTAGCTTACTTTGCGATCCCTTCGCGGTGTTTTTGATCTTGAGTCCCCTTGAATCTCTCACAGATTTGCGTTTGCACGCTATTCGTGATTTGTTTCCCCCTTTTTTTTCATTTCTTATCTTTCATCTTTAATGGATGGGCTGGCGAAATCTACGGATGGTATGGGTCCCCTTGGGAATGGAGCTGCGGTACAATATGAGTTATTCTTCAATATGTTATGTCATCGTAGCTGCGCCACTACGTATGGGGTGAGATCGGAACTATATCTCGTGCCCAATTTATATTAGCGTGCGGAGATAAGCGTACCCCTCTATGATGTAACGCCCCCTCGACTATTTAGTCCCTGCCCTGCCCTTCTACTCGCTACCTACAACTACCATCTACCATAATACACCATGCCTTCTTATATCGTAAGATATCCCCGATCTGGACAAATGAAAACACTAACCATCTCAACAGGTCACTTGCAAACAGGATGCCTCCGACGAGGACGTGCAGGCGTATGTATCAACCAATCTCCACGCGACACCAGAGACTAGATACTAATCTTCCCTTAGTGTCAAGCAGCACTCCATCGATCAGGGTGGAAAGATCAGTCACGAGTACTCGCTGATCAAGGGCTTTGCGTGAGTCTCCCCTTTACCACCTACTGCATGCCCACAGTGTCTCTCGATTCCCCAAGACACAAACAGCTGACCAGATCCCATTCAGTGTTGAGTTCCCCGACAGTGTCGTAAACACCCTCGAGTCGCACCCCCACGTGGAGAATGTCGAGGCCGATAGCGAGGTCAAGACACAGTAATTTGAGTACCAGACCAGACCCGATATTGGAGATTGGATATTAGATCCCGAGCCGGGATGTACATATGAGCATATATCAGAAACGAAATCACGTTACAACTGAACTTGTACGGCGTACATGTGCATGTAGGATGATAGGCGTTGATCAGCCTATAAGATCCTAGCGGAGTACGGCGGGTCTTCCGTCCCTTTCCCCTACGGTATTTAATCACCGAGCCTCCCCTCTAAGCTTTACGACCATAACTTAATCTCCGTTCATCATGCCTAACTACGTCGTACGTTACCAAATGTCATTGTTAATGTATCGATAAGAGAATGGCCCAGAGTCCAAACTAACAATCCCAACAACAAAAAGATCTACCCCAAACGCAAAGCCACCGAGGAACAGGTGCAGAAGTATGTATAAAATCACATACAAATCCCCCCCCACCTGCAGTGACTAACATGAAACCCACAGAGTCAGACAAGATATCCTCGACAAGGGCGGAAGAATCGGCCAGGAGGACTCATTGACCGGTGGTATCTGGTGAGTCGCCTATTTCTACCGAGCGTTTTCCCATACCATCAGACGGAATACAGTAACTGATTCTGGTTCTGGTTATGTTAGTATCACCTTCGACTACGATGAAGATATCATCAAGCCCTTTTATAAACATCCTCTCATTGCTCGCGTTGAGAGAAACTCGGAGTTTGCGACGGTGTAATTTTGAGCGCGGATGTTGAGGTGGGATGTGTGAGCTGATTGGACATTTCCATTACTTTTGATGTGTCAATCATCACCTATTGGATATACTGTGGCCAGATGACTCTACGCTTTAATGCAATCTTCTGATGTATTCTCATGTTGTACCTACATCTCTAATTCAAATGACGTCAGAACCTCGGCGTGAAAAGCGTAGAGATGGGCACTATGACCATATCGCCCAAGTCTTTGTTGTTTGAGAGTAGGCCGTGAGAAGGGATATATAGGCGAATAGTCAATGGTCTTGGAAGGTTAGATAGCGACATGTACGGAGTAATCTAGGATGTCGTGGTGTTGTCTTGAACATCCTATGCGAGATTAAGCTTAAATCACCAAATCAGGCGATTATGGAATCGGTATAGCACATGTCAATTCTAATGAGATACCACTAGCTGTCATAAACTCAGTTTCTATCGCTAAGAAGAATGAATCAAAAGAGAAAATAACGTCAAAGTTGAAGATAGCCACGGGAGGAGCATGTTTCCAACACATACATGAAGTACTTTGATGCTCCTCCCACAACAAAATAAACTATATCAATGGAAGAAAGTAAAACTAAAGGCCCATCATAAATACCATCCTAAATCAGAACTCAATTCCTTAAGAAAGGTTCGACGAAGCAGTAACTTCAGAGCCAGAAGAACAGCCAACATCCTTCACAACAACAGTCTTACCGCTAGATCCGGTAACACGGATATCAACAGTGTCCTGGCCGAATCCGGAGGAGTTCTCGAAGTAGTTGTAGTAAGTACGGGTGGTGCTTTGCCACGAGCTACCGCCATCGGTACTGACTTCAAGCTTGGTGACAGCCTCGTTGGCATTGATAACCTGCATGGAGAACCAGTAGGCGGATGTGCCTTCCTTGTTCTTGAGCTTGACGGGGCCGTCGAGGTCACAGGAGACGTAGGACCAGTCGATGTCGATCACGCCGGCGGAGATGTCGGAGAGTTCGGCGAAGGCGGACTGGAAGAGGTCCAGGTGGTTGCTTTCACATTCGGGGCATTGGTCGACGACCTGTTCAAGAAACGCTTTGTTAGGATTTGGGCTTTGGGGTATTAGAGAGCCATGTTCTGGGTTTAGACCTACCATAGCCTTGATGGTTTTACCGTTGGGTCCGGTGACTGAAACACAAGAACCGCAGTTGGCGGCGTCGTCCCATCGATCAGCGGAAAGGGCTGTGCCGAAGAGAGTGCTTGGCAGAGTGTAGCTGGAGAACGAGCAAGTTCCGCCGGACACATTGCCGCCGTAGAAGGTGGCTGAGCCGGAGTTTTCCTGGGAGCTAGAAGAAGAAGAAGAAGTAGTGGAAGTGGAGGTGCTTGCAGCCTTGACAGCGGCTTGAACGGTGGTGGCAATCGCCTCAGTAGTCTCGGCGGCAACAGCTTCGGCCGAGGTGGTGGGAATTTGCGCAATGACTGCAGCTTCAGTAGTCTTGGCGGCAGCAGTAGTCTCGGCAGCGGTGGTAGCCTCAACGGTGGAGGTTGGAACCTCCGCAACAACCGGGGCGGCAGTGGTCTCAGCAGCGGTGGTGGTCTCAATAGTTGAAGGAGAGATGAGGCCAATAACTGCAGCAGACTCGACAGGGGGAGTCTGGGCGGTGGTAGTTTCAGCGACAGTAGGCTCGACGACAGTCGGCCCAGCGGTAGTGGTCTCAACAACAGGAGCCGAAGAGGTAGTAGGCGAAGAAGAGACCTCAACCGCAGCGACGGGGTTCACGGACTGAACGAGAGCAGCAGTAGACGACAGGGCGACAGTTGACTCGACAGTAGCGGATGCGGTCGATTCGGGGTAGATAGTCTTGTAGATGACGCTCATGGTATAGCCCTTGGGGCATTGGCCAATGTCGTCACGGATACCGAGAGGGCCAGCGGAGACAGTGGCAGCGCCGAGAAGGGCGACAGAAGCAAGGCTGAAGTACTTCATTGTAGATAGTTCGCGTCTGGCGCTGAATGGTGTAATGTAGAATGAGAGAACCGAAGTCGGCAGACTACAGTTTTGAAATCAGAAGGGACAAATGCGTCGCTTCTTGGAATGATCGGACGTGCTGGTTGCACTGTGGAAGGAATGGACGTCGGGGGTGAGGATCCCAGGGAAAAATTGTACTGTGCCAGACAGGAGTGAAAAGAAGGTATGAGAAAGAAGGGTGAAATGGGAGACGACATGTCTATTAAGTCTAGAAGGGCGACTCATAACCCTGGTAACTGGCGACTCCAGTAACAATCTGATCTGAAACGACGTGGATCAGCAACGGCCAGTGTCGATGCTCGGGAGTAGCCGAAAGGAGAGTGTGGCCCAGTATGCTATACCGAGTTAGGGCTAGTGAGGAGGTGCTTATATTAAAGAGGAAATGACTCTGGAACAAGTGAGATTGGATGTTGAGAAGTACTCTGAAAACCGCGGCGAAATAATTTGCCGAGTCTAACTAAGGGCAATAGTATGAACAGGTTCCCTACCGGGCGTCCCACATAATTTCGTTCAGCCTTAGCAGCGCATCCGCACTGGCTTTCTTCGCCGACATGAAGTCCTCTCGGCTCTCTGCCCCACGCGGGCCGCGGAGGATCTCTGAGAAACACAAGTCTACCAGGACGCATAACTCGTCATATGTAAATGGCTCGCCATTTCCAGCGACCAAGGCCTTGGCACCTTGCGATGCGAACGCCTCCTTTTCATCCTTGGCGTAATCCAGCGACTTTTCGGCGCCTTCAAGGAACCAGTCCAGGAATTTAGCGCTTCGGGGTAAGGCAACGACCTCCTGAGAGGCCTGTTGGTGCAAGTCTGTTGCGGAGTCAGGGGCATCACTGGCTGGGTCGATGATGATGTTCTTCAAGTTCTGTTGTAGCACGAGCACATCTAGTTGTAGTCGCAATGCTCCATTCTCATTCATTGCCCCGATGTACCGCGTGCAGGCGACAAATACACGATCAATGAACCGGGCTAAGCCGGATGTGATGAACCAGCGCTCAACGGACCCGAGGTACATCGAGATGTTAGTGTCAAACTCGATGAGGTCATTGTTTAATGTGAGGATCGTGGGTGATGCTGCGGTTGGCTGGTTCATGATGATGTGCCACCAGTTATCCTGCGTATTTGGAGATGGGGTTACGGGCTCGGAGTTGCGCAATGTAGGGGGGTTTGGCCCAGACATAGTCTTCGTCAACATGTGGATGATGCCGCAGCGGATGTCTACATGCATTGTCAGGAGAGCAGTAGTACCAAGGCCATGCAGGGATTCAAGAGTCCCATCAAAGGCTACTACAGTCTCATGGTTGAGCGGCAGATGGACCGGGTTGTTAATGCTATCCCGCTTGGGTTTCATAGCCCCGAACAGTGTCCATCTGCGCGAAGGTCGGCCGGTTGCTGTCAGACTTGATGACTCGGCGTCAGATGTGTGCTCAACAACAAGGCGAATTTTGGCGAGGTGGCTTCCAAGCCATTGCTAGAAGAACGTTCAGAACTGAATGAATGAAAGAATCGTGAGAGCCTCGTACCATGCTGTTATACAATAGGGAAAGAGAGACAACTGTCTTGGGGTCAGATATGATGTCGTACGGCTCCAAAGGCACTTCATTTGTGCGCTTGAGAAGCAAGTCGATTTCCTGCGTCTGTCAGTAAAGGATTCCGTGGATGGCTACAATTTTGCATACCGTATCAATGAGTGTCTGCTTCTTGTCACCGGGACCTTTCCACAGCTCATCTACTGTATCACGGATGTCGCCTGTTTCGGCATACGATGCCGCAGCTTTCAGCCGGACCCCGCCTCCATGATTGCGCGCGGACACTCTCGTGACCATGGCTTTACACGAGATCAGCTTGAATTCGTAAAGAGCATTCGAAATTGACTAACCTTTATACCATCCACAACACTTGTCATAGTAAGTCACGATCTGGTCGATAAGAAGTTGTGTGAAAGCCTGATCGTGTGGGATACTTGACAGCATCTTGCTAAACTCTCGAACAATAGTCATGAACTTGACCGTTCCCTAACACGCACTGTATTAGCATTCTAATATATCTTTATTTATGAGAATTGCACTCACCCTGAAGATAGGCCGGGGAGAGACCTTGGACCACTGAGGGTCCTCGGTAAATGCATCAGCAGCAATAAAACTGAGCGTGCAGAGATCCGTAACGGTCTCATCCAACTGGGGCAGGAAGACATTGACCATGAAGTCATCCAAAAAGGAAGTCAACGTGCTCATGGAGATATCAGCATCAACAGGCACAATATCCTTGAGACGCTGAATGAAGGAGAGGGAAGGAGGTAGGAGGAGACCCATGTTGAAGACACTTGGCTCGAGCAGGATCTTGTGGCCAGTTCCTGAATTGCCCTTGCTCGACTGCGAAGTATCATTCGTGGCAACCTTTTGTCTTGACTTGGAAACAAGTCCCGGCACAGAGGACTTGAGAATGTCATCCAGCTCATCTTGCTCGGCTTTCATTTCCGAATTGTGCTCAATGTCGGAGAGCTTGAACATTTTCTGCAACGCAAAGCTAATCAGCCCCATGGATCTACGATCAAAGCCATTCTTCTTACCTTGTTCTTATCGCGGTTGCCCGAGTACTGATTGCGTCGAGAATCAGACTCCTCGCCTCTCGATCGGACCGAGGAATCTCCATCTGTCGCAAGATAGTCATGCATGAGAGACCGTATCTAGGAGGAATATCAGCAAATTGCCTTGGAATTGTTTCCACCACTTGTATCTTACCTCGCTCTGCAGGAGTTTCCACAACTCTTTGAATCCACCAGAAAGCGTCTCACTTTTGATGAGGCCTTCTCGCTCAACAATAGCCGAGACAACATCGTGAATGATTCGGTGGCCTTCTGCAATGGCCTCAAACTTGGCATACAGTGCCCACAAGAACTCCGAGAGCACATGACCACGCTTTTCAATGATCTCAGTGGGGAGATTGGACTTGCTGTAGGTGTTGTCCTGGGCAGAGAAGCTTTTGGTTGGCGCAGGGTAGCGAGTATCAACATCAGCATTAGTCTTGTCCACCACGGCAAACAACTCGACTGGAAGACGCTGCTCAATACGATGTACTGCAACATCAAGATGACCCATCTTGTTAAGGGCTTCGATCAACAGCTGTATATATGAGAATGTGTCTGCCTCCGGGTTTCGAGAGGCATCTTCGACCATGGGTGTCAAAGGATCAAACTTGGCAAGGAAACTATAGATAGGCCGCTCCCAGGATCGGTTGCCGGTCCAGCTGGACGTGTTCGCCTCTCCCTCAGCCGTCGGTGCTTTCCACCGATCAGAGCAATATGGTGATTTGAGGTATAGGTGGTCATGCAACTCTTCAATCAAGATGTCTGTAAGCGAGGTTTCCTGGTTAATGAAATAAGCACGGATATCAGACAAGGCGCCGATGTCCTCCAGTTCCGATCGTCGTAGCAGTCGAAGACCAGTGTGAAGGACATCCACCGCGGCAAGGAAACGCTTGTCCGAGATCTGAGATTCGAGCTTTTCGGGAAGAGATTGAACTTCTTCGATCTGAGTGAACAGTTGAACGATATCATCGTAGTTCTGCGAGGATGTTGCCAGCCCTTTCAGCTCGGGCTTGGTCGATATTAATCCTGACTTGGCCTGGTCCAAGGCGTGCCTCAGGTTGCGCACTCGGTTTTGTGAAGAGGATATGTTCGACTGGATTTTATGATAAGTACCAATGGAACTGTTGAAGCCCTGGTGATGTTCTGTCGTGCAATGTTAGTGGCTATCCCGCTTCGGTCATTAGAGAACACCTACCATTCACAATCGCCTTCAGTGTCTTCTGGATATCGTTGTACATATGCAGGAAATCATCTTCGCGATCTGCCTTGCCCAATGTACTCGTATCCATTAAGCTCAAAGCGACGTGTACCGGAACACACTCGGCATCCGTCATGAAGTCCCAATCGCGCTGAATGGACTGAAGCACAGCTGCAGAGAGTACTCATTAAAACCGGCTATTAGAAGAGCCTCGAGACGAACACAAACCTTCAATAGCCTGCGACTCCCCAGAAGTAGTTCCCCTCCGAACAAAAGGTGACGCATTTCTTTCCTGATCCCTAGTATCCGCATGCCGACTCGCATCCCTAGACTGATCCTCCCGGTATCGTTGATCGGCATCTTGATTCCTCGTCCTAGATCGCGAAGTGGAAGTGGACTGTGAGGAGGGCTGCTGGTAATCCCGATTCGCTCGGTCGCGCCGGCGCTCAGGAGACTGGCTCTGCGAAATAGGCGACTGCGACTGCGAATTCAAATCCGAATTCGACTCAGGGTAAAAACCACCGTAGCCTCCCGGGCGACGATCTGACCGTCCACCTCCGCCTGGTGGTGCTCCGGCACCCCGTCCACTGTATCCGTTCACGCCGAGGTTATTGTTGGTACCGCCATATCCGCCGTCGTTCGAGTCGTAGCGGCCGGCGCCGGAGTAGCCGTATCCGTTCCCGTAGCCGTTTTGACCGCTCATTCCAAATGATGTCCGCTAAGCACGGGGTGGACCGGTTCAGTCTGAAAGCGCTGGTGGGCTGCGTCAAGGGGCTGTGGGGCCACGGTTGGCGAGGTGTATGCGGGTTTAGGTGTGGCTTGCGCGCGACTGTAGGCGATGGGCAGTGGGCATTCTTTGTCGAGTGTTGGCTGGGAGCAATTGAGGTTGGTGGAGGCAGGGCGGAGTTGCCAGCTCCACTGGAGCTTCCCGCATTCCGGCCAGTTGTACTGAACCAGGAATCTACGATCTACGCGATACTCCGTGATATCTTCTTGTTTCGTTAGGTTTTTACTTTGTTTTCTAACTCGTAGTAGATACAGATCTAAGATGCTGTAACTGTATGCATGCTGAGATTATGTTATGATCATAGTGCCAGGCGCATGCCTTTCAACGCCATTTACTTGGAGATAGGCTGGGTTTCACGCTCGAGCCACGACCGAGTCAAGTCGTCTGCCTGGAAGAAATGCTCTGTCTTCGCCCAGATCTCAGCATGGTAGTCGTTTACCCACTTCAGTTCAGCATCACTCAGCAGGGACGGCTCAATCAGGTTGCGACCAATTGGGGTCATGGTAACATGCTCGAAGCCGAGCCACTGCTTATCACCAAAGTTGTTGGAGGTCTTGACCTCACGGGCCATTACAACATCTGGGAAGAATTCAATTAGTATGATTCATCTTGTCTTCTCCAGATATATACTCACTCTCAATTCGGATGCCGAATTTGCCGTCCTCATAGTATCCGGGTTCTATATCAGTGATCAGCTGTGGGCTGTGGCAGCAGTAGAAGATATGCTTACCATCTGAAATGACATTGCCGGCAGCAATGGGGACCTCGGTGTACTGGACGCGAGTTCCGATGCCAATAGGTCCCTCGTGGACGTTCTAGAATGGAATTAGTGGCGCAAA
This sequence comes from Penicillium antarcticum, assembly GCF_028974205.1. Lineage (NCBI taxonomy): Eukaryota > Fungi > Ascomycota > Eurotiomycetes > Eurotiales > Aspergillaceae > Penicillium > Penicillium antarcticum. The sequence continues at coordinate 2,967,241 of NW_026695300.1, read as the reverse complement.
ACGAGAGTTAAACGACAAATCTTACCAAATATGAGCCAACACCGTGGCCTGTCCCGTGAAGGAAGTCAAGGCCTTCCTTCCACAAGTGCTGACGAGCCAAGACATCAATTGCAAACCCACTAGTGCCCTTGGGAAACACGGCCATGTCAATTCCAATGGTACCCTTGAGCACCAAAGTGAAAGCACGCTTCTCAAACTCAGTGGGAGTACCGAAGTGGAAGGTTCTCGTGGTGTCGGTCGTTCCATCAAAGTACTGGCAGCCAGAGTCGCAAAGGTAGATGGCCTTAGGATCGATGATAGCACAGCTTCCCTTCTCGGGCTTGTAGTGAATGACAGCACCATTAGGACCTGTCGAGGAGATAGTATCGAATGAGAGACCGGCAAACAGCTCGTGCTTGGAGCGGATCTGCTCTAATTTGTCAGCTCCGTCAACCTCGTCGAGAACAGTCTTCTTGTTGACGAGCTCGTTCTCCAACCAAGCAAAGTATTCGGTCAAAGCAGCGCCATCACGAATGTGACAGGCCCGCATACCCTCGAGCTCAGTCTCGTTCTTGATGGCCTTAGCATCTGCAATGGGACTGCGAGTCTCCTCGACCTGTCCCTCACCACCAAGGCTAGTGCTGAGCGCCCAGGAAGCTCTGTTCGAGAGCAAGAACTTCGATGCGGCTTCGCCAGCAGATTGACCGCGGATGCTTAGTGCTTGGGCATCAGCGAAGATAGAGTCGTATGGCTTAACAATGACATCCTGTCCCAGGTGAGCCTTGACCTCGGGGGTCAGCTTGCCGTCTTCAATATAGAGCTCGGCTGTGGTAGGTGTGATGATGGCATAGGAGAAGAACACGGGGTTGTAGGGGATGCTAGACAGAGTTAGTGGACTATTCTGTATGATGTATAGAGTATCCTCTTACTCTGTTCCTCTCAGGTTGAATAGCCAAGCAATTTCATCAAGCATAGCTGCCATCATTAGTCACCTCGAGAGCTTGTTTGTAGGCGGAGTACTCTTACAAATGATGAAACCGGCCTTTTTTCTGGACTCAAGGTCCTTGCGAAGCTCGGCAACCTTCTCCTGGAAGGACTTTCCGGCATACTTCTCAGGGTGCACGCGCACCTTTTCACTAGGACGAGCTGGACGCTCCTTGCCCCAGACCAAGTCGATCAAGTTTTCCGGGACTCCGACAAGAGATGAGCCGCTCTTCTCGAGCGTCTCTGCGAGTTTCCGCGCACCAGCTACTGATGTGAGCTTCACTATCTACATCAACTTGTATATGCAAACTTACCCGCTGTGATCAGGGAAGGGTCAACACCAACAGCCTTGCCACCTTGGGCCTCCTCTGTAGTCCTAATCAAATGTTTAGCATTCTGTGTTGAGCACCCCGCATGATCACCACCGCGTACCATTCCTGCCATGTGGGCACACCCTCAACACCACGCTTCAAGAGCTCCCAGTTGGTATCCAATTGTTTCGCGGCTTGGTTGAAATAGCGTCCATCGGTGGACAGAGCGGCTTTGCCGAGAGAGATGATAGCAGTACCGGCGGAGCCAGAGAATCCCGAGATGAATTCTATAGAATGTCAGATATGATTGCGAGAGTATTCGCGGCAGGTATCGGTATCTAACCTCGGCGGGCATCGCAAGGCGCAATGTACTCGGACTGGTGGCTATCCTCGGAGGGCACAACTATGCATGACTGATTAGCGCAAGTCCAAGCTCGGGCAGGCCGATACACTGAGTTGATAACATACTGTAAACATCTACCTTGTGCTGTTGCATCAGCTGCCTGAGCTTCGAGAGCCGCTCGGCGGTATCGACGGTGCCCATATCGACTGTGTAACGCGGGCCGAACACAGAGAAGAATCTCGGGCGGGAAAGAGGCCTTAGCGATCGGAAAGATGAGAGACGAATTGAGGAGAGGAGCATGGAGGGGAGTGACGTCCCAAAAGCCAAAGAGTCGGGACAAGTGCGATGACGAGCTAGGGGCCTGTCGTGTGAGTGGCCTTAACCGGTGGAGAGTTGGGATCTCCGGACAGCTCGGCCCACTTTTATGTTTGCACTCGGAAGTATAAGTACTTGGCTTGCGCTTTCTTCAATTTTAGAGTAGACAAAGACATTGCTTGAGTCAGGTTTTTGGAACATGAGATGAGCTTGGCTCTATTTGTATAGTATCATTTATTCCATACGCAACACAAACCGGTGCCACACTCTGAAGTATTCAGGCAAGACTATACACTTTCTGTAAGATATACAATGCAGGATCCTATATAGACAGATTTAACTAAAGAAATTTGAAATTCACATTCTGTCTCCTGAAACCATTAGTTCCAGAACACTGAAAAAGACTCTGGGGGCAAAGGACCCAGTTCTCTGGTTCAAAGAGATATATTCAATCATGAAAAATCATATGCAAAAGTATTTCGTATGAGCCTTTCTTTTCTATATATCAAGCAATATACCTTTTCAATGGGATAATGTTACAGAAAAGAGGAAAGAGTACTATAAGTATACACATTAACACTGAAGAACCCCACATTCACCGCCCTTAATACCGCCCCTTTATTGATTGGGCCAATGATGCAAACACCAATTTCTGCCAGCTTTTAGCTCGGTGCTTGTATACACTTCTCTTTTTCACTTTCGCAACCACGCGCTTCGCGGACAACATGGCAACCTGGATGTCCGACGAGGCCCTTGGGGCCAGAGAGTCAATCTCTGAAACCCACATGGTACGAACCCCAATCCCATCTTTGAGCATCAGCTCACAGTTTACTAGCTAGTTACTGAGCTCTATAACCCGGCAAACCAACGAGACCCCACTAGGATCAACGAGATCCAGGCACGACTTCAACAACTCCAGAAGACGGAACATGCGTGGGCAATCGCTGATTCTCTTCTACAAAACGAGCACTCTCCCCAGCATCGCTTCATGGGAGCACTCACCTTCACGGTGAAGATCAATGTCTCCTGGTATGTTTTTAATTATCTCCGTTCCATCTCAGTTCCAATTGAAAGCTCAGTGACTAATCTATTTTAGGAATGAGATCGACGAGAACGCAGCAGCGGAGATAATGCAACACCTCATCAATCGCTTTGTTGCTTTGGTCAACAAGGGTGAACAAGCAATGGTCATGAGGAAACTCGCTTCAAGCCTGGTCGCTATCTTCAGGCACCCAGCTACACCGTGGAAGCAAGCTGTGTGGCAGCTTGCTGCATGCCTTGCCCACGGCGGGTACATATCAGAGGAGGAATCACAAGCGGTGGATTTCCAGGGGCGCATACTGCCAGCTTTGGGCAAGAGTGGATCGGGTGCATTGTTATTCTTCTCAATAGCACTCGCCGAGGAAGCTTACAGGCTGGATTCGGAACCTCAGGATGGGGCTGGAGAAAAGTCCGCTGTCCAGCGCGCCATCTCGAATATCAAGGACGGCTTGCTTCTAGCTCAATACGCCCTAAGAGAGATTGTACATCACGCAAAAGTAGCTGGTGATGATGCAGTTGACGTGGCACTGGGGGCTGAAGCGATGAGTTCCTGGAAAGTGAGTCTATTTAACCCATTCTTATTTGCCCCATGGCTGATTGCATGAAAGACATGGCTAGGAGTTCATGGCAACCGTCAGCGCTCTTCTGCAGAAGATGTCAATGTCTTGGCTGTGAATTGTGGCCATACTATCATCGAAACACTGAGGGTTCCTAGCTTGAGTGAAAGCGCAGCTTCCATTCTGACGCAGGCTTTCGAAACCCGCCGGTGGGCTTTTGACAATAGCTCAATTTGGCTTTTATCCGAGATTCTCGCTGATTCATTCGTCACAGCGCGTATCGCTGCTGTGAGAAGTGGAGACGAGGGCAACGAGAGCATGTCGTTTGTCGACCTCTTAATAGCCTACGTCTCGCACTTACACTTGGGCATTTTTAGTGACCCAGTGACCCAACAAAATGCAGCGATTTTGGTCCTCGTGCATGGCATATTCGAGACACCTGGGTATGCTGCCATTGATGATCTCGGTACCCCACGGGTATTGGAGTTTTGGAATGAGATCGCTGAGAGCCTTCCCGATGAACTAGAACATGACAGCCCGAGGTATCAGCTAGTGAAGTCCCATATAGCTCAAGTTGTCTTGGGTCTTTCCGGGAAGCTACTATACCCTAGTGCCGAGGATTTGGAGGATTGGACCGATGAAGAGCGGAGCGAATTCGGCGCTTTCCGCCATGACGCTTGTGACTATCTTCTATCAGCATACCCAGTCTTGGGTGTTGAACTAGTGACTGTCTTCCAGAGAAGCGCAACCTCTTACTTGGAGGCTCGAGACTGGCGCAACTTTGAGACAGCCATGTTCTGCATCGCTCAACTCTCGGAGGCAGTGGATGAGAATGGTCACGCCGATCAGTGTCTGGATGCTATTTTCGGGAGTGACTCCTTTGCCAGGCTTTGCGCTGGTGGTGAGATAGAAATCCCGCTTAAGGCTCGTCAGACCTTAGTGGACTCGTTCGGAAAATATCAGTCGTACTTTGAACGCCACAGCGCATTACTTGCTGGTGTTCTCAACATCTTGTTTGACTCTCTCAATTACGAATTGTGTGCCCAAGCTGCTTCAAGATCTATATTGACTCTCTCAAAGTCTTGCGCCCGGGTGTTGACTGCAGATCTTCCAGCATTTTTAGATCAGCTGGACCAGTTCAGAAGCAAGCCGACGGCAACCGTCTCCACCATGCCAAAAGTCTTGGAAGGAATTGCGACTATCATTCAGAACCTAAACACTGATGAAGAGAAAGTTCAAACCCTTGAGCGAATACTTGGCTTCTTCGTCCAGGAAGCCACAACAGCGCGCGCAGAAGTCACTGGCCCTGAACATGAGTCCGGTCGTGCACGCGGGCACCTTGTACTGAGCTGTATTGCCAGTATTGGAAGGGGTCTTCGTTCTGAAAACGATGAACCCATTAATATTGATAACCAAGCGGACGGAAATCCTTATCCCCCATCCTTTTGGAACGCCGGACCGGGTGCCGAAGCCCAGCGACTAATCATGGAGGCTATGAGACTTCTCATTGTGGACTTCCCCGTGGATAACAGTATAATTGAAGCAGCCTGCGATATCTTGAAGGCCGGATACACAGAAACAGCTGGGCTTTTCGTCTTCCCACCTTCAATGACGGTTGATTTCATTAAGAGCTTCCCGCTTGGTATCTCTGGAACAGATGTTATTATGGCGACAGCGTCATCATTCTTGGCATCACACGCTTCTCATGCGATGAATATTCGCAGCGAAGCCGCAGCGCTGATCGATCATGTCGCCCAACTGTTCTCGTCGATGCTTCAGACCCCCGATCTGTACGACCCAGAGACTGCGAACGCCGGTATTGACTTCCTGGCGCGTCTCCTGCCCAAATACTATCCAATTTTGTTTACTTCCGGACCAGAGCTCAGTCCGGAATCTCCGCTCGTTGTGCTACTCCATTTCACGCTTCACGCATTAACACGGCCTGAACCCCTCCCTCTCCGGTCCGCCTCATTATTCTGGATCGCATTAATTGATCTCCGTGGCAATACCCCGGAACAAACCTCCATCATCGAATCAGTTCATCAAGAGTTCATTCCACGCTTGTGCTACACCATCGTCCAACAGATAGCAGGTCGGTGCGCAAGATCAGACCTAGTTTCACTAAATGATGCCCTTCGGCGTACTATTTTTAAGAAAATGGTACTGGCTCGCCCGGCGTTAAGAGCTGCACTCGACTCTTTGAATGCGCAGGTCACAGATCCAAGCGGACAACAAGTACCTCTGCTCTCGACGCAGGACAAGTCTCGATTCCTGGAATCCCTTGTCATTGCTCGGGGTGCCCAGAAACAGTCACTCGATATTGTCCGTGCCTTCTGGTTGAAATGCCGCGGAATGAATTTCGATTATGCTCAGTGATGATAGTCGCGAATATGACATGATGAGGAGTTGATAGGACCTACAACTTCGGTTCGTTTGTTTAGATATCCATTTGCATGATATGCGGTGCAGGATCATTTGATTAATATATACAAAACATTTCGTTTAATTGATACAGTTATGTAGACGGGGATGCACCGCCTCATGTTTTTACTGCGCCACATAGACGTGGGTATAATGACGTTCCGTGTCAGTCGTTAACAAAGAGTCCTTAACACCCATGCTCTGTCTCCTATTTTTAAGTGTGGGTTCCTTTGTCTGTACTCCTTAGGAACAGACCTATATACATCACGTTACCCGGGATCCAACTTCGGCGAGGGATCGGGGTAAATGAAATTAACCATCCATGCATCCATCCATCCATCCTGTAAGAATATAGCTTCAATTTGACGAACAGAAGAAAACATCAATGAAGGTTTATTATCCGGCAATAGGTAAGTCCGCTTCTACTAACCTTGATTGGGGGCTTCTATGATTAAACGGCACCAATATTTCCCGTTTCCTCATCGATTTGGCGTCTCTTTCCTTTTTTTTTTTTCACTGGTCACTGCGGTTTGACTCGAAGAATCATTCATGTCTGCAGCGACGACAGAAGCTTGAATTTTCCTTCCATCTGCATAAGTATCTGGCTGGTTTCCCTCAATTATCTGCTCCGCGGAAGTGTACATTTGAAAAACCTCTTGTAAAAGAACAGACATTTCGTTGTTCGAGGTTTGACTATTGCCATATCTCAGTAAGGTTGCTCTTTCTTGAATAAAATCCAAAACCTTAGCAATCTCGATCGAATTCCTCCTTAGTCGCTCGGGGGGCCCTCTTCCTTTAAGCAGTGCTAACAATCCAGCAATGGAGGTATTAAAAGCCCCTAGGATTGTGATTGCTAACATGTGTTCACCGCCTGAAGGTCCCAATGCGGTAATGGCTGCACCGACGATTATCTGCGCGATTGCAATCAAATTGAAAGTAATGCTGATAAGCTGATATTGGAATCTCTGTTCTTTTCCCTTGCGAGTCAGCTTCTTTCGTAGTCCAGCCGTTGCGGCCTCATAGGTTAAATATGTCTGAGACTCATCCGAAGAGTCAATTGGGGTTGGCTGATGATTGTTCAGACATCTTCTATGGTTGGCTTTTGAAGAGAGTATTCTGAAGAACGTCAGGGATTTATCAATCTTATTCTAATGGTCAAGCTTTAGCGACTCATTGACGTCAATATCCCCTTTCCTTTTTCTTTGATGATCAAGAGTCTCTCTGGCTTCATGATGTGGTTGGGCTTGAAATCACGTCTATCGTGGTTCTTCAAATCTAGACTCGACCAGACTAGGCTCTAAAAAGTAAACCCTTTAATGATATTCAAATTTCAGAAACCTCTTGGCACCCGTTCTGTGGAGAACACGGATTCTCCAGTCCAGACCAGTTCCCGTACCATATCTTCATCGTTTACGGATAAACCATTGTTGGCTCTAACGTGATTGAAGATCAGCCGACAATATACAGTTGACTTGTTATATCCACAGATTCTTAGGGCATCGATTTTTGGGTAATCCAAGTATGATGATGCAATACAATTCCGAACCAACTTGTGCTATTATTTATGTTCTTCTGTTCAGAGATGTTTGGCTTTAATTATTATGGCTGAATCGATGATCCTTTCCCCCCGCTCTTCTTCATCCCTTTTCCTAGGGCATGATGGTATGAATACCTCTGATCTGGATTATATGATTATCAAGATGCTCGTAAACGGTGTGCCCTATAGGTTGCGAGAAATGGAATCAACGGTTGTTCACCTGAAGGGAGGTGCTTAACATTGTAGGAAGATATCTTGGTCTAGAACAACCAAATGGTAGTGAAATGGGGATGGCACGATGGCAGTCTGGCATAGCAGACGGGTCGCGATACTAACCAAGAAATCACACAACGACCACTCCCATGGCCTGAAGTAGACGTAGAGAGTAGTCTGTGAAGGAGTAGATTGTACTGAGCCTGATGGAGAACTGTAGTCATATGGGATGGTTGGATGATGCTTGCCTGGCTTGTATGAGAAGACTACATATCTCCTGAGGCAGTCGTACTACTGTCACTGGTTCCACCCCTATAGTGGGTAGTTTGAAACATAGAAATTCGAAGTGATTTTCCATGACACCCCACCCCCATAGGCTGGGACCGGATCCGTAAACCGGCATGCTGCGGGCTCTACTGAGCCAGGGTACTAATAGCTCATTTCCATCTTTCGCGGCATGAACCAAAACTGGTATAAAAACCAGTCATATATTCTGATGATTTAGCAGCTTTATAAACGCCAAAAGAAAAAGCTTCCATTGACCGTATGAATTGTATAGAATATCATCGCAGAAGAAATCAATACGACGAGCACCAACCTGCGCGTATACTGAATTCCACATCGTGGTTACCGGGTAGGTTGTAAATAAATTACACTAATCGTGTGATTATGGTAACAACTATGCTCGCGGTGGTTTTATATGCGAGGGTTACGAGTACCGAAGTATTTGGCAGTGAAGTCATCTGATGATAGATTATCCTTTGCCATCCTGCAGCTGAGTGTCTTGTAAGCTGCGCCCGTTCACCCGGGACCTATTTTCTTTAAAAGACTTGCTAGCACAGAGGGCCAGAGCACTAACCCTCTTTCCCCCTTGTGTTAATTCAGAATTTAGCGTCCAAATGGATGATCCCCGCCAACTTCGGGTACGCCGCTTGGCATAAGTCGATCATCTGAGCCCGCAACGTTCTGCTCACTCCGTCCGTGGTTCAACCATCTGCGGTTCTTCTATGTTGACGAAGCCACCATCTACTTGCACATGACTAAACGGTATCTACCGGATACGAGCTTAGAATCAATCTACATTGACGAGGAGCAGATACCAGAGAAAGTGTGATAGATATGGGACGTGAAAGTCTATTCTAGACGTCGCCTAAACACGGGTCGGGTTTCGCTTTAAAGGGAGCGCCCACTGGGAATCCGCCCGTTGGTTCTCAACGGTACCCGTGGGTAGACCTAAAATACTCAAAGTTAATATAATCTGAGATACAATATAATGTATGGCCTCATCCAGTGTTTCCCCTGCTCTACGTCGTCTCAGTCAACGCCAGCCACAGATACCATCTACTGCTTTGTTACGTTTCCAAAAGTTCAGCCCAATCCTGCGAACTGAATAGTTTGAATTGTTGGACCAATGTAGCTAGTCTCTTGGCTCTCTAAAGAGGTTTCAATTTCAGCATACATCATCATGTCAGATGACGGTCTCTTATGCGAACACTATCCGTGGAGATTTAATGGTGATTCGCCGGGGTCTGGGCATAGCAATCTGGGTGCAGGAGCTTGCAACATTGAATAATCAGGTTTTCGGTAGGGTCTTGGTTTCAATCTTGGTTTCAATCGACAGCAGAGGGTTTAGGAAACACGGAGAACTACGGTGTAGCCAAGCTTTGGCGCAACGGAAGTGTCGAGAGCCATCGAATTAGAATCGGATATAAAAACAAGTTGATGTGATTAACCATATTACTACTCTATGAAAGACCGCTTGCAGACATAAAGTGGCGTGGTCTAAATCGAATTATGTGTAACCTGTTTAATCCAAAACTTTAGTTTCTATTTTTCTTCCTATATGGTCCGTCGTAGTCCGGATTTATTAGTCACGTTCTAAATGTCAATTCTTTTTCACTATGAGCATATCTTTCCAATTGTATATAACGCATTCTGATGATTATATGCCATGTACAATGCCTGGACCCAATGTCCCCGTCAAAATGACCTATCCAAATAGTCACAGATACTGTAGTTAAGCTAATGCAATTTGTCATGCCTATCAATTTAGGCGATGGCTATATTATACGCTTTACACCTGTCTACTTGAATTACAACATTTGCCGCGAGACATGCACATATTGTCTTCATCCATCCGGTACCAGTCAGGCCTCTACCTAGGTTTCGGCAGACTTCAATCGTCTTTCGGAACTTATCCACCAATGACTATGTTGAAGCTGTTTTTACTCCAGTGTGATGAACAAATTCTGTCTAGAACAGCCTAATTCTAAATCCAGATGTCTGCTGCCTGCCAAACTCTTCCTGCACTTACATACGGCGCAAATAGTCTAAGGTATAAAGAAGGCCTGATATCACCAAACGTTCTAAATCCACTATTTTCTTATGAATCAGATACCTTGAAGAATTTCCCAAGGTTTTTGGACCAAGCCAAAATCTATGTTTTCTCATCCAATCCTGTTTCAAATAACCGATTTCTAAGATACAATGACTATGAAAAACACCAGAATCTGCGTTGAGCGTCTACCCCCTGATAATGATTCAAAGCTACCTCCCAGCAACCTTGTGCTGCCCGCTTTGGGCTCTGGACCATCGCAGCTTGCGATGGACAAGTCCGCGTACTGGCGTCCTGGAACACAACTTCATGTTCTTTTCCTCTCTGGAAGCACCTTCGTGAAGAATAAAGTCAAATTTTTTGCTCAGATATGGGAGAAGTACGCGAATATTGATTTTGTATTCGATGATTCGGCGAATGCACAAATCCGGATCAGTTTCGTCGTGGGCGGAGGATCATGGTCCTATCTTGGGAGACATAATCTCCAGATTCCATCTGACCAGCCAACAATGAACTTTGGCTGGTTTGATGACAACAGCACGGATGAAGAATTCAGCAGAACCACCATTCATGAGTTTGGCCACGCTTTAGGTTGTATTCATGAGCACATGAGCCCCGCAGCGTCTATCCCTTGGGACAAACCAAAGGTTTATGCATATTTTGGGGGACCACCAAACAATTGGTCGAAGGAAGATGTTGACCAAAACCTTTTCAACAAATATGCAGTTTCAGCTGCATATTACACTGAATTTGACCCACTTTCAATAATGCTGTACCGAATCTCGAATGACTTGACAATGGGCGACTTCGAAACCCCTAACAACACGGTGCTTTCATCAACTGATAAAATGTTCATTCACTCACTATACCCCGAGCAGACGCGTAACATGGCTCGCTTCAGCACCCAGGACTTCCGTCTTCCGTCAAACCCGAAGCTATTGAACGCAACACAGGTTAATTTTGAACCGAAATACCCTGAACCTCCAGCCATTGCTGTTGGTTTGACCGAGCTGGACATTAGCAAAGAATTCAACGTCCGTATAAAGGCATATGCGGATCGCGTTACGCAAAGCGGATTTGTCATTCATGCCGATTCCTGGGCTGATACTGTTCTTTTCTCTGCCGGAGCTGCCTGGTTTGAGGTTGCCAGCACCGATACCGAATTTCAGATTGGGCATTTCGACACCCTAGAGCTTCGCCCGTGGAATGAGGCCGAACAACAGAATACAAAACGTATTATTTTTGAAAACTCGTTCACGAAGCCTCCCAAGGTTGTGGTCTGGCTCCAGGGGTTTGATATGGATAAGCACAAGTGCTGGAAGATTGCAGTTCATGCATCAAATATATCCAGTGAAGGGTTTGACGTCCATATCGACACTTGGGGAGAGAGCCAACTCTACAGCGGATCTGCGTCTTGGATCGCGTATCCCGCAGACAAGACAGGCATCGTGAGCGGGGTGGTTGATTCTAGTACTTCCCAAGATCAGTCAGTCCAGGGACAATACAAAGGAGGGAGAGTGGACTTTCCAAAGGGGATATTTGACAGAAAACATCGGGTATATTTGGCTATCAAATCGTTCAATTCTGATAATAAGCATGATTTGAGGCTCAAGGCCGTTGCGGAGAATGTCTCCAAAGATGGATTCGATTGGAAGGTCGAAACGTGGAGCAATAGTGTTCTGAATGGCGCAGGCATTTCATATCTGGTAATTTAATCAAAGGTAAATGTCTTTTGTTCTTGAATTTTGTGGTCCTTTCTGGCGATGCCCTAATCTACGGCTCGACTAGCAATTTCGTGTTAATTTCTAGCAATATCCGTCATTTAGTTATCGTCTCATAAATTGGAATCATTTTTCTTTAGTATCATCCTGATAAGCGATATCAGATTCGCCCACGTACGCGCAAAACTGCAGTGTTCTCTGTCGAGCGTTCCAATGCTACACTGATGCCTCGGTCCTTGAGGTTTTTATTGAGGTGCCTCATAACTGCTGGGAAGAGTCGGAACTGAAGTGTGCTTTAGGCAGGGGCAGACAATGCATCCTTCTAGGAACGCAACCCATTCAAGTTGGAATTGGAGCGAGCGTGGCAGATTCGGCAGGCTGCCACGTTCATTCTCGCGTTTTATTTTATCTCTCTCTTCTTAAACCTCCAACATGCCACCAATTTGCTCTATATCAGCTTAAGGACATACAGAGCAAGAGGGCAGGATTGTCTTAGCAATCGAAGTTTGAAAAAATGGGTAGGTGCGGCGCTCCCTTGAGAAATATGGAAAGAAAAAAAATCCCCTTTATTTAGGAATACGAATATTGTCTGGGCTATCCAAGAATGCAGAAAGGACCCAAGGAAATTCAATCCACAGGCCCTAGACAGACCAACTATTTTCATTACCGTCACGTGGATACGGGGAGAAAAAGGATAGACTTTGACGTCCCGTAAATTGTCAGTATTGATTAACGTTTAGCTCGTACCTAGCTGATACCGATTGGTTCCATGACAGTGGAGTATGATTTTGACAGTGAAGAGGAGCTGCGGATGGGTGAACCACGGACGAAATAAGCACAAGGTTACGGATGATCGACGTGCGTCATGTGGCATACCCGAAAGTGGCAGCGTTCATCCACTTCAAACGCTAAATTCTCAATTAACCCGAGGGCAAAAATGGTTAAGTGCTCTGTCGCTCTGGGTTTACAAGTCGGTTTCGGATTCTCCACCGCAACTGAATACGCAAGCCTAAGGGCATTGGGTTGGCTGCTGTTTGAGGCTTCATTAGGCTGCCTGAAGGTATCGCTGTTGTGTAAGATGTGATCATGGTGAATCATTATAAAATGTATGGGGATACCGGAAGTTGTATCTCCGGGTTATGAGATGAACTGAATGAATTTGAATTTATTCTGGCTTCTAATCCACTGTCTACGTCCGCAATATATCGGTCTCTTTTGGCATCCAACATTCAAGATACATATCCCAGAAGATCAGCTTACGTATTTCCAAAAGGCAAAAAAAAAACAGAGATCGGCATTCTTAGCAGAAGCCGGAATTCATGATCGATGCTTACTAGACACAAATCCTCTTTAGGCCGAGTCTCGCTCAACGCACTACGGTTGTCTTGCTTAACCCTATCGTAAGGCAGATTATTTTACGTTCAAGAACGGATACCCCACGCAATGGTGGAAATAACTGACGTGATTTAAATTTCGCACTTTGTTCGTTTAGGATGGGGTTGAGTTATTATGTTCCCAGAGCTACCACAGAATGGCCACGTTGTACGGATGATCAAGTCATTGGATTTGCAACTCGCCGCTTCTAGATGTTCTAGATTCTGTTATTCTAAATGCGGTGCTGTACTAACACAAGATTGCTCTCGATATGACGTACAAACTGAATCGCTCGGTCTAGAACTATAGCAGACATATCTAAGCGCAATAATGCTTGTTGGTCGCAGGCAGTATATAAATTAGAGCCAAATTCCTATCCAACCTCACCAACCTGCGAACAAAATTACTGAAATCACTGAGACTTCTTAATCTAAGATCCGAACACAATGGATGCTACCGAGAACCTACGCATTGCTAAGTCCGATCGAGATACCTGGCTCATGGGTGATTGTTACAACGATGTTACCGGACGCTGGAACTTCGACACCCTGCTACTGGACAGCTGCCTTGGAGACGAAAGAGGTTCGGGATTTGTTTAATTCATCTGATCGTGACTGACAGTATAGTAGGAGAATTTGCTTGGGGTGGCAGCGAATTTACTGAAGATGCCTACAATATCAGATTCAATGCCCATGAAGGTGCTAGTGACCAGCCCATTTTGCGAGCTGAACTGCGGGACTCCGCGGGGCGCTTTCATGAAAAGGATAAGAACTTGTCTGAGCGAATCAAAAACGTACATGGTCGTTTCGAATATCATTGAAATTGGTAGGTGTGACTCCAAGATGATCGAACTTCACTGAAATCTCTAAAGACCTTCAATTATCAGGTCTGAGCCAAATATGCACTTTTTCAAAGTTACTGTCCTTACGTATGTTGTCTTGATCCGATTTGTGGCTGTTAAACTGTTATCGGGAAACACCTCTAATTGGATTGATCTTTAAAAACAAAATCCCTGATTGGAAGGAAACGGTAGTCGAAGTTGTACCGTATTGCCACGAGTAACAATTGTGGTTTTATTGCTCAATATGATGATTGGTCTTCACGTAACCACAACTATTTTGCTACAATTGAATCAACCTGATTTTCCGAAAAGGGACACCCATTCCAACGGGACCCAGAAAAAGTTCAAATGCTGCAAACACACTTAGACCACTGAAAGAGCTCAGCAATCGGAACGCGGACCAAATGGCCACTATGATTACCTGACCGCAATCCTGCTTTTACACCGTATAAAGTACGCGCTCCGCCCACGTGCCAACTGACCCAGTCAGTATGGCCGCGCAGCCTGTCAGACCCTATGGGTCTAGACAATATAGTACCTTTCCTTGACTATATACATATCTATATAACTGAATATCTTAATATCTCTTAATATTTATATAGAAATAGAGAGAAGAACTAACCTATAAACCGAAACCTTACTACTTAATTGTAATCCAAGGGGATAGATTATTAGTATAATATATCTAAGGAAGGAAAGGTCGACGCTTTTATGCAAATAAGGGCGGGTAAGGGCCGCCCTCGAGCGGTCCTCGATGAGGTCTACTGATACCTCGTAGAAGGGAGGTAGATAGGAGATAGATAAGAAAGGGAAACTAAATGGCAAGGTGAAGAGGAAGTCAAACAGATATATAGGATAAATATGTTGCCGTTAAAGGGATATGCTCCTGTTTTGTTAACCACAGCATATGTTTCTATTTTGTTGACATACTACACCAATATATCACCTTCAAACAAACGTGCACGATGTTTGCAAGTTGAATAATATATAAATTAAGCTTATACTAGCTATTTGGATGTAAATTTTTTGAAATGATATAGTATTGCAGTAAAAATATCTACTGTATACTATAAAGAGATATATAGATATCTAGGTAAGTTTCAATCGGGTGGAGTTAAACATCCGTAAACGGCAGTGGATAGATAAACACATAAAGAGGACGCCAAGAAGTGGCAGAGGAAATCATGTTTATAGTGTGGCCCTACGATAATAGAAAATGGTACGCCTAATATTCAACCACTCAAATTTCATGCTTAAAGGCAAATCACAGCAACAGCCTGACTAATAACATCTGATTTAACCACAGAATGTTTTCCAAAAGGGCTGTAGTCAACGTTCGATCTAACAAAACTAAGATGGAAGATTGTTAATCTAAATTCCAGGAATAGAAAGAGAACCAAATTGGAATCAACTGATGCGAGAAAATTACGGTATTGGTTAGACCAAGCCATTCACCTAGCCTCTTGCCCAAAATAGCAAGGCGCGTTAGAAACATAGAAATCATTCTTTCGCTCAGTTTGTCGACGGCCATGTCGACTAATCTGTCAGCTACTTTGCAGGACACGCTAATGGGCATGGTACGGATAGAAAAAATAGGAGTAGTAAGGCACATTTCTTTTGTAAGTGGATGTTTTGTATACTCGGTTCGAGGGTATAGGTTCAACAGACTACGGAGTACCCCATGACTATATAGTTAAGGTCCATGTTTAGCTCAAAGTATAGCATCCTTCATCTTAATTAGATTACTAACCATTGCAAGCTAGAAATAAACCAGAACCCTGCAGCCAATGTTACATGTAGTTGTTAGAGTGCCTTGACAAAGTGGATCAGGTGGAGTGTAGATGGCAGGGCAGTTTTTCGCATTCCTCACCGCATTGCATTGACATTTTTAGGCTGACATTTTTGTTAGGTATCTTTCCCTTATCTTATATCCTATTCTTATGCCTCATATCGCTAACACACCTGAATCATTACTCGCTCGCGCAGACTCGCGGAACCCAGCAACAACATGTAAAGGCATCACCGCGAATGGTCGGCCTTGCCGCCGAGCCTTGGCATCCTCGCAGGGCTCCTCACCCTCAGTGACCCCGAAAAAGGGCAACTACAAAGCGACAAATTTGGAGTCACTGTACTGTTGGCAACATAAAGACCAAGCAGTAGCATCTACGCCATGCGTCAGTTCAATTCCCGAGGGAAATCCTCGGACGAGTATCGATACATTAATGGATCGCCTCGGAGTACTCGACATCAATGATGAATCTGCACCTCAGAAAAAGCAGCGAAAGCAGACCCAACGTCCAAGCAATATGCGTCTAAGCGAAAAACGTCACCCAAAAAAGAAGAGCGCCTTCTGTTGCTTTATAATAGACGAGGAGAGTGACGATGGCGCTTCTTCAAAGCCTATTCAGAAACCCATGCAACAACGTCCAACTGGATCATCAGCATCCCAGACTCCGTATAAAAGGACTCCAAAACCTACCTTGACTCAACACCCAGAAAATGCACGAGTCTCAGCACCATCCACCCAAGGACAAGGCCAAAGCCAAATCCGGCCCCAAGCCCAAAAACAAAGACACTCATCAACGTCCTCCCAAACCCAAACCCTACTATCCTGGATCCCCCCAACAATCTCCCCCGAAACAACCTCAACCCTCCTCACAGAACTAGCCAAACCAATTTCCACAGCCGACGACGAAGGCTACATCTACATGTTCTGGGTAACGCCCCAAACAACAAACACAAGAGGCGACCCGTCCCAAAACCAAAACCAAACCCCACCATCCAGAGATCTAGCAGCATCCCTCATCCCACCAACAACCCCAACAAACAGCACGCACCTCCGGCCCCCAGCCCAGTCTCGCAGCGTAAGTGATGCACTCCGCGCCGCGAAAGATCTCAACGCCCTATCCTCGAACCCGACGTCCACATCTCCCGGCACGATCCGACTTAAGATTGGTCGGACGAGTAACGTGCATAGACGGTTGAATGAGTGGTCTAAGCAGTGTTCGTATGATTTAACGCTTATTCGATACTATCCGTACACGTCGTCTTCGTCTTCGTCTTCGCCGGCGAGGAAGAAAGACAAAAGTGCTGCGGAGATGTTAGCGCCTGGTCGGAAGGTCCCGCATGTCCATCGTGTTGAACGGCTAATTCATCTTGAGTTGGCTAGTTTGCGTGTGAAGGATCTGGGGAAGTGTCCTGATTGTGGGAAGGAGCATCGGGAGTGGTTTGAGGTTGAGGCTGGGAAGGAGGCTCTCAAGAGTGTTGATGATTGTGTTCGGAGGTGGGTTACCTGGGGGGAATCTGTTTGAGATTTGAGATTTGAGATTGGACTTACATATTGGAATTGGTGTGTTTGTTGGTATTGTATATAGCATAGAGATGCATATTGGCGTCCAACATCAGATAGAATGCCATTTTGGACTTTTGCATTTGGTGTAGTGCTTGGAGCTAGATTATGGTTGGAGACTATATAGGTCTACGACTTATGACCGGGCAGATATTCAGTGAGGCGTCTACAGACACAGTATTCGAAGAACCTAGATCTCCTCAAGAACATTCTAAACTCCTAACTACAAAAGGGTTTATAAGTCTGTTCTCAGTGCTATGAAGTATTGGACAAGTTCTTAACAAAACCCTTAATGTGAGTGTGCCATTTCATGCATTATTTGTGTCCTAACTAAGCCTGGTTTTTTTACCTCTTTTTTCACCTCTTTTTTCACCTCTTTTTTCACCTCTTTTTTCACCTTTTTTTTCACCGCCTCTTTCATCTCCTTTTCGCCGATTTTAAAGTGCATCAGGTGAGCCATTTGGATCATATAAATGTGTGGGTGAGAAAGGGCTTATGACCACTTTTGTACTCTCACTTTCTCATTCCAAGCCTGCAATACAATGAATAGTATGTAAGGCGCAATGTTCTATAGTAATAATCTACCAAGTACAAACATATCACTTACAAATAATCCTTAGTACAGGATCCCCCTTCCCAAACCAGACAAGTCAAATTAGGGTACCGAACCAAATAAGCATACCCCGAGACCCCGAAGCCTCGGAGTGATACGGGGTACAGAAGAACGGACTTCGTTTAGACTAACTAACTGTCACGCGTAGATCCATCCGGCTGTAATCTGAGCGCGGGCAGAAAACACCAATTGTATTGGTACATCTTGGCCCTCGCGAAGGCGATCGGTGGTTCGGCGATGATGGCCTATCACGGTGCGGATCTAGTTTATTATTATTCTCCGGGGATCTCGATATGGCTGGTTGCTTGGCTTTAACTTTTTTTTTTTTTTTTTCTTAGAGTTGTCCTACGGTAGTCTGTTAGTACTAGTAGGTTTACATCAATTAGATGAGTATGGAGGTATCAATGTAATGCCAATGTCTAGATTCGTAGATTTGGTATGTATGTCATAAAGACATCTGCTCGTGGCTCATGTACAGTAATCTTTTAGGTACAACAATGATAAGGCTGAAAAAAGGAAGAAAAAGAAAACAGAAACAGAAGAAGCACATCTACCAGCCGCGGCCAGCCAGCTTATCAGCCTCAGGCATCTGCTTGACATTAATACCAACCATAGCCTCACCAAGACCCTGGCTGACCTCAGCCAACATCTTAGCATCCTTAAAGTGAGTAACAGCCTGGACAATAGCACGGGCACGCTTCTTAGCATCACCAGACTTGAAGATACCAGAGCCAACAAAGACACCATCACAGCCAAGCTGCATCATAAGCGCAGCATCAGCAGGAGTAGCAACACCACCGGCAGCAAAGTTGACAACAGGCAGACGGCCAAGCTCAGCAGCCTGGCGAACAAGCTCATAAGGAGCCTCGATCTCACGAGCGAAAGCGCGCAGCTCAGGCTCAGCGTCCGCACTGGCAAGGAGGATACCGCGGGCACGGCTGATCTGAGCATTGACAGTGCGCATGTGCTTAACGGCCTCGACGACATCACCGGTACCGGCTTCGCCCTTGGTGCGGATCATGGCAGCACCCTCGGAGATGCGGCGCAGGGCCTCACCCAGGTTGCGGCAGCCGCAGACGAAGGGGACCTTGTAGCCGTGTTTGGTGACGTGGTAGACATCGTCGGCGGGGGTGAGGACTTCGGACTCGTCGATATAGTCAACACCAATGGCCTCCAGAATCTGTATTGAATCAATTGTTAGTTTCAAAGATTCGTCCACTAGTCTGTAACGTTTTTTTGCCTCCACCGCCACTCCCGTTTTTTTTCTACCCCGTTTGCCCCTCCCCCACAAAATCGATCGGGTGATAGTCACATACCTGGCACTCGACGAAGTGGCCAATACGGGCCTTGGCCATCACGGGGATGGTGACGGCTTCCATGATCTCCTTGATCATGCTAGGGTCGGACATGCGAGCGACGCCACCCTCAACGCGGATATCGGCGGGGACACGCTCGAGGGCCATGACGGCGGCGGCACCGGCTTCTTCAGCGATGCGGGCCTGTGAATTGAGCATGTTAGAGTTGACATTATGCGAATCGAGATCAATTGCTCGAACATACCTGCTCAGCGTTCACGACGTCCATGATCACACCACCCTTCAGCATCTGAGCGAGGCCAGCCTTGACAACGAAGTCATTGCTAGAGGTACCGTTTGTAGCAGCCATTGTGAAGGGTCAAAATGAAAGGAGAATATGGAAAAGAGAGGAATGAAGAAAGTAAGAGGAAAAGAAAAAGGGAATGAGTCAAACGATAAGAAATACAGTTTACCCTCGCCCCAGGCCCACCGGAGTGCCCCTCGAAGCTCCGAGGGTCGTTTCCCGAGGAGATCCTTGAATGGGCCCCGCGGTGTATACCTGACCGCCTGCTTTGTATGGAAGGTTCCAAGCCTCTCAACCTTGGGACTTTGCAAGGTTGCAGCCTGTCTTAGTCACCTTGGCAGACTGGGTAAGTAGACCCGCATGAGCACTTTAGGGCATGTTCGCATAGGAAACTTTAACTTGTCGATCCAGGCACATTACGGTAATTAGCTCTTCAATCAGTGACTACGCATGACCGTTGGTTGTGAACATGAGACCTACTCAGCATATAAGTGAACTACAGTATAAATGTACATAGAAGGCGCCCAGACCAGCCAAGAGAAGCTAACCCAAAGTGGCTTAACGCGTGTAGGTCGTGCCAAACGTCTCCATAGGCGCGTTGACTATGTTGCACTTCCAGACACGCAGATACTCTTGGCCCATATAGAACATTCATTTAAATATGTACATGAATAGTGCATAGAAACTCAATGAGAATTAAACAATTCATACTAGTATAGAATAACGTTGAACTCCCAAAGCCAAATCCAACCCCAACCTATGACATCACCGATCTGGTCATCAATCAAGGGAGCTCTAGCTCCAAAACATCTACATCTACACCCAACACCTCCCCGAACCACCAGCACCCTAATTAATCTCCCCAACTACCAACCCCAAAAATGTCCTTCAAACTATTCACTCAAACACCACACACCCTCCTCCGCCTAGGCCTCAGCCTAAGCATCGGCCTAGGCGCCGCAACTTTGCATCCAACCTCACCCTTCCGCGCTGCACCCTTACAATGCCAATACGCAGCACCCAGCGCCAGCGAAGCAATCTTCAATAAAGATACGGGGTCTGGATGGGCAATTAACAATGGACCATCGGAGTCAATGGCGCAGAAGCAGAAGCAGAAGCAGGGGTTTCTCAATGCCGAGAGCATGAAGCAGGTCAGTCTGGGCTGTGTACTGGGTCTTGTGGCTGGTGTGGGCTTGAGAGCTTTTTCAAAGGCTTTGGTTGTTATTTTTGGGATGGGGGTTGTTCTTGTTGAGGTATGTATATCTATAGATGGATGACTTATACTTTGGTTTACGGGGGTGGTGAGGGGTCAAAGGACGCTACATGCTAACATTGTTACTTTTTGCTTAGTATGCTGCTTCCAAGGGCTACAATATCCTTCCCCTTAATCGCATGCAGAAATATGTCAAGAATGTCGACCTCAAGCGGGCTATGAGCGAGAAGAGGCCGTTTAAGATGAGTTTCGGGGTTATGATGGCGCTTGCTGCTTTTGCCCAGTTTTAGGGTTTAGTTTGCGCATTTGGAAGAATGAAATATCTGTACATACTTCTTATCTGAAGGGAAATCAGTCTCGGCAATCGACTTAGTAATGAGCTGATCTACTGCTGTGATTTGTCCAACTCTCGAATTTGTAAACAGTTCATTCGTACAGGGGGTATCATGAGTCTTGATCTATTCCACACCTACAAGAGAGGAATCTACACTACCCCAGCACCAGATCCTCCAACACACCCTCCATCTCATCACGAGACAGAGGAACACCGAGTATCTCACCACCACTGGCATCCATGCGGGACGTGATCATCTGGTGATCGTGGAATTCCTTCAACAATGTCCGGAACATCATCTCAGAAGAAGCGACAAATTCTTCCGTCGCCTTCTGGTACAGCTGACGGAATTCAATACCCGTGTCATCAGCCTTGCAGCCGTCGGCTGGTGCTTCATCGTCGGACTGGTTACCGTCCTCCATGACAGTGATCAATTCCGTCAATAGGAGACGGTATAGGTTGCGTGCGTTCTCTGGAAGAGACTTCAGCACGAAGCCTACACCCTCCTTGCCGCCGACACGACGACCCTTACGGCCGAGGAGGGAGTGGACTTCTTCGACGACGTCTGCCTCGGCCGAGAAGGGGAGGAAAGTTGTGCAGTCGTGGAAGACGAGGTTGAGCTGGTCGCGGAGACTGATATCCCACATCACTGGGAAGTTGGGCGTATCCGCCGTGACCAGCAGGCGGATGCGCGGTGTAGCAGCCAGACGGGCAAGAAGGGCCTGGTTTGCTGCGCGGCGGAGAGGAGGGGCGTCGATCGAGTTGATCAAAACTGTGACAGGCTGCTCAGTCTCTCCACCGGATTTGAGCGCGGATTGAAGTAACTCTAGGACTTCTGTTGGCTGGGCACCGAGCTTGGAGGGGACATCGTCGCCCATAACAGCTGTAACGATCGTAGCGAAGATCGATCGGATAGAGATACCCGGTGTGTACCCATTGACGATGATGATGATAGACGGTGACGCAGTATTTGACAGGCTGTGGTGATATGTCCAATCGGCAAACTGCTCGACAAGCTTGCGCTTCGATCCATACCCAAATATACAGATATTGAACCCTTCATCGAACTCGAATGCCCACTGCGGGAAAGACCGGTGGTGCAAAGAAAGGAGATACTCCTTCTCATCCCTGCAGGGATCCTCATACAGACCCATTTTCTCGAAATACTCCTCATGCGTCAACAACGAGACTTTGTTGAGATTGGCATTCGACGTCTTAACAGGACCAGCACGGTTCTGGAAGAAATATCGCTCATGCGCAGGGAGTTCACCCTCCGGCGTTGGCGAACGCTTGTTCCTCGCGCCCTTAGGCCGTCCCGCACGGCGCTTAGGCTGTTTTGCACCCTTCTCCTCTACCTCTTCCGGATCAGCTTCAATGCTATCCGCCAACGGCGGAGCTGCTTTCCCTATGTCCGGCTCGTCGCCCTGTAAGATTTCCTCTGCTAACTGCTCCGATCCATCCCAGGCTGCATCCTCATCCTGCTCAAACAGCACACGCGCGCTCTTTTTCCTCGCCGACCGATCCGCATTCTGGACTCTGGATGGTGTAGCCGCGGTTGCAGATTTGGGCTTGGTTGGCGTAGCGAATAAATCACGAGCCTTGGACTTATGAGTTGGAGTCTTGAGACCTGATTCTTTCAGCGGCGTTGCTGAGATGCCGTTGGCCTTTTTCGGCGTTGATTGGTCCCGTGAGGGAGGTAGCTCGTAGGAGGCATCGCCGTTCGGGGGTGGATGCGTGGGCGCGTGGCCGTTCGGGGCGCCATTGGCTTGTTCTAGGGCTGTTCGGCGTCTTTTGGGGGTTGAGACTGCCGGCGTCTCGCCGGAATCTGAGAGCTTGCGCTTCATGGTGGACGGGTCAGAATGGGATCGATGAACGCGAAGGGAAGGGAATCAACAATACCATCAGATCCGGAGAATGTGCACAGGGACGGGGACGCAAGGGTTGGGCTAGCTGGGGGTGATAGACGATGCTCTTTTGCTGAGCTTGCAGGGAGCTGCAGGTCTGACACAGGAATGTAGGGCTTAATTAGAAGTCGAGGAATGGAATCTGGTGTCTGGAGTAGAGAGAGAAGCGGGTGGGTTTCTCCGACTCCGTACCAACAACGGAGTGAAGGACTCGAAAGTAGTGTTGTCTAAACTTTCGATGATTTTTTTTTCTTCCTCTCAAACCTCGACTATATACTATTTAAGGAAAGCCCCCGGATATAATCGTTATATTCATATCACTCATCTTCTTGCGTAGTGGTATTTTTCCCTAGTGACAGCTTTGCAGATACAACTAGGAATGCAAACGAGTCAAACATAAGCATGGAGATTGCCTCTATAAAGCTGTCCACGTTGGACCGGCATTTACTCTGCTCTTTCTTTCTCATTCCCTGGCAAAAGACAAGAATCGCCTACATCTGGGGGGGTTCGATGACACTGAGAAATAACGTCGAAGTTATGGATTATTAATATGTACTTCTCACATATTATAAAAGATTGAAGATCTATAGAAACATTGAACGAATGAGACCACAACCCAGCTATTAGGAAGAGGTAGCATAGGCCTTGACAGGAGGCTCTTCACCAGATCCGGTGTATCCGAAATTGGCAATGTTAATCATACCACCAATGCTCGCCATAGCCTCCATGCCTAGCAGGTCAGTCAATACAAGCCCGAGAGGGAGTCTCCAACCTTCTTTGTATAATTGCGCTTCCTTGTGTATTCACTGGTCCTCCCTTCTCCCCTACTATGCTTCTACAATCTGAAACTTCCAATGCTGGCGCTGAGTTTGCTTAGTCTGGTTCGTATAAAACTTGATTTTCGCTCCTTGGACGACGGGCAAGGATTATAGGGTTTTATAGGCATTGAGGGAGATCCAATCGACAGACATCTAGGTGGAATATATGCTATTGCCGATGGAGGTTCGCTGACTAGAGGTAGCGATTCTCCTCGGTGACCTGGACGATAGAATGACCACAAATAGAGCCTGTAGCTCCACGGCAGTGGCAGTTCTTCGAGCATTGCGGTTTCTTGTTATCCGGAGAGAGGTAGGTATCATGGATCTCCTGTACTCAATTGATGGCTGCATTAGATATCAATCGGCTCATCTCCCAAAGCCTTACTATTTAATCGGTCTGAGTCCATTGTACTACATATTAAGGGTAACTTGCTGCTCAATCTGGATAACCTGGCTGCCTACGGTCTCCCTGATTAATCGGAGGATTTTGTAGAGGTGACCCATAGCCGTCAGAATCCCGCATTGCTGCATGCTCCCCTACCCTGTAGGATGCTGTAGTTAGTTGCACACTCGACTCTATATGTCAAGACCTCTGATTCGCTGGCATATGACAAAGCTTTACGGAGGCAGCCTGGTTAGGAGTTCCAAGCCACAAGCAATATAAGTATCTGTATATTTCTCAATTTCACATTAAGAGCTCCTAAATCCTCGTTTAGTAGCTCTATATCGTCATAGGGCAATAATGCCAAGAGAGAATTATTTAGCGCTCTGCATTTAGGGACTTGAAGAACCTAGTGGCTATGATCTGTGATATAGCTGGAGCCGTATAGATCTATGCCCTCTATGCAATCAGCGCAATTGCATGTATGATTGCTTAACTAGTCATTACACTCCAATCTTTCAGTTTTTGGCTGAGTAGAATGGGATTGCTTCGACATTCAAGACGATGGCGTTTTCGATGTTTCTTTGGCCAGATTGGAGGGTCTCATCTACGTAAAGCAATATCTCCGAAGCAACTATATGTATAGGAGTATTGTAATATCTACAACGAAGACATGTTTAATTTTTTTTCCCTAATAATTTGGGCATTTCTGGTTAATACAACAAATTTGCGACTGGAAACTGTCTATACTGTTGGCACCGGGTTTTGGTCCAGAAAACCGCTCAATTTCACCAAGAAGATATACCAAGTTAGAAATTGAACTGAAGCTTGTCTAAGCTGAAAAAATTGAACAGTTTCCAACCCAATTGCCTCATAGTCACTATACAAAATCTCGTTCCCATACAAGGTGGGCTCATCCCGCGCGGATAAAGCCGAGTCGGCACCGCCGAGACCGGCATCTTTTTTTCCGTTCAGTGACTCAACCAACCATCTTATCTCCAGCTTTATATAGTGGAGAGAACCCGGTCTTTGACATAGGACTCCCACGCACTTAGAGATGGTCCCAACCACTCAGCCCACAATGGCATCCTTTGCCCGCATGGTCAAGGGCCAAGTGCGATGCTACTCCGCACCGCTGGACATGGCCATTCCCGCCTCTAAGCAGCGCTACATCCCCACGAGCGGCTCCTACCCCCAGGGCTTCCAGGTATCTGGCACTCACGTGGGTGTCAAGGCCTCCAACACCCGATTCCCGGATTTGGCTCTGATTGCCTCGGACACGCCGTGCTCGGCCGCCGCCGTGTTCACCACCAACAAGTTCCAAGCTGCGCCAGTGCAGGTCAGCAAGAAGACACTTCACAGCCGCAAAGGAGAGGGCATCCGCGCTGTTGTTATCAACTCCGGATGCGCCAATGCCGTGACTGGCAAGGGTGGTCTGGAAGATGCAGTACAGATGGGCCGCAAGGTCGATGAGTGCAATGGCGTCGAGAACGACAGCTCGCTGGTCATGAGTACCGGTGTCATTGGACAACGGTAAGTCTACATTTACAACCTGCGAAATCCAACAAGCACACACGGTACTAACAAACCCATAGTCTCCCCATCACCAAGATCCTCGACCGCATCCCAACAGCCCACTCAACCCTCGCCTCAACCCACGAAGCCTGGCTCACAACCGCCCGCGCAATCTGCACAACAGACACTTTCCCCAAGCTCATCTCGCGGACCTTCACCCTCCCCTCCTCGCCAAACCTCACCTACCGTCTAGCAGGCATGACCAAAGGCGCAGGCATGATCCACCCAAACATGGCAACCCTCCTCGGCGTCCTGTGCACAGATGCTCCCGTCGAAGCTGCAGCCCTGCAACCTCTCCTCAAGCACGCCGTCTCCCGCTCTTTCAACTCAATCTCCATCGACGGCGACACAAGCACAAACGACACAATCGCCGTGCTAGCCAACGGCGCCGCAGGCGGCGAGACCGTCCGCGCCCCTTCAGCCTCTACTCCCAGCGCAGACTAC
Source organism: Penicillium antarcticum (assembly GCF_028974205.1). Lineage (NCBI taxonomy): Eukaryota > Fungi > Ascomycota > Eurotiomycetes > Eurotiales > Aspergillaceae > Penicillium > Penicillium antarcticum. Next base: position 2,941,038 of record NW_026695300.1, on the reverse strand, counting down.
ACAGCCCTGCAAAGTGTCTTAACAGACTTTGCGCAGGAACTCTCGCAGCTCGTCGTCCGTGACGGCGAGGGCGCTACCAAGTTCGTTACTGTCCGTGTTACCAACTCTCCTGACTATGAGTCTGCCCGCCAGATTGCGTCGACGATTGCACGCTCCCCGCTTGTCAAGACTGCCCTTTATGGACGTGATGCGAACTGGGGCCGGATCCTGTGTGCTGTTGGTTATACGCAGGGTGTTGCTGAGGGAACTGTTGTTCCGGAACGGACTTCTGTTTCTTTCCGCCCTGTTGATGGAAGTGCTGTGTTGAAGCTTCTTATTAATGGTGAGCCTGAGTCTGTGGATGAGGAGCGCGCTAGTGTTATTCTTCAGAATGAAGATCTCGAGATTGTTGTTGATCTTGGTGGTGGTGAGAAGGGAGATGCTGGGTGTGGTGGTGAGGATGCTGTTTACTGGTTCTGTGATTTCAGTCATGAGTATGTTACCATTAATGGTGATTACCGGACATGATCGAGGTGCGGATGAGTATGCATTGTTCAGGTTGTATACAAAAAAGCAGTTATTTCGGTTAGACAGATATCGATATCAATCATCTGAGTAATGGCCTATGAATACTCTTGATCAAGTATGTTCATGGAAACAGGGGTCATGGCAATTGAATATATGGTTTTGGTTTTTCTAGAAGATATGGTTACAGGGCTCAAGTAGAGCACTTTTCACTGGCCACTGTCTGCTATGGTCAGACGGACATGGCTCCAATCCAGGCGCAACAGGCAATGCCAATACATTCACCCAAAAAGTATAACAAAATAACGAACAAAAGTGACAAAAACTAAACAGAGAGTTGCAAAGGAACACTAAAATGATCCCAAGTCATGCTGCTCGTAAAAGAACGGGCAGTCCGTTTAGCTGCCGGGGACGAGACCCTTGAGGCCAGCGCCAATGTCACCCTCGCGGGCAGCAATTTCGAAGTAGCCGTAAATGATACTGTGATGGTGTTAGTTTGAGTCAATTGAATTGGAAGACAGGATAACTTACGTGACGGCAAGAAGAATACCAGTACCGCTACCAAGGGCACCGAGGAGGTCAGAGGCGACAGACAGACCACCAATGCAGGCACCACCGAAGGCGGCAGCAGTGGGGATGACACGCTTAAGCTCCTTGTACATGCTCTGCTCACGGTGACCAGACATGACGAGACCCTGATCCTTGAGCTGCTTGGCAACGTCACGGGGAGCGGAGCCGGAAACCTCGATCCAGGTCTTGGAGAAGAGGGCACAGGCAACGAGCATAAAGGTAATGTAGACAGCAGTGTGGATGGGGTCGAGAAGGGCCTCCTTGAAGTTCAGAGGAGGAGACATGTAGTAGGCGATACCGGAGGCAGCGTAGAGCTGAGCGGATCCCTCGCGGGGCTCCCAGACTCCGAGGAGCTTGACAAGGATGTTGTCAGAGAAACGGGAGTACAGCATCTGACTAATCAGGAAGATGTTGGAGCACAGAGCGGACTGCAGCATGATGGGCATGTTGGAGGTGTAGAAGAGGCGGACGGGGTAAGAACCGCGCATGCCACGCTGGCGGGAAGACTTGACGGGGATCTCAACGCGGAAGCCCTGCAGGTAGATGACAGCAGCAAAGACGAGAAGAGTGGCCAAGAGGTTCATAACGTTGGGCAGGTTCTGGCGGTAGAAGGCCTCATACAGGGCACGCTGCTTGTCGGGCCAGGTCAGGAGAAGGTGGAAGAGAGCGATGATGGCACCCTCGAACTCGGGGCCACGGCCGGTGTTGATGGTCGTGGGGGAGAAGGCCTTCCAGACAATGGACTCGCAAATATTGGTAGCAATAAACAGAGAGATACCGCTGCCCAGACCGTAGCCCTTCTGGAGGAGCTCGTCCAGAAGAATGACAACGAGACCAGCAACAACAAGCTGGACAATCAGGAGAACACAGATACCGGCGCCGAGGTCGCTGGGCTGGCCGTAGAGACCAGTCAGGACGTAAACGCAAGCCTGACCGAAGGAAAGGATGATGGCAAACAGCTTCTGGGCAGTCTGGTAGAGCTCGCGGTCGGTCTTGAGGTCAAGGTTGACGTCGATGAGGTGGGTACCGGCAAGAAGCTAGAAAAAAGGTTGTCAGTGCGATTGTCGCATGAAACCGATTGCTGTAATATTGCATACCTGGAAGACCATGCCGGAGGAGATGATGGGGGTGATACCCAGTTCCATCAGAGTACCACGGTTACTGGCCAACATCATACGGAGCCAGTACAGGGGGTCTGAGGTGTCGGAAGAGACGATACCGTAGAGAGGCATCTGACTCATGACCAGGAAGATCATCAGAGTCAACTGTAGCGAATTGATTAGATTCCAAATGTTGCGCTGGAGCAGTTTCGAGGCGACGTACACCAGTCCACATCAACTTCTGGTTGAAGGGCACCTTGGTCTCAGGAGCTGCCACCTCCGGGAGGAGGGGCGTGAAGGGCTTGATCAAGTCAAGGAAGCGTACTATTATCCTCCATCAGTATTCGATGATCCATTGGGTCGATTCGAGACGGATTGTCGCGATCGCGTGCAAGGCGAGGGTTCGGGGACTCACGGCCGCTCATGGTGGCTAACGTCCTCCCAATCCGTTAGATAGAATTAAAGAAAGCTGGGGTCGAAAACCAGCTGAAGGAGTGTGTTGGCAAGAGGAATAAAGAAAAAGAAAAGGGGAAGGGAAGAGGTCGGAGGGAGATGGGGGGAGGAGGGAAGAAGAGGACAGAAGAGGTTCGCTGGCCACTTTTCGCTTCCGCGCTAATTAAGGCCACTTGGTCTTCGCCGCAACCACCTTGTCAGTGACTCAACATAGTACATGGCATCTCGAATTTGAGATCTAGTTGGCTCAATATGCTCTATTTCATTATCCGGAGCTTTTGATCCTATCACGAATTAAGCCCGATGTGCTGTGTGCTCCCAAAAAACATAACGAGCTATCCCCACACTTTAGAGGCCACGGTACTATGAACAATTCAGGGTCTATGGGGTATCCAAATATGCCAAATGGGTGGGAAGTCTCTATTGTGCTAATATACTCGGACATAAGCTCCAATCATATTTAAATCCCGGTAATTTCAATGTTGTATCCGGACACCGGGTCTCGTAGGATCAATAAATTGCATATAGTAGGAAATCCAGCTTCAAGGGCCAACAAGACCCAGACAGTCATCAATGACCACCTCGAGCTCGCCCAAACGAGTTTTGAGACCCCGATTCTCGTCTTTCAAAACGCCCATAACACTCCAAGCCTCTGAGGCTGGTACACCATGGCAGTTGCTGCAATTCGAAGAGGTACCACCGAAAGAGCTACCTAAACGCGTAGAAGCAAGTCCCTTCAAAACGCGATCATACGCCGAGGAACGAGCAGGGGGCGGTGCACTAGTGGCCGCGACCAGGTTCTTCTGGATTGTGGGGGTGGGAGTTGGACCAGTCGGCGTAGACAAGGCGATCTGAGACATATTGGGGGATGGTGCTGCGAGGGTCGAGGTTGGAGACTCAACACCTTCACGCTGGGAGAAGACGCTATCGGCAACACTCTCGTCGCCAGACTCGAACCCAGAGTCGCTAGTGAAGGTGCTATGACTTGCACGCTTGCCACCGCGACGGGGAGTTTGGAGCGCCACGGACGGGACATCGTCATCCTCGTGTACCGCGCGCATAGTTAGACTGCGGCTTCGTGATTCCTCCTTGCGCAGGTTTCTCTCTTGCTCCAGCTCGTCGGCCATGGCCTGCATGGCTTTCTCCTGGTCAAGCACCTTGACCGCCATGCCGTCGAGCTGGATCTTTAGATGATCGACTCTGGCGCGTGTCTCCTCCAACTCCTCTTGCTTTTCATTCTTATCTGCCAGTGCCTGGTGCATGGCAAATGTGCGCTGCTTGTAGGCCTCTTGCATTCGTCGAAGTACCTGGTCGGCATGGTCTCTTAGGGCATCCAGTGCCTCGTTGTCGGTAGCATCCGAGTTGGATAATGATAGGGCTGCGGTAATGTCCAGATTGAGGAACTCGTCGTCTGCAGGTTCAGGGAAAGTAGGTTTGTTCTCTTGTCGCCGTAAGCCGAAGAAGTTGAACCGACTCGTTACTGGGGCTGAGTTCTTTCGCGAATGTGTCATGCATGTTGAAGCCGGACGGACATCCATCCCCGCGCCTTCTAAAGCACCGTTTGGGCCCATCTTGACTCCCAAATCCACAGGGTCTGATTTGCCCTGGAACCAGTCAGACAGGACTCTGGCTCTGGCTTCGAACTTCTTCTTGGGGAAGGTGTCGTTCCAAGGGGTATTTCTCGGGCGGTCTGATATCGTGTCTTCTAAGCCCTCTTCAAAGAGTGGGGGTTGGGCAATGTATTCTGTGTTGGCCCGACGGTGCAGAGGCAAAGTGCGCGTGTTGTTCCGTGAGATTAAAGGAGCTGTCGATCTTGGGGGTGACGAGGTGACGGTCTCGTGCTTCGCGCCATCGGAATGTAGGGTGACAGGCGTGGAAGAGATACCGGACATGATCTGAGGGGAAATCATGACAGCACAGGTGAAATGAAAATGCCGAGTAGCCCAATGTGGCGCTTGAATGCAACGTCTAGATTTAGGGGCTTGTAGGGACACGTTCGAGACTCAGTGCGTAGTGCGTAGTGCGTAGTAGTAGAGATGTAACAACCCCTGGATATGATCAAGGTCAAACGAAGGATGGAGTATCAAAGTAATGTTTCACGTCGAGTTTAATCCTCTCTATGTTTTTGTCGAGAATTGACGTGCAGGAAAACAGAGGGGCTGGGGCAACGAAATAGCGGTGGCTGAAGAGCTCTCTCCACCTCCACGATCCACCAACTCTTCCTTTGCAATCTGATTGCCAAATAAAAGCGATTGCTCGCCACGCCACATATTGCTGCGGGTTGTTGTCGTCAGTTCTATTTACGTCCGCATGGTTTAGGATCTGCGTCACTGCACGTTCTCTGCATCGTCATGGCTCCCACCAATCCCGGGCTGAAGCACCTGTCCAACGCCCTAGCGACCCCCGACCAGCTATCAAACTCCTCGTCCTCGATCGATGGTGTCCCAGCTGATCTCGAAACCTCGATCCGCTGTGCAGGTGCCCAGCTCACTCAATCTGCGGGCATTCTCCTGCACTTGTCGCAGGATATCATTTCGCAGGCCATTGTGCTTTTCACGCGTTTTTGGCTCGGAGCTGATGGCGGCAGCTTGCGAATCTACTCAGTGAAGGTACTTAAAGTTCCAATAATCCTCAAATCTCTTTCCTTGTCTGCTAACCGGACCAGGATGTCTCAGCTGCAGCTCTCTACCTAGCGGCCAAGCTTTCATTCCTACCCACCTCCCCGCGCTCCGTGCTCAACGTTTACACCCTACTTCTCTCACGGGATGCCTCGCCCTTGTGGTTTGTGAACCCAAAGGGTGCCCCTGAGGACCCTCCAGCTCCTGAGACCTACATCTTGACAGAGGGCGGTTACCAATCAGCCCGGTTGGTACTTCTTCGCATTGAATCGGTCATTCTCCGCACTCTCGGCTTCGATACGCATGTCGCCCTACCACACACCATTGCATTGACTTATCTTCAGACTTTGGGTGTGTCAAAGCCTGCTGTTGCTCAACGTGTCGTACAACACCTCAACACCGCACTGCTCTCGCCCCAACTGCTATATGTCACCCATCAACCCAATGCCCTAGCCGTCGCTGCCATCTACCTTGCTGCGCGTGAGGTAGGAGTCAAGCTTGTTGACGGCGACTGGTGGGAAGTCTTCGATGTTGATCGTGAGGAGCTGGGCTTCTTGGTCGTGGGCATGCAAAGTACCGAAGGGTTCATGCGGGCCGAGGCCAGCCAATGGAAGGACAAACTCATTCCTATGGTCCCGGATGAGGTTGACGCTGAGCTTGAACGACGCCGAATGATGCAAGAGGGCGAATGAACTCAGGATTGAATCGTGTTTCAAATCCCCAATTATAGGACAGAGGCGAGGTGGACAGCTCTTGTAAATGCCATGATCTACCTATGCATCCAGCAGATGCAGCAATGATCTTTGGCAACCCAATCTGGTCGAGCAGCCTCTGTTTTTGTGAGAACATGGTCCAGTTGCTCAAGGTGTTCTTCCTGTGAACCACTGCGTGCTCAAAACGACCAACCCGTCTATGGACATGGCCTATGTGATACCTCAGCCAGGAAACTAGCTGCTCAAGTGGCACTGGCTAACTTATGGGTCATATGAGCTCCAGAATCCGGGGACTCCTGCTTCAATACCTCGCACACTTGGGCTCTGGTTTGACTCGAGCACGCTCTATAGCTTGCTTGTATGTTGATATCAATACATAGCTACCCTCAGTCGTGCAACCGATGGCAACTCGTAGTAATTTACGCCTATGGCAGTAAATTTAGTCAGTGAACTACGTTATTTTTACGCAAAGTGATTATTCTATTGGTGTATAAGAAGGGACCTCTAAGTAATACAACACTATCCCGTCATAGCTAAGGTTGGCAACATTCAAAAGTATCCAAAAGGATAAGGGAAGAAAGGCCAAAACGGTAGGGCAGTCGAAATGTGGGCAGAAGGGCAACTTGTCTAGCGGAAACCCGAAGTATCGCATATACATTCATAGCAAGACTCGAGCCCGTTCCCGGGCTTCAAAGACCACAGGAAGACACAGGTCAGCGAGTCGACACGCTTCTGAGTAAGAAGAACGACAAAAATCTCATGGATGAATGCTTCCAAAGCCTCTTGGATTTCTTCATTCGCGCTTTCTAAGACACGCAATCTCTTCACAACATCAACAGTCATCTTGCAAAGCTTACGCAGGAATTGCATCTCCGTCAGTCCTTCGGTTTTGGCGGAATTATCGACGAAATTCCACTCTTCACCTTCGAAACCCTCCTTATACAAGGGCATGATATCGTTCAAATAGTAGGTACACTACATGAGATATGGAATGTTGGCATATAGTCAGGGAGATTATCTTCGCGGCATTGCGGTAACAAGTATACCATATATGCGTGGCATTCAGAAATTCGGGTTTTCATTCGAAAGTATTCAGGCAAAGCAGGGGCCTCTGGGGGGAAGTCTACCTTCTTCCCGCCGTCAACTTCGAGGTAACATCCTCCGATGAACTGCGACGTATCTTTGATCATCCTCTCTCCGGCGAAATGTTCAAATGTCGATGGATGGAACTTGTCGGAAGTCAACAAATGATTGGAGTACTTTGTTCCTCTGAAAAGTACCGCTAAGCAAGCCCGTACTGAACTCTTCCAAGTTTTTCTGGAACTCAGGTTTATGTGCATAGTCATCAATGATGGCGACGTATGTGCTGTAGACCGCAGTCATATATCATCTCTCAACGGGCTTTGTTTGGTACGGTGTGATCGCTATACCAACGCCGGTTTTGATGGCCAGTGCAAGTTTCAGATATTCGTTTGAGATACTAGATCTTTCAAAATGTAGTTTTACATGTTCTATCAGAGCTAGGCCTATCTTCAAATGGGGAGGCTTGTATCCGATGTTGGAAAGAAATCCTTGGGGGACTTCAGCTAGCTCTGCTTGTACAGAATCATAACCAGCGAGTGAGTGCTCCCAGATGGTGATGAGAAATCGTAACAGAAATGTATGTGAAAAATGAGTTGACCCATAACCCAACGGGCTCATGCTGGCTTTATATTCTTGGGGATAGGACATGGTGGGGGTAGAGCTCAACACTATCAACAACCAAGTCTCATGCATGGACGGATTGGTAGAAAGACACTAACGATATCCTCGGTGTAAAGGTGTGGTTTATGTTTCCACCCCCATCCGTCTAGCGTGCTATAGTAATAAAGTATAGAGCGCAGCTAGTTCCCCATTGTATGACGTTGACAGGGAATGTGAGTGGGTCATGCTGCGTGTTTTTGAGAGGAATAGCTTGCAAGGGTATTTCAATCTACGGATGTGTCCTATGAGTGAGCAATTTATTATCTTACAGTGTTTATGGTCTACAATATGCATGATGATAAGGCAGAACCCACTAGCCCCTAGGCCATGACATGAACGGGGAGATCGCGCTATGATCTGCCATTATAGGTCTATCGATCTTTCAATCTCAAGAAGCAACCCACCGCCCGCGCCTGCAGTAATAAAGTGTGGCTTGTCCGTCAAGATATAGGATTCTTGGTATTGAACTGAGTTTCTCGCGGGTATGCACATTCTACCTGCAGTAAAGCTTTTCTCGTGGTGGATAGGATGCTTAACGTAGCATCAAAGCTGATCTTTCGTCCACTTCGCCCTCACCTAGTATATTGGCGTAACATGCACAGTTCCATATCTCCTATGCTGATAGATGTATCCGTAGACATCAAGTCGTATACGGGACCCTAGCCTGTATTTAAGTCATATCTATCATTGAAAAGAATGAACGGCACAGGGATATAGCACAACTTGCGGTGCAACCAGATTCTAAAAGCAGAAATATGCAAACAAAGGCCGACTCTTTTTTTTCTCTCAGGTTATGTTCTGTACCCAGAGATTTCAATTTTTGATTTCCTCTATGTACACGCGATCAAAAGTCAGATGTTTGTTGATCTGTATATATCTGATCTTTCATCTTTAGATCACACCGGGAGGTGAGAATCTTGAAGTAAGTGAGATATATATAAACAGAGACACAACGTTTAAAACCTCAAAATCTGACCCCTAAAAGATCACAAAACTAACAGCCCTTGGTCAAGTAGACAAGAATGCGAAGTAAAGTTGTCCGAATGACGAAGCTCACGCGGGGCGGATCATGTGCTCCACCGCTTATCACTCACCCCCCATCTTCCATTCAGACCTTCACCATCTCACATATTCAAAAGAAACCATGAACATCCTACACTCAACACTATCAACCTGGCGGGACCGCCTAGCGCCAGTATCGCGGACCTCAACCTTCCGAAACACCGGCCAAATTACCCCGGAGGAGTTCGTTCTCGCAGGCGACTACCTAGTCTACAAGTTCCCCACATGGTCCTGGGGTGACGCCTCAAGTCCAGCCAAGCGAGTCTCCTACCTACCAGCCGGCAAGCAGTTCCTTGTTACTCGCGGCGTGCCCTGTCACCGACGACTGAACGATAACTTCGCCGGCGATGCGGGGCTTGAAGATGAGATCGTGAGGGATTTCTTGTCTGGCGGTGACGGCGGGGAAAGTGCTGCCGACGGAGAAGATGGCTGGTTACGCACCGGTGGGGGTCGCGATACTGTTGCCGATGCGGATAAGCAGGAAGCTCGCATCCGCGATGTGCGGACGGTCGATGAATCTGGGAATCTGGGGGAGCAGGAGGACGATGATGAGATCCCAGATATGGAAGATGACGATGATGACGAGGAGGCTATCATTCGAGAGCCGGCTGGCCAGGCCGGGACTACGCAGTGAGTTTACATCTCTTTCAGTTTCCGTCGCGATTATTCTGACCTTGAGATAGACCTCTCCGCACTTACACGCTCTATATCACATACTCTAACTTCTACCGCACACCCCGTCTATACCTATCCGGGTATCTGTCCCCATCAGAACCACTTCCACCGCATCTAATGATGGAAGATATCGTCGGCGACTACAAGGACAAGACGGTAACACTAGAGGATTTCCCCTGGTTCGAGGGTAGTGTCAAGATGGCCAGTGTACACCCCTGCCGCCATGCATCCGTGATGAAGACGCTCCTCGACCGCGCCGACGCGGCACTCAAGCTGCGCCGGGAGAAGATCAAGCAGACCCAGTCGCGCGAGGAAGCAAACCGTGTTCTACGAGCTGGCGGGAACAGCGGGCTAGAAGGTCTGGTGGATGAGACGCAGGCCCTCTCGCTCGGTGAACAGCAGGCACAGCCCGGCGGGGATGAGTGGGAGATGCTCCAGCATGACGAGGACGAGCAAGTTGCCATTCGGGTGGATCAGTACCTAGTTGTGTTCCTCAAGTTCATTGCTAGCGTGACGCCGGGCATTGAGCATGATTTCACAATGGGGGTTTAAAGACCGGTCGAGAGGAGTTTGTTTTGATCCGGTCCTTGCTTCCAGGCAACTTTATTCCGAATAGATTGGATGCGACTATCTGGGCGTCAGACCTGGTGATTTGATCGTTTCAATTCCGAGATACGATATGCATGACAACACACGAGTTTGGGCGTTGATTACTTCTGGGCACAGGAACAATTTCCGTTTATCTTAGTTTCCTTGTTATTGGATGTGCTTTTCTTACGTATCACCTCTAGTGGGTTTGCGCAATATCCCATTCCAAGGATTGCAGTCTGTTCTCTATCAAACTTTCTAGAAGATGTAGACATGTCACATTGCGAGATCACAGGTGCAACCCCCTGGCGTCAACCCCAAGATTTGGCTGAACGCCACGGGAGATCATCGGATCCACACAGATTAAACTTGGCAGAGAACAGTCCACAGCAATGCGCATTGCATTGACAACTTATAATTGATTTAGGAGCTAGCTGGTTTGGACTAGCATTTTTAGACTTCATCACATCGGACCACTGGAAGTCTACTATTACAAATCTTACAAACAGACCAAGTATCATATCAAGAGTAATATATTCGAACTCGGTCAAAACAAAGAACCAAACAAAACTCAAAAAGGAACTCCGAAAAGTGCGAAAGCACGCCCGAGCGCCTGATATGAATCAATTGCATAGCTCCACAAATAAACAGATAGATAAAAGGAAATGTTCCAAAGGACAGTAGTAGGCGAGAATAAGTTAGTAGGTAGTAAGTAATAAACCAAGGATGGGCTCTCGTCGAAACAAGCACAGAAGATACAGGGAAATCTGAGGGTGAGTACACCAGCCAGGATAAAGACAAGAGCAAAACATTATAAAGGATAATATCGCAATCCATAGAAAAAGTAAACAGGAAAAGGAAGAGAGGGAAAAGCAAGGTACAAAATGTCCGCGATCAATCATCAAAGCGATTAATCATGAGAAAAAGCATGCACAAGGTAAACCCCGGATCTGTAGCTGTCCAGTCACTGACAGTGGACAGAAAGACAGGGGATAACCGGCGTAATCTGCGTATTATGTCGTCTTCGTATTGGGTAGCGTGGCTGTGTTACTATAGACCGGCTATGCTTCTAAAGATGTGATCTAGTAGAAGAACGCCAGGACGAGAGGAAGAGCCACGGCCAAGATGGACGAGCCTGGGGCCATGGAGGAGGCACCGTTGAAGACGGGCATAGCAGATGGCGCGGGAGAAGCGGAGGGAGCAGGGCGAGGAATCAGCGGGGTGGAGTGCTGAACGATTGGGACAGCGGGAGCCCAGGCGGCGGCGGGAGTGGTTGTTGGGATGGAGATGGGAGTGGTGTAAGTGGGAGGGAGGAAAGCCGGAGCGGACATGGTAGGAGCAGTAGGAGCGGGAGCGGGAGCCATGACCGGGGCGACCGGGGCGGGAGCTGGGACAACAGGAGCGGGAGCGGGAACGACAGGCGCGGGAGCAGGAGCCATTGGGGGCTCGGGGCAAGGGTAGCCGTCGTGGTGGCTGTACTCGCCATTGCCGACGTTGACGGACGGACCGCCGGGGATGCCAACGTCGACACCTGCGCCGGCATGGTGGTCATCGCCTGAGAGGGGGCCGCAGGGGCCGCGGTGGCTATCGTGGTAGCCGGCACCGGCGTTCACGAAAGGTCCGCCGGGGATGCCAACGTGGACGCCGCTGCCGGCTCCAGACTCGCTGTTGCCGAGTCCATCGTCGGTGGTGGTAGCAGGGTGATTGAACAGATCAGGGACTGGGAGTCCGGGGATCTGGGGAGCAGAGAGGACGGTTGAGGGGGCGAGAGCCAGGACAAGGCACATCAGGCCGGAGAAGTTGATAGTGGAAGAGACCATTGCTGCGATTGTGTTGGTTTTGTTGGTTGATTGGTTTGATAGAGAATGTGGTTGTAGAGTGAGTTCTTGAAAGACTGAACCCGAAGATTAAAAGTTTGAAAGTTTGTATAGAGAGTTGAAAGAGTGATTGGAATGAAGAGACAGAAGAACGAGTGACTGTCGAGAGAATGATTGTTTGATGAGGATGAGGAATAGAAGATGCGGCGCGCAGGATGGTCCTTATGTAGTTTTCCAACACCCACGCAAATCAGATATTGAGGGGCACCGTGGGAAGATCCAAGGGCTAGACAGGAACCGATAGGAACCGATAGGGAGAGTTCTGCAAGGTACGAACCATAGTCATTTGGTGGCACCCTAAAAAAAGCCACAAGGGCAGTGATCAGCAAGGCACCAAACAAAGGGCAACGGCAGTTACCGAGATAGGAATCATGAGAGACATCAAATCTAGGCTCAGGGAGAAAGGAAATTGGCGCAAATGAACAAGCTGATTTGTTGGAAGGGAGGTGTAGCTTTGGAAGCCAAGGCAAGCCCTAAACGATGAACAGGAAGCTTATGCATGACCCCGAGTCCGAGCCCGAGCATCCGAGCTTTACCTCAGCTAGGATAGGATATGCAAGACTTTCACAATTGAATCGCGTGGGCAATATGGAGAGCAGCAAAAACACGTGGAGTCGAATTGAGAAAGGTTGCAGAGTTGCAGCAAGGGGTCCCCGGATTAAGGCACACTAGCAAAGACATTAAGGCACACTAGCAAAGACACCAAGATCCCCTCCACAGGAACAGCTTTGAAGGGACCAATCAGGACATCGAATTCAAGTCAATTGTATACATATCACACGCAAGGAACTCCAATATCAACCCAGGGGAATCCAAATGCAACTTGCTAGGGCCATGTTTATCTGTCAAAGTAAGACACCATGGAGTAGCCCTGGAAACGGGGACAAATTTGGAAGAAATCAGAAACATGCATTGCACATATCGGCATAGATCATTATCTCGTGGGATGTTATCGCCAAAAGAAGAAAAGAAATTGGTAACAAGATGAAGTGGACATGCATGCATGCACCAAGATGACAAGAAATGACAACATGCACAACAGATGCACAGGAGCAGGAAGACAGATCACAAAGCAATCAAAGTACAGATGAGGAAGAATATGCTCTTAGACCTGACCGACATTCGATATTCCAAATGCCGTACCAAAGTTGGTAGATTTCTTAAACTTGATCTCAGGCTCGCTCTCGTTTTGGTTAGGCTGTTCCGGGTCGGTCTCGTTAGGATCGGCCGATTCAACTGAGCTGCCTAGAATATTCTTTGCCTGATCAAGGAGTTTCTGATCTAATTCACTCAAGAAATTAGAGTCATGTTCTTCCTCGTTAATGAGACCAAGGGGCCCCTTGAGAGCGGGATCCTCTGGTACTTCCGGAAAGTAGGATATCTTGTTCTCAGCAGGCTGATGCACATTGGTTGCCACGGGCGCGAGAGGGCTTTCCTCGTTCTCCAGAGGACCCTCGAGGGGAGACCCATTCTTGGTGGATTGCCGGCTCTCATCCACCTCGATGATCGCCATCGGGGTGTGACCTGCATCGCGGAGTAAATTCTCATTGGGCCGGCCGAGTTCTGACAGCTTCAGTTTGAGACTGTTTCGATGTTCCATCCCGGGCCTTGCAGCCGTTGAAGGGGCAGTTCCCCCAGGGGAGGTAACCAGGGGCGACGGCGAGGGCGGGGTGATCACTCGAGCGACGACCCCAGGTGGCAACGCGGTGGATTTGAGCGTGATGCCATCCAACGTGCTGTCAAGCTTCTCGATCGGCACGGGTTGACTCAGTGTCTCGACCCGCGATTGGGGTGAAAGGGCCCGATCAAGGGACGGCGGGCTCATCCCACTCCCTTCGGAGATCGGCAAGAGGTGATTTTGCTCGGGAGAGTGATCGCGGAATACCCTTGTTGGCCGACTACCTGGACTTGACCCCTCCCACACTTGTGCTGTGAAGTCGTTGCCATTCAAGTGCGATGCGCCCAGCATTAGCCTTGCGGCATCCGGTCCCAATTTATTTGTTTTGCTTCCTTGGCCCTTGAGTGATGATTCCAATTCGGCGATTTTCGATCGTAACAGCGCCCGTTCCTTGTCCCATAGCCGTCTTTCCTGCGCGAACAGTGATCTTTCACCCTCAAAGTGTACTCGTTGGCTCTCGAGGAGCGCTCGCGATTGGTCGATGTAGGCGGTATCCATAGCGTACGGGGTCCCTTGGACTGACCGGGCGGCTTGACCGTGAAGTGTAGGAATAGCGGCTGAAACTGATCTTGTGCGACGAATAGGGGTATCGGTCGGGGAGAAGCGCACTTCTTTGTAGAGACTTCCGTGGCCGTCTGGTAACTTTGATGTCTTCATGACGGCGAGATTGTTTTTCCGAAGGGAAGTGCGATAAGGCGATATATCATATACTGAGTGGATCTCGGCCACCTCAGAGCTTCGCTGTCTAGTGAAAGAAGCGGTCAATCACGATGATTCGGTGTGCTAACACGGGCCGAGTTCATGTGAGGTTCGCATGTGAAAGTTCGTTGGGCAGGCTTGGGTACGGAGCTAGGGTAGGGTAGCATAGGTAGCCCAGGTAACTGAAGGTAGAGTACAATACTTTGAAGAACGGAGAGACAGACACCGGCTTAAGTATGGGGAAACAGTCCCCACACGGGGAAATGAGGAGAGAGTTGCAATGAGGAACTCTCCGTGAACAGATGCTATGACGTCAAGGTATCTATACCTCCGCACTAAGGCATATATCAGATCATTCCAGGATATGAACAAATCTATATTATATGACTATCATCTAGTAAAAGAACTCCTCCAAACAAGTACGCACCTTAAACATAACCGCAAGTTGCGCCAGAGATGCTCCCAATGATATATGCCCTTCTCAATGGACGTCATGGTGCATAAACTAGCACCTGTCAAACCACGAGACCAATCCCCAAAAACAAACGCAGAAAAAGCAGGCTTTGAGAGACACCCAAGCGCACAAGATGCAAAAAGACAGACTCTCATCAGAAAACAGATGACGTGGACCAGTGACTTGGCAAAGACTTCTTCGAGAAGTCTGAATACTTCCTCGAAAGTGAGCAGTAGACAGGCGACCTAGGTGGTGATCGACTCCTCCAAACAAACTGCTGAGCCTCTTCCAAAAGCCGCTGATCAGCATTTGGCAACGGGAAGAAACTGATATCCCGACAAAACCTAAATCGCATAGCAAGATCCAACACTCCCCTCGCGGTGAGATCCCTCCCACCGACATTAGCAGAGGGATAATAAAAGCGCGGATCAAGATAAAACAACACACTCCGCCACTCAGGCAATTTCTCAGCAAGCAGCCTGGCCGCGAGCTCATACTGCTTGATAGTCCGCTTCGGCACGCCAATCTGCGTATGAACGAAGAAGAAGACCTCAAAACCGACGCTGCGAATGCGCGAGCGAGCAGTTGCACTAAGCGTATCAAGGAAGTCGCCTAATCGATCTAGGTTGAACGAGTTGCGGAAGAACAGCGTGTGCTGCGAGTACAGGTAATCTTCTGCCTCATCGTGGATTTGATGATTTACAGCAAGCAGCTTGCGCGCTGTGCCGTCTTCACCGACCCAACTTGGACTCATTGAAAGAGCTCTGTATTGGCCGCGGGCTGTGAAGGCTTTGCCGCGATCGTCGACCACTATCAACGGCTTGTTCATATACTCGTTTGGTACTGCCAAGGCATATTCGTAGATTTTGAGACGGAGTTCTGCTGGTAACCGGAGGAGATGTGGTGTCAATGATGACGGATTGGATATTTTGAATGATCCCATCTCTCCAAGACTTGCTTGCAGGAGTAATTGAAAATATCGATTTCGTTGATTGTCGCTGGCGATGCTCCGAATATCGGTGGTACCGCTCGGGAGTATATGTAGATATTTGTCGCCACCGTCAGAATTTTTTTTCCAGACTCGAAAACGAGAACTTTCAGGTACCGAGAGAAAGGTTCAGTTTAAGATCAATGCTTTATCCCTGACTAGATCGATAGACCAATAGATCAAACTTAAAGTATAAAGTGGTTCTAGAAAGGGGTTATAAAACTTTCCACTTTCTGAGTGTCAGACAATGTGATAAGAGTCCAACATACAAGTATCAGACAATGCCACCCGGCAGACAACGACATTTATACGAGAACATCTGATCGGCACCTCCGTGGCCGCCCACTACATCAGCTCACTTTTCGCCGAGGCGGGATTACGTCCTGAAAGTTCTTCGGCCAATTCGACTGTATCGGCATCTGGTCTCCACCAATCGCCCGAAGACCCGGCAAGGAACCCGTATATCCACAATGATGTTATATGGAAGGGTTTTCGAAGATTTTGAGAAGCTATAGAGGATTGGATCGGTGGCACGCCGATAATGACTCTGAGTTTTGCCCCTTTTTTATACTTGCTTGCCTTGAGCTTGGCATGCCGCAGATATGCTCCTGAGTTTAAGTAAGGATATCTCAAGGGCTGATCATTTGCAAATCAGGTGGCAATCGGGCTCTGAAAGGGACAAATTAGGGATGACTGGTAATTATACTTGTACACCATTCCCATACTTGGAGCTGTACTACCGCTGGGCTACACGACGTCACTTAGCCACCTGCCCATGTTCACGATCAGAGTAAGGAGACTTTGGTAGTCCCTTTTCCGTAGCATCCAACCCTGACCCACACAGTGGAGAGTTCGTTCACACGTGGAATACCCACTATGAGACTGTTTAGCGGCAAAAGGAGCCATCTATCTTCGCACTCAATTCGGTGACTTTGCGACGTAGATTTTTGGCTGTTTCAGAATTCGATAGTAGCAATTGATGTAGTCCAAAAATTATCCAAGTAGTAGTTCTATTATAGACAGCAGGAAAAAAAAACTCCTGAAGAAGGGCTGTTGAAAACTTGGGCTTATACTCTGTACAGTGACTCCAAAGTACATAAAAAGCCGACCCAAACTCTTTATGGAGCCGAAATTCCCCATTAAAGGGTTGGCGTAATACATTCATCGCGACCCCTACATGCAGCGTGGTGTACACAACATGGTCGATTTCCTCTTTCAGCTGCGTGCGTGATACATGCTGTGCGCTACATCAGTGCAGAAATTTGACCCCAGTGACGACGCAGGTAAGCTGAATGCAATCATGTCCAACCTGATCTTGCAGGATATTGCATTCCGATATACTTAGGAGCGTTTACGATCGCGCCTATCGGGCGTGATATAACTTTACATTATCGAGGTGGTATGTACTCTCGAGGTTGTAGTGTGCTGGTCCGATCGCTAGGTATAGAGAATGTCGCATAGAGTAGCCGGGCAGATCTTAAATAGAGTCCATTGGATACGTCGGTGTTGCGCAGGCCGTACTCGCTGACAGCGTCTAAGTACACCACGCCCGATCAAGAACCAAAACTCAACTATGCATAAGTCCAAGATGCAATGTATTATCTTTAAACGCCAGTGTAAACTAAGCAAAAAATAGCCAGAACAATCAAGTCCTAATTTCATCGCTGTCTATACACACCAAGAGACCAAGCCGCCCGCAGGACAGCCAGACCCCATGCCATGCCAATGCTATCTCGGAGAACATTCAACTTGCTCCCCTTAACTTCCCTCCAGCCAATGGGTACTTCAGCGACAGGGATGTGTGCAAACTCAGCCAACATAAGCATCTCGACATCGAAGATCCAGCCTTCGGAATGCATGTACGGCACGATAAACGGCAACGCAGAGCGCGAGAACAGCTTGAAGCCGCACTGCGTATCCTTGACCGTAGCAGTCTTAGGAGGCGTCATCAACCACAGGATCAAGTGGAAAGAATGCATAAGGAAGTTGCGTAGTTTAGATCGCTGCAAATAGAATCATTAGTACCAATATCAAGACCAGGAAGAATGAACAAGGATGCAATATACCTTAACAACAGCCTCACTCCCAACCATATGCGCGCGCGAACCAACAGCCACACCGCGCCCACGCGCATCCTCGACATCCCGACACGCCCCAACGAGCTTACCAAGATCATCAAATTTACTCGCGCCATCCGCATCCGCGAAAACAACATATTGACCACGAACATGGCGCATGCCATGCGTAACAGCACCACCCTTACCCCGGTTCTGAGACAGGTTCACAACCCGAATCGTTCCAGGTGGGATATGCACGCCCTCAGAAACTTGAGGTGTCCACGGCCCGGCATTACCCTTGGGATGAAGCGAGAGCTGGTGATCGCGCGCAAAGCGGAAAGCAACTTCCTCTGTGCGATCTGTGGATCCATCCGAGACGAGGATGATTTCCCAGCCGCGGTCTGGCGTCGCAGCGTGGCCGTTCGCGTCTCCGTTGGTGGTGGTAGATACTGGTTTACGTTTCCGCATTGATCGTGTTTCAATCGCGCTCGTCTCGCTCTCACTACCATTGGTTTCACGGGTTGTTGCTGTGCCGTACATGCGTTCGAGGTAGTTGACAGTTTCTTCCAGCATACCGGTTAAACGATCTTCTTCATTGTAAGCCGGTACGACAACGGACATGAAGAGCTCTGCCGGTTCGAGGAATGGAGCGGGTGCCGCTTTGGTTTTGCGATCGCCTCTTTGGAGTTGCGCATCTAGGCTGTCGAGCCAGCAGGGAAGTGGTTGGGGTTCTGTGACCGAGCCATCTTTGGCTAGGGTTCTATACTTCTTTTCTTCTGGGAGGGGGAGGCGGGGGGATGGCGCGACGAGGTAGATGAAGAGGGAGAACTGGGAGATTTGAATGTCACGTTAGCGATTTGCAATTGCAATTGGGTTTGGTCTGGCGCGGGCGTGTCTGGAATGGGATACGGTACTGCGCGGCGCGCGCTGGTACAACAAGCGGGATGGAGGGGTGTGTGTATTTTGTACTTACCAGGACAAAGAGACCTAGGAGGGTAGCTAAAATTGTGACGAGTAGGATTTGGATTGGAACTTCTGCGACGGTACTGACGCATTGGCGACAGATCTCGCCCCAAGCTGTCGCCATGGCGAGCTAGAGCCAGACGGAGACAAAGGGAGGATGTACTGGAGACTTGGGTGATGCCTTAGAAATGACATTCACTTCAGCCGAAAGGGAAATGTTCAATTCATAGGAAGGACACGTAGAATAGAGGAACTCTGCGGGTGAGGGGGAGAGGGGGAGGAATGAATGTTGCATGTAATCGCCAGCTTGGCCTTTTATCGGCAACGCGCAAGCTGCACCCGAAATAACCTGCGCTCCACTGCCGGGAGGAGCTACGTTTTTTAGTAGATACTAGTTGGCTTCTGAAGATGCTTATTCGTGGGTATTTGTTGGTGTTTTGCTTTTCGGTTTTGTTTGTCGTTTACTCCGTACTGAGTAGAATAGGATTGTTGTCTACTCCGTACGCGAATACATAGATCGGTTACCACTTTAGGTAAAATGTAACCCTCAATTGACATGAAACAGAAGTCAAGCTTCATTTTCACAGGGTGATATTATAAGAGTAGAAGAACTATGCGAAACTATCCGAGGCTCTTGCTACACGGTTGACGATGCAACCCGAGGAAGATGTCGTCAACATGCCAGTGAACGCGAGTACACGACATTCGGAGCCCATATGGCCATGCGTAGTTCTGCAATCCAACTCTAGATTCTTTCCACGGGTCAGTAGAGGGGAAGCTAATTAAAAGCTATGGAAGACAGCCCTGAACCTTCCCATCCACATCTTTTTCTTCCCTTTCTTTTCTAGTGTCTTCCTACTTCTTTGAAGCTCATCTGTAGAGCTATTTATCCTTGTCCTTGCAATGGTCTCTTCTGCCAACGCATCTGCTTATCCTCGCAAGCAGTCAAGGCTGAATTCCTTGCAAAATTCCCAAGGGTGACCTGTCTGGTCGTCCTAAAAAGAAGGTGTTCCAGGTTTTTCACATTCTGCAGTAACCCAACCTGGATAGGTTATTGCTGGCATCCTTGTAGGTTCAGAGTGAAAATCCCAATGTCACTGCAAGCGCATAGCTCAGTCCATGGGAGACTCCCGCGGCCATTAAAAGACGCAAAGTGGCAGTCCACGTTGGAGAGTCCTAGCATCATAGAATCCAAGGCCAAAGAAATAACAATTTTAGTCCTCGGATTTCGAGAACCCTGGCGGAAATTCATTCCATGGGATGGTCCAGGTGGCCTTCGTCCGGGAGGAATCTGAGATCTGGCATCTGAGATCTGATATCTGTCGTGTAGTCATGGAGACTATGAATATCGCTGCCTGGTAACGAAGATAACAAAAGAAAACAAAAACAAAAAAGAAGGTCCACTCTCGGGTGTCGTGTACGGAAAGGACCTCAGGGAGGAATACGCGCTCAAGATGGTTCCCTGAACACTTGATCCAAGAAGGGGAAAAAAATCACCAGGATTCCACCAGCCATTTATCCCCACCGAGTGCATGTTCCATGTCATACACGCTCACATCCCCAGGGGATCTAAACAAAATTGCCGTGGTCACCCTGACCACACTTCAAACCCCCTCCATCTCCTGGTTGACAGGGCCAGGTACCAAGTAAATATTTCCACTGAGGTGATCAGTAGATTGAGCAATTGGCGCGAATTCATGTGCCAGTCTGGTAGGCGTGAACAGTCGAGTCTGGTCATATGTCATCCACCGAGAGAACTAAATGAAGGCATGGTCAGCAAACAATGTTCTATAAATCATCCCAAGTCAAAACAGACAGTTGCAATCCGCACTCCAAGCCACAAACATCTGTGTCTTCTAGGGAGCATTGTCGACGGCTCCCCAATCAACGGTCTGTCGTCCTCTATAGCCGTCTCCTCGAAGAATTTCCCCGGGTAATAAAGTCGGCTCCATGTCTGTCCTCTAATCAAAAAGTCCTCCGGTAGCTGTTGAGAAGTTGTGTCTTCAATTCGGGGGAAAGATTCATCTTCAATCTTTGCAATGTTGATATCGGGCCGTAGTAAAGTGTTCAAGTAGTTTGCGAGTATCGTCCATGGAACCAGCGGCTCGAGTCGTTGGATAGCCGCTGGGATGAGTGTCAGGCACCACACAAATGCCATCGAGGCATGTACGGATGGGTGTAAGTTTGGGTCGCCGGCTTGACCGAGGATGATGATCAAAGTGTGGAAAGCGAGAGAGCTCGCACGGAATGCAAATTGAGA
This sequence comes from Penicillium antarcticum, assembly GCF_028974205.1. Lineage (NCBI taxonomy): Eukaryota > Fungi > Ascomycota > Eurotiomycetes > Eurotiales > Aspergillaceae > Penicillium > Penicillium antarcticum. The sequence continues at coordinate 2,920,036 of NW_026695300.1, read as the reverse complement.
TGCAAGATCGGTATATTGGTGGTTGTTTGGATCGATTGGCGTAGTCGTAGATGCCCACTGCCTTGAGATAGCATACGCGTCCGCTGTGGTGTTTTCGTCAAATGTAAACTCCGTAGCAAAGACTCCATCGTTATCGCCATACTGAAAAATCGCAGCGATATTACAGGATGTGATAAAGACGCCTTGCTGTCCCTCTCGGCCTAGCCGGCTAACCTCCTGCCGCAGATTGGAAAGGAAGAACTTCGACCGAGCAACAAAATGCTCAACTGGCATGCGCATAAAAAGAGCACCATGAGCAGCCACAAAAGAAGTGATCAGAGTGTGTCTATCAGCCGGTGCACTCAAGATAGGATTGAACAACTGAGCTATGCTCACCCGCGCATTTGCAAATGGGCGCACACTGATCAACGCTTTCGTGTAGTAAAAGAACTGCTGCAAAGTATCCGGACGAGAAAGCACAGCAAGGTGGTGCTGGATTCGACCAGTTTCAGGACATGCATCAGTATCTTGGTTATACCAATACTTTGAGACTCCTGCCCAGATATCGCGATCCGTCACATCTGTGTCCTCCACAGCCATCCGGTACCTAGCTAGATCCCCTAAACATTCGATCCAAGTTCCCCTGAAATGCGGGACACTCTCCAGAAGGAGTGTCATTGTCGAATATGAGAGGTATATAAAGGCTAACATATGATCTAGCGAGGCAGGCAGTCTTTTGCGCAACAGTTCCAAGCAAGAATGGATCCCATATCGCCACATACGTGCAGGCATAGCATACTTTTCTGCGAGATGCTTCACTGCCGGACTGGCCGAAGGATGTTGAGAAGCGAGGAAAAAATCGTGATGCTCATGGAGGAGCATTCGGTGCAGGGAGATGACTGTGCTCCACTGATCCTGTGATAATTCCGTCCTTAAGCCCATCTGCGAAAGATATTTGATAACTTCGATGCACTTTTTCTCCACTTTGACGAGCCCATCATATATCGCTCTGACTTCGTGAGTAAGATGCTCTTCGGTAATGGGGTTGGTCTCCAACTGCTTGATCATCTGCGGATTTGCTTCCTGCGCAAATGCCGCATAGTCCGGGTATGAATTGTGACCTTTCATTTCGGACTTGCCCATATCATGCTCAAGAGCCCTCTGGGCCTGATGCTGTGAGTTATCGTGGGTCCCTTGGACAGCCATTGTACTGTGAACAAAAGTAGGACCTGATTGGGACCTTCCCAACTCGGGACGCGATGCATGGTCGCGAGTTAAGTCTTGTTTTGGTTGAATGTTTTGATCAATATTTGCTTCTTGTACATACTGAGGCACAAATTTGTTTATCGGGGAAGCTGACCCAGACAAGCGCTGTCTCTCTTTCACAATGCGAAAGCTATCTCGACGTGGTTTGGATGAGAGAGCTACACTGGCGCGCGGTGAGCCTTTGATTGCTCGCGGGCTTCCGAATGTCTCCGTGCACTTGTCCCTCGGTCGGGAAAGACTGTCTGAACAGCAGCTCCGATTGGTCATTGACTCAAACTCCTGAGAATATATCCTCTTGATTGATCTACAAAAATGAGCTGGATGAAAGCAACAGGGAGGGGGATTACTTTACCTGGGTGACGTGTGAACAACTTCCGAGAATCTGGCCTTGGCGCCCCGAGACCAACGCCTCTCCTTGCACGGTGGCGTATTGACCATTTCAACACATTTGAGCTCAGCCAGTGATCTCCTATGCGATGGGTACCCAAAAGTGGAACCTAAGTTCAGGCTTAGACGTGGAAGGGGGGGGGGGAGAGGACCAAGTGAAGTTTATATATTGGAGGCAAGATCAGGCGCCTGCTAACCATCGCACCCGGGTGCTTCAAAGGATGACGATCGCCATGGATGCCTGGCTCTAGTACTTAATACTGTAAGTCCCCTTTTTCCCGAGTTCCACTGCCTTATTTTGCAGGGAATGTCATAACGGCGCCTCTGGATGATTGGCGCTGCTATAGCCGCCCTACTGTATTCTGATCTATAACACTATACATCCCGAACAGCCTCACTTTTTGGTTGCTAACCCTCTTTGATAGATCCAGTATCTGGATTATATAAATACGACTTCGTTTGATCTATTTGAAACGGCTGACCCTATACTTTCCACTCTGCCCAACGCCTTATAGAACCCACCAAGCTACCCAACAACGGCCAGCCATTCCAAATCTTCATACAGAAAGAAACATGCAACCCGATTTGGATAGGCCAAGGAGTCCGTCCTAGCGCGCGCAAGGAAGCCATTTTTGAGTGTGGTCACCGCTCTTTGGCCGCGGCCACCGAACTCGACTTCACCGGTTCTTTTTCTCGCAAGCTTTACAGCTTTGACCACGAGAAATGGCGATTTCGACCAAAGAGCTTTGTGCGGAGCTGGAGTTGTGTGGAAAATTTGCTTCGCATTGACAATCTAGCACGGCTTTTTCTTTTTCGGCTTCCAAATCGAGGCAACTATGAGCTAACGAAAGGGTTTCATTGGCGTCAAGGGGGCTAGACACAACCATTATCGGTGAAATTGCCAGTAGATATCATTCCAGGCCATCCGGTGATGTGCCTCATGATTGACATGCAAATGGGGCCCAGGCCAATGTACTGGGTTTACCAAGGGGTAAATCCACGAGCGTTGGACCACATGGCCAGACGGAATACCGGGCTCAGATGATTCCTCCGACTCGGTTTTACTGTGCTGCGTACTGCGCTGATCATTTCATCCTGCCTAGAAATGCCCCTATACTGTATGCAGTACTCCCTTGGTATCCTATATTAAGATCAGAAACAGCCCTTTTTGGCATTCGTATAGTACCAGCCTAACACGAAAGTGGACACAGACACAGACCTAGGATAGGCTATAGCAAACACTCAATATCAGCCGCAAACAAACTGTCCGCACGCTAAAAGTGCGGAACGCGATGACGTTGGATATAGCATATGCCTGATCAGCGCCCGTAATGTCTCAGTAGCTAACCATATAAACAAAGCAAGGATCCCCAAGTCAACCAGCCTCACACCGAAACCCCCCAAAAAAAAGGGGGGGGAAACAAACCCTGCCCGGATCAATGGGCTCACGGATTCACCCAGGTCGCATTTTAGAAACGAGGCAACTACCCACTTAGAGAAAGGCCTCTCCCGCACTGCAAGGAGTGATGAGGTGATATTGAAAAGCCACAGCGGATAAGCGCAAGTGATTCCCACTTACCCGGGTGAGAATGATTGTCGATCTAGCCCCCAATATGTCGGCTAATGCGGTACCCTGGACATCTAGAAAAGTCCAGGTGTCTAGGCAATATATAAGCTTGCAGTTTTGTATGAGCTAGCGCGTATGCAGGCGGGGAACGCTGCGGGTTAACGCCAACCTTTTACCCGGGTGAATGTCTTCACCTTGTTCCACGTACATGATCGGCTTCTTGTGTTTGTTCCAGGGGGGTGTGCTCGGCTATGGGAATTCTGCGATTGGAGAGATTGTGACTGTATGCATCTGATTGTGGGTGGCCGCATGCTGTGCTCTTGGCTCGAACAGGGATGGTTGAGAATGGTCAATGTGACCTCCGGAGTATGAGGCGACCCTGTTGATAAGGGGTTCTTTCGACTCCCAACGTTTCGATTGTTCATTCTTACTGTCATCTTGGTTTTCTAATTACTCACATCTCAATAGTGCGAAGGAAACAATCCTTAGACTGACAAGTGTATCTCTACGCTCGAAACATGTGTTAAAAAAACTCACATTGGAATCCTACACAGCACTGCTTTGCTGAGGACAATAAACTAGGTTGTCTTTGTAGCAAAATATATTTGTCGACTCAAATTGCTTTGAAGTTTTGAGCGATTGGAAATACCAAACTAGGGTCCACGGGTGGACCTAGTGTCACTTGACTAAGAACACTGGGCTTATATAATCACATTGTCATCCATGGATCTATGGACCTATGGATCTAGACATAGGTACCTGCCCTAGAATCACATCCGTTCCCCAGACTTGTCAAGATGGACTCCAAAAATAACCCACTGCTCGAGGACCACATTATTCGCAAGAAGCTCCGTGCAGTGAAGAATGAATGGAAAGCCAATCATGCACCAGCCGCCGAAATCGTCCAAAATACTTTCAAGGAGCTCGGCAAAGATGAACACGAAGAGTAGTATTGGAGGTATATTGCAAAGGCACATGACGAAATTTAGCAGTATGATAACAAAGCCTCGATCAGCTTGACATTCACGGATAAGAAGCTTACTACGAAGCAAGTGGCACAATGTTTAGACGAAACGGATAAGAATACCAATTGAAACGGTATACCCAATGAAAATATTTGCGAGAAAAAATAGCTTTACCCGAATGGAAGAATACGAAAAATGCAGGGAAGTTCTGATGTCAGTTTCCATATGTATAAACAGCACTATGGACGCTGACCTTTTTCAGTCCAATGGTACGATTAAAGGTCGGTTTATCTTACTGAGGATCCTCGTTTGCTTTTTGTTTGGTAGGAAACAGAAGAGAATAAAGGTGTTCCGAAGACTCTGTGCTCGTATAACTAATTAGGAGTAGCTTTATGGATTCAACGTTGTACTTTGCTCACAGCTGCACTCAGCGGGCCAGGTTATCCCGACCATTGAGGCAGCACTACTACAAGTAGATCTCAATTTCTGTTTCATGGTGGACCAGAAGAGTACTCAATGAATAGACCACACGTAAGCTTTGACAACCTATGAACTCGACCTGTCTATGCGACGTGGGTTCCAATATGTAAGTACTGTGTGTGACAGCATGCACGCGTAATACCAGGCTGTTTAGTATTCGACCTCGCTGATAGTTTCTACAAGTTATCGGTGTAGAGTTGACTAAAGCGAGACTAGGGCTTTGCCTTTTTGACTCAATCCATGAATGGTTAGGGGTATGACGAGGTCTTAAAATAATCACACAAACTTAGAAGTGCACATTTCTAAATACAACAGGGGTCATAAGTCTGTTCAAAGTGCCATGAGGTATTAGACAAGTTGTTTACAAGTCCCTCGAAGTGAGAGTGCCAGTTCAGGCATTATTTGTGCTCTTATGAAGCTCCTCTTTCTTCATATCATCCTTCACCTATTTTATACCCATTTTCAAGTGCTTTGGGGGAGCTATTCAGATCACATAAACGTGGGGGTGTGAAGGGACTTTATGACCACTGTTATAATATGAGCTTCGCGACAACCAGCTCTGTTCAGTTGGATTTTTTGCGGCTCAATACGAATTTTAAGATTATGATGAGCAATCACAGATCGCTCGTTATCTTAAAAAAGGGCAGGATCGCTGAAGGAACAGCCCTAAAAGGTGGATCCTCCACCAGAACACGAACGTTGCCGTGTCTTGCCGTCTGCCCCTGCCAAGCGTTGAAGCATTGATCGTTATTATTGGCTATACAATTAGGGATTAGATCTCGCCAAGAATGGCTATGAATCGGGTGAAATCCACTTGAGAAAATCCTCCGCCGTTTGAAGACGACGATCTCTGCCACCTTCACAAGATAAGTAAGGATCCGGGGAGCCGCAACATGACTTCTCGAAGAAAATCAGATCACTAGCGGCTCTCTAGTGACTGAAGTTGAGAAAGCGCTGTATCATTCATATTCTTACTCACGATGGTGAACATCCGGCGATTCTGGTTGTCATCCAGCCTGATCGTGTGTCTTTTTGCCCAACAAGGCTTGTCTATGGTTTTTGAAGACACCGATGCCCCAGATGCCGCCCACCACCTTCTCGAAAGAGACCAATTAAACGAAAATGCTGCCTTTTCTGTTTTTGATCGACTGAGCAAAGACTCTTACTATTGGAGCGGTAGGCTTTCCTTTGAATAGAGCCAGTTCTTCGAGTCAACAACTCACATTGTACAATAGGATCTCAGAATGGCCATAAGACGCTGGCAAATCTTACAGTCGACGTGGGCGATGATGAAGCAAACATCATCTCGATGGAAAAGTTTCGACATCTGCTGAAATCCGTTAACTGTACCGATAATGGCATGATCGTGGAGTTCGATGACACTCGTGCGTTTGTATACACTCAGCGTGGATGGCAGTGGGTCAACGATGACAATGATCGTAAATTGATCCTTGTGACCGGTAAGAATCATTGTGGCTGGAACCCTCACAGGATGCCATTTGTCGTCTCATCAATTGTGTTCGACAAGCCATCACTGAAGGCGAAACTGAGTGGTGTGGCATCGGAATGGAAAAAGCTCTTCAGTAACTACGAGATCACGGTGGGAAAGGCTCCGGGATCATCCACAGCCAGACGAGACTGGGACAAGGATGCTTCCCTGAGCTTCAACCATAAAATCCCCCTCAGCAAGACGATACCTATCCCAGGCAAGGATGTCTCCATGGAAATCTCATGTGAAGGATGTGAAACCAAAGGATCCTTCAATTTTGGTGTCCACATCAAGACACGCCTTGAAATTCCCGAGTCCGTCTCGTTTACACTCTCACCCAATGACGTCTCTGCAAGCTTCACGCCACGCTTAGGACTGAGTGGGAACATGACCAGTGAAATCTCTGACGAGCACGAGCTCGTAAAGATCCCCGTGGACGGTATCTCAATCCCAGGGGGTGTTCTTGACCTTGGCCCGGAAATTGTCTTTAGTTTTGGATATCAAATTGGTTCTGTCAAAGGTTCCGCGGGCATTACATCTGGAGTGACCCTTGTTCTGAAGGACTCTGCAGAGCTCGAAATTGATGTTCTGGATCCGGACGTGTCCGCTAGCGGGTGGACTCCTCACGTCGAGACTCAGCCGGTGACTATCGATGCTAAGATCGAGGCTGAGGCTGAGGTTTACACCAAAGCTCAAATTCAACTCACTGCATCATTTCTTGGTAGGTATGACCGGGCCAGCATATATTCTAATTACTAACATCATCTAGACCAGGGCTTTGAAGCCGGTGTCAATCTCAAACCCTATCTCGGAGCCGATGTAGCAGTCTCCACCGGTAAGTCAACTCCTTAATCTGAACGCAATGTACTAACGTCCTCTAGACAAGGGCTTGGGAGTCGATGTTAATAAACGATCTGATGTTGGAGCTCATGTCTCAGCTGGCGGTAAGTTGATGCTCAAGAAAAGCCTTAAATATTCTCTGACCAATTTAGGCTCCAAGGCTTGCATCAAACCGAAGGCTGGAGTCAACCTCAATGTGGATGTTGCGAAGGTTGATACACCCGAAGACCCCATGGTGGAGAAGACAGTCGCGGTATGTCAATCAAACAGTGAATGAATCTTTGAAGCCACCACTTACTTCTGTAAAGGTTATCAAAGCGCCGATGTCCTCGTATTGTTTCAATTTCGGTCCGAACGGTTCCATAAGCTTAGGTGCTGGCAAAACCAAGTCAGCTTCAGGTAGAAAAGCTTCTACTTCCTCGGCCAAATATACACCTACTTCTTCAGCTGAGCCAGACACCGCGTCAAGCTCCACCACCACCTCATCTTCGACATCGCAATCGTCGTCTGCTACCCCGACACCGTCTCACCGCAGACACGGCCACCGGCGACATCATGGGATGCGAGGACACTAAATACAAAGTCTCTTTGTAGAGTGGCTATTGCCTCAAGTGCAGTATGTGATTGAAAATGCCGCAAGTGGCATTCAAAGAAGCACTCAACACACATACATACGCGTCGACTAAACTTCGGTTCTTTTTCTTAGATCTACTCTTCCCTGAATAGCTTACATTCGCCTCTTCGAGCCTAGTAATGAGTTTTCTTTCTACTGTCTTTCTATCTCAGTTTTCACATGGATCATGGATAAAGTTTAACCTTATCAGAATCTCCTTCAGAATAGTACAATGGGCCTCAAAATTCATTCAAAATCTGCCCAGGGTTTCCATGTAGCCCTAATTTAAGCGTCTTACTGGGAAGCAACAGTATTAAATTACATACTACTTATATTTAAAAAATCATTGTAAGCGCATAGTCTACATGTAAACATTGGCGATTTATGAAGTCGCGAGGTCCATACCCAGATGCACGACGTCATGGGCCCCCAAAACAATGAACTTCACACAACACGACACCTCCACTGACCCAATTGAACACCCAGCACCCAGCCAAGAACCCAAGAATCCAAGAGCCTAATTAATGAAGCGACTCCAACATACGCTCCTGCGCCTGAAACCAACACAGCCCAGCCCCGCTCTCAGGTCCAATCTCAACCGCTACCTCAACCTCAACCTCAGCCCCAGCCTAAGCTTGAGAGGCACAACCAAAGCCATGTTCACATTCACAGTCCCAGACACAGACCTACGTGTCAACAGCATCCCAGAATTAACCCAGAAAGATCTACTCGCATTCCCAGCCTTCAAAATCTGGATCGCGACACTACAACAATCCCTATCCCGGCAACAACACCCCTCGCACGAATTCCACAAGGACCCATACGTGCTCCGTAAAATCGACATCCAAGCCGTCGACCGATTCGGCGGAAACAGACTAGGCTTCATCAAATTAAAGGCCGATGTATCAAATGGCCAAGGCGAGACTTTGCCCGGCAGTGTGTTTTTGCGGGGTGGGAGTGTTGGCATGTTGGTAAGTCAACCCGATAAACAAGACACATCGATGATCAACCAAAAAGGACATTGTCATATTTATTTGTTGCATATTCTAACTTTATCAATAGCTAATCCTCCAACCAAACGACCTCCCAAAAGACTCAGAAAAAGATAAGAAAGCAGTTCTAACAATCCAACCCCGAATCCCAGTAGGATCCCTCTCGTTCCCGGAAATCCCAGCAGGAATGCTAGATGATAGCGGGACCTTCGGCGGCGCCGCCGCAAAGGAAATCCAAGAAGAAACCGGGCTACTCGTCGAGCAGAACGAGCTAATTGATATGACGGCGCTTGCTTTGCAGGTGGGCCAAGAACCAGATTACGGAGAACGACTACAGCGCGCTGTTTATCCTTCTGCTGGGGGTAGTGATGAATTTATCCCGTTGTTTTTGTGTCAGAAGCGTATGCCTAGGTCGGAGATTGAGGCTTTGCAGGGGAAGTTGAGTGGATTAAGGGGTGAGGGGGAGAAGATCACGCTTAAAGTTGTTGAGCTTGGGGATTTGTGGAAGGAGGGTGTTAGGGATGGGAAGACTTTGGCTGCTTGGGCGCTTTATTTGGGGTTGAAGGGGGAAGGGAAGATTTGATTTTGTTTCTCTATCTTCTAGATGTGCATCTGTATGTATTGTTGAAATGATGGTTTGATATCTGGTGGTGAAGCTGAGGCCAAGACATAAATTTACCACTCTACAACTTATACTTCTTCGCCAATTCAATTCCCTCGGCGAGTGTTCCAATCCGAGCATCAATGGCATACCCCTCCTTCTCAAGCTTCTTCATCTCATCAAATAACGAGCTGAGCGGAACAGTGAAGCACTCAATAAACTCACTCTCCTCAAGTTGGGGCTTGGGGTTCTGGTTCTCAGGAAGAGACATGTCGACACGGACGTGGACCATGTGCAAGTTTGTGTTGCATAGTCCGGGATCTAAGAGGATGTCAGCACCGATAAGATGTACCTCAAACAAGAGATGAAGGGAATACAATACCATTGTACATCACAGGACTAATCTGCTCTGCCACGCCAACATACCCTGTCTCCTCGCGGAGCTCCCGAACAGCACACTGCTCAGGCGTCTCGCCAGCATCGATCAGGCCAGCCGGGACTTCGATGACGACCTTGTCAATTGGGGGCCTGTATTGCTTTTGCAGAAGTAGTTCGGAGCCTGTTTCTTTGTTCAGGATTGTGACGATGCCAACGCCGTCAAGTTCTATGCCGGCTGGGCGGGTCTGTGTGTGAGATAATATTAGCAATGAATTGAGAGATATGGGGGTTAGTGTAGTGTAGTGGTCATTGGTGTGTATGTTTTTTATTGGTTGCTTTGGCATGAACTTCGCAATTTAACAACTGGACCGAATAACATGCTTGGTGCCTAGTTTTATAACATCAGGCAACCAATACTTTCAGCTGTGATACCCCGGGTAACGCCTGGTTGCATGCATTTGCAACAGTTGAGGGCGCCTCAGCGCTGTCCATTCAAAGCAGCCATCCATAATCCAACGGAGTGGATCTGGGGCTGTGTCTATGTCTGGAGCTGAGGCTGGGATCTGCCATGCAAACGAATATCACAGCAGCCTCGAAACGTGGAGAGGCCAACACCCTACTCTGGGTCTCATGCATGCACGTATACACCCTAGCCACGCCAAAGAAACCGGCAAACGGGGATCAAAAAAACGATTGCGAGTAAAAGACGAATCTTACCGTACGCTCAGCTGATTCCCATGTTCGTTCAACGCCAAGGGGGTCGCAATATGTTATCTTGACCATTCGGGTCCAGCGGGCTTCGCCGGGATCCTGGGAGGGATGTTAGTGAAGTATCGAATAAAAAGAATGCATCATGTCACGTCTACGGTTGATCTTGCTGTGTCTATCTCTGGACATAGATTGGATGGGTATACTTGGGCGACGTCGGAGGGCTTCGGAGGAACGGTAACTTACCAATGGGCCGCTGGAGATATGATAGGATTTGGCCTGTGAAGGAGCTGACATGATTACTGGATGAACAAAATGGTGAGATTGAAGGTGTATTCGTCCTATACTATGCTTTGATGTTTATACGGAGTCGAGGAGGGGATGGTGGGGTTGGAGCCCTTATCTTTCTTATCGGTATTTAGTTATGCATTGCTTCCCAACGCTGCACTTTTGGGATATCTGTGTTGATTGATCATATTGTTGATGTTATTGTCTTTTTTTCGACTTGAAATAAATAATCACACCAGGATATATGGCATTTGGAGATTACAAACGCCAGGAAAGCAAGCACTGACATTTCAGCTACAGGAACCCTCAACAAAGAATTAACACCTCGATATCATTGCGCGCCAAGGTTACTTATGCAATTAAGAACTAAAAGAAATGCACCAGGTAAAAAACAACTGGGCTCGGACTTGGTGCTGAGAAATCGAGCCTATACTCTTGAGAGTACAGGTGAAAGACCCACGAACCCAGCACATGAAGAGAAAGCACAAATACACAAAAGCTCCATAACGACCATACGCTTGCTATCATAATCATGAGCGTGGGAAGAGTGCCAGCAGAACAATCAAAGGCTCGAGTGGACCTCAACAGATCCAGTCTCAATCTCCTTAACACGGTCCTCAAACTCAGACCAATGCCACATGACATTCATTGCGCCAAGTTCAGTCAACTTCTCAGCCATCTCCTTCTGTGTCTCTTCGCCATTGTAGCTACCGACATAGGCAATGACGGGAATACCAGCACGAATGGCCGAGAGAGCACCAGATTTGCTGTCCTCGATGGCAATGGTCTCAGCAGCAGTCTTGCCAACCTTCTCAAGAGCATGCAAGTAAATAGCGGGGTCGGGCTTGGAAGTCGGCTTCTCAAGAGAGGTTGCGGCACTGAAGACCTTGTCGTGATCAAAGAACTTGGCCTGACCGACCTTCTCAATGGAGGCGCGCACGCGACGCAGGGCAGAAGAGGAAACAACCGCGAGACCGTACTTCTTCGAGTTGTACAGCTTCTCCAGCTGCTCAGAAGCGCCGACGCAGGGCTTCGCCTTGGCTTCCAATTTGGCGATGACCTTGTCCTCCTCCTTCTTGACGTATCTCTCCAGCTCGGTCGGCTCAATCTCAAACCCGTACTTGGTCTGCAGAGAGCCCATCATGCCGCGGAAGTTTTGGCCGACAAAGTCCTTGATGAGCATGTCGCCGGTGTAGCGATCGGGGATGTTGTATTCCTCCAGAATCTCATTGGCCAGGTCGGCGCAGGCCTCGAAGGCCAGCTCCTCGGAGAGGACCAAGGTGTTGTCGCAATCGAAGAAGATCTCTGTAATCTGCAGTCCGGTTAGTGTCGGTGGGTCTTGAGAGGCGCGATCATCTTACCTTAGCCATGATGAAAAGCGGGGAGTACTTCTGGTTTGGAGAAGGGGTGTGAGATGCGCAATGAAATTAACGATCTAGAGAGCGGAATGTAGAGGTGGTCTGACCAAGGAAGGGAATTGGCTCTCGGTATTTAAGTCGAGGCAAGAGCCCATGACGATAGAGAGAAACCGGGCCAGAGCGGGAGGGGTGACGTGGGTACCGGGTACTTGCACTTTGGTGTATGACGGAATACACAACAAAGTACCCGGTACATCGAGTCTGGGGATATGATTGTAAACTCGGCAGGCCACTAGTCCAAATAGCGTTTAGCTTGCGCATTCCTCTTTTCTACTGGTTTCACTCTTTTTCTCGAACTTTTCTATATGTTTCTATTGAGAGCATCAAACTGTTTGAAATTGTCCTAACCAGGTCTCGTGATATGGCAGTGTCCCCGTTCTGGGTAAACCTACATCGACCTTCCTAACCTTGACGAGAACCTCTTTGACGATGTAGACCACGGACCAGGCATAACCAGTTTAATTGGACATAGAGTCCACTAGGCCCAAACTCGGGCTGCACGGTCATATCTCCATTCTCCCTTGCGGGGATTTGGAGCACCTGTTCGTAAAACCCGCAGGGAATGGCATGAGGCATGAGGCATATAGGTGGAACATGTGTAAAGGCCCGACATTCCGCCGTTGGCCCATCTGTCCGTCGAACAAGCACAGTCAGATAATATCAGGTATGCACTCAGGCGTTCCCAGGATGCTTGGCAAGGACTACAGAGACCCGACGTTGTATTATAGGCCAAAGGCTAACATGAAACCGAGCTAGAGATATCAGGCCCAGTCAACAGGTTAATATAACCAATCTATATGGAGTACACTTCTACTGTTGTAAAGTCAGTCCTATGTCGGATATGCGGGCGGGACACATTCAAGCCGAAAACTACCGATACCAACATGAGAAGCATCCCACTCTACGGTATACAGGAACTAGGTGCATGGATTGCATACAACTCGGATCCACTTAGAATCCACCGTGATTGGCCCGACCCGAATCACAACCGCATCAACCATTTCCACAACCTTCACAATTGATTCGGAAAAACCACAACCCACCAGAAAAGCGAATTGATCAAGTACAACCGGCAAAATTCACACATAGGCCAAAAGTTCCAACCTCTGCACAGGACATTCCGCAAAGCCGAAACGCTCTCGGTACAACGCCAGAGTACAACACCAGAGCCATCTGAATCCCATTTACTTAGCACCATCCGTGCACCAAATACAGTACCAGTACGACCTTGAACGAACATGGGGTCCTCGGAACCTCTTCCGACACTGGAGTCGTTGCATTTCCCGTCGGCACAGCTGTCTATCTCCCAAACACTCTCGTCACTGCGTCGATCGGCGCTCTCCGTTTCAAACCGACTTCAATCTATTGAGAACGATGGCGCATTTGTGCATGAAGTTGCCGAGCATTATGGCCTCCCCCTCGTTGCTAATGAACGTTGTGGAAGCTGGTATATCCCACCTTCTTCCAAGGTCGGTAGTGCTTATTTTAAAAGCACCGATGGACACACTGGGGAGTGGGATTTTAGCTTGCGTAGGCTGAATCTGCAGTTGTTGTCTCTTGTCCGGGATCATGGGGGGTTAGTATCTACTCCATTCACTTTGTTTTTGGTTTATATATTCATGGATTATATCAACACTATAAACTACACCCACCCCAAACCCTACCAAAGACCCGTCTCAGAACAATAAGCTGACAGTATCCTACAATCCCACAGCTGTGTAATAGTCGACTCAACCCGCCGAGGTAAACGTAAGCACTCATCCATCCCACCCGATCCCTGCACTACACACCTCGGAGCAAAAAAAAAAAAAGGGAAAAAGGAATTAACCAACCAAAAATGATTCCATTCGCCCCAATGGTCACCATGCATTGCATATACATACATCATGCAAGGCCCAAATCCGATTCCAAAACTAACAATGATTCGAACCAGTAATGCCCGACGCTCTATCGAAAACAATCCCAATCTGGAGTGCCGTCCTGAACCGGGCCCTGTTCCCGTCTGAGACTGCTTACCATGCTGTACCACTGCCGCCTAATTATCTCGGTGCCTCGGAAGAAGCGCAGATTGAGAGTCGGATTGAGGGGTTTGTGAATTCTTTGAAGGTGTGTACTGTACAGAACTTCCACATGCATATTTGATATGCATGTGTCTTCTTTACTTTCATTGTGTTCTCTTTTCTGGAGTTTGACTATTTGTTGTTCATTATCTTCCTTTTTTTAATTCAAGGGGATAGCAGGAATAGCAAAGAATTGACATGAACAATACCCTCACCAGAAATTGAACAAGGCCGCGAGAATAACTAACAAATCTCACAGTCCTTAAAACTCGACCTCGAAACTCTCCGTTCCAATCTCTCCAAACCAATCCGCATAGCATGGGCCAACAGATCATACTACCACCCCGCAGACCTCCAAAAAAGCAGTGAATACAATCTTCTAGTCCTATGCTCAGCCTCACGACGGGTCCACGGCGCGGAAATGTCCGAGGGCGGATATATCCAAGGAGCCGGCGATGATAGTGAGGGTTGGGCGCATGGACTAACACCGCCGGTTTTCTGGGCGAACCATGACCTGTTGAAGGGCACTTCTGAGGAAGATCTGCCCGATGTTATTGGACGTTTGGTTGGGGAGTTTAAGGTTGGGAATGTTAGTGCTGATGTTACTGGTATTAAGCCCACGTCCAATTTGTTTATTGGGGATGTCGGGGCTGCGGGTGGGAGGTTTGATCTTGTTATTGATTGTAATGGGGATTCTGGGTTGGGTGAGGAAGGGGATGGGAAGAGGCTCAATCTTGGATGTGCGTCTGGGAAGTTGGGGAGCCGCGATCTACGCAGGTCATTGGAGAAAGTGCGTGATTTTGTTGGGGCGAGACTTGGGGTTGACTCGTCGCTTTCTTTGCTGGTTGTTTGTGAGACTGGGAAGGATCTTTCGGCGGGCACACTGTTGGCAATTATTTGCCTTTTCTTCAACGATGAGGGTATGTATGCAATGGGCCGGATGGGTTTCCGGGTGTTTAATTCAAGCGCTAGATGAAAGGGGAATAAACAGCTAACTACATTTCTTCACAGGTGGCTTTGATGCCTCGCTGAGCAAGCGCGCTATCGGCAAGCAGTTCATTCGACAGCGTTTCGCTTGGCTCGTGTCGTCGAAACATGACGTGAATCCGTCTCGAGCCACGCTTCAATCGGTCAATGCTTTCCTAATGTCCTGATGCAACCACCGGACTATTGAACATGATACAATGTGGCTGTTCATGGCGCCAATTGGTCCTGCTCGGCCGGCGAAAGCGCTTGGGCCGTTAATGGCCGTGCTTTTAGCGTTGCTCATTCGTTGTCGACGGCCTCCACTATAGCACCTGCACTGCCCTGATCCAGGGAATCCAACAAGGACATATCGTGATCGCTGATATTAAAGGTGAACACATCCGCGTTGGCGACAATTCGCTCTGGGTTGTCGGTCTTGGGCAGGGGAACCCATCCCTTCTGCAGCGCATAGCGGATCAAGATTTGCTGAGTTGGCCGAGTGTATCTCTTCGCGATATCCACAAGTGTGGGGTCATTGGCTTTGTAATTTCGCACAATTGGCGAGTATGCCTCAATAACAATACCATTCTCGTGGCAGTAATCAACAATGGTACGCTGCTGGGACCACGGGTGGAGCTGCAAAAATAGACAAATTAGCAACAGTAACAAACAACTCTCGACAGCCAGTGAATGCACGAACCTCAATCTGATTCACATGTGGCGGCCAGACCTGAGCATATGACTTCATTTCTTCAATGTGTCCAACACCAAAGTTGCTAACACCAATGCTTTTAGTCTTGCCCTGCAGGAACAGCTTCTCAAGTGCCTGCCACAAAAGCTTGCGGCCAGCCGATCCCGAGCTGGAAGAGTGGATCAAAAACAAATCAACATATCCATCTGCGCCGCTAATCTTGTGCACAGAAGCAAGCAGCTTATCGTAGGTAGCCTCTACCGAGGCAGCGGGGCTGAGAATCTTGGTGGTGACGAAAACCTCCTCCCGGGGTACGCCGGAAGTGCGCAAAGCTTCTCCAACTTCAGCCTCGTTGGCATAAAACTGCGCCGTGTCGATGTGTCGGTATCCGGCTTCCAATGCCTTCAGGCAGGATTTCACGCAAACGTCGGTTGGCGAGCGGTAGACACCGAAACCAAGGCGAGGAATGCGCGCATTGGTGTTGGGGAGGGGAAGCGTATCGGTAATCTTGAAGGAGGCCGACATTTTGAAAAGAGCTTGGGGTTTGCGAAAATGCAGTGTGTCTAGAGGAGCTGGAAATGAATATGTTAGGGAATATTCATCGCCCCGCTTTGCGAAATGAGGTCATCTGGGATGACTAAAGATCTATCACGATTTCGACCTTTTCTCTATTGCGCCATTTTAGGGCTTTTTCTTTCTTTTCAATTGATAATTGGATTTTTCTAGTCTTTTCTAGTTTAGCTGATTTGCCGGCTTCGAGTCACTCCCGTGGTCGCCTGACACTTATATATATAGATTAGCGCTCCCTCGTTACGAGGCCAGCTATATAAGCGAATCACCGGCAAAATTAGAGAAACATTTGAATCGCTATAACAGACATAGTATTCTGGTCTTAAATCAAACCTACCGGAAAGTAATTAATAAGGTCAAGCCAGGCTTCCTTTGGCGCCAATGTCCCTATCCATGGGTACCGCTGGGCGGATACCTACCTGTGGATTGAGAGGAAGAACCTTGGTAAGCAGATCGAAAACATACCCACATTGTGGTAGAACTATATAACTTAACATTTTGAATATCAGACTGGCTAACAGCCTTGGGAGAATGGATATCTCGACACTCTTTCTCAACCAACTAAGCCCTACTAACCTTAGATTGAACCTATTTACTATAATTCCTCCTTCATAGAGACAGTTCTTACCCCCAATCTCTCCTAGCCTAGGCTTCGCCTGCTGAAGTACTGACAACTCTCTCGTAAGCTCTTGTTACCTCAACTCTATCACCCCGATGGGCTTCAGAGATCAGATATGCCAATGTAGACTCTCGGCTTTGCGTTTCGTAATCATAGGTCCAAGCCCTATAGTGAACCTCCTTACATGACCGATGAGATCATATCTCGTGACATCCAAGCCTATGCTTATCCCTGTGGTTTAGTGGCTGTCGAGGACAATACCCTTGTACGGAGATACCCAAACTAATAATCTATTTTCGACTCTGCTGTTCAAGCAAATTTAAACGAACGGAAAGGAGAGAAAAGGAGAGACTAGCAGCAAAATAGATGAGAACAAGGGAGTGATTATAGGCGTCTATACTTAGAAGCCAAAGAAAAGTGGGTCGCAAGGGGGTGCATTGCATCTTCAAATATTGTCGAGTCAAACGTTTCCTGTGAGAAACTCAACTTCTACATTCTCTATACTCGTCGAGTTCAAAAGATAAAAAGGCGTTGCTGGGGTGACTCTTCAGTTCCGACGTGCGGAAAACACACCCCACCCGACATTGCCCCCCTTTGTGCTCCATCTGATCTTCAGCCCGAATCGGAAAGCCAGCCTGATCATCCTCTTCTCAACCCTGATCGCTGTCACCTACAAACCCCCACTTGTTGCCATTCGGCCCTGAATGTCTCGTGAAAGATGTTGACGGTCGAGAAGCAGTGGATTAATGTGCAGCAGAAGACCTTCACAAAATGGTAATCGCACAACCCCTCATGTCCCTGTCATGCATGGCTGACCCAAATCAGGCTGAATGATAAGCTGAAGGCACGACTCCTGGCCATTGACGACTTGGTCACTGACCTTTCCGATGGTGTATGTGCCTCAAGTCCCCCCCCGAATCTAAGTCACTGATCGCATAACCTTTAGGTCATTCTCATTCACCTCCTCGAGATTCTCGGAGGGGAGTCATTAGGTCGCTATGCATCGAAACCCAAACTGCGCGTACAAAGATTCGAAAATGTGAACAAAAGTCTCGATTTCATCAAGGGGAGGAGGATCCAGATGACGAATATCGGAGCTGAGGATATTGTGGATGGGAACCAGAAGATCATTCTGGGATTAATCTGGACACTGATTTTGCGATTCACCATCAGTGACATTAACGAGGAGGGCATGACCGCCAAGGAGGGTCTGCTACTATGGTGTCAACGGAAGACGGCATGTTACGATGATGTGGAGGTTCGAGACTTCTCATCTAGCTGGAACAATGGCTTAGCCTTCTGCGCACTCCTCGATATCCACCGACCGGACCTGATCGACTACGACTCGCTAGATAAGAGCGACCACCGTGGGAACATGAAGCTGGCCTTCGAGATCGCATCCAACGAAATCGGCATTCCAGACCTGCTCGATGTGGACGATGTGTGTGACGTGCCCCGACCCGACGAACGCTCCCTCATGACCTATATCGCCTACTGGTTCCATGCCTTTTCGCAGCTGGAGAGAGTTGAGAACGCTGGGCGACGAGTGGAGAAGTTCGTCAACAACATGCACGGTGCATGGGACATGCAGAACTCATATGAGCGCCGGGTAAAAGAATTATTGCGATTGATCCGTGGCCAGCGTGAGCACTGGAAGACTGCCTCTTTTGAGGGAACCTACAAAGATGCCAAGGAACAGGCACACCAATTCTCGCTTTACAAAAGGAATGAGAAGCGCCAATGGGTTGCTGAAAAATCTGACCTGGCTGCTTTGCTGGGTAATATCAAAACTAAACTTGGCACATATCGACTGCGCCCTTATGACCCACCTCAAGAGTTGAGTCCAGAAAACTGCGACAAGGAGTGGGAGATTCTTACTCGCGATGAGCATGAACGCAGCCAGCTTATTAACGAGACAATTCGTGACATCAAGAATCAGCTGCGCCGCTCGTTCGCCGACAAAGCAAATGACTTTGCGCTGACCTTAAAGACCTTGTCATTGGCTATCTCTGGACTAGATGGCGACGTTGAAGACCAGCTAGACCATGTCAAGAGGTTAAACGATAACTTGCCACCTCTTGACGCTTTCCTTGACACTATTGCAGAGCTGGATCAGCAGTGTGCCGAGGCCAACATCGAAGAAAACGATTTCACTACATACACTCTGGACGAGCTGGCATATGAGCTCAGTCTTGTTAAGTCTAGTATTTCAAAGAAGCTGGCTTTCCTAGACAACCAGATGGTTGCTCGTAACATGACCAACCTGACACCCATTCAATTGGAAGAATTCGAGTCTGTTTTCCGCCATTTCGACCGCGATTCTTCCAACACGCTCCAGGAACTCGAATTCTCTGCAGCATTGGCCAGTCTGGGTCTGGTATACGATGAAGAGGAGATGCACCAGGTGTACGTTGAGGTCTGTGGGGCCAATCGCCTATCACAAAATGCCGGAGTGAGCTTCGAACAGTTCATTCGGTTCATGGTCAGCGTGACAGAGGATCAGAACACTGCCGAGCAGGTTTTCCAGAGTTTCAGGGAAGTAGCCGATGGCAAGGTACGTGGAATATCTGACATATTTCATTTCGTTGCTAACATTAATCACAGCCTTATGTTACTGAACTTGATCTCCGACACTCACTCATTCCTGATGAAGTTATCGAGCACTTGGTCAAGACAATGCCAACGCACGATGGACCCGATCTCCTTGAGGACAGAGAGTTGGCCAAGTACGACTACATTAGTTTCATGGAGAAGATGAGAGAAGAAGGCAAAAAGAATGGGTGCGAACAGTAAAGGGTGTATCATGGTTCTTCGCACAGCATTGCCGGTGATTCTGGGGTGATTCTAGGGGATTTGCACTGACTCGGTGTTGCTGTGTTTCTGGTGTTTCTAGGAGGATTCACGCGTGTCTTCGTACCCCGGCTTCCTCCATTGTTTTTTTGTCATGCATCCTGGGGTTAGGTGGTCGTTCTTGCATATTCTGTTTGTGTATGCTTTTCAGTAATGCTCAGGATACCATATGATGATTTTGAATTTTTCATTCCATTTTTAGTAGAATAAACGCGAATAATCCTCAGTTCCAATCACCAACAGATGTTGAGGCGACTAGAGAAACTCGATCCATCTTGCCTGTCACGTGCTAGGCCTCCCCAGATCAGATCATCGGAGCTGATGAGAGTGATCTCTCTATCCGCCACATCTCCTTTCAATCCTCTACCTACGCGACCAGGACTGAATTGTTTCATTCCTTCCGGTCTAATATCATTTTTTAACTGATCAATTGCGCTTCGTGCAATATCTCTCAAGATGGACCGCAGCCTCGACGAGATTATCGCTGAAGACACGGTAAGGCAACGGCAGTGAATCAACCAAGCATTGTCCCCAAACATGTGCTAATAATCACTATTGCAGCGCAATCCCGGTCGCCAATCTGGTGGCCGCCGTAACAACAACCCGGGCCGTCGCCGTGACCGTGATGGCGTTAGAAAGGTACTTGACCTGAAACTGCGGCTCTGCTCCGACGACATCAATACTAACTCCCTTGATATCTAGGTCCGCCATCCTCTTCCTCTTGCGAATTCTCCTCTTGCCACGTGAAACCGTGGCCAGTTCTGCATTGCCAAAGACTCGTCTGCGAACACTCCACGGCAAAACACATGGAAATGAACTTTGCACGGTACCTCTTCTGACCTGGAGCTAACATTCCGTCTTTCGAATAACAACAGCCATATACCCAAGACCGCGTTGACCTGAACCTGTGATTATACCTCCCGAAGCAGTGAGATGTGGACAATACTGACGAGTCTGTTATCCAGCGACTGGGTTCATGACAAGTTCGACGACGACCGCTGTATGTTCCCTGTTCGTGGTGTTATTGAAGTTTCTCTAACATCTTTTCTAGCCCGCCCTTCCCATGTCTCCCGCAGAGGCCGCGATGGACCCGGCTCTGACCGGTATGAAGCCTGCCCGGCGAAAGTTGCTTGACCATACTGATGGAATGATTAGCACATCCGGATTGACCAAAGTCCGTGTGGAAAACCTCCACTACGATATCACACAGGCCGACCTTGAGGTGAGTCGAAGCCAGTCCAAACTCAGCATATAATACAGTCCTAACAGATTATCCGTATAGGATCTCTTCGGCCGCATTGGACCCGTTTCCGACCTCTCCCTTTCATACGACCGCGCTGGACGCTCCGAGGGCGTTGCTCACATCACATACGCCCGCCTGAAGGATGCGCACACCTCAATCCAAGAGTTTGACGGTGCCAATGCCAAGGGCCAGCCAATTCGTCTTTCCCTCGTCCCCGGCCGCCGGGAGCGCAACCCATTCGATAGCGCGCAGCACCCCAAGTCCAGCCTCCTCGACCGTGTGGAGCGTCCCCGCGATGGCCGCAGCTTGAGCCCCCGATCCGACGACGAGGGTGGTCGCCGTCGTCGTGGCGGTGGTGGTGGTGGTGGCCGTCAACGCAGCGATGTCACCAAGCCTGCTCCTGAACACATTGACCGCTACGTCCCCGGTGAGCGCTCCCAACGCTCTGGGCGTTCCCCTCCTCGCCGGAATGGAGGAGGCCGACGCAACGGACGTGAGCCCCGCGCTCAACCCGCCGATGGATCCCGCCGCTCGAACGCTCGCCCTCGCAAGACCCAGGAAGAACTCGACCAAGAGATGGAGG
Source organism: Penicillium antarcticum (assembly GCF_028974205.1). Classification (NCBI taxonomy): domain Eukaryota; kingdom Fungi; phylum Ascomycota; class Eurotiomycetes; order Eurotiales; family Aspergillaceae; genus Penicillium; species Penicillium antarcticum. The sequence goes on along the minus strand of NW_026695300.1, from coordinate 2,898,483 downwards.
ACTACTGGGGTACTGCCGGTGGTGGCGGCGACCAAGAGGCTGCTCCTGCCCAGGATGCCCCCCAGCAAGCTGCCCCGGCTGCCAGCGCACCTGTCGCTGACGCCGATATTGACATGATTGAGTAAATGTTACCACTTCAAATTTCCGGACAATGTGGCTCTTGTATACCGATCCGTTACTTGAAGCTTTCATCACCAGCCTGCCATCGACTTTCTCAAGTTAACTGAGATCACTCGACGTTGTTTCCACTCTTCCTTCTGCCGTCAATGTTTGTACGCACCCCGTCTAGAATCCTGTACTTTACTTAACCACGAAATTGTAATTTGGACTCTTTCGCACACCTGGCTTATTCCTGTACCTCTTCGTGTTCTTGCTTGTTCCTTTTTATCCCATGCGCGGGCGAAATGGGAGGTCTCAAACACTTTATGGCTTATTCCACGCTAGAGACCAGAATGCACATTGCCATATCTCAAGCTTTGCCCAAAGCATCTCGCATACATTCTGTCTTCCTACACGTACACCAAAACATGAAATCTGTTTGTATGGAATGTCAAGACTCAGGAACTTGATCGATACATATCAATATGAATAAAGTGGACAAAAGCCGCCGCAAATTATGAATAATGAAGCCGCCAATGGCTAGGGAAGACTTGTGCTTCCGTGATTTCTTCTATACACTGTAACAAGGATGATGATGGGCAGTCCCTGCATCACCTCCACAAACCATAAGGCTCACGGCACGCTTTCCAGAGCTTAACGGTACCATCCTCGCTACCGGTTCCGTAGAGCTTTCCATCAGGCGAGAAACTGACTGACCAAATAGGTCCATGGTGACCCTTTTGAACCTCTGTAAGAGAAAACACACCCAGATTAGCAAATATGCAAAAGCAACCCCAAAAGGAAAAAGAAACATACCAAGTTCCTCGTCCGTGTTCAAATCATAAACCCGCGCCCAGGTATCATTAGCACTACCAGTAACAAGCCGTCCAGACTCACTGTTAACAGCAGCACTAGCAACATCATACCCAAAATCAACCTTCTTAAGCAACCGCCCAGGAGATACCCCATCAAACAAATAAACACTCTTCCCAGCAGCGACAGTCAAGATACCCGAATCATTAGGCCGCGTCGCAAGACTATTCAACTCGCACGTGCCAATCGGCCCATCAACGGCATACTCAACGACCGGATGGCGGGATCGCAAATCCCACCAGCGGATCTTGCGGTCTTCGGCCGCTGTCGTAACGACATTGTAGTCCTGGTTCCAGACGATGGACTTGATCGTGCCGCCATGCACGCCTGCGCCAATCTCGTAGCTTGCTGGGCCTCCGTTTTCGGTTGGGTTAGCGCCTGTGGAGGGTAGAGGCGGTGTTGAGGCATTGCTGCCTGTGCCACTGCCGCCGCCGCGTGTCAGATCGAAGATGCGCAGCTTCTTCTCTGCGCCACCTGTTGCTAGGACTTGCGGATTGGCTTGCATTGGGAATGCTACTGCTCGCACGATGTGTGCGTGTTGCAGTGTGTGCAGGCATTCGCCTGTGTAAGTGTCCCAGACTTTGCTGGTTGTGGGGAGGATAAGTTAGTATGCAGTTTTTTGGGGTGCTTGGGATAGCTTACGCTGAGAAGTCGGCTGCTGCTGTGGCTGAGATTGCTGCGTCGGCTGAGAGTCTGGCTTGCCATACTGCTCCTTTGTGACCGAGGAATGTTCCAATCCTGGGGTTTGATTAGTTGGTGGGGCTTGGGTTTTTGGAGATATCATGTAGCGTACCAGTCGCCGGTTATGCCATCCCGGAGCATAGGATTATTATCTTGGATAGGTTAGTTATGACGGCAGTGGCTGGCATTTGGGAAAAATCCATACCTTTGCATGAGGAGATAAAGTAGTACTGTTCATCTTCGACAGTGGAAGAGAAGCTCAAATGCGTCACTGGACGAGAGTGTCCGTGGCAAGTCAGGGGAACAACCTTGGGAATATCTGTGGCATATAGTTAATAAACATCCAAAGTGGTCAATGTTGATATCCATCAACAGATATCACTCACCGGAAGTCATTTCGTTGGTGTGGAAACAGATCTCCGTAGGTTTCAGTTGGTTTTGATGTTAGGTATTAAGAGCCAATCACAGATCAGATTCACGATGCGAGTAAGCTTCGAAAGCCGAGTGACTGATATCAAGTACAAGTCCGAAGAAGACCAATAGGAAGTTGGATATGTCTTAAGGAAAGTACATAAGAGATTCGTCACGTTCGTCAAGTCATCAGACGTGGTGTCGAGTTGCCAAAAGGATGGAAGAAAGGTGAGAGGAGTGATATATGAGGTTTCCAGACACCTCAAAAGGAGAGCAGGCCCTGGGAAACAGCGCAAGCAGCTTGGTAGATGTAGATGGGATATCGAATTTCAATTTCCAACAATAACGGGCGATCCCCATTAGGTAAGGCGCTAGTCCCAGCCTGGTATAATTGAAGTAACACGTGAGGCGTATAGTTGGACGACTTGACTTCGTTTCTGAGCATCTATTATAATTATATGTGCTTGCATTTGCATTAGATATGCGACCGTGATGGGCTGCTTTCACCGCTGCTTCACTTGCATTGGGCACGGTCATGGATTAGCAGCCAAACCTCCTGTTCTGGCGTAGTGGACTCGAGCCGATGGGCCCTGGGTTAGGCTACTTGACGACTTTGGAGCTAGCTTCAGGCCATATGAGTCACTAATTAGAACCAATCTATGCAGACACAGGGCTACAAATGCACTATTTTTAATCTCATGCTAACTTCCAAGGTTGATAAGCTCGGCGTTCTAGCAGGTTCCTATGGCGCTACCGCCCACGTGATATGATGCTTTGGCGGGGATCGCCCCAGAACGACTAAAGGACAACAACGGGGAGCTTAGTTAACTACAGATTCTGTTGATATCCTCAGATAATTCTTACTCGAGTTTCTCCTTTCTTTCCCATCTCCCCTCCCCGAGTTACATGTATGCCTGACTTCAAGCTCTCGGCAACCCTTGAGGGCCACGGCGATGATGTAAGGCTCCTGATCCCGGCAATTGATCGCGCATTCAATCCACGCAGAGTACTGACATTCTTTTGATCTGCTATAGGTTCGCGCCGTGGTCTTCCCAAACCCCAATGTCGTCCTTTCCGCTTCTCGAGATGCCACAGTTCGGCTCTGGAAGCTTGTCGCGACTCCTCCCCCCGCATACGACTACACGATCGCTGCACATGGCACAGCCTTCATCAACAGCCTGGCCTACGTTCCTCCTACATCGCAATACCCCGAAGGCCTTGTTCTATCTGCTGGACAAGATTCAATAATTGAAGCCAGACAGCCGGGCAAAGGCGCAGAGGACAACGCCGATGCCATGCTTCTAGGCCACGGCCATAATGTCTGTGCTCTTGATGTGTCCCCGGACGGTAGCTGGATTGTCAGTGGAAGCTGGGACTCAACTGCACGTCTGTGGAGGGTTGGAAAATGGGAGAATGAAGCTGTGCTGGAAGGACACGAGGCGAGCGTCTGGGCTGTGTTGGCCTACGACAACAACACAATCATCACAGGTACATTCTTCTTACGCATATTTTTGCGACGCTCACACTGACATTGTCATAGGCTGCGCCGATAAAATGATACGGATATTCAATACCTCTGGAACACTTCTTGGAAGCGTACAGAACTCCAACGACGTCGTGCGGGCCTTGTGCAAGCTTCCCGCATCGAACCCCACAGGCGCCCAATTTGCATCGGCCAGCAACGATGGTATCATCCGTCTCTACACAATTCAAGGTCAACTCGTCGCATCTCTTCATGGTCATGAGAGCTTCATTTACTCGCTTGCTGCGCTCCCATCTGGTGAACTGGTCAGCTCAAGTGAAGATCGTACTGTAAAGATTTGGAGTGGAACTCAATGTGTGCAAACCATCACCCACCCTGCGATCTCGGTGTGGAGTGTTGCAGCTTGCAGTGAGACAGGCGATATCGTCACTGGTGCTAGTGACCGCATCGCCCGTGTTTTCAGCCGAAGCCCAGACCGCCAGGCAGCCCCGGAGGCTGTGGATCTCTTTGACCAGGCTGTTAAGGAGTCATCTATTCCGGCGCAGCAGGTTGGCCAAATCAATAAGGAAGAGCTACCTGGTCCAGAATTCCTTAAAGAAAAGTCTGGCACCAAAGAAGGTCAAGTTCAGATGATCCGAGAGAATGATGGCAGCGTTACCGCACATACCTGGTCATCCGCATCTGGAGAGTGGATTGCCGTTGGAACGGTGGTGGACTCAGCTGGGAGCAGCGGCCGGAAGACTGAATACCATGGACAGGATTATGACTACGTCTTTGATGTCGACATTGAGGATGGCAAGCCTCCATTAAAGCTACCATACAACGCCTCGCAGAACCCATACGAGGCTGCCACCAAGTTTATTGGAGATAACGAGCTTCCTATGACCTACCTCGACCAGGTTGCGAACTTCATCACTCAGAACACCCAAGGCGCCACGATTGGACAATCAGCCCAGGAACCAGAAGGCTCCGATCCTTGGGGATCGGACCGGCGATACCGCCCTGGTGACGCATCAGCTGCTGAAGAGTCACAACCCCCTGCTCCCGACCCGCGGCCCAAGGTGCTCCCGCAGAAGACTTTCCTCTCGATCCGCTCAGCAAACCTCAAAGTAATTACGAAGAAGTTGCAGGAGTTGAATGAAAAATTAGTTTCAGATGGATCAAAGGATGCGGCCTTGAGCCCTTCGGAGGTGGAAACCGTTGTCGCCATGTGCGGTCAAATGGAATCAACTCAGCAGCTCAAAGACTCGCCCGAGGTTGAATCTGGCATACCATTAATTCTCAAGATTGTCACTTCCTGGCCTGCCGCCAACCGACTCCCTGGTCTCGATATTCTCCGCCTCCTAGCAGCCGCCTCACCACTTACAGCAACGGCCGAGTACGCGGACGAGAATGTTGTGTCAGGCGTCATCTCTAGCGGTGTCTTCGAATCTCCTCTTAATGTCAACAATGCCATGCTTTCCATGCGTACATTTGCAAACTTGTTCGAGACCCCCGCTGGCCGCGAACTGGCCATGAGCTCCTTCGACCAGATCCTGGCTGGAGTGAAGTCGGCTCTGGCTAACAGCGGAGCTTCACCAAACCGTAACCTCATCATCGCCATCACGACGCTGTATATCAACTTTGCGGTTTACCTTGTTTCCGAGGGCAGGAGTCAAACCCCAGAATCCGCTGAACGGGGTCTCGTCCTTCTCGAGGAACTCAACAAGATCTTCAACGGAGAGAAGGATTCTGAAGCAGTCTACCGAGCACTTGTTTCTCTTGGCACACTTGTTGCCGCTCTCGGCGAAGAAGTCAAGACTGCCGCCAAGGAAGTCTATGAAATTGAAGGTGTGCTCGCCAGACTTTCAGCATCCGGCCCAGGCAGGGAGCCCCGCATCAAGGGTATTATTGGCGAGATTCGGGAAACACTCTGAGAGCCGGGTACTTTACAAGCATTCAGCATCCAGCGCATGTGTGCATAGATAAGAGATACATTACTTCCTAACGACGACAACGCAATTCCCCAGGAACTCAATTATCACATTTCATTTCATATCGTTCCACTTCAATAGTAGTCCTCTCTACACCCTACTAACTACCCACAACGACTGCCCTGGTGGAACTCACAGCTTCCCCTCAGCATCAACCCCAACCTCCAAAACCTGCTCAACACCCTCGTAAGCAGGCAAATCAAGCCCATACCTATCGGCAATACCCTTCGTCAAAAACCTACCTCCAATAAAATGCCGTCCCTTATAAAATTGCACACAAGGCTTTGGCGCCGTCAAACTAATCAGCGAACTAGGCATGAATCTCGCACCGGGTCCTTCCTTCGGTGGCCCGCTTTGAATATCCCATGAGCTGGGCGCGTCAACACTGAGCACGGGCACATTGGCTGATTCGATTTGTGAGACTATCTCGCCGAATGGATCGCGAAGTGGTCCGCCGAAGGAGAAGCCGAAGATTGAGTCCACTAGGAAATCTGTTCCTTGCAGGGCTGTTGGGAAGTCGGTTATGAATTGAACGGAGAGGTTTTCGAGTTGGATTCGAAGGCGCTGGATTGCATGTTAGATTGGGGTTTGGGGGTTGATGTATGATACGGCTGAAGTGGGTTAGACGTACTTGGTAGAGTTCGTTTTTGCCTTGTTTTGGGTAGTATACTGATGGTTTGTAGCCAAAGTGTGCTAGGTGACGGGCTGCTACAAGGCCATCTCCTCCTGTGGGGTGTTTGTTAGATCATGGACTTGATATTGGGTTTTGGGGTGTATAGACGTGGTCTTACCGTTGTTACCTGGTCCGCAGACAACTAGGATATTTTTACCTGCGCTTAGAGGGTGGACTTTCCATACTATTTCCTCATATATTAATACTTCATTGGTGTGGGTTGGGCTTGTTGGAGCTTACCGGCTTGCGCGACAGAGAGTCCTGCTAGCTCCATCAATTGGTCAAGGGACCAGCCGCCAACCTCCATCAAATCTTTGTCTAGGGCAGCGGCATCCTTAGAGGAGATTGCCTGATTGAAGACATAAGCATGAGCTCATGTATCCTGATTGCAGGTCTATCAAATGACTCTACCTTCAACGACATTGTTGCTGATTTACTGTAGCGCCGAATGGGAGCAGGAAGACAGATCCGCTTGAATGTAGAGCGGAACATACAATTATGGTAGCAAGAGAGTCTGTGTTAAGATCAATCGAGCGAAACAAAGAGAAAGAAAGAAGTCATGCATCACCTCATAAAGTCGATCTACAGGTTCTCACATTACATCACTACGCTAATCCCCAATGGGCAAACCCGGAACAACTATTCCGCCGGAACACCCAGAACTTTTGCGGAGGGCATCGCGACCAACAGACCTGTTTCGCGCCATCATTAATTGCAGATCACACATCCAAAATGGTTCTCCGGATCAGACTTGCCCGCTTTGGCAACAAGCACAACCCCTTCTACAACATTGTCGTCGCACAAGCCCGGTACGTGCCTATATTCTCCCTTGTCAACGGCCGAGTCTCCCGATCCACGTCGCCAACGCAAGACTGCAACATCGCCAGATGGAATATCATTGAGCATCCCGTTAAGAAATTCAATTGACTCTTATTTGAATAGCTCCGCCCGTGGCGCCAAGCCCCTCGAAGTCATCGGCACCTACAACCCCATCCCGAAGCGTCCCACGAACCTGTACAATGAGAACGCCAATGCTCGCCCATACAAGGAGGTAGCCCTCGATCGCTCGCGCGCACAGTACTGGCTCGGTGTTGGTGCGCAGCCCAGTGATCCCGTGTGGAAGCTGTTGGGCATGGTAAGCCAAATTCCACTCTTTCAAAGCGGTGACAGGTATTTGAGGATGATGAGTATCGTTCTCAGAGCGTACCGCTCTACCCGTTCACGCTATCATGCTGAAGTGTTGGTGCTAACTGAATGTGTCTATAGGGTGGCCTCGTGGTTCCTAAACCCACGACCTTCCACAAGGCGTGATCATCGACTTGTGTGTGACTTTTAAGGCGGTGACTGCGTACCACAGTCACTCTGACTCCAAGGGCTTCGGCTGACGGGGCCGCTTGGATTGGGGAAAGCCTTCCCTGGGAGGACTCAGGGGACTGGTGGTGAGAAGGCCGTCTGTTTGATTTGTGTTGGCATTTTCGGCGTTTATTGAGTTGCCTGGGAACATCTCTGTATATTATGGCAGCCTAGCTGCGTTGGCTCTGGAAAGGGCATGATTATCTACGACTTGAGTGTCAGGAATGTGGTAAACATGCACGCTGTAGGCTGTCTGTACCTCGGGTAGATACCAACTTAGGTGCATGAACTAGGCACCACCCTGGTGTCTACCTAATACCTATTTAGGTATCTTGTAGTGACTAGACTCATTAAGCATCAGGTTACGCGTAGACCAAGGTTTAAAGTGCGGTATTTAAGCCCTCAAGACATTCCCTATGTTGACGCGCTTATGACCGCTCCAGGCACTAAGATCAGCCAAGCGATGTCTTCTCTCCACGGCCCAACCATACTCTTGAGCGCCCCCTCGATAAGGTCGAGTCATTTCCCCGTGGCAGCCAATCCCATGTGTTGCCAGGGTTCACCCCGTGGCAATTGGTCCATTGTGGAGGATCGTCGACATTTGACTTTCTTTGGACCTGACTTGTAGATTCTGGTTGAACGGGATATGCAAGTTTATTGAAGTCTTTGCTAAGTGAGTATAAGCTTCACTTAGACTTGTCAATAGGCTGCACTATAGACCGGGACATAGGATATAGAGGTTGACTACCTTTGGTTCCCGGTAGACACACCCCTGTATGGTATCTTGTGAATGGAGCCCCAACAGCCGAGCCACATGGAACATTCAAACATGCATCTAGAAGAGATCGTAAGGTCCACCACACAGTCTGTCAATGTACGAAGTCAAGCAAGTTAGTCAGAAAGAATGTATTATGGGCACGCACTTGGATCTCTGCAAGCGGACAGGTTCCAGGGTCACAGTGTAAAACGGTAACGATGTACTGTCATATACTCTGAGGTACTTCCTACAGTATGGAGATCCCCATACTACCCCATGTACCACCTGTGTCACATACCTGTTCCTCAATGAGTCGCGTCGTGAGAGCAGATCCATGGATCTGGCACTTGTGGACTGAACTCGACCGTTCCGGACTCTTTTCTCTCCCCCCCTTCTCTTCCTCCCCCCTGCCCTCCCCCTCTTGCATTCTCCATCCATCTTTATTCTCTGTCGCCCGTCGCATTACAATTCTCGATCTGATTCTTCGATCCCTTTGCATCATTTCTGATCGCATCATCTTGCGCACCTCATCGCGACATTTCCGACTCGCGACACCCCCCGATCCCTGATCTATCTCACCCGGGGTCGCGACAAAGGCGAAAAATTCGAAACTTCAATACTCGTGGAGGGATGAGCGGTAGCTCTAACCAGTCCACTCGTACGAGTCCAGGCTCTTTTGGAACCACGCAGCTGACAGAGTCCGTGTCGTCTGGTTCATCGCCCCCACAGCAGTCTCTCTCTTCGGCGCCCTCGACGGCTCAGCATGCGATGTCGACCGACGTGTATAGCCCGAATGCGTCGCAAGCGCCCTCTCTGAACAACTCCTTCTCCTACCCTTTCTCCCCGATCGGTACCTCGGCTTCGTTCGATAACAACATGCGCCTGGGCGATACCGACCGTAACCTCCAGGGCCTGAACGGCCTGGGTCGTAGTGGAGGCGCGATTTTGATGCGCAAACTGCCACGAAACACTAGTCGCGAAGCCTTGCGCAGCATGCTCCTGTTTGCCAAGGAACTAGTGGATGCCGACTTTGTGACCCTGGATCTGCCGGAGGATGACGGCTTCTTAACCGCGATCGCGCGATTCCACACTCTGCCCGCCGCCGAGGAAGCCAGAGCCTTGCTTGACGGCAAACCCAACTCCAAGAACGACGCCAACATGATTGTTGAGATGTACCCGGGTGGTCCCATGGGATCCGCCATGTCAAACGCGCGTCGCAATACGATCGATCACACCGCGAGCCGTGCATTGCTGGGGGGTGTTCCCTCAAATGGACCCCTGGCGCGTCAATCTTCGCGTTTCAACAACACTTTCCAGAGTTTGGAGAGAATCTCGGCCGCGAACCCCAACCAAGTCATCGGTGAGGGGCTTCCCCAAACCTCGGAATCGGGCTCGCGCATGCATAGCCTCTTCTCCCCACATTCTCCGATCGGAAACGGCATCGATAAGCTCCCTCGTATAACCGGGAAGTCTATGATCGATGAGGATCCGGACGAGGAGACTGGGGAGTTGTTGAAGGATCCAGTGGGTTACGCGGAGAATGGACACTCCGCTGGTCCTCCCCGCCGTTCTACCAACCCCCAAATTCCAACCGGTCGCTTTGCCAACCTGTCTCTCTCAACCAACATGTCCTCTCCTCCTCTGCCGAATTACTCCGGAGGAGTGGGACAGCGCATGGGCGGTGGAGCGCCAGCATCCGCCTACCCGAACCAAGGCCATGGTTTCCCATACAGTGCCCAGCACACACCGCGACACAGCCTTCCTGCTGCCAACCCTAATGATTTGAACCCTCCTTGCAACACATTGTACGTGGGCAACTTGCCACCGGACACTTCGGAGGAAGAGCTCAAGGCGCTCTTTTCTAAGCAACGTGGATACAAGCGACTTTGTTTCAGAAACAAGCAGAATGGTCCCATGTGCTTCGTTGAATTCGACGAGGTCGCCATGGCCAGCAAGGCACTCAATGAGCTGTACGGTTACAAGCTGTCAAACAGCGTCAAGACCGGCATTCGTCTCAGTTTCTCCAAGAATCCCTTGGGTGTGCGCTCCGGTCAGCCCGGCAGCATGAGCTCTTCCAACTCAATCTCTGGACAGGGCGCATCCTCCGGAGGCAGTAGCCTAGGTGGCATGCACAACAACATGTTTTCCGCTGTCAATGGACCTCCCCCTGGCCTTGCGGCACCTCCGGGCCTCGGCATGGCCTTACCCACGCCCATGCGCAATGGAAACAACATGCACGCCCCCAACCCACATGCTGGCCTGATGAGCAACGGTTCATATAATCCCAACTCGGGCCTGGGAATCCGAAACGGTGGCAATTCTATGATGATGTCCCCACCTCCTCCTGGGAGCGCCGGCGGCAACAACGGGCCGAATCTGAACGGCTATAATTCCTTCTACCCCGATTACATGATGGGTCGTTAAGACCAAGCATTATATTGAGATAATGTCCGGCATGTTTGAACGAATTGGGGTATCTGGCGCATTGGTGATTCCTTTCATTTCGTGAGCTAGATCAGCATTCGGCGGCTGCATAACTCTCGGGAGTATTGTTACGGATTTGCTTTCTGATTTCTTCTTCTTTTTCTTGATTTCCCCCCCTTTTCTGGCTTTTGCTTCTTATTGCATGGGAACCCGGGCGCTCTTACATTCCTTATTTGTCTTCATTTCATTGGGAGGATTGCATTTCAGGTCATTGCCACACTTGTATTCTTATTTGGTCGGTGCGAGGCGCTCGAGTAGCGCATTTGTTTCTGCCACTTTCGTTTCGTCCACACCATACCCTAGTTTTCTTGCTGAGTTTGTCTTTATCTCGCTCATCTTGGGTTGGATCTGTCTGACCAGGATCCCCCCGAGCTATTATCTATTTTATTTGACGTGATTCCCCCTGTTCTGTTTTCATCTATCTCTGGATCTTTTCGATGCATCGTCGTGCGAGGATCGGAATGGATTTTGCTGATTTACCCTGCAATGCGTGTGTCTATTTCTACCCAAGTATGAAAAAGAAGGGTCTTATGTGGCTTTCTTTAGCTTCTCTTTCTAATATCTCTCTACTCAAATGGCATGAGCTATGGAAGGACATGACATCGGCTTTACGCTGACTACATATTGTCCCCGGCGTTGGTTTTGATATTTCTTTGCAATTTCTCTTTTAGCGGTGGATGTCTTGCTCACGTTGATGTTGATGTTTGATGCACTCTTGACGGCTCTTGCACAGTCATTCGCTCTTGGTCTATGCTCTTTGCGGGATATGAAGATGGGCAGTCGCGTTGTCTATGTTTATTTACCCGTCTTGCTTGGTGGTATGATACTGATGCATTGGCTTTGATGTACTTCATACAATGAACTTGTTCCAGCAATGATCAACAATATTCACAGTAGGATTATAATCACTCGCGTACAGACATGTCCAGTAGTCTGGTGATCGGAGCTTCGCGTGGAGATATGATCACGTGATAACACTACCGAAAAGTTTCTTCTCACCAAACACTCCCGGTGCTGTCCGACTTCCCATCTGCCAATTGCATTCAATTGCAACAGTGTTTCCTTTTTTGTTTAACAGCGTTTCCTATTCTCTTCCTTGATTCCCCTTTTCATATCTCCCTTTATTTTTCTCAATTCCTTCAAGATGCCACCCCGGGTACAGACCGGGCGTGTGTCCAACACCCTCCTCCCCTACCTCACCTCCACATCCTCCACAACCTCCTCCCTCCCTTCATCCTCTTCACAATGCCTCCGTCAGTTCTCTGCCACGACGGCTTCTCAAACGAAGCTTCGTCGGCAGATGTTCGAATGGCTTAGCACCGCCGGTGCTGGACTGAAAAACCATGTTCCTGGAGAGACCAACTATCTGTCCCGGTTAAAACAGGGTGGCCCCGATGATTCAAATCGGCCATTCCCTAACAACCCCAACTTCGTCAGTGAGAGTATTCTCAGCGAGGATCTCCGCGAAGAAATTTATAAACGTGTCGTTACCAAGAAGCAGAGTCTTCGTGCTGTCAGCGTGGAGCTTGGAATTGATATGAAGCGAATCGCTGCCGTCGTGAGATTGGTGGAATTGGAGAAGAGGCAACGCTCACAGGTAAGAATCTTGTTCTTCTATTCCTCTCTTTTTTTTGGACTTTCCCTCCCTCTCGCATATGATGAGTCAAAAAAAAATTCGATTAGTCTTGAAGACACCAACATGGTTACACCTTACTTTTTGAACTGAATTGCGCTACAACACACTTTTGGATATCTGTCACAATTGGCCTGAACGCATAACTGACAAATTCAATCAGGGCAAACCTCTCGCACTTCCATACGCACGGGCAGTCCACGAAATGGTCCCCGTAACCCCCCTCGCCGACAGAGGCGAGCGCCAAACGTACCACGAGTCAATTAACGACCTTCCCGCCCACCCTTTAACAGGATCGCAAATCTTCTACCCAGTCCCTGAATCGCGTTCCTTTAACCGAGTTGAAGCCGGTCGTGTCTTCTCCGGCGCCCCAGCCATGACCAATGAAGAAGCCGCTGAGATCCAACACCCCTACGACCTAGCCCAGAAAGTGATCGAAGACCCCAAGTCAATCGGCTGGATCGGCAAGGGCGAAAAGGCCCGCCAGATCCTTCAGCCCGCCGACGCCCGTATCCCACACCCACACATGATCGGTCTCGAACGCGACCGCCTCGCACACCCCAACGAGCGTCTCACTGTTCAGCGACGCCACTCTGACCGTCTCGCTCGCCAGGAAGCCCTCGAGCAGGAGGCCCGCCAGCGCGCCCAGGAACATCGCGAGGCTAGCCAGAAGACTGTGTCTCCTGCCGACTCGCGCTTCGATTACCGCATTCAGGACACCAAGTTCACCAAGGAGACCACTGGTGCCAATGGCCGTGCTCCTTGGGCTGTTGGTCGTCGCTACGGTGTCCCGCACGAGGACCGTACTCGTGGCACAGTCAAGATCCCAACTCGTGTTGACGCTTAAACGGCTGAATGCTGCCTCTCGATTGTATACTTCTTACCCTGTTTTTGAGCATTGTCCCGGCTGTGTCGGGCTTTTGTACTTTTATTGTATGCATACACTTGTATGATGGGGTGTCTAATTGCTATGTATCTATACCAAACTATTTGACTATTCTCACGATCTGAGTATCCAGTTTTATTGTCCTACCTAGCACACTCCGGAAACATAGCTTGTCATAGTAAACTCCAGGTGAACCAGATTAGATGAAGACAGAATGGTAATCCAGTACCAATATCCTCATGAAAGAAAGCAAGTAAACCCCGAAAAAACATCAAAAACACAATAATCAGCTAGCGCCTGGCGAAATCATCAAAAGAAACCAGTAAACGAGTAAACGAGTCGAACGTCGAAATACAAAACCGCAATGCAATCTGAATCGATTCATCAGCCCACCAGCCCGAGAACCACCCCTCGCTCCAACACAAGAGCTTCCACCCCCAGGTCCAAGGATAGCACTCGAATGCGAAGGCGAAATCGGGACAAAAGTCGATGTCGAAGGCCTAGTCAAATCAAAGCCAAGCCCATATCCATAACCGCTAGTCTCAATGAGCCTCCCCAACAGACCTACACCGTCCACCCCTCCTCGTCCCAACCCAGCCCGAGACAGCATCAGACTCAGATTCAGACTCAATGTGGGAATTTGGACCTTGGAAGAGGTTCCCAATGGACGCTAGGACATTTTGGAGCCAGCCGTTATTTGTCTGGGGAATTGGAGAGGGTGTAGATTGCATCATGGCAGGAAGCGCTCAGGTGGATGATGGTGATGGTGATGGTGATGGTGATGGTGATGGTGATGGTGATGGTGATGGTGATGGTGATGTGGGGGTTTGGGGGTGGAGGGGCATTAAAGAGAGCAGTGGATGATCAGATGAGACAGAACTGCTTATTGGTATTTGCAGTATTGAAGCTGGATATGGATATCAATCGTGGACCACAGGCAAGGTCAAGAGCAAGCTGTAGAAGAGCGAGAAGAAAACGAACAGAAAGGACACGAGCACGCGATACATCGTTAAATAACCACAGTCTACAATCACATGCTGTACCATGCACTTTGCTTCATGCAACTCCCCCTCATAGGAGAGCGAGAATGACCCTATCAGACGACCGCGTCCTGCTCGGTCTGGATAGCGTGGAATGGGAACTGGGGGGGGGGGAAGAGACACAGAATGGGGGCTAGGTCTTGGTCACATGCACCGGTACCCAACTTGCTATTCTTTGCAGATTGGATGCTTCTCTCTTGGGGGTTTGTTTGCGGGTTTGAGGTGTAGCTTGGTGGTGATCTACGCTCTTCTGCAGAGTTGTGCATTTGGGGCTGTTGCTGGTGGCTGGAACCATGTCGATCTGGCTTTCAATGGGGGTACAAGGTCACGTCGTGGTGATCGTTTTCTTTTCTTTTTTTTTTTTGGGAGGGTCGAGGGTTCTTTGTGTCACGGTGTGCGTGTCGTTCTTTTATGGCTGAGACAGGAGGTTTTTGGTACTTTGTTGCTTTTGTGCTTGTCTGTTGCGCATATTTTCACTTGTTATTAGGGGGCTGGCGGAATGGAAAAGGCAACTATGTTAATTCTGACTATGAACAGCATTTGTAATCCTGTAGATATCAAGCTAAAGATGGGAGAGTACAGCGTACTCGTGGTCAATGAGGGTAAGTCGGTGTAAGAGTCGGCCAAGGATCGTCAACTTTATTTGATGCAGCCAATTAAAAGTATTTTGTCCTTCTCGATTCCAGAAATCATAGCCTTGTTCAAAACCACTTTCATTCAGCCAATGCACTAGAGAGAACTGATGATGCAGCCTGTTTGTACATATGTAGCATGAAAAGTTAGACGCTTCGCGTTGTCAGTTTCGATAACAAAATGAGAAACAGGTAGCCATGTCTCTTACGTCCCGAATATACCACCGAACCTGATCATTGCAGCGCCGGTACGGTCAAATTAAACACATTGTCTCGATCAAAGCCATGCTTGAGATCCCTCACGACAGTCGACATTGGCCCATAGAGCTTCTCAAGTACCTCCTCCGCCTGCTTGCCCTGAGTATTAAACAAGGAAATATAAGGCGTAGCCAACAGATTCCCCGGTTCGACGGTCTCGATCTCACGAAGAATGCCCTTCGCCCAAGTTTCCCCGTCCAGCTTTTGCTCATCAGCCGAGGAGAAT
The DNA here is from genome assembly GCF_028974205.1 of Penicillium antarcticum. Lineage (NCBI taxonomy): Eukaryota > Fungi > Ascomycota > Eurotiomycetes > Eurotiales > Aspergillaceae > Penicillium > Penicillium antarcticum. The sequence goes on along the minus strand of NW_026695300.1, from coordinate 2,883,021 downwards.
CCCAGAATCTCCAACATGAAATGCGGCTCCCGAGCAACAAAAACCGAAGCCCGATCCTGGGGCTTAGTGGAAGGCCCCCTCAACTGGTGAACAGACAGCATACACTCCGGATTCTGCGGCATGTCCCGCAAACGCCGGCCAATAATTCCAGCCACAGCCGGCGAGATCGAATGCACACTGTGTGTAAAGTTGCCGAACCCAAACACTCTCTCAGGAATCATGCGCCCATTGCCAGCAAACCAGTCCGGCATAGCCATAGGAGCAACGGTGTTCATCATCAGAGGCGCCAAGCCCGCAATCTTTTCCTTCCACCGCTGGCCCTCCGCCATATCAGCTCCACTCCAAACAAACCCCACGCCAAACATACGCCCCGGTGGGGCGTTGACGGCCATTTGTTGTAATGTCAGTTGTGGTGGCAACCCCTCAGTATCAAGAAGTGACTGGTAAGCAGCGTTGAAGTCGACAAAGGTCTTTTCTATATCGCTGGGATCGAAGAAGATGGCCCCGGCGAGGAGATTGCTCAGGGGGTAGACCTGGACCGTAAGATCGAGAATAACGCCAAAGAGACCCCCGGCGCCGCGGATCCCCTGCAAAATGGTCTCATCTGCTGTGACAATTTCCCCGTCCGGGTTCATGACCGTCGCGCCTAAGATCTGGTCCACGCCGAGACCCCAATGCGAGGAAAAGGCTCCGTATCCGCCGTACGTGGCCCAGCCGACGTAGCCAACGGATGGGACCGAGCCGAGGGGTGTACCGAGCCCTTCGGCCCAGAGGTGGCTGCCTACTTCTCCTTGGAGAGTTCCGCCTTGAATAGTGGCTGATTGTCGGTCCTCGGAGATGGAGACCTTGTTTAGCGCTCGGAGATCGATTACGAGGGCATCCTCGACTAGAGTTCGGCCTTCAAGATTGTGACCTCCGGTGCGGAGGGTGAAGGGGATCGAATTGGCTTGGGCATATTTTATCAAGGTCGATATCTCGCCCGCGGTTTGGGGATACACCACTGCAAGAGGGTTGTCGGGGCGGCTTGCGTTGAAGACTGTACGGGCTTGGGCATATTCAGCTGAGGATTGAAGGACATATTTTATCGAGTTGGCTTGGAAGAAGTCTTCCAGAGCCGAGGATGTTGGTTTCATGTCAGACATAATGGATAATGCTCGGAGTAGCCAGTAGTACTGATTGGTTGTAGTGTTGCGTCAATGAATAAACCCCCAAGGTAAGGAGAATAGGCTCCCTTTATATGCTGGGCTATACGAGCCTCGCCTGTTAGCTTCGTGAGGTCTCCTTCCATATTCCCGGGGGGGGGGGGGGCGCCAACCATATCCTCGGGGCTGAGCATATGAAAAGTTGGGGGCCTTAAGATCAGACGCTGGCAACATATGACTCTTGGCATCCATAGGCGTATACGCGTATAAGCATATGCCCCTTGGTAGGATTCGCTATGTCTGACATTAATCTCGTTCTAATGTGCGTCAGATCCCGCTTCATGGGAAGCTTAGCGGATAGTCGAGCTCCGGAGATCGTGGCATTCGGATCTATATCGGGGATCTGAGACTCGGATTTAGGCGTCATGGTCGGTCTCCGTCACGTCGATCCTGCGGTGTTATGGTCGATCTCCGAGCAAGCAGCGACCGCAAAAGAACGAGGGTCAGAGCTTCGGTTTAGAAGCAAGATATTTGTGCTATCTTCTCTGTGCCTTTTTTTTCTTGAACATAGAAAGTACTCTGTCCAATGAGTCTATGTACTTTTCATCACTGCGTAGAAGTTGTTAGAAGTTGCTCACAATATCTGTAGTGTTGGAGATAGAAGTTGTATGACTGCTAGCTAGAGAAAATCTCGAATATCTGCACAAGCCCTCATATAACTTGCGTGGAAAAATAAGGGACCTACTGAGGGAACTGTGTTTTCTCCATCAAAAAGGCGCGCAATTTCTTCGAGAGCGTAGCCTTTGGTTTCTGGAAACGAAGTAGACGACGATGAAACCAATGGCAACCCGTGGAAGGAAGATCAGGTAGAACTTCCAGTCCAATGGGGACCGCATAGGTAGAGATGAAGAAAGCCTGACCTCGCATACGAAGGTGGAATGGAAAGAGTCTCAGCAATGTACAAACCAAAAATGCCATTGATACCGAAATTGTAGGCCGAAGAGAATAGATAATTAGAGAAAGGCGACCACCGCGCCTCCTGCTGCTAAGAATGCTTTGCAAACATGGCACTGTCCGTGGTGATACCCATCAGACAGAGGAAGATAACAACACCTGGGCCAGGGAACGGTACTCGAGCTTAATGGGAAAAGTCTTCTCTCGGTCTGCAGGATGTCACCTCTCAACTTGGGATTCATGTTTCGGCTGGCTGGTAGTCGGCACTACTTGGAGCTGGAGGTTGAGCATAACATGACAGCAATCCTTGACTTCCGATTTGAATAGCCCAGTCACGCCGGTAGCCTCCTATAGGTGACCTAGTCTGAGTGCTATGAGGATGTACCGAAGTTACTCCCCGGATTCGACGCAAAGGTGACTGTCATGATACAAGCAAGAAGATCACTGGACCAAAGGATAAGGATTATTCGGCGGGGTCACCGCAAAAGCGTTCAAAAGCAGTCTGAAGTATCATGAAACTTTCGCAGGTGAAGAGGTGTTTGCACCTTTCTATTTCCGCACACGTCGATTCCTAGCACTAATCATTCAAGTGGCCGAGCACTCGGACCTTACGCTAAAGGATATTGAACTGACCAAAACCAACTACCTTGTACAAGAGCATGCAGTTTACAACGTTTCTTTAACAGACGCATCGTACCGAGGCCCGTGGACGACCAGCATCTGCACCCTCTCAATTTCATGCATGAACAGTGATCAGCGATCATCTTGAATACCTTCCATGATGCCACATGTGTTCGTCAGACCATGCCAGTGTGTGATGATGTGCTGGAGTCATTTGCTCGGTGACGCATGGGGAAGCTCCCCTCTGTACGAATCTATGACTGAGGTTGCTGGCGTGCGACTGGCGGCGCCGGGGTCGAATGGTATGATCTTTCATGCGCGGGTCAGCTTGTTCAGTAATCTTGATGCTAAAGTCCCCTTTTATGTGAACGGGACGTTGGCTGTTGCTCCTGTGCATTGGGAACGGAGGGAAATATCACCCAGGTATCACTGTCCGTGAAATTGGATTCGGGTGAAACAGTCACCATGCCCATTCGAATGATTTTCGTGGATGGACATGATGAAACGATAAATGATGTTAGAGACATTCATGTTGCTATGGAAGCTACCTGAAGAATGTTTTCAGTGTTATTCTGGAGGAAATGCCTTGGGAGGTGTGATCCTTGTAGAAAATCACTGTTCGGATCACAGATGTAGAACAGTACACAATACAGAGCATGCTATGAGGCAAGGAGGATGTTTGGTCACCAAAAAGAAGATGGTGTACTAGACCGCCGTAGAGGGCAATGCATGGAGGGGCAAGCAAGGATATGAGAAAGGCCACCAACAGAGTGACATTGGCTTGAGATGAATGAATGAACTAACCAGCACAATAAGGGCAGTACCCTGGATCATGTAGTGAACTAAATACAAGACGGAAGCGATAACCAAGCCCACCGTCATAAAATTTGAAGAGAGAGATAGTAGAAGATGGTACAATGTGAAATAAAAAAGGAAAAAGAAAAGTAGAAGCATTAGGACATCTCGTTCGTGTACATGAGTATGCCCACAGCAAGTAAATGGATACAAGACCCATAAATAGGACACCGTATACAAACAGGCAAAAAGGCACAAAATAAAAAGGAAAAATTGCGCAGGCAGATGGCAGATGCGTATGCAGCCAAAACTGGTTAGATATATCCATGCAACAAGCAAGGGAAATGGCAATAAATGGCGATTTGAACCCGAAAAGCTCAAAGGGCGCCTATGATACCACGAGTGAAGAGGGTTGGTGAGAAAGGGGATTGAAAGACGTTGCTATGCGGGGTATCCAAAGGAAGAGACAGATTGAATCAAACATGTTGGAAAGATCGTTGGAAGTGTATAGTGGCCTTGGCTGGGCCTGGGAGTCTCGGGGAAATAATGATTTACTCTGGGGCGCTATTGTCCTCACTTGTAGGCGCAAGATCTCCAGGGGTGGTTTGTGGACTCGAGGGCGAATCTATACTATCAGGGCTGCCACTGCCCCATGAATCTTCCCGCATAATCTCTGCAGAATCAGGAAGGCCGGGTCTGTCTTTGAGTTGATCTGGCTTTGGTGTCTTGAAAGTCGTGCGAGCGCTAGAAGGCGAGGAAGGGTCTTCTTGGGCAGGTTCAACGCGATGACCACCTTGCATGGGGCTGGCGGCGTTGTCAATGGCTGGAGAGCTGGGTCGAGGGGAATCCATGAAGCCTCGCCATTTCCGCCAGCCCTCAAAGTCAATGAGGGCTTGCATGCAGCCCCATTCTGTCACCTTCTGCTCGAGCCAAGGGAAACCAACCGGCTTGGTCAAGAAATCGTTGCAACCAGCGGCCAAGGCTTCGTGTCGATCACTTTGCAAACTACTTGCTGTCAAAGCGACGATAATGACTGGACTCCGGAAGAGCGACAGGTCAGGCAAAGTGTCATCCTCGCTGAGGGTCCGCTGGAGACCGGGTCTTCTATCCAGCAAAGCGGTACTAGACACACTAGAGCGTCCAGAGGCTGTCTTAGGGAACACACCAATACCATTGAGGCGCTCAAGACGTCGGATCTCCTTGGTTGCGTCTAGTCCGTTCATGACGGGAAGCTGGATATCCATCAACACCAGATGGAAACCGCCTTGCCGCCATTTCCGCACTGCTTCCTCACCGTTTGCGGCACACTTCCAACGCACTTTCAATCTCTTCATGAAAGCTTCCAGGAGCTTCTGGTTGATGATGTTGTCTTCCACAATGAGCACATTAATTGGTGGAACAGTACCATCGATCAATCCACCAAAGACTGCGCCAGGGGAGACTGCCGCTTTTGTTTTGCGAACAGAGCGTGGTGATGATACTGCTGGGGGGGTGTGTGATTTGACTTGTGGAGACTCTGCTACTGATACCGGAGGCGTTGAACCAGAAGGAGCGGCAACTGTTGGGGGAGGTTGAGCGTGGGGAGAAGGACCGGTTTCTACAAATATCAGTCACTATTCCAAACAAAGTGATGTTGTATTACATACCTGTTACGACAGGAATATGGCCATGAATCGTGGGGGAGTTTGTTGCGTGTCGCGTCAGCGGAGGTCGTTGGTGATGCCGCCTGCGGTTCCCTGGAGATGGTAATGGAGGAGCAACCCCGGTATTGAGTATGGAAATCGAAGGTGCACTCGCCGCTGCTGCAGGAACTGGGTGTGGATGTGCGGCCGGGCTGCTGGAGGTCGGGTTGACGGGCATGAGGGGGAAGTAATCGCCATGTTCGCCTGGTTCAGAATTATGATGGGTGTATATCGAGTGGCGCGGAGATGGCTTTGGTGTTCGGCGCGTCGGTGCCTCGATCATCAACGCTTCCTCAATTTTCTGTCCACCGGGGTAGTAGGCGTCGAGCAGAGATGACAAAACTTCCTCTGGGCTCAACAGGCGTTCTGGGTGGGTTTGTCGATTTGATCCTTCTCGTGGTGCTATTCTGATCACGATATCTGGCGAGTCGAAACTTCTTCCTAGCGAATTGACATATTTCATGATCACTTGGTCGCGGAGCTCATCCACCACCGCGTCCTCCATGCACGGCACCAAGGTGGCTGAGCCACCGGGTCGTTTGACCCAAATCCGACGTTGTACCATTTCGCGAGGAGGGGCAGGAGCAAAATCGCTTATCTGGTCTCCTAGTGCAGAGAAGATATTCGCCTCCAACAGCCCACCAACCAAGTGCTGATGTGTCGCTGGTAGAAGAGATTGACGGCGGATCGCAAGACTAGGTCGCTTACTCGAGGAAGGAGTGTAATAGGGCGCAGAAGGCCTACGGTCGTATGCAGGCCACTCAACAACAGTGTTGAGGGTGGGAGTCAACTGGCTCGCAGCTGGTGTTGAGGCTTGAGCTTTGTGGGTCGACTGGAAGGAGGTGCTGTCGGAATGCTGAGGAGTTGGCAACGGAGGTGTTTCGAGGAGGGACGAAGGGCCCGTGAGAGGAGTATGTAGCGAAGAGGTATGCGCTTCGGGAGACGATGTACAAGTACGGTTCTCAGGTGTTGGCTGTCTGTCCGACTGTGGCGCGGAAACCGGTTCGTGCGGTCCTAGCGATAGGGGTTTGTGTTCGGTAGGACCGATAGTATCGGCACAATGCGAAGAGACGATGCTATACGCCGGGGATTTGTTGGAGTCGACAAGCTGCGGAGCAGAGGGAGAGTTTGAGATGGAGTGGACCGGATCCGCCCCGTCCGCTTTAGGAATTGGTGATCGTCGTAACAGCTTCGCCTTCAGACGCGACAACCTGTCTGGCATCGTGGTGGTTCTCAAGCCATTCTTGAGGGAAGATATAGGGGAATTACTGCTCGTAGTGGAGGTAATTTTTTGCACTCCCGTCTGGAGAGGAGAGAGAGGGGGTAAGTGCTAGTGACACAACAAAAGTCAGCGATCAAGCTATGGCCGCTGAAACGCCTGTGATTTGCTTTAGCTAAGATTCACCGCTTGAGTAGCTTCAATTGCCTTTCCTGCCCAATTATACTGCACTTTTGCCTGATTAAAGTAAAGTCGTCGCAACACATTAGTCCCCATATGCCATGTAGGTGGGTTTTACCTACCACAATTAATCCAGGGGGCTAAAATGAGCACTTCTGTCTCTCTAGTCCCATTGTAGCTAATATCAATATCCCCATCTGGACAATTTAATTGCATCGATGCGTATACAAACAAATCTAGTCTCTGATAAAAACAGTAGTACTATAATTACCTATAGGGTGCCAAAGTGTCTAGTGAAGACTCCAGTGGATAGTCAAGTCACTTTCAGGTAGCAGACAAATCCAGTAAATACCAAGTGCCATGGATAACTTGTATAACAGTGTTTCATACATGCTCGGCCAACGTGCCTGTGGGCTTTAGAAATTGGGCCCAACTTGCTACATTTTGGCCTATGGGTATACGAACGTGAGTCATGAAACAATATCTATTTACAATCTGACTATATGATAGATCACAAAAGCATTTTTGACACTTAACGCTTTGCAACAGGGTCGATTTCAGCATCGTCTGATGCTGTTCGTTCCGTGTTTGTTCGTGTCTGGTTTTCAGCCTTCTCGGGCCCCGGAATACCCCCCTTTTTCGAGGTCATGCGTGTCTTGAATATTATTTTCATCAAGTAGTTCATCAATGCTAATGCCTCTGGTCTTTGCCTCTTTGCGCAGCTTGCGATACCGAATTCGCCAGATGGTGTGGCTGATATATATTCCCGACTCAAGAACAACCCTGCATGTGTATGTCAGTTTCAATCCAAGAGCTACAGTAAGAATGACATACACCAAAATATACATAATCCCTCCTAAGATATCAAATGAGCCTTGAGCCGCTGTATTCGCATTAGCAATCTTGCATTGACGTCCTAGGACTCGGGTTGATCGTACCTAATGCGAAGAGGGAAAACAGTCCACCCAGTGTATCAATGGACAAAAAGACCCAATCTACCAACATGAGTAAGTATTTCAAGTACCCAGAGATTTGAAAGCCACTCACTGAAGCCAATAACACGTCCATCTCTCTTCCATAACTCAAAGTAAGGTGGCAACAGACCAGCACTGAGAAAGAGAGTAGCCACAACCCCGACCACAATATCAGGCCATGTTACGCCATTGTTATATGGGATCTATCATGTCAAGTTAGAAGCTCACCAAATAAATTAAAAGTCAACAGAAAAGAAGTAAGAACCTACCCTCAGAGTAAGAATAAGAATAGCCTCCAATCCTCCAAACAAAACAATCATCCCAGAGCAAACCAAAAAAGCCCTGGTTTTGCTATAGTCACTATTAAAATCAAGAATAAGAATTAGAACCACCCAGGCAATAGAGTTACAAATGCACTAGAAGAAATCATCAAAAACACAGTATAACTCCACTCACTGATTATAGTAAAGAACCTGACCCCAACTAATAAGCGAAAAGAACCCAAAGATCTGAGGCTGAATCTGTAACGGGATATTGACTTGCTATACAACGAGACGGCGGTCAGTAAATAAGCAAGCAAGGTACCATGATTACAGTTTTATCAACGACCCCAAAAATGAGCACGAGACTTTACCTGCAGGACCAGATATGCTCCCATTGGCACGGAACCTGCATGAATAACAATAAGTAAAAGGCAATTTTGATTTCAATTTCATTTCTGAAGCACGTTTCTTTTTCGATATTGCTCTTGTGGGTATGCCTCCATGGAACATATCGAGGAAACGAAGAACCAGAGCCATGTTTGAGGCAGATTGGGGAATATTCAACACTTACAACATGCCCAAAGAAACATCATCGAAGCGGGGAATCCATCTGTATTCTTCCGACGCCAATTGTGCCATATTTGCGGGATTAGTTGGATGCACCAGAGGACTGTGCCGATTGTGCCGAGGATGTTGGATGATAGCGTTATATTGGAGGACGACATTGTTGTTTGGTACGGTGCGTATACCAAAAGTATTTCAGATAAATTGAGGTAGTCGTATTCCAGCCCGAATGGGTTTCCCGAAGAACAGACGAGGACTCTGGATAGAATGAGAATAAATGAAATGTCGATACTATACTCTCTCCTCCAAGACAGAGATAATAGGTGATACTTATAACCACCGACCTTGCACACCGACACTAGGTAGCATCCAAAATTGAACGCAGTTTCCTCCGCTTCTCCAAAAACAGAAGAAGCACAACCGGAGATTAAACCCTAGCAGAACCCAGTATATCAGGAAGAGGAGCCAATCAAATCCAATTTGAGCCAACCGACTTTCCTCTTCTCACCACGCCGGAAAACAAGCGTCATGCGAGAACACTTGACCTGAAGATAGCCAGTCACGGATCTTGATGATATGCACGAGCGATGCAGATGCAGATGAAATTGTCAAGTGTCAGGTGTGTGCGTGGATAGATTTCGAGGTTCAGGTCTGGGTTTGTCAACCCCCGAGAATGGCCGTTTCTTGGCTGAGATGAGTATACAGGATGCAGCAGAGTGGGAGAATAGAGAAGATTGTGCAGATGAATGTATGGTATAGGAAAGAGACCAGAAATAACAATACATAGGCGAAGTAACGGAAAAGACCAAGGAAGAAACTAAAGCTCGAGCAGACGATACAGCGGTGAATATCTAGACGCTGGACCCAGTTAGTATTGAGTTGTCATTCGGTGACTATTGGTTGTGCATTAGCACGGTTTTGTGATAATGGGCGTTATCTTTGCTTCGTCAGAGAAGACAGAACAAGAAGAGATCAGAGAAGATCGAGGCAGAGAGAGAGGATACAATACTAGATATCGATCTATGAACCTCATCTTCCCCAACCTAGACCCTTTTCCCCCGATATTTAAGACCAAATATTCCCATTTCAGTAAACCTCATTGGCAGAAAGACGAGATCCGGGCTTAGGGACTAGTACTAGAGGGGGTAATAGACGGAGAAGAGGTAGCTGTAGATGCATTAAGTAGCCTTTAGCGTTCATCCCCATGTTATTTTGATGTTGGCATAGTGTAGGCTTGATTTCTCCGATATACAAGGTAATTCCCTGTTTTTACTATCTCGTCTGGTCTGGACTGTTGATTGTTCCAGCGACTTTGAGTGGAGCTGTGGTGGGGTCGGAGGGGCTTGTGGGATGATAGATAACGGGTTTGGTATTGTGGGAGGTTTGTTTCATATTGCTATAAGTGAGCTTGACTTGTAGTTAAGCTTATGGGCTAGATTGTTTGATATATGGATTGGGCTACTATAGCCTTGGAACTCCGGCATTGTATAGTTGATATTGCCCCATAAGTCATTGTTCCTCATTGTTCAATTCTCCGGTGCACATACCACCCAACACGTGGCTAGCCATTAGACTTGACGTGTCTATTCCTTCAAACTTGCCATCACTTATAAGATGACGCTACTTTGATAGAGGTCTGTGGTTAATTCTATGGTTCTACACGTTACACAGTGGGGAACTGAACCGGGGTTGGGCTACTTCGAGCCACGGTTGCCCCCAAATTAGGGACTCGACCTTGAATATACACCCACGGTTGTTCTAGACTAGATTTTCTGTACGCGCGGATTTATCGAAAAGTAATGCATTGTGGTAGCACAGACCATGTATTCTTACTTTTCGCTCATGCAGAGAGCATAGCTTTAGATCAATCAATCCTAGCCAAGATATCCAACATGATGTAGTGAGAATTGCATCAGAACGACAAAAAGGAGCAAAAGGAAAGACTCGGGATAACCACCCGCTGTAAAACAAAAATCCAAGAAAAGCAACCCAGATCAAAAATACGTTCCAAGAAAAGAAAATAGACATGTAACAAAGGAGGCCATCAAGACATCACGTTAGGGGAACCAAAAAAATACACACACGTGTGGAGAGAGGATCCAAAGGGTATCAAGGGAAACGGAAACAGGTTTTGCGAAAGGGGAAGCGCGAAAAAGAAGAACAGACATCAACCGTACCAGCACTGATCACAGAAGGATCAAGTAGTTGGAGGGTGCAATGCCGGTGTCTCCGTTGGATTTCCGAGCCTGCCACCATCGGCCACTGACATCTGATACCTCGAGGATCTCGTGCTTGGCGAAGCTGATTTCATTCGCATCTTCGGGGTTGGCGTCGTATGAGTAGATCGCCTTCGCGCGGTAGGGGTAATCGGTGGGCTGGGGCACTTCGCCGGTTTCTTGTTCGCCGTTGTTGGGGACGCCGCTGGGTGTGCCGAAGCGAGGAGCGGAGGAGTTGCGTTCGGCGCCGGGCGCACCACCGGGGTAGCCGGACACGGGGGACGAGGTCTCAAAGCCACCTAGTTGGGCAGAGGTGTACATCTGCGGGGTGTTGTTGGTGGCCATGGTCTCGGGGCGGGCTCCGAATGCGCTGGACATAGGGCGACTACCGCGGTAGGATGGCTCTGCGGGCTGTTCCTTGTTCAGAGCGAAGGAGTCGATGAACCCGCGGTGCGAGGCTTGGGGGGTGGAGCCAAAGTAGAAGATCCAGACGATGATGACCATTGAGAGCAGGATAAAACCGGCACCCGCGGCTTGCATTGAGCCTTGGGCTTCGTATATGGTGTTGTTTGCGCTCAGCGATGTCAGAACGAGGCCACAGCCAAGGTATCCGACGATCTAGACAATGTCAGTATGGCCACGCAGGCTGCAATAGAGAGGCGGTCATACCGCGACGCCATAAACATGGCCGGTGTCAGTGCCAAAGGTCACAATCAGACCAATGATGACGCAGGCCATATAACTGTTGGCCCACCATGAGTAGTTGGGATACTTGGTGTCTTGCACATCGGCAATGATGGATGAAATGAATGCGATCAGCCACGCCAGCTAGAGTGTATGTTAGTAAGAATCGGCCGCATCGGAGGATCAGGACATACGATGGAGATGGAGATGGTGGCGAGGGCGAATGGATCGCCGAGGATGTTGCTGGGACGGAATTTGCCCATCTTGTGTGTATTCGGGGGCTTGTGGAACGAGGGTGTTGATGGGGTAACCATGAAAGATGTTGATGAAATGACAGGGCGATTGAATAGATGGAGAGTGGTGGTTCGGTTGTGGAAAGAGCGACTGAATGTCCGTGTTAGTGTCAAACTTCAAAGCGGGAAGTCGCGATCTTCAAGGGAGGCACGTACCTGAGACAAAAGTCCAAGTGGGTTCCAGGTATGGAAGAGGTAGAACAGAAGAACCCCTTGCAGAGGAAAACAGCACCAGGCTGGTAAAAAGGAAAGTGAAGAAACCGAGAAAAGAGTGGCGGGATTGAAATGAAAGAAAGAGGAGAAGAGTGGAAAAGGAGGAAAAGTGCCAGGTACAAGTGTGGAGCCCCAAACACACAGACGCGCCCCTGGGAATCGAGACTTGTTCGACTGATTTTATTTTATTATAGCCCGGATGTATAGTCAGTGAATATTTGAATCTCGTCTATTCTGTTAATTCCCCTGACTCGACCTCGTTGTGTTGTCTTGATCTATAAATATCGTCTTAGTCACCCACTAGTTCTTCGGATGACGAGGCCTTCTTTTCTCCATCCTCCATCCTTCAGGCTAACATAGACAATAACGTTATTCACATTCAGAGAACATGTCCATGTCTATACACAAACATTAAGGCTTAGGGCTCAATTCTTGACAGTGACCCATTGTGTTCTGGACCTCACTCCCTAATTTCCCGCAAACTTGCTCCACGACCCACCATGGAGTTGGCTCGACCCGATCGTCCTTGTGATTTCACGATGGGGCTCATTATGCCCTACGTGACCCTACCCATACATGGATATTTCCATCAACTATATGTTAACCCTGGGAGTACACATTATCCAAATCACTCGCAATCCAGCACGTTCACGTGTCGACCTGCTCGGCATGTGCGAACCCGTACTTTTGACGCATGTGCGTACGGACTACTACTGGACTGTAGAGTGGCCCGTTCTCTAACGTCCATATGAGGTATAAGGTATGGAATGTGATATGAGACCTAGATCAAGTCAAGGTTTTCCTATAAAGTCAATTGTTCTAACCACATAAATAAGATGTCTTTTGTGTCTAATGTGCTATAGACGCGGGGGGAAGAATCTGGGGTAAACTTGTACATTCTAGTTGACCTCATGGAATGAGAGTGATCATACGGACGATCTTCACACGCGAAAATGACGCACATAATCTAGTCCAGCAGATAGGTTGGATTTGCGGTAATCTATATCAGACGTATCAGATTCTCGGCGTGATCGAGCCGGTATCAGATAGTTGTTTTGCCCTAGGTTAGGGATTGCATCATATCTTGTTGAGATCTAACTCATGCATGTATTTGTAGATTCAAGGGCTGAGGGATTTTAGATTCCCTGTGTAATATTAGGATAGAATATCATTCGCCAAATCAGAGGATATCATAGAAAACAACAAGAATAACAAACAACACATCCTCCTCCAACATCATTCCTAATACAGGATAACTTGACCCTGTCTGCCACCGTACAACAAATCATATCACCAATCGACCACAAAACTGCAGAAGCTAAACCTCCCCCTCCCTCCTCTCCCTCAAAACCTCCCCACGCCTAACCTCCCTCTCAACATCTTCGAGTCTCCCCTCCCACTCAGCCCAACATTCTCCACTCCCAACAAGACCAACATCATACCAGCGCTGCAGGACCCGCGCACTCCTGACCCTCAGCTCAGAGATCGTAGCAGCCTGTTCAGCCTGCGTGCACGCAAGCCGGTCCAGCTGCGGTTGCAGCTCGATTAGGGCGGTGGAGCTTGCTGCGTCTGGGACTGGCAGGTCGTTTAGGGATGTGAGGCGGGAGGCGGTTTCTGGGAAAGCTGTTGCGTAGGAGAGGACTATTGAGGAGAGGGTTTGGGTTGTTAGGCCTTGGGGGATTTCGGTTGGGGGGGTTGTTTGGAAGAGGTCTGGGTTTTGGTCGTCTAGTTTGCGATGAGTATGTTAGCTTGTTTCGTTGTGGTTTCGAGATGGAGAATAATTGAATTTGAAGAAGGGATGGAAGAGAGAATGTAAAGAGTGTAGATTGCGTAGATGTCGTGTGGTATAGGGAGGTATTAGGTTGCTGATGAGTATGTGTTTTTAACACCCCGTTACAGCTCTCCACTTACGTAATTGAAGAACATCTCGCACAGCTGGAACACTCCGGCTCAGCTTCTCAAGTTCCCTTTCTAGACGCGCGAGCTTGCGGGAGACTGTCTCGTCGAGAGAGGCCGGCTTCTCGGGCGCGGTTGGGACGCCTGTCCAGTCTGTGGCGCCGGTGAGGAGGTAAGTGAGGCGGCGCAGGCGTGCCTCGAGGAGTTCAATTGTAGCCCCTGCTACTGCGTCGCTTTCGAGTGTCATTGTATATGGGGATCAGTTGGTGGATTGAGTTGGGGAGCTTGTTGAGTAAATGTTGGAGCTTGATGGAGTTAATGCAAACAGGGCAAAATGTGGGGACGTGATAAACACTGATCTATGCCGTTGCTCTATAGATTTCTTGTGTTTATTTATTCTAAAGTTTTACACTGAGGAATGAATTCACTCTCAGATCATTGTGGATTGAATGTGACGCTTGAAAAATCTGATTGTATTGTTTACATCTGAAGGCTAGTAGATCTGTAGTCTCCTTGCTCTGTCCATAGATAGCTTGAGGAAATGTCGCTCAAACTGATGCAGCTGTCTGTGTCGTAGATTCATCATTCATGTAGGGGTTCCAAGTATGGCTACGCATGCTCGACATGGTCAGTCATTTCTTCGTCGTGCGCAGACTTCCGCTCCGGATCAATCTGCAATGTATTCGGCGGAGAGTTCTTGGTAGTGCCCTTGCTCAGGAGGCTGCCACCATCCCTCTGCTGCATCTCTTGCCTGGGTCCTGGCTCGTCGTCGAATCCAGAAACCTCGTAGTCAAAGACATTAACTTGCTGGCGCTTCTCGGTCATCTCTGGTTGCTCGCTGTGTTGAGCTTCAGTACTGCTGGGTACCGCCCAGGGATCTTCTTCTTGGTCACTGTTAATGATTGTGGCGGTCTGATCGAATTCAGCCTCGAAAGCGTCATTGTCTCTGTTGACGAAGGCCTGTTCTCGGTTAGCTTCAAGTCGGACATATGACATTGCGCATCTTACCTGAAGTTGAGACGGCGCAGGGTCGACCGGCGCCTTCATAGCATTCTCGCTTGCATAAACAAGTAACACAGATCTCCACTCATCACGGGCGGCTTGGAGAACTTCATTCTCTTGGACCTTTGAGACGCTGTAGCCAACAACATCTCCATTCTGGGGTGCCGTGTTGTCTCCCTTGGCTTTCCGTTTCTCTGCTTGCCCGGTCTTTCCATCCTCCGTGGAGTAGCTGATGCGCCACCACTGTTCTCCGCTCTCCTCTTCCATATCCATTAGGTCTGGGGAGCCCGCCTTTGCATTAGAAAGAACATAGGTGACGTGTGGTTCAGTGCATACGCCTCGTAGTGTGTATTTGTATGAAGGGGGCTCGGAGGGCGATTCAGAAGGTTCAGTGAGTGTTTTGGCGATCTCGCGGAGAGATGCCACAGCCTTCTCCTTACTAATCTCTAACTCTGTTCAATGTTAGATAAAGTGCTTACATGATGGCGATAGCGGACTTACCTTGGATTTTCTCTTCGATCTTGGCGGCAATCGCTCTCAATTGTTCAGCGACTTGCTTCACATCCACACCCGCCTCCTGGGCACGAGCAGCATTGTTTGAACCCTCCAGCACCACCACAGGAGCAGCCGCTGCTGCTCTCTCGAGCAACTCTTTGACTGTCATCTTACCCACAGGATTCTTTGGGAAAGTGTAATGGCGTATGAGTTTCTCCAGTTTCAGAATGTCGCGCTGAATCTGCTGTCGCTTCAAGCGAAGTTCGCGAGCGGTTTCACGACAGCTGCTGAGATACCGATCCGCGTAAAAAGTAGCAGGAATGTTCACATCCACAGCGTTTGGTCTTTGCAGACAGTCAAGCTTGATGCATAGTACCTCTGCTATGTTTTCAATCCAGATATTTTCAAGCTCTTCCTCTGGTCCCTCGTTCCATAAAGCTCTATCGATGACCTCATATAGACTCTGGCCATGGTCTGGTTCAACGGGAATTTCGAAAGTAAAAAGATCTTTGGTGGCAGGCTCATCGTAGTCATGGGATTGTTGCTTGAATGCATGTGACGTGAAAATAGCTGCAAGCTGATTGTCAGGGTCGGCTCGAATGGCGGCGCTGTGCCATGCTTCCAGGAACCTTGTGACTATCTCCTCTGAGTCGGCGGATAACAGAGAGAGACTCCGGATTCTTGCCAAGCTGTCGCTGCTCCCAAAGGATCGCTTTGTGGAATCCATAAAGGCCATTAGTCGCTGCGCTTCATGAATGACGTCGTCCCAGTCGGCGTCTCGATTGTCATCGTTCACTGTGACGATCTTGGGTAGATTAATAGACTGCCCATTCCACCACTGTGGCTCATGTCCGTAGTCAAACAGCGGTTTCTTTCTAAAAAGTAGCGCCTCGCGGGCGAGAGGAATCTCGTGGATAATGGTCAAAAATCCACCTATGTAGAGACCATCTTGGGTTGGGCGTATGAACGCAGGCTCACCCTGGCCTCTCCTGCGGTCTTCCGGTTCGGGTCCGAGTGTGAACTCTTCAGAGGTGGTATTGAATAAAGTCATTGCCCAGTCACCTTCCTCGTAGTGATCCCGAGTTGCCTTGCCGAATTGGGGCTGGCTGCTCGATGTCACGCCGACTTCCTGCTGCCCCAGGCCGGCGTTCAACGACATGGCTACTGCCTGTTGTAGTTCCTTTTCTTCGCGCTCCGCCAGGCTTAGACCCTGCCCGGTACCTAATATGCCCTCAAATCAGTATTTTCCCTGTGCTAATCACGACTAATGCACTGATACCTTGTTGAGCCGTTGCCCCAGGAACAGTTTTCTTATCTGTATCGTTCATGTTCATTCGAGAAGGTGGACGCGAGGGTGGTGCTGTTGCGGGTATTGGGGGCGCATTGTCCTGTTGGTCAAAATCCCACGCTGAGGCAGGGTCTATCAGTTCTAGATCTGATCTCATAAAAGAGGTGCATGCTTACTGAGAGTCCGTTTGTCATTGTGGTAGCTATCAGCCTATTCAGAATGTCAGGTCGGACTCAGGAGATAATGCGCCATCGCGATGGAAGTTTACCTTTGGATGAGGGCCGGTGGGATCTTCAAAGTACGCGTTGATGGCTTTCTGTGAGTCGAGGTTATGAGCCTGAAACCATGTTAGCTGTCATAGTGCCGAGTGTAAGCCGAGTCCAAGCTCTGACCTTCAGAAAGTTGATGGCTTGCTCGCGCGTCGTGCTCGTGAAGCTGACAAAGTTCGCGATGGCGTCCTCGCTGGGTTCGGAAGCCATGTTGCAACGATATTGAGGGGACAAAGAGACAAAGAAAGGTTGAAAGAGGGAAGATTGTCACATCGGAGCTTCCCCACCACATGACGCCAAGCGTTCCGCTATTTTTGACCCTTTGACCCTATCGCTTTATACTTCTCTTCTTCTTCTTCTTCTTCTTTCAAATACTCCACCATTTTCATTCAGCTATGAAACGCGCTTCAACTCTACCACTTGTCGCATCGCGAGTTCACGTCCAAAAATATATGCGCTTTACTATCCTTCCCAACCATAATTTCTTCCTACTGGCCACGGCCCTCTGGTTTCCAGGACAAAGCATTGCTTCCTAGTGCATTACATATGTGCTGTATGAGATTCAAACTGATAAGTTATAAATACTCTCCTTTGTCGAAGTACAGCCCTTCATTGATCCCTGTTCAGTCCTGCAGCAACGACGGTTTTTCTATACTTGTATCGAATTTCTGTCACTGATAGATCCAATTTAGTTCAAAATGGCCATCAAGATCCCTGTGACTGATAGGGTCCTCAGATCAGCGAGACAGCTTGCCGCTCTCAATTTATTTGCCGTGGTTAAGCCAAATGCCATTCCCCAACCAAAGGCTGTAGAGATAAAAGGCCGCGAGGAAGGATAGTGAGGAATCTATGTCACGGAGCTTGACAGACCTGCCAGAGCTTGATTGTTCCCCAGCCAGGCCCTAAAGGCCGACTGAAGCCGACCTACAAAAGCGAACAAATGCCGACGCTCTCAGGAATTCTGTCAACCATGTACTTTGATATCAACAGCTTGCTAATCTTCCAGAACATTGTACAAAACGTGCCAGATTATGTGGTCATGACAGTCTGGCAGAACCAGATCGACGATACCAAAGATGTCGTTCACCCCGAAGTATTAACCGCCGTCGAGAAATACCAGAAACTTGAGAATGCCGCCGCAGACAAAGAAAACGGCCTCAACAGACTGTATCAGTTGTAGAAGCATATGGATGGAAACTCTTTTCAATTTGTCTCCATGCCGAATCATTCCGCAGAGCATTCAGAAATACTCCGGACAGGCTCTGGAATGCACTGTTCTTGATTATTGGCGAGAACCAGCTCAGTCTCAACGGCCTTGCAATTTCCCGTCAGTGTCAGTGGTGCGACTCTCTCGAATATGTTCGCCTGACAATCAAAAGCATTAAAGTCTTGCCACCCTTGGAGGACGTACTCTCCGATGTGCCTACATGGGGATTTGAGATCAATCACCCACATGATGTTGCCACTATACTCGACGGCGAAGTGCAAAAAATATGCTTTGACGGTAAACCCCAGACCGTCATCTACGAACATGAGTGGGACTTCAAGAGATAGGGTTGCCCAGATTCTACGCTCCGAAGCTCGCTCACCCAGGATACCAAGTTGTGTTCTGTTTCAGCGAATAACCCTGCTCCTGTCGTTTGGTGCTCCTGGCAGGAGGGATGGTTGAGTTGAGGGAATACCCAGGGAAGAATATTGGCGTTCGTGCGCTAGCTAATTTCCAACGGGAGGACATTCTGGACGTGATTATTGGGAAGACATATCCAATTACTTAGTTCTCTGATGACGGCCGTGATCAGTGTTATCCTCTCACTCAATTTCCCAACGAGAATGCAAATGCTGGTGGTGTTGCAGAGATTCTTCCTCACTTCAAGGTCAACTGGACTCGGTCTGTCAATCACTCGTGCCAGCCTTCATGTTCTCCAAAATCTTGATGGTTGGTGTTAGGGGACATGGTAGAGCCAATTTGTCCTCAATCACATGACCGTGGGTGTATTATCGAAATATCAAACCCATTTGGGCCCCCCAAGTTCGGGAAGCAGAAACTTATATCTACAAGGGGTTTGATCAGGCTGGTTGGTTGTGGATTCCACATAATGTTGCCATGGAAGGGGTACGTCAGTGTTTAGCAGATTTAATAGAAGGGAAAGTTTGACAGAAAGAAAGAACATCAACTAGTCCGTGGGAGGTGTAGTTGCTCAAAACTATATTCCCACAAGAAGGTGCCTCGGCAGTCAAATGAGCAGAAGAACAACGCGCTTGCTTGTCTTTGGCATCTTTGACAACTGGTATAGATCGACATGAATCAAAAGTAGCAATTCATAACAGACGCTATGTTGTCAGTTATCTTTGTGGTAACATTGATGTCCTATCTGACTGTTTCCATGCAGGTTCCTAGTACCCGAGCACTGTAGTTGGAGTTCATGATTTATTTTGACTTGTCACCTCGGCGGGACCCGACCCCCGCACGAGCAAACTGCGGGGAAAGCTTCACTTCCCATTTTCAACTTCCTTCAACTCACTGGTTTGGTCTGTTTTGCACTTGATTTTGTTCTGAACCGATACAACTGTGCATTGTACAGCTCCTCATATCAACATCGTCTTACACTCTCCTGGCCATCCCTACGAACTATGCTGCTGCCGTGATCACAAGCTAAGACCGGGATACGAATATGGGATGCAGCAGGGTTCTTGTAGGCTTAGGCTCCAGAGCTCGCGTCAATTGTCGGGGCTTTATATTTGGAGGAAATAGACTCCTCCACCCAGTGTCATTGACCAAGAGAGGAATACTAACCGAGAGCTATGCTCGAGGGCCATCAAGTGTAGGTCACCACAACTCGGGATTAATCCTGGGTACCACCTTCTCCCAGTTCACTTCTGATTGATTGCTCCAATATAGCCCCCCTTGATTGAGTCTACAGTCGGAGAACACTTCGCAAGGGTTGTGGCAGAATGCGGGGATAGAACAGCGTGAGCATTGGTCTACACTCTTGAGAATTGAGAATCGAATTCACTAAAAATTACGGCTAGTATCATTTCAAAGCATCAAAATGACCGAGCCACCTATGCCTCTCTAGACACCAGGAGCAATGCGCTCGCTCGAGGGCTCGAGTCAGTGGGTGTACGCAAGGGAGAGCGGGTTGGAGTCATGCTCGGCAACTCTATGGAATACGCGGTGGTATGGCCATTCAGAATATAATTGGGAGACAGATACTTATGGTGATGATCAGGCAACATACGCACTATTCAAACTCGGTGCCATTCTGGTAGGTCAGTCCGCCGTCTCACGCAACGATCAAGTCTGAAAACGCGCCAGGTCCCCCTCAATCCCTCGTTCAATGCCACACAGGTAATCGCCGCACTGGGTCATCTCGAATCGAGCCATCTCATTATCAGCGCAGAGTCAAATCTTCCGCGAAAAGAACCTCGAAGTAACATGCCCTTACTTCAGGAACTCATTGTGGATCTTTTCAGCTCGAGGATAGAGTCGTCTCTGGTTCCCTCATTAAAGCAGGTCATTCTTGTCGATAACTCTGAAGGTCGCGTGGATGTATCTTCTTACAAAAGCATAACGCCATACACATCTATCATGTCCCAGATCGCTGCAGATGGGCGCTCACTTCCTCCCCAAAACCTGTCAACGCACGATATTGTGAACATCCAGTTTACATCAGGAACAACAGCAATGCCAAAAGCAGCTTGTCTCAGTCACCACTCTATTCTGAACAATGGTTCTCAGATTGGTGACCGTATGCTTCTCACCCCAAATGACATTGTCTGCTGCCCCCCACCACTATTCCATTGCTTCGGATGCATATTGGGATATATGGCAACAGCAACACACGGCTCAGCTATTGTTTTCCCAAGTGAATCATTCAATGCACGTGCGGCATTGGAGGCAGTCCAAGAAGAACAATGCACAGCCTTGTACGGTGTCCCAACGATGTTCCTCGAGGAGCTCAGCTTGATCGAGAAAGGAGAGGTCTCACATGAAGGATTCCAGCATCTTCGGACCGGTATCGCTGCTGGAAGCAGCATCCCAGCTGAATTAATGAAGAAGCTACACAAGGTGCTGAACCTCACCGAGTTGACAATCTGCTATGGAATGACGGAGACCAGCCCCGTATCGGCCATGACTACTACAGATGATCCGCTTGACAAGCGAATCACCTCTGTCGGGAAACTCATGCCGCATGTTGAGGCTAAGATTGTGAATCCTGTAGATAACATTAGTACCCTGCCTATTGGGGCTCGGGGTGAGTTGGTTGTGAACGGATACTTGCTCATGAAGGAGTATTGGAACGATCCTGAGAAGACAGCGGAGGTTATGATTCCGGACGCGGGTGGGAAATTATGGATGCATGTAAGTTCAAGTTGCCCTTCTTTTGGTCAGGCTGTTCCTCCTAACCTCAAAATTCCAGACTGGCGATGAAGCTTCCATGTCAGCAGATGGATACATCACCATCACGGGCCGGATAAAAGATCTCATTATCCGTGGTGGTGAGAACATCCACCCCCTAGAAATTGAGAACTGTCTGCTCGCCAACTCCGATGTTGCCGATGTATCGGTTGTTGGTGTTCCCGACGCGCGATATGGTGAGGCTGTGGCTGCGTTTGTGATTGCTCGTGATCATAGCATGAACAAAGTTGCCGCCGAGGATATTCAGCAATGGGTCCGTGATAAACTCAGTAATCATCTCGGTGAGTTTCCCCGATGTAGTCCCTAGCACCTAACCTATAATGCTGATACTGTTCAGTTCCGAAATATGTCTTCTTCTTGGGTCCTTCGGAGCCTTTCCCCAAGACGGCAAGTGGAAAGATCCAAAAGTTCAAGCTCAGACAGAAGGCTCTTGAGATTTTGGCCCTCAAGGCGGCGACTGCATAAATGCTTTGTTTGGATAATGAGGCTGTCTTCGGTGTATAAGTACCGGGTGTACATATGACCCCCAGAGTTATGGCGACGCACCTTCGGCTCTATCCCAGCTAGCATCTTTGATACAACCGCACTTTGTCCCTCAGTCTGGTCAAATAGAATTGTCGTGCAACATGATGCATACAGTACGGATTATTGGGCATCAATTTCTCATGAGCCATGGTGACTTGCACCGTATTACCTTTGGGATTTGTCAGTGATCTAGACAAGAGACAAGAATAAGGAGATATAGCGATCCGGTAATCCCGACAACAAACGCATCATTGAAAGCTGATATGCAGCCAGTTGTGTACATCAATGCTCAACCGTCACGTAGATGATTTTGCTTCTTTGAGAATTCTGTAAGTAAGCCCCCTCTCTTTAAGCCCTTCAATAACTCTTTTCCACTTATAGTAATCCGGTATTGACAAATTATAACTACCACAAATACAGCGAACCGAAAAGAGAAGCTACTATATATCAAACTAATCAAAAGAGGGAAAAACGATAAGCAAAGGAGTCGTCGACGGGCTAGATATCGAAGGTAGCGTTGTAATCCTTCAAATAGGCACTTTTGTGAAGAGATAATTATGTATTTTCCAATTGCAAATGCCAAAATAATGTGCCGCGCGGGTATATTATGAAAGTAATCGTGGCCGGCACCATACAAAGCGAAGGAGCGCACCTTTGGTGTTTCTTTCAGAAGCCAAAGGTCGCACCAGTTCTTCTGGTGCTAGAAATCCTGGATTCCCGTTTCACCCTGAAGACTCGAGCGGGCATCCTCCCCGCGGGTATTATCAACAACCCACTCAGGTTCCTCATCCTCAAAATACTCATTCTGCTTATCAGACCAGTCATCCAGCTCATCATTATCATCGACAGTCTTATAGTCAAAATCAGAGTCATGTCCTTGCACGAAGCGCAACCCCATCTCCCACTGCCAGCGCCGCTCGCCTTCTTCCTTGTTGGGGGGTATTTCATCACGGTCTTCTGCAAGAATCTCCCCATCCGGGCCACGGGTGTAGCTCATCTCCGCATTAGGATTTGGATGTGCGATTGCATCAATCCTGGCTTCAGATCGCAAGAGGTCCGCCTGTAGGATACCCGAGAACCCCTTCGCGCGCCCTGCTTCTTCTCTTTCCTGCGGCGTCTGGAATCGGCGGATTAGGCGATCGTATAGTAACGGGTCTGTAGAGAAGTCGGGCAAGATTAGTACTGGGTTTTTGCTGCTTTTTGTTTGCTTCGCCCGCGATAGATTCAAGCCAAGTGTATCAGCTGGCAATGGGAAGAGCAGGCGGACCGGCTAGCTCGAGCTCCGCCGAGAAGTATTCTGGGTGCAGGTCCAGATACCGCTTGCGACGGTTTTTGACTGTGACAGCATGGCTATAAGTGCTGGTTTCGCCTTTGGCTGTGAACCCCGAATCCATAGGGAAAAGTGGCATCTTGGTGTGTTTCAGAAAGTGGAGGGGAGATGAAGTTGGGAACGCGGAATTCGGCGGCAAAAGAGCTTCTCTCCGTAACTTTCTTCCACTTTTGACATTGTTTTCGTGGCTGGTCTGAACGTGTAAGTCAATGATTCATTTCCAATTGTTTGGAGCTTCTTGAGCTTTGAATGTCTCTTGTAGCGAGAACAGGCCACAGTTGCAGGTGCTAATAAGCTCGCAGATGCGCTATCTTGACTGATTCCGCGCTTGCCACCAACATCCATAGCTGCATCAGCTGGAAATCATGCCTTCTGTCGAAGAGTTCATGCAGCAGGTCGATCGCCGGCGAGTTGGCTCCGGCGTGGCCTTGCTGGTTATTCTCGCTTTTTACTCACCCCTTTCCAAGCTGATTCTATCTCCAACTTATGGATCCTTGCCTGCTGAAATCTTCCATGCCTATGGAGTCGCCATCTTTGGCGGAGCCGGATGGTTTTTGAAAGACTTTATTATCAGGCGTCTGGGTCGTGCTGGTGGCTACCTGCTCCCCGTGTTGGCGTTCTGGGTTCCAACTCTCCAGTATTTCATGAAGCAGAAGAGCTCCTCATTGGGCAACCCACTCGGTCCGGTCATCACGGAGCTGTGTGGCTATTATCCTCTGGTACTCCTCACAGTAGCCTATGCCGGGAAGCAAATCCAAAGGGGTTTAAGACTCGAGTCGCATGGCGATTTGGTGGCTGAGCACGTTCCCCTGCTGGGCACCTACGTATTCTATTCATTTGGCGATCACTTTGCGAACATTATATTGCACTGGATCGTCGGCACTACCTTTTTGTTTACCAGGGTTGGAATGCAAATGATCCTTGCGGTCTGTTATTCTGCACTCCTTCCGTCCAAGTTGCTGGTTCTAGCCATTCCTTCTGTGGTCTTTTCTTTTACCTCGAACGTGCACTTTGCTGGAATTAATGGCGTGAACTCTGCCATTGAGCACGAAGGGTACTCCCTTGTGGCACGTCATGAATCCACCACCGGCTACATCTCTGTGTTGGACAACCACAATGATGGATTCCGTGTGATGCGCTGCGACCACAGCCTTCTCGGTGGACAGTGGACCAAGCTGCCTTCAAGCTACCGCCCCGAGGTGGAGGATCCTATCTACGCCATTTTTGCTATGCTCGAGGCTGTCCGTTTAGTTGAGCCGGACCATGGCGTTTCCCGCGTCGATGCCGATAGCAAGGCGCTGGTCATGTAAGAATCCCCCAGCAGATATCAAAAGCTACAAAAACTAACCGATAAACAGTGGACTTGGTATTGGCACAACTCCTGCCGCACTCATCAAGCACGGTATTGAGACTACTATCGTTGAAATCGACCCTACCGTGCACAAGTACGCAGTTGAATATTTCAATCTCCCACGGAACCACATCCCTATCATCCAAGATGCCGTCAAATACGTCAAGAAAGCTCAATCTGCCCCTAAGCCAATCCAGTACGACTACATCGTCCACGATGTTTTCACCGGTGGAGCCGAGCCTGCCGAACTATTCACCTATGAATTCCTCGAGGGCCTCGAGGCGCTTCTCAAGGACGACGGTGTCATTGCCATTGTAAGACCAACCAAACCATACATGCTACCGTAGAACAATCATTGCTAACAAATCAAACCCAGAACTACGCCGGGGATCTTACCCTCTACCCAACCGGCCTGGTAGTCCGTACCATCCAACACGTCTTCCCATCATGCCGTATCTTCCGCGAACAAGCACCAGTCGGATCTGACGAGAACTCTGATTTCACCAACATGGTCTTGTTCTGCAAGAAGAGTGCTGGCACCCCCCTTCGCTTCCGTGACCCTGTCCAGGCGGACTTCCTGCGCAGCAAGTCTCGTGAAAGCTACCTCGTTCCTAAGCATGAGCTTGACCCTGCTATCTTTGCGTCTTACCCCAAGACTGGTAGAGCCTACTTGTGGGAGAAGGAGGTTGGTAGATTGCACAAGTATCAGGACCGCAGTGCTTTGGAGCACTGGGGCATTATGCGGAAGGTTCTGCCTGATGCTGTTTGGGAGAACTGGTGATCTATTCGCTTACTACTTTTTGCCAAAAGTTGAAGGCGGGCAAATGTTTTTACTTCTATATTGTATGTCTTTATTATAGAAAATGGATCGTCTCAAACCAGCTCGATGACGCTCGGGATGGAACATCTTTTTAAAGCACGAGATAGTGATCTTCATTAGCTGCGGTTATACCCGTGAAAGCCTATGTCATTCTTCGTATCATATACCTTTGCTGGGTGAGGCTTGCCAATCTCAACCGCCACTTACCTTTTTATGAAAACGCCCAAATTCAGGCTCATAAACTCCAACTCTTAGTTTTTTTTCCAATGTGTCAGCTTTGTAGAAAACTTGAATATAAACCCATGAAAATGGAGAACCATGGAATGAGAACCTGCGTTCGTATTCTCCAGGTCTCTCCCGAGGTCGATATAGAGCGGAAATGACGACACCCGTGCAGATGACATTCACAGCTCCCCTAGGTTTCGCTCAAACAGTCGTCGAACCTGTCCTGCGCGTCACGGTACTAGAAAAAAAAGCCACTTGATAGGTCATGATCTAGAGGAGCTTGTTTTTCCACATATATGAGCTCCTCATAATGTCGTCACTGGAGATCTATACGCCCGGTCTTATACGAGTTTTATCGAGGCAAAACATGGCTGGGAGGCATATAAGCCTGTTAGTGGCCTTCTCATCGTAGAAGATACTCACTCTTATTATTCAACTTCAAACAATCTACTTATTATCTTATCGCCACAAATTATCTACTATGTCGAACTTCATGCACAAAGTCAAGGAAGCTGTGACTGATCACGACAAAGATACAGCTCGCGGCTTCCAGGCTGACCGGGATAACCAGGGAACCTCCAATGCCCCAGCCACCGAGTCCGGTATGGGCCAGAACAGATCTCATGGCGTGGGCTCTAACAACCCGTACGGCTCTGGTTCTGCCTATCGCGACTCCAAGTTCAACGGTTAGTCCTCGGAGACTTTTAGTTTCTCTTGGTCTATCTAACTTTGTCGGTGTGCTGACTGGATAATTAGACACCCAGAGTTCAGCTGATCCACCCAGGACCGGGTTGGGTTATCAGGGCAGCCGTTCTGGCGATGGTTATACGAACGTCAATGCTGGTCCGCATGACTCGAACCTGGCTAATAAGATGGATCCTCGCGTCGATAGTGATAGGGGTAAGTCAAGTCGAGCCACAGAGCCCGAAGTGTAAGCTAATAGTATAGACAACCGCGCTACCAATCCCAACGCCGGCCCGTATGAATCACGGATGGGAAACAAGATGGATCCCCGTGTTGACAGTGATATGGGTGAGACACGCCATGCTCTAATGCTATAAAGTCAAACTAATAGTTACGGTATAGACAACCGTGCTACCAACCCCAATGCTGGTCCACACGAGTCACGGATGGGTAACAAGATGGATCCTCGCGTCGACAGTGATATGGGTAAGCCAGGCCAAGTCCTTCAGACCAGAAGCCAAGCTAAGTGTATAGACAACCGCGCTACACGGGGAACTATGAACCAGCCTAGCAACACGTCCTCGGGCGTCAGCAGTGGTATGGGTAAGTCAAATACAAGCTCCAAACCCGAAGCTCAAGCTAAACAAATATACAGACAACAGTGCTACACGTGGAGGAGGTGGAGCCATGAACCCTCCCAGCAACATGGGCTCAGGCGGCCTCGACAATCATGAAACCACCGAAGACGACTACAAGAAATCCACACAGGAGAACAGGTCTCAGACCCAGCCCCAACCCGGCGACTACGGCAACAATCCATTGACCAGCGAGGAAAGCCACAACACCTCGACGCAGGAGCACAAGTCGCACTCTGCTACTAGCCACGCTATGCCCTGCCAGACAGGAATGCAAGGCGAACAAGGGTTTGATAAGCCAGGCCTTGATAACCGGGTTGACTCTGGCTTCGGTGGTAGTGCGGCTGGTGGTAGTAGTTACACCTCTGGCGCGCGAGAGCCAACTGGTGCCCAGAATGATGATCCTCTGAACAAGCTTGGCGGTAGGGTTACCCGCTCGAGTGACCAAGCTAATGCTGGTAATCAGCGCGGAGGATATTAAGTCTGACTCTTTGTTTGCTTAATTAGTTGTTCTTGTGTTGTGATTTGTATTAAGTTATGTCCTGTCGAACATGTACTTCTGTCTCGAAAATGAGAGAATCATGAGTCTGGAAAGTCGAATTTGGATATGTATATCTATCTATGTCAAAGCAGATTATCAAGTATTCCTATATCCATTCATGCCTAGCTAGAAGGTTTATTGGCTGGGGCGTCCGCGATCAATCATCATTGGGCATGCCCGCGGGTAGATGGGTGTGAGAATGCTTTATACACGTCATATTCAGCTACGGTTCCTACACCTTGTAGCCCTAAGCTGAATCCACAAACCGAGCTACTGTATTCGCCGTATGAGGGAATACGATGGCACTAAGCACACACAGCAATGTACTGGATCATTTGAAAGCCCAACAGTCCCAATTCTACGGACTGTCTATACTGCGAGCGCTGATCTGCAGGTAGCGGTTCGAATGACGTCGTCGTCTTTTGTCTCCAACCTCGATATCCTTGGTTCTGTAGATATGGTGCGTCCCGCCCCTGTCATCATCGTGCAGCTGAGCGATCTGACGATTCTAGCCTGCATATTTAGACGAGACTGATGGATTTTAGTGGCTGATCCAGGGTATGCTCTTTGGTCTTCTTCAATTGGACCTATCTTGGATCAAGATGGATCGCACGCTAACTCATGATAGGCAGGTATCGTTAGGGCTTGTTCACCGTAAGGAAATTGCAGCAAATAATCAAATCAGGAAAACTCCCTATAGACTTTTATGTCAGGGACGCAGCAGTGTGAAGGATTAACAGAGATGATATCAAAAGAAGAAGTGTGGAAGATGAAAGCCAAGATTGTCGAGTAAATCATATACATCGACCTATTCTATAGGACTATTTAGTATCAAGCACAACTAGGATCAAAAATTACAAAGTCTTCATATTGGTATCATTATCTAACACCTGCCGAAAAGCCATAGAACCTCCACGCCCGGGGGAAATCATAACGACCGGCATCTTCCACAACCCAACGAACATCTAGGATCTGTATTCACCACTATCCAACCATCGAGCCCAGTGCACAGGCGAAAGTCTAGGCTTCCGGATTATGTACGCACAAAGAACTAAAATACACAAGGAACGAAATCATTCAAGCAGAAGGACTTCCACGGGGACTGGCGCCGCCTTTCTTGACAAGGCCAGCAAAGAAGTTAGCCAGGGCTTGGTTGTGAGCTTTCTCGTCACCGGTGTTGGGCACGGGGCTTTCCTTCTTCTGGGTCCGACTGGCTTCGCGATCCTGGGTAAACAATTAATTTAGCTTAACGTTTGGGTAGGGGCGGGCGAGGGCAACGGGGTCGTATTGATGGATGTCTTACCCGAAGTTTCTTCAGCATGTCATCGGCGTCAACTTGGATTCCGCCCATGTTGAACTGTACAGGACCGATGTGCTCGTTGACTTTGCCTTCGTCGTCCATTGGGGACATTTCCAGTTGGGGGGTTGCTTGGTTTGCACGGTCCTTTTCGTCTTCGGCTTTGAGCTTCTCCAGGATTTCCACTTGGCTTGAGAGGAAGGCTTGGATGTCAGAGGTTTCGATTTCGATCTTGGTGCCGTTGCTGTTGCTGTTGGGGTGGGCGATGGTGTTGTCTCGTTTGGGGTCATTGATTGTTTGTTCGAAGACTCTTACGGCACTTGTGCCGTCTTCTCCAGGGCCGTTATCGTTCTCTGGGGGTTGATCAATTGGCTCAGGGGGGTCTTGGATCTCGATTGACCATGCTGTTGACACTCCTTCCATATCGAACCCTTCCCGGATAATTCGAATCTTACCCCATGAGTCCCAGTTAGCTGGTACCAGGATCTTGTCGCGGTCGATCACATTATGTTTTAATGATTGCCTCTTCAGAAGAGAGTGTATTCCCAGTGAAGAGTGGATCAGACTCTGAAGAGAATTGGCGAGAAATGGGGTGGTGTAGATTAGCGATGCGCCGTCTGTACGGGGTTAGGAATTGATTCGGTTGATCGACAAGAGACGGTGTATAAAAGTTTTCTTACGCTTCAGGAGAATAGTTCGGAGGAACTGAAGAATGAAGTCGAACTGCTCTTCATGCCATCCATGTTCCTTCTCCAATTTCTCGATCTTGTCCGCCTGGATATAGCAACGTTCATGTTAGCAAGAGCCCCCCGGAGCCAAATTCAAAGCTGGTGCCACATACCCCTTGGCAGACAACACACATTGGGACACCAAGGCCCTCGTCCCATTCACCAGGTCCGAGGGGTATCGTGACCTGACCACCCGAAGTTGACAAGCCGCCTGCAGCCGCTGAGTTGGCGTCTAGTCCCCTTTTGCGATCGCGCCACTCCGTCATTGTCTCTTCCATGACGATCTTGGTCTCATCGTCGAGCGAAACAAGCACTGTGCGTAAAAGGCGAACCCATTCTCTGAGTCTCCGGATCCATGTCCACGGGTCAGACCAGTCCATCAGAATCACAACCAGCGTTTCCGGCACGGACTGTGGGGTCAGAAGTGGTTTGAGGAGGGGTGCGAATGATAGCGAGGGTTCGGACAGGAGATAAGCTGAGACGCGTGCCAGGGTATCTGCAATAGAATTTTTAACATGGGAGCAGCTATACGGAAGCTGCAGTGTTCATATACCTTCTTGATCGGCATCGAGGACATCTCGATATGTGTAACCAAGCGCAAACTGATTGGCAATGGGTGGTGTTTTCCCTTTGGCTTTGCGCTTCTCGTTCACTAAACCAGAACCATCAGAGAGGTCTGCAGAGAAAGACTCTAAAAATTCCCGTTGGCTTTCCGGTGTTCCGCCTATTGTCAAGCTGTCAGTGGCATGTCCAACAATCGAAAGACGGGACCAGTAATGAGCGCGAGTAGGCATGGAAAGCCCCAAGAAGATGGTAACTTACCTAGCACTAGCAAGTTCTTCTCAGGCAAGCGCTTTCCGTTAGCAACACTGTCTAATAGCGAGGACCAAATGTTCTTCTTGGAGCCATCTTTGCTGGTCGGTCGACTGTTTGTTCCGGCCGTCTTCGACCCGTGCGGACTGGAGGCCATCGTTTGGTCTCGTCCCACCATGCCTCAGAGGGCATTCACCCAGGTGTCTGTCTATGTCGTAGCACAAGGAGATATGCGCGTGGAGATGTTGAGTCGAGGTGGAGGTGCAAGAGGTGTCAGGGGAATCCGAGGGGTGTGGGGGGACGAATTGTAGGCGGTCCAGCTAGTAGCAAGCCCGCTCGCGAAAAATTGTTGAAGATAGCGCACAACAGCGGAGTCTGTGGTCGTGCACGTCGTCTTCGATCGAGCAGGGGGTTAGTTTGCAGCGTAAACAATAATTACGGTTCCGCGGCTCCACATTTCTCTCTCCAACTTCTGCGCTCCAACTTTCCCTCTCCCACCTCACCATGAATTCCATTCGCCAGGTTCAGGCGCTCAACAAGCGCGAGCTTGAAAACGCTATGTAAGTTCTGATTAGCTTCTTGGAGCTCTTTTTTTGACTAATAATACCTTGACGTACAGACCCCCAGAGGCATCATGGCACGCAGAT
Source organism: Penicillium antarcticum (assembly GCF_028974205.1). Taxonomy (NCBI): domain Eukaryota; kingdom Fungi; phylum Ascomycota; class Eurotiomycetes; order Eurotiales; family Aspergillaceae; genus Penicillium; species Penicillium antarcticum. The sequence continues at coordinate 2,852,255 of NW_026695300.1, read as the reverse complement.
TACCGAGACACAGCTTATATCTACATCGGTGGACTTCCATTCGAGCTATCTGAAGGAGATGTTGTCGCGATATTCTCGCAATACGGAGAACCAGTACATATCAAATTAGCTCGCGACAAGGAAACTGGCAAGAGCAGAGGATTCGCGTGGCTCAAGTACGAAGACCAGCGCAGCACAGATTTAGCCGTGGATAACCTCGGCGGTGCGAGCGTGCTGGGACGTTTGCTTCGTGTTGATCATGCTCGTTACAAGCGACGGGACGACGACGAAGAGGAGGAAAACAATGTCGCCAAGTTGATGGGAGTTTCGACTGCCACCGAGAACAAGGGTAGGGATGATGACCGCAGCCGGAAGAGAATCACCGAAAAGGAAGAAAGACGGCCAGTCTTGAAGGAAGAGAAGGAGCTAGACGAGTTGATCCGCAATCATGATGAGGAAGACCCGATGAAGGAGTTCCTTATTGAGGAGAAGAAAGAAGAAATTGCGCGCGCAATCGAGGCATGGAAAAGCAGCCAGAAGCCTTCTAGGCGACGCCACGACAGCAAGGAACGCTCCAGCCGGCATCATCGCCGTCACCGTTCCCGTTCTCCGCGTGAACGACGGCATCGGGATGATCGCTCCCCCGAAAGGGAGAAGCGATCTCGCTACAGATCATCTGAAACAGAGGAAAGGCCACGGGGAGATCGATCATCGAGAAAGTCGCGTTCGCCAGATTCCCGCAGACATCGGAGTGACCGGGATAGACATGATCGTCATCGTTGAAACATGAGATATCGTTACTATTGTTTGCTATTCACTCTCGAGTTTGTGGTGTCATGTACATCGCATTTCATGTTCGTCGCCTGGTATCCTTACTGCAGCTTCGGTTACTCTCCAAAAGCGCAGTCCGCAGCCCCAGCTCAGTAATGGTGCTGGCTTGTTCGGCTGCAGACAACGTGCCGCAACGCTTGGGTTTGGGTGGGATGGCATCGGGTTTGAGATCAACTGGTATGCTTTTCATCTGTCAACCGCCACCAAGATATCTCTTCCAACCATCCCGCACACAATATCTCTTGCCTTCCTCGCCCTCCCGGATCACAAACTTCTCCCAGCGACCGTCTCGTCCGGACCCAATTACCAAAAGGGTCTGGTCATCGCACCAGCCTATCAGGCCTTTCTGGGGTCGACCCATTGAAGGCCCAACTGGTGGAACATACGGGGATCCTTGGATGGCTTCTCTACCCATCTCGAAATGCGCATTAGCAAATGAGTACTCATCTGAGAAGACTCGAGGCAGAAGGGGAATCCTGCCAAGGAACCCCCACTTTTGGCTAGCGGCTGGTTCCTCAGACGCTGATGCGGGTGACTGGCTGCGTCGTGTGACATGTTGCTGGTGGGAAATATCAAAGATGTGGAGTGTCGATTTGTCGGAGGTCACTGCCAGAAAGTTGTTGGATGGCGAGAAACAAACGGAGAATATCACTGCATGGTCGACACCCCGTCGCAGTTCTCCCATTTTTGTACAGTTCCCGGTAGCGAAAATCCGAATCAAGGTTCCCTATACACATGTCAATAACCACCCCTAGATGATCGCAACCTACAAGACCTTACCGCTTCACTTGCTGTTGCCAGAATTTTCCCATCTGGGCTCAAGGCCATCGCTCGTAGCGGCGTACTATGCGCCGGGATAATGCTGATGTTGCCAGTCTCTAGCTCTATCATCTGAACCTGTCCCGGAGACCGACCTGGGAAGGCCAGCACTCTTTGATCAAGACAGGCCAACCCCAAAGAGTTGTCTGAGGTCTCGAAGACTGACTGCTTTTGCGGGGGATTCGAAAATGCAAAAACATGGACACTATTTAGTAGCACGACGACAATTTTCGATTTTGATAGACGCACGCCGAGGACCGAGGTGCGAAATTCGAGCGTGATGGCCGCTTTCTGCTTTGCATCGTCCCATATAATCAACTGCAAAACAGATTCATGAGATTTTCATGCTTTGTCTATACTGCTGGAGACGGCGCACCTTGTTCTGCGGGAATTTGGGGTTCTTCCCGCCCCCGACGATAGCCAGGTAGTTTGACTGGCCTAGCATTTCTGCCACGCTGATTCCTGCATTGAAATCTGAAGTGCGTCAAGGTGAGTACGAATACAATTCAAATGCGCTGGACCAGAGGGCAAACACTCACCTCGTGATACTTTAAGCTCGCATGGGTTGGAATTGAAGACTGCAGTATACATTTAGCATCGGTGCATAAAATGTGTAAGAATACAGCTAACGCTTGGAGCTGTGATCTGTCTTGAGCATCCCTTACCACAAAACCCTGTGTCCAAGCCCACAGAGAAACAGCTACTGTCATGGTTAAATGTCGCAGACAGTGAGTATGGCCCGATGGACTCATCGATAACCTGGCGAGTGTTCATAGCTGAGGTGCCCACCAAGCATAGCTGGAGCAATAGCCACTTTAGACAGCTCAAACAACCTCCAGTTAGCAATAAATTAGAGGTGTACAGAACAAAGTGCAATATAGGATTCCCCGGAGACGATAAGATGCGGGCAGCTACCTCAGGCATATATTTATGTAATCATACGGTGGCCAGCAGCGACCCACCACTCCTTCAACCCCTGAGTGCTGCGTATCTTCAATTCAGCAGTCAAGTGGTCAATTATGTAGATGCAAATAGCTCAGGCATTCAATGTACAAATTTCAATAGTTTTCTCTTCTTTTTCCTGACAATTTCATATATCAATTGTGACAGATCAAGAGCTCTGTTGTAGAAGTAAAGTAGACTGGAGAAGATGCACGTCCCGTGATTGGCCGCCTGTTTGGGAAAGGGGGAAACACGAACTGTCTTTCCTCCGCCCCCCTACTCTCTCCAGACTCAGGAGAGCAAGTTTCACCCATCTTCATATTACTTGCTTTAGCCCTCTTCTCTTCTCTGTATCTTTGTTTCATTCACTCTCTAGCCCACTATGTCGTCGGCCCTCAACGCGGTATGTGCATTCCCCTTTTCTGATCGCTTCCCATACCTCCAAAAAGTTCCCCGAGCTAATTGCATGCCCGCACTTTGTTCGGGTAGATTAAGATTCGTCGCAAGAAGAATGTCAAGAAGGGAATTCAGTTTTGTTTGATGGTGTGCGGTGCCAGTGGAACAGGTAATGTCCTCGACACGCAGTCAGGTCAGAATGGGGATTGACCCATCTCCTTTTCGCAGGTCGCACAACTTTCGTCAACACTCTCTGCGGAAAGCAGGTTCTGGAGGGCAAGGATGCCGACGATGCTGCCAACGCTCACATCGAGGAGGGCGTCCGCATTAAGCCCGTTACAGTCGGTGAGTTGAACCGTTCTCCGCATGGGGCCAATAGTGGGTGACTACTAACAGGAGATTACAGAGCTCGAACTTGATGAGGAGGGAACCCGTATCTCCCTGACCATCGTCGATACCCCCGGATTCGGTGACCAAATTGACAACGAGGCCAGGCATGTACACCGCGGGAATACTTATCAGTACTGTTGCTAACTTTTGCACAGCTTCGGCGAGATTGTCGGCTACCTCGAACGCCAATACGACGATATCCTTGCAGAGGAGTCCCGGATTAAGCGTAACCCCCGTTTCAGGGATAACCGTGTCCACGTTCTGCTCTACTTCATCACACCAACCGGTCACGGTCTCCGTGAACTTGATATCGAATTGATGAAGCGCCTCTCTCCTCGTGTCAACGTCATTCCTGTCATCGGAAAGGCCGATTCCCTCACCCCGGCCGAATTGGCCGAGTCCAAGAAGCTGATCATGGAGGATATCGAACACTACCGCATCCCCGTCTACAACTTCCCCTACGACATCGAGGAGGATGATGAGGACACCGTCGAGGAGAATGCTGAGCTCCGTGGATTGATGCCCTTTGCCATTGTTGGCTCCGAGGATTTCGTCGAGATTGATAACAAGAAAGTGCGCGCACGCCAGTACCCATGGGGTGTTGTCGAGGTTGAGAACCCTCGTCACTCCGATTTCTTGGCTATCCGCAGCGCCCTGCTGCACAGCCACTTGGCTGATCTGAAGGAGATCACCCACGACTTCCTTTATGAGAACTACCGTACGGAGAAGCTCAGCAAGAGCGTCGACGGTGCCACTCCGTATGTTTCTGGTCCCGGGGTTTCATATCCCGACTTCGCTAACTCATTCGTAAACAGTCCCCAAGACTCTACCATGAACCCCGAGGACCTTGCATCTCAGTCAGTGCGCCTCAAGGAGGAGCAGCTCCGCCGTGAGGAGGAGAAGCTGCGTGAGATTGAGCTCAAGGTACAGCGCGAGATTGCCGAGAAGCGGCAGGAGCTACTGGCTCGCGAGAGCCAGCTCAGAGAGATCGAGGCCCGCATGCAGCGCGAACAGCAGAGCCAGGGCAATGTCAGTGAGGCAGCTGGAGAGGCCTAGATATACCCTGTTGAAGATGCGGCTCATTAAGCGGGGCCCCAGTTCGCAATGTGATACCGTTTGTGCCACCCTGGACTTTATGGCACCAAGTTGGTTTTTGTTTATGGGGATAATATTGACAGTTTATTCACGTTAATAGCTTTTTTTTTCTCTTCTTCTATCTCTGGGGACGGATCGACTTATCATAGATTGCGGCGCCTCGGTTACCAACGATGGGGGCAACGCAAGACACTCAACATTTGTTGTGTCGAGCTGGATTTCCTGCCTCGGTATTCCTCGATGTGACACTCGCGTCCCATCCGGTGGTTGCTCTCCTCAGCATCATGGTCTTCTGCTGTATCTGGGGCAGCTCCTGTCTTTTCTTCTATCACATCACCAACTGCGGCTGGGGTCCTGTGAACTGCATCCTTTCTCTTTTCTCCTTCCCCTCCTTCATCTGTTCTTATCGAAAGTCCGCAGCGCAGCAATATTCCCTCTTCTCTGTTGTTTTTTTGTGTTCGTGGCCCACGTCCTGTTCATTATCTATCTTTTTTTTTCCCTCACCTCCCTTCCTAGTCCTGATAGTAATTGAGGAAGAAAAAGTATTTGAGCACTTGGCTTGTGCTGTGATCCCTCTATTTTCCTTTTTTTTCATTTGGGTAGAAAAGTAGCGCAGCAAGGAATATACATATATTTCGGGGTGTGTCCAGCTGCTTTGCTCAGATGTAATCTCTACACATATTTTCCGACTAAATAGATTTGTAAGAAGGGTTTACTCCATATTCAGACGTGAAATAAATGTTTATTATAGACAACAGCCAATAGTGTATTCTCACATACATTAAAGTAAACACAAACCTAGCCTCAAGCCTACAACAGAACGAGATCTCTCCACCCAAAATGCAAACAGAACCATCCACATCATTGACATTGCTAAGTTAACAGACAACATAAGTAACCTCGAACCCAAAAGATACAGACAAGTAAGAAAGAGGAAACTCTCAACACAGCCATGCGGATAGAAAAGTTCGACAAGTATCAGGAAAATAGAACGAGCTTAGAATAGATGAAAATTTTAAAGGGAGAAGGGATGAAGATAGAGGGAGAAAAGTGGGAGAAAAATGCAATCAGCAAGAAGTGAAGTTGAAAAAAAGGGATAAGTGAAGAAAGGGGGTTGAAAGCAGGGAAGCAGACACGCAAGAAGTGGTATTTGCGCTCCATTGTACATTGCGTAGAAATGAGATGACAGGTTGATCCTGTTCATTTGTTATTGGGAGGGTTGGAGAGGTTGCGGGTTGAGGTTGTGGTTTGATTTTCATGGTCAGTGGTTTTTGGTTCCGAACAGCTTGGGCAATTAAATGCTTTGCTGTTGCGGTTTATTGGTCCAAAAGTCGAGACTGGCAATCACGTCGTAGCCGCCTTCGTCTTCGTAGGCATAGATGATCTAGAGGGGTCAGCACTTGGCTATTAAGATAGGGAATATAAAGGTGACAGGGAATATAAAGGTGACATACCTCTCGAGTGGAAGAGTGCAGCATGCGAATGTTTTTCCCAGTCATCAGATGCGTCAGTTCACTTGTCTCCACGTGCCGGATCTCAACGAAGTTCGGTTCGAAGGCTAGGATGTAAGGGTATGAGAGGGCGAATGCGTTCGGGTTGCCCTCCCAGGCGATCTTCCAGTCCGGACGGGCTCGCCAGCCATTGCGATTGACAAAGAATGAGAAGTCACTGTAATTGAGGAGGAATTCCCCATTCATACGCTCGATATGAATGGGCTTGACGTTCTCTTTTCGTGCAACGAAATCAAGGGAGGTATCTGCTTGATCAAGAAGAGACTGGGTTTCTGTCGTTTCTAAACTGACAACCTCAAAGCCACGTGCACAACCAACACACAGAGTAGAACGAAGGAAGTGAATCGAAGAAGATTCAGCAGGGATGTAGTATTCCTAGAGCAGTATGTTAGCAAGTTATGCCTCGTCAAATCGGAAAGAAGAAAACGAACCTTGAATGGCTTGAGTGTGTCCTGGCCACTCTGGAACATCTTGCTGACAGCAGACTTCTTCTTTCCCTTGGCGAGATTGTCCATCGGCTCGTACACCTTGATGGTACTTGAGAGTGCCGATGTCTTGACTGAGCAAACCAGATGACGACCAAGACCAATACCTGCCTTGAAGAAGTTGGCATGACCTTGGATTTTCTTTGGGCGCTTTGCTATGGCGTTTTGGCCCTCCCCGAGGTCGAGAGCATCCATAGGGTACGAGGAGAGGGTCTTGTTTGCCAGAACCAAAACCAGCTGATACTCCTCCAGGGTGTCGATTTGCGTGACCTGGCTAGCATCGAGAACTCGCTTTGGTTTGACTGACTTGTCTTTGGGCCAACGCTCAGAGACGTAGATACCGCTATCTGTACCATAAACCAATTTCCGACCACCGTCGATAGGAACAAGACAGTTCACACGGTTCAAGTTGCCAAAGGAACCTTCACACAGAATAGTCTTGTTGTAAAAGTTGCTGTTTCGCTCCCACAGCTTCTGTTGTTGTTGCTCCACCGCTTCGATGAACTTGCGTCGTGTGGCGACGTTTGTAGCGTAAAGAGTCTGTTCATAACCGCCCTTTCCGAGATGCCTGAAGGTAATTGGGAGACCACCATCCTTAGCAGGTGGGGGATTGATCGGAGCCTTGTTGGACAGAAGACTTGATGAAGGTCTTTTAGCAATTCCTAGTCGAGGGATAACCTCGTCCATCTGAGCGATAACCAGCAACTCGAGAGGAATAGGCTTTTTATAGACTCGGAACTCTTCACGCTTGTTGACCACCTTGATTCGAACAAGCAACACAGCGTGATCAAATAGATATGCGGTGACATCAGAACTGTCGGCGGTGGTTTTCTTGAACGCCATCTTCATGAGCATTTGACGGTTCTCTTCTGTAAGTTTCAAATCGACATAGTCCGCGGAATTGAACTTCAGTGCAGCGTTCAGCTGGACCAAATTGAAATGGTTCTCTGCTTTACCACTCTCGGTATTGACTCGCGAGAGGAAGTCCTTGATCAGCTTGATTGCCTTCGGGATATCTTCCTTGTCCGGATTACCGTCGGCAGTGTTTTTCAAAACTCCCTCTAGCAGAAGTGGGTATCTTGCAAGACGAGTGGTGGGCTTTGTCAGGTAACCGTTAAGTTCAAGCTTTCGAGACTCTTTCAGACGTTCCGTGTCTTCAACAAATTTGGCAAAAGCCGGATTGGAAGCTTTCTCCTTCTCGAATTCGTACTTTCCGTAGAGTTGGTTGGCACCATACTTGATAAATGGATCAAAGCGAGGCACGTGTTGCAGGAAGATATCACCAACGGTTTGGACGACCTGGCTCTCTTTTTGTCGACCGTTCAAAGCTTCACACAGAGCACTGTTGACCTTGAGAACCTCTAAGCAGTTTCCAAACACGGTTCGAATGAACTTTTCCCGTCGGTGTTCTGGAATGGGTGAGTGTGTTGTGGTACCCGCCGCACGTAATGGCCGCATCCAGAAATCGCGCAAGTATTCCAGGTCCTTCACAAAATCACGTTCCGTATACATGATCTCGAAGATAATCTCCTGTCGTTTCTTCTCATGGTCGTCCACGGAATCCGAAACCTCCTTAGGCACCGTGCTGATCCACAGCTTTTGATTGTCGTTGTCATCGTCATCGTCGATTGGAATGGTACCTCCTAGTTTGGTGTCCGTAGTTCCTCCCAGAACCGGCTGAGGTTTCAGATTCAATCTGGCCTGTTGTTCCAGTCGTCGCGGACAAGCAATCGAATAACACAGACTGTCTCGGTTACAGGTTGGAGAATAACATTCAGTCAGGAGAGTGAAAACACCATTGACCTCAGTTGTAGACTTGTCCTCTCCTAGCGTTTCCTTAAACTGATATACTTCACCGGGGGCGTCTCGGAGCCGGTGGTCGTAGGTGACATCGTGGAAGAATTTCTGAGCATCCAGCGCTCGGCCCAGCAGAAGAGCTAGGTTGCGATCGTTGGTCCGAATGATGTTCCCAATCAAATCCACCGAATCAGTACCCGAAAACGCATTCTGGTAAGACAGACCGTTCTTCTGTCGTTCGCCGAGTGAGATCTTTTCCCTGAAGACATCTGCAACGCGAGAAAGTAAAGCAGGATAGACCACCGGAACCTTGCGCTGTGAGTCCCGCGAGACAAGCGTTACCGGACCAGACTTTTGCGTGAATTGACTGTGAACACTCATGGTCCGATCAGACATAGGTGTCGCAGTTGCAGTCGATGCCATTGACATTGTACGCGATCTCGTAGATGCATCACTCGGCTGGCGAGAGGTAGGAAGAATATCTGGGCTGGCCTGCGCCATTGAGTCCTGTCTCGGTAAAGGCTGTTGATCGTGACCCGACGGAGGTCTGCGACTGGGAATGGACCGTCCGCTGTTCATAATGTGCGCATCTCGATCAGATGACCACGAAGTCATAGACATGGCTCGCTCATTGGTATGCTTTTCCGGCACCGGACGCCCGAGCTGGGTCATCGGAGATCCAGCATGATACGGTTCGCGGCGAGAGGCGATGGCGGATGTGTGATTGAAGTTGCTCGGCGGGGGTTGGTACGGTGGCCCGCTTAACTTTGCCATTGATCTCGATCGGGAGGCATCGGAGTTTAGCGCAGGAGGCATTGGGCGATTAAAGTCTCTAGCTTCTGGGTATTGCGCGGTAGGACTTGGTCTCGAATCGAGGCGTTGGGGTCGCGGATAGGCAGCGAAGCGTTGACCTCCCGGGTATGGCCGAGGAGGTTGATGGGAGGACATTGTGGCGGAGGCTCCCGGATTATATGCTTGGTATTGTCCTGATGGCGGAGGAGGAGGGTATCCATTTGGTGGTGCTGATGGCGGTCCGTATCCATTTGGTACTTGCCGCGTCGGCGGCGGCGGCGGTCTCTGGAATTGGGGCTGTGCGACATGCGACGACATGGTATGAGCGCGGCCCTGATTGAACTGCGGGGTCTGCGAATTCATCGTCTGGGAGCGCCCCGGAGGTGGAGTGCCTCCAAAGATGTCAGAATACGCAGCATCCCGCTGTGTCGATGAGGCCGGCCCGTGAGGCCGGTAATTCCGGTTACGCTGGCCCCCCAAATCCGCCATTTTGTCGAAAAATCAGCAATCAAAACTAAGAAGCAGTAGATCGGCGAGAGATGGAAGTGATATCTATTCCGGTATGCAAAGAAGGCGACAGGGGGTATCCGTGATCGTGGAGGGCGTTCAGGGCGTCGCAAGAGTTCTGTTCAAGATCGTAGGCAACGGAGGAAGCGGAAGTTGTAAGACCAGAGACCCCGGTATGCAATCTCAGGGAAAAAAAGAGAAAATGGTGGAGATTGTCAATATGTCATAACTCCCCTCAGTTGGGGGGATTTAAAGACAATGTCAAATCTGGGAAAGCGCCAGGAGCCGTGAGCGCAACAAAATCAGGGCTCCTTTTAATTTCATACCCTCAGCATCCTCTTTGAAGAGAGTAGAGAGTGGAGGGGGGACGTTGGTTGAAAAGTAATAAACTGGGGGGAAGCAGGAGAGAGGAGGATGGCGAGGTGACGGCGAGTCCGGTAGGGGTAATTGTAATACACAAATCCCCAACCTGGATGGGCTTGGCGGGGTTTTAGGTGTGTTTTGTGGTCATTAGCCGTGTATGGTATTGTCACTGAGCGGGAAGGGCAGTACGGGGGACTACGGTGGGCGAAGTGGCCATGTGGAACACTCATCAACAATCCTCTCCTCTCTCTAACCTTCAGGGAAGCTCCATTTCCTACTATCTTTGATCTTTGCGAGCTTGGTCTTGCACTACAGTCACCATGTCGGAGAGTGAACTCGCCCCCAAGTTCGCTCCCTTCTTTTCCTTTGTGAGTGGTCCCGCGCAGCGAAATGGTGGAATTGGTCGACTAACATGTTGCTTATATCAGGCTGGCATTGCCGCTGCAGTGAGTCGATTCCCGTATTCCTCTTTAATGAAGTACTAATAATCTTCTGAAGATGATCTTCGGGTGTATGTGAAAGCCCTCACGGGGCAAATGCGAGGTATCGAGACACAGACAGCTTACAATCTCACAGCAGCAGGAGCAGCTTATGGCACAGCAAAGTCAGGCATCGGTATCGCCGGTGTGGGAACCTTCAGGTCTGACCTGATTATGAAGGTAAGAAATGATGTGTACACAGGATGCACAGGTGGCTAACCAAATGTCTGCAGTCCCTTATCCCCGTCGTCATGTCCGGTATCATCGCAGTCTACGGTCTCGTTATCGCAGTTCTCATTGCCCAAGCTGTGGGCCCCGACACCAACATGAGTTTGTACACGTATGTTTTCGAGAGTGATTGAGAGGTGGGAGTCGGAAGCTTGGCGCGGGCTGACACTGCACAGGGGATTCATGCACCTCGCTGCTGGCACATCCGTCGGACTTACAGGTGTGGCTGCTGGTTATACGATTGGAATTGTGGGCGATGCTGTAAGGACTGCCTACAAGATTTGTGGGAGATGGAGCTCTAACGGCTACACAGGGTGTTCGAGCATACATGCAACAGTCTCGGGTTTACGTGGGAATGATTCTGATTCTGATTTTCGGTGAAGTACTTGGACTTTATGGGTAAGTGACTCCATATCGGACCAGACTACTCTTACTAACACTGATTAGCTTGATTGTTGGCTTGATCCTGAACTCGAAGTCTTGAATCCGTATTAACTCTGTACTGTTTGACTGTTTCCTCTCACATACTGCGACCAAGTTTTTGAAAAGATATCTGGCTGGGCTACAGACCAGAGGAAATTCACATGGAGTGTATAATAAGGCAATAAGAGATATAGATTTGAGCCTCCGATTTATCACCGTAGTTCCGTCTAGCCCCGCCCCCAAGTTCCTACGTCAGAACTTCTTCCTTCACATCCCCCACCTCCTAAACCCCCAGACTTTTTTTTGGAAACCTCACTCAATGTGCTTGATAGACCCGCCGGAATAAGCTGTGTTGCCCGATTGGTGGCGCGCTAACGGGCCGGATCTCATATCTTTTTTCTCACTCTGCTTTTGCGATGACCTTTGGTTATTCCAATGGCGACCGGTACAGTGCAACATTCGCCTGAGGCGCCAGGCACGATGTCTCTTCACAAACATGACCTGCACGCCCGAGGCAAGCAGCTCGTCGAGTCCCTCCGCCACTCTCCACGATCCAACCCGTTCCTCATCACCGAGCGCCAAGACGAGAAGCAACTATGTATCTCCTCAAGAACTCTGCGCGTAAATGACTTTGTGCTCATAAAGACTCTTGGTACTGGTAAGTATTTGCCTAGACACATATTTTTTTTGCGCAAGTTCCATCTGACTATTGATTTTTTCTTCAACACCTAGGCACGTTTGCTCGGGTGTGGCTTACAAGGCTGAAGGACCAAAAGGACAAGAGCAAAGTCTATGCGCTGAAAATTCTTCGCAAGGCTGATGGTGAGCGCCGCTCTATCCGAGGTTGCGCAATGTGAGAGCTAACGTGGACCGGTTGCGCCTGGCAGTGATCAAACTCAAGCAAGTCGAACATGTGCGCAATGAGCGCAAAGCCCTCGCAGCGGTTCTCGATCACCCTTTTATCACAAATTTGGTCGCATCGTTCTCGGATGAGAAGAGCCTTTACATGCTGGTACGGTTGAAATTGGAACACGATCTGGAAAATCCAACGCTAACGCAGTTCAAGCTGGACTATTGCCCTGGAGGCGAAATCTTCAGCTACCTACGACGCCAACGACGATTCAGTGAAGAGACTTCGAGATTCTACGCCGCCGAGATTACAATGACCATCGAATTTCTACATGACATACACGGCATTGCCTACCGTGACCTTAAGCCGGAGAATATCCTGCTAGACGCCGATGGTCATATCAAGCTCGTTGATTTCGGATTCGCGAAACAAGTCGACAACCGCGAGACCTACACGTTATGTGGCACACCAGAATACCTTGCACCAGAGGTTATCCACAACAGTGGACATGGTCTTGCAGTGGACTGGTGGGCGTTGGGAATTCTAATTTACGAGTTCCTGATTGGCCAGCCGCCCTTCTGGGATTCAAATCCACTTCGCATCTATGAGCAGATCGTTGAAGGCCGCCTACGCTTCCCAGCTAATATGCCACCCGCAGCGCAGAACATCATCAGTCTGCTTTGCAAGACAAACCCGTCAGAGCGACTCGGTCACATCTCCGGCGGCTCAACCCGAGTTAAGTCCCACCCATTCTTCCAAAATGTCATCTGGGACGATCTTTTCTATCGCCGGGTGAAAGGTCCTATCCTTCCCCGCCTATCCCATCCCGCCGACACCAGCAACTTTGAGGAATACCCGGATCCCCCCGATGCCAGGCACGCCAACATCTACACCGATGACCTAAAGAAGAAGTACGAAGCCCTATTTAGTGATTTCTGAGCGATTTCTTTCCATCCAGTATGGCCAATATCAAGCAACCATCAAACCTTGGAAAAGTCAAATGACGGGAGCACGGCCACATACCCCCACGGACACCACGTGAGAGGCCCTCCCGAGTCTACAATCTCTCGTGTCCATCTTTGCTTTTTCTTCTGCTTCCATATGGGATCCCATGACTGCCATGGTATGTGGCGAGTCTGTTCTCGGAGGATATCGCCCCAGCGCCTACACGGAGCACACTTCTCCACGCCCACCCAAGCCGGTCTCACCACGCCAACTATCATTTGGCTCTTCACACATCTACATGTACAAGCACTCACACGACAGTCTCGGCTTCGGTATCTCGACTTTGCCCAGCAAATAATAGGTCGTTTATTTTCCCGCTTCCCTCTCTACCTGGACTACCCTATCCTTTCCCTACCCCGGAACTTCCAGCCTTCGATCATAAGCGCTGATCGCCTGGATTCCATACACTCGTGACTGATACCTCTTGCCCTTTCCTCAGCCCTGTTTGCAAATGATATATCTCTTTGCGAACGCTGTGCGTTCTAGTCCCCCTCTGTCGTTTCAACTATTGGGCGACTTTTGTTATTCATTGTAACCTGTTCAACACGCACGACATGGCTCGAAAGATTGGGCGGCGGGTTTTTATTTTCCATACAAGGATTTCTTCTTCGTACAAATGGGTGTTTGCGATTACAGTTGGTCAATATTCTCATTTAGGATAATACCAAGTACATATTTTGGGTTTCTATTCGAGTGCGATCAAACATGTCAGTTTAGGGCTTCTAAGGTCATTTGACTAATTTAAACAGTTACTTTAAGTCAGAGTACAACTAGAACAACTTGATATGTGCTGCAATTACGTTTTCGATTTAGAGATGGTCGGTTCTGTGGGAATATTGATTTGAATCTATGAACTAAAAGTCGTAAAACCACCCGACAAACATATCTAGGGATAAGTTATAGGCACGAAAGACAAAGGGGGAATCATATGTGCAGGTAACATAAAACAGGGAACAGGACTGGTGTTTGCGCCTGGCTGGAGCCATTTACCATGAGGTAGGAGTGCCGGCATCTCTATGCCGGCTTGACATATCGACGGGACATGGATAATCGGTGTTCCATTGAGGGAAGAAGGGTATGTGATGAGGATATGGGAAGGGAAAGGGATTTTGATATAGGGTTAGGCATGACGTATAAAACGTTTGAATCTAGGGATTATGGACGCTGTCATAGAGATGGATCTGTCTTCCATGTACCTGTAACCGAGGTGTTAATATTAATCCTGTAGGTTGACATGTCAATAAAGATGGACATACCCTCGAAGTTATGCTTCACAAAAGCCATGGCATCATCCGTATCTCCAGCACCCATTTGTCCAACACCAGGACTAAAGCTAGTGATAGGCAAGACAATGACATCACCAACCTTGCGGTGGGTAGTCTGGCGACTAAAGTCCTCATATGTGATGTTCTTATCACCAGGCTGGATATTGAAATAAGACGGGTTATTGAAATACCGGAAAACAGCATCGGTCCAGGCACCAGGCCCAGTGAACTCCATAATAGTCTTATCCATATGCCCAACCTTGAGAATACCAGCCCTCTTCATACGTAGCGCTTGTTCGGTAATAGTAGCCACCATATCACGAAGAATAGGATGCCCAGGCTTAGACACAATAGTCCACTGACAGAACTGAAGACGGCGGGAGTACCATTCATGCCAGTCGTCGCGATCAGGATCAGCCTCAATACCAACAATGAACCCAATAGTCGATCGGTCAAGTTCCTCCGGAAGCCACGAATGGGCAGGCTTCAATGCCGAGGTATCGATATCACTGTAGATACCACCACGCGCGAGCAGAACCAGATACCGAAAGAAATCCGCCTTCATAACGCCCAGCGGGAGAGAATCATACGCCTCAAAAACATCAGGCACCGAGCCAAAGAGGTATTGAATAAGATGGCGCTGATTTTCATCCGCGATAACCTCATGCGTAAATTTGGGATGCATCTCTGTCCATGAAGCCTCCAGACCCCGTAGATCCTCCGGGAACCAGTACGAGCTCGGATCGTTCTTCCATGTCTGCCAGATATACGCCGGAAACCGCAGTTCAAGTTCGTAGGGGAATTGGTAGCGCAGACGCTCGATCAGCGGCGCACTCGGCGATGCGCCGAGAGGCCGTTGGGCCCGGCCCTGGGGTGGGAGTTTCCGTGACGGGTTTGCGCGTCTATCTGTTTCTTCTTGTGATATTCCTGGTACGGGTCTGTATCCCGGTGCCCCGGGGATCTCGGGGTCTCGGAATGAGCGGAGGATCAGGAATAATGTTACCACGCCGATTAAGGTGAGGAGGGATTTGCGCGGGGTGAACATTGCGGGCAGCTGGCTTGGTGTAGCCGGATAGTAATTGTCCGGGATTTGCGACAGCCGTGGAAGGGCCGGTGGCCTGTGGTTCGAGGGTTCTTGGGCTGTTTGGGGTTTGTGGTGCGCGAGTTCGGGGGATTTGAAGAACGTGGGTGCACGATTCGGCTTGGAGGGTGGGACGGTCGAGTTTTTGGGGAGGTTCCGAGGTCTAATTTAAGGGAATTGAGAGGGTAACATTTCGGGACTTGAGGTGCTGTTGCATGGGCCGAGTTCGATTTGTGATGTGACCCGGATTGCTGGTAATGGGTTCGATCCGGAGAATAGGAGGCGCGCCCAAAAATGATCCCGGGGGCGGTTTTGGTCAACCAGTTCACCACAACAGAGCAGTGAACAAGAGTGTTCGAGGGAAATTAGGCCACGCTGGCTCGCAGCGATTGACTGATGGCGGTGGACTTGAGGCTTGCGTATGCCGGAAGCAGCTTGTAACCACTTTAGGTGGAGTCGCTCACGTGGCCTGCAACGTGCTACTTCACTGCGCTATTGATTTGGCCGTCAATTTCTTTCATTTATGCAAATAGTCTCCACGAAGCATTTGCATGATTTATACACAAGCTTATACACTTGGCTGTTATCACCCCCACATCAGTTCCTTCCACACCTCCAGACTTGGTGATGATCGTCCTGGATGATGAATCTCATCTTCCTTGAAATTGACTCTTGCGTTCGTCCCGAGCTATGGCTCAACTGAGACGAAAAATGGGATATATATGAACATACTACGATAGAGAGGCTTGCCCAATATGCGACTGTTATCGAAGGGCGAGATCATCGCGCAATCAGACTGAAACAATCCCCGCCCATAGCTCGGGCTTCGCTGCTAGATAATAAGACCTTTTATTCCCCATGGTGATGCGAACAAGTCTTTCTCTACTTGCCGAGGATGTTGTTCTATATCTGCACCCTACGAATAGAGCTGTGTAGTCGGTGCAACGCCCAAAACTCGTGCTCAGACATAAGACTACATTTACGTTACATAAACAGATAGATGGATATCGTCGATACCGACGAAGCTGATACACTATACATTGTTCATAGCGTCTGTCATTGTATTCAACGGTCTTCCGTCAAACTGTGAAACAAACGTAGTGCTTACACCTGTAAATTGTAGCCACAAATGGCAGATCTTGAAGCCACATCCTCAATTTACCGAGACTGTTGAGTTTGATATAACCGGACCATAGGAAAATTAAGGGTTGGGAACATTGGTGCATTTCCCGTTTTATTGCGCCTCGTTTATGATTCCCCGCACGCTACGTTTCTGATTAGAAGCCACTCTTGCGCTAGTAGCATTGCGACACAATGCCTAAGCAGCGATTTAAATATGTTGACGGAAATTTGAAATCGGTTAAGAATAGATAGCATTGGCACAAAGAGGATCTCAGCGACTGTGAAGGAGAAGCCGGGAGGATTTGAACTATCGATCTGTCATAGTATCGATCCCAAGATGAGTATCTGTAAATGCGGTTCTCGATCACCCAATGTACATCGCATACTTGGCAAACTCGGCGTCTACCCTCATGCTTCCCATATCTTCATCTCTAAGACAGATTGCAGCTTCAATCCCATCCTGAAGCGTTCTACGCATCAGAAAAGCCAATCCCTCGAGGGTCTGGAACTGCAGTCGTCGAACTGCCTGTGGTGTACCCAATCCCAGTTTAAATTCAAGCCCATTTTCTTCAGCTTCGCCCAGGAACTAAGAATTAGATCCACCGAAGTATGACATTTAGCAGTGACAGAGAAAGTAGCCTTATTCGGCGTGCGGTTGAGATACATGGCGATGGCACGGGCAGAGAATTCCAAACGTGACGTTTTAGGATCTACAGCCGAGCGCGCTGTAACGAATTGTTCCCAAGTGGTTCCTCGAGCGTTGAATGGAGGAAAGAGGTGCAGTACGCGCTTATTTGTATTGGTCTCGGGTATGTTGGCGAAAAATCCAGATATGGTCGCACATCCACGGCACTGGCTATCGTTGATCGGATCGACGGATCGAGGCGCGGGAGACGGACATGTGTAGCAGCTCGCCAAATGAATGCAGTTGAGGTGTCGTCAGAAGAGACGTCGGCGGGGACACTGACGAGTTCTGAGGCAATCGATTTGAGCGATGCGATTGAGCTAACGGGTCAGATGAAGTATGCCCAGGTGCATGGCGGTGGTGTGTTAGATATTGATCCCGAGGTGTCCCGAGGTGTTATTAGATGGAGTTGGCCCCCAAGATGTGGCGCTGAACATCTGGTCCTGGTGTCCACACGCTGTCGAGAAAGGGGAAGATGTTGGGTCGGGGGAGGTTGCAGGTTGCCGGAACATAGCTCCTCTTCTGTGAATATTTCACCAAGGCAGTATTTGGAGAAGGGCAGATGATGCGCGCTTGGCCTGTCATGTTCATGGTGTTGTGCTGCGCGACAAACGTGAGGATCAGTCTTCCGGTGATGATATTGGCCTAGATGAGGAATACTGGTGCTGGATCGGAGTTGGAATCTCCGACGAACGTTTTGCGTGGTACAATGATATTTTCGTCTAGCATTCTCATAGAGAAATTCTCGTGTTGAAGGACCTCCATTGTTGGCATAGAGCTATGACGCGTATGGTCTTTCATAAACAATCCGAGGGGCTTTCGGAAGTGGCTTGAACTTGTAGATTCCCAGGCTATCTTTGCCTGAGCCCTCATTGACTACCCCCCACGCTAGCCATGGGAAGCTTGTGTATAGTCGGCCGAGCCCATTTGCCAAAGTATTCAGAATAGCCGTGTGTGAAGATCCAGTAGCGGAGAGCAGAAGCATATCTGCGTATTGATTGTGAAGAAAGGCTGCTGCCCAAAAATATCAAGCTAGTCATCCATGTCAGCTCTCTTGCGGTGAGCCTGTGCATTACTTCTGGCTGAAGATATACACTGTCTGCTCCGAATAGAGAGCAGTATCCAATCACCATGAGTCACCATTACTCAAAGTGGACATGTGGAGGCAACAGGCGTTAAAGGCTAAACCCAGAGAGTGGGCGTCAAATATTGATATTGACAAACTGCCGAAGGAAGAGTTGGAATGAGATTTTAGGTTATGAGGCTTAAGCTCGGAATCATGCTAGGTGTTAAGAGGCTTCTACAGCTTTACCGACAAACCCTGAATTGACACCAACGAAAATAACCGTAATACAGCCTCATTGGCCTTATTTGAACAGGCTAATGTTCCAGAAGGCGGCCGGGTTCGGTACTTGATCATATTCTCATATTACCTCTAAGAAATTCCCCCGCATCAAAATTACCCCCTTGTGCGTAATTGGCGGGTATGGGGTTGCTTTTGGAACCTTTGATAAGACCAACTTTAGGAATACACCAGAACCAACCCCAACCTGACTAAAAGCAAAAACAGATCAAATAGCAAACTATAATTGGACATGTATCTATCATAGCCAAGACGCCGGACTGCGCCGCTCGTACGGCTTGGCGTATAACGGAGGTTCATTCGAAACAGGACAAGTTTATTTACTAGGGCGAGTCCTAGTTACATTGTGTAGGGAAATATCTTGAGTGGCAATTCGCACGGAAATCGGCAGTTAATCTAGAACTCACAGACGGTATCCAAATTCTATACCGATCAAAGCGGCACGCTTCCGGGCGATCCATGCGCACGTGGGGAGAACAATCCCGGGATCTAAGACACGCGATAAACGTGTCAGGCGGCTGGCATGACTTTTTTAGTTTCTTTTTCATTCTAGGCTTCCTTGGCTATGGGAATTTGTCCATGGCTCTGATACCCAATATTGAGAATAACTGTGCTGCCTGAATATGCCGATAAGGTCAGTTATACTATACCAGGGCGAATCAGTGGCCGTTAAACATTGTAGACTTGATTACCCCACACTTTTGTGTGATATCTGCCGTGTGGAACATACCGTGTGGGAGTATGCAGCAGCCAGTATGCCCATCCAAGAAGATCTAGCCGCTGATACGGAGAAAGGCGACATTGTGGATCAACAGGAGACAAATTATGCACTAAACTCAAGATGGAAAGTGATAACCGACTCGTTGACAGTCAAACAATGCTGATTGGTTGGACCTGTTCCTACTAACACCCTCAAAAGCTTGTCGCTCGGTATTTCTTTGTTTTTCTTACAAAGAGGGGAGTATTTGATATGGTTGCCACTTTAATTGGATCTAAGGTGCTCGCTTTTACTTACAGGGTCTGCTCGGCCAGGGTCTTGTTCGGCTACACCGCGGCTTATTATCTGTCACCTCATTTAGGCGCTAGATTCCTCCTCCATTATAAAGATGCCCATGGACTCGACTTTGTGCAATCTTTTGCCATCTTTCAATTTCACCTTTGGCATATCCCCCCCTAACTTCATTATGGAATAACATCTGCACCTACCCTTTCCGACTCAACTCTCCACCCCCAACCCCAGGACTAGGATTTGGAACCAAAGTTTCTTCCACCTGCTGAATCTATCTTTGAATGACGTTTCTCTCAACCAGGGACCTTCAAGATGGCGAACAAGAGCACAATTCTGCCCGTGGTGACTGAAAAGTCCTTTGCACCCTCCATTCAGTCAGTGCCAAGGAATGAGACCTCAAGCCACACTAGCCAGCCATCATTGGACGCGAAGGCGGTAATCATCCTCGACAATGAAACCAAAAAGCGTTTCTTTGCGCGACCATGGGGACCGTGTCAGAAAGCCGTTGCAGGTGCACTTGTCTTCGTGTGGATTACCCTGATTGCTTTGACCGTCGCTCTCCCGATCTACTTCACCAAAATCTACGGCTTTGCGAAGGATACCGATTGGTACTGGCAGCTTCCCCAACCAAATGAAGACTCGAGTTACCACAGTGAGGCGAACAGGCCTGTCTTCGCTCTGAAGAATTTCCCGGACCCGGGCCTTGTTGAGCACAATGGAACGTGGTTTGCTTACGGGACGAACCCCAAGAAGAAGAATGCCGATACCATTCATGTGCCTGTCGCTACATCAACGAACTTTGTCAATTGGACTCTCCATGAAGGTTATGATGCACTGCCCACTCTTGGTGGTTGGGAGAAGAAGGTCAATCACTGGGCTCCCGATGTGATTCAGCGTGTAAGTGTCCGAGGAAGATTTTCCTGTCTTTGGAAGGGAGGAAGCTTCTAACATTTGAATTTCAGGATGATGGCAAGTTTGTGATGTACTACTCAGGGGAGGTCAAGAACTGGGGAAGCTTCCACTGCGTCGGCGTCGCAGTATCCAACGACACAAATCCACTGGGACCATACATCCCCGAGGATAAGCCATTGGCATGCCCCCACGATCTGGGTGGTGCTATTGACCCATCGCCATTCAGAGATGCCGATGGCACACTCTATGTGGTGTACAAAGGTGACGGAAACAGCATTGGCCATGGTGGAAACTGCAACAACGGAAAGAAGCCAATCGTCTCCGTACCCATTCTACTGCAAAAGTTGGAGAGCGACGGCATCACTACGATCGGAAAACCAAAGAAAATCCTCGATATTGACGATACCGACGGTCCTCTCGTTGAGGCTCCAGACCTCATGCGCACCGATGACGGTGTCTTCTACTTGTTCTTCTCTTCGCATTGCTACACCTCACTGGGTTATAACGTGAAATATGCCCACTCTACTTCCATCGAGGGCCCGTACAAGAGAGCTGATCGGGCCCTGCTGCAGACTGCAGACTGGAATCTCCTCGGTCCCGGTGGTGCGACAGTTTCCGCTGACGGAAGGAAGATCGTCTTTCATGCGAACTGTGGCTCTCACCGCTGCATGTACGCCGGGGCTATCGATATCAAAGCCAACAACACCGTTGTCATGGCAAGTCTCCTGGGGCAATGAGTTGTCGAAGTTGGCAAACTCCACATCAGTTCCCAATGAGCTGCATAGGGACTGGATGATCCCGACCCCTCATTTGACACGCCAAGCTTCTGAAGACAATATGTCTGTTTTATGATATCTGACGTTTTGCATTTTACCTGGCGTTTTAGCACTACTCTCTTTGCTTTGGTTTCCTGATTTATTGGAGTTGCTATTTATACCCGGGTGGATTTACCGGACTCAGCATGGAAACGGTGTTATATGGAAGCAATTATCTAGCATATGAAATTTGAACCAATACTATTTTCTATATCCTTCCAAAAACCCCTTTAGTAAGCTGTCTTGTTTGTATTTCGACATCGGAGTTCTGTATACTTCTCCGCCAATCACCGCCCGTACAGATGACGCCACTGATTAGCGCCTGAGGCATCCAGATAAGTTCTCCGCTACATGAATGAATCCATACGTAAACAGCTCCCCTCCCCAATTCCTAATCCTCCTAATATCCAATTCATTATGCGCTCGATTCAGGGTGCAGCTCGTGTCGCTTCGCGCGCACTCGGAGCCTCGCCATTGCGACAAGGCCAACCCAAGATCACTCCCGCGGGATCGCATCGGACTTTATCGGCGCAATGGTTAGCAGCGCGACCATTGCACACGGTGCCACCACGAAAGGCAGCATCCGCCTCGGCAGAGTTAACAGAAAGAGACTCCTCCAACCCAGCAATGTCATTTCCCTGCCTGGATGCCCAAGAAGCCCGGTCCGCACAGCTCTCCGCGCGGTCGCTCGAGTCCGGCCCTGAACCCTCATACACAACCGGCCAACACGAATCCTTTCACTGTGACCAACCCCTCCTCCTCGACTGGGGCGGTGTTCTCCCAGAATTCGACATCGCATATGAAACATGGGGCGAACTGAACAGCGACAAAAGCAATGCCATCCTCCTCCACACCGGCCTGTCAGCCTCAAGCCACGCCCACAGCACAGCCTCCAACCCCAAACCAGGCTGGTGGGAGAAGTTCATCGGCCCAGGCCTACCACTAGACACAAACAAATACCACGTCATCTGCACAAACGTCCTGGGAGGCTGCTACGGCAGCACAGGACCATCATCCGTCGACCCATCTGACGGCAAGCGCTACGCTACCCGCTTCCCAATCCTGACCTTAGACGACATGGTGCGCGCTCAATTTAGACTCCTAGACGGCCTGGGAATCAAGAAGCTAGCCGCCTCCGTCGGCTCCTCCATGGGCGGCATGCAGAGTCTAGCAGCAGGCGTGCTCTTCCCAGAGCGCGTTGGCAAGATCGTCAGCATCAGTGGCTGCGCCCGCAGCCACCCATACAGCATTGCGATGCGGCACACGCAGCGCCAGGTCCTGATGATGGACCCGAACTGGGCGCGCGGGTTTTACTACGACGCTATCCCGCCGCACTCGGGTATGAAGCTCGCGCGTGAGATCGCTACTGTGACGTACCGCAGTGGACCGGAGTGGGAGATGCGGTTTGGCCGTCGTCGTGCGGATCCTAGTAAACAGCCTGCGCTTTGTCCTGATTTCCTTATTGAGACTTATCTTGACCATGCCGGTGAGAAGTTCTGTCTTGAGTATGATCCTAATAGTTTGCTTTATGTTTCTAAGGCCATGGATCTGTTTGATCTCGGTCAGGCGCATCAGTCGGAGACTTCGAAGCGTCGTGCTGAGTCTGAGGATCGCATTAAGAATGGTGGAATCGAGCCGAGTGTTGCCGATGCTTCGTGCAGTCTTACTCTCCCTGACAGGCCGTACGAAGAACAGCCTAGCTCGACTTCCTCTGTACCACCTCTCGATCAGTCCGCCTCAGTTGACCAAGCTGATGGTCCCCCGCGCGATCTCGTCGCTGGTCTGGCACCCCTCAAGAACCACCCCGTTCTTGTTATGGGTGTGGCCAGTGATATCCTCTTCCCTGCTTGGCAGCAGCGTGAGATCGCGGAGACTCTCCGCGCCGGCGGAAACAAGAATGTCGAGCATATTGAGCTTGGGGATGATGTCTCCTTGTTCGGCCATGATACCTTCTTGTTGGATCTGAAGAACATTGGTGGTGCCCTTGGCAAGTTCTTGCAATAGGTGTAGATAATGTGGTGCTTGAGTGTGGTGATTGTGTATAGTTGGTTGATTCTGAATATTTGTGAAGCGTGTGACTTTAGAATTAGTGCATTAGCAGGCGTTCATATGTTCGAAATGGAATACCTCTTCTCTGTGAAGTCGAGTCTCTTGTCAGAGGATGGGTAGGAGTCAGTGTACATGTACGTGCACGAGTACCAGTAGCTGATGTAGAGAACACCGTGAAGTGGGAATCGCCAAGAACGGTAGGCTTCAGTCAATAGGTACATGTACGAGTATCTGTCAAAGAGAAGAACATGAAGTGGGAGTGAGAGAAGCCAGCACCGATCCCCAAGATCAAACAAGTTTGGACTAAGTACATGACAGATGAAATAAGAAAAAGGCAAAGAGAAAAGGAAACTCGAGATCAGCAAGAAAGATGGAAAAGCCAGCCCTCAGAAATGCTCTCATTGATCAGCATCGGCCTCATGCAATACAGTGGCCACCAGTCCACCTGGAGGCAGCTGGCACGTCATGTACCGCAGATGCATACAGTATTGGCTTATGTTCATCAATAGACGAACTCATCACAGGGCAGCATGGAAAAAATAGAAAAAGAACCCCTCGCCGACCAGCCAAAGTCCGTAACAATTGAAAACCTACGAGTCGCTTCGACACCCCCAGAGGCAGTTGATCCCCACCAGGCAATTTCAATGACCATGATGAGCCAGGAAACGCGGCAATCAAAACCCACAACCAGATTGACAACCTCGAGTTAGTGGCGATGGCTGCGAGTCGGGGTTATGCCCACGGGACGACTCGAGGCAGTTGATGCCCACAAGGTAAATTTAATGACCATAAACCAGAGTACTGCGAGACGACTGCATCCCACATGAAGAAGCTAAAGAAGGAGAGTTAGGGGGCTGAGGGAAGAAAAAAAAAGAAGAGGAATGGTGGGTAGGGAGGTTTTTGTAGGCCGGCCATGTGAGCAAACGAGACAAATCAGAAACCGCGGACAAACTGGATGTGGACTGGACATGACTGCTTTTCTTGCTTTACTGCCTTGACTTTCTGCGTCAATTAATGGTGCCACAGTTGGTGCCCCATCCCAAGCCATGATTGTCTCCCTGCCTCTAACCTGATCAACCAGACAACCTGCAATAGAGATCAATCAAGCTCCACAGTGACTGTATTGATGCACGACATAATGCGTCGATCAATGATACCTCAATTGGAGTCTCGTCTCAAGTCAGGGCTGTCTTTTTCGCATTTCCCTGATCAATCGCAACACCCAAGATGTAATTCGATCATTCTTCGGCAGCTGTGGGCCATATCAATAAAGTCGAGGTCTACCTCGACTGCCATGATTGCATGGTATAGCTAGGGATACCACAATCGGTGACCCATCTCAAGGCACGATCGTCTGTCTCGCATTCCTTGCTCAGCAATATCTGTAATAGAGTACAGCCAAGCTCTAGCATTTGCATGCTATCTCATTAGACCTGAACTTAGTTTCGAGTATGAGTAATTTGTTGGCGGGTATGTTCGTCGCGCTTGTAAACGCTGATTTGTGGCCATCCGCTTAAACTCCACATTTGAGTTACACGGTATTCAATACGAGGCGGTATTGTTCAATGTAATAGCTGCTGATATGGTGGAGCTTTGAATAGCTTGGTGGATGTTATATCAGGGGTATAGAACAGATCCTAAACGGAAGAGGTCGTTTTAAAGCTTCGGGATGAACTATTTTCCGGTGCTCCAATTTGACGCCAAGACCGGTGGAAGGCAACAGCGAGATATGCAAAACCGAGACATTTTAAATCACATTCGGACTTGGTATTTCCAACTTAAAGCGTGGATACCCAATGCATGTTGCCTTGTAGAGCTACCAAATTCCCAAAACAAACCTAAAGCACAGCATCACCCATGGTTCTCACGAATATCCACGAACAGTTTCTGGGGTTGTTCCACTGAACAAAAGCTAATGTACCTTATGAAATCATTTAGCAAGGTGCTTCAACAATGCTTTACCACTCAATCAAGCCCCTAAGAGTAGCTAACCCCCACATGAAATGTGTAGCTCTACAGTCATAGCGGATATAGCATGATAGGACTGTAGGAATAATAATCTGTCATGATTACATAGCCGTGTGATGTGGTATAAGGAACGCCTCAATTCTTCCATAAAATGTCTATTTTAACATTGAGTCGAAATTATGCTTTCCTTTCCGTACCTACTCGTATTCTTTGTACATATTCACGCTTTTGAAACTGATTCCTCTGTCCAAAATGCCTCGCGGTGCAGTAGAAGACGACCAGGAGTTCGATAACCCCATTCAAGCTGAGTATGCGGATACTGATGAGGCACTTGGTAAAGCTTTTACTCCTAGTGTGCACTGTTGTGCCTAAAGTGATTTAAAACATTTCATGTTTCAGCCGAGAACGTAGGCTATGCTTCTCTTTATGAATGTATCTTGCAGATTCTCCCTTTGAAATTATTCTTGATAGTAGTGGAAACACCAAACACAGGCATATCTCTTCACGATAGGCTGTACGCATTGTGACTGGGGAGTCCAGGGCCTAAACTCACGATGGGGTAATAGTTACCCAGTAATGTGATGGGTGTCCACGGCGAAATGTATGTCAGTGGAGAGTCGGAATGGTCACGGAAGTTTCACCATTGCCGACGTCATGCCGATCAAGTACAGGCTGGTCCTGATGATGTGGTTTCCATCAGTCATTGGACTTGGCTTGTTCATAGCGGTGGGACGGTATATTACAAGGTGCATCGGATGGTTCCGATCTTTGGGACGTTTCTGGTTATATTTG
Organism: Penicillium antarcticum; assembly: GCF_028974205.1. Taxonomy (NCBI): domain Eukaryota; kingdom Fungi; phylum Ascomycota; class Eurotiomycetes; order Eurotiales; family Aspergillaceae; genus Penicillium; species Penicillium antarcticum. The sequence continues at coordinate 2,826,302 of NW_026695300.1, read as the reverse complement.
GGTCGTTCTTTGTGATTATTCCCTCCCAGCTGTACCTGGTTGATCTGTTCGGGCCAGAAGCAGCGGCATCTACGCTAGGGGCTAACATTCTCCATCGCTCAATGTTTGGGGCTCTATTTCCCGCTTTCTAGGTCCCATATGTACTCGACGCTTACCTGTGGGTGGGGTAATACGCTGCTACGATTCCTAGAACTGGCATTTGCGCCTGTGTCGATTCTATTCTACCGATATGGGGAATGGCTGGGGAGCCGGAGCAGTGACAATCTGTAAACTTTTCGCAAGAGGCTTATACGTAAGGATAGATGGACTGCACCAATCTGTTACCCAACATGATCAGAATACCAGCTGAAATCTTCCAGTCGTGCAAACGCACCTGTTGAATGCCAGCCTCAAACAAATAACAGAAACGTATGCACCGCGATCACAAGCTCACAAGATTAGTCGCACTCAGGGCTTTACCATATATCCATAAATGTTATTCGACGCATTGATATCCCTAGTACCCATCACAGTTCGATAGACTTGGGAACACTTTCCTTGCGTGGTGAACAATTGAAGTGTCTGGGCACCATTGGATCCAGTCCAGCTGATTTTAGCGCCCCTGGGAATGACAATAGGCTTGCAACCCCTGGGTCCACTTCCCTGGTATGGTTGATTGTTTACTCGGAGTTCCCAGGCCGAGGAAGTGCTCGCAAGCAGAGCGAGGAAAGAAGTAGTGAGCGTGGAAAGCTTCATGGTTGTCTTTATCCTTGTTTAGTCCGGTCGATCGCTGTTTTCATCTCAAGGAGAAGAGTCACACATACCGGTATAACAATGTTGCCAGATATCTGTTTGTCGAGAATATGCTATTTCTTCCGAAGGGAGGACTCGTGTATTATATTGCTTCGTAGGTGTGCTTCTCCCATGATGTCACTACTATACGAACACAAGGACAGCCCTCAAAATCCGCCTCATTTTTTTCGAGTTTCTAGATCTTCCTACGACCATGGAATGTAGAATCATGTGATCCAAAACGGTTGGTGTTTGGGGGGTTGAACCAAACTCTCCCGAGAGTCTAAAGTCCAGCCTGTTCTTTGTTACAGCATCGCAAGATCTCGCCCAAACAACGCACAACTGAAGCCAACAGGCCAAAGAAGAACAAGCAAGAGATAAATGAGTAGCATTAAGAGAAGGGGAAAAAAAGATAAAAAGTTAAGATCTACGTCCCGGAGCCCTGATACTGTGGGGTAATCATCACTACAGCAGCATCCAATTGCGCTGCGTTAAGATCGTCCAACCTTCTTTGATAACTGCTGGTATCAAGCCCCAGACCTGCTGCCCAAGACCAGACGTCCAAATAGCTGGCAATGTCTTCGTTGGGCAATAGTTCCTTGTTGGATGTCGTTACCAACTAGACTAACCGAGGGTAGTTGTGTACTTTACTAGCTCCTTAACAGGGGTTTACCCGGTGCTTTTCCTGATTTTGAAGTGAGTAATTGTGCCGAAGTAGTCACAACATGTTATTATTGAATCAAACCTTTCATCTCTTGCCTGGACTAGGAAATATCATGTCCTACGTTTATCTCAGGAATTGAACCCCAGCCCAGCCTGGACGAATAGCCGATATTGGGAGTGCTCTTTGTGGAACGTAGGGTGACTATAGTTTATAAGACTACAGCTGAAACAATCGATATAAGAATATGCACCTGCTAGGCAGGAGTTATATCGATTTGGACCAATTTGCCACTTAGCCCCTTATAGAAAGACAGCTAAGCTTACTGCTAGAACAGCGTCGACGGCATAGCAAGTTGCTTGTCCCTGACCGCCTGCGGAGCCCTTTGAACCGTTATGAAGAAGTCGACATCCTGGTGGAAACAGAACCAGTAAATCACATTCACACGAATAAAGATATAGCCACTGAATGATCGAACAATGAATTGAAGTGTCTTCATTTTTCAAAATGGCCTACGGGTTAATCGACATCCCTATTAGAAATGTCGGTATTGTCAAGTGCGCTCTCTTGGCAAGCGACCGCCTAGGTCTGACAGGGAAACATCAACTTGCCATCAACTGTTTCATTTCGTGAGACGTCGCCCATCCAGCTATGTATTTCTCCCTTCCTTATTATCGGGATGCCGGTCAATTACCAGGGCCTCTTCCTGATCAGAATGAGATTGAACGGGCAACAAGAACCCTCCCCAAGAGATCAGATTACGGTGGGCGCCTGGTCGTAATCAGAGACAAATATGTTGTGAAATATGGCCCGCTTGTGACCGAAAATGAGGGATATACTCTATGTTTTCTTGAAAAACGGCTCAACATCCCAGCGCCACGACTCTACGCCATGTACCGCGATCATGATATCGTGTATATCGTCATGGAGTATATCCCTAGCATTTCTCTAGGAATAGCGTGGCCTTCGCTCACCGAGGCAAATAAACATTCGATTGCTAGGCAATTGCGATACATCTTTGATCAGATGAGAGCGCTGTCATCGCCCGGATTTTATGGCAGCGTCAACCGAGGACCCGTTCCCCATAGGTATTTCTTTTCTCGTGAAAAAGACCCTGCTATTACCGGCCCTTTTCAGACGGAAGAAGAATTCGGAAAAGCTATCGCACTTCGCTCAAAAACTATGTGGAGCGAATCAAATGGTCATAGCTTTCTCTCCGACTATCTTGGTCGCCACCTCCCATTGGCACTTCGCAATCATCCACCTGTACTCACCCACGGAGATCTCTCTAGAGAGAATGTTCTTGTCCGGAAGGTCATTAATTCTGTCACGAATGAAGAAGAGTATAAAGTAGCTGCTCTTGTAGACTGGGAAGCGGCCGGATGGTATCCTTCGCACTGGGAATACTCTCATATTTTCCCCCTCTTGCAGTGGATTGATGACTGGCCAGCATATGTTGAGAAGATTCTCGATCCATTGCCGCTGGAGGGTGCCATGATGCGGGTTGTCTTTAGTGATCTGGAGTTTTAGAGCGAGATAATACGACGTTGACCCTAGTGTCTTTGTCCGGCCACAATGGAAGGCTTGATCGGTGTCATTTGATCTGAAATTATGTTCTAGCCTAGAGCTTGATAGCTGGTAATTTTGATTGTGTTCTAAGAAGGACTGATCTTATTCACTTTAACTGAGTAGTTTCCATTTCGAAGTTGCCGTTAGCCTTGATTAAGCGTTGCCAATTCTATAGATCACCTCAGCAATATTGTAAGTGTGGATTGAAAAGAACGTAAGATAATTGAAGTAGTCTATTATCCTAGCGAGCATAGCTAATTAGAGGTCGGGCTTATAGCTATCAATGTCGTCTGAAGATGATTTATAGCTATCGGTGTCAATTGATGAGGATTCGTAACTACAAGTGTCGGTTGGTAGGAAACTGCTGGTTGAGTCCGATGATCCAGTTCAACAGTCGGTTCTGCTGGACATGGCCGCAACAGATTCCGTGCTCGACCTATACGATAAAAGGCGTTTTGGGGTTAGGGTCCGACTGCAGGGCTTAACGAGGGTGCATCCTTGCATGTCAGTCACTAATCTGTTTTTGGGGTTCTCTACTGCTATGCGTTACTTAGATCTTTGTTTATCAAAACTTTGCCTTAGCTGGAGTCCCACTATAGGCGATCTCGTTCCACACACTAGTCCCGAAGCCGGCTTACTTGTTATTGATCGCATACTCGACGCGACCTGCTTAAGAGTCCTTCCATTCTCATAAGAATGCATATACCAAGATCTTAGCTCTAGAACAAACAAAATCTGGTTTTATGATGTGTTTAGTTGTGGCTATGTGTGGATGCCAAAACGTGAAGTGTTTTAGGTGGAAGGGTATATTCCGACCACATTCTGTTGTTGTTCAGCTGAGAGGGTCAGTGCAGTGGTCGTGCGACTTAGGTGATTCACACCCGGATTCTCACCCTGTCTATACTGCAATCACCCTTCTTACTCCTAGCCGAGCGACGATATAGCGGCCTCTACACTCATCTTTATAACCCCCTTTGATGACACGCTCAATACATACGACCACAGGGTGTGGAGAACAGGGCTTCCCGTCCGCTCAGCCGTACTTAAGCCACACGCCGGTAAGTTAGTAGTTAGGTGGGTGACCACTAGCGAATCCTTACTGTTGTATGTTTTTTTTTTTTTGCTTTTCGCACTTAACATGTATATAGAGTGTGATTTCTAAAAGAAATCTTAGGCATATGCGTATATATCTCTCCAGCTATCGAAGTCCTGTACGAAGCGACAGGCTCGAAAAGCGTTAATATAGGGTTGAGTGTGCTTCTAACAATCATATACGCTTCCTGTCTTCCGCCACAGTGGGTGATCCGAGGACGCCTTGCCTGGGCATTTGCAAGAGATAGAGGGGCGCCTTTTCCAAATTTCTTCAGCAAGGTGGACGAGAAACTTCATTTTCCCGTTCGTACGGCTATAGCTTCCACAAATTTCGCTACCCTCTATGGGTTGATTTACTTGACCAGTACCACTGCCTTCAATTCGATCATCACATCTGCCAGCACGCTAATCAATCTAAGCTATGCCGTCCCCCAGGCTCTCTTAGCTGTGCGCGGTCGTGAAAAGTGTCTACCGAAAAGGCCGCTTGGCCTTGGACACTGGGAGTATGCTTGTAATATCTTTGCGCCGCGTTGGTCTGCTATTATGTGTGTGATGGTCTGTTCCCCGCCAGGTCTTTCTGTGATGAGGGCCTCGATGAATTGGAGTGCGCCGATGTTGGTTGCTTTGACTCTTGCTATTCTTGCCTTTTGGTATTTGATTGGGGAGGAGTTTCAAGGACCTGATTTTGACTGAGATGCTCTGAGTATCAAGGTTGAGGTACGGAGCAATGTTGAAGCATCTTAATGAAAGTTTTGGAGTAGGACAAACATTTTGATGGAATATGGAGACTGAGAAATGAGATCCAGCAATGCGTAAGATGTGAAAGATGTCTATATGAAGAGGACTAGTCCAGAAATTGGATTTGAAACCAAATGTATGTATAAAAAGGCAGAAAAATGTGTTATCTTGTACTTAGAAACTCAACATATGCTTTGCAAACCCTCAGATTGAAAACTACCTTTTTGTCACTCTTCACTGGCATACTCGTCGTTTCCTTTGTGAGGCATACAGACAGAGCCCATATACAGGACCTCAGAGTATATGACGAATTTGTCTTCATCGGGTCATGCTTAACGCATTGTGATCGAGGGAACGAGAAGGGAGTTGCTCGTCAATCTGGGGGGGGGGTTGATTGAATCTAGATATTATGATGAAATGTCAGTATATCTCGTTCAAATATGCTCACAGCACCAAGAGCAGAAGTAGAATAAACGACAGTCGCTCAGATCTCTGTTCATTCTCAATCACCCATTGACCGATGTCTTCTTCCACTCAGATGTACTGGGGATGAAGTCCACCGGCCGCCACGTCATGAAAAGCTCATATGTGAATTGTGTATCTTCATCACGACTAGCAATGGGGTCCTTGGAAGCACACAGCATGGGACAAGCAAAACACTCAATGGGCAACGTACCTGTTGTGGTGCGATGAGCCAATGCGCGAGCACATCAGACGTAATCGTTTAGACTTGTGATCTTCAACTGATCCCATGTCAAGTCCAGTCAGGCATCTTGACATGCGATAATGGATAGATGCCGGTGTGACCAAGCGCAAAGTAAACAGGTTCAACGTCACGCAGCCCGATTCTGGAACATCCTCGCAGGTTGGGTATTGACGCGATATTGAGACCTGATTTCCTAACAGGTCCACCAACAGCGACGCGTTATCGCAAGAGAAGATGCCTTAGGACGCGTGGGAAATAAAGCGACGTAGATGTGATGGAGTCTAAGTGAGTCTCGGCTAAAGTCCGCGGGACGCACGTGATAGCAATCGTGGTTCCAGTGATGATCGCATCTGCAGATTGACATTCCGTTATAAAAGGCCAATGCCTGCACTGATCGGCTACTTGTGATGGTACGTACCATACCCCAATATACGCCATGGCTCCCCCAGCTTCCAGGTGGTGGGATACCCCCAGCGATGCCGACCTCGACTACGGATTCGATTTTGACGAACCTGGTACTAGATACGGGCCTGATCGCAACACGAACTCCAGAAACCAGAGCGAACCGAAAGGACTAGAACCCCAGGATACAGAGGAGAAAGGAGTGGTTGGAAATATGTCTTCGTGGCTCCAGCGTCAGGCTGGCTCGTCGCACGGGCAGCTTGCGACTACCGCTGTCTTGTCCGGTGCAGCTGTCGCAGGTGCTATCTTTGGATACCAGTCATACAAGCGAAAGGAGGCTGTCCATGACTTGAAAGCTTCAATTCCAAATATTGATGATCTGCACCCCGCTGAAAAGGTGAACCGCTCTCGTCCAGCTTCGCCGAGTGCCCAGCAAGCTACAAAGCGACAAAAGCATCAAAGCTAATGCATACGCCCACAGCTTACCGATTTTGGTGCCGCTGCATCTGATATCCCATTGAGCAAGGAAGATGAGCGTAGTGCAGCTTTGGCTCGCAGAGCGCAACAAGGTGACTACGATGATGGTATACAACTTTATCCTTGCCATTTTTCCCAACCTGTCTAACAAGGCCTGTGCCTTTTTCTAGATCTGATCCTTGAACAACTTGCCCGGAACCGCGTGTTCCTCGGTGACGAAGGTCTCGCCAAGCTTCGTTCTTCATTCGTCGTTGTGGTTGGATGTGGTGGTGTTGGCTCTCATGCCGCTGCCTCACTCGCTCGATCGGGTGTGTCTAAGATCCGACTTATCGACTTCGACCAAGTCACACTATCTTCGCTGAACCGACACGCTCTTGCCACGTTGGCCGACGTTGGAACATCCAAGGTTCACTGTATCCGGAGACGGTTGGAACAAATCGCCCCATGGGTCACGTTCGATTGCAGGAACGAACTTTTTGGAAAGTCCGCAGCCGACGAGCTCATCGGTCCTTGGACTCTGACAAAGGATGGGGAGGGACGCCGTCCGGACTTTGTGTTGGACTGTATCGATAACATCACCTCCAAGGTGGACCTTCTACACTACTGTCACTCCAACTCCCTACCTGTGATTTCATCCATGGGCGCTGGATGCAAGTCAGATCCAACTCGCGTTGTGGTTGGCGATGTCTCGCTCAGCACCGATGACCCTCTGTCTCGCAGCACGCGGCGTAAGCTGAAGGCCCTGGGCGTGACCTCTGGTGTCGCCGCTGTGTTCTCGACAGAGAAGCCGGGCCCTGGCAAGGCAAGCTTGCTCCCTCTTCCCGAAGAGGAATACAAGAAGGGTCAGGTTGGTGAGCTCGGGGTTCTCCCCGACTTCCGAGTTCGCATTCTCCCTGTTCTCGGAACCATGCCTGCTGTGTTTGGTTACACAGTAGCCAACCACGTTATCTGCAGCATTACTGGCTATCCACTCGATTACAACATGGGCGCCAAGGGCCGTGAGAAGCTCTACGACGGCATTCTCGCCGCTATGCTAGCCTTGCACGAGCGTATGATCAAGCACGTCACTGGCGACGACACAATCGGACTTCGCAGTCCCATCAGCAAGGATGACATCGCATTCCTTGTTGAGGAAGTCTATCGCGGAAAGAGTGCAGTCAGCAGCTTGCCGAACAGACTGGTTCTCATCCCCTGGCAGAACCCTGCCCATGGATGGAAGATGGATTTGAGCCTTGAGCACGAAGGTCAAAAGTCTATTCCCATCAATATCAATGAACTGGTCTGCATGACCAAGGAGGAGGCTTCTCGCCACGAGAAGGAGGTCCTCAAGGGTGGCAAGCCGGTCGAAGAGGTCTACGATACAGTCATCATCCAGCGTGTGAACCTTCGGAAAAAGGAAGCGGAAGAGTATGAGCAATACCGGGGATAAAACAGTCAAAATAAATAGGAAATGAATGTAATGAATATGAGATTGCATCAGTATGAGTATTCGTATGCGTACGCAATGATCTCCCGAGTGGGTCTGGGTGGACGTCAGATCCGCAGGGAGGTCTTTCTGCCTAAAAATATCATCTTCTCTCCGCTCTCCCCACGACCATGAGATAGGACATATACCTTTCGAGGTGGACCAAACACCCTCTCCAACTCGTCTCCCACCCAAAGGCGCTCCTTTCGCGCCAAAATGATGCCCCGCGACCCCGATACACAGGGCGTGCAGTCCGACGCAGATGATGACTTCGAGTTATCCGGGAGTCCTCCTTCCTACGCAGCCCACCGGTCCCAATCCCGCCCTCTCATACACTCTGCTAGAAACGCATGGCAAACACGGCCTGGTGGGAGCTATAACCCGGTCTCCCGGTCGTTGGAAGACACGAAATCCCCGCGTTGGATTGAGATGATTCGCTCGGTGGTTTCTGCGCCACGGTTCCGACGCTACGTGCTTATTTGCCTCAGCTTGTTCTTGGTGGGTTGGGTCAGCTGGCGAATGCTGCTTTATCCGCGACTCCAAGAGCGAAGCTCATTATTGCATTCGCTTGATCCCAGTACGAAGACGGAAGCCGGTGGGTGGTTCGGGTCAAATGTCATGCCTCAGTTCGACGACATTGTTCAGATTCGCAAATTGGATCCGGAGCTCGTGCCCACAAGCTCGGCTGGAGTAGAAGCAGAGTCGTCAAGTCGGAAGCGATTGATCTTTGTGGGCGACGTTCATGGCTGCAAAGCGGAGTGTAAGTTATCGCTAGGTTTTGTCGCAACTTCCTCGCATACTGACCTATTCCATAGTGGAAGCGCTCCTTGACAAAGTTTCATTCAAACCAAACAGCGGCGATCACCTCATTTTCACTGGTGACCTCATCAACAAAGGGCCAGATAGTACAGGTGTTGTAGATCTAGCTCGTGGGTACTCGGCCTCCTGCGTGCGCGGAAACCACGAGGATCGAATCTTGCTTATTCGAAAGGAGCTGGTGAAGACCAATACTCTTGCGACCTCCGATGATTACGAAGAGTCACATTTATCATCTGGGGAAGCCCGTGAGCGTGCCCTTGCACGTTCGTTGAGTGACGAGCAAGCCGCGTGGCTGAGCAACTGCCCAGTCATCTTGGACATTGGCTCCGTCCCAGGTATGGGGCCGGTGGTTGTTGTGCATGCGGGCTTGGTACCAGGCGTCGAGCTTGAGAAGCAAGATCCATCTAGTGTGATGACTATGCGGACCATGGACTTGGATACGCATGTGCCTAGCCCAAAGAAGAAGGGCATGAATTGGGCGAAGGTATGGCTTACTTCTACGTTACCTTTTGGACATTACTGACATGTTGTAGTTGTTTGATAAGCATCAATCTGTGATATACTCGACCCTTGAGTCCTCAACTGAAGACCCCCTCTCGGGCACCATGACTGTCGTCTACGGCCATGATGCTTCTTCTTCCCTTTCTATTCGCCCTTACACTAAGGGTCTTGACTCTGGGTGTTTGAAGGGGGGCAAGCTTACAGCGTTGGTTGTTGAGGATGGCGGCAAACAAAATATTGTACAAGTGAAGTGTAAAAATCGCCTCAAGGACTAAAAGCTTTAATGCTGGCTTTGTATATTGCATTCATGGAGTTTATTGAGGGTCTATGGTAATAATGACACAGTAGCATACAGCGAAGTACTCGCTCAACATACACAAGTCTTTGGGGGTTTTATTACATAGCAATATTTGGAAGCATTGGTAGTGTAGAAATAGTTATGCCGGTCCGACTCTCTACTAGAAAGTAATGATATAGAATCACCTGAATCCCAAAAATCTATAAACAAGAAAACTAACATCAATCATTCCCATAAAATTTTCAACAGACTAAAGAAGTTAGCAAAAAAAACCCCCTCCAAAATAAGAACCAAAGTATGGTGAGACTTACTGCCAATAACACCATTAACAGGGATATCAATAGAAGTAGTGTAGCTGGCAGCTTCACTAAGCAGATAAACATAAGCCCCACCAAGCTCCTGCACCTCAGCAAGACGAGGGAAGCCTCCATAGTACTTAAGCTGCTGTTCCCAGTCAGGCTGCTGGGGCACCCAGTAAGTCATAGCGGTATTGACCAGGCCAGGGGAGACACTATTAACCCGGATACCGTACTGGGCCCACTCCATTGCTAGGGTGTGTGTCATGTTGCGGATTCCGGCTTTGGAGGCGCCGTATGGTGTTGAGGGGACGCGCTAGAAGCAAATAAATATCAGTACAATGGGACGAAGGGCGATGAAAGCAGAGACAGGGGAGTATATGTATACATACCTTGTTAGGACGGTAAGAAGCCATAGAAGCAGTAAACACAACTGAGCCCTTAATGCCAAGCTTGATAAAGGCACGGGCAGCAGCACGAGCAGTATAGAATGCGCCGAAGAGGTTGACGTTGAACAAATTCTCAATCTCTTCCTTAGTGAAATCAAGGGCGGCTTTGTGATGGGTTCGGCCAGCGTTGACGACCATTCCATGCAGTGCACCGGCTTCGGCGATGATCTGGTCGACGGCAGCTGTAATTGTTTCTTCTTGTGTGACGTTGGCATTCACGGCGAAGAGCTGGCCTGGGAAGCGCTTTGACAGGGCGGCAAAGTCATCGCCTGTTTCGCCGATATCGATTGAGTATACCTTGGAGGCTCCGTTGACGAGGCAGCATTCTGCGATGCCGAGGCCGATACCTCGGTTGGCTCCGGTGACTTTTTGGTTCCATGTAAGACATTTTGCTAGACCTGAGCAATATTTTTTGGTACTTACTTGCGATGACCTTGGAGCCGAGAGTGACCTGGGTCTGCGGGACAACCGCGGGGGTGGTGGAGGTGGAGTCTGAAGTCATGATGAAGATATGAGGATATGAAATCGGGGGATTGGCTTTGAATGGAACTTAACTTGAAAAGAGTTGGAAATCCGCGTTACTTATAGCTATTCTCTCGCATTGATATCATCGCAAAAGACTTGTATTGTCTCACAAAGCCCTCGAGTCGAACGTGGTGGGGTTTGGAGAGTTCGGGTCGACCCCCGAGACGAGAGCCACGATCGTCATTTTTCGGGGCCAAAACACGCCAATTTCCGTCTGGCGCGGGGTATTGTTCCATATGAAAGCTCACGAGACCCAACTTGACAGATTTCCTATAGTCCATCTCAATCCCTCTCCTCTCCCTCAATTCATCACACCTATATTCACAATGGCTCTCCCCGCCTGGAACCTCCTCAAAGGCAAGACCGCCGCCATCACCGGTGGCACAACCGGCATCGGCCGAGCAATTGTTCTGGAATTTGTCCGTCAGGGGTGCAACGTCGCAGTGAACCATCTCGGCCTTGACAACTCCCACACTCACAGCCTCCTCGAGGAAGTCAAAGCCATTGAGAAGCAACAAGGGGCCAGCGCGGGCAAAGTGCTCGAGCTCGCCGGCGACGTCACAGCTCCGGAAACTAGCAGTCAGCTCATTTCCGAAGCCGTCAGTCAATGGGGGAAGTTGGACATCTTTGTCGCCAACGCGGGAGTCTTTAAACAAGCAGAGTTCCTCAAGTGGGTTATGATCAGCGGATCTATTCGTGAAATCGCCTATGCTAATAATCTACTATCAGAATTGAGCCCGCCCTCCTAGACCACAGCGTCGATGTGAACGTCAAAGGATGCTTCTACTCCTGCCAAGCCGCCGCCCGCCAGATGGTAAAGCAAGGCCATGGCGGCTCGATCATCGGAATTTCCTCCGTCAGTGCCCTAGTAGGCGGTGGCCTACAGACTCACTACACACCTACCAAGGCGGCGATCCTATCTATGATGCAGTCTATGGCTATTTCACTGGGTAAAGATCAGATTCGGTGTAATGCGCTGATGCCTGGTACCATCAATACAACGCTTGCTGATCATGATATGAAAAACCCGACTAAGAAGGCTGCGCTTGAGGCGCGGATTCCTCTTGGTCGCATTGGGAGTCCTGAAGATATGGCTGGACCAGCGGTCTTTTTGGCTTGTGAGCCGATGAGTCGTTATGTTAATGCTTCTGGGTTATTGGCTGATGGTGGTATGTTTAGTAACTTGCAGTGATTTTGTGGTCGTTTAGAAAAGTACATAGATTCTGTTTTGTTTATTAGCCTCGTGCAGAAACATCAGATATCTTTCATTTGCGAGATGGCAGTAGAGAAAGGCCAGCAGCGAACATCGTCAATGGCGATGACATCCGCATAATATATCCTGGAAATGACAAACACTGAGACGGGCAGATAACCGACGGACGCACAATGAGAAGCTTCTCTTTCGCAGATGAGGGGCCAGTTCTGCCATCATCTCAGTAGCTTCAATGATTACAGGTGACCAGCGGTGTAAAGGCCTCATTAGATTGATGGACGAGGTTGTGTGAGTAATGATTCCGATGTTATTCCGTATTTCACACAGCTCCGATTCCGCGTGTCCGAGGTTAGGTATGAGGATGTCCCCGTCAAGCACAATTAGTCGACTTGGATCGCAGAGCTTGTCGACTGTGTCTGGAGACAACCATTCCCTACACCTAGCTTGAAGTTTTCTATAAGGGATATAATCAGCATGGATGAAACGTGAATTAATTGTGGCTTATCAATTCGATGTAGACTTAATTGATACCTCCCCGGCAGATGAAGCAATTGCGCGACCCGGACGTGGCAGTGAGCAGACGATGAATGAAGGCTGTGCCGAGAAAGTCAGATCCACCGGTCACTAGAATTGATTTCCCTTGATAGTATTCCTACATCTTCAGCAACTTTGAATTTACATGCGATCAAGCAAGTAAAATACTCAAGTATAAGAGTCAGAACGGAACAAAGTATGATGTTTTCAAAAGCACCAGGAATATTGGTTTCATTCAACACCTTCGATCCTCGATCCTCGATCCTCGATCATTCGTTTGGGTCTGAATAATCCGCCTAGGAAGTTCAAATAAGCGAAAATGATAAATGTTCGCTAAATATATGTCTATTGAGTACTCCAGCTCTGTACTCTACATCAACGTCTAAATCCCAAGCAAAGCCCCTTTGACATGACTGCCCAACTGAACCCTCCACAGCCGATGCTCATTCAGTGCGAAGATCTCACCTTTCTTTCCAAAACAAAAGTTGGCACACCCTCCTTCAATCCGAATCCGCCCAAGGAGAACACCACCAGGCGACCAAATATGAATCCCATCTCCACAACCACTATAAACATTCCCTTCCATATCACACTTAATGCCATCAGGAATCCCATTATTGGTCATAGCAAATAACCGCCGATTAGTAAGGAACGGCTGCCCACTATAAACCGACATGTCGAAAGCATAACTATTCAATATCAATCAGCATATAAATCCCACCCCCAAATCAAATCAGATAGAAAGATGAAGACAAACATAGAAGAAACCCGATGGGGATCATCCGTCCCATCCCCATGATGCCGATCAGTATCAGTAACATAAACAGTCCCCTCATCAGGCGAAAAACAAATCCCATTCGGCCTCCCAAACCCATCAGCAACAGCACGAATACTGCCATCAGCAGTGCTATAGCGATAAACTTGACATGGCAGCTGAGGCTTAGGTCTATACCCCTGCTCGAATCCATAAATAGGATCCGTGAACCAGATCGATCCGTCCGAATGTACAACGACATCATTGACCGAGTTGAACGGTCGACCTAGGAAATCGCCTACGAGCAGCTTCGACGTGTACGGTGCTCTTGTTGACATTGTGTACAGTCCGCTTGGCTCATTTAGGTTTCCCTGGCCGCATATTAGGATTTCGGCGTCGGAGTAGTTGACGCCGCCGTTTCCCATTGGGATTTGGGGGTCGAGTTCTTCGACGGTTACTGGGTTGGTGGATAAGTCGATGCGGGTGATTTGGATCTTCTGGGCTTTGGTGTTGGCATCTATGCATCGGTTGCTGGTTATGAAGAGGCTCTTTGCGGATTGTATGTAGATGCCTGCTTCGTGGGCGAAGGGGTATGCGTCATTTTGGTGGAGGAGGTTGATGGTTGGGGATGGACCTAGGATGCAGTGGAATTTGTCGTTGTGAGCTTGGAAGGCAGTGTTTTCAGACATGATGCTGTGTGTAGCTTCTGCAAGTGAGAGAAATAGGGAAAAGAGAGGAAGCGGGTAAAAGGAAACAGGAGTCTGGGGTGTACTCGTCTCGAGGTCATCTCCACCCCCCACTCTCTCCCACTCCGCAAGTTGACAATTTATAAGGACTCCATTGGCCGCACTACCAAACCACAAACGTCAAATCCCTCGTCTCCAAATATCCAATCCAGAATGTCCTGGAAAGAAAGCAACCGCCACAAAACCATCCTCTGCGCCGCGGAAACCGGCAAGTACGGCGTGATAGCAGCAATAGCCTACAACATTGAACAAATCCTAGGCCTAGTGCTTGCCGCCGAAACTGCCAAAAGCCCCCTAATAATCCAATTCTTCCCGTGGGCCATAACAGCAACAAATGGCCTGCTAGTCCGCACAGCAGCAGAAGCCGCCAAACGCGCGAGCGTCCCAATCAGCATCCACCTCGACCACGCGCAATCCGAGGAAATTATCAAACGCGCCGCGGATGAACTCCCTTTTGACAGTATCATGGTTGATATGTCACATTATGAGAAGGAGGAGAATCTGACCAAGACCCGGGCGCTTGTGGAATATTGTAATGCTCGGCAGATTGCTACTGAGGCTGAGCCTGGGCGCATTGAAGGGGGCGAGGATGGTGTTATGGATACCGAGGGACTGAAGGCTTGTATGACTACCGCTGAAGAGGTTGATGAGTTTGTTGCCACTGGTGTTGATGCGCTTGCGCCTGCTTTTGGGAATGTTCATGGAGAGTATGGGCCTGTCGGGCCACAGTTGGATTATGAAACGTGAGTTTGGGCTTTTTGTTTTTTTTTTTTTGTTTAGGGGTATGGATACTGATCCTGGTTGTTGCTAGATTCAAAAATATTCGTCAACAGGCTGGTGGACGAGTTCATCTCGCGCTTCATGGTACCAATGGTTTCTCGCCGGAGACGATGAAGCGTTGTATTGCGGCGGGTGTTACCAAGATCAATGTTAACAAACTTGTCTTGGATGACTACTATAATCATCTTCATGCCAATGTGGGTAAGATGCCGCACACTCAGTTGCTTGAGGAGGGGATTCAGAAGGTGGCCGATTTGACTGTGAGATGGATGGAGATTTGTGGGTCTGCTGGAACGGCATGAGTGATGTTTCCGAGAGAGGATACTGTATATAATTTGATTTTGACTTAAATCTTCAGTAGCTTCAAGAAATGAATTGAGTATCATTTGAACGTTAATCCTATGATCTGGTAGGCTCGTGCAGGTCCCAAATTTGCTGCAACTCATCTCCTAAGGAACGAACCGGCCAGCCGGTCCTCTTCCTGCATGATTCTAATAATTCCAATATAGCATCTCGGGCGTGAGGTTCATGGGTAAATATTCCAGCTACGTTAACATTAGCATTCGATATTTCTTCCTGTGCTAGACTGAGCATACCAATAAATAAAGCTTGTGACGACATGAGACTAGACGCATCGTCTTTTAAAGTCATAGCAATGCCACATATTCTCTCCGCGGAACGCTGGATGATTATTTGTCGCTCCAGATATCGAGTGAGCCCTCCGAGGCTTGGCTCGTGGGCTATCAAGAGGATACGCGCTGCGGAATAAAATTGCATGGCAACAGCTTTAACGAGGGTTAGCTTCAATACTTCTACTTCGGCAAATTTCTTGCTGGTCATCCAACACTTACCAAATGCAGGGGGACGAATCCAGACAGGACAAAAGTACCCCTTCTTCTCACGAGAGCTAACAGGCAAAGGGGAGAACTCAATAGTCAAATGGTCCCGCCAGTCATCAAGCATAGATCGAAGATACTTAGCCTTATCAAGTCGACGCTGAATGTATCCCTCGACTGGTGGACCCTCCTCGGCACAATAATTGATTACTTTAGCAGTGATATACACCGCACGCGCAGCAAGTTCATGTGGTGATAGTGCCGAGAGGGGTTTATGGGGAGTCCAGAATGTCAAAGTCTTGCGTTTTTCTCGGAAGGCAGCCCAGACATCCTGACAGAGCCATGCCCACCAGACAGCGGCTTGTAATCCGCCTGATTCGCCGTGGATAACTTGAGATCTTTGGATGAGGAATACGCCTTCCAGATGTCGTTCCCAGTCATTAGAGGAGTTGTCTAGCATTTCGTAGGCTGAGATGATGAGGGTTGTTGAGAGGAGTTCCCAGCTTGTCATGTAACTGGACTTTTGCATTGCTCTTTGAACATAGTGGAGAGTTTGGTAGTAGTACTGGAGGGCTGCTTCTTTGTTTGGCAGATCCTCGTTGTCGAGATGGGGATTTAATGATAGATGGCGACAGGCTAGAGCGAGAATGGCGTTCAATAGTCCCGCATTCCGTATCTAGCGATTGATCAGTCTGTTTCTCTGATGGAATCCACGATCACTTACTGCCAGATGTGCAACAAGCGTAGAAAATTGGCTAGTTGGGTCAAAGAGATCGATCTGAATCTAGAGTTAGAGTAGCCAAAAAGACCAACGAGAGCTTTAACTTACCCATTGACTAACATGTTGTACAAAATGCTCAAACAGAAAATGTTCCCGAGGCAAAAGCCCAATCGGCTGTCGAGACTGCCAGATATGCTCATCTTCACCCGCATTGCTAGACTGCGCAGGTGAAACTATGGAGCCTTGGCCCACGATCCCATTAACATGAGGAAGATCAAGTACCTGTGTAGCTCGTTGCAGAGAAGTGATCTCTACTTGATCACCAATTTGCGGGCACTCAAATGGCAGACCGTCATTTGCAAATCCAGTTGGTATAGTGGGCACTTGTTGGTGATCTCTGGCTGCATCATTTGCCAACAGATCAAACCACCAGCTTGCTGCCGCGTTCACGGTTGGCCCAGGGGAGGAGAATGACCCGGTTACCGATTGTAGAATATATGATGCATCGGAAGGAGAGAGGTCGTTTGGATAAAGTGCGGCGGGACTTTGGTGAGCGGTCAAGTCAACACTCGCGAGGTGATCATGCCGTGCGTGGGGCGTTGGCGCATGGGGAGTCGAAGCGTGGGGTGTTGGAGCATGAGGGTTGGGCACCTGAGCAGGTGGTGCCTGAGGATAATAATGCTGAGACGGCAATTCCTGACGTGCCTTCTCATGTGGAGGTAAAGTCCGAGGGGACACATCTTGCGGCGAGGCCTGCGGAGGGAGAGTCTGAGTAGGCACCGTCTCAACAGGCACAGCTTGAGGCGTACCAACCTGAGACGGAATACCAGCATCCCCTTCAGCTTGCGACCAAGACAAACCTCCAACCCCAGACGCAACACCAGTCTCAGCCTCAGATGCATCACCACCACCACCACCACCACCACCACCCCGCGCCGGACTATGTTGCCTCACCCGACTCTGCACACTTTGTGCCCTAGAAACCGATGGCGAAATAGACCCATCAATAACAGTATCCAGGAAATTCCGCCTAGGAGCCGGTGTCGTAATCGCACTGGCACTCCCATTCCCACTCGCGAAATCGCAAGCCCGCCCATGCTTCCCACAAGCCCCACAAACAGGCTTCACCTCGTCGCATTTAATATGACGCTTGCGACATGTGAAACTGTCGCATACGCATTAGCATCGCGCACTGGGCAATTGCAATTACCCCGGACACGGCACGGGGGTAAAGCGGGGATGAAGATGCAAGGGTATCTTACCATCCATTCGTAGTGCGTAAACCACGACCACGCGACTTGCGCGTACGTGCTCGTTTCGCAGAGGCGGATTCTGTTGCCATTTTTGTTCGCCAGTCTGTGTCTGTGTGTCCATGCGAGTCGAGGGATCTGGACTTTCGCGGGGTTTGCGAAGTGATGCGGGATTTTCCTCGTCTCGGGGATTGAGGTGCGGAGACGGTAGGACCACTTTGGGTCGGGCCATGACGAGGGAGTTTTGCTTTTCTTCCATGCTCCGTTATAGCTCACCTTTCTTCCACCCGATACCTTTGTGCTTAACCGAAATGGCTGTTTTGTCATAGCCGGGAACGAACTTCTGTGTTCCCTCTCTCAATTTCCCCTTGCCAAGCCCTGGTGAGTTGATGCTTCAGGTATAAGGCAGCAAGCTGACTGATAACTTAGTTAACTAACTCTGGCAAGCGCTCGGGACCTCATAATGCAGTATTAATCAAAACGTAAAGGATACCTGATTTCTCTTACTAGTTTCCCTTCCGTTTTAGCCTACACTTTACCACTTTCCACTCGTTTTTTTTTACTAGCGGCTGCCTGCATATTTAAGTCCGAACTCAGATCTCAGATTCCAAAGATACTTTTTTTCATCTCAAATCTTCTGCCATGGCGGATCCTACTGCAGACACATTACAGAACCTCAACCAAGAAATCCTGACCTGGACTAGGCTACAGGTTCCCAAAGACCTGGAGCTGGATACTGAATGGGCTGGATTAGTCCAGCCACTGATTAGGGCATCCGGACACGAGGGGTCTAGGTGGGCAAAAACTCCAGCGTTCAGACATGATTCTTCTGGTAACAGGTGAGCCGTGCATCAAACGGGCAAGACTCGGCTAATTTATGTCATAAAGGATGGAAGACAACTTTGGATCGGAGAGAATTCATAGCCTCGCCTTCCGCCCAGCTTTATCAAGAGAATCTGAAGAGTAGAGGAAAAATACACGTGTCCTCTCATGAGACATTTTCTCGCAGGATTGTCCACATCGACGCCTTGCTCAAATCATACGTTCTATTTTTCTGGATCTACTTTTCGGCACCTGTGACCGAAGCCCATAAAGCCCAAATTTCGAAGCTGAAAGGCATTCGTGAAACGGCCCGAGGAATTAATGGTCAGGATTTTTGTAACGAAAAATGTCAACTTCATTTTCCTACAAAGATGTGAGCCACCCACACCGAACTTGTTGCATGGCCAAGAAGCTCAGTTGATGCTGTGGCCACATTTCTGGCGAAATGCGGAAGCGACCGAGTATAGGCACCGTGGAAAATATACTAGGTCTGGTAATCCTATCTTCGGCGGCAGAACCCTACTCGAGAGGTTCGGTGATCTTCTGGATAAAGTAGGACCCATGAAATGGAAGAAAGATTTTGTTGATTTGAAGCCAATCACTTATGTTTGAATATCTCGCTTTTTTGGTTTGAAATTCAATTCGGTGGAATATTGGAGAATTCAATGCATTGGTAGTGACTAATTTATAAGGTCTCATGCAATTATCACTATAGCTCTATTGATCATACGATATTCTGATATTCTGATATTCTGTAGTACAAGAATCTATGCAATGGAACTAATGTGATGTACACCGAGACCAGTGAGAAATTAGTGAGAGATAAGCCACAAACGCCGGAGCTCATTAGCGCTGTATATTCTGGCGTATAAAAAAAAAAAACTAAGGCAGACTAAGTGGCAACGTCTAGATGCCACTGAGACAATCTTGCCAGTCACCAGATAAGTCGCTCCCCGAATCTCGTGATGACCCCAAAGCATATAAGCTGCAAGTAACCCCCCACCCCCTTCCCCCCTCAGATCATCATTCCACCCTGCTTTGAAAGACCAAAGGGCCAATTTCCGCCCATCAACCTGTCGACGGTAAACAATGTATCAATCGAGGAACGGGACACCGCAGTGGACTTTGTCAACCGCCATAGCTTTTGTACTCGATGAGAAGGACCCTACAACGTCAACTGAGTACGAAGGATTTCACTAATACTTATGCAGTGCGAAGATTTTTCCTAGCCAAGCGTGATTCTCATACAAACAATGAAAACGCTGGTTTCCCGTCTGTTAGTAGTCAATAGTTTGTAGGATTTTTAGAAAGTAAAGAGGAAGAACATAACGATACTTTTTTGTGGCTTCTGTGCAGAGGAGCACCATATACCCTTTGAGACCTGATTGAGAAGCGTTGCATCTCTTGTTTAGGTTGTTAACGGCTGGAAATCTAAACATAAGCACCTTCAATAGAATATAAAGTACATACGACCACAGGGTGTGGAGAACAGGGCTTCCCGTCCGCTCAGCCGTACTTAAGCCACACGCCGGTAAGTTAGTAGTTAGGTGGGTGACCACTAGCGAATCCTTACTGTTGTATGTTTTTTTTTTTGCTTGATTCGGAAACTCCCTCTTGCCGCCCTTTTCTGTTAGTAATTTTAGTTTCTATTTAGAAAATACTATTGAGCTATTAAGCTATGTTCTAAGAATAACGTGGTACATAGGAAAAGTGGTGGTGGGCCATGATTGGGACAGGATCTATGCGATAGGATTTTGATGTGATACAGAGCTGATGCAGAACGAGAACAAAGCTAGACCAGCGGGAAAAACTCCTGGAGTGTCTTATACGAAGAACCAGTTGATTTCAAATCAATTGAACGTCTGAACTATATAATTTGCGGCCCGCTCACTGAACACCGTTTGGAATCGCCAACGTCAGCATCTCAATGTCTTCCAATCGAGATAGCTCGCTTCATCTTCGTGTCATGCAAAAGGAATCAATTAGGTTTCCTGCCTCACTAAATCAACCGTTGTGCAATGAAATGAGCCTCCAATACTGTTAACACGTTCAAATGGACGGGGTATGGACGAGGGTTGATGAGATAGACTAATTTTGTATGCGGATCAACCCATGTAATCATCTTGTTTGCAGACAGGTCATCAGAATCATCCTGCGTTCTGGTCATGTCTTGATCTGCGGGCTGTGACTTGGGAAACCCAAACGAGACTTCAAAGTCTAGGCAATCTGTGTTATCCCAGCGACTCAAACCATTCACGACTTTTAAAGTCACTAGCCTCGACCACCATGTTTTGACCATCCAACACTAACGCATTCAGACAGAGCCATAGACTGGTCATATAAAGAGGGAGGGACCCTCGGTTTTCTGGTGTTAAGGGATATGGCCGAAGCTCCCAATCAGCCTGCACCATATGCTTCCTCCGGACTTGCTCGGTGACCTTTTTCGGGTTGTAGACAGGGAGGCCCTGGCAAAAAGGGAGAATTGTTGCGTCGATGTGCATGGCATTTGGATCATTCAACTCAATCATTTCAGCCTTGTATCCTTTAGGGAGGTTTTTGATGAACCCAATCCCCACCCGCTTGATTCGTGACATTGCTAAGCTGGCCAATGATTGTGGTGCCGAACCTCATAAAATCTGCTGTGTCGAATGCTGGACGACTATTGTTGATTATCCATTGACCATTTATGGTGCCGCCATCATCAAGCAAGGTGTTTGCAAAACTGTCTCTTGGGTGGCGACCAATTTTTACTCGAGGATCAAGAGCCAATTGATGGAGTCTGAAACACCACCAGTTTATCAATTTCAGACCACGCAAAGCCCTACCCATTCCGCCGTTACCTCCGTGCCAGGACCCCCATCCTGCCACCAGAACGAGAGGTAGACGGCAGCATGCGACCGCCCGAAGGGCCAGCCATGTATTGAAAAACATTGGAACGCAGACCAGAAAAGTCAGCGTTTAGTCTACCCACAATACGAGACATATTGTATTTCACGCTGCTGAGACTTCTACTTCGCTTACCCACCTAAACCAGAGACACTGCGAGGTCTCATAGGTTTTTGGTCGAAACCCTCGACCCAAATTGGGGTTTGCGGAAGCCTAGTGAGCCCTAGACTCCAATTGACAATACAGTATATGGCTTATATGGTTAGGACACGCTTAGCTCGCCTAGTCAGACGAAATTAGCAACCCAAACATCCATGGCCCTGACTCCTTTCCGACCGCCCTGTATACCCTCTAAGCTCGCCTCACACGCATCCCGTGACGCAAAAACCACCGCGCGTTCCCTCTCATCACTCACTTGCTCCTCTACTTCCCTTTCGAATGAGGAAGAAAGACAAGCAGAGACTTCCCATTGTCCGTCCAACAGCCCCTCCCCACCTTGCACGAGGGTCTCACTCTTCAGCTGCCACCCGGCAGCCAGAGCTAGCTCGATAAGCCGCTTTGGCCCCAGCATCGTGCGGACATTCGAGTCGCTGTTCTTGGATTTACGGCACTCCAGCGCTGCCTGGGTAAGCGCAGCTAATATGTGAGGCTGGGCAGAGGGGTGTGTCGCTACTAAAGACCACTCAGCAAGGAGGAGACGCTTGCTGTGCTGCTTGAGGGCGCGGAAGGTGGAAAGGATCAGCGAAGGGGAGGCGAAGTACCATAGGCAGTGGGCGAGCACTGTTGCATCGAAAGCCTTACTTTCATTGGCGGGCGGCGAGGAGCTGGAAGAGGGGGTGGAAAGCGAGGAAAGGTAGTCCAGGGGGGCTGTTGGACCCAAGAAATCCGCCCACCCAGCGGGCCTTGCGAGATATGATTCTGTGCCTGGCCGAGAGTGTACGGGGCACCTGCAAGAGCCATTAGTCGGCTGCTTTCCGCTCGCACCCCCAGGACAGGCAGCAGGGTCAGAAAAGCTAGAAGACTCACCATAATCCAATTCCGCTGGATCGACCGCCACCACTTTCCCCTGCTCGCCAACAGCATAGGCAAGGACAGTCGTGCAGTCCCCTTGCCCGCATCCTAGTTCCAGCACCCTGGAGTCAGTGGGAATGTTCCAGTGCTGCAGGAGCACCAGGCGGTGAAGGGTTTGGGAGTGTTGGATGTTCAAGTGGGTGGGGTCGTGTAAGGAGAGACGGGCGATAGAGGCGGCGTCGAGTTGAGTGGACATGTTGTTCTCGATGGGTGTTGGACACAAGACGGCTGAGTGGGTTTTGCGTAGCTAGGTGATGGAACTTGGAACTATAGCCTTCATTGTAGAAACCGAAGAGCTGCGGATGAGGACATCTTATAGTGTCAGACTTGGAGGGTCGCCTACCGCAAAATTAGTCCGGGGGTAAGCTACTGGGGTTTGATATTGTGACATATCCTTGTACTACTGTAACAAAGCCCCCTCCCCACTCTTTCGGGCATCTACCGGAGTATTCGGATTAAGATAACTCTGGGATATTCTGCCAGCAATTTCCTTGAAAACTTTAAGTTCTTTGTTTAGGATTGACCGTTTATGTGGGCTCGCTTAACGTATAATAAACCTTGAAGAGTGCCTTCAAAAAGTTTATCTGAGCTATGAAAGTTGAATAAAAATATCAAAATAAAGGATGATAGAACACTTTGAATAGCATCAATGTGGTACTCTAAGTGGGCTAATGGTATTGAGTGTTAGGTGGAACGCCTAGAGTCGCTAAAGTTTTGGGGGTGATCTAGGATCTTTCAGGGGATAGGGTCCGATAGGGTAGTTGCGGCAGGCTAGTGGGACCGAGGCTTGATCAGATTATCAATCTCCAACTGCCCAACTACCCCGCTTTTTAGATTGACCCTGTGAGCTCTTCGTATAGAATTCTTAGAATCAGACATCTCCTTATCTAACAGATTGGCCCCCACCAGTGTTCAACAAATAGGTCCTATTTCATGGGCGGGAGAACCGTCAGCGCAGTAGGCCGATTAGGTGGGTGTACTAGGGCTACCGGTGACCACGAAGTCGAAAAGTCACTAGACATACCTAGAGACGCGATCCTTCTACGTGAACAATGAGGCTGATCAAAGCACCATAACTATCCTGCCCCGCTCATTCTCTCCTTCTCACCAACTCAAACCCAAAGGTCGGCGCTATATCAATCTGCATAAATTCCACATGACACGCCACGCGCTGGCACCTCATCTCCACCACTAGACTCTCCGCCCCGCTGGGACAAGCAAACTCCAGTGTTGTGCTGTTCGGCTTGGCTGTGAGGTCTAGTACGCCAAGCAGCTCTCCGCGCACGGGAAGGGTCGAATACGATAAGGTATCAAAATCGAGCTCGTCCATAGTGGAAGAGACGGTGGCCGAGTTGGCCGAGGGCGCAATAAGCTGCCAAACTTCAATCTCCGTTATATCCCCCTTGACTATGAGGTCCTTGGCACGCGCAGAGAACTCGGGAGGCGGCCGCCAGGAGAGTGCACAGGCGTTGACGCCGGTGGAGGGGATAGGGAAGCGCATAATTGTCGAGTCCTTTTCTTGCGTCAGCAGCTGTACACAGAGCGGTAGAAACAGAGCCTATGTGCCCAGGTGGATGGTTTGTTGAAGAAAATGAGGAAGGAGCAAGTACGGAAAACGGACCTCGACAGTAACATAGACCTGCACCCCCTGACCCCACACGGCATTCTTCAATTTCCGGCTCACACGTGCAATTCTATCCGGCCAAGCGTGGTGATAGACCTGGAGAGGGGGGATGAATTTGGCTGCCCTGTCCAATCCCAGCCTAGCATCGCCATAGGGGAGGGCCTCGAGGTCAGAGTCAGAGAAGGGGTAGGCTTGGTACTTTGATAGTGTAGTGGGAAGGAGGGCGACATTCACAGCCGATAGCAGCGCTAGGGCGAAGGAAATGTAGATTATGAGCTTGGGCAGCTGGGAGGGCTTGGATGGCGCGAGGGCGTTGAGGTTGTCCGAGGCTTCCAACAAGGGGGCAGAGTGGTCGTCCTCGGAGGAGCGCTTCTCAGGAGTTGCGCTGGAGTCCTCGCCATTGTCGTGTAGCGAAAGGGGCGCATATTGGGAAGAGCTGGACTTTGCTTTGGAGGAGGACATGGCGAGGGGCGGTCAAAGAGAAGAGCAGAGAGGGCGTGCCGTGAGTCAAAGCAAGTACCGGTCAAGCAGGCAAAGGCGCCCGTACCAGGTAACCGCCTAGAAAGTAGGACCTGCATGACGCCTGGTACACCTTGCTACCCACCGCGCTCGCCAAAGATAGTAGAGTTACAGTGCATTAGAAAGTCGGCCCTACTGCATGGCCAAAAAGACCCCTGTGCGTTCGTAATCGCGGCCGAGTGAGGTGGGGACGGGTCCACCTCTATAGCTGCCCATATGTACTATCTGACGCCATCCAACTCGGCGACCAGCCATTTTAGGGGGGTGGCCGTAACGGCTTTTTCTAGTAGGTAGGAAGGGTCCGAAGGGAGTCACATCGTCTAAGGACACTTTATGTTGCCCTCGCTCTCTGCACCGTGCTGCACTCAACCTCTGTCCACTATGCCCTCCAATTTCGCCGCAATAACCTTCCTGCTTGCCCTCATCAACCTCACATCCGCCGCGCACGCCGGTTTCCACGTCCAGTTCCCATGGATGACCCGCGGTCCAAATGCCAGGACCCGGCCAGAGATAGATTGGTACAACCCTTTCTGCGGTATATTCCTCTCTGTCTCCGGTCTAGCAGCAGCGTAGGCTGATACATAGAAGGGGAGATAGTGCATAACCCCCAACGATACTCCCGCCACTCCCGCAGTTTCCTCTCGTTCTCCGGCCATCCTGGGGACCTTGTGACGGCCCTCTACACCCGAAATAGAGTGCCAAGGAAGAGAGATGACTTTCCCTACATTATCCTGCAGGACGTGCCCATCCAGCCTTCGGGGCAGCTGTGTGTGAATGTCACGATACCATTTCAGACCGAGGTCGACGAGATGGGAGTCATATACTTCGAGGCGAGGGATCCAAAGACGCGGAATGTGGAGCACTATGTCAGTTGCTCCAGATCGCAAATAGTAAAGCTGATGCTGATGAAAATATAGTGCTCCGACGTCAAGATGGCTGACATGAAGGCTCTTCCGGAGGATCATCCGGCTATGTGTGCGGCTAACAACGAGACACTTATCCCGATGCCAGATGAGTACCTGTAGATGCAGGCTAAAGGGCTGTCATGTCCTGCAATTATCATGCGTGGTTCGCTTCTAACGTGCAACTTTGCGCCCCTCTCTCATCTTAACGTACAACGGCTCAACGCAACGGCACTCTACTAGCTTGGAATGAAGCAGATTTACAGCTTGCTAGCTCCTATTTGTTTCTATCGAATCCAGAGTAATCATCGTAGTGCTACTGCTATCTATAGCGTCTCCGAATGAGCGATCCGTGATACGGCTTCATATACTCTTCATATATATGTATACTACTTTGTACCAAAATGTGGTGAAAAGAATACCCCCAAAGAGGGCGCAAAGTTGGTGGATTGCAGCGCTCGCCTGTAGAACATGCTATAGAAGTTTTTAAAGCTAGTTGTAGTTGAGACTTCGATCATCCACAGCCGAGCAGTGTCTAGACGTACACGACCTCGTCTTCATCTACCCCGTAGGTGTGACGCTTCTCGAGTGCGGTCTCGTCTTCATCCACCCCGTAGGTGTGACGCTTCTCGAGTGCGGTCTCGTCTTCATCCACCCCGTAGGTGTGGCGCTTCTCGAGTGCGGTCTCGTCTTCATCCACCCCGTAGGTGTGGCGCTTCTCGAGTGCGGTCTCGTCTTCATCCACCCCGTAGGTGTGACGCTTCTCGAGTGCGGTCTCGTCTTCATCCACCCCGTAGGTGTGACGCTTCTCGAGTGCGGTCTCGTCTTCATCCACCCCGTAGGTGTGACGCTTCTTGACCGTGCTAGAGAGATAGACATTGTTGATTGCATGTTCGACGCGGCGAGCCAAATCAACGGTGGGAACCGCTGCGGACTGAACAGGGAGCATATTCAGGCCGAGGCTGGCGAGGCTGAGCAGAGTGAAGGGGAAATGCATTGTTGGAGTTTGGCGGTGAGCGGATGCTTTCGATGGGCGAGGCGAGAAGGTGGGTCTTTGATGAGATGTTGTCTGTGCTCGTCATGCCCTTGGGAATTTATACGTTTCGCGATCCGAAGGAGAACCAGTGTGCTTACTACATTTAGGAATAGGTTGAAGTGACTCCTCAAAGTGGCGACTCAGATCTTCCCCTCATCTAGTCGACGATCACTACTAAAAAGAGCTGAATAGCGCATGCTTAAAATGTACAAGCAAATTTGGAATGCATATGGTGTGATCCGCCATGCAGATGATTAGTACGGACTCCATACGTTCCGTACCTGTGTACGCCCCACTCTCGCTTCGGACCGACGGGGTTCCACCGGTCCGAAGCGAGAGTGGGGCGTACACAGGTACATTAGTGTAGAGATAAGCTCAGCATTACCCACAATTCTTGCTCTTTGGTCCTAGTTGTAAGAGGCACGCGATAACGTCCTCAAACCTCATTGACTAGCCACCTGGCGAGAAATAAGCCTAATGCAGGGTGTAGTATTTAATTGCCCCAATGGTGATCCCGGTGTCCATCTAGGTACTCTCGTGATGAGTAGGGTAGTATTATTTGTGGAACCGCAAACTGCCCCGCGTGTGCTTCTCTCCTTACTGACAATCTCCACTTCACCGACAAAGTCCTTTGAGTAAGGGCTCTAGCGAATAGAGCATCTCGACAGTTGCATCTCCTCCCTTCCCCTCTTCGGGACCATCGTGACTTGCCCACCCAAGCCAGAGCGAATAGGGCCATAGCTATGTTAAACACTATTAGCACGCTCCTGATGCTGAACATAATCCCGTCTCCCGCTGCTATCCTACCAGCACACCAAGATGCTCCCCAAGTCCCTGGCACCCCAATTACGCGGCCTCTCCCTCGGTCTGCTCGCAGCGCTGAGCGTATGCCTCGTCCTGAATCTGGGCGCCCTCTTCTTCTCACTCCGCATCATAACACGTGGAACGCGAGGATATAGTGCGCCATATCCCAGCTACTCCTCGCACTCATGACTAACGAACAGTAGCCTACCTCGCCGGCGACCGGCCTCGTAATCTCCCCCTAAAGGTCCGCACCATCCAAGCCGCCTTCCACGACGACCCCACCCACTACGGGATGGAAGGCATCACGGCCACGGTTGAATGGAACGAAATCCGCCCTCCCGGCAAGGGTTTCGTTTTTCTAGGGGAGGAGCACTTCGCATTTGGTGTGTCGATGTGGCACCAGATGCACTGCCTTAACCACATACGCGCGGTGCTTGTCAACGGGGACGACGGGTCGGACCATACGGCGCACTGCTTCCATTACCTACGGCAGGGCATTCTCTGCGCCGCTGACACAACCCTAGAGCCGGGCGGCACGAGCA
Organism: Penicillium antarcticum; assembly: GCF_028974205.1. NCBI lineage: Eukaryota > Fungi > Ascomycota > Eurotiomycetes > Eurotiales > Aspergillaceae > Penicillium > Penicillium antarcticum. Next base: position 2,798,493 of record NW_026695300.1, on the reverse strand, counting down.
TGAAATTGGCTAATGGGGATAGGGTCGCTGCAGGCGGGGGAACTGTGCATACCTGCCGGGACTGGAGACAGGTCCATGATTGGATGGAAAGCCAGCATAAGGAGTGGACACCGGACATGTATACGAGGATCCAGGAGTCTAGTTAATAATATAGTGGGTACAGGATGGGGAATCTAAATAATAGGTGTCGTATGGAGCTAGACAACTGTTCTTTGGGGTTTGTGTGGGAGAGTACGTAACTATGTGCGCAGAACCAGTTGAGCAAGGCACCTCGCTTCTCGTTTCCCTTTACCAAGAACGAGAAGCCAGGGAAGTGGCCGTAGGGGAGCAAGGTGGGGCGGAACCCCAACCAGACTGAATGTAACCCTGATATGACTGAAGTCCAAAATATGATATCAGTCTAGTCTAGTACCAGTTACTCCTCGTCCGTATACCGATAACACAACGGCCAACTCTCCGTATCAAACACCCTCTTCGGCGCCACAGGCACACTCTGAACATCGAAGGTCATCTGATGATCTGCGTGCGCGTCAAGGTCGTATCGTGGATCGGTCATATTGTGTAGGGTTAGGGGCATGCCGGAAAAGGCGGCGAAGTTGGATGGGTGGTGGCGCTGCCACTATACAACTCATGTCAGTAGCGTTGTACTGCAGGAGACATGGAGCGTGAAGATAGCATGGATTCGGGGGCGCACCTTACTCCACAACCGGTCAATTTGCGCATGATGCAGCCAAAAGAGCGGGTCATTAGGCGTGAAGCTGATAGCCATGCCCTGGCAATCCTCCTCCGACAGGATCTTCGGGCAATCTCCCGCCAAATCGCCCCCAACGAAATTGTGTACGTGGTTGTGCAGTAGTGCCATTGCGTGCTGGAACCTAAAGAAGTCGCCCGTGGTTTGCTCGGTCGAGTTGCGCACGAAGTCCGGGCTGAGGGTGCGGTTTTGAGGCAGCTCATGGGGGAACCAACCGGTTATGAGCGTCAAATTCCTCCGCAGCCGGTGTGATATCGGCCAGGAAAGCTCGAAGTTCCCGGTGGGGGCAAAAGCACCTGTGGTGACGATACAATCCGCCTCGGGGAAGGAGTCGCAGTCCCCTGTTCCACCCAGCCCGTACTCCGGTGAGTCCTCGAACACTGGTGAGCCGAACAAGTCTGCGTGATCGCGTGACCAGTCCCAGTAGGGTGTTGGCCCACTGTACCCACAATTGCGGCGGAGTGAGGTGTCGAATAGGTGGGTGAACCAGCGGTCTGCACTCCTGTAAGTATATACGCTTGGGGGAAGGCAAGGAACGGAACGCACGCCACGGCAAAAAGTAGGCATTCCTATGCGCGCTGTGCTCCACTGATGCGTGCGAGTAAGAGAAGTCGTCGTATAGGCTCCTCTTTCCCTCAAGCACCGTCTGGTCCTTCGTCAAGGACAATCGTTCGTGTCGTATGCTTGCCAGGCACTACTCGGGATAAGCAACGCGTTACCTACGGGGAGGAAGGAGAGCAGCCCACCTTGACAGCTCCCACCCACTCGGCTTTCTCGCGATTCGTCAACGTCCGCCATTCTTTGCGTGTAAGCAGCTTACTACACTTTTGTGGGTGTCCCTCGATCCCTTCGTCCGCATATGAGAGGTGGGCACTGGGGAGGACGGCGAGGATGGCTAGTACGAGGAACAAAATCCAACGGCCCATGGCTATAGTTCAGCCAGGAAGGGAGTAGAGAGCAGTTCGCGATCGTCGCAGTATTAATTAATGGCCCTAGCCTAAATAGTCTGCTTACTGTGCATGCTTCTGATCACTACTATTGATGCAGAGCAGACCCGCCTTTTAGATTAATCGCTAAGAGACCAGACATCTCCAGTAAGAATTGACCCCCGCAATTGCCCTGATCACACAATGTCTTGCTGTATCATTCACGATCCCCTCGTGCGACTATCAGCAAGAACCAACCCTCATCGCCCACGTCCATCTTGAAGCGACAAACACAACGATGCACACCTCTATGTGCCTCTCCCGCTTCCTTGCTCTGCTCCTCTTGATCGCCTTCCCCCTCTATATCGCCATCCGTGGCTCCGCGTCGTTGTCCGACATCGCATTTCTCCTCTCCTCGCTCTCCGAGCGCGCTGAAGCCCTTCACATCGAGCTCACCTCCCCACTTGCCGCCCCTTCAGCACCAATCTCCAAAGAAGTCTTCAAAACTTCCACCAAGCCCACCAAGCCCGTGCGTGCACCGGAAAGCGGGAGAAAGAAGAGATACCCCTCCCTTCTCGATGGACTGGTGCACTGCATCAACTCCTTCGAGCAGTATTCGTTCCTCGCCGAGCAAGTGCTCCAGCGGAAGCATGCGCGGTATTCCAAGCAGACGCCTGCGCAGAAGGCGATAAGCAACAACCTCGGCTATCCTGCACACTTCGAGAAAGCTAGGAAGGGGATCGAAGTGAACGCCCGGTTCTCGGAAAAGATCGCGCAGATTGCGAGGGAGGATTACCACACTGGCGCGCAAGCGCTAGAAGACAAGGAAGAGGCGGAGTTTGGAGTCGTGGACCTGGCGTTTGGACACCTTTCGCGAGACTGGAGCACGCAAGGCGCAAAGGAGAGGCAGGCCGTGTTTCCGCCTGTTCTGGGTGGGCTTGAGCAACATTTTGGCGGGAACGGGAGAGGGAACAAGGTCCTTGTGCCCGGAAGCGGTATGGGCAGGCTGGCAAGCGATCTCGCGGATCTAGGTGCGTCCATCTTACTCCATTGGGTTCAAGGCGCGGCCTTACATTGGCGCAGGGTACGACGTCACGGCCAATGAGCTGGACTACGGCTCCATCCTGGCCTACCACCTGCTAACGAACCACACGACCTCGCTGCACCAGCACACCTTGCAGCCCTTTGTGACCAAATGGACGCATCAGGCCAACCCCTCCTCGCGCTACTCCGCCCTAACGGTGCCGGACCACTGGCCAAACAAGGCCGTCAAGCTCGTCGAGGGAGACTTCTTGGAGATGTTCCCCGAGGACGGTGAGTTTGATGCCATCGTCACGCTCTTCTTCATCGACATTTCCAAGAACGTGATTGACTTCCTGAGCAACATACACCGGCTGCTAAAGCCTGGTGGGGTGTGGATCAACGTTGGGCGTACGTTACTGTCCTCCCTTCCTTGAACACTGATATTTATACTTTTCTTGTGATCCGTTCACCGCCGAACTCGGGCTGACGTGTATTTACACAGCGCTGAAATGGGGTACCCACTCCGCTCTCCAGCTTTCCGCGGAGGAAGTGCTCCAGCTGGCAGATCTGCTCGGGTTCGATGTGGACCACACGTCAAGAAAGAATATCGACAGCCTGTATGCCGAGCAGCCGGAGACGTTGCTAAAGTTCACTTACGGTGAGTGTCCGTTGTCTTGGGGAGTGACGACGGTTGCTGATAAGACGAGCAGTTACGCAGTTCTGGTCCGCGACGAAGAGGGGTTGAAACGGGGGTTGTGTAGTCTTTGCTTCCAGGCTCTGAGCTGGATATATTGAAAACTACGAAGGAAATGGCCGTGGAATTGAAATCCCCGCTACTGTTATGGCAGTGGGGTGGAAGCTGTCTTCGTGAGTGACTGGATGCGATGATGATCCCTCGGAAAAAACAAAAAGGATTTTGAGGAGGTTGAGCAGGTATCTGCTTCCATTAATATTATTGAATGCTCGAATACTGGTCTCTCATACCATGAAGAGGTGCTTGCACGTTGTTAGAGGCTTTGTCAACACAGAGACCCCTGCAAAGCACGTTTGTTGATAAAGAGCTCATCTTGCGGAGCACCTTTTACACTCGCGGAGCTCACACCAGCGAGGATGCACATTTTTACATCACTGGGCCGATGATTCCCTGAGAATTTGAATAGCTTGTGTAGCTCCCGTTCCTTGGACCTCGGGGCATAACCACCCAACCATGAGAGACTCCTCCAAAAGCCTTTTGTGAACGAATTGAATACGTCGAATTCGAGATCTCGCTATATGGCTTGGAGAGTAGGATTCTATGCACGGAAAGAGATTTCTGTCATTGGCACCCCGAGAAATGAGTATAGACCTTGTAGGACTGTTGTTCGAGCCCGTGGATTAGTCAGGTTGCTCCTGAATTTGTAGCTTTAACTTACTGAAGATGGTATCGATCTTCCCTCGGCAACATTCAATCAATTTTTTTTACAAATGTGAGAGCAATGCGTTAAAAACAACTTCTGAATTGGGAGGACTGATCGTCAGCCCTCACCGCTTCCTTGTAGGCGGGGATAGCCATGAATATCTGGTCGAAGTGCCTCCGGTCATATAACGGGCTCCTCTAGATGGAGCAGTACTTATGTTGAGCTAGGCTCGTTGATCAGTTGCTGTCGCATCCAGCCTCTTCTGTATAGAGGAACTTCGATGCGATCGTACTTCACACGATTGGCCGCGGCGTGGAACATTCTTTACTGTCAAAGCTTAGTATTGTAGCAGCTTTAGCACCTGTACATAGAATTTTCTTTGTCTCTAGCGCCGAGTTTGGCGACTTGGACATGTCATCCTGGAAAAGTTGAGAAGACGATGGGTTTCTTGTGTCGGAGAGCAACTGCAATATTGATCGGACTAGAATTTTCCAAACAGATCTATATAGGCCTGAGCGAATTAATAGTTCTAAATTTCGGGATCTATGAAATCATTGTTCGCATGCGACCTAGGCACTAGCAGAATGTGAGAGTAGCGTTGCAGTCTCGCGAGATAGGTGGCGGTTGACGAGGAACCGGATTTTGGCTCTCGGTAGCTCGCTCAACTGGCTCACATGGTTGTCCTAGAAACTCGGCTCGGGTTCCTCTCGCTGGCTTTGCAACAAAGTGTACGCTGTTAATCCCTTTTCCGCCCAGGAGAGAAAATTTTATACTAAAATTTGGGGTTATTTTCGACGTATCTGTGTTGCTAGGTAACATCAATCCCGTTGATGGCAACATGAGTTGGCTGCAAGCATGCATAGGAAAGAACGCTCACTCATAGAATGCGGTGTTACAGCATGGAAATAGTTGATTTAAGTGGTGCTTTGAAAAAGAAGCCAACCACGGGAACAATTGAGAGTGACTGTCGGCCTCAAATTCTCCCAAACAGTATTTGAGCTTCCGTTGAAACACTTCAACCTTCATTAGCAAGAAGGTGAGAATTTCTGTGGCCGCAATTAAATACAATCCCTCGCCAGCCCTGAAAAGAAGAAGCCCGAATCTTAATAAGCCAAGGCTCGTTGTCTATCAGAAATTTGAATACAGCCCAAGCTTGCCTCTGATTAATGTTGATCGTATGAACTGTTCAACGCCATCACCCAAGACGCCCGCCGTTACTCACACCAAAGAACACTATATCGGGTAAAAGAACCACTATGTTTTGTCTTCGGGAAGCCTCGCTATTCGGAAAAAGTATCTCTTTTGCCCGCAAATACCCTAAGACATCTGGAAATATTCGTTTGTATATCGGCATTGTATAAAGACAAATATGCTGAGAACTTGATAACACCAATTTTTTCTCTTTTTCTTTTTCCCCAGCTTAGTGTCTTTGATGAATGAACCCTCCTTACGTTGGCCAGTCGCTCACATTCACCATAGAAATTCCCATGGTGGGCGTCCCATGGGGAATGTCAAGGTCTAGCGGTACGGGCTGAATGTCTGCCCAGAGTGCCCTGAATAAAGCGGCGAGCCGCCCATGCCCGAACCGTGGGCGCTAGGTGACCATCACCTTAAACTACCTTTTTTTTTTTGCAATTTTCCATAAATGCGAGTTTGAAGTCTGCTCAGACTAAAGGAGAGAATGTTTTCTAGTGATGTTCTACAATACTACGATGTCCAGTGAAAAATCCAAAATGATACGCTAACAATGTCAGGTAAATGTCGCTTAAGGATAAGAAGTCTATGTGCAAAGCCCCCCCCCCAAACAATCGCTCTATTCCTCCGATTCAGCCTCCTCGGCAACCTCAGGGTCAGGGAAAGAAAAGACACCATCAGCATTCCAAACAGCCGGTGGTGAAAAGTCCTCATACCAAAGACCACCCAAGGAATTCGTATGAACATATCCAAAACGGAAGTACTCCAACTCATTTGGAACGGAACGAGTCCAAGAAAAGTCCGGCAGTGGCTGACCATCTTTAGACCGGAAGGCTTGGAAGCGCTCGACGTCGTTTACCAGGACACTCAGACCGTCGGCGTTGGATTCGATATTCGGAAATGCGAAGATCAAACTGTTTCGATCGACGATGGATGGAGGATAGATTTTCGGTGGGATTGTACCCAGTTTAGCGCCGTCCAGGAGCGCGCCGGGTGTTTGGAGGATGGAGTCAAAGCCCCAACGGGCGATGCCGTTGATGAATAGGCCGACGAGGATACCCTGATATAGGAGACTAGGACGGGTTTGAAGGGTTGTTCCGAGCAGGAAAACAAGGGAGAGGATGTAATGATGGATGCGTAGATTCATGTGTGGAACTGCCACGAGGATGAGGATGACTGCGACGAGGACGCCGTAGATGCTTAGGGTGGGGAAAAAGCGGCCTTCGCGACGGAAACAATGTGCTTGGCCGAAGGCGATTGCGACGAGTGATCCAACGATGATGATCAGGGCTGTCAGTGCGCCGGGCTGTTGCTGGATATCGTGGGGTGTTAGGCGGGAGATGGGGATTCTGTCGAAGGTGTCTGTGTTCAAGGCGCCGACCCAGCAGCCGCCGAGCCAGAGGACGGTCTTGTCCCAATGTGCTTCCAGATTGCGTAGGGTGTGCCGGACGCAGAAGTGGTAGATCACGAAGCCTACAAATGCGCCCGGTAGGAAACGACCGAGGCCAATTGAGATCAGGTCATATAATGTCCCGCTCGAGGGTGGATCAGATGCCATGGCGACTTCAAACCAGACGATGAAATAGATCGCGCTGTAGAACGCCGGGGCAGACGTCACAACCAATGACAGGAGAGTAGTCCATACCAATGTGAAAGCGAACAACAACCAACGAACATCCGAGCATTTGATTAGCTTTGCGTCGCCCGAGTCCGTTAAGTTAGCCTCCCTGGTGAGTCGAAACGACATCGGGAAGCTCGAAAGGAAGTTGATACTCTCAATCCCATTCTGAACCACCGATCGGAAGTTCTGCTGCTCGCCAGTGCGGTGCACAATGCCACATCCACCAGTCGCATCATCGATGATACCAGCATGCAGAGCGGACGCGCAAATCGACGAGTCACCACGGTAAATGCCGCTATTGTGACCATCCAACTTAAAAGGCTTGCCACCAATAACCAGCGGACGGTAGTTATACTCCTCAGCACCAACAACATAAGGTTCCAAAAGGATAGCCTGTGCACAGCCCGCGGGACAGCGGAAAGCAAAAGACTGATCCTCAAAAGGACGACAGAGGTCACCATTCATACCACAGTTCGTGGCATTATTCCTATGTCAACATTAGTCAAAGCTACCTCAATAAAAGCCCAACCAGTAGCATTAAGAAGGAAAGAAACAAACATACCAAAGCCGATGATGACACCCCAACTTAACAGGCTGGCCGTACCCCAGAACATCCCGCCCAGCAATAGAAGCCTGAAGCGAGAAAAAGAAAACAATAATCCAAAAAACAAGCCCTCCAAAAAGGAGCGCAATCTTCGAACTCCTCTTCGGAAATTTACGATCTATCAGACGCCCCGGTGCAGCCTGTAACCGCGAGAACCAAGGGTTGATATGATACACCTGCGGTGGCTTTGGCCCGCGGAGCCAGGCACAAAACCCGGACGGCGTACAAGAAAACGGCGGCTCGTACGCGCCTTTTTCGGGGAGATCCATGTGCCGGGGCAGGAGGGGGATGTCGCCCAATTCTAAATCGAGGCTTAGGTCCTCGTCTTCGCTGTCGCGTTCATGTTCGTCTTTGAATGGTTCGATCTCCTGTAAGGGATAGTCTGGGGGAGATGCAGGTGCAGGTGCAGGCGTGCTTGCCTCGCCTGCCCCGTTATGGGAGTCTGGTTGCGACTGCATATTCGTGTCTATTTGATTTGTTTAGTCATTTGATATGTTCGAAACAGGCAGGAACGTCTGGAATTCTCCATGTCGTCTGGCCTGAGGTTGGGTCCATTTCTTGGCTGTTTAGTCATCCGCCTGTTGGCCACTTCGATATCTCCATCTCCATCTCCATCTACACATGGCAAGCTAGATTTTGATTGTAAGCTTGAGCGTCGCAAATAGTAGTCCGTTTCTCATTTGTAGAACGTGGAAGAAAGTCAACAACGGCCAAAATTAGGTTCGGCCAGACCCAAGCCGCACAGGTCAGGTTGGGCCTGTACTTTAAGTCCCGAGACGAATTGGCGCAGATTTCGTATTATTAGATACGAAGTCTACAATTCCTCATATCTCGTATTACCCTCGTATTGACTTGCGATAAACTTTAGCACATCATGACAACCCTGTAAAGTTAACAGCCAAAAGTAAACAAACCCACAATATGATTGGAAGACACATGATATATTCTCCGGTATCAGTATCCAACCAACTCAAAAAACTACCAATATGAGAAAGCCTGTTAAAATAAGATAGTGTATTATAGATAGATCAACGAGAGTCGGAACGAGAGTCGGTGGAGCAAAAGTTCAAAAAAAAAAGTGCAAAGCACCAAAAATATCAGTCCACCCCGGGTATCAACATAAGTCGTAATTCGTTGGCCTTCAAATCATGAGGAAGAACACGACGAGAACAGGAAACAAGCAAGGCGAAAAATATCATGAATCGCGCTGTTCAATGGTTTCTGGCGCATGCAATCAACGCGAGAGTATTTCTTGTAGGATAACTGTGCGCACAGATCTCATGTCTCATGCGCGATCCTTTAAACGGCAGAGCGACCCCAGCGACGGCGGCGACTATGCAATGTGTCAGTAACGGTACTTATATGGAGACAGGACTGCAAGATGAGAGTGAATCCACTTACGTTCCATCAGTGGTCGAAGGGCGAACACGGAAGGTGAACCAGATACCCTGGATAGAGCATTAGCATTCATCCATCCATCCATCCATTCATTCAAAGACACAGTAAATAGGTGGAAGACATACCACAATACCAGAAACCAACCAAATAATAGCCGAAAGGAAGCTAAACGCCTCAGCAGCCTTCCACCGACCACACATCTGCTGGCCCCTAAAGTGCCAAGACCAGATACTGCCGCAAGGCAAGTGACGGAGTGTATCGACGAGGACACCAAAAGCAGCGAACCAGGCGAATGAGATGAGGATGTCCACTGCCACTTTTGTTAGTTTCGATTCTCAGCATGGCGGGGTGAAGCACATACAAGGCCACGAGAAGAAGCCCGATGAGAATGGGATCAGCCATATCAGTCCAAGTAGTATGGATAAGCCGGCGATTACTTCTGTGTAGATCCATCGAGACTGGGGCCACCAGTCGACGTCATTGCTGGAGTTATCGACGCCGGCGAGGTAGTGGCCGATAATGCCGGCGACGACCTGGAATATGTTAGTTATCATCTTTCAAATGTGGCTCAGGGAAGGGTTGGAAGTATGTACAGCCGCAAAAGCAATTTCCGCGACGCGAAGGATGATAGACACGAGGCGGGAGATGACAGGCATGATGAAAAGCTGTCAAGAGAAACGTGGAAGAGATGAAGATCAAATCAAGGGTTGTAAGATGTCAAGCTCTGACAAGCGTAGCGTGGGCAGAGAAGTATGGGGGAAACAAGCAAGCTATATAACGTGTTCAAGATGTCGCACAGACAAGCAAACTCCGAAAAAAAGGGAGCGAGACAGCGTCTTTAAAGCAAGGGTCTGAGGTTACAACAGAAAAATCACAAGAAAAACAAAGACTTAATAAACTAAACGTAAAGCAAAAAAAAAAACCTAAAAAAAAAGGCTGAGCTTCAGGCACAACCCATATTGTAGAGCCGAATCCAAGCCTGTGATGTCAGATCAATACCAGATAGAGAAGAGCTCAGTCTGAGGCCATTGGTCCAAACACACATCGAAACGTGCCCAACCAATTTCCAGACCTATGGACTGACCGCTGCGGTCTGTGGCTGAGAATACTGGGTTCTGCAACAGGCACATGGAGCAGATGATCCGCAAGGAGTGGGCCTCCTGTATGGCTTAGACTAGGCGACAGATGCACTGTACTATTCGGACTCTAGGCACGCTGTACGCTGTGCTGGGCATCCCTGTCTTCCCCAGGCCCAGCCTCCAGCCCGACAGGATGACGGAGGTTAAGACGTGAGCTGGCATACGAGATATGAAATGAACAGGGGTGTGACATTCTGTCAGTGGCTTTTTTTGTTTTTACTCTAAAGGACGGGATGAGCTGTCCAGACCAAAACACAAAAGACTGCCGATCCTTGGGCTATTGGTGATAGCTCTGATTTGATCCAGGGTTTGGCTTGGGCTCCACTTGCAGCCTTGAGCCTTGACAGGTACAAATTCTCGGTATTACAGTACGTTGAAGTGGTGTGTTACTGGTAGCTTGCTCTTGAGTTAGGTTTTCTGGTTTCAAGACCTTGCACCACTGACGACATGACGACATGCACTTATATTGGGTCATATGACTTGTGGTTTTCAGCCCTATGACGTGACGTAGGGTGATCTCCCAAGATTGATGTGCCGTGGTTTCGACCCGGAGCTATTGTTCAATCTTGCTTAGAATATTACTTAGATTGATTTGAGGTTGCTATACCGGTTAGCCGTTTTCCTGTTACGATCGGCATATAGTCTCCACACCTGTCGCTCTAGGCAGACATACTCCAGAATGATTGGCATGGAACGTGACAAGAAACATGCAGACGCGGTTCAAATTTTGATGTATGCTTCAAGGGTTATTACTATGAATAGCAATGGCGCAGCAAAGCAGGGACCCCCACAATGGAGAAGCCAAGAGACAAGATCACCAGAATGATGCTGCCTGCAAGGTCCCTCGGTTCACAGCAAACCAGAAAAATTACAATAAGAATTAGTACAGACCGCCCACGCAGAATGATATCCCCAACACCAGAGTCAAATCAACATCATCGCTGCAACAAAAACCAAACAGAAAACCTAAACATCCTTCTGATCGGGCAAGTGCCATGCCATGACATCGCGCCACACACCCTTAGCACCAGTCTCAATAGTATCACCATGACACGGAATCAAGCGATCGAAATCCCACGTCTCAATCCTTCTAACAGACTCATTAAAAGCAGACCGGTTCTGCGAAGAAAGAATATACCACGCAAACCGACGATGCCAAGTAGCAGGTGGCTTAGTCGACATCAACGGCAACAACAACTTGGTCAAGAAATTCAACTTCGACCCCTCAGGCGTCTTAGAGTACTGTTCGGTAGCAGGCAAATTAAACAGCATATCAGCCTCGATGATCGTGCGCGTCGGTTTGTGCAGGAAGACTAGCTCGCGCGAGCCATGGCCGTGCACATACTCCGTCTCAAAGTCCGCATCGAACTCCTTCGAGATCGAACGCGGGAGCTTATCTTCTTTCTTGAAAATGTGTTCGAACGGGGTATCTGCGTACTCAGGATTCGACTGGCGTTTCTCGAAGAGGCCTTCTGGTGCTAGAATCTCGGCTTGTGGGTAGGCTTTTTTCCACGGGGTTAGGTGCAGGTGGTGCTCTAGGTCTGGGGCAGCGATGTAGCGCACATTGCCACCGAGGGATTCGACTGTCTCGCGGACTTCTGGGGTGAGGTTGACTGGTGAGAAGACTGCGAGGGAACCGGTGGAGAGCTTGACTATAGGCAAGGAGGTTGTTAGCTGCTGACCTTGATCGAGACGTGCTTCAGTGTGCCTGTGCTTTGACGTGATGGGCTTTGAAATGATCCACTATTGACTTGTTCGTGTCTATCTCCCGGCTCCGGGTCCAAGTGTGGTGGTGTGGGAGCTGTTCCTGCAAGGGACTTACCCAGTGTGCCTCTTCCGCCGAATTGCAGGCGGCCGAACCGCGCAAATGGCAGGCTCATGGTCACTATGTCTGGTGTCACATTGCGGATCACCATGGTCGCTGCTGGATTGGCTGGGAAGAGCTGCGGCATGATGAGCTAGCTGTATGTACGTGGGTATTGCTTGTTAATTCGAGAGCTTTGCTCCCTGGCGTTGTCTCAGTGGTGTCTTGGAATGGTGCAGAGGAGATCGCGCAGTAAAATGCTGACCAGAGTAATGGTAAGACGTGAGGTGAACAAGCTAACTTATACAAAAAAGTACGAGGTAAGCCATGGCCAGACCAGGTGATGACGTTGTGGCAGCGTATTTGCCAAGGCTCCACTCTGGATCCCGCCAGGGCGAATTGTTCAGCAAAATGGAGCTCATTTCATAAATTACTAATGTTGTGTTATAGATAGATGCATTAATTCTTATTTATGTCTTTAAAATGCGAAAAGGGGTATCAGTATCAAACATATCCAAACTCGTGAGATCGTTGCTCAAGCCTAGACCCAGCTCATGCCCGTTTCTCCCTCAATCTCTTCGCGATGAGGGATGATTGGCTTCTTGATATTAAACACTTTGATAAGCTGCTCCCACGTTTCGTAATCCAAGCTGAATACGGCCTGGTGTTTCTGAATGCCCTGCCTTTGCGCTTCACTCGGCGCATAGGGGTTCGAGGGGTCTATTGACAGTTAGTTTCTCATCGCATGAGCCTGGAAGCAAGACCACTCACGAAGCGTCGGCAATTGGCGACTATCTGTTGATATACCAACGGTGCCATCACGAACCAGGAAGCTCACGTAAAACAGGTTCTCGACACTTTGTCCAAATGAATGTGGGTCAATGCAGAAAGCGAACAAGGGAATTCCGCCGTCGTCAGCGATGCCACATTCATCGAACACGCCTCGTAACTGATCTTCGGTGGGATTCTCTATGTTCTGTAGCTTTCTCTCGGCTTTCCTTTCACGTTCTTTCTGTGTGTTTCCGAGTAGTTTGTTAATTTCTGAACATGTCTGTGTCAAATTGACGCTGTCCTGTTGACCAAGATCTCCCTGTTGCAGTTCTATCGGTTTTACTGCGTTTTCCGGATCGATCGCTTCTCGTGCTGTGCGCTGGGTCATTTGACGCGCACGCTTCTGTACCGAGAGCGGGCCCAATAACCATCCTGGCACGACTGGCCTGGCATTATGTGGGAAGCAAGCTGCCCGGCCCAGGTGGTCCCAATTCATTGCATCGCCTTCGTCCTCGTCGCTAGCATATGGGTCGCGCTGGCTTTGGCGAGTTCGTCCTCGACGACCTTGTGTTCCGCGTGGTGTTCCCGTTGCGTTGGTAGGTCCGCGGTGCATAAATGATATACACTTCGAGACAAACTCATCGACATCGATTCCAGCGGAGGAATCACCAAGGGCAAGCTGGGCCGTTTTCTTGTGCGATAAGTCTGCGGCGTTGACTAGAAGGCGGGAATCGATCGTAGCGTCGGAGGTCTGCTTCACTTGGACGAAAATCTCATTTGCCTTTTCAACCGTCTTGTAAAGACCGTCATTTCCAGATTGCATGAACTCGCCTCGTGAGTCTGTTTAGATCGAGTCAGAATACCTGGCCCCGAGTCAGGATCAGACAAAACCTACCGTTCAGTTCTCTGTTCAGATCCCTCAGCTCTCTCCGTACGCGTCGCCGTTCATCGGCATCTTGGTCTGGATCATAGTATCTAGTATCTCCGTTCCGTTGAGATGGCGGGGGTCCTTGCGACTGAATATTGGAATTGCGGTCTGTGAGTCGAGGTCGCTTGTTCAGACGCGATGATGCCATCGCGGCATGTGTACGCTTATTGGAAATTTGTCGCCGATTTTCTTTGTCCGAGGTTGATATAGGTGATGAAGTTGGATTAGGCGAGTGAGAAGTTGCTGCGTCCCGATGTAAAGCAAACCGAGCCATACTCGATCGGCACTCTGTGGTACCAAATGAGATATGACAAAGAATAAAAGTAAACAGCAATTATAAGATTCGATTTGGAGTAGAAGTGACGATTGCGGGATTCTCACAGATGTATAAAAGCCAACACTTGGGCGTGGTAAGGCGCGAATTCCATTGACTTCGGCGAGGCGCGTCGCGTGTCGACACGTGACCGCTGGTCTCCCCGCGGATCTTATCTCCCATGACGCACCCATTTGCTGTCTCCATGCAAGATGGAGGCCTTCACTTTTGCCATATCCACGGATGTGGATATTCCAATTCATATCAAGATGTATGCTACTCCCTGTTGTTTGAACGAGCCTCATATTAACAAGTTCGCAGTGGCTCGTTGGAAGGAAAACAGAAAAAGATCCTGGATTCAGTCCTCGACGAGAACCCCGAACTGCAGTTTATCGCTTCCAATCAAGATCCTGCCTCCGACTTATACGCAACAGTTCAGTTATGGTCTGACTCAAAGCCTATGGGTGTGCCAATGCAGACCAAATACAAGTCTTTCAAAGCCCAACGAATATGGAACGAATGGTTGAAGATGCCCATGTCCATCAAGGACGCCCAACGTAACTCTCAACTCGCGATAACGCTATGGGATCTGTCGCCATTGGCTGCTAATGGTGTACGCCATGTCCCATTTGGTGGCACCACTATCTCACTGTTTGATAAAGATGGGAAGCTGAAAATGGGAAAACAAAAGTGCAAGGTGCATCTTCGACGGGAAGCCGATGGCGATGCCTTTACATCTACCCCGTCCACTCCAGCACCCAAGCGCCGGAAAACGAGATCTCGTGATCCTTCTGAACCGTCAGCTGAAGAGAAGGAGCTAGAGCGAGTAGAAGTTCTGATCAAGAAACATGAAATGGGAGAGATCCCACGTGTTGACTGGATGGATCAACTACTTTTCCGTGAGCTGGAGAAACTGAAGTTGAATGCGGAAGATGCGGCTCGAAAACGTGTCCTTGAGCTCGAGGCTCTTATGAAAAAGGATCCCAAAGGACACCACAAGGACGATGATTCCGACGAAGAAAAGCCTGATGAAGAACATTTCGATGTTTACGTCGAATTTCCGCGCTTCGATCACCCGATCGTCTGGGCTGATCACGAATATCCTCCTCCGCCAATCTCATCTTATCCTCAGAACGGACCTTCCCACCCTAATTCGACTCTCAAGCCTGTCCCGGAGGTCCACTTCGGACCTGGCATCCAACGTGCTGATCCTTACAGTGTCATCCGAATCTACGATCCGGAATGTGGTCAAGTCGCCAATCCTTGTGAGGACAAGCATCGACGTCTGATCCGTAGTCATCGGACGGGCATCTTGGATCGGGACTTAAAGCCAAACCCCAAGATTAGGGATGACCTCAGCATGATCATATCTTATGAGCCGACGCAAGAGCTTACTGCCGAGGAGAAGGATCTCGTGTGGCGATTCCGATACCATCTTACGCGTGAGAAGAAGGCTTTGACCAAATTTGTCAAGTCAGTCAACTGGAGGGATGTTGGGGAATCTCGGCAAGCTATCGAAATCCTTCCCAAGTGGACCGAAATCGATGTTGATGATGCGTTGGAGATTCTCGGACCAACGTTTGATCATCCGGACGTTCGATCATATGCTGTTGAGACCCTGCGAAAGGCTGATGATGAAGAGCTACTTCTATATTTGCTTCAGTTGGTGCAGGCTTTGAAGTATGAGGAGTCTCCCGAGTACAAAGCCGAAGATGCCGCCCACGACTTCTCGCTTGCCAACTTCCTGATTTCGCGAGCGGCAAATAACTTCAAGCTTGGTAACTATCTGTTCTGGTATCTCACAGTGGAGATTGATGATGCTGGCTCAAATATTCTTCCCGCTCAACGTCAGCTGTTCGTACGGGTTGCATACTACTTCATGGCCGAACTAGAGAGAGTTCACCCGGAGCATAAAAAGACACTCCTGCGTCAAGCAGAAATGGTGACTGTTCTTTCAAAGGTCGCCAAAGATGTCCGGCTTTCGCGGGAGAACAGACCTGTCAAGATCGACATGTTGAAGAAGTACATACGTGATCCTGAGAATGATCTGATTACTATCGATCCTCCATTACCGTTACCTTTGAACCCCGAGGTTTCAGTTGTTGGATGCTACCCCGAAGAATCCAACGTCTTCAAGTCCACGCTTTCTCCTTTGCTTATGACGTTCAAAACCTCGGACGGCCTTCGTTATCCGATGCTCTTCAAAGTTGGCGATGACCTTCGCCAGGATCAATTGGTCATCCAGATCATCATTTTGATGGACCGTCTTCTGCAAAAAGAAAACCTCGATCTGAAGCTGACACCCTATCGCATCCTTGCGACCAGTCCGACAGCCGGTGCCGTTCAATTCATCCCCTCCATTTCTCTCTCCGCGGCCTCCTCCAAGTACAAGTCTATTCTCGCCTACTTGAAGATCAACAACCCTGATGAGAACGAGCCCCTAGGTGTTCGCAAAGAGACAATGGACACATATATCAAATCGTGTGCCGGATACTGTGTCATCACCTATCTGCTTGGCGTTGGCGACCGTCATCTCGAAAATCTGCTTCTAGCTCCAGATGGCCACTTCTTTCATGCCGACTTTGGCTTCATCCTTGGCCGTGACCCAAAGCCGTTCGCGCCTATGATGAAACTTTGCAAAGAGATGGTCGAAGGTATGGGTGGCACATCCTCACCACACTACCTGCAATTCAAACAGTATTGCTACACAGCTTACACCACCCTACGCAAATCCGCCAACCTGATTCTGAACTTGTTCAGTCTAATGGTCGATGCCAATATCCCAGATATTCGAGTCGAGCCCGACAAGGCTGTTTTGAAAGTCAAGGAGCGTTTCCACCTCGAGATGACCGAGGAAGAGGCCATCCGTCACTTCGAACAACTCATCGCCGACAGCGTGAACGCTATCTTCGGCGTTGTCATTGATCGCCTGCATGACTTTGTGCAAGGCTGGCGGGCCTAGACTCGCATCTATGATCTTCAGTTTTGTCTCCCAATATATGCCCGTGACAAGTTTTCGGAATGCTCATTTCGCCGATCTTCCCTGTTTCACACTGTTGTATTCCAAGCAGACGGTGTCGAGATACATAGGAGTCATGCGGGTCGGTAAATTTTACTTTTCATGTAACATGGCGCAACACGGTGCATTTACAACCCAGGATACCCAAGCAACTTTTTTTCGTTTAGTCGCAACCAGCTAGAAAGCAATCTGCTAATTTTTCCCATGATGACCCTAGTCAAGAGTCTAGGCTTCTGAGTACAGCATTAGATATAGTGCTAAGCTTCCAAGTCATAGAGCAGGTGACGTGCAGAAACTAAAAGAGAAGCATATACGAGGCCATAGTCCATAGCCTGCAAATGCCCTAACTGGTCAAGCCTCCCGAGGTTGTCCCGAATAGGAAGACTCTTAGTCACAGATATTACGTTTTGCGGAAGCCGCCGCCCTCCGTTGAAGAACACTGCCGATGTCCATTACTTCTAGTATATTTTATTGATCTATTGACGAAATGATGTACATTTGCAAATTATTCATGCCGTTCTTGCCTAGTCTGGACCATGAGTGAATACAGTGGCTATGCCTCGACGTCTGCTTAGAATGACATCAATTTAGAACTATATGAGATGCCGATCTTAGTAGATACTCTCAAAGGGGCCGGGAAATTAAGGGTGGATTACGTTGATGAAAGGGGTTTGTTCATGGTAGTATAACTTACCTCGCGTCTTTCTTGCTACAAGTAACCTCTACCTCGAACCCGACTAAGTAGCAATTGAACGCCACTAAAGTAGTAGTGACCAAATTCAATTGAAAGCAAAGAGCAGACACAGCTCTCAAAAATTCCAAAAATAAACCTAATGTCCCATACTCAAGCTATTTCAAGTTCCAGACTTGAGAACTCCCAACGATTAACTTCCAAATGCACGCGGCACTACCCGTGCCCTAACCTCCCCTCCAATCCAGGCTCACGGATACCTCCGCACGACACGCCCAAACATGAATCATAGTCGGAAAATCCTTGCACTGACTGGCTCGGCATCCAGCCAGAACACACTCCCATGATGAAACCCGCGGGCTTCCGCGTACTTTCCCGGACCCAGCGAGGTCTGAGGTCTGAGTGCCGTGTAGGAAATAGTATACCTCGCGTGCTTCGGTAGTGGAGAAAAATGATCATAGTCGGGATTTGGTTAGGCTGGTGGGCAGGTGGGTGGAAAAAAGTGATATTTACCTTGCAAACCCCGGACTATACCCCGTTTCTTAGCACACCGTTCTTATCTTCATTGTTCTAAATTCCTGCCCTCGGGACTACCTATTCATATCACTTGTCACTTACAATTTCTGAAACTTATATTATATACTTCGACACGAACACCCCGCTCTACTCTCGGATATCCAAAATTATCATTATCATTAATGGAGCATATAATCAACATCAAAGAGGTGCAACATCCAGCCCCTTCTACAGAAACCCAGACACACCACCATAGCGGACCATGCATCCGAGACTCAATGGGCTCACCAGTCGTCTCGCAACTTAGCCATGACTATTCCTTGTTAAAGTCGAGTACGCCCGAGGCTCGCAATCCCCAATATAGACATGATACAAGTACATGCAATATCAATCAACCCGCTCCCATTGTTGACGTACGAAAATTCGCCAATCCGGCTCCGTTGGGTCTATGTGCTTTCGCGCTTACGTCTTTTCTGTCGAATTGCATAAATCTCAATGTGGGAGGCATTCAGGCTTCGGGTATTAGTGTTTCGCTGGCTTTGAATTATGGGGGTATTGCTCAGGTTTTGGCTGGGATGTGGTATGTTATGTTCTTTGAAGTTCTTGATATCTTTCGAGGGGGTTGGAGTAACGATTGCAGGGAAATGGCCGTTGGCAATACCTTCGGTGCAACGTCTTTCTGCTCTTATGGCGCCTATTGGATTACGTTTGCTCTAATTTCGGACCTTGAGCCTACCGATTCTGCGAAAGGTGCTGGTGGGACTTGTCATAATGAGACGTTGATGGGATTATTCATGCTGGTAGGTATCTACTCGTGGGTATATTCAGAATAGTTCTGATGAATATTTTGATAGGCCTGGTTCATTTTCACAACCTTAATGCTCCTCTGCACACTACGGTCCAGTCTTGCAATGTTCCTCTTATTCTTCTTCCTGGACATGAACTACCTCCTACTTGGCATTGCACATATCCAATGCAGCTCCCACGGCGAGGTTCTTATTGCAGTTCAAAAAGCCGGCGGACTGTGTGGTATATTTGCTGCCTTTGCTGCGTGGTGGAATGCCTTTGCTGGTATCGCGGATACTAGTAATGGCTTCTTTACTGTGCCCCTTGGTCACTTCCCTTGGTCGCCTATTGTTCATGCTCACCGGGCAAAGGCGAAGGAGGTATGATATTTTTATGTGACCAGGATATGAATAGAAAGCAGTATTCCCTTTCATGGTATGTTTTCGTCTGTATCACTGTTGAAACAAGTCTCATCTATCTGTGTCGTCCTAGCTCTTCATCTGGGAAGGCTTGATCACCAAGCTCGATCCATTCGTGGTTCGTTTCATCGCTGCTCATGCCCCACGCCCTCTGATCTGCGAGCTCCATATTGTTGCCATTTCGTTGCTGTGATACGGTATATGGTTCAGCTCGTGGTGATGCATCATGGGCCCCAGAATGGCTATGACGGGTACCTTCGCCGAATAGCTGATCGGCACCAGAATCCTCACCCGTTGTACGACTTTTGTTCAACTTTTCGTCCTCTTCATCTTCTGGCGTTCCCTCGCGACAAGCCCAAGCATCCACGAATCGGAGCACTTCACGCGGCCACCAGCGTTTCATTATCAGGAGACGGAAGGGCACGAGGGCGATTATCAAAACTGGGAATGCGGGTGCTCCTCTTGTCAGTGTCAAGATGAAGACCACGACTGTTATGCAAATTTGCAATATCGTGTAGAGATGTATTGGGAGATATGATGGGTTGCGAGGTGGTATCTCCTGGCTATTGGCTGAGTTTTGCTCCGTTACTTTGTGCAGTGACTGTGGGAGCGGTGGTAGCTCAGATGGCGGAGTAAGAAGGTAGAAAGTGCGATATAGAATAGGGCTAGATAAAAGGTTAGCGTCCATAATATTTTGGTTCCCTTCATTGAATGCCTTCATACTTCACCGACAAGCTCTGCTCCCCCATAAAAAGAAACAGCCCAGCCAACACACTGGTCGGGGTTAGGCCGAGGACTTTCATGAACGGCGGGCTCACAAAGAGCAAGATAGCCCCTGAATGAAGAAGTGTCGACCAGCGCTGTTCATACACACGCCGGACTTGCTTTCTTTCGATCTTCTCTTCGCCATCCACGATGACACTTGCAGTCTCTGTTTCCTCATGCATAAGCGATTCAGAGTGCAACGGAGCTTGCGGGAGAAGACCATTAGAAGGCGGTATTCCCAAAATCCCACAAAGAGCCGTAGTTGTTCCGAGTAAGATGATATCCCAAGCAAATCCACCTGGTTTGCGAGTGCCATATCGATCAATGGTGCAAATTATTGAGCTGACCTCGTGGTCAAAGAAGAAAAGCACCGTTATGATTAGACCAGGGATCATTGAAGCAAAGATCCAGGAGACTGGTAGTTTCCAAAATTCGATGAAGAAGATCTCCCGCTCTGGGGATGTTGGCTGAAATGATGTGCTGACCGGTAAGGTCATTTTATCAAGATCAGCCAATTCGCCCACGTATGGCAAACCGATGAATACTATGATGGAGATTGCAGCGGCATATTCAGTCAGGCCTAGTCTGATGTAGCGGTGAAATAGTGGCTTCCAACCCTCTGCTGTGGATAGGAAGATAGCAAGGAGCATTGTTCCGACTGCACCAATGACGGCATAGAGAAATGCCGCGAAAGATAGACTTTCATGTGCTCTTTCAAGCTCTTGGATAGCCTTGTGGAAATAGATAATACTGTTGAGGAGAGAGAAAATCTCCGTTGCGAAGGTCGTCACATAGCGCATTGTCCAGTCGTGGGCATTGATGATCGCTAGGATATAGTGCATCCAGCCGGAATGTATCAGGGACCATGCCATGAATGGTAGGAAAGGAATCTGATGATCGTTATTAGGAAAAGCGAACTCGAAAATGAAAAAGCGGTTGGTCATATTTCACGCACTTTGAAAACCTCTTCACATAATGAGTAGATATTCTCAGCCAAGACCGAGAAAGGACCGGTCACGCCAAGGATTGTGAGGGGTTGGATTGAAAATCTGTATATGAGTGTCAGTCATCCCTGGCTTTGAGTCATTCAGGGTGATTTACAGTGAAAATATGATTCCGCACAACCCAGTGCTCAAGACGACTTCAATAGTTCCCCAGCTCTTGCCAGTCAGGACGTATAGATCACTCGCAAAAGTGATTCCTGGTAGAAGATTTGTAAAGAAAACATAGACTGCGCTGGCAAATACCAGTTGATTGAACACTGTCCAGTCAGACACATACCGCCGACGGAGGTTGGCAATGTCCTGCTTCACTAGACGGAAGGGACGAAGCGGACCACCAGCTGCCACTGAGCCTCGTAACATCCGTAGAGGCTTTGGTGTATGCTTTGAGGGTGTAATGATTGAGTGGGCATCTGGGTCTTGAAGATGACCTTCTGAATCAAATTCCGAAGGCTCTTGTCTGCTTGGCCGCCTACGTCGTCTGGCACGGCTTGTGTCTCGAATGGAGGAGACTCTTGTAGAGCGTGGTCGAAAGGCCGATATTAGTGACATTTGTGGCTAGACAAATGGTAGTATTACAATATCTAAGAAGAACAGAAGAGTAACGAGGGTGAGTAAAACGGAGAAGAGAACTGACGACCAAGGATGGATGTTCCAACTACCTCAACGTTAACTTCTCATGTTGGCCTGGCAAACAAGGCAGAAACGAGGCAACTCGACTTTATTCCTTCATAAATCAGCAAACAATGATCAAATATCTGTTATTTTATATCAGGTCATATCATATATATTAATAGGGAGCTATAGACTCTTGTATGGCATAATAAAAGGAAATGACTCTGCTAGAGCTGTCACAAGATGGTGTTGGAATCAAGATAGCAAGGTTGTCCGACAAAACTTTTTTTTTTCCGTATAGAATGGCAAGATACATCTGGTCCTTAATTTCAAGCTCGACAGCTCGACAGCTACATTTAACATAGAAAAGTTGCTTGCAACCTCAGGGGTAACTGATGTCGATGTATGGTCCTCACCGCCAATCTCTCCGCCCTGGGCATTTTGACGGATTTTTCCGTTCCAACTTTAACCGGTTATCACAACTGTCCAAATAATCAGTCCCTTGAGACCGATAGTCAACAGCTCTGACTAAAATGAATCGCACATTACCAGACTGAACCATTATACACCCTCAACGCGCTACCATGGCCCAGTTCGTGCCACGCAGTGTCTTTCCCCATTATGGGGCTATCCCCAGGTCCTATTTCCTGGGACATCACCGAGCCGGTCTGACCAAGATGAAAAATATGCTGGCAAGCATTGACTATGTTGTTGAATGTCGTGACTACCGAGCCCCGGTCACCTCAATAAACCCAATGTTCGAAGAAGCTTTGGGCAAAATGAGGCGCATAGTTGTTTATACTAAGAGAGATCTGGGTGGGATTCCCAAATCCTCTGCTCAAAAACAAGTGAGTTGCAATTGACGGTTCCTCAAAGTATCAAAACGGTGCGATTCTAACAGAAATGTTCAGACAGAGCGCAAGCTACAAAGTTTCGATCCAAAGAGCGCCGTCTTCTTCACAAGCTCATCTGCCCGCCAGGATGTCAGCCAGATCATCAAACACCTCCGAAACGATGCCGAAGCTCCCGATAAGCTTGTCAGCTGTCGAGTGCTGGTTGTCGGAATGCCCAATGTCGGCAAATCCACCCTGATCAACAACTTGCGCAACGCAGGCGTCGGTAAAGCTAAGGCTCTGAAGACTGGCCAACAGCCTGGTATCACACGCAAGATAGCCACCCAGGTTAAAATTATCGAACGAGAGAGCGGGTCTCATGTCTACGTTCTTGATACACCGGGAGTCTTTATGCCCTATGTCCCCGAGGCAGAAAGTATGCTTAAGCTGGCACTCTGTGGCTGTGTCAAGGATAACGTCATATCGCCAGTCACATTGGTAGACTATCTATTGTATCATATCAACTTGCATGACCCGCAGGTCTACAAACGTTGGTCAGAACCGACCAACGAGGTCGTTCCTTTGCTTGAAAGCTTTGCGCGCCAAACTGGTCTGCTGAGCAAGGGAGGCATACCAAATTTGGACGGGGCAGCCATTCATTTTATCCAAAAATGGAGGCAAGGAGATCTCGGTCGGTTTTTGATTGATGACCTCGAGGAGGAAGAACGACGACGGGACGATCCTGAGCAGGTAACACGCCTGAGCATGACACAGGCCTTGAAGGTCGAACGGGTCACTCGAAAGAACAAACCCGATGTAACTAGCAATCTGTAAAATACTGAACATATAACAAATCCCTCTTGGGGCTAATGATGAATCGTTGGGGAAAGTAATGGAGTATCATTACGAACAGAAAGCAATGCTTGTGATGTGAATATTTTGCAGAAGCACCCGTAACGCCCGTCCCAAGGTAAAGCAGACAAATGAAATCAAAGAAGTGTGGACACCGGGAACGTCTGGATCAAGAAATCTTGTCCAGAAGACGGCGCCGCCGTCTATCCACGAGCTCTTCTTGCACTTCTTCTAATGTGGGAAGTCTCCATTCGACCCCGTCGCCAGCATCACCAGGTAGAGATTGCCAGCCATCTTCAGCATCATCCTCCCCTTGACCACGCAAGTGCTCAACGGCCTCTTTCTCCTGCTGTTTCTCATATGCCAGCAGCGTCCCATCTTCTTCATCGAGGCCATAACCAAAGTAATTGGCATCAACCTTCCTCGTCGCAATATCTCCACCTCTGCCAGCGGTGTCCTCTTCCTCAGCTGGGCCCTTCGCGCGACGGACCGCAGCCTCAATCATTTCCTTAACGCCAGGTAACTCCCGAGCACGGCCGTAATATTTGTACCCTTTGCCTCCGCCCGGGATCTCGCGCCCTTCGTCGTCGTAAACCCGATTTGATCCGCGCATGTAGTTCGGTCCGCCCAGATTACGGATCTGCATTTCCCAAGCCCATTTCTCCCGCATGAGCTTATTGATTTCATCGTTGAGATCGCGGATCTGGTAGTCGCTCAGACTTTGTTCGTGGATGCGCGATACTTTGCGGGAAATCTCTTTGACGACCTGACCGCGCCAACGCTCGCAGGTTGGCACATTGTCGATGGTTGTGATAGCCTTGGGGCGTCGTGTGCGTGAAATGTCAATAATTCCAAGGTCTGCTGCTTGCTGCGCTCGGAAGCGGAATAGCATAGACTGTGCCTTCTCGCTGTTTCGGGCCTGTTACATAGCGGGGGTTTGGTTAGCAAATTGTGACCCGGATTGCACGTCGACGTTTCCTCGTGCAGTTTGCATATCGGGAACTGTTCTCACCATGATGAAGTATTGACCAAGTCAGCGACCCGAAAAAAGTCGGGTATCGGGGGGCGTTGGCAGGGAGGAATCCGAAGAGGAAATCATGAGCTCGAAGCTTGAGGTGAAGTCTCGCGCTAATTGCCGCTTGCCGCGCGGTTATCACGTGCCCTCCTTCTCACCTCGACTATGCAGCTACTTCACTCGTTATGTTGATCCATGGCAATAAACGAATTTCCGTTTCTCTCTTCGAGTTATCCAACTGCCAAAGATTTGCGCTGGAATCGAATCGAATTGTCTTTAGGAAATTCTGATGTGCAAGTGATCGAATATATATGCTTTACACGGTGGACCACAGGCATTGCTATCCTTGTTGATATCCTATCTCGTTAGTATGGTAGCCAGGCCGCAAAGAGACTGATTATTATTGCACTTTTGGCAGTACCTAGAAAGAAACAGAGTGAACAGTGGAGTAAATGAATTGCTGCCTCTAAATACATAGGTCAGTGAGATGATTGAAAACTTATTCACGGATGCTACGAAGGTTGAAGAATCATTAAACAAAGGCAGAAGTAGGCGTTGGTGACTCATTACATTCTCATCGTCGTAGATAGCCTAGTCCAGTCATACAGCGTATTTACTATTAAGCACGCAATGGAAAAATAACAAAATGCAGCAAAACAACCATCCAATACAGGAACCTTCAGCGCAGAAAATATCCAAAGAAAAGCCGCATGGCCTTCCAAACAATATGAACAAGACCGAGGCCAGCTCAGAAGACTGGAACAATGCCTTCCTCAAATGCACGCAAAACGCCATTAACATTAATACAAAAACATGCCATCCATGATTATGGCTGCAACAACTCCGGACAGACAGATTAGTGTGTTAAACATCAATTAACACCCTATTCACAAGAACCCCTTGGTGTTGCTGGGTTGCCGTTGGGGAATGTCATTATTTGCATAGACACCATTACCGCGATGGCTGCCAGTCTCGCCGAAAGTCACTTTGCGGGCAATGGTGCTGCCTCCTCGCTCCCGCGTGGCCCTCCAGCCATCCAACTCGCGCTCTAAACGTAGAGCCTTCTCGCGCTCCTCGCGAAGCTCCCGCTCAGCGCGACGAGCTAGTAGCTGTGCGTCCGAATCGTTGTGCTGGAGTTCCTCGATATTGCCGAGGAGTCGTTCAATCTTATCCCGAGCTCTATTGATGTCGTCGGTGAGCTGGGTGTTCATCTTGTCGCGTCGCTCGATTTGAGACTGGAGATCCTTGACAGTACGATCGACGTTGCGAAGGGAGCGTTGCTCAGAACTGTGCTTGCTCTCCTGGTCTTCGAGGTGGGTTTCCAGCTAAACAGGCATGTTAATATGAAACGTAGAAATGACTCTGGGTATGCTATCTTACCTCCTTGATTCGCTTGTGCAAGAAGCGAACATCCTGGCTACCAGAGGAGTAGCTCTTGGTTTCCAGATCAACACAACGAAGTTGCGCCTCCTTTAGCGACTTCTCGAGAGCTGCCTTCTCCTTGAAGAGCTGGGCATTGGCTTCACGCTCAGCAGTAACTTCCTTCTGCATTTCAGTGGCCAAAGCATCAGCGCGACGCATCTTGCCAACTGCAGCAGCGGAAACGTCTTCCTGCTGGGCAATTCTGGACTTGAGCTCAAGCAGCTCGCGGTCCATGCTTGCAGCATTGCGCATAGATGGGCTTTCGCCTCTGGCGAGATCTTCTAGTCGCTCGCCAGCCTCAGCCAGGCGGCCTTCGAGCATCTTCTTGTCCTTCAGGAGCAAGTCACGCTCGGCAGTAGTATCCTCAACGGAAGTCCGAAGGGTGCGGACTTGGGACAGGAGGGAAACAACCTTGCTCTGGGCCTCGTTGTGGGCATTGACAGCCTCGTCGCGAGAGTTGGTAACATCCTGCAAGACAACATCCATGCGGGACTTCTCCTTGGCCCATGTCGAGCTATTGATAACCTCATTGTCCCACTTGCTGCGAAGGTCCTCGAGTTCCTCGCGGAGACGAGCAGTCTCTGAACGACCACTGAGAACACGTTCACGCTCCATCTCGAGTTCGTTGTTGAGAGTCGAGAACTCTCTCTGGTACTTTTGTCTAGTCTGTTCCATAGACGTCTCCTTATCCTCAAGGTCAATGGCTCGCTGGTTCCTGTAGTCCTCGAGCTCGTTCTGAAGACGCTGCTTAGCCTGCAAGGCACCTTGGAGCTCGGCAGCCTGGTCTTCCATCCGGGCCTCGAGGGACTGGGTCTGTCGCTGCAAGTCCTCGACGAGAGCATCCATTTCCTTGCGCTCAGACATGATTTGGGCACAGGTCTCTTCAGCCTCCTGGCCTTGGGATTTGGCAAATTGCTCGGCACGCGAAGCCTTCATGACAGCGATCTCGGCCTGCTCAAGCTTGTTGAAGTACTCATCCGAGCGGCTCTTATACAACATGAGGCTTGACTCGAGATCAGCAGAGCGGGATGACTCGGCATCCAGACGAATCTGGAGATCGGAGAACTCTTGAAGAAGCTGGTTGCGGCTGACAGCGTCTTGATCTCGGCCGACTTGCAATTCCTGGGCCTCCGACCGGGCATCACGAAGTTCAACCTCCAGTGTTGCCCGAGCCCGCTTCAGCTTCTCGAAGTGAGCCTTAGCATCACCGAACTCGGCCATAGTCTCATTGTGGACCTTCAGCAGAGAGCGGCGAGATTGCTCCTGTGAGTTGATGAGATCGTAAAGTTCTTCGTGCGATTTCGCCTGAACATCACGAAGGGACAATTCTCCAGAGCGAATGCTTCGCTCTAAAGATGATACCTTCTTAGAGGAGTCATCAAGTTGATCATGGAGGCGACCGTTCTCACGCTCGAGGAGCTGCATACGACGGATGGAAGGGCTCTCATCCTGCCAGATATCACCGCCGGGGGTAGAGCGTTCAATCTG
This sequence comes from Penicillium antarcticum, assembly GCF_028974205.1. Classification (NCBI taxonomy): domain Eukaryota; kingdom Fungi; phylum Ascomycota; class Eurotiomycetes; order Eurotiales; family Aspergillaceae; genus Penicillium; species Penicillium antarcticum. The sequence goes on along the minus strand of NW_026695300.1, from coordinate 2,771,202 downwards.
GCTCTGGAGATGCTTGTTCTGCATCTCAGTCATCTGAAGCTTATTCTGCAGCTCTTCCAGTTCAGCAGCCGTATCCATGCGTCTCTGGTAGCCTTGTGTATCAACGGTGCGATCGGAGCGGGCAGAGTCGTTTGCCGCTTCGTGAACGTTGTAGCGCCGATTTGGTGTGGTGGGATTAGAGAATCGCTTGAGAGCGTCTTCGGAATTCTTCCTGAAGTGAGCAGGGGTACGGTTATTGGCTACTTCATTCTGATCGATCTCTTCAAGGAAGGCACGCTTGGAAGATGAGTACTTAGTGTCAAGTTCCTTCATCTCATCCGCGTGGCGTCGGCGCATTTCAGCAAGCTGGCTTTCAGCTCTCATGTACTTCTCTTCGGTGACACCAATCTTATTCTGCACTGTCTCAAGGACTTGGGCCAAGTTAACCTGCTTCGACAGGTGTGGTTGAACAGCCTCCCAGGATTGCGTGGGCTCACTAGCCTCGGGCTCGAAGACCTTGTGCAACAGGATCAATTGGCGATGCAAGTCCTCAATTTCCTTGTTCGCCCGATCCAGAGTGCCCTGAGTTTGACGAGTGTTGGCTTGGGCTTGAGTGCGCAGCTGGCGTTCCGTCTCAAGTTTGCGATTGGCCTCGGCGAGTTGAAGGTTGGCAGTGGAGGCGGCCTTTTCAGCGTTGCGGCTTGTCTTGTGCTCGCGGTTGACCTCGTGGTTAAGATCCTCCAGACTCAAGGATAACTTCTCCTTTTGCTTTTCCATAGACGTGATCTGGACCTGGGAGTCTTCTAGCTGGCGACTCAATTTTTTGGTCTCTTCATCCAACCTAGCCTTCTCCTTTTGCAGATTTGTCAACCGAAGTCTGTTGCTATCACTGGCCTTCGAGTTTGACCGGGCGATATCGAGGTTCTTTTGTTGGATCTTAGTCAAAAGAGATCTGTTATCATTCTCAGACGCGGTCAGTCTGCCTCGAAGGGTCACAAGCTCTCGCTCAAGACGCTCCTTGTGTTGGTCATGGCGGAGACGGAAGTTGTCAGATTCCGAAATTGTTTGCATGAGCTCTTGGATTTGAACAGAGAGCTGGGATCGTTCCGCTTCCACTTCCTCAAGCTGGCGTGCCTTCTCCTCAAGGTCCTTGCGCGAGCTGGTCATGCGCTCCTCGGCCTGCTTCATGATCTTACGCTCAATCTCGGCTTCGGCATTCATGCGCGCGGTCTCAGCGTCGGTGAATCTCTCACGAAGCTTGATTAGCTCCCCCTGCAACTCTTTCCGTGTCATTTCCGCCGCGAGTCTGGCCTCGGTAGCCCGACGCAAACTGTCTTGCTGAATATACATCTCCTTCTCGATGGTAATCTTGGACTCGTTGAGCTCGTCGTACTTGTGGGTCAACTGAGCAAGATTGTGCTCAGAAAGCATCTGGACGTCGTCTCGTGATTGGCGTTCACGGCTGAGATCGGCTTGAGCCTGGAAGAGTTGATCCTTGAGGTCGTGCACCTGCTCCTCCAAGAGTTTCCTGCTCTCTCCAGCCTCCGCATCCTCAGATCGCTTGTCATCTAGAAGGCGTTTGAGGTCGGCAGCCTCACGCTGAAGCTGAGTCTTCTCAGAGCGCATGGCATCTCTCTCGGCTTGGACTTCTCGAAGGCGGCCTTGCATGTTGTCGTGGCGTGTTGACAACGAAGTCTTCTCAGCTTCGATGCTCTTCTTCTCTTCTTCGTGTTTCTTGACATCATTTCGGAGAACAGCCATCTCGCTCTCCTTGCGGCGGAGAAGATCCTCGTAGCCGGTAGAAGTGGTAGACAATTCGGCGATCTGGTCACGAATAGACCGATTCTCTTCTGAAATATCACGAACTTGCTTTTGAGACTTTTCGAGTTCTTTGGAGGTAGCGACGAACTTGACCTCGAGGTCTTGATCAGTCTTCAACAATTTCGCTTCCAAGTCTTGAAGCTTGCGATCTTTCAAGCTGAGATGGCTTTGGAGCATCTTGATCTCCTGTTCTAGTCCTTGGATCTGTTCATTCTTTCCTGAAAATTGGGTTTCGGTTTCGGAAAGCTTGCCATTCAATTCCTCCAGTCGAGATTGCAGGCTGTTCTTCTCCGACTCCAAGGTCTGTATGATCAGTCCTGCCTGCTCCAACTGAGTGATTCGAAGTTGCAGCTGCTCTTCAGCCTTTTTCTTTGCATCAACGATTTCGTCTAGCTGTTCTTCAAGACTTTCCTGGTCGGCGATCGCACCGGCAAGCTTTTCAGCAAGTTCTCCTTCACGATCTTGTAGACGCTTGAAGATCTCTTCCTTATCCAGCGCGAGGGCACGTTCGCTCTCCAAGGTTTGCTGGATCTTCTGAATCTCAAGTTCAGTTCGACGTCTCTCTTCGTCCAACTTCTGTCGACCTGCCAGATCCTGTTTCATCTTGGCTTCTAATTCCAGGATCTTGTCGTCTCGCTTTTTAACTTCCTTCGCGTTTCTCGTGTCGCCCAGTAGGGGCTTCATTCTCGAGAACATGCGCCACCAAGGGCTTCCCTTCAATTCAAGGTAGACATGGAAGTTCTGCTGAATGATACGAGTAGCTTCGGCACGATACAGTCGTTTGTTGGAGATGCGCCGTTGGATGAAGCCTCGCGCGATAGACTGGAAGCGCGACATGATAGTGCGGATTAGCTGGTCACGCTTCTCTTCCAAGTCGGCAAGAACACCAGCCCGGAAGAACACCTTCGTTCTACCAACTCGGTACCAAGCCCGATCCATACCAAGCTTCTCCAGCATGATGCGGGCAGCACTCTGTCCCTCCAAGTAGCCCTTGGGCATGTGTTGGCACAGGACTTCATACCGCTGTCTGAATTCCGCAAAGTGCAAACGATTGGGGAACCCAGTACGAGCGATTCGAATACCTTCTAAAACACCGTTGCACCGTAGCTGGTCCAATACAAGTGGAGCATGTAGCATCTTTGGTCGCTTCTTGTGATTGGGCAAGATACAACGGACGAAATGGGGATGAGTAGAGTGAAGTTGAGCCATCAAACTAGATAGCTGCTCCTTGTGCCTTTGAGCAACTGTCCGGAATAGGCCCTTCTTCACGCGGCTTCTTGGGTGGTTGCCACCATCTTCCTCCGAGTCTGCGCAGTCCGAGAACAGGTTCGCGACGTGTGGCTCACTGGATGTGGCCAAGAGGCGAGTGATATTGTCGTTGAGAGGGTCCTTGTTCTTCTCAAGCCAGTCGCTTGTCGAGTACTCAACCTCAGCAGCATAGTGGGTCAGAATGAATCCTTGGTTGAGACGAGATGCATGGTACTTGGGGGTCTTTCGATCCCACAGACCATGAAGCTTCTCGGTGAACGATTTATCTGTAGCTTTGGGCATGACACAGTCTTCATCAAGACAAGAGAAGATACCAATAGGGTTGGTAAGCTCGATCAAATCGATTGTTGGCTGCAGGTCTTTTCCGAAGTCAATAAATTGCCACTCGATTTGCTCCCTAGCGTATTCCTCTTGTTCCAGGACGAACATATGATGGTTGAAGAATTGCTGTAGCTTCTCGTTCGTATAGTTGATGCAAAGTTGCTCGAAACTGTTGTTGTCGAAGATTTCGAAACCGGCAATATCAAGGACTCCAATGAAGTAGTTGTCATCACTGGCCATTGACCGTCCCAGCTGACCGTTGATTCGAGCAACAAGATTTCCAAATCCACGCTCATAGATACCCTTGGACAAGGCATCTAGGGCCATGCGAACCTGGTCAGGAGTCTGAACCTTCTCTACCCATTCACGGCCGGCCTTGACTCGTGGATGAAGTAGGCCCTTGACAAAGGGTTCTGCGGCAATACCGAGAAGTTGACAGGCCTTTTCCACGCTTGAGTAGCCCTCAGGCGCCAACGCTGCTTGGTCTGCACGAACACTCGCCTTGGCCACACTGACATTGCCCAAATGCAACACAGCAGCGATTGTCCGCAAGATACATAGCTGGTCATCTTCGGAGAAGTTCATCACATGGAAGGCTTCGATCAATGAGTTCCACTCCTCTTGGTCAGAGACTCCTACAATCGAGTCATTTCCCTCTCTTGTGTAGGCAAAGTCCTCGATTTGAAGATCCTCGATTAGAAGCTTCTCGCGGGTTTTGCGGTCTGCACCTTGTAGCAGCTGATAGAAAACGTGGTAATTTCGTTCGTTAGAATTTGGTTTTACAACTCGTGATTTCTCGAGCAGGTACCAATCAATCCATGCTCCGGCTATTTGCCCAGATCGAGAGAACTCAATGCGAATAAACTTTCCGAATCGAGACGAGTTGTGGTTTCTGACCGTCTGAGCGTTTCCAAAGGCCTCGAGAATTGGATTAGCTCGTAGGATCTGTTGCGAGAGACCGGTAATCTGTTTCGCACCGGACCGGGCATAAGGTGTATCTGAGGTGGCGACAGCTGCAAGGTATTGGATAACCTTCTTCGTGTTCTCAGTTTTACCAGCTCCAGATTCACCAGTGACCAGGATACTTTGGTTTTCGCCTTCCTCAACAAGGTTCCTGAAAGCCTCATCGGCCATGGCGAAGATGTGGGGTCTGGTTTCCTCTCTCCCACGGCCCTTGTACATCTTCACATATTCATTGGTGTAGATAGGTAGCGGACAGTAGGGGTTAATCGTTACAAGGAATAGTCCTGAGTAGGTCTGCAAGCCCAGTATGTCAGCTGCAAGCCCTCGTCGACATGGCCTTTGGGAGGGAAACAAACATAGATCAAATCCGATTGATATCTGGTGTGGAGGTTATGGACCACAGACGCCTCGTTTAAATGGGTAAGTTCCGCCATATCATCTGCTTTGTCGAACTTGGCTGGGTTAACCTTGTCGACCTGGTCCGCGTCCACCTCACGTTGCTATCCCAATGTCAGTAGATGTCTTCCTACGTGTCTCATGGGCATCCATACGTCGCCATCGTCGCTCTGCACTAGCATGCGGCCTCCTTCCAACTCCTCTAAAACAAGGCCCCGGACAAAAGCCTTCTCATTGTCTCGTAGCCAGACATATTTGTTTCCCGAAAAGTCGTTGTCTCCTTCAATCCCACGGATTTGATCCGCTCCACGACGCAACTCCTCCGACTTGATAAAGCTGGGGGCGAATGTTCCTGAGGACGGACTGTTCTTCGCCGAATTCGATCGTTCCCGGTTTCCAGCCGAAGATAAGGTTGGCGACAGCTGTGAGACGGATGAGTTTCGCAGGTGGCCTCTTGCTGATTCTAGTCCATTAGAAGGTATGATAATAGCCGACTTGGGCCTTGTTCCTTGCGACTGGGATGTCTGTGAGGGTGATGGACGCGCAAAGAGACTGGCGCGCTTCGGCGAGGCATTCAATTGAGAGGGAAGCATGGCGGTCGTAGTTTCAATAGCACATTATTCAAGTAGGGTGGTGTTTCTCATAATCAAGGTCAAGTTCCAAATTAGGGTGTAAATGTAAGAAGCAGAGAGTGTCAAATGCAAGTTGGAAGAAGAAGAGTGGAGTGACGCACCCCGATATCGATGATGTTTGTTTACTCTGCGTTCCTCGGGCGCCCGCCGATCTGGCCCGGTCCGTGCACGAACTCGTCACGTGAACGGCTCGATCTTTTTTGGTTGAGGCGCTGAGCGCACCGGAGGCGCGTTCTCCAGTTCATCCCTATCTCCTTTTGCGAGATTTAGTCGCTCATCTCTTGTCTCACTTGGTTGTTACTCAAGCGCTTTCCTAATAACGACTGATAAATTGCTGAAGTTTCGAATATTTTTTCTCGAGACCTAACAACGCTACTCCCACAATAATCGCAACCTCTCAGTCGTCATGACACTTCGGCTTTGAAATTAGTACCTCTTTTCCATACGACTTATCGCCTTTGCGACCAGAAGATAATTTCTTACTTCGCTCCCTACACGGTCTCATCATGTCTGATCAACAACCTCCACCTTACGGTGGCCATCCGAACTATGCTCAGCAGTGGCCGACATATGCACCGATGATTCCCCCAAACGCTCACAATCGCGCTGACTTCGGTACACCGAGTGCACCTGCTCCGAACACTGCGCCGAAAATCGATAATAATATGGCAGCTTTCAACACGAATTCACAGCTCGCAGGACCAGGTGGCACTCCCAACCAGGCTTTCTTCTTTCCACCTCCATTTCCATTTTTCAATCAGTTTGACCCGTCGCAACCTCCTCCTTTCCCTCCGATGCCTTACCCAGGAATGGGATTTCCCCCACCTCTCCTTCCAACAGGGTCCTCCAATCCTCCCGCGGCACATCCAAGTATGTACCCACCAGGCTTGCAACAATCGCTCGCATCAACTACCAATGTGAACCACGCTTTAGAACAAGCAGACAGCAGCAGGGAAGAGGGAGAAGTCAGCGAAGAGAATGAGGAAGCATCACGCCCGTCGAAACGTCATACTGTGCGCCAGGATTCTGAAATGGAAGAAGGAGAAGCTGCAAGCTCCGGGAGGAGCAGTGGATCACGTACCACTCCCTTTATTCTCATTTTTACGTGTTTGTTTTACTAACATTGCAAAGCATACAATCCTCCTCTATCAATGTCGGTAGACACTGGCGCAGTTCGTCATGTGATGCAGTCGCAAAAGCAGAACGCACACGCCGCAACAATAGCCACGCCTCAATACCAGAAATCAGCTGCACAGCTACGGATCCAAGCTCAAGGAGCGTTGCTCAGCTTGGCGCCTCACAACATTCGCTTCAACGAGTTGGTTGCAGAGGGCATAAACCCAGCGATCCTGAGACAGCTCTACGAGGAAGTTGGAATCAAGGTTGTCACGTCAACAGAACAAGCCCCGGTAAAGGTCGACTCCCGAGCTGCCAAGTCCACACGACCCATTGAAGCTCCTAAGCCACAGTTGGAGGCCAGCAGGACAGCAAATGAAAAGAATGTATCAGCGAAGACAAGCAAACCAGTCTCACAATATTCTAGCTCATCGGCTGTTGCCCCCTCCGGCCCAGATAAACCTCTGGAGAGAAAGGAACTTATTGCGCAAATGCTGGCCGCGAAAGCTGCGAAACTTGCACCTTCGCCAGGAGGTAGTGTAAAGTCCGCACCGAGCCCGCCGTCTAGCGCACTTCCCCCAGCGCCAAAGGAACCATCGGTGAAGGAAAAAAGCAAAGCTCAAACCGAGCTGGCAAGACAACGAATCGAGGAACTCAAGCGCAACGCTCTGCGAAAGACGCAACTTGCAGCCCAGCTAGACCAGGCCGCGGTCTCGTCGCCACCTCAATCTCAAGCTCCAGTCATTCAGCATCCGCTTCCCCTTCGACCTCCTGTGCCCGAGCTCAATCAGTCTGCTGGTCTCCCGGGACTTGTCATGACTGAATCAGCTCAAGAGCCAGATGAAAGTTCTGCTCCCGAACTCCCTCAAGATGTATCTGTCGACCCGACCCCAGTATCACGAACTTCACAGCGCAAACGACCTCGTGCATCCGACTTTGACGAAGCAGTCGCTCCTCCCAAAAAGCCTTTCACCCCAGTATCTGGATATTTCACCCCAACCGACAGACTTGTTATTGCAATTAGCGACGATGAATCCCTCTATGGGGATGATGAGGATGACAACATGGACCTAGACTTCAGCCCTGGAGAGGAACCAGCGCCATCGGGAAGCGCAACCGCTCCCGAGGCACCCATCCAGCCGCAGCCATCTATCACCAGGGGTTCTACATCAACCCCGCAGATCCCCTCCAGCCAGGGTGAACAAGGAGATATTAGACTCAAAGATATGGAAATCCAAGCCATGCGCCGCAAGATTGCGGAGTTAGAGCTACGACGGAAATCGAAACTTACTGCAAGTCGAACCCAGTCACCTCGCACTGTGGATGACTCTGGAACATCGTCATCTAGTGGACAACCCTTTGCTCTGGAGGTTGCGGTTGCAGACACCCCGATCGCACCTACCCCAGTCGCCACTCCTCCCACTTCTTGTCTCGCCGATCGCCCCGGTATAATCGATTCCTTCCGTGATTCATCCATCAGAGTCCTTGCTGCAATGGATAAGAAGCAGCTGGACAGCATGCAGTCTAAAATTTTGCGCATGAAACACATTGAATCTGAGCTTCCCGATTTGGACGCAGGAATTTCTTCGCCCGAGTCTCGCCTTTCTGATTGTCGTCAAGAGGCTGAGGCACTGATAGCAGACATCACCAAAGGAAGAGAAGGTCGATATCAACTCGTGGAGGAATTGAAACGCCTCAGCTATGAGATCAATGGATTATCATCAGAAGATTTGGATGAGCTTCATCGACAGGCCGAAATCAAGAAGCAACGTCTCCCTGAACCAGCACCGGAAGGTAAGGCCCAATTAGAACCTGGAAGGATTCAAGATGTATTGTCCAAGTTCTGACTCACTATTGCTATAGCTTCTCTATCATCTCCCCCTAACTTGAGTACTGTTATCCCGGATAACTCTGGCCATGAGCCAGAAGATACTCGTGGCTCCCAAGAACCTGCGCAAGAAACATCGACATCATACCAGACAGATTCTGCTGGGTCAGCCATGGATGAGTCTGACGACAGTAGCAGCGATGAATCTGGTTCGTCTAACGATGATGAACCTGCTAGAGCCCCCGTCCAAGCCGATATTCCCGAAAATGTCCCAGAGTTCTCAGAATCCATGGACATTGACTCTTCGGATGAATCCGAGTCGGCGAGCTCGCCATCTGCTGCAACCCACCTTGACCCAGAGCCTGCCGATCAGCACACAGTACAGCATGAAGATAACGACCGGTCCGGTCGTGAAATTTCGGCGGTATCTGATGCTTATGAGCCACCTGAGCCTGATGCTGATGCTCAATCCGAAGGCTCTAGCTACAGTCCTCCTCCGTTCAGTCCAGCTCCTCCATCTCCTCCAGCTTCCGTAGAAAACACAGCAACCTCAGCGCCTTCGATTGATATCACTCAAGCCGATGAAGCACTAACGAACGATCACCAGGTGCCAGACCAATTGCCCCGGTCGGACTCGCAAGTTGGCGTTCTTGGCGTATGAACACCATCTTTCCCAGAGGAAACATTGGGTGAACCATACTAACTCCTATCTAGACTCAGGAATCATCCGCCAGCTTGGGGAAGAGATTCACCCCATACAAAAGTCCTCTACGAAACTTCAAGGCTTATCGCTATCACCCCAATTATGCTGAAGACGTTTCGAGCGGTCACCGTTCGCTAACCTACAGTCATAACATTGATTCAATGCAATACCTGTGCCCCTACGAACTGGCCGGTGGTGTCTGTAATGACCGGTCCTGCGAGTGTCAGCATTTTCGGGACATGACTCTAAGCGGTGCGTCGACATGAACAACATGCAACACCTTTTCTCGCCCCGGAGTCCCCTTTGGCCTATTACACCTTTTGGTCTCCTTTCTTTTTGTCTGCCTGCATACTCCTGCCTCACTTTTCTTTCGTTCATCTTCTGCGGTTTTGCCCTGTTCGCATGCTGACTACAGAACCATTAACCTCAACAGACGACAAAATTCTCGTCCAAATGGGCGCCGTCCGAGAGGGTGAGACCGAAGAAGAAAAAGAAAACTATCTCGCTGGACTGAAAGAGATCATCAACGACATGCGACGTGATAAGGTGAAAGACTTTGACACTGTGGCCGCCGAAATAGCCGCATACCGTAGGCGCTTCCTCAAAGACCCGTCGCGAGTCTTGCCCCTGTAACTTTCCAAACCCCTTCATCGAAAGACTCTTCAGGAGTCAAGGTGAGAGCTGTCTTCCATTCGTCTTGTGAACGCCACCATCGAAGTCTTCAATGGCATGGTACATCGCTCCACATGGGACTCAGTCCTCCCAATGGCTATGACGCCATTTGTCTTTCTTTGCGATATGATATCCCTTGACACCGCCCCTCAGGGCACTCATGAAATACTTCCTCCGCATCATCAGCCGACCTGGCTATTTTTTTCGTTGCAACCGACCTCGTCTTTTTTTCTTCTTCTCCTTGTTCTAGGCTCTGAGCCTTTGCATTGTCCAAGGAACTCAGCGAAACGGCGTTGGGGCATCTGCATCTTCTCAGCTGCTGGTAGTTCAGCTCTGGGAGAGCTCTCTGGTTACCGCTAATCTGCACGGTTGTACGATTATAATTACGGCGGGTTTCTCAGAACATATTCATAGCACCAGTCAATATGTATTTTCTATCCAATCATTGGTCTCTCATTCTCAGTAGGATTTCAATCACTATGCCAAGTAACTTGGAACTTGCCCAGAGTATGCACACTTGTGAGTCAATCGACTGACCGTATGACCACATGTTAAGTTTATGATGAGCGGGTATGCATATCGTATATCGAAGATATGGAACCCAACCCAGTGACTCACTCCTCCTGCGACGCTAAAGAAATAAGACAAAAGAAATCACATTATTGAAAATGTACTAGCTTCTAACACCTCAGCTACAGTAGCGGAATCAGTACCCCCACATATCATCCCAGCCGCACACCTTATATGTAGGTACATAACTTATATCTTCAGCTTCACTAACCCAGCGGCCCGTAAGAAATGGGGGCAGAAAAGAAACAAAGAACAGCCCAGACCACGAACCCCAATAAAAAAACCCTCATGACGAGAATAGAATAGATTGCAAAGTAACCAGCCAAGGAACAATAAGCAGTGGATGATCCGGGCTGAAGGAGTGCTAAGTATAGTGCGGAATTTGGGGGCCGAGTTATAGTTCGTGCGACCGTTTCACACGATATCGACGATAATAATAGTAATGGTATATGGGTGAATGGCTGGATTAGCTTTTTTTTTTCTTACTGGTAATAATAGCGATATCTCAAAATATTAATATTGAAATATTGAAATTGTTGATGGTTTATTTGTATGCAGTTCCGATCTATAACCTCCGGTCTATAGTAGCGCGGGACCCGTCTGTGAGTCAGGCCAGGACAAGGCAGAATAGCGGAGCCAAGAGAAAGAGACTCTGGTTTACCATTTCCCCCCTGCTCGCAAGAGAAAAGGCGCGCCATGGTTCGGGAAGGTTTCTTGTCTAACGCGTTTGAATCATATTGTAGTGTAGTATTCTGGAGTATGGGGAGTTCCCGCGCGCCCGAGTCGCCCGAAAGCGAGGGGCACAGGGTCGCTTAGAAAACAGCCGAGGAGCATGACATTAGACGGGTAGTGGGGAGCAAAATGACAAGCAGAATCAAAAGTAGTCTCCGCGGAAGGAACAAGCGCGTAGCCAAGCCCCAGACCCTTCGGGGCGCACAGTCCACCCAGCCAGCACAGCCTCAATGGGACAACTACGACATCACCATATGGAATGATAAGGTGAACAACTAATAAGGAACAAGTCAGATCTAGAAAGGTCGTCAAGGCTGGAGGCTGAGGCTGAGGCAGACAGAAGAAAGGGCGGAGAGGGGGCCAGGACACGGAGACTCCGCCATAGTTCAGTGAGAGCACGACCGCTTCTTTAGTATGGGCCATAGGGCTGTTTGCTGCAGATGGTAGGCCCAAGGAGCGGTAACCCAAGAGGGTACCCGGGCGCAGGTCTAGGGCTGGGACACCCTGGCGTGCATGACGCCCAGAACCGGGCTCCAGTTTCGGGGAGCCGCAAGGTACTTTCTAACCAACCATAAAATTGATCAGCTGGGTAAATTCATTTTACGTACCCTTGCCCGGGTTGAGGCTTTGAACAGGGGTTTGCATATTTCCCTGGTGAAGATCACAGGCGCTACTATGACTACATTCTACATGGCGCAGTCGGGGACCGAGTAGAGGAATAGTAGAGATTACAGAGAAACGGTGAGTAGGAAATAGAGTAATAATAAGAAGAGGATAGATTCTAAATATGTCATATAATCAACAGGTAATAAATAGCAAAAAAAACATCCAAGGCATACAGGGATCCAGCCCCATACGCTAAACCAAATCCAGCCAAGTATACACTCTATCCCCAAACAAAATACACCTGGTATATGCTGACGCTGTGAACATAGGAACCATTCCCATAAGCAGAGATGCATGAACAGAAATAGAAACAGAGATATAGAAAATATTGGAAACACTGGCGCGAGAGTCAGCTCCCATAAAACAAGCCAGTGGAGAGGGATATGCTCACCATTGTAATCATAGTCATCAATCCTTGTAGAATGCAGCAATCTCACTTGACATTGGTGCAGCTCGAGCAAGCAACGTGGTCGCATTCAATGCATTTGGGCTGAACGTTGTAGATCTTAGGTCCATCACCGCAGTTGCAACAGATGTACATGTACGTTGCACCGTGGACTCGTGCACCCGCTAGTGAAGACGACGACATGTCTCTGTCCTCTGCGCGGAGTAACGGCCGGACACCAGGTAGTTCTGGTACTTGAGGGAGAATAGCCCTGGTGTTGATGGTTCCTGTGTGAGGAGAGTCCATGTGTACGGCGGCTGGGTATGGTGATGTGATGTCGCAGCTGTGCGAGTGGGAGTGGGAGTGCGAGTGGGAGGACATGTTCAAGTCCATGTTGATGCTGTCTGAGATCTTCTCTTCAGTGCAGCGAGCACAGCGGCGAACTCCACACTGAATGCAGGAGTCGTAGAGAGAGGAGTTGTGAGGGCCGAAGTTGCAGCCACAGCAGTACCATAAAGAAGCCATGATGGTTATAGGCTTGGTGGTTTGGATGTTGATTAAAGACAGATTGGATTGCTTCGGGCTTTGGGAACTTCGAGGATGCAAGTGGGCTCTATATAGTAGAGCGAGATGTATGGCTTGGATCGTTGGAGTTATACAAGACTTGGTTTGGATGGATTGAGTTTGAGGATAAATTAGATTTCAAGCCTGGGAACGAAGGAACTATATAGGATTCTGACGTGAAGAATGGAATACTTAAGGTATCAATTAGCAGCGCAAGGCAGTGTCCAGCAATAGTCAACAGCCCCAGGCAGCCTTGTCGCCGTATTAGGAAAGGTGGATTAGGGGAGAAAGGGCGTTAACCCGGGGCAGTCATATTTTGGGGCCATGGGTGAGAGGCTGTCTAGTTGCACATCATCCGGGGTATGGGTATTCCCAAAAGATCGCCCGAGTGGCTTAGTGTAAGATTCCCGGGCTGCGATTTGCCCAAAGTCAGCCTGTGCCTAGATACCGGGAGAGGAAGTGAATCATAGATGCCCGGCGTTTTGACTCAACGGGTCCCGCTGCATCCACTTCAGGGCTAAGCAAAGGCTTGCACACCGTCTCCCATAGGCACTCTTACCCGGGAGAAACTATGAGCTTCGGGGCAATCTGGCTGACTCGGCGGAGCCGAAATAACGGTCTACAATCGTCCGTCTAGAATTCGGCTTGCTTCGATGCCTTGTTCTCGTGTGCTTCAATTGGTGCTGTTCATTCCCCACCGCTCCTGTTTTCCCAGGCAGCGCTTGCGCCAAAAGTGAAAAGAGTCATAGTCGAGTCAGGTGCTCCGCTAAGCCCTCTGTTGCCTAAGGACATCTCCAAGCTCTAACATGCCTTCCATATCGTTTCATTGGCTTTTGGAGGTGTTCCTGATGACACTTCGAGATTACGAAGCAACATGCCGTGAAACGTCCACGGGTCAAGGCTGATTTTTAATTCCAAAATCTCACTTCACCATGTGCACTCTGACCTCATAATGGTACTATATTGTCTATTTCCAGAGCGGGTGATCCGACATTCAGCCATTCAGCTATATCTGACGGTCGCAGCTGGGATCTGAACAAGTGAGAGTGAGTAATCGGTACACCGGCATCTACGAGGTTCAAGTCTTGAAGTACAGAGAGAAGGAAATGCAAGGGTAAACGGATGTCCCTCGAACCATGGGTCTACTTGAGCCGCCCTGGATTTGCAACGATTACGTCAGATGTTTGCACTGTTTGTGAGTTACCTTTCCTGATATCCAACTCCGGCCGGGCCTATCTTGCGCTTACATATGTTATTGTATCGAATATTCGATGGCGTCTCAAGCGCAGAAGCGCGTGAATGTCGTGGTATCCAGGCTCATTCCGCCCGTGTTACTCGGCGCAACCACCTACGCTTCTTACGCCATCACGAAACCATTATGCAGTGAGTAACACGCTTGACAGCTGCCTGGAGCCGAACGAGAGAAAGCTAACGGTGCGGACCCAAGTCGACTACTTAATACACCCGTTATCGTTCTATAATGGAGGCCCGCGAGTCGGCGCTGGCGCTGCGATTCTCGCGATCTACTGGGTCCTCCTGATTCCGATGGTTGTCACTTATTTACATCTCTATTACCACGTGCTATGGAACCCCGGTTACCTGCCGCTAAGTGCGGAGCGAATACAAGGAGATGAAAGGGAGAAGAACCCGAAGCGTTCCCATCCGAAGCGCCGCCGTCGGAGGGGCAGCTCGCGCAAAGCCCCGGACCCTGAGAAACCGCTGCAACCCGAGGACGATGCGGAGAGAGGGGTGCTTGCCAACGCTGGAAGCGATGCAACCCAGCCAAGCTTTTCTAATCTGGAAAAGTTCTACACAAAAGACATTTTCGTTTGTCAGGATGATGGCCGGCCGCCGTGGTGTACAACATGCTGCACATTCAAACCGGACAGGTCGCACCACTGCCGTGAACTGGGTCGCTGTGTGCGAAAAATGGATCATTTCTGCCCTTGGTAACATGCTTTTTTGCGATGAAAATTGAATTTTTGCTGACTTACTGTAGGGTTGGAGGTGTGGTCTCGGAAACATCCTTCAAATTATTCATTCAATTCGTCTTTTACACTTGTGTGTACTGTACCTTTACTCTCATTGTGTCTGCCTATTTCACGGCAGAGATACGACGCCAGGTAGGCAACATACGGGATAAATTATGCCGCCTGGTCTTACGCTAATATTTTCCAGACCGGAGGAGCAAACCCTCATTGGTGTGTTTGCATCGGACTGTAAGTCGCATTGAAATCCACTCTTAGGATTCAACAATACTAACGTAGCCTAGGGCTGGTCTATTTGGCTTCTTCACAGCAGGAATGACCCTCAGTTCCGTTCAAATGGCCATGCTCAACGTTACAACAATCGAAAACCTAAACCGCCGCTCAGTCGTCTGGACCCTAGCCGTCCGAGTCCCAGAACACCTAACCGACAGACTTTGGACAACAGACTCCCCTTGGGCCCCGACATTTCGCATGGTATCCTACCCCCCCGCAATCCCTTCAACACCAGACAGACCGCAAACAGACCCATCCACCGGAGAAAAGCACGTCTTCGCAATTCTCCACACCCTCCCAGGTGAAAACCCTTTCGACCTCGGCAGCCCATTCAAAAACCTCCAACAGGTCATGGGATACAGTATCACCGATTGGCTCCTCCCAATCAAGCAAAGCCCCTGCGCAGCCCACAGCAGCATGGAGAGCGATTTCGCTCTGGGACCTGTTGTCACCCGATTGAAGCAGGAGGCCGGTCTCATTCCGTATGAGCATGGAAATGGCGCTGCTGCGTAGGGCTGAGACTTCTTTTTTTTTTTCATTTTCGGTCAGCTTAGCGCGTGGTTTGCATTTGCGTATTCTTATTTTAATTGGTGGGACACTTGTCACCGCTGTATTCTTAGACCATGGTACATTCATTGGCCTATATTATGCATATCATTGGCCTCTCTTTGCATTGGCATGGATCCAGCCATTTAGGGCTGAATGTTCCTTGTTGTCGCTATATCCAGGTGCATATGTATACTAGATAAGATACCTGGCGATCTCCGGGCATTGATATTCCCGGTTCTCTGAGTGCCAAGACATATCCCACACGAACCTCATTGGGACTAGCGTGGTGCCTCAACATTGTGGATGAATAGCAGCTCCTATTTGCCGCCTAATGGTAGAGGGCTAAATAAATTGCTGCCCATAGTTAGTGAACTATGCCTCTTCATTATGTGCTGAGCAAATGTTCCAGCCTGTCCCTCGATCAACAATACCATGATCTCACTGGACCATGAAGAATTTTCCATTGCAATTATGCATAAGTTAAACCTCGGCCCACCACATTAGATATTTACGGACAAAAGTACTACTCACAGAATAAACAATGCAGGCCAGTGTCTATGCCCTTTTCGGTATACTCCGAGCAAGTTTGCCACTGCTATTGTACCTGTCTTCGGTTCCGTGATGTCCAAGACAGACGAGAAGGTAGGCAACAGGACTCTCGACGCCATTAACACTATAAGTCAAGTGCTATAGTGCAAGTTTTCAGATCATCCTGAAATTTCTTCCTGGCTATCATCGCGTCCATTTCTCAACAGACGGACGAAAAGTCGGCCTTGGGACAACTATCTAACCGCTCCCTGAAACCGCTCCACTTTTCCTGTGGCGCTCTGCACTTGGAATTTAATGGAACTGCTTATAAATTATCAGGAGATAACCTTGGAATCTTGGTTCTGAACACAAAATGTGCACATAAGTCGTTTTAAAGTATAAGTATCGCATCACATAATTTATCCATAGTCCTAATTCTTCCCAAACTCTTTGTATAGGACATAATTACCACACAAACGTCAAGCTTATCCAAGATGTCTTCCACTCCACGACTTGAGTGCGCCGATGTCGACGCCAGTCCTCTGGGCCAACCCCTGCAATTTGAATTTTCCGGCCGCAGTGCACCAAACCGTTTCCTGAAGGGTGCTATGAGTGAGCGTCTCGCCTCATTCTCTCTCAAAGATGTCAATGCACGTGGTATCCCTTCAGCCGAACTGATCCAAGCCTACAAGAGCTGGGGCGAAGGCCAAATAGGAATCAACCTGACAGGAAATGTGATGATCGACCCCGGCCACCTAGAAGCAGCCGGAAACCCAGTGATTCCGCAAAAGGCAGAGTTCTCCGGCGAGCGGTTCGACCGTTTCAAGGACCTCGCCACAGCCGGAAAGGCCAAGGGCTGTCTCATCATTGCCCAGGTTGGACACCCTGGTCGTCAGACTCCCGAGTACCTGCAGCCGAACCCAATCAGTGCCAGTGATGTGCAGCTGAAGGCTGATACGATGGGTTCATTTGCTAAGCCCCGTGCTGCTACCGAAGAGGACATTGCCAATGTCATTGACGGCTTTGCTCATGCTGCAGAATACCTTGATAAGGCTGGCTTCGATGGTATCCAGCTGCACGGTGCTCATGGATATCTTCTTAGCCAGTTCTTGTCTCCTACTACTAACCTCCGAACTGATAAGTACGGCGGTGACTTGAAGAACCGTATGCGGTTGATCTTGGAGGTTAGAGATGAGATCGCGAAGAGAGTTCGTAAGGACTTTGTTGTCGGTATCAAGATCAATAGTGTTGAGTTCCAGGCGAAGGGCTTCCAGCCTGATGAGGCCAAGGAGCTTTGCCAGGCTCTTGAGGAACATGCTTTCGACTTTGTCGAGTTGTCTGGTGGCACTTATGAGAACTGGCCCTTGGCTAACCAGAAGCGGGAGTCGACCATCGAGCGGGAAGCAGTAAGTTCCTTCCCCATTCGTCTATAAAGATTCGAACCATCTAAAGAGCTATCCTAATGTCAACCAGTTCTTTTTGGAATTCGCCAAGCTCATCGTCCCTGCTTTGAGCAAGACAAAGACCTACGTGACAGGTGGTCTGAAGACTGTCGAGGGCATGGTCAAAGCGCTCAACACAGTCGACGGAGTCGGTATTGGCCGCGCTCTCTGCCAAGAGCCAAACCTTTGCGCACATATCCTGTCCGGACAGGTTAAAGGTGCCCTGCTTCAAAAGCTGAACATGTTGGACTTTGGCGCCACAGCTGGTGCGGCCGGTCTTCAGATCACGCAGATGGGCAATGGATTGCAGCCCATCGACCTCTCCAAGGAGGAGAATGTGGCAAAACTCTTTGCTACCCTGGGTGCCTGGGCTGCTGCCAGAAAGGAGAACTTGGAGATGTATCAGTTCCCTGTTCTGCCTGATTATAGTGTTCCCTACTCCATTGTGGTCCTCTGATAGCCTTGTTTGTACTATAAGGATTTAGATTTAGATGACTACTACGAGGGGGAATCAATGACGTGTAAATATCTCATCTGCAATTTTCATTCAATATGCAGACCGATATTCCTACACATACATCCATCTTAACTTCCAAGGCATGAAAGCCGCCAAATGGTATAGAAGTACATGTACATTCTCTAACCCGTTCCCTTCCTGTTCAATCCCAGCCCGCCAGTAATCAACCAAAGTAATAGAAGCACCCTATGAAGTGATTCGGAAGTATAATACAAATTTAAATGAAATCGCCACCCCTCAACCAGTGGAAGTCTGCGTAAACTCCTTATCGACCCGAATCTCAGACAACGGAATCTGATCCTCATCAGAGCGCCTCCCAACAATCTTCTGACCCTGAACCCGAGTGAAAGTTTTCGTCCGATCATAGCTCGGTCTAAGCGCAGCATCCATACGATTCTGCTCAGACAACGAGTCTGATTCATCGGGTAAATGATAGAAAGAATGGCGATGCGAATGCTTGGAGTGCTGAATGATAGCGGCGGTACTCTCTACTGTTTGTGAAGGTTCAGTGGCGCCGTTTGTGGTTTTTGTCCTTGTTCCGTTTGTGCTTCTAAAAAGGGCCACAACGCTACCGTTGATACCCAGGATGCGTGCTATGAAGCGCAGAGCGGGGCGGAGGGTTGGGAGGTTTGCTGAGATGATACCCGCTGACATTTCGATGGCTGTCCAGCCGACTGTTGGGGCAAGGGTGTAGGAGGAATCTAGGGCGCTGTAGCTGAATAGGACTGAGAAGCGGTAGGCGGAGGCGAAGACGACGCTGGGGAGGTTAGATTTGGGGGGTTCTTTTTTTGGGATTGGAAAAACTAGTGACTTACAAAAATCCCAAGCTGAATGCGATCAACACGGCTATCTTTTCTGAGGTTCGAAGTTGTAGTTTCCATACTTGTGGGATCGGAAGTAGGAGAATGGCGACGTCGGTTGCGATCGTTGAGACGGCGTTTGCGATCCATGTGCTAACTTGGTTGATGCATCGCCCTGGAATATCGGGATACCATAGCTTCTGGACGGGGACACAAATGAAGATGAAAAGGAAGGTAATGCAGATAACCCAAAGGATGACGAAGGTTCCGATGATGTATGCCCATGTCTTGAAGTATGGGAAGCGGAAGATCCGATAGTACATAAGCAGAATGCTCAATTTGGTCCAAACGAGATTGAACACATAGAGAACCTCGGCAGCGACAAGGTACTTTGCAATCATGACCACGTTTTCCATTGGTACCTGAGTACCTGCGTGAAGTCCCATGCCCTTCTTGACCATGGTGTAGATGAACCCAACGACAATGAAATTCCATAGCTTTCCGACTGTCAGCATTCATGCGATTGAGACCGGAGTGGGGGATTGAGCGAACCATAGAAAAGATGATTGTATAGTCATCCCACCATAACTTTTGACCTCGTTCATAACGAGCGAGTAGTCGAAGACAAACAGTCACAAATGCCAGCACCGTGACCGAAGCCACAGTAGCTATGGTCCATGGCTGCAGACTGCCCTGATTGCTTTCCATGACGCGAGGAAAGTTTGCAGTAGAACAAGCTCGGCAAATGCTGGGAGGCAATAAAATTTAATATAGACTGAGTTTATTGGTCTCCAATCTCGTTGGGGGCCACGGTATATGGTCCCTGGGGTCTGTCTTGATAATCGGACGCTAAAAAGTCCCTTGCATGTTGAGGTAGATACATAATTTTTTCTCTGCAGGATCATTTTTCTTGTAGATCACGGCATGAACTCGGCATGAAATCGTATTGTAAATGGCTCCAGGAATCGTACTTTTGACACTGACAAGCTCGGCGTCTCAGGTTTGAACCTTATTAGCAGCTGTCAACCAATACCCGAACCTCCCGGTTGGGCATTCATTCCCTTTTTCTCAGCATTGATTATAAGTTCAGGAACCGAGGACCAATAGTCAACGACGCTGTGCCAAAACGATTATCCACATGGCGTTGTGTAGGGCGTGTAACCCCTAAGCTGGATTTGAAAGGGGGCGTTTTGGCGAAAAAAAATATGCAAACTCCACACCTTAGCACCATCTAAACAGAAGCAGCCAATTTCACCAAAATTACAAGAATTTGACCCACACCATCAAATCAAAGACCGTCCAGCCGGGCCGATGTCATATCATCCTCTTGGCATGATTCTCAAACGTGGTAGCAAATACCTTAATACTTTAATTGGAATCAAAACCATGGTTCATTGAACGGTTTTATCTACTATCTTCATCGACTCTTCGCAGTAGCGGAACCGTACTTCTTGACCATAGCCAACAGGGCCTCATTTACCTCCTTGGGGTTGGTAGCATTGAGATAATGCGCACCCCCCTCAATCATCACAAGTTTAGCATCCACAGACGAGGTGAAACGTTTAATGTGCTCCGCCGGCACGATCGTCGAGAACGGAACATCTTCGGTACCCTGATCGATTTGTCAATGCGCAGATCTTCCACAACGGGTAATGCAAGACTCACCTGTAGCCAATGAACAGGACATTTGATATCACCGATCCGGAGCAGCAGTCCGTCTCTCTCTAGCAGACAATTGAGCGCCATGCGGACCTTTTTCCGGCCCTCATCGCCCTTGTATACATCCTTCAAAGTTTGAGTCCAGAATGCAGATCGCTCAGCGGTGGCAGCGGCACCGAAGCCAATTCCACCCACCAATCCACACCAGACATCATCCACAACAAAATCGGGTGTAGCCGAGGGACTAGTCCACTTCTCGTAAAATACCGTGAGATTCGCAGCGGGGTCCCAGCAGTTCTTGGAGCGCGATTCCTGAGATTCATAATCCATGGAGGTTCCAAGAGGCATCAGACCGAGTATCTAGTAATATGCAAGGTTAATTCTATCTGAGCTTTAAGTCAAACGGCTGTGCATGAGCAGGGGCACCTACCCTGTCCGGGGCCAGAAGCGCCATTCTAGTCACGATCCACCCGCCCTGGCTTGTGCCCAGCACGAAGGATTTCTGAATCCCAAAGTGGTCCATGACCTGCAAGGCCATGTGGGCGGAATCCCAGTACGTAAAGTGCTCAGAAGGGGAACTGGTCGAGCCATGTCCTAGCGGCTCGATGGCAAGCAGGTTCATGGCATCGTTCAGGGCGTCGTTGTTGAACTGTTCATAGTACAGAGACACGGTCATGCACATCGAATTAATCAGCACGCATGTTGGCTTGGTGGGATCGTATTGGCCCTTGGCGAAGGCGTAGCCGGCCTTGACGCCGCCTAGGTGGGGGACGGTGATTGTTTGAGTGGCAGCCATTTCTGTAATAGTCAATAGTTCGATAGAACTTGAGATGAATGGTTTGCGATTTTATCTCACTTCTGGGGGAAGATATGCCGCTTTACCTCGGAGGTTAGCCGAGTTTGCCCCTGGATTTCACTACGAAGTTATGCCTAACCCCACTAATACCGATATGTACGTATTTCTCGAATTGTGTGAATCCCGGTAAGGTTCCAGTAGTGCACGGAGATGGCTCGGTTTTCGCACTAAATCGGAGTTTGATCTCCAAATGACCGTTTTGTGGAGTCTTTTTGGGTTATTGGCCTCGTTCTCGTAGGATCAACAATAACCCCGACGTGTGGGTCGCTCTAAACTCAGTAGAGTTAAAGTAAAGCTGCCAGCCGTGTCAGTTGACTGCCATTTTCTGAGACATTATTGGCATCTGCCAGAAAGCGAACACCCGGAACAAAAGCAAAGCTATCTGCAGTAGTGGGGAAAAACGCTAAGAAAATGAGACGAAGAATGGCAATGGCAAAGTCTGTGGCCTGATGCATGAGATGAGCATTGTTTGTAGACCTGTAATTATCCTGACACCTTCAAGTTTACTTATGGAGATGTGATGTGCCGGTGATGTATTGTTGACTTGAAAGGAAGGTGGAGGGCGAATGGAGAACTTGTTTTGACGGCAATGGTCATCTTGATACCTTCCTCTCTTGGCGTTCTAATTGGTGCCTGGGCCTTGTTTCGCGTTAGCTAAGCAAACCCCTAAGCAGAGATCCATGGATCACTCCAGTTGTTTATATACTCTGGTTACTTTACTTTCCATGTAGAGTGAGAGCTCCTATGATGAGCATGTGGACCCTACAGCATCTGCCTCTGATAATCTCGGTTGGGACTAATTCAGTCATCATATTTCATGCGTATTAATTGATGAAAATCCATGCACTTCTTGGCAATGTTAATTCGCCGAGCATCGGAAGTCTCCTGAATACATAACTTTTCTCGCAAAGTCCGAATAACGTATCTCCCGGTGAAGTGGCCACCCCAAAACACCATACTAATTGGGATATATTACAATTTCATATCGCAACAACGGTAGTCTATATGGTCTATAGCGACTTTTGCCTCGTAGCACAATACTTTTTAGGTGATATCTAGATTCTTTGGGGTTTTTAGAAGATATTTATATTTCTGGCCTCACAGCAACGTAGTTCTCAATGGTCTGATGATGCAGCCTATCGATTTCCTTGAACTTGAATGTAGGGTTGAACAGTCTTACCAGTAGCTACCAAGAAGCAATAAAATACAATAAAACGGGGTTGTTGAGTGATCAAGTTGAAATTTATTCTATCTAGTATGGTGTTTTGGGAGTGGCCACTCGACTGGGAAATACTTTAGTTCAAGGCGGCCTCGTTGGCAAGGATTGCTCCTTGCCAACAGCAAGCAAGCAAGCAGAGGACACCTGAGCCTCCAGGCATGTATGTCCTGACACATGCCTCTGTTTCTAGACTTGATCGCGCGCAAAATCTCAGATACAAAAGCATGTCGTGTTTCAGTCTGAAAACATAGTGATATACGCACCTTCTATCAAGTTCAACTTCACTCGAAACATGTTTAGTGATCCATTGTCTTGCCTCTCATACATCTTTAAGGGGTCGCTAGCCTCCAAGGGTGGTCGCAGAACTTTCTTTGAAGCAGCCGGGACACGGAGAGCTCTTTCTGCTGACAGTTTGAAGCTCTTTGGAGCCGAGTTCCGACGCAAAGATAGGTTGGTATAGTCTATTATAGAAAATTGTACCTCCTAGGATTTGACAAGGGGACAAACACCCCAACCTTGGGATCTTCATATTTTGCTAAACATGTTAGAATAGATTACATCTACACTTGTATTTATTTTTTTGACTT
This sequence comes from Penicillium antarcticum, assembly GCF_028974205.1. Taxonomy (NCBI): domain Eukaryota; kingdom Fungi; phylum Ascomycota; class Eurotiomycetes; order Eurotiales; family Aspergillaceae; genus Penicillium; species Penicillium antarcticum. The sequence goes on along the minus strand of NW_026695300.1, from coordinate 2,748,167 downwards.
CGCTTACTGATTTTCTTCTCCTCTGGAGGCTTCCACCCATTCAGGGGAGCGTCTCTAATTGCCATGCTTTTTGATGTTGCTAAACAAGTAATATAACCTTGCATCTGTCGTAAGAAAGTAAGATCTATAGAGACGAGGTCTTACAACCACTCAAATAGCATCCATCAAATAGTATCCATCAAATAGCATCCATCAAATAACACCCATCAAATAACACCCTTCCTTCAATCCAACTTAACAGCAACAACCTGCCCACCATAAGTAAAGCCCCAAACCGTCCCACCCCTCGTAGTAACGTAAGCAACCCTCCCACCAGCAGCAATCTGCACAGAAGTAGGCCCAACAAGATCCAAACTATCCCCACCACCAGCAAAAACACTAACCGTCCCAGCAGGCGTAACCCTAGCAAGAGCATTTGTCGGTTGCGCGATATACGCATTCCCATCAGCATCAATAAAAAAGTCATCCCAGTCAGAACCACTAGTTATAGCATCCAACCGCGCAATAATCTGCACACGACCAAATCTCATGCCATCATCGCTAACAGGGATTTTGGCGAAGATGTTCAACGCACTATTTGTAAAGTACACATATTCACCAACGATCTTTAACCCATTTATTCCAATGGGCATTGAAGCATTGCTCGGGGCGGCTAGTGCGGAATTCGCGAATACAACTTCCGACAGTCCGGTGATTGTATCAACTCGGAACAAGGAACCAAGTCTTGAGTCGGCGACAAGGACAATATAGGGCCGGGTAGGAAGGGAAGCCATGCCATTTAACATTTCGGCGTCAGGGATATACGCCACGATATCCACAACTGGCCTTGCAGCATCGTCGCTGAAATCGATTGTGTACAGTGTCTCATTATCGTAGTGATATGAACCGCGGACGCCGCCTACAATGACGAATTTGTCGGTGTCTATAGCTGTGATACCGCAGATTGCAGTGGCGCCTGGGAGGGCGGTGACTAGCTTGGCTTCTGGGTTTGGGGTTGATGGGTTGAGTGTGTAGAGGCTTCCGTTGTTGAATGTCGTCAGGAGGAGGTGGCCGTTAGGCCGGAGGGCGCTGTTTTCGATGGCGATTGGGCTGGTGAAGTTGTATAGTTGGGTTGTTATTTGGGCCATTGTTGTGCCGGCCAGGACGGTCAGGCTTAACAGGAATTGGGGACGCATTATGGTGATGTGAGCTCTCTTATTGCAGTAAACAATAGCGTTGATTTGAAGTGGGATATGATGATTTTGTTTATATTGTCTTTCTTTATCTCGGAGATAGGAATGATCGGCATGGAGCCAAGACGGGATGCTTTATATGGGAGGCTCCAACAGGAAATCTGCACCGAGGTATGGAAAAATGTATTCTAGCTCGATATGCTGGAAAGCCGTGGTCGGTTTGCTCGAGGCAAGTAGTTCCGCCATTTTGTAATAATGTTAGTATTTTATTAACCACCGAAAACTTAGACTAAAACACATCATGAAAGATGCCTCCACAACAGATGTTTGATATCCTGCAACCGTAGCTTGATTGAAATAAGTATGATAATAAGAAAAGAAAACCTATTTGATGGACCAAATCTATAAAAGAAAAGTCTAAGACAACCAGACTGACACACCGTCTTTCCTCATCCATCATTTACCCCCCAGCAAAATAGCTGATATAGCACTGGCCAGTGGATATGGATGGAAATGAGGCACAGATAACGAGAGTAAATAGTACATGGATATGAGGAGATAAAGAACGAGGGTATCATGAAGGTAAGTGAATAACTCCAATAGGCCACACCAGAAGATGAGAAGAAATGAGGGAAAGAGAGAAAGAAAAGAGGAAAGAAGGTATCAAGTGAAGGGTGAACAGTAAAGGGGAGGAGAGACCATACAGTCGTAAATCTCCAGATCAAAAGGCAAAGACAGAAAAGTGGGACGAATACCCACAACAAGAATAAGGATTCACGCGGGGGAATAAAGAGACAAAACCGAGGGCGTATATCATTCATTAGAAATTAGATAACGTCGAAGATCGGATCAAATTTTCGAAGGGCAACAGTAGCCATCGGGGGCTATAAGACCTCTCGTACACACAAGATGAACAGAGAAAGAAAGAGGAAATAGAAGAAGAAAGCATTGATAGACATTATTGACACCGATCTGCGCCTTGAGTTGAAAAGAACTGCAATCAAGCCTTCAGACCGAACGCCTTCCTGAGCATAGGGAATCGCTTCTTCCGCCCAGAGCCGGCAATCACAACATCGCGTGCAGAAGGACCATGGTCGTCGGGATTCGTGATCTCCGAAGTACTGTCTTTGTGTGAATCGGTCCTGCTCTCGCGCCGAATTGGCCCGGGCTCCTTGCCAATTGGAGATGCACCACGTGCATCGTCGCCGTTGACAATGGCAGTCCCATTGTGCACGGGTGCAGCGTTGATTTGCGGCTCGTTGGAGTTCTCGGTTCGTTGAGATGACGACGGAGCAATAGCGCTCTGCTCTGGTGCTGACTGGAGGGATTCTTCGTCCGCTGGGTCAGGGCGGAGGGGCCAAGACGGGCCTGTGGTGTTTTGTTTGGAGCTCCTCTTCACAAGTTTGGAGTGATGTGGTTGTTCAGGGCTTCCGGCTGTCACAGTTGTTACCGTGCTGCCATGGGTTCCGTTCACAACATTATCTTCCCGCAATTGATCGCGTTCCAGGCGCGATCGCTCTAGATGTGTATCTCGTCGTGACGGACTTTCGACATCAGCCTTGCGGATTCTGTGTTCGACGTTCTTGTCTTTTTTGAGACCAAGTCGCGTGAGAAGACCTGGCTTTCGTCCACGTGGAGGTGACAGGAGAAATTCTTCCAGATCTCTTTGTGACATTCCGCGTTGTTTGGCGACAGCGGCCATCCCGGACATGCTCTGCGGTTCATTTCTACCACGAGATCCGGGAGGAGTAAGAATCGACTTGGGTGCAGCAGCTGGCTGTGTCTGTTGTCGGTGGCCTTCCTCTGAGCTATCGTCCAGCTCTGTTGAGTCACCATCATCGGCACCTTGGCGACGGGGGATACCGCGGACCGGGCGCATGGTCTTAGTACCAGGCTCTTCCTCGTCGCTCGATTCGAATCGGCTGTGGAAAGTCCGCGCGCGAGCTTCGTCTTCCTCACCATCCGAATCCACAAAACGGGTAGAGCCGGCGGCCTTGGGAGGCTGTTTCGAGACCTTCGCCCTGGGTGCTTTCTTGTTCGTCGAGAAGAACGAGTACCGCTCGTTTCCAGCACCTGTTCCTCGGAGAGTCTTGCGCATCGTACCCGTACCATTGGACGAGGCGGCTGACATAGGCCGGTGGTCAATGGGCGACTCATTTCGCTCAACTGGGGCAGCACCGTTTCTCATGGTTCGTCGCATCGGATGTGCGCTATTTCCACGAGGCGAAGTACGCGTGAAGCTGTTTGAAGAATCACTTCCACTGGACATCGTTCGGCGAGGCGTAGGTCGTGGCTTCTGGAATGCAGGGCCAAGAGACATGGGACGTGTTCTGCTATTGCCATCCCGTGGAGAACTCTCATTGCTCGGCCAACGAGGATCTTGCACACGAGATGTTGGACCAACTGCCATAGACAGAGGGCGTTGTTTCCCGTTGGGTTGAGTTCCGATAGTTTCATTTTGAGGGGCATGGAAGTTGGTGTTAATTGGCAGCGGTGGGTAGGCGGACTCAAGATTGCGAGCCTTGACTGGCGAGATAGGGGATTCTTCTCCCTCTCGGTTGACCGAGCCCTGGGTTGGAGTGGCGGAGCGCACCTCTTCAGCCTGCTCAGGCACATCGCGCGACTGGGTGTCCACGATGGCAGTTCTATCCAAAGCCTTCGGTGTTGCGTCACGACTCTCGCTCGCGGTGTCCGAAGCCGATACCGACCTAGGAGCTGATCGGCTGTCGACAATAGCATTAATCGACCCAAATCCATCGCCGTCAATGTCCTCAGCTGCATCGCTATAAACACTATCTCCAGACTCCCCTTCAGTATCCACGTCGTCCAAATTTGGAACGGCGCTTGCAATAACAGCTTGAGCATTGGTCTTCTTTGCTGTGGACTTAGGATTGCGGTCTGAGTTTCCAGGCGGGAACCCGCCTGGAATCTTGTACTGATCCATGCTGGATCTTTGCTGCTCAAGACTTCGCTTTGGGTCGTCTAGAGGGGGCGTAGCTGGTTCGATAGCAATATCAGGCACAGAAAGATCAGAATTCATACTGGAATACGGCTTTCTCTCGGTGATTCCAATTGGCTTCGACTCCCTGTCCGCACCTGAGCCGGTGCCCACAGTAGCACCATTGACGGACATTTGCTCCAAAGTACTGACATCGCGGGGTTTGAAGTATCCATGATCTTGAGTTTTGGAGAGCATGTTCCCGATGGCATGGTCGTTTGATAGTGCCACAGGCGGAGCCGCAGCCTCGTTATCAGAGGAAGTGGATTCGTTGTCACTAAAATCTGGAATAGGCGATCTCTGGAGACCGCCCTTTCGGTTGCCTCTTACACTACCGAACGATGGAAGAGCTTGTCGGGGCTTGATGACCGCATTGAAGCCGTCGTCATGGGTAGCAGGGTCTGACTTCTTCTTGCCAAAGAAACTCACGCGATTCTTGGCTTTGCCGCCCGGTGGTGAATCAGGTGTATAGTCCTCTGGTGAGGTAGGAGGGCTAGCTGCCACACCTACAATCTCAGCCTCATCATCAAAGCTGACCTTGGGGGCCTTCTTCTTCGTACCAAAGCGAGACCCTTCATCCGATGCCACCGAGGTACCGCCATCAGACAGCTCGCTAGCTGCGGGAGCTCGATTCGTTGTACTGAGATTCCTTTCTGGGGATAGAGAACTACCTCGATGGTGCTTTAAGGCGGACTTGAACGGAGATACCGAGCGGGGAGGGGGTTGGTGAATTTGATTTCCCTCATCGGCCACGGATAGTAGTTGCGAGAAACGAGCGCGACCCGGGCTATTCGACTGACGGATGTGTGGCGCATGTCCAGCTTTCTCTGGGACTGCTTCGAGGTGATCGGTCGTTGGTGACGCACTCGTCATGCGATTTCTTCCCTGCCTAACTTGAGTTTCAACAGTTTCTTCCGTAGGCTCCGTCTCTTCTCGGACTGTCGACGGTCGCCCCTCAGAAAGAGTGCGCGAGGTCGGATGTTCACTCTCCGCTACGCTGGTCGCAATAGGTCCTGCATTGTCCGTAAATTGGTCGGATTCATCCTCGACTGGTTTATCGTGTACTTGCTCGGTGCGAGTCTTCTGCTGGGGGCTACCCTTTTGCGCGTTAAGTGCTTCGGCAGCAGCAGAGGCAGCCAAGGGACCCCGGTTCTTGTTCGCAACAGGACTTCCTTCCACACTCCCAGAGACTCGAGCCCTAGGCTTCTTCTTAGGAGTCTGTTCCGACTCTTCCAAGGCAGACTTTTGCAGAGCACCGGCGAGGTTCAACGAGTCAGTTTCGTGTTCCTTCGTCGGGGAAATCGGCCGTGAAAGATTGGGATAGGAGAAATTCGCCGAAATGCGACTTGCTGATCGTTCGAACTCTGGCACCGTCCCAAGACTCGTCACCCGTTGGTGTGTATCAATGTGGATAGGCGAGCCTCTTCCCTGCTCCCGATTCACCCTCCCAGCCCGCGGCGGCGATGACGGGGGTGACCGCATCGACGGTCCCATGCTCATTGCCCGCCCATTGGGGGGTTTCCGCTGGCCATACTGCGTCGGGAGACTAGGCAACGGGGGCACATCGACAGGTCCGGAGCTAGTAGCTGGGCGATGGGGGGATTGTTCGCGGAATGTTCGTGCAGTCATCGAGCTGTTACTGCTCGAGCGGCGGAGCGTCCCACTCACGCTTGCTGAGCGACGACCGCCAACAGGGCTAGCCTGCGACTGGGTCGAGGCACGCCGCTGGACCATACGTTTCGTCTCGACATCTCGGATGGATGTCGGGGTGGGCGTGGAGTTGCGTAGCGCTGCGGCAGCTGCCGCGGAGGATAAACTGCTCGTCGACGGTTGTGATCTTAGGAAGGCATGGCTGGCGGCGGACTGGGCGGATTGCGACGCGGGCGGAGAGAGTGGCTGGTTCAAAAGGAGCCGTCAGTTTCATGCATAGGTGCAGGGTACCCGGTGAGTTGCAGGATAGGGCCCGTGGGAGCTGGGATTTGACGCGTAGAACGCACCTGGTGATGGGCAGAGGCACTTCTCTTGCGCCGGCCGAAGACCATTGTTGACTCGGGGTGAGGTCGCAGAGATCGGGTAGCCGGCCGGACACTGCGTTAGGCAGCGCCGGGGTTCCGAAATTGGAGTGGATGAAGTGGATGAGGCTATCGAGTGGATCTTAGATAGATCTGGGATGTGATGGTGAAGATAGCTATAGGAGAATTGAGAAGTGAAAGGGGAGCGGCAAACTCGGAGCGATCGACAAAGGCCAGTCAGGAGTCAAGGAGAAAAGAAAGTAAGGATTTGAATCAGGAATTGTGGCTTGTCGCAAAAAGGAAAAAAGTGGGAAGAAAAGCGTGCAGTTGCAGAAGATCTGAAGTTGCGTCATGACTTGGGTCAGGCACCGAGGAGTTTATGCTGATAGTTCTTCCACCCTCTCTCTTCATCGCTAACCTCGGTCGTTTGCCATATAAAAGCTACCTAGACACTCCATTTCTCATGTACATAGCCCTGCCTGCAATCCTTGAATCCTTGACTCCTACAATTATCCCCAAACTCAAAATCGAGTCCCACATCAACATTTCCAACTATGACCACAAACACCTCCCTACCACCACTCCCCCTCCCAGAGGGTGTAACAAGCCGCTACATCCAAACAAGCGACCTAAATTTCCACATCCTGGAGGCAGGGTACCCACAAACAAGGACTCAAAAGAAACCCCTGATAGTCCTCCTCCACGGCTTTCCCGAAATAGCCTACTCCTGGCGCCGCGTACTCCCAAAGCTCGCCGAAGCAGGCTACCACGCCGTAGCCCCAGACGAGCGCGGCTTTGGGCGTACAACAGGCTGGGACACGAGCAGCTATGAGGACGTCGATCTCGCAAGTTTCTCGTTATCCAGTCTGGTACGGGATATCGTGCTACTCGTGCATGCACTTGGCTATCGCTCTGTACAGTGCGTTGCGGGACATGACTGTGGTGCTGTTTTGGCTGCTATGTGTGCGCTTATGAGACCTGATTTCTTTCGTTCTGTTGTGCTTATGAGCCATCCCTTCAATGGGAGTCCTGAGGTGCCGTTTGATACTGCCAGTGGTGGTGCTGATGCTGGTCAAAGAGTTGCGGCGAGGGGAGGTAGTGCTGGCGGTGCAGAAGGGTCTGCTGCAGCTGCCGGTATTCATGAAGCTTTGGCTGACCTGGGACGAAAGCACTATAAGTGGTATTATTCGACTGCACGGGCTGGTCCTGAGATGTCAAATCTGGAGCCTGAGGAGATGCATCGCTTTTTGCGTGGATATTTTCATCTGAAGAGCGGTTCTTGGCCAGGAAATCGGCCTCGTCCGTTGGAAAAGTGGTCGGCTGAGGAATTGGTGAAGTTGCCTGAATATTATATCATGCCCTTGGATGAGACTATGCCTGCCACAGTGGCTGTTAATGTGGCTGAGGAGCCATCAAAGGGTATGTCTTCGCATTCGTGGCTACCGGATGATGAGCTTGCTGTTTATGCAGCTGAGTATGGACGCACCGGTTTTCAGGGTGGGTTGAACTGGTATCGGGTGCGCACGGCTGCTGGCGGTCGATATACCAAGGACTTGGAGGTCTTTGCTGGGAAGAAACTCGAGCCGCCTTGTGCTTTCATCTCTGGGAAGCTGGACTGGGGTAATTACCAGGAGCCTGGTGCCATTGAGAAAATGAAGCACGGCGTGTCCTGCGCAGATCTTCGTATCTTTCGCTTCCTAGATGGGGTTGGACACTGGACACCCCAGGAAGGCTCGGAAGAGGTAGCGCGGACGATTGTCGAGTTGGCTGAAGGTTTGCAGTAGTCCGAAGGTGAGTGAGCTATGTGGCATTGATACGCCTATACGAATTACGATAGATGCATAACAACATGATTGAGATAATTGCCATAATGGATGAACATATCCGTTCTGTAAACCAGTATAGAGCCCAAACACCAGTAAGCGCCAACAAGGGTTCAAAGACCCAAAGCATCAAGTATAAAGCCCATTCAATACATGCAGTATCATCATTGATTTTGAAACATCATAGATTAATAACACCAGGGGTATGGCGCAAAAGAAAGAAAAGCGAAGCGCGCATGAATGCAAACAAAATCTGAACCGTCTCTACAGATACATGCCAAAGGCGACAGCAGTCAACAGCGGTACGAGGACTCCGGTGGATATCTTCGGGGGCTGAAGCATTCCTGCGCCAGAACCAATGGAACTGGTGGTATACATGTACTCGAAGGTGATGTCTGATGAGTTGAAGCAATTGTTGCGAGTCACTTCCTCAACAGAGGCATCGCCGTCTTCGGCGAACTCGATATCCACGCACTAGAACATGTCAGTATATGCGATCAGGTCACCGAGAGGGTGGAAACATACGTTGTACAGCGCAGCACCATGCTTGGCCGTCTCAACCAACTGGATAGTGGCATAATCACCAGGGCTAACACTGATATTGGCGGGTAAAGGAACCTGTGGCAGACACACGGTGCCCGGGTATGGGTTGTTGGTCGGGCCGGTGATCTGGAAAGGCGATACAACGGGGTGGCTCATATTCAGGGGGACCTCGCCGAATCCAAGGTTGACATAGATCAAGGCATTCTGGTGGCCCGGGAACCAGCCCGGCTGGAAGGCGACAGCACCACCGCTGACAGGCCACTTAGTTCGGTTGTATGATCGGGGCATACCACCGCCTTAAGAAAGAGAGGAGTCAGTGTTACTGGTCGTGACTTGGTTGGAATCAACTGTTCTCACATGGGTAGATCCACTCCATGCCATAGGGGAAGATGTATGAGCCGTTCTTCACATCGTAGGCAACACCCAGACCATTAGCCTGCTGGACTGTTCCGTTGGTGTGGAGATTGTTTCCTCTGTAGCCTGGGTATGTGATGACGGTGTGAGCTTTTGCCAGGCCTAGGCATAGCAGGAGGAGGACAGAGGCCCATCGTGTTACGGATTGTTGTAAGCTCATAGTGAGGGTAAGAGGCGAGGTGTCGTCCCGAATATATGGCGGCAAAGGCAAGAGAATTCAACAATTAAATAGAAACTGGTGAGAGTCTCAGACCCTACTGATCCGATCGCAGGTCAAAAATAATGGGAATTGATGTCAAACCAAAACCGCAGATGAAGCTCCAGGACCAAGCCACGGATGATTTTCGAGGGCTGATCGTCTTTTTGAGGGGGCCTCCATTACTAGTAAGAACCTGTGAACCAAATGTGACTTGGCCTGCATGAGTGATTGGGAGTATGAGTAGCAGGGGTGGCCCGGATCATCACAGCCAGCTGCAAGTGCCATCACTTAGAGCGTGATGCTGCATGGTGATTTGCTGAGGGGGAAGCGCCCAGGGAGACACTAATGTTCGGAGGGGAACAACGGCGCTTATGGTGTGAACATGAGAGCATGCAGTGTTACTACTGTAGATGGCATCACTATCAGTACAGTAGTGTTGAATTAGTGTATTTGGTCTCAAGTAGTCCATAGTCCAGTATAGTCCAGTATAGTCCAGTATACTTACAGTAGTAACCAAATAGACTTGGTTTCCTTAACACTCCTCTCGGAATGCCAAGACTCTCCCCGCAAACTCCAAAAAAAAAAAAAAAAGCTTCAACAGCCATATGTGAATCTCACCGAGCTTATATCGTTAATTTACATTATTATAATATCTTTCCTATACAAAATATGCCGAATACATCGCGACGAACAAAACGACCCCCAAAACGAACCCAAGTGACCGACGAGAACGGCTGGACCCATGTGACAAGCGGCGGCAACGTGCGGCGCGTAATGCGCAGCCGGCCAGACAGCACTGGAACGTCCGACCCATCCTTTGAGCCTGTGCTAGCTCCTGCAGAGGCACCAGCTCGACTGACAATTACCCAGCTGCAGACCCAGTTCCGGGAGCATAGTGAGAAATGGGAGGGGTCGGAGACTTGGGTCAAATTGGCGGGGGTGTTGGGGAAGAAATTAAGAGAAAGGGGGAGTGAACAACCTTCTGGTACCTCTCAGTCTGAGCCGGCATCCGGCCCTGTGGACGCCATTGTATGCATTGGCCTCGGGAGTCCGAGTGGGTTCCTGCGTGATGGCTGGACTGATAGGCGGAGTGTGTCTATGTACCAGCTTGCTGCCTTGGTGAGCATCAAGGATACGATTGCGGGTGAGTTTTATATTCTTACTTTATTCCTTCTTTCTTCCGAGCTTGCTTTTGAAGGTTCCCGGGCGCTTGTCCTTCCATATTCCCTGGCTCTTATTCGCTCTCACACCTATACTTCTACTTCTGCCACCATCTATACACACAACCCCTCCGCCCACATCTAGTCTCATCCAAAATTAACAACCTGAAGCCCAAACAAAAAAAACTTGTCTCTCCCCAGTCCAACCTCTTAGGGTTTACGCCCAGGATCCCGTCTTCAACCACCTGGACAAAGCCCTCCTCGAAGATCTCAACATTGAAGTCCTCGCCCATCCCCAAGCCTTTTCACACATAACACAAAGCACACTCCTTTTCTGTCCCGGCGCAGAAAGGAAACATCTCGAACTCCTTCTACCTTCCAAGCCGTGGGTGGTATTCGGTGGCCCACTTGAGCATGCCACTGCGGATGCTGAAGGAGCTTTACAGACTTTCGTCGATTCCACTGGTTCATACTGTTTACCTGAATTTGGGCCATCGGAGCATGCTTTTTGGAACATGAGGCTTTATTGGGTTGAGAGGGAGCGTGAACAGGAGCAGAAAAAAGATTGATTTGCATGCTTTGGCATTGGAGTTTGAAGTGGATTTTCGGGTCTAGCATGGATATATGCCAGATGATTCATGAATATAGCATCGATTGGCGTTGGTTTTGTTTGTGACACACCGAGAGCGATCTTTCAGCATCTAGAAAGCACACCACGGTTCATACTCATCTCCTGGTCCCTGGCTCATTACTTCAGTCTTGTGGCGTAATCAAACATTTAAATATCAGTATATATGGTCAAAGGGATGATATCGTAGCTGCTAACTGCAACATGAGTTCGATCCAATGAATGATGCGTGTATATGTAACAGTCTAATACAATGCAAACGAGTTCCAAATCAAAATCTAAGTTCCAAACCAGCGCTGCATATCCAACCCCATCCAAGGCAAGCCTGAGGTACAACCGCATCCGAAACCGAGGAGCACACTGACACGCGACGAAGAATAGAACCACAAATAGTAAGAATGATCCCGAGCATCGACACAGCCTCTCCCAATCTAGGGAACATTCTCTTCTTTGCAACAGCCATTGTTCTTATGTGCACAAATTGAGCAAGTATTCTCGGAGGCAAGAGCAGGATTGACCAAATTCTGGCAATTACAGCACCTCCACCAGCCCCCCACCAATTGTCTCGGGGCGCCGTTAGAGAGATAGTCGGCTGTGAGGACCGGCATATCATTCGGGCATGCAATTAATGTAGAGCGTACACGATTGACGAGTGAGTAGGTCAATCCATCTGAATCGATGGGACCAGGCTCTGTGATCTGATCGGAGAAGCAATGGGTTGAGCTAAGAGCTATGCTTAGTCTGGAGGCAACCTGTTCGATCGAAACAATGTTGAGCATAGAGGCAGACATTGCGATTTGATGTCAAGAAAGATCGGTTGGTCTTGGTTGTTGAAGCTTCGAGTGAAGTTGCTTTAGTAGCCGAGAAATATAGTCTCAATATGAAATAACTCTTAAGCGATGAAGCCTGAAGAAGCATCCCAAGGCAGCCATAAAAGAATCTCTTTATACACTTAAGGCCAGGAGAACAAAATACCTAGACTCGACCCTTCCATCGCAGCAACTGCCAACACACAGGATACCCAGCATGAACAGCCACAAAGCAGAACACCCGGTAAGGGACAGCGGAGACAGATCACAATGCCCACCGGGTAAAGGCACAAGAAAAAGAGCAACAGACAATACCCTTTAGCTAGCGAAGCGAATCCAACCCTATCACCCAGCGAAAGGGAAACAGAAAACACCCTACTTAGCCATTTTATACATGTCACCCACAACCCGGGTCAGGTACAGCCAGAATCGCGCCTGGCAATACCCGATACCTGGGCACCGGGCACGTTCATCCCTCGGTGACAATCAGAGTAGATGAGGTCAGGAAAAGAGCGGTGACATTCGTAAGGAAATCTAGAACTGCCGTTCATGATGTGGTACCTCATGCCGGGAGATGTCAGGTCACGCTGGGACTGCGGTAGGCCCATTTCCCGCCAGGCGGGCCATATAGGGGCTATGTGCTTTGTGGGGTCACGTTGGGCTTGAGGGTTGCGTTTTGGTGGTGGTTGCTCTAGATTGTTTGTCTGGGTGATTGGTGAGGTCGCTTGTGGGGAATTAGTTTCCTTGCCTCGGTTGGGGCGTCTGGATCCAAGCCTCCCGCGGGTGCGAGGGTAAATCAGCGAGGATTCTCCCTGTTTTGTTATTGGTGTCCGGCTTGCTAAATGGGTGTCTCGTGGCTATTGAGATTTTTGGGAGGCATTCAGATAAAGGGAAAGGAATTAGGTCTCAGAATACGTGGCTTTGGAGGCTTGCTCCCTGATATTGTTTTATCGAGATGGGATATGTTTGACGGCCATGAGTTTTTTCCACAGCTTTATCCTCGAAGGCTATTTGATGATTACTCTGGGGCACTCGAACAAAGGTGAAAAAAGGGTGAAAAGGTGTGAATAAAAGATATGCCAAAGCAGGACGAAAGCAATGCAGAAACTATCTAGTACCTCACTACATTATGCAAATGCAGACCTGAGTACGACCCATTGCTCTTTTGGGTCCAGAGCCAAGCAGTCGGGCCCGAATAACCAAAAAGTCAAGATCTCGGGATTTTCTTGCAGCTATTTGAGAGCATGAAACCACACATTACCTATGCTGCACCACAATGTGCCAAAATATATATCTCAATGCAATAACCCCTCACCACTGAGTTGAAACAGTCTTCTTGGTTACATATAAAGCAAGGTCAATGCATTCACTAGAGCCTGCTTGTACAGCGCATTGCTGTGTGGGTAGAAGCCCAAAAAGGTTAAATGTGAGGAACAGAGACCCAACTGAGGGTATAGAACCAGCGCTTCGCCTTCCCTCTTTTGCCCTCCTTTTTTCTAGTACATGACTACACTTCTCCATTGATTAAAGAAATGTAATCATGCTATCCGAGCTATATCCGAAACTGGCTTTTTGGGGTGGGAGTTTTGCCCGGGTGTGGGGACAGAGCCTCAGACAGTAAGGGAGCGATGTGCATCGTTTCATAGTTAAAGGTGGGAATGGCATCCATGGTTTCGAAGGCGGCCCCAGTTTCCGAACATTCCTGATCCACGGATGCAACGCTGCATATCATATTGAACAAGTTCAACTTCAATTCAACTTCAATGAAACAGTCTCTCATCACCGAGACAAAGTGATTACTGGGACACGAGCTAACGGCTTAACCGGCAATGACCGACCGTTTTGTCAGCGTCCAACCCACTTTTGCGTCATTGTTCATCCACACTCCATTTTCATTTTCAATCTCCAATCTCCTGAATCCCTTCAGCTTCGTCCGAGCTTGTTTGTTTTTGTGCGTTGGGCAGTATCGGGCTCCACCTCGTGTCGGTTTCCAGCTGCCCCCTCTAATTTCCTCAGCTTTTTATCTGCTGCTCTTCGGATTCCTCACCTCCGATCCCTCGATCTTGCGTTTCGGCATTCCTACAAGAAGCGAGCCCTATCATATTATCTGACATCTAAATTTCGAGAGATCTGAGACCGCCACACCCGATTTACCGCCCACATAAGCGTGATCTATCAAATCCATCAAATTTGCATCTGTGCCGCTGGAAGGCCTCATGATGACAAGCCATTACCGAACCCTGTCCCCTAGCCGAGCACGGCACTCCATGGTTGATCCCATGCGGGCGTCCACTGGCATGGTTCAGACGGGCTCCTCTCACGACCCTTACGAATCGACCAGACACTATTACGACGACTACCCCTCCGATGCTGGCTACGCCAGTGCCTACGGGTATCGCTCGAGTCGTCCATCGAAGCTGGAAGCACATCCTGTGTCTTCCCACCGAGTCCACGACCCAACTTCATCAACCAAAAAAAGAACCGAATACACCGTTACTCCCAGACACAGAAGCAATACTGCATCAGCAGCGGACCCCTACGAGACTCCATTGCGACTGGCTGTGCCATCGACATTTCGCCAGCGTCTCTCACCTGTGCTTCAATCAAGCCATGGTCACGCTTCGAGCCCTCTCGTTTCGGAATCGGGCCACCATCTGGTCCCAGCTTCAGCTTTGCACCCTGGGCATCGCCGAATCTACAGCACTGACTACACGAGCGATACTGGCCACTTGGGTTCGCGGGATAAGGTGCATCACCGAAGCTACGATAGTCACCGACCACATGCACCACCTCACCCACGTCGCTACCCAGCGTACAATGCTTTGAAGAAAGGCGACGATATCGATGACTTCGATGCCTACTCTTACACCACACCCCGTGAGCAATTTGATCGCGATTATCCAGTCAAATCCCGCTCCCGTGGATCAAGATATTCGCTCGATCGGCCTTTCAGCATTACTGGGGTGGAAGATAACCCCCAGTGGCTGGCACGGAGGGATCGACCCCACGGCCCACCCCCAACTTCCTGGGGTCTCGACAAAATCAGCCGCGACCGACCAAGAAGTTCTATGCGGACACGAGATGACCTTCGTGATCCCCACAGATCAAAGGATGGGCTTCATGACCAGGCCTTGGTCCCGGTAGCTCACGACTCTGAGGATGAGTACCCCTCTCGGCCTAGTGAGCATGGCCGTCGCCGCCGCCATCACAGATCACACCGTGACAGTAGTCGGGACCCCCACTACGCCGAGGATCGCTACTCAAAGCCACACGATGGCGAGCGGGTCGCGGTTGGCCTTGGAACGGCGGCTCTGGGAGGCGGATACTCTGACATTTCAGACTATGAGCGACCCTCCCGACGCAAACACAGGCACCATGACGACCGTGACAAGCGCGACCACGGTGCAGTCCAGGCCCCGTCATCTCGAGAGATAGTGGAAGCATCTCCTGGCGCTGAAAGAATCAAGCAGTCCTACTTGGACCCAGCGGATGCTAATCGTCACGGCCGATCGCGCAGACATTCTCGACACCGTCAACACAGCGACGATGGTGAAACATCCGACGAAGACCTGCGGAAGTACAGACGCGAGCCTTCAGCTTCAGCGCACCGCAAACACAGCAGCGAAGACACTTCAGAGAGCGACCCTGACCGAAGCCGGGACCGTTCTCGTCGTCGTCACAGACGGGACCACTCGCGTGGACACCGCTCCTCTCGCTCTCGTCCTCGTATGCTAGAGGATGGACATGCCAGTGAGACCCGACGGTCGCCACCAGTGGACCACGCCAAAGATGACCCGAGAAGACCTGTCACGGTTGATCCTCCTGTGGCACCAAAAGAGCCCGAGGCGCCTCCCAAGGGAATTCTCAAGGCTCCTCGTCCAGCATTCCCAGAGGAGCCCAACCCTGTCAGAGAAGGAGTCGCGCCTCTCAAAGATGCCCACAAGCAGGGCATCCCGCCCGGAGCTCGATGGACCAAGATCGACCGGCGGTTGGTAAACCCCGAGGCATTGGAAGCAGGAAATGAACGATTCGAGGAGCGCTCGGATTATGTGATTGTGCTGAGAGTCCTGTCAAAGGAAGAGATTCAGGCATACGCTGTCAAGACACAAGAAATCAGAGGTAAGTCGCGCTGTCTATCCTCCCAGAGAGGACGGGTTCAATTGCAATGCCAGAATACTAACATAAACGTCCAGATACCCGACACAAGGAATACCTTCGCGACAAGCGCCAACACAGAGCCGAAACCCAACGTCATGGCCATCGAGGCGAAGAATCCTCAAGCGACGATGAAGACGAGGGCGAGGACGAGCCCCCAAAGCAGCTCGAAGCATCCCCAGCATCAGACCCGCAGAAGCTGTCTCTACCCATGCGCCCGCACACATCCAGCCACTCTCTGCCGGAACCCGACAGGCCCCGTATGAGTCCTTCCGTTGCGCCGGCGTAAATCACTCACCCACCCACCCAACGTTACGATGATCTGCTTTAACCTAGCGAAAGGAGTCCAATGAGAATCAATTTTTATGTCCATAGTACCCCCCTGAATGATTTATTTTCCTCGTGCCAAGAACCACGGAGCAAAACTGGACCTGAACCGTTGGTGGTCACGTTGGCTTCAGCCTAGCAAATGCAACTAATGCATCCTTCCTCTACGACTACACCCACGCCGCATGACGAGTCCCTGCAGTCGGCGAGAATCGCTTCCCCTTTCCATCCCTCCCTATCTCCTGTATCCGAGGTCCATTCACGAGTCAGTGCCAGAATTTATCCTATCTCATGCTATATTTTACTCTCTCGGTGTCCGGCCACGGAAACGGATACACCGCTTTTCAGTACATGTCCATGTACATACCTGTACCTGTCAGCTTGATGCACCTAGATGTCATGTCTCGTTTGATAGACGCCCAAACCAACGCGTCTCGCATACTGGCAGTACCATGACACGCCGCAAAGGAACCTTCCCGAGCCAATCAATCAATGTTTATGCTGCTCCTTCAGCCCTAGAGTTGCAGAAGAGGCGATCTGTCTTTTGTCCATCGTACTTAGGCACTAGGCACTAGGCATCCGCAGCTGCGCCCGCGTCTGCGCCTGCGCATGTGCTATACTAGTCGAGCGCAGCAGGTGCAGTAACAGTAGCAGAAGAACCAACGCGAGACCAACTCCGAGTCTTGCTGTTTTGGGTGGATCAGCAGTTGCATGGACATTGCATGACATGTCCCCATGTCTCCCCCAATCAAGACCGCCAGCACAGCCCTTTGATTCAGCTTTCAGCTTTTGTGCGACGTTTGGGAGGTCCTCTCACGGCACCCCGAATGGGATTAGGATCGTTTGGTAAGGTACTTTTGTGCAGATTGACCCAGCGCATTTATGTTTTGTTCCCTTTTTTTTGGCATTACCTTTTTCAGAAAAGAAAATTGGGGAAAGACGTTGATTAGTACACTGGATGGAGTACGGAGACTGGATCTGTCGACTCTATTGTTAATGACCGTTGGGCTGCTGGATCTTTGTGCAGTCCCACGGCGCTAGACACAGCCAAATTATCAGCCTAACTTGATACACAAGCGCCCTCTCAAAAAGAGGATAGCAAATTCTGTACTGCAAGTTAGAGCCCAAAAAAGAAACAGAAGGAAAGTCGAAATGCCACGCCCAAAATGCGATTGTCTTTACTATTCAAGTAACAAACAATGACATATCTTTTTATTTCTATTTTCCTTCCGTTTGCTACAATATACAGTACCACCCAACCCGGAAATTAGCCAACAGCGCCTAAATCCAAGCATCCACAAACGCAAGCCCGGGATCACGCCTGATCGACCCGAAATCAAAATGGAAAGAGAAAAAAAAAAAGAAGAAAAGAATAAAAAGCGAAAAAAAGCAAAGATCATTCCACTCCGAAAGAAACAGTAAATAAAAAGGAAAAAAGGGGTGTATGGAAATCACGCATATTCGCGTGTTATGGTAGTTGCATAGTGGCTGCAGGATCTAGACACACGCCACCTCTGGCGCAAACATTTTGGAATCTGCCTTGTCGGTTTGACATTGTACTCACCGGAGCATCAGTTGCGGAAGATCAAATCAGATGTGACCAAGGGGGATAGTAGATGGGCAACAAGCCGAGAAACCTTGGAAATAGAAGAGGAGATGTGATGAGATGATGGCTGATATTGGAGGGTTTTATGATTCTAGTAAATGTACATTTATTGACGCATAAGCTCAGTTACCGGACTCCGTGCTTTGTGTCCTATCAAAAGCTATCTAGCTTGTAAAGTTGTGACTTGATTTGTAAGATAACTTGGACTTGAATTTGCCTAGTGAAGTTGAAGTTGAACTTGATACAAGCACTTTTGCATGTACAGTACTTACATGGAGACTCTCGCTCGTTTAGTAATGGTATTGCCTACTGTGAACAGTGCAATATACGAGCACTAACCCCCTCCCCCCTGTTCGAGGCTTGTACGTCACAATCTTCCTGTGTGATCATATCCGCCCTGTTACCACCTTGCAATTTGCCCGGGTCAATTATTTTATATTATCTGTTTGATCATATATTGGGCATGAATTGTGCGTGAAGGGCTGGATATACATGTCTAGTGAAGTTTGGCATGTTTGGCATGTTTGGCATGTTTGGCATGTTTGGCATGTTTGGCATGTTTGGCATGGTTGGCACTAACATCTGGTTAAGCGTTCATCCCCTGGCGACAAGGGCTATCACATGTTTATTTTATTCCAGCATCTCCCAAATAGTAATGGAAGTAGTCTTGTGGGTATGGTTTAGTTATGGGCGCAAGAAGAGTAGTGGTGGTTGCGGTAGAGTAGGGCAGGGTAGGTTACAAGGGTATCAGCTCTTAATGCAAGACTATTGACCTAATACGGCATAGGCACTATCGGGCCAGGCCGATGGTGTTCTGGGAAGAAAAGAGGTGCTGCTCTCGTCTATCCCCCACCCCCTCTCCGTCTCGTCTCGGCTCGGGGGCTAGTTGTTATGCGGCATTTAATTGACGCGTGTATACAAGAGACCAGCGACTATACTAAAGCAAGAGAGGAGACACGATCAATAAGACTAGACCGGAATCTGGAGACGGACTATCACTGCAAGTATCCATGGTTGTGATGGGCATCTCGATCTGTGATCCACGGTAGGTTTGATTTGATTTGAGAGGCTTTGTTCCAGGAGAGGTATGGGCCGAGGATATGACGGAGAGAGGTATGGACCGAGGATATGAGTGGACGGGTACAATACAAGTAAACAAGTAGCGTTGCAACCATTAGATTGTAAGAGATTGTGCGAGTCATGTCCCGTGCCCACCCAAGTCTGGTGGCGAGGGCTGGAACGGCTGAACCCCACCGGGGGAAATAAGCCAACGACGATCCAGAGAGATCTCCCGAATGAGACTCTTTTGGCCCAGGATAGATGGAATGGATGGAGAGCTTGTTTCTCGGTCTGGATCCACGCATGGGGCTGGTGGGCTCGGCGCTTGGGGATTCCCGCTCTCGCTTGTCGGGATTGATCCGTGTCCTCTGGATCCTTGGGTGGGGTTTTAGCTTGGAAGTCTAGCATAGTCCCGAATAGATCCTGCCACTCATCGTGGTTCGTTTAGAGAGTCCCGTATGGCAAGGGTTATTGTGATATAGTGCTGACGGACAAACAAGAAACTCGCCGATCATATGACGAAAGAAGCGATCTTCAATTGTTCTTAATCTTGTCGGCTTTGCCAATCTTATCCGTACACTGTACGGATAAGATTGGCAGTAGGGAAATGAGATATTAAAATCAAGTTTCTTTGTTACTTATGTGCGACTATCCCAAACATGTCTATGATCGCCGTGGCACATGGGGGCAAAAGCAAACCCCCCCCCCCCCTGCTTCCGCCTCTTGACACATTTAGTCTCCGTCCTATGGGGTCATTGATGAGATTCATAGCTATGACTGCCATTATTTAGGGACGGGACAAGTTTTGGTGACGTAGGCACGAGACTATCGAGTAAACAATTGGATAATTCCAGTACAACGACCTACATGTAAATGTACATGTCTATTCCCTATCGATATCAAGGGACGCCAGTATACTTTCCTAAGTATAGGAACAGTGTGTTTATCCCCCCCACCTTCTGTGCAGCGATCAGCGATCATCATCTCAGGTTTCCATTTTGCCTAATATATCGGAGGGAAGCAGTAAGTAAAAAACAGGTCGGAAATAACAGCCCCTTCTAATGTGGTCGCGACTCTGAAACAAATTGGCTAACTCTGGCCACGCGACACGCTACTGCGCCCGTACTGCAGCCTAACACTGTTTCGCGTGGATGGCTCACAAAGTTTCCCTACGGTGAGACCAGAGTATACCTACATGTAAGTTTTTGGGTTTGCTTTAGAAGATTCGGTGTGGCCTGAAAACCTTAATGACCACATAGCACATACCACTTAACATGTACAGTATTGAGGGAGTTGGGATGACTGTCATTTCCACACCTGCAACGGTCTTTGGGCATCCACTTTGCTCTGGACTGTTCGCCTAAAAATATGTTCGGTACTCGTGCGACTCCACGCTCGGATCCGGGTGGTGGGGCCGTTTCCCTAATGTACAGTACACAGTTATAGACAAAGTAGACAAAGAATCGGAGACAGCCGTCAAAGGTATTTGCCCCGGTTAATCATTGCCCTTCGGAGGGATCCCGCGTGGGTCGTAACACATCCGTCTTAGGGCGATCCGGAGTGCGGAGAATGCTGGTTTGCTTTTCGGATTCTCCAATAGGACCGAGGCGTAAAACAGGTTTCGAAAGGAACACATCATATAACTTATAGTAGCTCGAAGAAGAAAGGGATGATTCGTCGGAGAAGAGCCGTTGAATAGCCCTGGGGTAGATCATCGCAAACTAAGCACGGTGGCCGATATCCGCATGGGTGAGAGACAAGGGTATGACAACTTTAATTTGGGGCCAAATCCTGGAAGATCTGGTCATAGAATGTACTGTACAGTCACAATATACAGAAAAACAAATATGTATGCTCTTTCCTTTCCACGCCAAGAATCACGCCAATTTCCACCCATAAGTCCGTGGACTATAGGGACGATCGACTAGATTGTGGCTTTCACCCGTCCCCCCTCGTGCCATTCCTAGTGCCACAACGGGCGCGGGGCCGAGCGTCACTTGATATTGTCTGAATTGTGATCCGGAGCACGGAAGGAGCATTTACCGATAGCTCCGTGGAAATCCTCACTTCTTCCCAAGATACGGATAAGTCCGGAGAAAGCAAAAAGCTAGTTCTGGAGGTGAAGAGACAGCCTGCAGGAAGCAAGGGCTGCCAACGTGGCAATGCCATCTGCGACTCTTTTCATGAATGTGACTCCCGAACGAGTAGGTAGTCGGCTGATTGTGCTCCGAAGTAATTTACTGTAGAACGCCTTGGAAGATGAAAAGTCACTTTGTTGCTTCATCGGGTGTAGTCTGCATGGAAAAGCCGAAAATGACCAGGCCAAATCCTAACGGTGTTACATCAGAAGGATCCAGGGGGAGAAGTGGTTCGTATATCTCCACGGCACACCTCCCGACCAAAATTACAAGGGAACTACGGGTACGGCTTGACGGAATACCGCGGACCCCCCCAGCACCCTGCATCGATCACATTCGACCTCCAATAAAGAAGAGATGGAAGACCCACGTCCAGAAAGGGGGGGGGGTCAAGCACCCGTGCACAAGTTTTAGCTCCATCCTTCAAGGCTGAGTTTCTTCCTGATATGTCGCTTTTCATTGGCATTTCAGCTCTGCGAGTTCAGCTGTAGCCAGCGGCCGCAAACTCCGAAACTAGCCTGCTTCTGGAAGCTGCTGTTTTTTGACATTCTTATTAATCCTCAGGATCCTCCGAAGTGGGAATGCCGTAATTTCCCTTCATGCAAAGTCACTGCGCAATCCAATCGACAGTCGCCTTTACTCGTTTGTCTTGAAAGAGAGCCGCAGCCGGTTACCCGTACCTGAACCGTTTAAATCCCCATTTTATCACCCGACTTACTGTAAGGATTCAAATGCATATGCCTAGGCGCGACGTTAGTCGGAAATTTCACATGGCGAAGCACGGGGGTGATGGAAATGCTTAGGAGTGTCATGCATCGGCGGATTGCACGGAGAAAAAAGGGAGGGGAAATTGGGGCTTGTCCTCGTTTTTTTTTTTTTTTTTTCAATACAAAATGGTTGTCTCAATCGCCAAGATCGACTAAGATGCGCTATAATATATGCGGAATAGAGCGAACCCGGGTGGAGGCCATCGAGGTTGGGATGGCCGTAGCCGCTTACCGAATACCTACTTTCTGTACAGAAGTCACATAAGAGTGTATACGTATACAGTATATGGTAGGATAACTTATAGTTGACTATTGTCGAGACCGAATGGCGCCGTTAGGCTGTTTCGGGTTTAGGAGTCAAACGGGCCGTGGCAACAAGGTAGAGATGTAACTTACAGTACGCGTCCCCAAAGGATTCTTTGTTTCCGCCGATCTCTTTATACTCCGAAGGGAATTTTCGTACCTGAAACTGGCCTCTGCACGATCCGACGTCAGCTTTAGCCTCGAGTCCGAGGTCCACATCTTCTAGACTTGATCTCAACGGAGTTTCCCGTATACTTACAGTAGCCCAACAATAGTTATTTTATTTTTCTATTTTCTCTTTTATCCTAACGGCGCTTGTCTAGGAACCAGAATCCTGATCAGGCCTCGCCTTTTAATTATTTGATTATTTGACGTATCATGATCCCTCCACCGGCTCCGAGCTTCGACAATCATATCGTGAATCTTTAGATTCGCTCCCCACTCCCCACCTTCTTTGTCTAACTGCATGCTGCATATCATCCCCCCGTTTAAATACATTTCGGATCTTTACAGGGCCTCGAGTAATCTCCCTTCAAGGACTGATTTCTCGCCTTTCCTCTTTTGGCTTTTTCTCTCTTTTTTTCCTCTTTCTTTCTTCTCCTCTTTTTCTTTTTCTCTCATTATTATCGAGGTTTGCCTCCCTAAGAATGGGGTCTCACGGGTGCTAAATAACCCTGGACCCTCCACTTGCCTTCACATCTTGAACCCCTAGTGTCGCGCAGCTTCTGTTTAGCCTCACGGGATCGCCCTACCTTTCCTGCCCCCACGCGTGGTTTTACGCCATAAGGATCCTGAATCCCAGTTCTCTTTCCCCTCAACATTCTATCCTGGTCTGTGAGAGTTGTCCTTCACCGGCATGGTACAGCCTGACCTTGGGACGAAGTACAAGGAAGACCCTATTGACAATTCCGTGAGTATGATTTCTCTTTGTACCTCTCCCCGTTTCATTATAGCTTTTTTGTGAGATCTTTCCTACTTCAATATCATTTCGATCTTCTTGATTCTTTTCATATGAGGTTATATGTTTGGATTTTCTTTTTCGCCTGGATGTCTTGGGTTTCCTCGCCTTGATCTTTGCATGCACTGTCCTCGACAATATGGCCGACTCAGAACACATAAGCTCATTGAAACAACTTGGTATGCGCTGAACATGAAGCCCAATTCCATTTGTATTCACTTTGGGAACCCTCCAGGGCTATATGAGCTATGCGCAATGGAGGCGCAAAGAGCACACCCAAAGCTTGTGTAGCTTTGGAACCATCTACTTGGCTTCGGAAGACAAAGAGCTCGCAATATCGTCAGCGCTACACAGATCCATGCTTCTGTTTCCCTTTGGATGGACAACCCCGGTTTCTACCCTGGCCATTCGGTATGCACCTAAGGCAATCCCTGCTCAAGGCTTCCACGGTCCAAGCCATCCTCTGAGCCTCTGTGAATCCCCAGGGCTGTCATCACTCCGGGCTCTGGCTGTGTTCCCAAGACTTTTCTTTTTCTTTCTTGTCCACATTCTGTGGTTGTGTCTCGTCATATCTTTCTGGGGGACATTTTTATTGGGGGGGGGGGGCTTAGTTTCAGTCACTGATGCGTTCTGCTACAGATTCGACATCCTGGACATTCGAGTTCTCATTCCCAGGCACTGCAGCCTTCAATTTTAGCTCAGAAAGGCCCTGCTTCGCCTGTTCACCCTTCTGCAATCTCAGCATACCCTCCCCATACCCTAGGGAACGGAATTCACTACGGGCCTCAAGAAGCGCCGTATTATACCACACATTCTCCTTACGCGACTTCCTCGGCGCATTACGCTTCTAGCGGTAAGCCCTGTTTCGGCTGTCAGCAGTTTTACATGCCAAAGCTTGTATTTAGCTTTTGAACACCACTGATCCCGAGACTTAGGACCACCCGATCTCATGGCATCAACCGCCCAAATGCAGAGACCATATCCCCCCATCTATCACACTCCCCAATCAACCTCCCCGGCCTCAGTAGCTTCTCAACCGCATGATCAACATGGCCGCAACATCTACGCCCACTCTCCTCAGATGCCGCAGATGTTCTACCCACCTTACTCGCCCATGAACCCTGTACACCCACCGTACGCAGCCCACCATTCTCCCCAGCAACACCCCCTCACAACGCAATCCATGATGATGCCGCCTCAGAAAGCACCAGCACAAATGCCCCCACATCAATCACCACACATCCCAACCAGTGCCATGACCAGCAGCCCTATCATGAAACTTGACACCTCCCAGCAACCCACCCCACCACAGCAAACCATGCACAACCCACCTCTCTCCGCAACAAGCAACCACCCAATGTCCAGTAACATCCACTCCAGCCCACCACTAGCCGGAAGCTCCAGCGCAGCGCCAGGCCCCATCCCCGCCACGACCCCGCTCGTCGTGCGCCAAGACAGCAACGGTGTGCAGTGGATTGCCTTCGAATACTCTCGAGACCGCGTGAAGATGGAATACACCATCCGCTGCGACGTGGAATCCGTCAACGTCGACACCCTCGACCAAAACTTCAAGACGGAGAACTGTGTGTACCCCCGCGCATGCTGCAGCAAGGACCAATACCGCGGCAACAGACTCGTCTACGAGACGGAGTGCAACGCCGTTGGCTGGGCCCTCGCAGAGCTCAACCCGGCTCTGAGAAGCAAGCGCGGTCTTATTCAGCGCGCTGTCGACAGCTGGCGCAATAGTAACCAGGACCCCAGACTGCGCAGTCGTCGCGTGCGCCGCATGGCCAAGATCAACCGCAGACAGTCTGTCCCTACTGTTCCTGTTAGCCATATGCCTGGTGCTGGTTCTGCTGGTCCTGGCCTTCCGGGCCCTGTCAGTGCCATGCCGGCTACCATGCCGGCTGCCGTACCGCGGCCTAATCTGGGCCCTATCTCGATGGGCCCTCCCCAGCTACAGCACCATCATCATCAACCTGATGGCAGTCCTAATGAGGAAGTTAGTGGTATGTTTCACCATATGTGATACGTTTTTGGATTCCCTTGCACCCTGACCTGGTTACTTCCCATGTATTTCCTGTTTCTTTTATCTTTCGTCTTTCACTTCCTCGTTCTCTTCATCTTTCTGTTATTCTCCTTGTCTACTCTTCTTTTCTTCTCTTTGGCCTTTCGTTGGACCGGATATGTCTCTTGCGTGTATGTGTATATGTGGGAGTTTTGTGTCTGCTTTACACTGGATATGTGTATGTGTGTATGTGTGTATGCTGCGTGAACGTGTTATACGTGTGGACAGGTGTGCGTGTGAATGGATGTATGAGATGGAAAGAAACCTGCCATATATCCCTACCTGGACATGCTCCTTCACCTTGGTCTTGACTGTTGTTCCATACCCTGTTCGATTTGATTTGCCTTCCTGTTATCGTGATCGTGATTGTCGTCTTACATTTGATACCGCCGCGCTCCTTGTGCTTTGGCTCTTGTTCTGCTTCGGAGTTCCTCCCCAATACCTTTTGTACAGCGTAGGCTAATTCCCTTTCTCCTCGCCTGTACAGGCACAGATTACACCACCTCAAACACCAACACCAACACCAACACCAACACATCTACCGCAACGGCGACTCACCACCGTTCCAACGTTGACAACACTCGTCTCCCAACAGGGTCAATGACAGATCTCCGACCAGCCCACCTCTTCCACAACGCCCCAACAACCCTGACACCGTCAAACGCAACAGCAGGCCCCTCGATGCCACCCCTCCTCCACGAAACAAGAATGGCCTCCCTAAACCGCCACCCGTCAATAGCAGCCGCAACCCCCTCCCAATCCCAAGCTCACATCGAAGAACAAGCCCCAACAAACGAAGACCTCTTCAGCCACCTCCCAGACGGCAAACGCCGCAAATTCATCCTAGTAGACGACCCCCAGCGCGGCTGCCGTGTGCGCGTCAAAGTAGTCCTGGACAAAGTCAACATGGACGAAATCCCCGACTCCTATCGTGAAACCAACGCCGTCTATCCGCGCACTTACTTCCCCATCCAGATGCGCGATGAGAACCGTGTCGTGCTGGGCAAGCGCTTTTTCCGAGATGAGGCTGAACACGCTGATGCCGGTGCTGATCCGCTCACTGATGCTACGCTTGGAAGGACAACTGTTCCTATGCCGTCACTTGAGGCGGAGGTTGCGGGTGGGAGGAGTGGGGATGGCCATGGGGATGGGAGTGACGTTGGGGTTGAGGTGCCAAGGTTATCGAGGAAGAGGCATAATAAAGAGCTTTTGTTGAATGATTTGGGGTATCGCATGAGTTGGAGTCAGAGTCGGGTTTTTGCGGGACGGATGTTGTTTTTGCAGAGGTCTTGTGAGTTTCTCTTTTATTTGATTCTTATTTTTCTACCACCTTGGCATTTCTTGTCATGGCTTGTTTTTCTGTGAAGGTGTTCTGGTTGGTTGTGTGTCAGTTGAAGTGGCTTTGCCTTATTGTTACCTGTTGCCTCCACTTTACATGTACCCCGGATCTCATCTGAGACATGGACGTGGACCCGGGCTAACGTGTTTCGCTAGTGGATGCCTACCGCAACAAAATGCGCAGTAGTATGCTTGCTGCTGGACAGGATCCCTCGGAGATCCCCGATCATTTTGAAACTCGGCGTGGGAAGAAACGGTTCTTGGAGCGTGGACATATGGAGAATGCTGCGCAGAGGAGTGCGGAGGAGGTTGCGCCGTAAATGGTTTCTTTTTCATTTTTGACCTTGATCTTTGATGTGGCTTGTTTTCTTTTCTTTTGGCTTTCTTGAGTCTCTTTTCTTTGTGCTCCTTGGATATGTCTCATGCTTATGTGTCAAGGGCGTTGGGATCTACGCAAAACAACCAAAAACAATGAAGGGATTGGAATGGAGGGAATTGGCGCTGGGGTATTGGATTTGGTATAGTATAGTATATGACTTATGAGTATAAGTATGATATGATATGATATGATATGATATGAATATGAATATGAATATGAGGTCCAAGTCGGAATGTGTACTGTGTAGTTGTGATATGATGATGTCCAAAAATAGAACAGGGACCAAAGGGTTCGCCAGGGTCTTTCTCCACTTGGCAACTCGGTCCATACCAGAGCGATTGACAGGATTGACAGTACTCTTGCCTGAGCATACTCAAAGGAAAGGACACTTTCAATGATTAGCAATTGTTGGCTTGACTGAATTCCTCGTTCCTCTTGCTTTCTTTTCTTTTCTTTTCTTTTCTTCTCTTCCCTGTGCCGTCTCTCGCCTTATGACCCGTGGTTGTCGGGCCCACCAGTGTTTTGACATCCCGCTTTCGTCGGCTCACTTATCCTTCGACGAATCCAACACTGTCTCACTTCCATTTGCAGTGCCTCGTTTTCAGTGATGAACTAATCAATCTCCCTTACCCGCCGCACCTTCCATCTAACAATTTCACCATCCGATCTCACCACAACACACAACACCCCATCTGATCTCTCTCATTCACATCGAACCCGGTTCCACCGGCGAACCGAAACCAACAATCTACACAAAACACACCTCAAACTCAACCCAAAAATGCCCGACGACACAGAAATCCCGCAACCCCCACCACACAGATACACCCACCACACGCGCGAAAACCACACAGTAACACCAGGCGTGGACAACCTAGGACCCGCCTCAGCAGGCGGCGGAATAAGCGGCATAGCCCTAGGAATCGCCAACACGCACGACCGCCAAAGCGGCCTGGACGCATCGCGCGGAATCCCAGACCAAGACAACAATCACAGCTACTATCCCGCAGAACGAGACTACAACACCTCCGGCTCAGACAATCCCTACGTACCCTCAGCCGGCTACACCAGCGCCGAAACCCTCCACCACCACTCGTACGGGTCGGGCATGGCGTTCGGCGGTGCGGGCGCTTCGCCGGGTCTCCAGAGTCCTTCGCATTCATCGGCGCATCTGGGTGAGCGCGGTACGGGTTCTGATCAGTATCCGGCGCCGTATCAGAGTATTAGTGATGGGCCTTACCAGAGACATTCTGGGTATGGGGGTTCGGAGATGTCGAACATTAATCCGGATGATATTGCTGATGATGGGGATGAGGACTTTGGGCCTCGGGGCCGGAATAATCGCGGCATTCCTGCGGCGGCGGCGGCGGCTGGTGGGGGTGCTGCGGCTGGGGGGCTTCTTGGTGGGTTCTTTGGGCGGGAGAAGAATGCTGATGTTGCGTACAACACTGTTCCTGGGGGCGGACTTGAGGGTGGGGATGGGGAAGGGAAGGGGCCTAAGGGCATGGATGGACGCAAGAAGATGGGGTGGATCGTTGGGCTTGTGCTTGGGTTTGTGATTCTTGGGGCTATTATTGGTGGTGCTGTGGGTGGTACTATTGGCAGTCGGCATAAAGAGGATAAGTCTTCTAGTGCCGGATCTGCTGATGATGATTCCAAGAGCAATGGTGATCTTGATAAGGATTCTTCTGAGATCAAGGCTCTCCTGAATAATGATGAGTTGCACAAGGTCTTCCCTGGTGTCGACTATACTCCTTGGGGTGTGCAGTATCCCGACTGTCTGAAGTGGCCGCCATCACAGAACAATGTGACTCGGGACATGGCTGTTCTGTCGCAGCTCACAAACACTGTTCGGTTGTACGGAACCGATTGCAACCAGACTGAGATGGTTCTGCATGCCATTGACCGACTCGAGCTCACGGATATGAAGCTCTGGCTTGGTGTGTGGATTGATTCGAACACCACCAGTACCGAGCGTCAAATCAAGCACCTCTACCAGATCCTCGACGATACCAAGGACACATCCCTGTACAAGGGTATCATCGTCGGAAATGAAGCGCTCTACCGCGCCGGTCCAGACAAACAGACTGCCGAGAAGACCCTCATCTCATACATCAAAGACGTCACTAGTGAGGTCAAGAAGCGCAGCCTCGACCTCGCAATCGCCACCTCTGATCTGGGCGACAACTGGAACTCACAGCTGGTAGATGTCGTCGACGTGGTCATGTCTAATGTGCACCCCTTCTTCGCAGGCGTGAGTGTCGACGTGGCCGCCGCCTGGACCTGGGACTTCTGGCAGACCCACGATGTCTCCCTGACAAGCGGCACCAGCAAGAAACAAATCATCTCCGAAGTCGGATGGCCCAGCGGCGGAGGCAAGGACTGCGGCGAAAGCCCAACCTGCGACGATGACACCCCTGGATCCGTAGCCAGCGTCGACAACATGAACTCATTCATGTCCGACTGGATCTGCCAGGCATTGGACAACGGAACCGATTATTTCTGGTGTGTATCCCCTAATTTCCTCGAATGAGTTCAAAGTTCTAACTATAAACAGGTTCGAAGCCTTCGACGAACCCTGGAAAATCCAATTCAACGAAAAAGACAAAGAATGGGAAGACAAATGGGGTCTCATGGACTCCGCCCGCAAAATCAAAAAGGGCCTCAAGATTCCCGACTGCGGTGGCAAGACTGCCTCCTAAATCATCCTCGATATCCGATCCTCCATACCTCATTCTACTTTACAGTCCAGCGTGTGTCTCTCCATTATGGAATCATGATCATGAAACATTTTCACTTTGTGCATACTTTGTACCTGTCCTCTCTGGCGTTGGGTTGCTTTTTGTTTTTGTTTTTTTCATTACTCTCTTATGCAACACTTTTCATAATGACGGGAACCTCAAGATATCCAAACTTTTTTTCGCTCCTTTTATATGCCCGCATGTCTATGTTGTCTCTGCTGTCTGCTCTCTACCTGTTCTATCATGTGTGGGTTTCCGTCTGGCGGTTTTTGTTTTCTTTTTTGGTTTGTCGGATTAAGGGTTGTCGTGTTGGAACTGTACATGCTAGGTTCTAGTCCTTGTTCGTGGCACACTTTGTCTTGTCTTGCCTTCTCTGTTTTAAGTGGATGTTGGTTTGCATATGCTCATTTCTGTGTTGTGTTGTACTGTCTTTCGATGGCTGGTGGCTTTGCATCTTGTGTCTTTTTAGTGTTTTATGTATATATGATATCGAAACAAGTCATCCATCTGAGGAAGATTTCTCTATTGCTGTAGATAATGTGGATGGCTTTT
Source organism: Penicillium antarcticum (assembly GCF_028974205.1). NCBI lineage: Eukaryota > Fungi > Ascomycota > Eurotiomycetes > Eurotiales > Aspergillaceae > Penicillium > Penicillium antarcticum. Next base: position 2,718,018 of record NW_026695300.1, on the reverse strand, counting down.
CTTCAGGATGAACAGCTTTCAGGTACTCTGAGGCGGTTTGCAATTCTTCAAGTCCCCAGCTCTGCCAGCACTCCTCGGAGTATTGTTCCGTAAATGAATTGAGTTCTAAGGACCAGAACAATCGAGTATTTACTGCGCGTGGAACGCAATGAAATGTCGCCAGAGCCCACAGCACACGTTGCATTGATAAATTTCAAGCTATGACAGAGCACGTCGCTTAACTCGAAATGTTTCGTTTGGAGGCTCGGGCAGTCTGCCCATTGTCTATTCAAAAGTAGCGCTAGTAGGGCCTCCACGCGCCGAGGCTCTGCTACTGCTAGGCGATCTAGAAGAAGGGTTAAACAAACAGAGATAGCATAATAGATACTCGCTATAGTACTTACAGCTTGTACAACACCAAAAACGTGGGTGCAGGGGAGAGAAAGTGGTATAACAGTCGTCGTCTATACGCCATCGAGAAGCTCCGGTAGGCTTGAGGGAGTAAATGTTCCTGATTCGAGGACCATGCAATTACGAAACTCCTACTACAGTCGCTGGGAGACAATCGGACAATTGTTCACGATCCGTTCAGTAATCGTCTTGTAATATTTGCGGCACACCTAGTCCGCTCAGACAGATATTTTCAGTAATCCATCCAAGGCAGCGAAGTCGGAGCAAGATTCGAGGACTGACACAATCACCTCCAGAGGGGAAGTTGGAAAGGCATCCATGATATGCGAAATAGTAATACACGTCTATGGAAATGGAGAGAAAGAGAGATGGGGGCGACTTGAATAAAGTGCGGTGTTAAAAGGACACCCTACCCAGCACACGCCTCGCCCGAATAAGAAAGGGGTAGAAGTTAGATAAGAAGCTACAACGCATCTAGAACCTAAGTAGTAGCTAAGTGAAGCTAGTATTTTGAACTATGCTTCTCTCATTCACACTGTTGATAACAGCCTCTATCCCCCTTCAAGCCAATTTATTGATACTCCTTTGAGAGATAACCCAGCCTCACGCTCTTTCGCATACCAAATGAGAAGCCTGCCGATGCGGAGACTTCTCAGTATGACGAAGGGTCATCAATAAGTGGGTGCTATAATCCATTCTCATTCTGGAATTTCTTCAAAGGAGAAACCTGTTGATCAAGCGTGGAGACTAAGTACTCGTTGAAATGATCGCCAGGAGCCAATTGAAGGAGCGCAAGAAATTCGGGATAGTAATCCACGCGTTTTCTCTTCCCCAGAAGGCATCGGCGAAGTTGGGTCTTTCTGAGAATGTCCAGCTATGGTACCAGAGTTCGGTACAGTTACCCACGAGATACTTGATGTGGAGTAAGAGTTGACGTTTGGCTTCTTCCGCGTAACCTGGTCGATTGAGCAAGACTCCGATCTTTGCGAGGGAGGACGGATATCATCACGGTTTCATCCCATATCTGGTCCTCGTTGACTTATCTGAAGGTTATATGTTGACTTCCCTGTTCTCTGCAGTGTTAGCTAGCTCCCTGGAACGGAGATATAAAGGAATATAATGGGTAGTAAAGTTGTATCTCACCTCCTGTTCGCGATAGTCAACCCATGATATATTCAGCCCAGGAGTCCAAATAAGCGCGGTATTCAGAACTCCTGTGTGCTCATACAATACGCTGGTTAGGCTAACTTCGAACATGTGCAGATATCAATTATGCAACTACCTTCGTTTGACCAGATCAAACCACATCTCCTAATGGGTCCAGTCACCGTACCGATCAGGAATCTATCGGGTCTCTGCGTGACCGAGCAAGATTTACACTATATCTCCATGTCCTATCTTAGCAGAAAGTGACAGTGCTCATCTGTTCTCTGTGCAGAAATTCGGACTCCTCATCAGGCAGTCCAGGATTGACCCCGACTGGCACGATGGGACAACAGAAGAAGAGGGGAAGGAGTTGGCTGGATGTACATTTCTGTCAATGACTACGTGGATATGTATGACAAGTTGGAATGGCCTTCTACTTGTATCTGGCATGACTCGTGTCTCCGGCGGCCTCAAATGCCTGAACATGATGATAGAAGAAACCAACCAGGCTTCTGGCGAACTCCATAGTCATGTATCAATCTGACGGGCCAAGAAATCAAAAAGCGGAAGTCAACCCTGGACAGCGAAGATTGTTTCATTTATCACGGCATAGCATATCAACGGAATACTTCCATGCGCCCGATAGAAAGAAGGCACAGGTCCACTTTTCCATCACTTCAAACCCTAAGTCAATATCAAACAGAATGTTCAACCTGAATAAATTCCCAGGCCGTCCCTGCATGCTTCCTAGTACTAACCACCAACTCCGTCCTACCCTCCACCCGCATAGGTAAGAACCCATCATTACTCCACCTCACCAGCATAACATGACCTCCATCCGGATGCTGCCGAACACAAAACGACTCATGACCGCGATGCCACTTCTTATCCGCAATGAATTTCCTCTTGTTATCATGCCCGATATAAGTACCAGAGATTGCATTGCGGAATCCGAGCCACATGTTCTCAGATTCGACGCATAACCAGTAAATACCACAGACGTAGCCGTTGCGCTCTGGGACCAGAGTGAGGATGCCTTCATTCAGGCCGATGACAAGTTCTGTGTTTGGGTCGCGGATGATGAATAGGCGGCCTTCGCTGGGGCAGCTGTTGGGGTCGATTATTATTGGCTGCAGGGAGGTTACTCTGCCCGAGGCTCCGCCGTAGACGCTGCTTATGGGTGTATCGCATCGGTCGTCCTTTGTGGTTGTCGATGATGTTTCCATATTGCAGGATTAAAATGAAGCGAATTAACAGGTTGGTTCGAGGCTTTCTATTATACTTCAGTGGATGTTTGTGATAGGTGTCAGATCCTTTCTTTGTTTGGGGTAGTAAGGTGTGTATACTACTAGTAATTCGTTTGCGGTGACTGAGTTGCTCGGGCCTTTTTAACTTACACGACTTGACTTCTGGTCGATCACCACTGACAGCTCTGTATGCTTTGGGGGAGGGTATGTATTGCCAGCTCCAATTCCTGTGAGCTCCAAGTGATGTTTGCCGATATCAAAAGCCAATTGACTAGTTTTAAGTGCGGGGTAAGCCAGCAGAACTAGGAATGCCATGGTGACCTATTGGCCCCCACCAAACAGAGAAAGCTATCTTAGATAGTTCAAGGGAGTAATTTGGATTTGCAATTTAGTAATTGGATAGAAGCTCAGACTCTTCTCCAGCACCTCCCTTCCCTATAATCGATAAGGCTCTATGCCTGTGAGTTTTGCGTGATCGTGCTTAAGAACATGTCTTTTGAGAGCGGAACGAGACGAGAACCCTATGCACCTCTAGAAATAAGAGGAGTATGGTGAAACTTGAGGGCCATGAGAAAGTCGTCGTAGAGGAAATAGTATTGTAGGGCAAAGTGCTTCTTTAGGCATAGTCTAAGTAGCTTAATTGGTTTAAGCCCAGACTAAAATCTACTTAGTGAGCCTAGCTCTCAGCGCCAACATAAAAGCAGCGACAGCTAAGGTAGGAAAGTCCCACTTGGCAAAGGAAATCAAATACCTATAGCTACCTGAATATGTCTGCTTTGGCGACATCGTGGCTGTGTCAGAAAATAACAGTCCGGTTATAGACTCCGGTTATAGACAAAGGACATATCCGCGATACCTTCCTTTCAGGAAAAAAGAAAGAGACTGAAGACTTTTCAAAGGATGTTTTAGCAGGATCTCAATGACGATCCCGTTGTTTGCGGAAAATCCGAGCATCTTCAACCCCAGACCCAATCAAAAGCTCCCCCAGCTTTTCTCCGCATAGTTCACGACGCTGCGCCTTCATTGGGTACCGCAATCAAGGGGAATGTCACCTCGGTAGAACTTCTCGAATAAAACGAATTGGTTCCGAGTGGGATTGGGTGTGTCACATTTAGTATAGGGCTGCGAGTATCCCTGCTTGCAAGGGACGCGCAATGGGGAATGTAAGGTGATGATGCGGAGGCGTTTCTTTTTGCCCCTCCAACTCCGTAAATCCTCATAAGTTGTCGGGATTCCCTTCTATTGAGTTATCCCAGGTGACGATCGTACTTCTGGACTATAAACGTCCAATCCCGGCCCGTCCCGGTTTCTGGCAAATTTGAAGCCTTCACAGTTGAGAGATCGATCCAAGGGGTTTGGGCTCCGCACTTTGACCGCTACCCGCTCAAGGGTCCAAATTCTTTTGACTCCAGTTCTCACTCTTTTGGTTTTAACCTTCTGTTCTCTTTGTGGAGGGTGTCGATGTGGTCTTAGCGAATGCTGACACACATGCTTCCTAAACCTTGGAAAGCTTGAAGTCTCGACGTTCAGCTGTGAACATTTTTTTCTCCACTGGCCTGGGAGGGCAGGCCATACCCTGGAGATGATGTGGGTTGAATAAGAACTAGCCTAAGGTCCCAGTTAGAGCACTCGTTTTTCAACGGACGTTGTTGGAGACAAAGGATGACTGCACACCTCGACGTCGCCTCGCCACCATTATCTACGCAGCACTCGACATTTGTTGACATTGTCGATACTGCCCATCCTGACCTACTTTGGTCCGCTAGTCCTCCTCGATACAGATCTCTTTCTATTTCACCGACAGGACACGACAGGTGAAGATGGAGCCAACGCTCCCTCAAGGTCTGGTAACTATGGCTGCTATGCCTGCTACCGAGGGGTTGCGGCAGGAGAAGCTGGAAAGCGCTGTTTACAAGAAATTTTGGCAAGGTAACAGATTGCTCCCATCATGTTGAGGCACTCATAGACTGACCCGGTAATCAACAGCCTACAGCACATCCAATCTTGCCAGCAAGGACCAAACCGATTCTCGCCTGGAGCACCTTTTCTGGAGGATCTGGGGCAACAAGCACCTCTCAGGAAACTTGAATCTCCACGCCCTAGACCGCCTCATCCTGCGCATTAAAAAGACACCAGTCCTGCTGGGACAAAAGGTGGAAGTGAAACAATCGGAGCCTGCAGTAATCAAAAAGGTACCAACATTATTCGTCCCAATCTCTCACTTTCACACTCACATTAACCAATCGCATCAGCCCGTGAGCCAGGGACTCTGCGAAAACGGAGCATGCTCATTTCACTCCATACTAAAGAAGCCGCGGCCTAGCCAGAGTGAAATACCCAAGAAACCCCGTCTGGCAATCTTCGCACCTTCAGGTGAACAAATCACACGAAACCCCTCCAATCCCCCAACCCCCATCATGACCGAACCAACTCCAGAAGGTCCATCGCGACAGGGTTCGAAGAAGACCTACCTCGCGGCAACCCGCAACGGCCGCGGCCCGCGCCGCCGCCCCGTCTTCAACCGCCGCAAGTCCTCACAGAGCACCCTCCCAAAGACAGCTCCTCCTCTGCGCCGCCGCTCAGAGCCAGCTGGAGCAACCAATGCCACTCCGGACTCCTACATCGAGCTCGGCCAGCTGCAGCACATGAGCTTCCGCGACGAAGATGAGGAGGACGAAATCGTCCGCGACATTGCGCGCGAGATCGCACCCAAGCCAAAGCCCATCAAGCCAAACACCCCCCAATTCGACGATGAGTTTCTCGAAGGTGATCCCGCTCTATTGCAGGCTATGAAGCCCGGCTGTGTCGACGGGGGTATCCCCTTCCCCCGCGGTTCGTCTTTGCGTCACCCCATGCTCGCCCCGGAAAGTTACACGCAGGCCCTGAACCCGTCATTCAACCTGAACTCATTCGACGCCCGCGGCGGCCCAGACCTGGCTGTTCCAACTTGCGAGGCCGATGCCGAGTGGACTGATGTCGACGCTATCGAAACCACTCTTCCGGTCCTGCACCCTTTCAAGAAAGCCGTTTCGCCCCAGGAGCCTTCTATCGAGGAACGTGCGAAGGGTCCTTCGGATCTTGGATCTCCTATTGTTACTGTTTCGGTTGGGCAGGATGATTCACTGTTGACTCATGCCGTAGAAAGAATCAGATTGTGATTCTATTCGGTCTCTTTTGCCCTGACTCCCGTGACGTTTGCCCGATTTTCTCGATATCCATCATGATTGCTCGGAGCTTAACCACTTCATTTTTTTACGAGAATAACACGCTACGCGTTGACGAACAAATGTGCCTCGCACGCGGATGGTTCGTGACGAGTACATTTCGCTGGAACTGATTACATTGGTAATAATTGTATCGCTACTTCTGATTGAGGTTGGCCACCATTGAAAAGGAGAACATGTTGCGCTATTTGCGCTGGACCTGGCAACGTGATGAAAGTGGAGGATCAAATTTGGCGCTGGAGACTCATCAAGATAATTTAATTGCTCACTTGAGCTTATCCAGCATTATACTTCCCTCGCATGCTCAAGCTCAATTTCTAGACTAGCGCAAAGCAGGACGGTCTCCATCCGCCACGCTACAGTTACAGAATCCTATGGGCATGAGAACGCGTCCGATAAAATAGTGTTGATGCATTGGATAATATAAACGCCGCCTGGAAATTTCCAAAAGTACCAAATACCCTGACTCCTGAGTCAAAGGTTCAGAGAAAGGAAACAAATATGCAAAAGCCAGTATGCATGGCTATACCCAGCGCCATCGAGACATGTCCCAAACCCCCAACCCAATGTGGCTCCAACCCACTATCAAAGCGAGTTTCCACACCCCATGAATATCTATATCTACCTTGGCAACTCAACCCCTAAAATTTATCCCCCTCACCCTTCTCAGCATCATCACCAGCATCCTCAGTAGCCGCAGCCCGTCGACTCTTCAACCAACGCATCAAAACCCAAGAAGAAGTAATGACCCAGAAACCAAGGTTAATAACATCAATCCAGACAGCATGGCGCATACGGGTAATCTTATCGGCATCACCAAGACTGGAAGTCGAAGTCGAAGTAACAGCCTCATCCCTCTTCCCAGAACCAGAACTGGATTCAACAGCATAAACACCAATATACATCTTCCCAAACACCCCGAAAAGTGCCAACCAAAGCACAGTAACAACAAACTCCCATGCAAACTGCGGCAATAACCATTTAGCATTCGGCCCAGAGGCATGCTTCACACGACGCATCAGGAATGGCATGGTGAGGTGGATACCCGCAGTGACTGTAGCTAGGAAGCCGGTAACAAGTGCGTACACCCATTGTGAGCGCCAGATGTGTTTCTCCGAGTGGTCGTGGTGCACGTCTTTGCCATAGAGGCCGATGACTGTGAGGCCGAAGACGAATTGGAGGAAGCGCAATGCGGAGACGAACATGAAGCTCATTTTGGCGCGTTTGCTCATTGGCTCCTTGGGGCTTTCAAAGTGCATTGTTGTTCCTGGGACGGCGCCGGCTGGGTATGCGCTCATTGGGTATTGTTCGTTGTTTAGGTATTGGGGGGATCCGGCTGCGGCGGCGGCTTGGAATTTTTGTTCTTCTTTTTTGGTTTTGTGACGCTTTTTGGCTTCGTTTACGCCGATTTTGAGGAGTTTGACTAGAATGAAGGACATTGGATTGTGGATTTGGTTGTGGTTTGGCGGGACCGATCAACGGTTTGGGTGTGAATGTAGATATTGATGTAAGGATGCAAGGCGAAAAATGAACGATGCAATTAAGTTCGTATAGCGCACAGCGCGAGTTTTATGTCGAAGACTGTGTGTTGTGTGTCGAGAAGAAAAGAGAAAGAGATAGACGTAGATATGGCAGGCCAGATGCCGAATAAGAGGGAGAAGGAACTATTGTCAAGAACGAATAGCAAGGACAAAGGAGAAGGTCCGACGTTGGAATGACTATATCAGTAGAATAAGTCGAAGAACACAAGAAAGGAAACAATGAAAGAATAGGATGGGAATAGAAAGAAAGACAAGTCTAGTTTCATGCCCTTGTCGTCCAAAGCTGTGTTCTTTATAGGCAGCCATTGTGCTCCCGCTTGGCAGGACTCGTCAGGACTCACAGTACACAAGGCTCAAATTCTATTTCCAGCATCGACATCTGCAGCCCTAGATGAGATGAAACGCTGCTTCGTGGAGCGCGCGTTTGGGGGATCTCCACTGTGTCAGTTCGGCATCTGTCACTTTCATCCACAGACATTCGTCTCGGCGTGAGAAGATGAAACATTCAGATCAAGATAGCCTGCGGAAGATCCTGAGCAAAATTGGTTTCTGCAGGGCTGCAGATGTGGGGCAGCTTCAGCTGGCGCGCGCGAACTCATGTTGGACGTCGTTTCAGCGTGGCGGTTCAACGAAGCTCGAGATCCAATCAAATCATTTGTGCTATTTTAATGACTGAACTATAACACAGTTTACTATTCTACAGTAGAATAAACATTGAATCATCTCAGATCTCATTGGAAATATGCATATCGCTGATGCGGACATTACAATTACACAGGATACCATCATGAAACTCTCTCCAATGATTTGCTCGCCGGTCCAGTATGCTTGAGAGTGGAATGTCATGCGGAAAAAAAAAGAGCCCATACACCGAAAACACCCAGACGCCCACATTAAACGCGAAAAACAGAATGCAGGAGACCCCAGTGAAAGGTCACAAAGCCAAGCCTGTCATGCCGGCCGACTAGCTCCTGAATCGGCAGCACCTTTGATGCCCGGGGCTGACGCATTTATCTTTGGATAATTGCCTGGCGGTAATGGGGGTTTGAGGTCGGTGGGGGATGCAGGGGCCGAAGCCGGTATTGAAGATTGTTCGTCATCGTACTCATGTCCTAAGTATTCATCATCGTGAAGACCTGAGCCCGTGGCGGAAGAGTGGTCCACGGAAGCGCGGTCGAATCCTTGCTGGTAGGGGTGAGAGGAATTCTTGGAGGCGTTCTTGGTCGCCTTCTTCGTCTTGCGGCCCTTCATCTTGGCCTTTTCAAGAAGTCGCTTTTTCTCTGCCAGTCGCTTTCGCTCTTTGCGGTCTTTCATCTCATATTGTCGGATCAAAGCCTCAGGTGGCCGGCCAAAAATGCTTTCATATTCACAGAATTCACAAATCCAAATGTCCTCCAGACTAGGGGGGTGATGCAAATTCGTGTATTGTTGTTGGATCTTGCGCTGGCGAGCAGACAATGCGTAGATGCTACCCGGAGAGCGCTTTTTCTTTGGTCCTGCAGGGTGTTGCTCCGCACCCTGTGCGGGTGGTTGTGTGCCAGGTGGACCATTCATCGATGCAGCCATGCTCGGACTGGTCTGCGTACCTTGTGTAGAGAAACCACGCGCGTTATGACTCGCGGGGCCAAGAGGCGAAGTCGGGGATCGATGGGGGATTGAGTATTTCCGCTGCATAGCCATGCCCTTTGAAGAATCGGACTCGCAGGTGAACGTGAACTGTGTCTTGGTGGGGGTGGTGTTTTCCTGGTCCAGCAAGCTGAGATTGCTTGGGCCTTGAGGCGGGGAGGATAGTGTCGCGGCATTGGCAATAGCGGTAGAAATTATTCCCTGGTCTGATGGTGATTCTCCTAAAAATCATTAGTATAAATCGTAATTACACAAAAAATTATGAAACACACCAGTTGGACCGGGGGACGACATCAAGCCATCGCGTCTTGGAGTTCGAGCTGTCATCCAACCATTCTGAGCATTAGCCGACAACGGGCCCCTACTGTTGCCAGTGCGAACAGTGCTCCGACTTAACCGACCTCGTCCTGAACCAGATATCCCAGCCAGCGGAGATGCAGGGTTTCCAGTGCCATAATATGTACCAGTAGGAGCTTCGGGAGGAGGAGGTGCGGAGGTTGAACTCGTCAACCCCATGTTGGCGAATTCTGGAGACAAAGCAGAATGCCCCAAATTGCCCGGCGTGGGGATCTTCCGTTTCTTTTTGTTGTTTGTATTTTCAAACGCGTCGTAACCGTCGGGGCCTGAAGACTTGGGAGGGCCCTCGTGGTGTGAAGAGGAAGGTGAGGACGAACGAAAACCAGCACTGCGGCGAACGACTACCGGACCATCTTCGTCACCGCTCTCAATTTCTACGGCCGTCTCCAATGTATGATCGATTTCTGGAGAAAGCTCATGGCCTTCCACAGTCTGCTGCACATACACTTTAGACTCGTTCACTGCCTCTTCCTCCGAAACACCATAGAATATTTGAGACGCCGGCGGTGTAGGCGGGTAGAATATCGTGTCGGCGGCATCGGACGAGAGACGAGAACGAAGAGTCCGCTTAGGGAGGGGACGGATCAGACGATCGGGATAGATAGCAGAAGGTGTGTCAGGGGCCGAGTTGAACGCCCCGTCTACTCATTCCCATGTCAGTAACTGTGAGGGCGTCCCGAGGAGGTTCTAGGCTACCTGGCCGATAGTCCGGACTTGACATACTCAAGGTAGTCATTATGCAAGTTGTCCTCTCCCTCCACCGATGCTAGCATATGAGAAGATATACTAGCCCGTTGTCCTTTTATCCCCCTCCACCGTTTCTCTCTTGAGAGGTCCAATAGTTCCAAAGTCGGGGTTATATCGAGGGGTTGAATTAGATACCCTGTAGACTATAAGCTTCCAAGTCGCAAAGCCGGAGAGGATCAGGTAGAGTTGGCGAGAGATTGAGCCCCCCCCCCGCGTTGTCCACAGTCCCAAATATCGACCTGTCCACGAAGAGGGAATACTCACCAAGCAGAATAATAGTCGACAGAATCTAAATGTCTTAGAAACCGAAGCCAAATATCATCACATATAAGATATAAGAGGGGTCGAGGGAAGTGAAGAGAAAGAGACGAGTCACGGGAGTTCGGAACACTATACGCTAACCTCTTTTAGGAAACCCTGTCGACCCAATGACTTCCCTCGCATAATCATCTACTGTATGGAGTGTTGGATATTCTCCTATTTCTTTCATTTTCATATATAGCAAACACCTTACCTTTGCTCGGTTTCGCTGCCCTCTACAAATGCCCTCCGATCGTCCTTCCTGCCGTACCTGCATTCGCGAACATCATGCTCCCGACGCCTTGCGTGAGGCAGCCTCTGAATATCGGGGACCCGCCGAGGGTGATTACCAATGCAGTTCGCAGCTATGCAGTCCATATTCAGTGACGATCGAATGTGCTGAAACTTTGGCGAAGGTCTGTTGATCTGTTGGAGGGGCCACCTCATATCTCTTGCGACTCATCCATTCGCCAGGATATTTCGGGGGAACAGGTATATTATAGATAGGATCGGAGGAAGCAGTGCGATGTATTCCGAGTGATATATCAGTCGAGTTAGCCTTGCCCGATTGGAGGGAGGGAGTCGGGAAGGTGTCTGGAACTGTCAGTTAAGGTGGAAAGGTGAGTGTGGACTTAAGGAGAGTAAGCAGATCAGTAGTGCAGTGGGTTGCAGATTGTCTGATATGTAGGTCGGTTTCAGACGAATGACTGCAGAGTCGGATAACACGGCTTAAGCCTTCCCGGTTCGCCTTGGATTTTCTGCTTTTTGTGCCCTTTCCAAGTCTCTCGCACTATGTCGCCAAAGTCCGGAGTGTGTGCAAGATTATGTAGAACAGTAAGCCTTTTGTCGACTGCTGACTTGCGAGCTTAGCCAGATGTTCCTGTGGTCCTGCAAAATTCAGGAACAGACCAAAGTGGGGACAAAGGCCTTGTACACAACAAATCCAGAGTCAAAAGAACGACAAAGACAATGAGTAGACCCAGATCAAAGACCGCTGAGAGGCATTGGGAAGAGAAAAGTAGAAACACGAACAGAATGCGCGGTGAAAGATTCGCGCGTCGAAAGGCGTCGAGAGCGGGGAAACCGGCGATGGGATCTTTTGGAGTCCCGTTCCGGCGCTTTTCTCCTTCTCTTCCTCCCCGCCAACACACGCACTTCTCAGACTATGTAGTCGTCGGGCTCTTCATCGAGCCTTGTGACTTGACTCTGATCTTACTACGATTCCCCAATTGTCCTGCTCGTTTTGACCCTCCCCCCAGGAGCTCTCAATCGCGCGCAAAGAGCTCCCTCGCAAACGGCTTCGCTCGAGTTTGTGCAGAAACCACGCCAACCATCGTTACCTTACCTCACTGAATTCCTCTCATTTGGCTTCTTGAGCTCTCCTTTAATCTAATTTACTCAGAAAAAGCCCATCTCCCCGCCATGACTCCTCGACGCTCTTCTCGGGCTCGCACCTCCCAGCCCTCTCCTGCCCTCATCCAACAAACCAACTCCTCCAGCTCCTCCAGTTCTACTCGGGAGAGGAGCACCCGATCGAATCACAAAAATGCCTCCCCTCACGAATCCAACGGCCACGGGTCCCAGTCTACCGATGATGCTGAAAGTGGCTCAAAGGACCTCCCACACACGCGGCAGCGCCAGCGTGCCCACGACGATGAAGATGAGGTACCTGGCGAAGAAGACGAGGATGACCTAGATGATGAGGAAGAAGAGGTTACAAGGTGTCTCTGTGGTCAGCAAGACTACCCAGGCTTGCCTCCTTCTCGTCGCGAGGCCCTCGGTCGCGGCACCATCAAGCTGGAGTCGGTCCCAATACCCTCCGATCCATCTGATATCATGGCAGAAGAGATTGGGAGCATGTTCATCCAGTGCGATTTGTGCAAAGTTTGGCAGCATGGTGGTTGTGTGGGAATCATGGACGAGGCGACGAGTCCTGACGAATATTTCTGCGAGGAGTGCCGAAAGGATTTGCACAAAATCAAAGGTGAATCTAATGGGTAAGTGAAGATAATCGGTTTATTTGCCTTTATACCATCGTCTTCCTCTCTTTGTCTTCTATCTGTCTCGCTGCCATGGTTTTCCTCGCTGCTTGGAGGGGCTGCCTTTGGCAGGATCACTCCAGCAGTTGCACCTTCAATCTATATGCTCTATCGCCACGAGTATCATGCTGATGCCTTCTCAGATCACGGTCCTCTACCTACCTACCAGTCGCTCCGGTGTCTTCACCAACACCCCCTCCACCACCGCCACCACCGCCAGCACCAGCACCCTCAGCCGCACCCGCACCCGCACCGGTACAAGCACCTACACCAGCCCCAGTGCAGGCGTCCTCTCCCGCCCCATCCTCTCGGGCTTCGTCTAGAGAGACCTCTCGACGCTCGAAAGATCCAAAGTCGCGGAACAGTGAAGGCGCTTCCAACCCCAAGCGGCGCTCGACGATGAACAGTCGAGATGCTGCATACGACGAAGAAGAACTGATCCGACGTGCAATTGAGGAAAGCAAGGAAGACTCCAAGAGCAATCCGGATGAGACAATCACGCGTCGGACTAAACGAAGTCGGAGTGACAGTGTGACGTATGTATACTCAGCCTCAACAGCATTGAACGGTTCACTGACATATACTCAGGAACAGAGAAGGATCAAAGCGTCCACGAACTGCCTCTCCATCACCAACAGCTGCATCCAAACACACCGCCTCCCACCCACCGTCCGATGATGAGCAGAAGCAGAAATCTGCAATCAACGGAACTCGAAGGCAGAGGGCCACCTCCCGAGGCCAGCTGGATAAGGAGCCAACCAAAGATACCGATGAGGGCGAAGCGGAAGCTGCCGAGGCAGCTAATCGCCGGAAAGAAAGACCCAACCGGCGCAAAGGAGAAGGTCAGTCACACAGTTCCAAGCTCGCAATTGATCCTTACTCATAACTATTACAGAATCCGAACATGAACCCGGATCTCCTACGAAGACCGCGCCAGTCGAACCCGAAGCGACCCAAGCAAGTCCCAATACCCCCACTCCTCAAGAGCCAACCCCTGCTCGCCCGTCGACCCGCAAGTCCGGTCGTCCCCCAGCGCGCCGTGGCCGTGTCGGACGAAACCAATATACCAAGGACCGAGACACAAACGGGAATGGAGTGGATCAGGGATACATGGCCAACTCACCTCGCCGCGGTCAGTCACATGAGATTGGTGGTGACTCACCGCGAGTTGGATACGCGGGGATGAATGGCACACACCTCAACGGTGGAGAGTCTGGACGACCAAGCAAGCCACGACACATGCACCCGCAGCGAACAACAATGAACGAGATGAAGCGCCGCGTGGCCGCCATCCTTGAATTCATTTCGCGCATGCAGGTTGAAATGGCCGTTGCCAGCGAGCACTCCTCCACGCCGACTAGCAACGGCGACCGCGCTCAAGGCCTTCTGCTAAAGAGCATGGTCGACCAAATCGACAGCGCGATGCCCTCGGGCCGCAGTGATGGCGGCGAGTCCGCGCCTGCAACAACTGACGGCGGCTACGGCGATACGTCGACGCACGACAAAGATTTCAAGGAACTCAGCAGCGTCGAAATGATGGATGTTCTCACGCGCCATCTGCTGAAATGGCAACGGGAGTACGGCAAGTTCGGGGAACGGTAGTCTGTCCATGCTGTTCCACTTGCTCCTCACCGCTTGTGGTTTCCCTCGTCCCACTCTCATTCATTGAGCTTGTCCCGCTACCCTGCGTCGCATCACGATACCCCCCCTCAATCCAATTCGATTCTGTTTTACTTTTCTTTTCAATGGCCACTGATGTACAATAGAACTCGCTTTCAGTTGTTGCTTTTCTTCTCTGCTCTTTTTTGTTAGGAGATTGTGCGATCATCTCGTTCTTATATCATATCATTCCATACTGGTCCGGCGTCATCTTTATATTGGATATCGAGGATAGACTGGATCATCTTGCTTGTTCTTGCTTGGTGACTCGGTCATTTATGTGTGCTCTATTCTATTCTGTTTATCTGGGTTTCCATTTGGTATGACGCGCTATTCGGTATGGTCATTCTTCTCAAGACTTCTCGCTTTTAAGTGCTGTTTTTGTGTTCGGGGCGCAGGTCTGGTGTTTTGGAAAAGTCAGGGCCTATATATGGCAGTTTGTCTTTTCTGTATGAATTTTTTCTTTCCTAGTGGGAACAATATCACTGCTCTTTTGTTCATCAAAGCCGATGCCTAGTATTATATGTTATGTGTGGATACTGCAAGTCTAAAACTGGCCCATGCTTCCTAGAAGACTCGGAGTTAACATTGGGATTATTGCTCTGCCAAGCAACTCGTCACCTCCGATTGACCTGGAGGACCATGGTAAGTGACGGTCATTGACCAGGGGCTGGCAGGGGGAACCCTTCTCGGTCTCGGTATAAGGTATTGGCCCTTCACCGGTTTTGTTTAATCGCTGATAAGTCAGCGTTTCAGATCCCGCGGCTGTCGAAGAGCTCCAAGTCACATTATGCATACATCTCTGTACAATAGTGCGTCAGCGATGGAGCAATGTATTAGCATGACGAGGAGCCCACATTGGGCACATCAATTCACAAGCAAAGTGTGAATAAAGCCACTGGAGTGCAATGAATCCAACGGCAATATTGAGATACCGTCGAGGCTGGCGACTCGGGATCGCCGTAATGAGCTCTCCTCACAGCGATCACACAAGACGGAGCTTCTCACATCGCAAAGTACGAATAATACACGGCGATGACCAATCCCACGCCATCGCAGCTCCCAGCCTCGTTGCGGTAAGAGGGTCTAGACACAGACTGCATGCGCTGGCGCCGACTCCAGCAGGTGGTTGGGCTGGGGACGAGTGGCTGGGGACCCAAAAGAGGGTCTCAGGTCTCGGGGGAGGATCTTGATGAATCACTTTCCATTGGAGCGAACTGCATGTATCGACAGTGTATTGCATGGCAATTGCGTTGGCCAGTGTGTTTCGGGTATGGAGCCAATGGCAACCAAACGAGTCGATCGCAATTTTCAGAGCAGAAAACTGCAAGTCGCAGACCGCAAATCGCATAATAAATACAGTCCCCCAGGCCGAGGGACACTATCTATCTCCGCACCACAAGAACCGCTGAACCCCGTGTCTCATTGTGCCGATATGATGGAGCCAAACACGATCGGCGCCACGGGGGACCCAGTGTCCGATTCGTCCCGGAGGTTGCTATGGCAATTGGTGATGATACGCGCTGGCCAGCCCCCCCCCCCCCCCCCCATGTGAACGGGGTTCTGACGGTGTGTATTGAGCTCCGTATTGCATAGAGAGTGGTACTGGAAACGATCAGGAAAGTGATTCAAAAGACTGGAATGCCAATTGAAGGCAGTCTATGCTCTGTAGTGTAGAGTACTCAGTTTCATTAAACATATCAAGGAGAGAAAGTGAACCTCGGTGATCAGCAGAAACCTAAACCGGCAAGGCGGCGTAAACAATCCCCAGGCATAAATAATCGTTGCATTCGCCAGCTGCGCCTTTCCTTTCCTTCTTCCCTTTCCATTCCTACATTCCAAGCTTAAGCTTATTCCCCTCCATTCCAATCATCTTATCAAAGAAGATCTCTCTTCTTTACTTCTCATCCTTCGAGAAAGACTTCCCCCTTAAGTCTTTTCTTGTCTAGTCTTTCGAGTTGTTTCACGACAGTTCGAAAGGCATTCGAGAAAAGACCTTCAGTCCGGCAATCTGGACTTTGACGCCCGCGTTCCCATCCCCTTCAGTGTCTTCCCGTCGTCGTACCGGAGTGACGCTGTCTCTGAAACTACTCAGACGAGAGTAGAGGGAGAAGTCAATTTCGATCGTCCTTCGCACGTCGAACGGGAAGATACTCAGGGTTCTGCTCCCCTTCCCGGCCCTCGTGTTCAAGGAAAGGAAGAGTTCGTGATCAAGGAAGAGCGCCCTCAGCCTCAATTCCAGCGTCCTCCTCAGTTCCAGGAAGAGCACCCTCAGTTCCAAGAACAGTCTCAGTTCCAAGAACAGTCTCAGTTCCAAGAGCGTTCTCAATACCAGGAACGTCCTCAGTACCAAGAGCGTGTTCAGTACGAAGACCGCGCCCAAGCCCCTCGTCAGGACTACTATCAGCAAACTCAAGAGTTCCAAGCCCCGCTTGAGATCTCCCGCACCAGGTACGTGTTTTTGTTTATTTCAGTGTTATTACTGTTTTTACAGTTCTCTGTTTTCGGCCTGTTTTGGTTGGGCTGGGGAGCGCCACAGCTCCACAGCTCAGCTAGTGGAGTCACTATTTGTTGTGAGATCTCCTTTTCAGGTATAGAGGCAATACGTATTTAGTCCCAGACTAAAATTACGTGTCACTAAAACCGGGATCCACTTGAATTAGCGGTGACTGGCTGTTTTGTTTATTATGTTTCTGGTACCCGTGGAGCATGGGCTGACATCTCTTCCCTTCTTACAGCTACCCCAACTATCAACAGTCCTATTACCAGGACCGTACCCAAGTCTACGACCAGGTCAAGGAGAACCAACTCGACCTCACTGAGCGTGACATTCGTCGAAGCTTCGCTGCTGATCGTGCCCCTGTGTACGAATCCCTCCCCGTCGGCTCCTACTCTCAACGTGAAGGCTCCGCCTACGGTTTGCCCACTGCTGTCTACGACCGGCCCCGCCAGTCCCAGATAGAAGACTACCAGTCCCAGGACTACCAATCCCACGACTACCACACTCGCGAGGCCCAACCCTCCCGATCCCGTTACTCTCAGTCTTCGGCTCCCACCGAAGTCAAGGTCACTAAGTCCACCGTTAAGACCACCCCAGCCTCCAAGATGGGTTACTACGACGACGAGGGTCAGTACCACTCCTTCCGCCGCGGCGTTCAGCGCGCTGCGGATCACATCCTGCACCCCCATCACCACCACCATGAGCGCGAGGAAACTTACGCTGGCGAAGAACCTGCCCCCCAGGCTGCTGTCCGTATTGTTGAGCCCCGCAACCGCGGCACCACCGGCGAGACCGTCCCCATCCCTTGCCACTTCATCCGTATCGGCGACATCCTGATCCTCCAGGGTCGCCCCTGCCAGGTCATCCGCATCTCGGTCTCCCCCCAGACCGGCCAGCACCGCTACCTTGGTGTCGACCTCTTCACCCGCAAGTTGCAGGAGGAGTCCAGCTTCGTCGCCAACCCCTCTCCCTCCGTGGTCGTCCAGACTATGCTCGGCCCCGTCTTCAAGACTTACCGCATCCTGGACCTCCGTGATGACAACCGCCTCGTCGCCATGACCGAGTCCGGCGATGTCAAGCAAGGCCTCGATGTCATCACCCAGGGCAGTCTCTTCAAGCGCATCAGCGATGCCTTTGCTGACGGCCGTGGCTCCGTCCGTGCCCTCGTCATCAACGACGGTGGCCGTGAGCTCGTCGTCGACTACAAGGTCATCCACGGCTCCCGCCTGTAAATTTTCCCTTGTGGATTATGATGAATAGTGTCTTATTTCTTAAATTGTGTGATTTAATTTCCTTTGTATGACGATGCCTTCCAATGTCAATGATGTATGCAATCGCCCTTTGTTGTGTGCTGGTGAAAATGTGAATCGGTTCCTCTGTAATTCTCGGAATAGACTGCCATTCCCTTGTATCTAGTTCATACTGCATGCAGTAATCTGTGTCTATGTCGCCACTCTGTCCTTTTCCCTAGCGTGCATTGTTTTTGTTGCCGTTTCGGGTCTCCAATGAAGCAAAAGTTGGGCCGAAATGTTATTTCTGCATGTGCCAAGCCGCATGTGATCCAGCACTTTTTTCTCACCAACTTGTGTACTTGTTTCACCATGAACCCAATGGCATGGATATCTTTCAAAGTGCTATCTCCAAGTTATATTATGATAGCATTGATTCTTTAATTTGTCAAATGGTGCTCCAATGCCCAATATCGCGTGTCACACTACCGTAGCTCCGAGCTCTTTCCACAAGCAATTCATGCACAATACCCAGCCCATCGACCCAATCCTACGCCTGCATATATATATGTACATGCACCTTACGCCTTTAAACCTTGCAGTCTATCTTTGATGTATTTGACAATATTCATTACGGTTATTCTAGACCGTCCTGTTCCGGTATGGTCTGTCGTTTCGTGTTTCGGTTTCCGTTTTTCGGTATTCGGTATTCACGGAAGTATTCAATTCCTATGGTATTGAAGTAAATTAGGTCGTTTCCACTTGTGACTCGTTTGTCAATTTTGTTTTCCTGGCTCGTGGCTGATGGTATGGGTGGGGGATCTTGATGACGTCTGTGCTGACTCTATAGCTACACATTGAACTTAAGTTAGTTTTGTAGAAAGCAGTCAGGTTGCTTTTTCATGGTTGATGGCAGGTTTATTTTTATGGGTACGTGTAAGTTCAACGGAAATATATCTCGGTTGATAAAGCCGTCTTTTACTACTACATTGGAGGGGGATATATCCACTACTGGCACTCTTGACCCCCAAGCATTCTCAACTTCCTGTCCTGTTATAATATGATGCAGCAATATCGGGCTTGATTTATCCTCTGACTACCATTTTAATCATGAAAGAGAATACCATTGCTTTGCTGCAATAAACAACTGAGCAATACGAATACGCTGCATCATTCCATTTTTTTTTTTGAGCCAATGAGATATTACCAGCATGTAGTCTAACAAATAACAATCTGCCTAGAGGCTCTCATCATATAACTACAATGATACTTGGTCAGCAAAGATGTTCAGGTGTAGTCACCAACACAGCATACCCAGTCTACGATCCTTGAAATCCCACAACAGGAGCTGAACAAGAACCCACTGATGCCGCGATCACTTTAAAGATATAGATCTTTGACCGTTGAGGTACCGTGGTTGAGATGAGGCTTCAACAAGTTAAATGCCTAGATCACGAGGTGTCCACATTAAGCAAGTGGCAACAGACCACCGGTGGATCAGGGCAGCCCAAGAGCGCATGCCCAGCTTCACAAGCCTCATCAAATTACCCCTGTTATATCCCAAGCGACTGACGTCCAGTCCCTATCCACAGTACCACTGAAGCCACGCAAGCCCAACCAACCCAATCACCAAGGTTAACCCTGCACATTCCACCCCATCCTCCCTTGTACCTGGCCCGGCACCGGGGAATCGGAACCCGACCCCGGGAATTTCCCAGAGCTAAGCTCATCCGATGGAACGGAATGCAAACGACGGTCTGGTACATATCCATGTCCATGTATGGAGTACATGTACAGCGATCTACAGATGTACCGCAGACATTCCGCAAGGGGGTGTATGATCTACGTTACTTTTTTCTCGAAAGCTTTTGAGGTAGGGGGTTAGCTGTGTTGAGGGTTTCTCATGTTCAAGGAGTACAGGGTCCAGGTCCAAGACCAGATCTAGGTCCAGATCCAGATCTAGGGGTGCGGGTCTACTGTAGATCGGGTCTGGGTTTAACTTTTGTGGAGAGATAAGTGGGTTCTGTTGACTCTCCACATACCTGGGTTGATCACGGAGTATCTGGCTTTAGTTGTCTGATATGTTTGAAGCTAGATATGACTTTCTCAGTACTATATAACTCAACTCCTGATATGATGAAAATGCTAGAAATCCAATTTTAAAGACTAGTTTTTAGCGCATAAAGATATTCATACCTCGAAAACATAGTGAACCGGTCTATCGCATCCTTAAGAAAATCCGTACATTATGCAACGTTGAAACCACAAAGCTAGAAACATAAAAGATACCATGGGTTTGGCTTTGTAGAGATCTTAGGTGACAGTGTACCCTCCATCAACCCGGAGCTCCGCACCAGTAATGTACTTAGAAGCATCGCTAAGCAAAAAGGTAACGGCGCCCATCAAATCCTCGGGGGTACCCATTTTTCCAGCAGGGATAAGAGAGGTCCATTGATCGCGGAGTTGGGGATTTTCGTCGAGGATTTTGCGGGTACTGCAGAAAAAAGAGCAAATGGTTAGCAAAGATATTCCAACGGCAACCGGATGGCCTCAGTCGGATCATAACTCACAGCGCAGTCAACATGTATCCAGGACTAATACAGTTAACACGAATATCATGACCAGCCCACTCAACAGCCAGCGAAGCAGCAAGATGGCGCACAGCAGCCTTGGCCGCGTTATATGGAGCCTGTGGCTGGGGCACGTTGACGATAGCGCCGGACATGGAGCCAATCATGACGATGCTGCCGGGGGCCTTGCGTTCCATGAGGTGTTTGGCGACGCCGATCGCGAAGAGGTAGGTTCCGTCTACGTTGACGCCCCATAGCTTCTGCATACGGTCGAAGGGGTAGCTGATTGCGTCGAAGTTCTCTGTGAAACCGGCTGAGGTGACTAGGTTGTCGATTTGGCCGTGCTTTGATAGGACTTCGGTTAGGGCGGCATTTACTGAATCTGGGTTTGCGACGTCCGCGTAGTGGGCTGTGACGGTGGGCATGCTATTTCATGATATATGTTAGATATTGTGTTGGGGTTGAGAGTGATGAACTCTGCGGAGATGCATAGGATGAAAATTGGGATGTACGTACTCTGTGTCCTCGATACCGGGGTTTTCTTTTCTGAATTGGTCAATCAGCGACTGGGCAGCTGTCACAGCTTCGTCCTCTGTATTAAAGTCAGCATGAGCACCACTTCACGGTCGATGGACCGAGGTATGAGATCAAAACACGAAACATACTGTTCAGATCAACAATAGCCAAATCAGAACCCGATGCAACCAGACCCTGTCCCATAACAAGACCCAAACCACGCGCACCACCAGTCACCATGCTAACCTTCTTCTCCAACGAGAATTGAGCTAGGGTACGCTTAAAGTGCATACCTCCACGGCCCTGGACAACGGGCTGTGCGGGCATCTCGCTATCGGGAGGATATTCGATATGGACGCTCTCATCGGTACGAGCGAACTGACCCTCATGCTCACCGGATGCACCTTCGGGAGCTCTAGTCGTAGCAGCTTCAATAGGGTCCTTTGAGGGGTCATTGCTTTTCTTGTGGAGAGCAGGTGTATAAGACAAGGGTCGAGTGAAAGCTGCAGCTGCGCGAGCTGTGTTTAGAGCCTTGAAAGCATTGCGAGTGACTGTTGGTTTGAACATTATGAAGAGCTCAGCTTCAGGTATACTGAGCTGTGAGTCTTGTCGTTGGCGAGCTTTTGGGTAGATGCAATGGGAGGGAGATATGGAGAAGAAATATGGAGAAGAAGGGTGTTCTGGACGCTAGGGAGAGCAAATCCAGGGGATGGGAACTTTTAAAAAAGAAAGCAGGTCATCGGAGCTTCCTGGATTTCTTTTTTTTTTTCTTTTTATCCCCGGAGGCGGTCCAAGGAGCTTGGGAATGTGACAATTGCGGTGAAAGCAGGGCCAATACATGGAGGCCGTGCTTGAACAATTGAGTTGAGAATTTATGCGTCTACTTTTGGGACAAATTTACGAGTAACATACAAATATGAGGCGAGGTGATGTCAGCCGATCAAATCTACGTGGGGCGTGGCTTTGGTGCTTCGCACTGCTATAGGGTGTTTAGATCCCTCGATTTAGCTATTTGTTGCTCCTGTCCCTGTTAGCTTTGGGCGGGCTCTTTCTCTCTTTGGTGGGTTTTATCGCAATAGATATCCACCCGGTGTTTACATCCGTAGACTAAGACCCCAAAGCTCTATCTCCCCAGCTACTTCAGTACTTTTGTGAAACCGATATGCATGGAAAGGGACCAGTCACTTTCTGCATTTCGGGGGTAACACGGCCGCCTTTGCCGCTGAGACCTCAATATTCTGTGATCATATTTGTGTCATGCAGTATGCATTTTGCCACCGGAAATATGGCTGGACCAGTACTCGGTGAACAAGTTGAGAATACTTATAGATGTGGTATAGTGCAAAAGCAAGTACAGCGTCGAGGTTCCCCTCAAGTGGCGATTCTATCAATGACGAGGTTGTCTGGGGTATCTGGTTCCACTTGTGGAGAACTTGTTTGGGCTCCACAAAGATGCTAATTCGGAGGCCAATTAAGTACATGGTGCATCTAATCTGAGATTGGTCTAGGATCTTCGCTAAACGCCCCCCCCCCCATCTTGGTCCAAGATTATTCACGTCGCATCCCATGTTCAGAGACGAACAAATTCTCTAAAAGATGAAACCCCAGTTAGTCGCTGTTTTCCGCATCGGCGAATTCAACCAGCGGTGTTCCGCTTTTGCATTGGTCCTGCAAGGTACAAGTTAGTCAGCGGTTCTCGACTTGCGGCGGGTAGAAATGAAAATCAGGCACATGGAGGAGCTACGACAGAAGGATCTAGACCGGAGGGAATTGCAAAACATCCCGAAGGAATACAAACAGGATGCAGCAAAAGCAAACCGAAACAGGATCACGGGGTCAAGAACTCCAAGGGCAAGGGGTAAGAGCGCGTGACTTACTCCTTGTCGGTGCACCACCCGGGCAATAGTACCCCGTTGTGGACTGCGGATCACCGTCTCCATCTTCATACTCTCAATAACCACCAGAGGCTGGTCCTTCTCCACTGTATCACCCGCTTGTACCTCCACGCGTAAGATCTTACACGGCATCGGGGCCAGTACACTGTTAGTCACATCCTTCATACCAAGGGCCTTCTCCATCCATTTGGCTCGGGGCACCGTAAGTCGGTATTGAGTTCCTCGCTGGAAAGCGATAATCGTGTCCTCGTCCCGGACAACGGTGGTGTCCAACCGAGTGTGCGCGAAAAAGGAGGTGACAATCTGCGATACTGCATCCATGTGGCTTACTACTTGCTCGAAGACTCGTCCGCCGACCTCCACATTGAAGGTGTCATCTGCGGTTTGCTGTATCCTCACATTGAAGGTGGAGCCGTCGCTTGCCCCGGGGAGTGCAGTCTCTGTAAATGACAATTGGCGCTCTTGGTAGCTAGGGGTGAAGCCCACGGCTGACCCTGCGACACCGGCCGATGGACGCGTTCCAGAGCCGATGTCGCGGTGTAGACATGCCAATGCGACTTGCGCTAGAACTTCTTCCTCGATTATCTTGGGAGCGAACAATTCTTCGCGGTGTTTCTCGATATAGCCGGTTTCGACTTCACCAGCGATGAAATCGGGACTCTTGCAGATGGTCTTCAGGAATTCAATGTTGGTCACGGGTCCTGCAACTTCGTACTGCTCCAGTGCAGCGGCTAGCTTTCGAAGAGCCTCCTCACGGTTCGCGCCTCGCACAATAAGCTTGGAAATCATGGGGTCGTAGTGTGCCGAGACATCATCTCCTTCCACAAAGCCAGCATCAATGCGGATATCTTCTGAAGTAGTGGGAGTTCGCACATGGAGAAGGCGTCCTGAGTCGGGGATGAAACCCTGCTCTGGATTCTCGGCGTAGATTCGGGCCTCAATACCATGTCCACTGTGGGAAATCCGTTCTTCTACCTCCTCCTGTGTGAGCGGGAGTTTGGCTCCTTCGGCCACGAGGATTTGCCAGTGAACAAGGTCCTGTCCAGTGACCATCTCGGTCACGGGGTGCTCGACCTGCAGACGGGTGTTCATTTCCATAAAGTAGAATTCGCCGCTGTCGTTATCGAAAATGAACTCCACAGTTCCGGCACCTTCGTAGCCAACTGCCAACGCAGCTGATCGGGCCTTGGCCCAAAGGTCCTTTCTTGTGACATCGGGGAGGTGAGGTGCTGGTGACTCCTCCAGGATTTTCTGGTGTCGTCGTTGGATACTGCAGTCACGCTCTCCCAGCGCAACAGAGTTGCCATGCTTGTCGGCAAATACCTGTACTTCGATATGGCGAGGCGTAGTGATGTACTTCTCTACCAGCACATTGTCATCTCCGAAAGAGTTCATTGCTTCTGATTTCGCCGACTCAAGCTGAGCCTGGAATTCAGCTTTGGAGCTGGCAATGCGCATGCCTTTGCCACCGCCTCCCTTGATGGCCTTGATGAGCACTGGGTATTTGATCTGATCCGCTTGCTCTTCGAGGAAGGCCGGATCTTGATTTTGACCGTGGTAGCCGGGTACACATGGGACACCTGCTGCGGTCATAATTTCTTTGGATCGACTATTATTTTGAGCCAGTCAATATCTGAGTACCCTAGTAGGGAAGTTGTACGAACCTCTTATCTCCCATGTCTTCAATGGCAGTGTACGGAGGGCCAATGAATACTATCCCGGCCTCGGTACATTTGCGCGCGAATGCAGAGTTCTCGGACAGCTATTGACCAAGATGTGTGTAAGTAATTCGGCCATCTAATATGTCATCATGCATGGGCACTCACAAAGCCATAGCCAGGGTGTATGGCTTGACATCCTTCTTTCTTTGCAATTTCGATAATTCTGTCGCCATCAAGATATGCAGACACGGAACCTAGATTAAAAGCAAAGGGAGAGCTCAAAGCATGCTGTGCTCGGCTATCCGGGTCGGTGTAAAGGGTCGTCACGCGGATACCACGATCCGCAGCAGTGCGTCCAACACGACTAGCAGACAGTTAGCATAACCAATCCCATATAATCTCAGAGCAAAACTCACAGAGCGATCTCTCCTCGGTTAGCAATAAGAATTGAATCTAAAGTCTTTGTGTTTGGTGTATTTGTGGCCGAGGATACAGCTCGCGTTGTCCTGCGGGCCGCAGTCGGGGTTAAGCGGGGAGTAATGCGGAGAAGGGATGAGAGGGTCATGATTGTGAAGGGCAGACTTTCGGCTGCCACGAGTGTTTGTGTTTTCACAGGAAGTTATATGGGCCAAGGGTCATGATCGAGGTTCTTTGAAGGGATCAAATGAAGAGGGAATGCGAGGGTCTTGAAGCTCTTGTTGAGCCGACGCAAAGCGAGATTGCGGGGAAAGCCGAGAATGACATAATCACCCGCCTTTGGCCTTGTTGCCTGAGAAATATGAACCAGTCACACGTGAATGCTGAGTAATACGCATTCAATCCAAAGATATCAAGGTCTCTGTACCTCTATACTGCTAATGATCGCTTTTGATGCGATGCCCAATTACTGATTCGCTACCAGGAGCATCTATAAACCTGGGGTTTAGAACACGCCGCGAGAGGGGCGAGCCCAAGGCTGGAATTCACAAGAACGTGTTCTTCTTGTTTAACAGAGGCTCGGCTATCATACGGCACATATGGTCCAGATCAATATTACAGACATATATGGGCAATTTATTCTGACTGGTCTTTGTGAGGACCTGATGAGGGTGGTTACGACGGTCGACTCAATATTAGTGCAACTGAAGTCTAATTGTGGTCCTACGAGTCCATGTCAACGGAGAATTTCTCACTGAAGGACATTTGTCGCGACTTTCATCATCTCGACTCGAATGGAACATATCCCAGCTACCTTTCGGAGCCGCCTGCTTGGCAGTTCACGAACCTTGATAGGCCCGCCTGGCCTTGGGTATAAGCTCTCCAGGATGTTTGGAGCGGTTTCCTTTCTAGCTAATCAAAGATATTAGTAACTCTATATTTCTTGCTTTGATGCGATACCTAAATACTGACCGGCTATTTGGAACTTTTATAAGTCCGGGGTTTGCAGCATGAATCTACAATGAAGCTGTCGAGGGCGATAATATTTCTTTAAACCCCATCTTGAAGTATATCAAAGCTAATAGACCCAGATTCTATATCAGACTGCTTTCGTATCAACCTCCACTCTTGGCTCTTTCTCTCTCAAGAATTGATCTTGTTCCAGACGACTCTTCTTTATATCCACACCAATAAATAAGATTGCAAAGCTCAACAAACTCAGTCCAAACAAGAAATAGAAGGGCGTGGACGCATTGCCAGAAGGAGTGGCATCAATGATGGCACTGGAGACAAGAGGTCCAATAAAGGAGGATGTTTTGCCGACAATACTGAATAGACTGAAGAACAGGAACTCATAACCCTGGGGTGTTACCTCGGAGATCATGATCTGGGAGTAGCTGTACCACGGACAGACGAACAAACCATAGAACGCTTGGTAGACCTATGGTAATTTGTCAGTATGGCTCTTTGCCAAAGACATAAGTGCCCGTCTCCTCTTTCGTCCAGGTGAGAAATCAATTGGAAGAAGTCACCTACCCATACTTCCCACACATTATGGAACCCAAACTTATCGGTCCAAATGCCTATCATACCCCAGCCATCCAGTAGGACGATACCAATTGCAATAGCATTGAACATGGTTTTGGTTCCTAATTTGTACCGCTGTTGAATAGCCCAAAAGGCATAAATTCCAACGGCCTAGAAGTAGGTTAGAAGATGTGACGATGTGTATTTCATGGCTCGGTGCAATATACCTGAGCTGCAATTCCCACAATCAAGAGATATGTTAACTGCAGTGTATTATACGCCACCAAGCTGTTTTGTAAGGTGCTGATCACAGTGACTGTAGTGTTCAATGAATCACCGAGTAAAAAGTACCCTGAGAGTGCTCGTTAGCTCAAGTAACCATGGATTGATACTAGGAAGTTTGTCCTACCAACAAGATAGATAAGGCTCTGCTTCAGCTTCCACACTTGGTGTACCGTATAATACAGCTGAGACAACCCTGCCATGACAATATTCTGAGACCCGGGATCTTGACCCGGTCGGCGCTTCTCTAAGAAGAACCATGGCAATGAAACAAGTAGCCAGACACCACTGGCAAAAGCAATAAGGACACTTAGGCCCCAGTTATTCTTTGCATCACTGGCGTTGACATCAATACCGAACATGAGACCGACGATAATGGCAAGAATGACAATCTCGGACACGGACTGAATATAGAATGCAGTATTTGCAAGCTGGCTCCTTTTCATCGTATCGGCGAAATCATATTCTTCGCGTGAGATATTGCCACTGGCATAGTCATCGGACTTTTGTCGCATTTTAGCAGTATTCCGGGCAAGTGATGGGAAAGCAGCAGTCCAGAAAGTTAGAGTGGTCTGATAGGCGATGAGACCGACGATATAGAGGCCAACGCCTATCTGCCATTTTTCTGCTGTGTGGACGCCCAACCAGGCGAATCCCAGTGCATAAGCAATGGTAGAGAGCACGATGAGGATGTTTGGTTGCCAGTTTCCAAAGTCAGCGAAACTTCCTATCACGAGGAAGATCACGATCTGGATTGCGAAGGAGATGCCGTTGCATAGTAGAACTATACTTTCGGTGGATCTGAACTTTCCTGCGAAGAAAAGCCCATTGGCATCACCTGCTGCTTGGTAGAGAAGGTTCTGGAAGGCAGTTGGAGCGAAGTCTGGATATTGCTATTAGATAATTTCTCAAGGAAGTCTATCAAGGGATGAACTCACTGAACAAAGACAACCCGTTATTGCCGATATAGTACCTATACATAGTTTAGCCATGTCACCTTACCTTGTTTGCGGATAGCGCACGAATAATAAGCCCGAATTTCCCATTTTGTAGCGATGTAGCGGTCATCAAGTTGGCCCAATGCTGTGTCATGCGTGTCCACATTCAAGGTGAGTATGTCGATAGCCGGCGGCTTGTCTTTGGAATCATCACGAGACGATGGATGACAGGATGTCATGATCAATGACAAAAAGTTAGTTACTAAAGGAAAGCAGTTACGGAA
The DNA here is from genome assembly GCF_028974205.1 of Penicillium antarcticum. Classification (NCBI taxonomy): domain Eukaryota; kingdom Fungi; phylum Ascomycota; class Eurotiomycetes; order Eurotiales; family Aspergillaceae; genus Penicillium; species Penicillium antarcticum. The sequence continues at coordinate 2,689,923 of NW_026695300.1, read as the reverse complement.
AAAGCATTTGGATTTTCCATTGACTCCGGGATTGTAATTCACTGAGTAAACCTGTGTGACTTTGTTCGTTATATACTGCTGTCATATTTTCCTCGAAATGCAATGAACAAATCTCAGTTTCTCTTCTTATCAAGCCAAATGAGACACGGAAGATAAGGAAGAGAAATAGATAAGCCTTAAGCTACCTTTCGGCAGATACGAAGATCTGTAAGAGTATCCCAATGGAGGGCGGGGAACCCGCTCCGCAGATTAGATTATGGGGAAAGGGTACTTTGGCAGCTCACGAGGACATAGGAAATGTAATGATATGGAGCGCAAACAACTTAAAGTGGACATGCGATCCGACTACACACTCGGGACAGAACTTCCTAGATAGGTATGGTGGATTTTGGTCGAAGCATATTGAGTCAATGTTCACTGAGTAACTATAGCTTCGGCGGTCCCGACTATTTAGAAGTTGCTTGCGTGCACTTCTTTCTGTTCTCCTTTCTACTTCAAAGGCGCTCTCGGTCTTGCTATCTACCCTACCAAGGCGTATTGGAAAGAAAGCCCTTACAAATTGACTTGTAACTATCGGGTCATATATCATACCCATTATGAACCCTCTGGAATTGGTGAAGAGATGGAGTTGGGACTATACCAAGGAGTCTGAAGAGAAAGAAGAGGCCTTTGACCCAAAAGTATGTGGATCCAGGTGCAATGTGCTTCAAAGCTCGAAGGGAACCACCGATCTAAGATTTGGCCTAACAGGTGCATCTCGACTACACACCACCTTCAAAGAAAATCACGCTGGAAGACTTGCTTTTGACGAGAAGTCCAACTGCATCCCCCATTGCAGGAACAGTACCATTTCCTCTGTTGTCCCCTGAAGGAGTGAGAGCCTACCGAAGGGCACTGTTCCGAAAGAATGTTATTGATAAATGTGCAAGCTCCCCGTTCCCAGGGACTTTGGTCCTTCGGGATGTAGTCAAGCAGTCAAAGTTCGTCAATGACTTTTGGACGCACCCCGAAACTATGAGAATAGTCTCGGACGCGGTCAATGTACCTTTGGAAATTGTGATGCCCACGGAAATAGGACACACCAATATTCAAGTCGAGGGGAACACCATCACGGAAATGGCCAGTAATCTCCGGGTTGAACCATCACTGGAGAAGCTTGAGTTGAGTGCTGAAGACCGATCTTATGATCCGTTGAAAGATGCTAGTGCTATCATTCCGTGGCAGTATGTTATTAATACAGCCAGACCAATTAGTCAACAGAGCTAATTCGACCGAAGTTACGACTCTTATCCTTACGTTTGCGTCATGATGTTGAGTGATACAGAGGGCATGATTGGAGGAGAGACTTATGTTGAAAAAGGCGACGGAGAATCTCAAAAGGCAGGTGGAACCTGATTCGACTTTTCAACCCAGTGAGACTAAACCTTCTTTAGGTTGAGGGTCCTCAAATCGGCCATGCGGTGATGCTTCAGGGTGGTGAAGTTAAACACCTAGCAGCTCGCGCAAAGGGCGTGAAAGAACGCATATCTACCATCACCTCATACCGATCGAAGATCCCAAATATATACGACTCCAGCTACATGACGAATGTTCGACCCTACGCTAACATGAACATCTACCCAGAATGGACCAATTTTCGTCTGCGAAAATTGAGAGACGAGCTTACCCTCTACCTTGAAAAGACACAGACAGAACAAGACCATACTCAAGGAACAGAGGAGGTGCAAGATCTCATAAACAATCAGATCCAATATCTGCAACGAACTTCCCGCCAGATGGTCAACTCTGAATACTCGCAACGACTCGTGAAAGTATATGGGAAGCCCGCATACTACGATGCGCCCAGAATCTGGCAAACTGTTCAAACATTACCGACATTTACGGAACTCGCATCTTTTACAGACGACAAGCGAGAGTGGGGCCCAGATACTGGATATTGGATAGACTTGCAGAAATCAATGGAGATAATTCGTCAGGGCAAGCCTCTTCAAAGCATTCTTGGAACCGGTGTATGGGACCAAACGAAGAGATATTATATGGGAGATGAGCTTTTACGACAAGGTCTCAACGAGGTTTTCCTTGATTGGCTGGGATGTACGGGATTGTGGGATTTATATTGCAAGATTTAGTGGTATGGAAGGAGCTGGATGAGATAATATTGATTCGCTGTCTACTGTGCATATAATGACTTTTATGAAATCAAATTGTTGATATACTGTCACTTCTACTCGGTCTGTATGTGAATATTGCCGTGTTTCGGAACGGAGATGTCGGTGAGACGGACATGAAACCTCCATAGTGGGCTCTAATAATTTAGATCGATCATATTTTGGGAGGCGATGTTGCAATTTGGGTCGAACTTCAGGCCCGCGAGAGAGTGAAAGTATTTCTCTTTAACATGATTCCCTTGGACTACAATATCACACCTCCTCTTGCACGATTCTCCGAATATCAGTCATGATTACATTCTTTGAGCTACTCAGTGAAAAATATGTGCGTAACAGAGAACTGGTCATACAAGACATCATAACCATGGAATTACAAATATGCAACACAACCCACAGAGACCGGAATGAAGAAGATAAAGTATTGAGATTCCTTTTTTTGCCACTGAATAATTCGAAAGAGGGGTGCCATGCCCCCTCTCGAAGTACGCAGCAACTTATATAGTCCGATGCCTTTCCAGTCTGGGGCCTCGTTAAAACCAACTGAAGTGAGCCCACTTGGTGGACCCCCAGCTGGGAAAAGAGTACCTCTCCCAAGAAAGACAAGCACACATGAAAAGAACAGACAAATTTCCCCCTTTACATCTTTGTTTTGACCAAGATCGGGGCCTCATTAAAACCAACTGGAGAAAACCCCTTGGGAAAATACAACCAGCCGGAAAGAGTACCCCGTAGAACATGAACCGTATCATTGACTTTCCTCTGATGCTCCCATTTTTTGAGTTGATAAACTGTGTCCGGTAGAGCTTTTGCGTGGATACATTGTATCTTTCTTTTGTCTGATTTGATGGTTGATGTCCTGTTTGTTTGAATGATTGTCTTGATGGTTTTGTTGTTGCCCTTTATAATCCTCCACCATGTTTACCAGATTGACTTGGTTGATTCGAGGCCTGGTTAAAACCAAGCTGGGTGAAACCACGTGGGACAAACGACCCAGCTGGAAAGAGTGCCTCCTTGTCGCTGTAGTGGTTTGGTTTGAAGGAACGACGAAAGCTCAACATGGTTAAATGTCCTGCCGGGAGAGAGCCGGACTGGACGAGGGATGAGAGAGACATTTCTCCACAGATAAAAAGGAAATACAAAGATTCACAAATAATCCAAAGAATTCAAGAAAGTCAAGAAATAAAAGAAATCACGAAAAGAGCTAGGGAACACGAGCCCCGGAAGAGATCAATTCTACCCATTTCCTCCTCCAATGTTCTTCCAATGAGCCCAAAAGGACCAGGAAGCACGAGCCCCGGAAAAGAACCATTTAACACAATTCCTCCTTCCTTCATGTTCTCCTCCAATTCTCTTCTAATGAGCCAGGTCCCTCCAGACCGAATGAGCACAACCGTTGATAGAGCATGGTTGGCGTTGAGGAGTATCGGGGCTGACCGTTCCCAAAATTGTCCCTGACTTTTGAAGTTTGGGTGCTCCAACGTTTTGGTTTCAAGTACGATATGGTGAGGTTGTTTCATTCGGTTCCATGTCATTGTGTCATTTGGGATGTGTATGATTTCAAGTCGAATCCTTCCAGCACTTCAACCGAAGACCAAAAGCCAAAAAGCAGAGACATTGTCAACCACATTTTTCCAAGTAATCATTTGGCTATGGCTTAGTACTGCAGTACTCCAGCCCCTATGGTGGTGGATTTATTTTTTTGGAAGAAAAGAGAGCGAAAAAGGAGAGTAGAAAAAAAAGGAAGGCGGAGAGACACTGGGATGAGGCTGTATATAAGTTGGGCGGCATGACGTTTTGTTAGCTTTGTCTGGGCTTGGCAATCCACCAATTGTTAGCATCTCTCTAATTCTCCTCGTCATTTACGACTTCAGCCCATAATTAGGTTGCAACTGTGGGAGTTAAGAAATCCTCGGGTAATTACATTTTGCACGCCTGCCCCTATGTGATGAATGTATAAGCTATGTATAGTGGGGAAACACCCAAGATGTATGTCTCCGATAGATTTCCATGGACTGACCTGGCCCCTAGAACTGGCTCCCTCTGTCAACAATCCGCTTTAGCTCGGCCTGGTTGAACTTCTTCTACTCCCTAACCAGATCACTTGGCCCCTGGTTGTTACTGTACCAGGTGTCAAATTGCAGCAGAATATCGCGTATCCCGTTGTAGCTATCACAGAACGACTGCCACACCTCGGGATGGTTCTAATAGTTGAAGAGCATTCCTAGCTCTTTTAGATACGCCATTTGCTGGTCACCTACGTCTATATTATCCTATCGAGAGGTCTTAATCGGTGAAAAGCCCCTTACGATGGCCTCCCTCATCTAGTTGGAGTCGCTGAGGAAGACGGCGAGGCGGCCTTGTCGATCACGACTTCTGAGCTCGAAACTCATTAATTTGGCGACGTTCTCCGTCGCTCCGGCCCATAGAGTGTTCCTTCGGCGATCCAAGTGAGGTTCTAGGGGTAGGCCCGAGTGGCGATTGCCACGCCCGTCATGTGGACGTTGAAGAACCGCGATATGGTCCGGCCTTCGAACGGATGTTCTGCTGCGGGAGAGGATTTAAGTTAGCTTTACACGGTACAGCTGTGACTGCGAAACGGGAGGGGAAAAGTTACTCTCGTAGAACTGCCAGTGTTGCATGTTGGCGTTCTTGTTCCACGCTTCATCCGAGTTCGTAAATTTGCCCACGGCCTAGTTGGTGTAGGACTGCGACGAGTTATGGAAATATGTAAGAAAGAGGTCGAGTGTTTACAAGGCAAACTCGGATATTTCTGCGGACCCGGGGATTCAGCAAAGTATCCAGAGACAGCGAAGCTTTGAGTAAACCATAGGAGCAATAAATGGGAATTTTCGAATGAACAAGTCGATTTAAAGATAGAAATCATTTGAGTCACTAGTATCTCCAGGTAATGTACTTCGTATAGACCTGAGACGCTGACGTCGATATTACGAAGAACGAGGTTAGACAGTTATGAAGAACTTGGTAATAGCAAATCCAATAGCTAGTAAATAAAATCTCCAAGCAAGCGTAGAAATAGCCAAACATATCATTACCATGAAAAAATGAACATCTCCAACTGCCGTGGTTCATTTAGTCAACGCCAAGGCTTACATTAGCAGAGTGGCCATCTCTATCCTCAAGATCATCCTGATCTTCACTTCAGCTGTGCACTCGTTTGATTCGCGCTGTATATACCATCCATTTCCTGCGGACTGCCAGTGACCTGAGACTTTCTCGCATTTACTGAAAGCCTTGCCACTCGGTCATTTCTCGCCGTTTTTTTTTTCTTCGGTCCGGTATCCACTCCAACATGTCCGACGATGAATACTACTACGAATACGAGGTGGACGATTACCAGTACGCAGATGAAGTCCCGGAACTAGTCGTAAGTGCACTTTCTTCATAACGGACGAAATCGATCAAATCCGCGTCGCGAAAGCAATAACCTAACAACTCGCTTCTACAGGACGACCTCGCCGCCTCCGCCTACCACGATGCCACCGGTCTATTCCTCGACGCGGATAGCGATGTAGAAGATTACTTCGCCGATCTGGAATATCAATCAGACGATTATTACGACAATGACCCGACAGCCGACAAAGGTCTCGTAAGGGAAATTGGAACGAAGGATGTTACGCCGGCAACAACAAAACCCCAGAGCAAAAAGCCCAAGCCTGCGGCCAAGGTCAAATCTCCTGTCGAGTTGGATGTCACCTCTTTTCAGGGCGTCATCTGGAAAACGCCCAGTCTGGACCGCGACCAGGACGTTGCCATTCTTTACGAACCGCATACGGGCGAACAAGTCGCGCTGTTGAAGAACTGGAGGGAGGAGTTTAAGCATTCTCAGCCTGCGCTGGATAAATCGCGGTTGAAGAGGAGGCGGGCGGAGGAAGCTCAGGCTGTCGATGACGCGTCGATGTCTGAGGCGGATAATGAAATGGAGCCTGAAGAAATGGATGGCGAGGATGAAGACGACGAGCTCGACAGTTCCGACGAGATGAATGATTCTGTGTCGCGCGATGGATCAAGTCTTGATACTGGCGATGCCTCGAATACAACGCCCGACGTGGAATCCTCTCATTCTGTGAAACTGCCTTCGCCTCCGAAGGTTGTGATCCCGGTCAAGAGAGGGTGGAAACGAAAGGCGGCGGCGCAGAAGGATGATGGTCCTGGTGATGGCGAGGATGCGGCACCGAGGGCGAAGAGGGTTGAGTCTCGGAAAGGTGGGAGTGATACCGTCAAACCTGCGGTCAAGGGTGGTGGCTCGACTGGACCACCTGTACGCAGGTCAGCCCGACAGAAGAAGTAGACTCGATATGTTTTACACGGTACGGTGTGGGGGACCACTGATGGGGTAGAGCGGGATGCAGGGCCATTCCATTCCATCCCATCTCAATGGACCATCTGTCGATGAGTTACGACGAAAGCGACATGTATCAATATGCATTTAAGCTATCTATACAAGCATCTACATCATACGGGAAATATAGTAATATCTCAAATAAACCAAAATGTGAATGAAGCCTTCCAAAATCCTTTTTGCATTCTAACTAAGCATACTCCTTGTTGAATGCACGACCGATTACCATCCTGCGAATCTCGCTCGTACCAGCGCCAATCTCATACAGCTTCGCATCACGGAGAAGACGTCCAGCAGGGATCTCATTGATATACCCGCTACCGCCCATTAACTGGATCGCATCGAGGGTGCATTCAGTGGCGCGCTCGGCGGCATAGAGGATCGCACCGGCACAGTCTTGAGTGCGGATGATCATCTCGCCAGGTGCCACGGCTGCGTTATCCACTTCCCGGGCTGTAGCGTAGGTGTATGCTCGCGAGGCGGCGAGCTTGGTGTACATGTCTGCAAGCTTACCCTGGATCAATTGGTTGTGGGCGATTGGGGTGCCGAATTGCTTGCGGACGTGAGTGTATGGAAGGACAAGATCGAGTGCTGCTTGCATGATTCTGAATGTTGTTAGTTTAAACTGAAGGTATGAAAATAGTAATGGGATTTACCCTAGTGGTCCTGCACTTAGGACGAGTCGCTCGAGGTCTAGGCCTTCCATCAGGACCTTGACTCCGCGGTTGATTTCTCCTAGGAGGTTCTCCTTAGGAACGAAGACGTCTTCGAAGATTAGTTCTCCGGTGTTGGAGCCGCGCATGCCTAGCTTGTCTAGCTTGCGTGCGCATGAGAAGCCCTTGAAGGACTTCTCGACCAAGAAGGCTGTGATACCCTTTGAACCCAGCTCGGGCTCTGTCTTGGCGTAGACGACGATATAGTCGGCGTCAGGGCCCTGTTAGAAAAATATATCAGCAAAATGGACTACGAAACCCATCTATATCAGCCAACTTACATTGGTAATCCACATCTTAGTTCCGTTCAAGATCCAGCCACCATCAACTTCCTTCGCTGTAGTCTTCATGCTGACGACATCGGACCCTGCTGAGTGCTCTGACATTGCCAGAGCACCGACCTTCTCACCGGATAGCAGGCCGGGAAGAATGCGCTCTTTTTGTTCCGTCGAGCCATTGAGGGAGATCTGATTGACGCAGAGCTGAGAGTGAGCTGCATATGACAGACCGATGCTTCCTTTAAAACGGTCATTCATTAGATCAATTAATCAAGAATGGAGTACATAAAGTAGAACCTACCAGATGCCCGGCTAATCTCCTCCATGACGACGCAGTGAGCTTGGTAGCCCATACCCAAACCACCATACTCTTCGTTCGCAGTAACACCGAGGAATCTGAACATTCATTAGCATAGGAATTCGCAGATACGACAAACAAACCCAGGAATACGTACCCAGCGTCACCCATTTTCTGCCACATCTCAGCAGGGAACTCATTGAGCTCATCAGTCCGAGCAGCAACCTCGGCAGGGATCTCGCGCCCTGCAATCAAGTCAGTTAAGCACACAAGAAACCAAACCATGCGAACATACTTGTAAAATCTTGCACCCGCTCTCTTAGCTCTAGTAAATCATCTTCTGTGGGTGGTACAAAGCCCACTGGGTGCTTCGTAGAGATCTTGCGGGATAAACATGGGGAGAGTGCGGGGATGGGGTTCCGCAGGGCGCGTGTGGATGTGCGCAGAAGAGATGGGAGGGCGAGCGAGGCCATGGTTGCGAATATGATGTAGAATCTGGGGTATTGTCGGAGGAGAGGTTGTGGGCCTCTTAAATATGTCGAGAGCGGCAGTCCTCGGCGCGCAATCAGGGTCCGTTTCGAGGGTGTTTATGTGCTGTCGTTACTCTGGACTTTACTTTCTTGGGCTATTTGTGACTCTAGATTATATAGTATAGAGAATTGAATATTATCCTGCAGTTTTTAGTCCTAATTGCACTCTTCCCATTCATTGTACTCCTATATTCAACACCGTCTCTATTCTTTGCGCGCAGTGATGATGATGACCTCGGGTAGATGCGGCAATCGTCGCATCTCCGCATCTGGGGAAACTCCCGCTCCCTTCATAAGTTCCCCAGCTTCAGCCACCACACATAGTTGGATATTCCCCAGAATATGGTCATAAACTCATCCTTTGACCTCATCTTTTGACTTTCCAGCTGAGACCTCAACCTCCCTCAGCGTCACCCTTTCACCCCGCAATGCGTGCCCCATCCCCGCTCGTCCTCCGGAGCATGAGCTCACGGCTCGGACGAACATATCAACAAAAGCCATTTATCCTGCCAAATATCTCCCGCCCAGCATACAGAGCAGTAGCAAGCTACACGCACCCACACCATGCCTCAGCACTCTCAATCCTCCCAACCGCAGTGGACACCTCCTCACCGGACTACATCGAAAACAGCCAACAAATGCAAGACCTCCTAGACAAAATGAGCACCCTGCACAGCAAAGTCGCACGCGGTGGAACCGATAAAGCCCGAGAGAAGCACATCTCTCGCGGCAAAATGCTCCCCAGAGACCGGATCTCCGCCCTAGTCGACCCAGGCACCTCGTTCATGGAACTATCTGCCCTAGCCGGACACGCAGTCTACGACGAAGATGTCCCAGCCGGGGGTATAATCACAGGCATTGGCAGCGTCTCCGGCGTGAACTGCATGATCGTTGCAAACGACAGCACAGTCAAGGGCGGCACTTATTACCCGATCACTGTAAAGAAGCATCTACGCGCACAGGCAATCGCACAGGAAAACCGTCTACCGTGTATCTACCTCGTTGACTCGGGTGGTGCGAACCTACCTCATCAAGCGGATGTCTTCCCAGACCGCGATCACTTTGGTCGGATCTTCTTTAACCAGGCGCGGATGAGCTCACTAGGGATTCCGCAGTTGTCTGTTGTTATGGGACCTTGCACAGCCGGTGGTGCGTACGTGCCTGCTATGAGTGATGAGACTATCATAGTTGAGAATCAGGGGACTATTTTCCTGGCCGGTCCGCCTCTTGTTAAGGCTGCTACCGGCGAGGAGGTTTCTGCTGAGGATCTTGGTGGTGGGCTGTTGCATTCTACTATTTCCGGTGTGACGGATTACCTGGCTGTTGATGATGCGCATGCCATTGTGCTTGCGCGTCGCTCTGTTGCGAATCTCAATTATCCTACTGCTAATTCTGCGTCTGCTTTGCAGTTGGAGAACGGGAAGGGTGATTCGCTTGTTATCAAGGAACCGCTTTACGATCCTAATGAGTTGAATGGTATCGTGGGTACGAATTTGCGCCGCCAGATCCCCGTGCATGAGGTTATTGCGCGGATCGTTGATGGCAGTGAATTCGCCGAGTTTAAGCGTGATTATGGGTCTACGCTTGTTACTGGCTTTGCGCGTATCCATGGTCATCGCGTGGGTATCGTTGCGAACAATGGTATTTTGTTCTCTGAGTCTTCGCTCAAGGGCGCGCATTTCATTGAGCTCTGTGCGCAGCGGAAGATCCCTCTTGTCTTCTTGCAGAATATCTCTGGCTTTATGGTCGGCGCTGATGCCGAGAAGGGTGGTATTGCCAAGAACGGTGCAAAGCTTGTGACTGCTGTTGCTTGTGCTGATGTGCCCAAGTTCACTGTTGTCTTTGGATCCAGTGCTGGTGCTGGAAATTACGGAATGTGGTAAGTCTTCCGATATCAAATCTTTTATAAATCTTTCGGTGAACGTGTCGTGTTCTAACTGTGACGATCATAGTGGACGTGCTTATTCGCCCCGTCTCCTCTTCATGTGGCCCAACGCTAAGATCGGCGTTATGGGATCCGAGCAGCTGTCTTCGGTTATGGAGGCTGTGGGTCGGACAGCTGATCCGGCATTGAAGGAACGCATTGACCGCGAGTCCGAGGCAACTTTCTCCTCGGCTCGGCTGTGGGATGATGGTGTTATTCCCCCTGCTCAGACGCGGAAGATGCTTGGTTTGGGTCTTGATGCTGCTGTTGGTGGGAAGGCTGAACCGGATGTACAGACCAGATTCGGTGTGTTCCGTATGTAGATCGCTTCAATATAGTAGATTGGAATGCATTATGTTGCAGATGATCTGTCGAACTGTAGACGTAGTATGGCAATGAAGAGTGCATGATGCAGACGCCTATATCCAAGAGAAATGACTGCTATACCGTGGGAATCTCAGAAGCGTAGATTGAAAGTATGAACACTGCCCATGAAAAACAACGAAAATATAGGCAAAGATGTACCAAAAGAAAGCCAAGCACTTTTATCCATTCCGTCGAGAAATTTGTATAGTCCAGATCAACCAAACCTCAATATGTCAATAAGAAAGGGGCGACACGAAGTGTGCAGTCCAAGAAAAAGAGAAAAAAAAAAGAGAAAGAAAAAACAAGCAAAAAGATACATGATCAGACGCGGCGAGGCATTGTCTATGAAGGAGAAGAGAAAAGATAGAGACATATCAGCAATGTAGTGAAGAAAGAAACATCAGTCATATATGACATGTCAATATGCATGGTAGCGTCGGGGGCATATGAGAAGAATAGGAAGATGTCAAAGGTAGGTCGTAGCGCATGAAAGAAAGTCAGAGGAGGCTCCCAAATGAGCAGTGTGACGTCAAAAGACCCCTCCAGGTATAAAATGAAGTATCCAGATCAAAGAATAACACACGGCCCACGACGATTTCGGGGCCGCTTGTTATCCCTCTTCCGATCACGATTGGGACCCTCGCGCCGGCGATTCGGATCACTGCTCGTCCGCGAGCCCTCAGAGTCCTTGCGGATAATCTGGCGACACAGGTCGATGAAGACCTCGTTGACGTTTGCGCGGCGGCGTGCCGAGGTCTCGTAGTATGGGGCGTTATCCCAGTTCTGGGATAGGCCGAAGGCGCGAGCACGGGGCACGGCGCGGTCTTCTTCCAGGTCGGATTTGTTGCCCACGATTACGATTGGGACGTTTTCGTCGTCTTTGATTCGGATGATTTGTTCGCGGAGCTCGGAGAGTTCGTGTAGGGAGGACATGCTAGTGATTGAGAAAACGAGGAGGAAGCCTTGGCCTTGCTTCATGTAGAGTTCTCTGTGTATGTGGTGTCAATGTTGGTTCTCTCGGGGGCGTTGGAGAAGGTGTGGAGGAGGAGGAGGAGGAGGAGCATGTATGGTGGTGAGTTGGGCCTAGATTTACCTCATTGCCGCTGGTTGCTGTTAGCTTCAAGCTTGTAAGCGTGTATAACGGAACTGGATAACTCACTGAATTGTTCTGTGCCCGCGGTGTCAAGACTGGAAAGGTTCAGTCAATATCGAGTCATACCATAAACTCCATCACACTCACATCTCCAGTATGCATTGTCGACCCTGTGACCTGTGTCAGCAAGGAATACCCCTCCCAATTGACCAGATTCTACTTACATCTACCTCAATCTGTTTCCTGTATGAATCCTCGATCGTCGGGTCGTAGCTCTCGATCCAAACATTTTGGACGAATTGTGCTAAGAGTCGGTCAGCTTGGGAGCTCAGGGCCGGGGCGAAATGGCAGTAGACGGACCTGTTAAACAACTCTTTCCTACTCCTCCTGTTTATGGCGCATCAGAATGCCTGTGGTCAGCCTGTACCCTATGGAAGAAGCTTGGGACCAAAGGCCAATTGCCTACCAGCACCCAGGACAACAATGTGGTATTCGCGTCTAAACCAGACAAAACAGGCTATTAGCATGCATCATTGGGCACAATACCAGGCTCATGAACTCACTGAGGCCGCATTGGGAGTCAAATGTGTAGTTGGGGGGGGGGGGGGGGGTGAAGTAGAGAACAATGGCCGTGTTGATCGTCCCACGTGGTATCGCGATCCAAACTCCGAGGTTACTGAAGTGGTCTGATCAGATTTGTAGCTTGAGTGGAAGAAAAGGGCGGCGCGCGGCTATAACAGCTGTTTATGTCCGGATAACCCGATGAAGGTTCGAGGGGAATGGGGGTTGAGGCTCAGAAGGAAAAGGAAGTGGCACAGATTAGGCTAGTCGGTTCTGCACAGGGTTTTTGTGGAGGAGAAAGATATATGTTCAAACACTTCCCCCAATCAGATCATCTCCGCGATCGTCTCTGGCGGTGTGCAAGGTCCCTTTTTCTCGAGTTTATTTCAATTGACAAACATATGCAGTCTACTCATTCCAAATACTGGGTCACGTGATAGATATCACGTGGAGGTATGAGCCCCGAGGTTTGGAGGTTTCAATGTCGCCTGATGCTTGCAGATGTGTCCAGATCTTTAGTACTCATTTGATGAGTTCCAAGCGATATGTCAACTAGTTTACTGGTGTAAGATAGTCCTGAGTAATGGGGGCCTCGGTACAGGCGGAAAATGGGACGCATCAAGACTCGAGAACGGACCAAGCGCTGCAGGGGTCAAGGCCCACAAAGATACACTCCCCCGGTTTCACGATAGAAAAAGCAAAACATCCAAAATTGTGCTTATCCAAACCGGTCTTTCTGGGTACTCGCCGCACACGTCATGTGGACTTGCTTCGGGGAGTCTATGCTTCGGACTTGTCTGCTTTCGTTTCAGGCTGCTCCGAATTTCAAGCTAATACATGTAAACGAAAGTACAGATTACTGTGGTGAATAGGTTCATATAGTAACGATACATCAACATAGACGTGTCACTGCAGTAACTCACTTATCTCTCACAGTCCGGAGTGTATCTTCCAATGACAAAGCACTTGTTCAGTGCTTCACATTGAGCCGAGTACGTCATGTGATCACGTGATGCGCACAAGCAGCTTGGCTCCGTCTCAGCTTGCCAGCTAGCATTCTCACCATCCCTCGTTCGACTGCCATCCATACCCTTTGACCTGTAATCTATCAGTCATAAATATCAAACAAAATGGCCTCTTTCCAGGATCGTGCTCAGCACAGCATCGCCCAGCTCGACAAGGAGGTACGTTCCCGTTGTGTGTTTCGTTGGCGCCTGTCAATTCCTCGCCTGGATGTGCCACACATCGCAAATCGAGCAACGAGATTGATCAACTGAGCTTGATCGCGATCGCCTGTTTTTTAGCTTCCTTAAATCTGGGTGTCTGAGTTTAGTCCTAAAACTGACATCCTGTCCTTCCGCAGCTCTCCAAGTACCCTGTCCTGAACAACCTTGAGCGTCAGACCAACGTCCCCAAGGTCTACGCCATCCTCGGCCTGGTCGGAGTTTACTTCTTCCTCGTCTTCTTCAACATTGCTGGCGAGTTCCTCGTCAACTTTGCCGGTTTCCTTATCCCCGGCTACTACTCCCTCCAGGCCCTCTTCACCTCCAACACCCAGGATGACACTCAGGTAAGAAATTTCGCGCTAGTACGTTTCCAATCTTGTATGTACAGCTTGCTAACCTTCAATTCTCACAGTGGCTCACCGTAAGTTAATATTCACTCTTCACCCCTGCTGTCGTGTTATTGCGTGCGGATGAGATCACCGTCCAGGCTTATCATGCACCACGTGACGTCTTCCCGCTTGCAGAGCACACTAACATGCGACTTGATAGTACTGGGTTGTGTTCGCCTTCCTGACCGTTCTTGAGAGCGCCATCAGCGCCGCTTACTGGTTCCGTAAGTATCCACGCGACATTGATATCATGTCCATTGTGCTAACCAATGAACAGCCTTCTACTATATCTTCAAGTTCGTCTTGATCCTCTGGATGGCCCTCCCCCAGACCAAGTACGTTACAATCCCACGAATTGCATCAATGCAAATATCTAATCAATTCCACAGCGGTGCCCAAATCGTCTTCCAGTCCTTCCTCCAGCCCGTTCTCGGCCGCTTCTTCTCCAGCTCCGGCACCTCCTCCAACCTCCGTGCTCAGGCCGAAGCCGCTAGCAAGCCTCACTCCACTTAAAGGCCTTTTTGTCTGAAATCCGAGTAGAGAATCGCATCGACAATATATCCTCCGCGGGATACCATTAATTGGAGATCGCGGATCCGATTCTCGGTGTCTTTTGGCATTGCGCGAAGTCAAGTTGCTAGTTTATGTTTAAGTTCTGCCGTCATGAATACATTGGTGCTGGTGGTGATGAAATAGAGAGGACCCGTGGGGTGTTGTGACGGGTCAGGGGTTGAATATTCGATGAATATGATGTTACGTTGGATTTTTTCCCATTATGTTGTTGTCGAGTTGCTTAGTCCGTACATTTACCAATGAAGGATCCGGTTGCTTTGAGATATTTTATTTATTGTTGAGGTTCCCGCTCTACTTGTGCAATGAGCTATGAGATGCGTATCTCGAGTTGTTTTCGGTAGAGCTAATAACAAGATATACTCGACCGGGGCATATCCTCTATACAATTGAAGATTGCTTTTAGTTACCATGGTGGCTGCATATTCGACAAAAATATAAATCCTTGTGGTGAAATTGCTTTGAAAGAAACGCTTGTGATAGTCACGGGCTTGAGAGCAACCTGGTGATACATTAAGAGCAAAGCAACTAGAATTACCGGCTCAAACATCAAGAATATTCATATATTGTGATATTTTAGTTTAAAAAGGCATACACTCAACAATGAACGCACGTTGCAGAACCACCAACCCAATATCTCGAAATAGTAAACGCCGACAAACTCCTCATAACTATTGCCTCAGATATCACAAGCCAAGCACAGCAAGACTTGAAGACTCTATATGACAATCATTTTGCAATATTGATAAGATTTCATAAGTCGTATCGGCATCCGTTATCCCAGTCAAAAAATGAGCAGAACACCACCAATTTGTTGTAACAATAGTTGATAGAAAGGAAAAGCAGATCTGGACGATTGAGAGGTTCCATAATCCAGACCTAGAGTTCACTCTTTCAACTCAGTAAAGCCCCATCCGATTTCCCCAACCATCAGCACGAGGGTTGACAACAATGCGGTAAGGGAACGGGTTTGAGTCACTGGTAGTGATAGGCGGGATATGATCTTTGTCACGGTTAACCACAGCGAGGATCTTTAACGCTGCCTTCTGCAGCATATTGCCCATCGCCTTGCGCACTTTAGCGCGCTCTAAATAGAAAGATAGCAGATTAGCAAGTCTGATACCGACACCGGAAATACAATCACGCAACATATAGACCGACTATACGTACCAGATTCCGTGCGCGGCGTCGCAATAGTAACATCCAGCGTCCAAATCTCCCAGCAAACCTCTTCCTCGCCCTTCCCGGTTAGCCCACCGAACCAGTGGCCAGGGCGACGTCGTTTCTTCTCATAGAACTCAACCGCGATCCGGCCTCGCACGCCCCCACCCCCACCAGCCGTCGGACCATCTTGGCCACCGGCAGCAGAGAGGTGCTGGCGGACGAGCGCGGATACGCGCGACTCAATCAGCGTCTCGAGATCGGCGTCGTTGATTGCGGGGAGGGTAAAGTCGAGTACGTCAAAGGTGACCGGCCGGATGGAGGGGAAGTAGCGATGGAAGAAGATGAGGTTGAGGACACCTGGCCGGAGAGAAGGTTTAGTATTTCAAGCTCTGTACGAAGATACCGACTTGTATGACTGGTATGATAATTGCACAGCGACTTACCCTTTAGGACATCTCGTACGTGGGTTGTGTCGGCGAAGATCTCCAGGAAGTACTCCGGAGGGGTTTTGCGGGGCTCCATCCCCGCCATGACGCAGCTCGCAACCTGGTCGGTTGGGTGCAGTCGCGGACGGTAGGAGGTGATTTCCTCTGGGAGCTGTGTGTTCAAGCTGAGTATGAGGGACCATAGAAGAGAGAGTGTAAGTAAGCTCGAAGGGTGGAGTGATGTATGGGGGCGGCCTGTATCGGCGTTCGGGACCCGCTTATCTTATCACCGAACTGAAGACGTAAGGTAAACAGGAAGGTGAATAGTACATCGATGATGGAAGAAGCAGGATTCAGGTAGCGAATAGTAGGAAGCAAATACAGAAACAAGTAATGAAAGGTCCAAGCTGGGATCAGCGCGTTGTTGCGGGATGGCCGCGCCGAATCCGGGGGAGCTCTAGAACGTGACTATGGCTGGAGCAAATTAGGCAGTTTCCGTATAAAATGCATTATATCAACATTGTTTCATGTTTCATGGTCGACAGTACTCTATGTTCCTCTCTGTGAGACGTATATGTTCGCCCGTTCACGTTGATCTATCTAGCCGAGGCCGAGGGCGATCACCGCCCAAACCTGTCCCCATCTCCCGACCCCAGAATCCATCGCCCTTACCTACACCATGATTTGAATCTTTCCATCGCCTTTGATATCCCCGAGAGACGAACCACACACAACCAACATGATCGGGGCGACGAAGCGCTGGTTCCAGCGCAATCGCAAGGGTCTCGCGATCGGGGCTGGGGTGATAGGAGCTGGCTACTTGGCCGGACAGTATGTCCTATCCAAGATCTCCGAGGCTCGGGAACGTATGAGTAGTGACCGGATTGCTCGCGAAAAGTCAGTGTCCTTTGTTTTCGGTGACGGCCTGTCACCTCGCTAGCAAGCACGCGAGCTTGGGGCGGGTTCACACCGATCAGATTCACCAGGATTGGAATCACTGACGATGTCATAGCCTGCGCCGACGATTTGAACAAAACCAGACCGATTGCACCTACACCGTTTTGGCCTTGTTGCCAACTGCCACCGAGAACATCATCGAGGCTCTCCCAGTTGAGGAATTAACCAAGGAGTTGCAGAAGAAGCGGGCGGAAAGATTGGCTCGGTTGAATGCCGGGGAGGCGACGGGCTCGGATTTCAGCTCGGTATCGCCCAGTTTGCCGGAAGATGATCGGAGCTTCCAGAGTGAGAGTTTTGTGCATACCAGCCAGGTTGGGGAGTCGCCCGTGGACTCGGAGGGACAACCCCGACCTAAGCGGAACAAGACTCAGTTGTGGGATGAGGTGAAGATCAGCTGTGAGTCTTGCCTCGTGTCCTCTTGGCCATGTGCCTGAGTGCATCAAAGACTAATTATTTATAGCTATAACTCGGTCTTTTACCTTGATCTATACGCTCTCTCTGCTCACCATCTTTACTCGCATCCAACTCAACCTTCTCGGCCGCCGGAATTATCTCTCCAGTGTGATCTCTCTCGCTACACCGCCTATCAACGAATCAACCATCAGCCTGGAAGACCACGATGATGAACTCACCCAAACATTGGGCGATGACTTTGAAACTAACCGTCGGTACCTCGCCTTCAGCTGGTGGTTACTTCACCGCGGATGGAAAGACTTGATGGGAACCGTCCAAACTGCCGTGAAAGAAGTATTCGGACCATTAAACCCACGCGAAGACATCAGCCTGGCCAAGCTTTCCGAGCTGACCCTGCAAATCAGAAAGAAGGTAGAAGGTAGCACAGAAGATGAGCGACGCTCACAGAAGTGGCTGTCCTGCCTGTTGCCCCCAGCAGAGGAAGAGGAATATGTGCTGCGCGAGTCAGGTGTTGAAGGCGTAGCAGACCCATCTTCATCCCAGACAGCGTCTAAGCTGCGACACTTGCTGGATGAGACTGCCGATCTGATCGAATCGCCTTCCTTCTCTTACGTCCTGACCCTTCTCAACAACGAAGGATTCTCTACTTTGATCGATCAAAGATGTGCCAACGACGCATTCAAGGCGCCTACCGCTGTACCCGAGACTGCTCCTATGTCCTTCGACTCCGTCGCGACAGTTATCCCTCTGGCTGCCAACGCTGACCGCAAGACAAAGCTTGCCAACCTCCTGGCAGTCATGGCCCGTCAAGCACATGTGATTGGGAACGGCACTCACGCTCCAAATGAGTACCTGGTCGCTATGGACCAGAATGTGCGTGAGCTCGAAGCCTTCTCTGCCGTGGTCTACAGCTCGAACTTTGATCTGGAGCTTCTCGGTGCCAAGGATAAGGCGGAAGCGACAGCAACTGCCAGAGAAACGGATCTTGTTGATACTGAACCTTTATCATCTTCCTTTTCCCAGGTGCTTGTTGAACGTGAGACCGAGCCTGAAGTGATTGATGATGAGATTGAGGAATCACTGAAGATCGAGTCTGAAGAGCCGACCTCGAATGAGCCATTGGCTGATTCTGCCTTCGATGACGCTTGGAATAAAGCAAATAACGGAAACCCAGCCCCGGAAGAGTCCCGGGCAACATAATGAGGCCTTGGAGGAATCTTGAACATTGAACTTCGATATGTGTGATTATCTCTACAATAAATACCCTTGGTTTTTTTCTTACCTGTCCTTGTCCATCATTTTCTTACTTTATATTTCGGTATCTTTATTTTCGGCTCAGGGCCTTTTGGAAGGCAATGAAATTTAGATATCCTCTGTTGACACTGGCACGATACCTGGATCACCTATGGAGAGCACCGCTTTCTCGCTCAATAAATAAGAGCTCAATGCGCTCATACTTTTACCAACCTCGGGAAAGCCCCTAGTCCCATCCATGGAACATTGTCTGTGGAAAATGGTATCATCTATATTTAAATTGAATAGTAAACCGCCGAAGCTTCCTGGCTACTATTAGGTTGGTGTTCGCAGTAGGCACTCTTATGCTGATTGCTGCAAGCCCCAGAAGAACTCTGCGAATGGGGGTTCGAGGGTACTGGAAACCGAATGCAATCATCTCCATCTCGTCATGGTGATCGCTAAAACAACAAGTATTGCTATTGGCATGATAGTCGAAAATGTGACAGGAAACAAGCTTAGGTTAGGCAGCCATGCGGTCCCTGAAAGTCGCCTGTGTCCCTCGTGTCCTAGCGTCTATTTTATATCACGCCTGTCCTGGGTTTTCTTTCTTTTCCTTCTTCATTCTGAATCGAAATTGCTACCTTCATTAATTGAGTACAACAAAAACATTAGACAACCGCGGAAACATTGCATTATGAAAGATCCTGACACGGTGTGGTTTGGAGAGCTTTGCTATTCGATTACTACGTCGTCGAATGAATACCATGACGAGCAACATGGGCTGAATGATGGTAACCCATTTTCTCTATGCTCACCGGGATCCTAACTCCACCCTCTCTAGGAAGCAACACAAACATATGTCCAACCCAACGAGTTGAATTTAACGGCCAAATGTCGTCGGAGGATACATAGGAAATAGGTATATCAACATGTCGAGTTAGGCAACGATGTATATAGTAGCATGACATTCCTTTTAGAACACAAATCATCCGCTGATCTAAGTTTGCATGGATTGTAGGCCTAAGAGAAAACTTGAAATCTCTTCAATCAACTATGACTTAGAATAGCATGGTACCAGGAGTCACAGCAAATGCTTCTTCCAAGACTTTCAAGCCACTCAGCAATTGATCCTCAGTGATAGTGATTGGCGGAGCAATGCGAAAGACGCCCCCAAAGCTAGGATGGCTGCTTAGATTGGCCCACAAGCCTAGCTCATAGGCATGATCACCAATAGCCTTGCCCAAAGCTAATGCCGGGGTCTTCGTCTGTCGATCCTCAACAATCTCAACACCGGCCATTAGACCCCGTCCACGAATATCTCCAATGCATGCATACTTATTCTTCAAGTCATTCAGCTTGTCATGAAGTATCTTCCCCATAGCACGAGAGTGCTCAACCAAGTTATCGCGCACGACAATCTCAAGAACCTTGTCACCAACAGCTGCGGGAAGCGGATCATTGATGTGGGTAGTATAAAAGCAGAACTCCCGCTCAACGCAAACACGCTCAATCTCAGCACTAGTCACAACAGCACTCAACGGCAATCCATTACCAAGCGTCTTGCTAAGCGTCAATATATCAGGCACAACATTCTCATGATTGATAGCCATCAAGTCACCGCATCGACCGACACCCGTCTGCGCCTCATCGACAATCAAAAGCATACCACGCTTCTCACATTCACGCTTTAGCGCGGCTAAATACCCAGGTGGCAGGACATGCATACCACCTGATGACTGGATACACTCAACAATACAAGCAGCCAGCGAGCCGCACGATTGCATATCGATCATTCGCCAACCGTACTCCATCTCCGCTTCCCAGTCATAAGATCCGTCAGGTCGACGGAAGACAGAGCGATATCCATTTGGAGGTGGCAGCATCAGCATCCCCGGCATCAGGGGTCCCTGGCCTTTGCGACCGAAGTGGTATTGAGCGCCTAGCGCTTGGGCAGTCACGCCATGCCAGCTAGCGCCCAGCCCGACGATTTCAAATTTTCCGGTGTAGACTTTGGCCATTTTGATGGCGGCTTCATTGCTTTCACCTCCGGTTGATAGGAAGAATGCTTTATCGAGGCCCGCGGGGAGTAGGTTGCACAAGCGCTCGCCGAGGCTAATTACTGGCGGCGAGACCATGCCGGAGAAGAGGTGATCCAGGGAGGCTGCGTGGTCTGTGATTGTTTTGACAATTTCTGGATGGCCGTGGCCAAGGAGACAGGACATTTGTCCTGATGTGAAGTCTAGGATCTTGTGTCCTGATGCTGTGTAGACGTATAGGCCTTTGCTACCGCAGATGACATCTTGGTTGAATTCGGTTCCGTATTTCAGAAGGTACTGGCTTGTTTTCTCTTGGAGGTCTTGTTGGTTGACATGTTTGTATAAGAGAGGGCCGTTATCTTTGGCTTCAGAGGTTGTAGCGACCTTGTTATCGTCAATGATGCCGGGTGCCATGTTGGGATGAATAGTTTGTAGAACGATATAGATGCGTCTGACTTGCACCCCCTCATTCAATGCGACATGGGGCTCTTTAGTATCTTATCGCGTGGAGTTTTGACCTCCAGCACACTCGCCACATTTCAACCTAAGTTGCTGCATGTCTTTGCTGCTTCTTCGCCGCGGAACCGCGGACAACTTGAGACCCACTTACATAGATCGCGAAAACGATCCAGACTTAGGAGAGAAACTGTTCAATTATGTTCTCCATATACCTGCAGATAGATGATTGTTACGCAATCATTCCGTGCTCCATCCTATCTATATACTTTGTAGGGTATCCCAAATGCTAGGAAACATGTCGTCCACAAACGACATATCCGGCATGAAATGGTGACCCAACTCAACGCTTGCCACATCAGAAGCCACTGCCGGTGGTCCCGATTTCAACAGCTTGTCAATGACATCCGAATGCTGCGCTAAACAGATATCAGCAAGGTCCCACCCAAAATCCTTCTGGTGCGACCGCAAAGAATTTAAAAAGTCATTCGCCATTCGAAGTGAGGTGCTTTGTGATAGACCAGCCGCCTGCTCCGTCTCCAGTGCGCAACGGATTAGGAATGTCACTGTTGATGAGAATGTGAATGCAACGACAGGTAGCCAAAAGTCCCCCAGCTGTGCTTCGCCCAGTTCTTGAACCAAAAACACAATATCTTCAGCCGTTCTGCGGGCTTCCATGACCCGATTTGCCATCTGTTCTCCGTTGGAATCTTGTGATTTCCTTTCCCGGTCTAAATCAATTCGTCGAAGGAGAAGGCACGTTGCGAGATATGCGAGCCGCAAATTTGAGGATCCGGGTGTCTCAAGATTCGAGCCTCGAATGACAATCCTGCGAATGTTCCCAGTGAGTGAATCCACCCATTTGTTTAATTCTAGCTCAAGGTTCTTGGTTGGAGGATCTGCTGCTGTACGGATATTGTATACGTGCTCCAAACAGATGTCCAATACTTCTGTCAGGTGCATAAGTTCAATAAACACCGCATTAGCATCGCTATCTCGTTCCGAACCCGTCAGATATTCGGGTATTGGTAAAGGCACATCGTATTGAGATCTTCTGATATGAGGGGGCGTGCCATATGCTAGGCTGGACCTGTATGGTCACGACTATCAATATCTTGCAGGTCCATCGGAGCTTCTGATGAGACTTACCAACGGTCATGAAGTAAGATGGACCACCATATCTTCATTCTCAAATGTTTTTCAGCTTTGGGAATGTCCCATGGTAATGGATTTCGGTTTAGCCCCAATGAATGACACAAGGCAGTTGCTGAAGCAAGTCTGACACCATTGCCTGTCATTGACGTTGTTGGTCGGCCACCTACATCTAGTAGAATGGCTTTGATGGTTGAAATTCCAGCAGAAGCGTGTAGCTCGGAATAGGAGGCCTCAATGGCAAGATTCCAGACAAAACGAACGTCCGGGCATCTTTCACGCGATAAAAGAGGATCGTATTGCCAGTATGTCAGCATGTGGGCATAAATACATGCTAGCAAGGCAGGTGAGATACGATGTCTAGCATTAGCGTATTGGGCTCGGAACGAATTTTCATCAAGCAAGGGTAGACAGGGGTTGATCCTCTTCAGATAACTAGGTAATGAAACGCCGTTACTTTTGATAAGTTCCGGAAATATCACGGAGTCAAGGAGTGCCTTAGACTCACAGGTCAATGAGGTGTGAGCCCCATGGTTCAACGAGCTTTTCAATAATCTGCAGTTTATGAAGGGCTGGATTGGAATTCCAAGTCAGACCGAATGGTCTTTTCTGTACTTTTGTAAAAATCACAGGGGACGAAGAGCTGCCAGGTTCAACGGGACGGATCTCGCGAATCCCTTGTCCACCTGAAATATTTGATAGATAATCAGCCAAGACATGATTGTCTCCAGTCACTGCCGGACCGAGGATGTGTGGATTGTCATCTTCGGCTTCAAGAGAGAGAGGTGTATCCTGATCATTTTGACCCTGTGCTGGAACCGAGAACTGAGGCGAAGCTGCCACAAGGGGGAATACGCCCAGCGGCTGAGCAGATGCAGCAGGTGCCCTTAGTGATGGAGATGGTAGCACCGGAGCAACCTCGGAGGCACGCCTTTTTTGAGGTGTCCTCTTCGCTCGGCCATCAGGGAATGAACATTCCGTGCCATGCACACGGCACATAAGACAATCCTCTGAGTGTGGCTCAATTTTGCATCGCGATTTCCTCCGGCGGCAGGGTATGCATGCGGGCTTTGTGTGGGACCGATAAGGCCTTTCATGTCCGTTCTCCATTTTGGGTATGCAATGATTGAGGTGAGCGCCCGCGGGGTTTCCCGGTTACGTCCGAGGCGACAGACCGGTACCGTCTGGCTTGGTATATCAGGAGGCCAAGGAGCTTTGCTAATCAACCACGGCTGTAGCAAGTTCATGTCGACTGAGACGTGACGTGGGAAATTCCGCGGCGCGGGGAGAGGAAAAGTGGAACTCGAAGTGGGACCTTCCCAAAATTGCACTTTAAGTCCATGCCAACGCGTTTTCTATAGAAAGGTACGTGAATCATCACATTATGACTTGCTCAAAATACCCCACATCTTCGACATGGAAATTAGTAAGATGAGAAGAATTCGTTGATGGAAGTTACCGATATCATTGGATCATCTATGTCCGATTATTTATATGGCGTTTTGACACAATCGCTGCCGAGTATGAGATGACCGTGATACATATATATTCGTCATAACTCTTTCAAATCAAGTTAAATGGGAATATTCCAATAGTCTTATCTACTTCAGACAAGCGCGAAAGCATATATCTCCGGACTCCGGATTCCCAAATTAGTTTCTGGTAGTGTGTCGATGGCCTAGAAACCTAAACTTCTTAGTACTGACTTTTCGTATCTAGCACTATAAGAGTGGGTCATGTCCTATCACGCACTTCGAAATTCCATGGGCAACCCAGAATTTCTCTTAGCATTTGCCGACGTTGCTGTTCACCGCAGTAGCCAGTCCCTTCGCCAATGCATGGCACCGCGGTCGACAGCCACAAGTGTAGCTAACTATAGCAGTGATCTAGAATGATATCCCTTCGCGAAGGCCACTGATCGGCCGTATACCAGCGCATACTGCATGCGAATGCCGTTTTCGACATACCCACTGTTTCAAGGAAACATTCTATACCAGCGGCCACATAGCCATAGAGGCAAGGAGCCTACAGCGCTGGCATATAAAGCTGGCGAGGGAACACCACAAAGATTGTCAACACCACTCACAATATCAAGTAGTTGTTGCCTTTGACGACCACCTCACTGGTATCTATGCTGCCTTGGAATCCGTACCTTGTTTGTAAGATAGAGGCCAGCCCCAGTGGCCGTCCTAGCTCCTGTTGCG
The DNA here is from genome assembly GCF_028974205.1 of Penicillium antarcticum. Classification (NCBI taxonomy): domain Eukaryota; kingdom Fungi; phylum Ascomycota; class Eurotiomycetes; order Eurotiales; family Aspergillaceae; genus Penicillium; species Penicillium antarcticum. The sequence continues at coordinate 2,665,403 of NW_026695300.1, read as the reverse complement.
GCATAAACAAAAAAGGCGACCTATGCAAGAACTCGATCAAAGTTGAAGACACCAAGATCGGCCATCAAGAGTTGACCACTCTCGCCAGAGATTTCCTCTGCGTGAGATGACACCGGCAACAGCAAGCCGACCAAGTTGACCAGCGGTGGTATAAAGCCGCCGTCCGCAACTAGGCACGAGTACCATATCGCTCTAGAATGACTTCTCTATCAGTCATGGAACATCCGGGCTAGCGTTAGACATCGTCAGCCTCTAGGTAACGCCCTACATCGGACCATACTGACTGGTCACCTCACGGATTCAGACAAGACCCGCCGGTGCACTTGTCAACCAACCCCGAGCTAGTGCAGTTATTTGGTCCATTTGTGACTGCCACAATGCCGCGAACCGTCTCCCACTGGTGGGCCTCGTCGTTCAGCCAGATTAGCAGGGGCTCATCTACTGCGAGACCCGTCCGCTTCTGCACCGGTTCGTCGGTCGGCACGACTGTCCACTCAGCGTGGGTGATCACAGATTCCAGGCGAGGTAAGATGGAAATAGGAAAAGCAAATGCCAATCACACGTGAGTTGCATCATCTCCAGCCTCTCGACGAAGCAGAAGGAGCAGAGTCCACTTTCTGGCATATCTTTGGTATAAATGGCCTTACTTGGGTGAAGGGAAAATGACTTCTGGTTGAAGGGGCTGGAGGGACTGAAGATTAGAGCGGCAAGGGAGTGAGGGTGGACGAATCAAGAAAAGAATTGGTGAACCCCGACACACAACATTGAGACTTCGCTAGGGTCACCCGCCCTAACTACAAGTTTACCGCTTAGTAAGGACTTCTTCTCGTCCATGGGCAAAATAAAAGTCACAAAGTCGTTTCAATAAGTAGCCCCGGCCTTTTTCAGAAGCTTAATAATGTTCTGTTGACCCAATGCCTGCGCCATTGTGAGCGGTGACTGAGAGCCATTCCCACCGTGAACATCAATTCCGTACGATATGAAAAGTTTCGCCATCTTGAATCTAAGCGAGGGAGAGGAATTCTTCATGGCGGCCCCGAATGCTGTGGTGTACGACAGGTACTTTCCCGTTTGCAGGTTGACATCCGCCCCATTTTTCAGGAGAACCTCGGCATAATTCACATAACCATACTCGGCAGCCAGAATCAGGGCTGTCGTTCCGTTCAAGTATGTATTTGGGCCTTTGCCGAATTCCTTGAAAATTCGAACAGTCCAACTGTATCCAAACTCTGCCGAATGCATCATTGCGTGTGTTTTGCCGGCATCATCCATGTGCTCCAGAATAGCACGAGCCATGTCCCGGTGCGCCATCTCTGCAGCAAGCTCAAAAGCTTCTTTTATCGCAGCGGAATGCCCGCCGAAGTAGACCACGAGGTGCTTTACCATTGCGACATTTCGACCCCTAATGGCAAAGTCCAATCCTTTCCTAACGTCTGCGCCTTTTTCAACCAGTCGTTGGACGTTGAATGAGTTGCTACTGTCAATAGCCTGGTACAGATCGCTCACATCGTGAGAAACCGCATATAGCATCCTAGCGATCCGACTGGGCCTTTTTCTGTCAGCCCCTAGGACTTCTTCTAGTTGAACGCGGTTTTGTCTGGAGTCATTTAGCTCTTTCTGTTTCATCTGTTCGCTCGCCTCAAGTCGAGTTAAGCTCGCTTTCTTTTTGGTAGAGGGCCGCTTGCGCGATGCTGAAGCGGGAAATGGTTTGGAATCTGAATTGTGTTGTAGTTCAGTGTAGATATTCCCGAGGACACTATCCCCGAGGGCACCCTCATGAACAGCAGTTGCAATTGTGCCTTTGATGAATTCGATGTGTCGAGAAAACATCTCAGAAGTTATTCCGACGGTCTGTAATTCTTTGCGAATTTCCCTCCACTTCTCTTTTTCGGTCATAGCGACGGTGTCGCCCATGAAACTTGAAACAGCTGATCCATCTCTTTTGCCAGATCGGATCTCCTCAAAAATTCCTTCCAATATGCGCTGGATATTCGCTTCTGAGTATCTGTTCTTGTAGTTCTGGTTAACAAAGCTTGTTGTCGCAACGATTATCTCATACTCACCTTTTCTCAGTCGTGGCCAGCAGATTCAAAGTCTGGATACATATTGATAGCCTCGCTCTCATCTCCGCCAGCTCGTCAGTACTCCATCCCATACGCTCCCATGTTGTTTGGGCTTGATAGCCGACGCTATCAAAATGCTCCTTCATTCGAGACAGATCTGTCAACACTTCATAGCAGCTTGCTAGTGCCCTATCAAGCTCCGGGCTTTGAGCGTCGTTTGATTGACGATCAGAGATATATTTTTGTGTGACATCAAGGACGGAGACGAGTAGACCAAGGTCATTTCGAGCTTGGTTGAAGATATCTGACGAATTGAAACATGAATGGTAGAGACTTTGTGCGAGTGGGCGGATAGTCGTGATATGATCTGATAATCACCAAGTTTAGTATTAGTGTTCACCCATCTGTCCAAGCATTATCATAACCAGAGCACATATATGAAAGTGAATTGCCCGTACTGATATTGATGTCTCTACTTGCAGTCAGATTGCTAATTACCGCACCGCCCTGGGTATAGGTGTAGTTAGAGGTTTGTGCCTCAAGTTGCGCTGTTGGCGGAGACATGATATGGCCCAGGTCGAAGTTGTAGACTTGGCTCGCGAACCATGGACACATATCAAGAACAAGTCATACCTTTGGGGAGAGATGGGGAACTTGAGTGTTTTTCTGTGCCCGGGCTTTCAGGCCGCTAAACAGGTCACGAGTCAAGGGTGCGGGCAAGGGGCGGGGGGCTTGGGCGCCAAGTTGATGCGCCCAATCAAATGGATGGACGACGCGCTCAGCTACAAAGTCAAATGGTAGATTTCAGCCGCACAGAATTGTTTTCTATGTCAGCGCTAAGAACCGCATTGCATGTCTTTCTCGGGGTGTCAGACTTGACCACAGGAGCGGATGGATTCCGTCCCAAGTACGAAAAGAGATTACTCCAAATTCAAGGGTCCACTGGTGGGCGCGATATTGATCAAAAAAAGAAATGAGATAAGACTATTCGTATCGATGAGGCTATCCGTTGAGACATCATTTTCCGAAATTGTTGTTGAAACAGAAGTCCCGCCCTGCACTCATAGTCCCCATCATCACCGGCCCTCCGCCTGACTGTATCAAATATCTCGCTCGAGGGTTTGCTGCCTCGACCGGAACTTGGTCTTGTTCACTCTCGAGTTCATCTACCCATATCCATAGCTGGCTGCTCACTGCCTTGTATCCGGGATCTTGATGGCTACTAAACCTTGTCATCTGCATATGGTTACCATGAATAGATCGGTTTTGATAAGATGAAAGGATGGCCGAGTGGTCAGGCACGATCTATGCGGCGTTAGCAAGAGGCAGATATCATTGTGTTGTTGCTTGAAGATACCTTTCCAACTCCTGTCACTTCAACCTCTTCGTAAAAGCAAAATATCTTCAGCGTTTTGCCATGATTTTGGCGGTAATCCTCTAGCATGGAATGGAATTCTTGTTGGAGATTGGCGAGCATTTCGGACCCTGGCGCAAGTACTTGCATAATTTCTTTATTCGCCGTACGAAGGACATTGGCCAAACGTGTAAGTGGTACTGCCCATGCGGCCTTGTTGGATCCAAAGTGTGGAGTCCCCATAAAGGCAATTGCGACGGTGGACTCAAAAATATCTTTGTAGTACTGTTGGGCTGCTCCGCGACTGATCAGGAGTGCCTGTTCCGTCACAAGACCCCCGAGGCTATGTGCCACGAATATCAGAGGGCGACGGTTCTGACATGGGTAATTAGCATGACGAACAAGGCAAGCGCTTGATATACGAACCGACTTGGTTCTTTTCCGCCAAACTGCTAGCTCATGTGCCAGAGCTTTTCCATGGTCGCGTATGGTATTTGAGCCCGCGATCTTCAGCGCCCCAATAATGTCTGCGTCGTAGCCGAAGGTTGTGATACGCGCGGTTGGAAGGTCTTTTGGTAACAGATTCTGTGGCCAGAACTGTTTTGTCGGTTTAAAAGACCATGTCGTTTCTCGATTTCCCGTCAGTCCATGAATGAAGACAATACTATTGTAGTTAGCCATGTTGGACTCTGCCCGGGGATGGCATCTTACTCGACGTTTGCATTCTCAGGTTCGTAAAGGGTTCTAATCCCGTAATCTCCTGTAGTTGAATATGCCTCTGCCATCATAGCAATTATGGAGGATGACAGGATATGACAGGATTACGAACGCTGTTTTTGGGCTGCTCCCCTAGTCGACGCTAAGCCGCTTTTGATGGTGGGGATCAAATGCACATGTGAGCTTCGTTGGCGCGATAAGTTTTGCTAGAACTTCGTGTGCCACTGGTTTAGCAACCGAATAGTTTGCTCGATGTAATTCAGGTTCCAACGATGAATCCATTTCGCCCAAACAGATAATCTAACGGGCGATGTACTGTATAGATCATCGCTATATGGTCATTTTCATTGGCTATGGTAAAAATAGTATTTCCCAAGTGGGAGAAAAGATGGAGATGCGTAGCGCGATTGAAGGCTCTCAGGGAGAGAGAGACGAAGTTATAAAAAGCAATGCAACAGGAGCGGTTGATGGCACCTCAGTTCCAAGCAGCAGGGGACGTTGGCGCATTCGTCTGTTAGAAAGTCGGGCCATTTGCGATTGAAGGATTAGAAAGAGGTGCATGAACGCATTAGAGCAGAGCATTCAGTGTTATTTATCCCACCGGAGGGACGTTGCTACACGTGCTCAGTTGTAAGATACTTCTGATTTCGGATGGAAGACCCCTCAGCTTCGATATAAAATTGCCATGAATAGATGGACGGTTAGGCTGTATATATCATACCCTTATATAAGCGTATGCGATCGTTGAGCAGTCACCAGCAGGTTGAAAGCTGATAATCCCTTTGAATGCTCGCTTATGATTGGTCGATTCAAAATACTGCTTGCAATGCGAGAACTTGTGGAAGGTTTCGAAAGCAGGCTTGGCAAGTGCCTTAGTGAACCCGTCTGCTGTACTCTTGATATCGAGGACGTGAGATAGGCGTATCTTGCTTTCTTTTACCCTTTTTACGCTAATATACGCTTAGTGGGTTTTCTTTATACTTTATAGGGTGTTTACTACACTATATAAGGTTTGTGTGGAGACAGTCTACGAAGTGGATACTGAGAACTAGACAGAGATTTCTTTTCCTGTTTTCTCATAGAAAGGTACGGTACGGTACGGTACTATTTACCTCTCTCTGCACTGAATGTAGATAATGACTTACAGGAACGCGCCTCATATGTTACCTGGCTCATCTGTATTTTGTCCGGACCTTCGGCCCCGCCAGTGTCTTGTCATTGTATATGAGCTATATATGCCCCGACTGCAGACCCAGACAATTTTGGAGGGCATGTTGCTCCCTGATCACTTTGTAGCAACAGCGTCGCTGACAACATATGTCTCCTTGTCACCCAAACTGGCTGTGTTCTGCTCCTCGTCCTTGCTGTGAGGCAACTGAGTAGCCTCCTTATCGTGTTCAATGGGCTTATGATCCCGAACAACCAACCACGTAGGCCAGATGGCGAGACCTGAGAGAAAAAGGATTAGCATTGCTTTCGATTAGAATGTTATGGAAAGCACCTACCGAGGAGGATAGTGTTGACGGCAAGTGGGACTCTGCCACCATGCCATTCCCTAGTGTTGATGCCAAAAGAAACAGCCTATGAGAAACTCTCCTGTCCACGGAGAATACCAGAAAATCGAGCTGAAAAAAAAGTATGAGTCACCTGAAAGCAGGCTGTGGGGGCTTCGACTTACAAAGTTCGGAAATGTTGTCTGTCATGGTAGACAGAAGATAGTACAGAAAGTTCTGCGCGGCCTGTTGAGAAAAACCTGTCACAAGGGTGGTTAGCATCGAACCATAGTCCTTGTCTTGATAAGGATCTCACTCCACAGCATGACGACGAAGAAGCCCTCAATAAAGCCTTTGTCGGCCCAGTCCAGCATGGGAGGGTTCTTGGTGTACTTTTCTTGAACGACCCAGCAGTAGATCCACGCAATAATATGGATGACGATCACGTAAAAGAAACTTTTTTTCAGTTAGCCAAGCTGTAAATTTGAAATACAATGCCATTAAGCCACACCTGTACTTAATTCTATTCTTGATCGAGATACCGCTGTAGTCCAAGAATCTGCTGATAATACCCGAAGAGATCAGATTGGAGAAATTACCGACAAATCCGATAAGGGCGCGAGCTCGAACACCGAAATAGTAGGTCTCGAAGTCTGTATCATAAAATTAGCAATGCAAGCATGAAACTGGGGGTTAGCATAAACTTACTTCCAACATATTGGTTGAAGTATGCGGCCCAGAAAGCAGGCAGTAACAGAATGATCTGGAGAAGTCAATCTCATGTCTACCATTTCATGTCTTGAACAAATCATACCTCTTTTCTCTTGCAGACCTTCCAGAGCTCGACCATTTCAGCACGCCATGATCCTTGTATAACGATCTTGACCTTGCTTCCATCCGTGCGCTGGACCTTCTCAGGTGGCGATAAGAAGATGGCTAGAGGAACCGACAGACACTGAAGAGCGACAAAGATGAGGTATGTTTCTGATAAAAATGGTTAGATGATAAAAGCCCATTTTGAAATTTCATGTTGAGAGAACATACCGTATCCGACCTTTCCCTTGCTGTGGGCATCCCCCGAGCTAATGAATGTGAGTGGCATTTCTACATGTTGGAATAGATAAACATACTGGTTCAATCCAAGGACAATAGCACCGCCCAGCAATGGACCTCCTGTGCGGAACCAGAGCCAGATACTGATTAAGTCAGCGAATTGATCATCCAGGACTTACCAGGGCTTCTAGCTGAGAAAGAACTCACTTCATGTATTTGCCTCTTTTCGTTGGCTCCGGATATCCCAACGCAACGGCGCCCTCGGAAGCCCAGAAGAGACCAGCACTGTAGAAGCTAAATTAGTGCATTCTTTCTACATGAAAATAGAAATGCGACCCACGAAATTCCACAGGCTACTGATCCAACAAGAACAAACCACACGTTGCCCTGTATATATAACAATCAGTATAAGTCCACACTTGATTTACATGAAGTGCATACATAGCGGTTGTTGGTATACAAAGCGGCTCTGGAAATAAGTAAGCCACCTTCTCGTCTAACGTAGCGAAAAGTACTCACGAATAAATTGGATATCCGATAGCTCCAAGCATCAAAGTCCAGTTCAACCCAATACGATTGGCGATTGGGCCACCGAAAAGACACAAAAATCCCACTAGAAATGGAAAGTCAGACGTGCAGCACTGTAAACCAATCTTTGATCAAGGGTAGTCACATACTCAGACCAAATACCAGTGCGTTGGCTGCATTAATCAAAAATGGTGACTGTGCGCCTCCTGCGCCTAGAGAGTTCATGGCGTTCCATAAGCCCGGGGCCATGAAGCCCACGCCTCCAATGATACACGCATTGAATAGTGTCGAGCGATACCAGAGTCGCTTTTCATCTTGAGGAGGGATAACCTCGGAGGATAACGAGGCAGAACTTTGTTCGGTCATGCTTTGGCTTTGGTTGGTCAAGATTGACACGGGAGTGAGAACCCTATTATAAGCTTGATCTCGAACCACCGGAACAAAAAAGAAATACAGATATCGACGCAACGAGTGGCAGACGGACTATTATAAAGGCTTTCTCACTGTGATCTCGGAATGCTACTGTATCCCAAACCTGACCTCGATCATGTCACCTTAGCCTATCCTAATCAATTCGCAAGATTGCGTGCTTCGACATTGTACAAAATTAATGCCCTTTCTGGTTTAGTCTGACTTCATTGGCTATACGCCAAGCCTATTTAAACGAGAGTGGCCAATCAGCAGCGTCAAACGCGGATATATATGGGGAACACCCTGGCGAGCTAGAAAAGCGTCAATTGCCGCCATGTCGAATCGGGACTAAGGCTCGCAGATCTTTTGCTGCCATGGCTTCGGTTAAAGCCGCTCTGGAATGGGATTACTCATAGGAGGAGCAAACTGAGCAAGAAGCTAACGGGGGTGGGTCTAGACAAGCAGGGAATGGAGTTACCTACTAGAGAGCCCGTTTATTATGTTATGAGGCAGTTGGGATTTTTTTTTCGTTATTCTTTTTTTTTTTTTTTTTTTGAAAGAGATCATACTTTCAAAACTCGACATTTTCTAGGTTATTTTCTAGGCTATTCTCAAAGTGTCAATGTCATTGGTAATTGGAAAAAGATAAAGAAATGCGGAACCTAGCCCTGCCTTAATTCCTAGGATCACATATTTACTGATTTGCGCGACCCTTGAGTAAGCTGAGCTCGATTTTCAGATTATCAGTGTGCTTTTGCAGCATGGCTAGCGACATACTGCGGTTACGGATATGAGTATTTGCTTGAGGCGATCGGTTCTAATCACGTCGAGTCTCTGCGTGCACTGATATTAGTGGGAGGTAAAGCTACAACGACCACCCACAATGACATGAATGAAGAGCTTTATTGTCATTCTCTGGATGAGGTTGTCAAATATAAAGCAGAACTCAAAGACTACGCCCCTCCGATATGCATGCCGAGATGATCACATCGAAGTCCTTCAGGAACCGATAATCCATCTACTAACCTTATCACTGTAGGAGATTGGCGTTGCGAGGATGTTATTGTTCTCCTGAAGCACGGGGCTGATCCAATGGAGAATGGCTCATCTACTGTGTTCCCTGAGATCTGTGCCAAGGGCGGCATCATAAAACCCATTCTGGCAACCTGCATCAACCTCAATTTGCTCAATTCTGAAGGCAGAACACCTTTCAGGAGAGCTTGTATGAGCCAAATGCACTTGTATTCTAAGGACTTTCACTATCCCACCACAATGGAGCATTCGCCACCATGGAGCATCCACCACCATGGAGCTGGCTCAGGCAGGTGCTTACATTGATCCCGTTGACAACGCAGGATCAAATACTTTACATCATGCCATGCTGTTTGGGAACTTGGTTGCTGCCAAACAGCTCATTAAGACTTTGGCCGTTCACTCCCCAGTGAATTCTGGCGGTTTCATGCCCCTATGCTGTGCTCTAGAAAGCTATGCAGGATAACCTTCCCACAGAGCTCATTATCACGTAACGATCGAAGCTCTGCTGGATGCTGACGCGGATCTTTACAATACTCTACCAGATGGTCGAACGGCACTTTGTTGTGTAACTGGGGTTCTTTCTCATGGAGCAACACGCACCGAGAGCATCAAATCGAATTTGATCAAGGGATTGATTATTTCAGCGTAGCTTCTAACCTCTACCAGCGCTTTGTTGGTGCTGAATGTGACCCTGAACAGCGGGACAAGAAGGCAGGATGCCTATCTCCTATTCTGTTACGGCAGAGAAGCCTGGTATCACTTACACTTGCTATTCGTCTTATTCTCCTCTAAACCTTGATGACTGTCGGAAGATGTTTGCCGAGTATGATAATCACAAAATCGATCATAATGGTGACAGCTTTCTTCGTACCCTGGCGCAACGCGTGGAAAGTGAATGTGATAAGCGAGGCCACAATGTGGACATCTTCTCTATGTTGGTAGATGCGGGCTTGAATCCATGGCAGGAGAACACCGCTGGATCTCGCATCCATTGCAACCCTGATGTTCTGGCATTGTTCGCTAGAGACGAACAGTTATGCCGAAACATTCATCTCTTTTTTTTTCTCTTGTTCTGGGCGATGTTGAGCAAAGAGTACCATGGGGTGAACTTAAGCTCTCAATCGTAGTCTCTTGGGTCTAAAGTTCTCAGTAGCTTGCAGGGCTGTCCTTTCAAACTAAACTTCCATTACTATTCTTTTCCTCGGGGACTAGGCGAGATCTAAAACAAAACAATCGAGTAATTAAGGAAGGATTGGGAAGACGTAAAACCGATTTACACAGAACAAGAGAAATTTTTATTATGATATCAAAAAGTCGTTATGTTTCACATCAGACGTCACACATCTAAGCTTAGTTGCCGGAGACCTCCTTGACAGCGGCGATGATATCGGCGGGACCAAGACCCTGGCCATTGATCTGCTCGTACAGACCACCGCATCCCTCCTTGATGGCACCGATGGACTTGAACTTGGGGGTGAGCTTGCGCTCGAGGAGCTGGGTACCAAGGCGGGAGCCGAGACCGGTCTTCTGAGCAATCGACTCGACAACTAGGACGAAGGGCGAAGATCCGTAGACCTTGATGGTGTCCTCGTCGACGATGTTGAGAGTGGGCTTGTTGATCAAACCGACATCCATACCCTGCTCGCGCAGGTTCTCGACTGCATCGAGGGAGCGGTAGAGCATGTCACCGTAGGACACGATGTAACCGGCGGAACCCTTGCGGATGATCTCTTCCTTGCCGGGGACAAACTTGTAGCCCTCGCCGAAGAGCTTCTGGTCGGTACCCTCCTTCAGGATGTAGGGGACCTTGGAGCGGGTGGAGAAGATGAAACGCATGCCCTTGTTCCAGAAGACCTCGTTGACGACGGCCTTCATCTGCTCACCGTCGGCCGGGAAGTATAGGGAGGTCATGGGAGCATCCATGAGGCCGTTGTCAGCAAAGAAGTGGTTCAGACCGAAGTGGCAGGTGTTGTCGGCCATCTCGTCGACACCGCTGTGGGAGAAGTGGGAGAGGACGGTGCAGTCGTTCAGACGGGCCATGGTAATCTCAGAGATACACATCTCCAGGAAAGCGGAGAAGGTAGAGAAGACACCCTGGCGCTTGCCGTCACTACCGAAACCGAAACCGGCGGCAGCGGAAAAGTTGCCGCGCTCCATGACACCGGAGGCGACGAAGGACTCGGGGTGCTTGGCACCGATGGCCTTGAGACCAGTTGAGCCAGCCAAGTCAGAGTCAATGACCATAACGCGGGCCTTGGCCTCTTCCTTGCTAAGACCGTCAAGAATGCCGTTGACTGCATCACCGAAAATGGTACGGTTGCCGCCTTTGTCCTTGGAGCAACCCTTGTAGGTGTGAGGGTTGGTGCCGGGCTTGATCTCATCGTAGAAAGCGAGCTGCTCCTTGCTGTACCCACGCTTGGTAAGGTACTTGCGGGCAATATCGACAGTGATGACATCGTGAGCGTGGCATTCACCCTCAATGCCCTCAATGCCAGCGGCCATAGTGCGGTCGACGACAACGGCGGCGGGACCGTTGTAGTTGATAACCTCGCACATGGCGGGGTACAGGGAGTCCAAGTCCTCACCCTTGGCGCGGATAACCTTCATACCGTGGCCATCAAGAGTACGGGCAATTTCATAGCCCTTAAGATACTCTGAGGGGTGACCGGCGATTGTGACATCGTTGTTATCGATAAAGAGCTTAACATTAAGGTTCTGGGCAACAGCAAGGCGGGCGGCCTCGGCATCGTTTCCTTCCTGCTGGGAGCCATCGGAGCCCAACATGATAACGTTCTTGTCCTTGTTGGCCATGGCGATACCGTTGACCAGACCCCACATGTGACCGAGACGGCCGGAGCTGAACTTGACACCAGGGGTGAAGCCAAGCTCAGGGTGGCCAGGGAGGTGGGAGTTGGCCTCACGGTAGTTCAGAAGGTGATCGGGCTCAATCTTGCCGTCCAATGCGGCCAGCAGATATTGTGTGGCGACACGGTGGCCGGCCTCGTCGTAGAGAGCATCAACCCACTTGCTGGGGTTGGCGTTCATGAAAGCAAGCAGGACGCAGACCTCGGGGGCGGTATCGAAGGGGCCTCCAGTGTGACCGGACACACCACGAGCGGCACCAGTTGCCGTAAAGGCAATCAGGGCATCTCTGAAGACATTGATGTTATGAAGCAGATCGCTCTTTTGCTCAGCAGTCAGCGTAGTGGACTTGGGGTCCAGCTTCAGCTGCTTGAACTGCTTGAGATCAACGGGGAACTTATGGCCACTCATTTTGACAATAATTTAAAGATTGAGGAAGGCAGAAAGGAATCAACCTTGGAGGGGTTATAAGTCGGAGGGGTTCGAACTCACCGACGACCTGTTCCCACCGTGCTGACGTCATACCAGCTGTAGTGACTTGTTTCAGCCAAACCAGCTTTCTGTATTCTTCCACGCGCCCACTTTTTTCTTGCAGGGGTCCACTGCCGGATTTTCACGTATGACGATCTTGTAAGTGGCATGTCAATTAGTGATTCGACTGTTCGCGACTTTTCTATCATATCACTAGAAAAATATACACACATTCTAGGCCACTTGGAACTCAATCGCTTCATAATTTATGCATACAGGGCCATGGTCCGAGCTTCTGTGGGCCTCTTCGACGCCTATTTCCGTGTAACGTGGTTCAGGTGTCAAGTATATGTTTGAGCGAATGGCAAACACATTGCTCAACGGTTTGCTTCCGATTAAAGCGGTATACTCTACTAGGCTAAGTGTGCTTCGTTCTCGTTCCCTGCGATCGCGCTAAATCACCGCCTCAGGTAACGCCCGTGCAGCTTATAGCAGTGTTTCAGCTTAAAGACATCTGCCTAGAGTAACTCAACCCCGAAGAAGCAATGATACACTGGCATTCGCACTTTCAAACTTCAGCAGTACTCTCGCAATGCTTGGTTGTCTCTACTCTTTCGAAATGCGGGGAAGAAGAAAGTAAGCTGAAAGGCGAACCATCCTCAAATTGGCAAAGACTCCGGGTAATGAGGCATACAAGCTTCAGGGACCTTGATGAAATGGGGATTGTGGCTTGCATTAGTCGGTGATACTGTAGTATTATTTTCAGCTTGCAGCGGAGTTTCGGGTTTCTGTGATTCTAAGCTTCGCTAGCTCTGCACGGCAATTGCACTGCCTACGTTTTAGGGAAATGGTCTACGATACTCGATATTAGGTGGAATGGTATAAATAAGTCTTTGTTGCGCAGTGAAATGCATTTAATTGCAACGCTAGTCAGTCTTGGAAAAGAAGTCACCACGTCTTTCTTTCTACGGGACCACTTCCAACATGCATCTTTCTCTTCTTCCTGTTTTGCTCCTTTCAGGCTTGACTGGTGCTACCCCTGAAAAGCGGGCGGCTTCCGCTTCAGCTTATTGCTCAAACTCCGGGGGCAACTATAAGCTCTCCTCAATCGCAGCCCCCGTCCAAGGCGCCGGCAGTCCAGGCTCCGAATCGACCTGGAAGTTGACGGTCGATGATACATCCAGTGGACACAAACAAACAATTGTAGGCTTCGGAGCCGCAGTCACCGATGCAACAGTCAGCTCCTTCAACACCTTGTCTAGCACCAAGCTGCAACAACTTCTCAATGAGATCATGACCGGTGCCGGTGCCGATTTCGCCTTGATGCGACATACTATCGGAGCATCTGATCTGTCCGGTGACCCGTCGTATACATACGATGATAACGGAAACAAGGCTGATCCATCCCTGGCCGGCTTCAACTTGGGCGACCGTGGAACTGCCATGGCCACGATGCTAGCCAAGATGAAGTCCCTGCAATCGAGTCTGAAGATTCTCGGTTCGCCCTGGAGTGCACCGGGTTGGATGAAGCTCAACGGTGTGATCGATGGCAATACAAACAACAATAACTTGAACGATGGATATCTGACTAGTGCGGGTACCGGCAGCACCGGGTATGCTAGTGCCTTCGCGCAATACTTTGTCAAGTACATCCAGGCATACGAGAAGCTTGGTGCTCACGTTGACGCGATTACAATTCAAAATGAGCCTTTGAATAGCCAGGGAGGGTATCCCACCATGTATGTGTTTGATTACGAGTCAGCCCAGTTGATTCAGAACTACATTGGACCCGCCCTTGCCAATGCCGGCTTGGATACTGATATTTGGGCATACGATCACAACACCGGTATGTAATCAGAATCAGAGACTTCTATCAAGCCTGCATTTATTAACAAATCGAATTTAGATGTTACATCTTATCCTCAAAACGTCATCAACGGCGCAAGCAAGTACGTCGACTCGGTCGCATGGCACTGCTACGCGACCAACGTGGACTGGACAGTCCTGACCAAATTTCACCAAACAAACCCGAACATCAAGCAGTACATGACCGAATGCTGGACACCGGCCTCGGCTTCATGGAACCAAGCCGCTGACTTCACCATGGGACCCCTTCAGAACTGGGCATCCGGCGTCACAGCCTGGACGCTAGGTACTAATGACCAAGACGGACCTCATCTGTCAAGTGGTGGCTGTGCAACTTGCCAGGGTTTAGTTACTATTGCTAATGGTGGATATACCTTTAATACTGCTTACTATATGATGGCGCAGTTTAGCAAGTTCATGCCGCCTGGTGCTATTGTTCTGAGTGGCACTGGTAGTTATACCTACTCCAATGGAGGTGTGCAGTCTGTTGCTTCGTTTAACCCCGATGGATCTCGCACGGTCGTCATTGAGAATACTTTCAACAATGATGTCTATGTCACAGTGTCATTGAACAGCGGAAAGCAATGGAGTGGTAACGTTCCCAGTCAGTCTGTGACAACCTGGGTTCTTCCTGCCGCGTGAGAAGTGCTCCATGGTATCAATCCATGAGTTCTTCACTAGAAGCAGAAATTGTTGAAAGTGTGATATTTCCGGGTGGGAGGGTTTCAATCTCTTACAGCATTCAGGTCAAACAGCCAAATCAATACTTCTAGCAAATAATTCAAATCACAGATAACTTGAAACGTTCTCGGCCGTCTCAAGTTTACATGTCGAGCTGCGACCCATTTGTATAGAGCGATAATCAGGTACAATGACTGCTATGCAGCGTTGAAAGATGATAGGGCTAAATGCAAATGATCTCAATTAGGTAACAAGATACAAACAAGTATATTAACTGGTCAATAGAGGAAGATAAAGGAAGCTAGGAAATGACGGGGTGATATTGTGAGGTTTTATCAACATCCATGGACTGCTTTTGGGTTTGTTCTTAAAGAAAGCTGGATACAAAGGAGTGCATGGGCCGTCACTTCATGATCGGCAACAGAAACATGGAAAAACAGTAGATGTAGTTCCGAACAAGCTGGGAAAATGACACCATCATTGGACAGAACTTGTTAACGGCAGGTATATCTATGTCTCGTCGTCAAATCCAGAGCAGCTTAAATCATGGCAAATAATCACTAGGCCTGGATCATATACAATCATATATGATGACCTTGCTGGACCACCCTGAATGTTGCCAAGCGCCTCGGTAACAAGATTTTATTATCAGCCGCAAAGTCTCAACGAGCTTTTGCAGGTTCCGGAACAGCATTCTCTGTTGCGGCTACAAGCGTTACCATCCTCTTGAAATTGCATTATATGTCAGCGAAACTCGTGCTTTCGGGGGCATTTTAGAACTCACTCCTGCAACCTGCCCAAGCTGTTGCGCTCAGGGCAAGTAGAAAGAAGAAGGTCTGGCTGAAAAACTTCATTGCGAAGATGGGGTTTTATATCCAAAGGGAGTTGCAGAAGTAAATTTTCTTTGTAATAGTGTGACAAAAACCAAAAGCGCGCCAGAATTCAAGTCCATTAAATATCCTCTGGTCATAGCAGCGCATTACTAAGGACATCAAAATTTGCCTATATTATTCTACTATCCTCTCTTACTGGTCCTTATCCCTTGCCTCGCCGTGTATGACAGGTAGTAGAGCCTTGCTATAGTACAGGAGGCAACTTATATATTGCAGACATTTTCACCAATCATTCGATGCCTGTCGTCAAAGGTACCAATATCTGTAAGGAAGACATGGACCTATACAACCTGACCCTCACCGCTAATGACTGTATATGCGTGACCGCTTCTGTAAGCCTAAACTGTACAAGGTGAGAGTTGCAAGGGACAAACGAGGCAGCTAGTTGGTCTTGAAGTTGCGGACAGTCCCAAGAGATGATTACAATCTCGACAAACCTCAATCCATAGCATGTAGTAATAGACAATATCAAGTTTGAATTAGAAACAAGAGGCAATAGTCGGAATTAAAGGTTGCATGAAACTAGTACGTTCATCCCATTTTTGGATAGAATACAAGATATCTCAATTTTGCGTGGTTGTGTGACAAGAGGCATGACAAATTGAAATATCACAGTTGTATAAGATCTGAAGATGAGGGAAACTTCATTCCAAAAACCACGCAAGTGCTAAGTTAGGTACGTAAGGGGACTTCCCCTCGTCATCTTCCTTGGATCTAGTAAAGAAGAGTTGAAACCGACCTGTGACGAAAGAAAGACAGGCTATCGTCCCCGGCAAGCCGTTGTTTCGGGGCTTATATAGTCTGGACCTTGACCCAGAACCGATTATCATCACTCTGGTGCTTATTGCTGCTCTCAATCTATTTGCTGGATCCACAGAACAGCATCCTTGTATCCTGTTAACGAAATCAGCTGAGATGATCATCAATGTAGTAATTATCGCAGGAGTGACTGACTTTGAATATCGGAGTTATAAGGACTTTCAACACCGGACTGTCCATTGCGGTGGCCAGAAAACCAACTTCATAGCCATAATTATCCTCGCCGTCGTGACGGGCCCGGATATCCTTGCCCAAATCAAAGCTTAATGACCGGGTGTGTTAGCCAGCGTCGGGCTCGAGTAGCAGAAAGGACGGGGATACTAACTTGAGAATCGCGCCTTCGGAAACCGGCTGGCACTCTTGCCCAAGAACCCCCAAGAACTCAGACGCAGAGGTGTGCAACATGTACGGATTTTGCTTGAACATTCCAAAGTTGGTGCATCACCAGTCTTTCCGTTACCTATGAGAATACAGCTTAGCAATATTTTGGTCCACTGTTTGGCGTTGGGGCATACCGTATGTGTAATCGGTAGTCATGATGTCTGTCTCCAACATCGCAATAGCAAGGTTGTGGGTGTTGCCACCTGCACCAATGACCTGTTGCTTACGAGCCCCGAGACCAGAAATAACGTAGTTTCCTCGCTCATCATCGCAGGCAGCAAGACTGGATCCTGTCTTTGGGGACGAGATAACTGCAGGTGGTAGGGCCAAAGCGCTAAAGATAGAAAGAAGCTGCATCTTGTGGCTTCTTGAAATTGTATGAGAATGAGACTCTTCTGGTGAATAATAAACATTGCTGTGTAAAAAAAAAAAAAAAAAAGCAATTCAACAGAATATCTTATATTGTGTTTAGCTCGAATGGCTTTTATATAGACAGGCAACAACCATGATACAACTAGACCTGCTCCTGTCAATCTGTGTGGGAAGTGGCAAAGATCGGCTAAGATTCAACGCTGCTTCTTTTCTACATTTAGTAACTTTCTAAGTAAACCCGATTAATCTTGGGGTTCTGTATCTGTGAAGGCCTTCAAGAGATTATGCTGTATGTAAATCGTGGCTGATGACATTTCCAATTCCAGCAACGTACAAGTTTCAATATATTCTGACTTTATTCCGAAGGGAAGCATAGCAGGTATCAAATAAGACACGAGCATACGAATTTTCCTGTGGGACTATTAGGTTGGAAAACCTATAAACAGTCAAACTGAAGTAAAATGCCTTGGTGGTTGTAGGATCTAGTCTTGCTAAGAGTCAAATTGTATTGGCAATATATTAAAACAGAAGCATCAGGAATTGCCTTCGAGTAGACAACGAAAGAAGATATAGATCCGTCAAAAAGGCGCAGGGGCCGAGGACATAACTGATCTTTGAAGGACTCGAGTCGTGGGCCTTTACTTTATAACTCAAGGGCCGAAGAAGCCGACAGGACTGTCTGAAACAGAACAGAAAGACCGAACCTCGGAAAAATTCCGCGTTCGTGTTCGTGCTAAAAAAGCCAGGTCTATCCATGGGATTCCGTGGGTGGAGTTAGCTCCCGTTGATTTGTTGGATCGCACGCAGAAACATGGGAGGCGTACTTTAAGCTTTTTGGTCGAGGAGGCGGAAAAATCGAATGATCATCGAAAAGCGGGATCACCACGTGGTTTCATGGAACGATCTACAAATCTTCCGTCTGGGGTATTTTCGCCACTCCCTAGATGTTAAGGTCGTCAAATCATGATGGGAGAAAAAGATCTCATGCCATAGAACTGTCTGAATTTGCCAAGAGGGTCCGCAACGCTATCACCAGCGAATCATCACATAGCCTTTCTACAAGGGCGAGAAGACCAACGCCAGAGCTGCTAAACAAGGGAAGAAAATGAAAATACATAAATAGGCCACCCCACTCCAGATTTTCCCCATTGATATGCCCACAAAGAGGCATCCTCAAGTTCGTGTTTCATGACATAAAGCACCACAACACGACGTTTTCGGAACGGCATCATGGCAGCAACAACACCAGTACAACCTATTCGGACATCTGAGAAAGAAGGAATAAGCGTGACTCATCACCAGGAGAGCACAGATGGGATTAGGGTAGAAGTCCTTCGGGGATCAATGGCCTTAGAGTTGGCCAGACGAACTCATCCCCCAAATCCATGGAGTCTGCAAATGCGAAAGCTATACGCATTTATGGCTGTAGCATATTTGTGCTCGGTCTTGAACGGTAAGAGAGAATCAGCATGTTGCTGGATGTATCACGAATGCTGACCTTGTTTAGGATTTGATGGCTCGCTCATGGGCTCTTTGCTTCCTATTCCTCAGTTTCAAAAAACGTTTGGGGCTGGCTTGGTTGGCTCTCAGGCGTCTCTCATCCAGGGGATGTATACCATTGGAGGTGTCAGCGCGCTCTTTTTTGTTGGCTACCTGCTCGACAACTTCGGTCGACGATTCGGCATGTTTGTTGGGTCTCTATCGGTCATTCTCGGAACTATTCTTGGGGGCACCGCCAATCATATGGATCAACTACTTGCCAGTCGATTTTTCCTTGGTATGTAGCTGCTACACTGACTTTACTCTATTTACATCATATTTCCAAACCGCGTTGTTAACAAAGCATTGCAGGCTTCGGATATTCTATTGCTACGTCCGCCGCACCCGCCTATGTGGTCGAGATGAGCCATCCCGCCTATCGTGACGTCTTGACTGGTCTTTACAATTGTCAATACTTTGTTGGTGCTATTGCCGCTGCTGGCGCTTGTCGAGGATGTCTAGTGTATCCAGACTCCCGTGCTTGGCGCATTCCTGTTTGGTGTCAACTGATTTCCTCCTCCTTCGTTGTAGCCCTTGTTTGGCTCATTCCCGAATCACCGCGGTGGCTTTACAGCCACGGCCACAGTGAGAAGGCCTGGGATGTCATCACCAAATATCATGGCGAGGGTAGTCGTGAAAACGCCTTTGTTGCTCTTCAAATTCGCGAATATGAGGAGGCAATCAATATCCAAGGATCGGATAAGCGGTCTTGGGACTTTCGGGAGCTCATCAACACTAAGCCTGCGAGATGGCGTCTTGCGTGTGTTGTTATCGCATCTTTCATGAGCCAGTGGGCGCAGGGAGGTGTAACAACCTACTATATAGGCGGACTTTTGGAAAGTGCTGGTGTCACTGATGCTAGTCGAGTCCTGGATGTCAATCTCGGCTTCACTGTTCTCTCTGCTGCAGGAGCCTATATGGGTGGCTTTTTAGCACCAACCCTACGACGACGACCTATGCTACTTGGTGCATCTATCGCTTGTGGTGTAAGTGTGCATCTTTTGCAGGCTGTCTTTCGAAACTTAGTCTTTTTTCTAACTTGCAAATAATCAGCTCGGTTTTGCTGGGCTATCAGCCGCTACGGGTGTGTACTCAGAAATGCAGGATACTTCGGCGGCCACAGCTTCAATCGTGATTATCTTCCTCATCGGCTTTTCCTTTAGCATTGGATGGACACCATTGCAAGCGATGTACCCTGTGGAGTGCCTGGCATATGAAACTCGTGCTAAAGGAATGGCTGTATACTCAGTCTTCACTAACGTCGCGTTGCTCGTGAACCAGTTTGGAATGGGGAACGCCATGGCTGTCATCAAATGGCATACTTATATCCTCTTGGCCGGCTGGAATATATTGCAAGCCATCTTTATCTACTTCTTTGCTGTTGAGACATGCAAGCGGACTCTCGAGGAGCTCACGGATATATTTAATGCTCCTAACCCGAGAAAGAAGAGCACCGAATCACAGAAGATCTTGGTCTTTACAGAAACAGATGAGGTGCTGCAGGCTAGAGATGCTTGATAACGATGTTACCTGACGTTTTCTGATACTCTGAATATACTTTTTCCTATCATGTTCCAGGCCATGTTCTTAAATGCTGGTAGAAGTTCATGGTTATTATCTGTAGATACGCTGTCGGTGGCTGAATTTTCGCACTTCTTATTATCCTTATGGGAATTTTGGTCATAAGACTTTAGGGAGGAAATGAAACGTCTCGACCGATACAAATCAAAGAAATCAAGTCAGAGAACAGGGACTTCACTGCTTATCAAAGAATATATACATTTAGGGGATATCATGTGATGTCGGGGCTCGAGAATAAACATGTCATTCTTAAGGATGCTGCGGGCTCAAATATGTCCCTCGGTGGATTGAAAAAAAGACATTGCTGGATTGTCAAAACCAACATCGGTAACCCCAGGCCACATATCTTGAGCACCCCAACTTAGATATTCCCACATCGAGTCAGTTGGCAAGTTTTCGAAAGATGTAACAGCCCAAGTCCAAACTCGATCTGCAGATGCCGGTGGATAGCAATTGAACTCATTGAAATGAGAAACATTTTGAGGTTCAAAACTTTCCGCAGCTCTATCAAGAGATTCCACCTCAGTCCCCTGCAGACAAACTTCGAGAATTGCCGAAACAACCTCCAAAGTACGCTCTGCCGTGTGTCCATACGGCTTCAAACGGTCAAGCGTTATTATAGCCGTCTCAACCTGTGTTTTGCAGGCTTCAAATTTGGCGACGGCATCGTCATTTGTTGATCGGGTAGATAAATAGATGAGTGGGATCATGGTTGCCTGGAATAACAACCAGACACCGTTCCAGCCAATCATTTGATTCAACCTTGCCGCCATGGAAATATCTTGAATGCTAAGTTCCGCGATCTCACGGCACTTGAGAATGGCATGACGCTCATCCTCTCGGATACTCATGAAAGGGACTCGTCGCATCGCGTAGCTTAGTAGCTTTGGACGATATAGTAGCATGCGTTGATTATTAAAGCGCCAACGCATTACAGTCCGCGCGGTGTGTAGTGACTCAGAACAAGGCTCATAATCTTTCAGAGCTAGGGGCAAGTTGTTCCACCATGAAAGAAGCTGCGAGTCCAGATCGATTGTCTCTGCGTGAGTGATTGTTGGCAGGCCAGCTAACGATTCTTGTATTCTCGAGGCAATCTTCACGAAACCGACATTTTCGATCAAGGGGAGTATTTGGAGGTAATTTTCCTGCAAGGTGTTATTTACAAGCTCCATTGTGGTACTCAATCCGGGCAAAGGGGATTTGGAAAAATGGGAGCGCGATTGAAACGAACCTCATCAAGCAGCCGAGGCTGGGAGACAGTGATGCTTGGAGCAAAAAAGTCCATGCATGGTCGCCCGAGGGTCTCATGACCCCATGTCTCCATACAGCAAAGTGACCACCATACACGACGTTTAAATTCATGGTAGGCAGCTTTGACAGGGTCCAGTACCAAATGGCCATCGAAAGGCTCTCGTTGTATCCCTAAGGTGACCGCCATGCGCAGTGACACGCCCATCAGGGAGTATCCGAGATTTGGCTGGCTTGTATAATGACAGTACCAGCCTCCAATGAGACCTAGAGTCTGAACAGTCTCCATGGTAGGAGTCCCGAGTGTAGCCAGATTCAGGAGATTCATCGAGCGCTCAAAATATTCCTCGTGTTTGTGACTATCTGAGCCCGAGGCTGCGATACTCCCCAACGCTAGGACTATGTTGAGCAAGGCTAGCCATCGATTGTCTTTCCGGTTTCCAGTCAGGTAAGTGGCGCGAAAGTTCTTTTGATCTAAGAGTGGTGCGAGCGGGTGGAAGTCGGCGAAGTACGCATCTAGCATTTCCATTTCTGTGGGAGGAAAGCTGGATGGTGTAGCAATAGACGGGACCGAATTAAGTGCCTGACTTTTTTGGTACTTGGGTAAGACGCGGGATATGGATGACCTGAACTGTGGATGGAGCCATGCGATAACTTTCATAGCAGCTTGGATAGATGAGATACCCAAATACGAGGCAGGCTGTCGGGAGGTCAGGGATAATGCGTTGACATCGTCTGAGATATTCTCAAGTGATTCAGATCGGCTAGGACACTGGTCTTGGTCGAGTAGTTCCTCTGGCATGGAATGCAGGGATTCTAGAGTTGGTTCTGATATAGACAATGCGGAGTTGTGTGTTTGAATTGACGCGGCAGCGGTTGGTGATTCCTGGTGCTGTGCATCTTGAGATCCGTTTGTGTTCACCAAATTTAAATTTTGCTCTCTGGGTAAATCGACGATGTTTTCGGGGGCTGGGGCTGTGTTTGGAATGAGCCGTCTCAGTGCGACTCGATAATTGCTTGGTGATGTTGGCGATTTGTCCGAGTGGCTATTGTCTTCAGTTTGTATTTTTCAACTTCCGCGGGGAGAGGACTTTTTTTTCGTGTCCTGCATATAACGAGTTTGCCTTACCTTGACCACTGCCGGCGTTCCGGATAGCAACACAGCTCTGGTGTTTTGTACCATCGACATGATTCACAAGGTTTCTCCCCAGTGCATCTGATCTTGCGCCGACGACAGGAGTTACAGGCGCGTACCATCGACTGTCGCTGGCCGAGTCTCTCGCCGCGCTTTGCATGTTTTGGGTTACGCACACCCTGTTCGCCATCCTCTGGCTGAGCCTCAAAGGAGAGAAACATGACGATCGATATCACACTGGGCGCTACCGAAGATATTCTAAGATGAAAGTCAGCCCTAAAAGAAAAAATATGATCAAGAAATTCGACCACCATTCGAGCCGATTAGGCGGTGCTTCCAACGATAAATATTTATTCTGAGAAGGCTCAGAGGTCTTGTAGGTGGTGTACGTGGAATTAAAGCCAAACGGGGCTCTTGGCAATGTAGGAAGATCCAACTCTCGCCTGTAGTGGCAAGATGTGTCCTATGCATGCACAAGCCACAACGCAGCCGACGTGGCGAAATGTCACATGGTTTTCTGAGGAAATCGGAAAGTGAAATGTCACCAAAGGAACATTGGAACACTTAAAGTTACCGATTGTGATGTTCACTTTTGGCTTTTTCACTATTCCCGATTCAGCCAAGCCATTCCGTGTCGGTTATGGACACGAGAGAAAATCCCTTGGCAACTTACCCGTTTTTAGTAGTGAGAAGGCGGAACATCCACCTATCAGACCCTGCGTACACCTAACTATGCATTCCAAGGGACATTACTGTAGATCTCATTTCAACAGTGTCTTGTGCATTTACAACATTCACAAAAAATTTGTCCAACATGGGTCTTTGAACACAATTCCTCGGTGCCTTTCGAACAGGGTCAAATCGGGATTTCGGTAAGTACTGGGGATTCTGTTCTGGTTCTAAATTGCATGAACATTAGAGAATACTTCTATTCTAGCCCAAGGCAGAAAGTTGTAAACGAGCTGGAAGGACTTGCTTGACTTCTAAGCTAGATCAAAGAAGAGAAAGAAGTCGATAAATACCTTGTACAATGACGTAACAAAAGTATTTGACCCCGAGTACTTCGGGACCCCGGCCGCTTTTCATACCGCCTACTTTATTAGTATACACAAACCCGCGTTTTCAATGCGCCAGTATGTACGCCATAATGTTAACGCGTGTCTCTCTCTATAACAATGCCTCCTATATGCGGAAAAAGAGGTAAGATCTGCGAATTATGTGCTACAAACGGCTGAGGTGCTACAACTATCAGGAAGCAGTGCTTTCCCGACATTCCACGCTCTACTATTCAATATAGGCTTACCCAAGAAGCAATACTTCAAAACCATGAGATCCTTCCACGCTTACGCACCCCTAGGAAGTTTATAGAAGTGGATCAAGGCTATATCCACGATACCATACAAGAAAACCAGTCAGTTCTAATCAAGGATCTACTCGGAGAGGTTGATTTCGCAAGGTCCACCGAATGTCGATTTGGCATCTAACTCAGAAAATAGCCCTTCGAAAATAGAGGAAGATCCAGTTTCTGTCTTTGACACCTTTACACGCTAAGAAACGTCTACGCTGGGCTCTTCAATATCAGTATTTTACGTCGGAGGATTGGGCCCGCGTCTATTGGTCTGGCGAATGTACGATTGAACGTGGAATTGGCTAGCGTCAAAAAATTTACCTTAACATGTCCGAGTAGAGTTTGACATTTCCTATGGGACTAGCCAAAATCTGGTCCCATGTCCATGGGAAATTTTAGAAAGCTAGTCCCATCTCACATGGGACTACCGAAATAGGTAAACGGTTAGTCTTGGCAATACGCTCTGGAATTTAGTGCCATGGAAGTGGATCCCACGTGACCCTCATGGGACTAAGATTTCCCATGTGTCAACGTCCCAGGGACCAGCTTTTTTAGCATTCGAAAAAAGGGTTTTAAGTTTGAATTGTTCCGGCGCGAGGGAAGCAAATTAAGCAGATATCTTGGGACGCTTTTTCGGGTCTTCCGCGTCAATTAGGTCTAGAACTTCCGCAAAACCCAATTTGAGTCGAAGGTCTCGACGCAAGACCCAACCCGGGTTCAGGGGTTCAACTCAAAACCCAAACCAGCCCGGGTTGGGTCCGGTTTAGGTTGGGTTCTGCGAAAGTCTAATTACGCCTTACTTCACTATCCGGGGATTCCCTATCTTAAAGAGGTGGCGTTTCTTCACGTACGATCGAAGAGCTCGATTAGCACGTCTTACCTACGCTGTTTCATCATATTAATCATGAAACTGTTTTTCAACAAGATATTTCTTCACGGGGTAGCTGATGTTATTAGATGTTATTAAGTATAACGGGTGGCATACTAGCTATTAAATTGATTAAATTTTCGAGGTTTCTGCTGGCAGTATTAAAAAGTGGGTCCTGCCCCGAAGTACTAGAGTTCAAATACTTTTGTTGCGCCACTGTGTACTTGAAGTCAATAGGGGCCAGACCCTTCAAAGGTCTTAAAAGATGGACCGCCTGAGCCTGACATGTCCCGATCCCGATCTACACGACTCCACCAACTTACTAAATCGGGTGGGAGAATCCCGGAGAACCATGTACATTAGCGTGACAGGCAACAGCCGAATACTTGGTGAACCTCAAACTCACAAACCAAGGACTTCTTACAGAATCTCGTCGTATTCAATCTCAGCACAAAAGAATGGTGAATAAGATGGGAACCGAGGCAGAATGATTTCGTGGTTCGTAGGCTCATCTATGAGTTTCCTAGTGTTACTTTAAAAGTTACTGTTCCAGATGAATGGCATTTATCGAGCTGATCTAAATATATTGCCCTGAAAGTATCTCTTGGCAGCTATCCTTATCCTGTCGATCATGAAATGGCCGCAGTATGATACATTGAGATCTGGTATCCGGGGGTTTTTGGCATTGCACTTTCCACCTATTTACACCAGTAAGTCAGTAAATCAGGCTTCACCAAGTAGTTTCCGCCCCACGCCCCTGTTCCTTGCCTCGAATGGTCTGTTCCGCCTCGCCCTATATGCTTGAGGAAAACCTAGTGGGCCTTTTAATATTCTTCAATCCCTTGCATCAACATCAAGTTTAATTGGCCAGATCATACAGGGAGAATCGAAATCAGTTTCGCCACTTGCACACACAGATTATTTGCCGATCCCTATTCTGAGACACGCTATTCCAGTTTGAACTTGTCTCGGTTTTAAATACTGGATCGTATTGAAAGTTGTCACGTGGGAAAAAGTACCGATAGGTTACTTGTAATATTCTTGCAGAGAAAGCTGGCATTTCGCAGGACCTGGGTCGCTCGTTGTCGACTTTGCTTGCCATTTAAGTTTTTCGCAGCGATGCTCAGTGAAGTACTCATGCTGTCCCTTTCGAGCACTTCGTACTACGTCGTTCTAAGATGGTTTGAATCTCACATTGAAACCCAGTGAACCTTTCGTTGCTAGTCTTGGAGAAGATCACTGGAGATGGAAAAAGCAAAGTCGATTTAATGGAGGTGATTGTGAATTTTTGTCTCAAGTTCAATATTGAATTGAGACTAATTTCGTCATCGCCGCAAACTTAACGAAGACGCAAGTGGAGACAGTGGAGAACTACCTCCAAGCACCTCCAAGCACCTCCAAAAACCTCCATAAGTGGAGCTCCGCTATAGTATATGAGTAATTCAGTCGTGGGCTGCTAGCGATTTTTAACAATCTCAGTTTTCGATATTCTCTCGTTTAATCAACCTTTGTGCTTGTCCTCCACTAGGAACAATTCCGCCTCGCGATTATAATGTCTTCTCTGACTTATATCAACGAACAGGGCGCTGGTCAGAAACATAGCGACCTATGCCATTATTCTCAAGCAGTTGTGCTAGGGAACATTGTTAAATGTTCTGGGCAAGGAGGTTGGGAGCAGTCCGGCGCTCTGAATGCCGACGATATTCCTAGCCAAGTAGAGCTTGCTTTCCAGAACGTCGACAGGGTGCTACAAGCCTCGGGTCTTCGCGGCTGGGAAGACGTCTATTCGATCCGCAGCTACCATGTTGATATCGGCGCTTCATTTCATCTGATTGTCAAAAAGCTCAAAGAGCGTATCCCGGGTCATCGACCTATTTGGACGGCTATTGCTGTGCCCCAGCTAGCATTTCCAGCAATGAGAATTGAGATTGAAGTGGAAGCGATAAAACAACTATGAGCAAGCGACATGAAGTAAAGCAGGTATTGAAGTTGGAGCCTCTACCATCTATGATATGGACACTTCCCCGCTAATGATTATACCAGGAAACAGTTCGTGCTCCGAAGTGGTAATATTATGCGTCATCTAAGGGCGACCACACACAATTGATTGCCGATTGTTTTCATAAGAGACGATCATTTTCAATGTGACGCGTCGCAATGCGCATGTTGGACAGAATCAGGCACGCATGAACAGGGGTTCTGACACAAGTGATTGGTAGAATAGGGATTAGAGGCCCTGCCACGTCTTTGAAGAAAGAAGCAGGCATCCTTCTTCTTGGCTTGTTTGCTAGATCGAAATTCTATAACCTCTTAAACCCTTACGGATCAAATACAAATGCTACTCCGACACTGTTATTTACGAGTGTAATAAAATACTGCCAAGACAGGGGTTCAGGGGCAGAATAACCGTAAAGGGTAAATAGCGTGTTTGGGGAAAGGGCTCAAGAAAGAATCTCTGTGCGCAAGTGGTGAAATTGATTTCGATCCACCCTGCATCATTTCAGTAGCAAAAGTGTGATATACATGAGACTCTCGTGTCCACAATGGTCAAGGAGCTTCAAAGACGTATCCTTGTGATTGACAGTTCACTCAATTGGTTATATAAAATCACGACGAAGCATGGCATTTTCGAAGTTATGACAAGCCGATATCAAATATCAAAATGCGTTCCTCTAGTCTTCTGATCTCCTCGGTTGACAGATTGCCCAGGTCGCAGCATATAGCTAGGGCACTGTCAACCACCACGTTGGAGTCCCGCATAACAAATTGAGTGAAACGCGCAGTGGGGACTACGCAATGCCCAAGGAATCCATGACTCGAAGTACTGTTAGTCACATGGCCAGCCCGTGCAAACTATCGTCGGAACACCACCTATGGTACCTTTGCCGGTAGAAACGGTCTAAAATTCACGATTGGCGGCCAAAGAGACTAATTTTCTGGAGCCAACAGTTATCGGATCAGAAAACTTCAACAACGCCGATATCGATCTTGTTCTCGATCATCTGCAGCACTCTTGTATCTGCACCCTCCGTGTCTTGGGGTTTAACGATGTGAACACCAAGCCTGCGCCAGGAAAGGTGTATTTCCAGCTACTCCAAAATGGAACTGCGGCCATCAACACTGGATCTGATGGACTGCAGCGTCTAGACTATATTGTCGCGGCGGCTTAAAAAAAGGGGAATCAAACTGATCATCAACTTTGTTAACAACTGATCTGACTATGGCGGCATCGATGCCTATACCACTGCTTTTGTTGGTAATAGTGGGGACTGGTATACCAATTCAGTAATTCAGAAGACCTACCGCAAATATATCAAAGCTGTTGTCTCGAGATATAGTCAGTTGTCGGCTATCTTTTACTTGGTAATTGGCGAATGAGCCTTGTTGCAATGGTTGTGACACCTCGAATTTCTATAATTGGTGGGCTGCATCCACCAGTGCATCCATTAAATCAATCGATGCACAGCACATGGTGGCTATCGGAGACGGTAAGTAGCTGCAACACTAACAATAAATATTCGGTCACTGGCATAATGTACAGAGGGTTTCGGTCTAGATACTGGCTCAGGCGGAAGCTACCCCTACACATGCCGAGGGTCTTGACTTTGCTAAGAATTTCAAGATAAGACACCATTGATTTTGGAACTTTCCATCTGTACCCTTTGACTTACATGTTTCCCAGGATTCCTAACCTTTTTCGCCCTTCATTCTGCCACTGACTTGTTCTATGCTAATATCAATTCTACAAGGGGTGTTGCCAATTCCTTCGGAAATGGTTGGATCACGGCTCATGGCAAAGCCTGCGCAGCAGCGTACAAGCTGTGCCTTATGGAAGAATATGGAATGGCTTCCAAAAAAATGTAGCATCGAATGCCAATGGTAATGAACCGCGCTTGACACCAAAGGGATTGGCGCAGACTTCTTCTGGCAATGTGGAGAGAAGCTGAGCAGAGGCAACTCACCTAACGATGATTTCACTATTTATTATCGCTCGGATGACTTCAGATGCTTGGTCACCGACCATGTTGCCGGAATTCCGATATGGATGAAGTGAACAGCCGGATTTTGAGCGCAACTTCGGGCCCTTGAGCGTCGGGTTTTGGCATTCAATTAAACAAGCTACAACATTCACATTCAATAAATATTACTCATATTTAAATAAGAAAATGGAACAAAGATTCACCGAAATACGACACGATCTAAACTAGTGTGATTTCATGCATGACAAAACAAGTCTAGTGCACTGCCCCCCGTGGCTCTATACAACACCCTGATAGGCCCACTCCGCCCTCTCATATATCCAAGGACCGTGCAAAATATCAAGGTTTTCCCCCCTTGATCAGCCACATAATAAACTAAAGCAATAGACTCAAATACCACGGAACAGCATTCGCTTTGCTTTTGTTCAGCCTCATCATGTCGGACGAACAGGAACATCCAGAACACCCACCACCGGATTACCACACCATTCCCCGCAGAGCAACAGCGATCGAGTGCATACGAACATCCGCAGCCCCATCTCGTGAGTGTTGTCCCTTCCCCCAAAGTACCCACCTTTCATTAATTGATGCGATCTGTGGCTAAACTATTCATCACCTGCAGCACCTAGCCGCTCTGTAAGCGGGATCTCCTCCACCAGCTGACCCGGTGCATTTCTAACCAATCATTGAATAGTCCCAGGCATTCAAGGCCAACGGCACAATATATGTAGCTGGCCAGGTTGCGGCTGCGCCTCGTGTTGGTCTTGCTATTGGGTCGCCCTCTTCTAATGCTGAGCGGATCTTCTATAATATAGAGGTTATCCTTAAGGCTGCCGGATCTAGTCTTGACAGGATTGTTAAGACAACGGTATGGCTCACATGAGATTATTGAACGGGGTTTCCGGGTTGTTTTGTACTAAACTCTTAAGTAGGTTTATTTCAGGGACTGTTATCAGGGCGTTTCGGATTTTGAGGCGGTTTATAAACGGAAGCTGCCTTTTGCTCCGCCGCGAACTACTGTTATGGTCTCTAAGATGGAGAATAGGGATGTGCAGATGGAAGTTATTGCCGTGGAATAGATTGGGGCTTTGAATATTTGTAATAATGCATGGTTCACGCATCGGCTGGCTACAGTTTTAGAAAGCATTGATCCAAGAATCTCTCTGGCTGGAGAGAACAAAAAAGAATGTTCGGTGTTTGGAACCTAATTTCCATCTCTCTTATTCTTACTTTAGAGCAAGCTTTGTATTTGCCTTCTTTGGTAAGCCACACATGTTTTGGGGGTGGAGGGAGGAGACTAAGCTGGTCAGGCCTAGTCTTGGATTTGGAATTGAGATATCATTTATACTTATTTGTAAAAAGCTCCAACCGCTTCGTTAAAGTTGTGGAGTACAAAGAGCCTCACACCAGAAGGATGTTTGTCTACGCGTTTGACTGCGCAAGGACCCGCTTTTCTGTTTAAGTCTCCTCCGATCATGTGCCATTTACCACTCTACAGGTACATTTATCAAAAGTTCAGGACGCAAGCTTACTAGACCATAGAAAAAGCGACAGTTTACTAGGTTTTAATAATGACTCTACTGATCTTTCTGCACAGGTTGATATTTGGGGCAATAGGCCTTATCCCCCTTTAAAGAAAGAAAGAAAGAAAGAAAGAAAGAAAGAAAGAAAAAGCAAACACGCGGGGTTTTGAGGCAGCGGTACCTATATCGCGACTAGGATTCAGGAGTACTTACAGCTCATCTGCCAAGAGGTGAATGTGCATGCATGTAGAGGTCTCATTTAATTTTATCTAAATTAGTAAATTGAGGATGGTATCGTGTATCCATTTCGATACCGCCTATGTCAAAATAGTTGTTTCCCACTCAAAGACAAACCTTATAGGGGCCACACAACAAACGGTGTGCATAAGAGGCGCCTCATGGGCGTTTGCTGCCTTAAAATCAAACGCTGCCTCCACACTAACTTCTTCCACTCTACACCAGACGCTTGATTTAGCCATGGAGGGTGGACGCCTCCGCTCATTAGCGGCGGTCTCTTTTCCAACGTTCTACCCATCCCTCTCGAAACAAGGCCCGAACAGCAAACCTGGCCTAGCGCCCCATGATCAGTTGACCCTGCAGATGGATTCTTCTAGTTCTCGTCTTTTATCATTACCCGCAGAGATTCTCGAAATTGTCATTGATGAAGCTTGTTCATCCGCAGCTGACCTCAGCCTTCTTGGCCTTGTGTGTCGTGGTCTTCATTCGTTCATCACACCTAATCTGTATAAATCTATCAACTTAGTCGGATATGAGAGCGCCAAACAATTCTCATGGACAATTTCCCAGCGTTGTGAATTAGCACTTCTGGTGCGTGAACTACAAATTCATTCCCATGGCACGGACGAGAACGAGGACGAAAATTGCTCAGAAGATTTTGATTCAACTATTACCCGGTTCATCAATTTGGAGTCGTTGGCATTACGAACCGACTTCTTCAGCCGCTCGAAAGCTCAAAAAATCAGTATTATTTGTCGGCCACATGAAGTTCTTCCTGCACTTCGTCACAGTAAGCAAGGCATCCCACCTAAAGTGGCACCTGGGCCAGGCCCTGTGAGTAGTGCTGACAACAATAGTAAACCTTGGCTTCGACTACCACCGCGACTATGAATGGACTCTGACTCCGTACGAGGCTCTCTTCTATCACCCCAATCTCACAACGATCAGCATCACGGGGGCTGCAGTATCAGCCAAATGGGAATACCAACATATCCATCCTCCCACACTCCGGTCAACAAACCTAGAGGAACTAGAGCTGCTGAACTGCAATATCTCAAGCCAAGAGCTAGAATTGATGTTGCGATATCCACGGGCATTGAAATGCTTCACACTCAAAGGAGAGCCTAGCGAGTCAAAATACGGATTCAGATGCGGGAGTGACCGAGGCAAATACATTGACGTCCTCAAGAACCACACTTCTTCCCTCCAGATCCTTGATTTGGATCTATACCATGACTGGAGCGAAGAAATTGATCTCAGTCCATTTACGGTCCTTCAAAGTCTGGCTATTACACCAAGGATGCTGGTTGGAGATAAAGGGGGTGAATGCAAACCTGCAAACAAGGTTGACTCGTGGCGCTGGGGGGAATTGTTGCCTCCAAGTCTAGAGCTTCTGACGTTTCGCTGCTGTGGGCCTAGCTTTCCTCTGACTGGGATTTATCACGCTATTTCTACGGGACAGCTCCCGAAATTTAGATGGTTGACATGCGAAATGCGAGGTTATGCTGAGAATATGGAATATTTCCGCTCGCCTGAACAGATTTTGGCGGACGAGTGTATAGAAGGCTTGTCTTTTGCTCAGGCTTTTGAAATGCTGGGTGTTAATCTCTCGGTTGTTGCATTGCATGATATACAACCTCCTCCACAAAGGATAATATCCGATTGCAGATGCTGGAGCTATGAGCATCGTGGCACACGGTGTTACTGGTAGACATAATTTCATGACTTGGCTCATTTAATCGTATCCATTTACAGAACCTTTCGAAAATTTCTTCCACTCTTCAATAGTTGGTAAAGATGACGGTGTCCACAGTGGCATTAGCGTGGGCCGGTGAACGACCGATATACAGCTTAAAGTCTCAAAATTCGGAGGTTCCACCGAGATAGTCTCCACATGCTCGATCAACCACGATCGGGGAGAAATTGATCATTCAGGAACCAATCATTCACCCGAAGAATATCCGGGCACGTAGCGTATAGAGTTTTCACAATCTCGATCGAATAGTCGTCCAGGCAAAGATCCATCCCCGAGCAGAAGATCTCACTTTCGCTTGAACAGTGGACCGGGTGGGCTCCCGATCTGCAGAGTTCATGGTCTGTGCAGGGTCCACGCCTGCAATAGCTCGTCATCCAAATTGCCACGGTGAGAATAGGAGAATTTTCTATCACATATCGAAGTGGCTTGCAAATAAATGCAACACCCCGCGCAAAGCCAAGGCTGACGGATGGCTATTTAGTCATTGGCCGAACCGGAGCCGCCTTTCCTCTTTGTTGTTTTTGCGGGGAAGCCGAGGGTTCGCGCGACCCCCAAGTTATAGCCATGGGGTAGAATAGAGCTATTCAGAGATAGCAAAGATTAGAAGCTGCAGTAGGACAATCAATTCCAGACAGATCATCTAGCTGACTGCAGATCAATAAAAAAAAAGCGAAATAGAAAATGCAGCTGAACGCATAAAAAATCATAGTCGCACTACTGGCCGAGATCGGGCCCTGGGTGGATCTACAGCTTTGCGACTTACGGTGACTCAATCCCTTTTCTCCTTCATATCTGGCTTTCTAATTCTTTTTCTTCTTTCTATTCAATTTCCTCATTCCTCGCGCCCCAGTCTGCAATTTTCTACATCTGCATCCCAACCCTGCGTTGTATTGGCCCAAATAGCCTCGGGTAATCCCATCCCTGCGTCGGTGATCTGCACCTCAGAACCCCGGCCCACGAAACATCTTCTCTTTTCCTTCTTGAATCTTCTCGCTCCCAACCCTGCCGATCGATTCGACCCATAGTGCGTTCCACGCAGGCGCGATCGCTCACAATGGGTGACACAGGTACGTTCTAGGCGCGATGCGCCAAATACCCCGGATTTTGTCTTTTCTGCTCCTTCGGGCCATTTCCGCGCCGGCGCGTTCCCGCTCACAGCTCGTGCTGACGACTCGGGCTTTCCCCCGCCCTGCGCAGATCTGAAAGAGCCTATTGATAATGGCGAGAGCCAATCTAGCTCTCAGCATGACAACGAACTCCCTCCTCTTACGTCGACGACTGAGCGTAGACTGATGGCCAAGGTTGATTGGCATATTCTGCCCTGTCTGTGTATTCTGTACCTGCTTGCGTTCTTGGATCGGTATGTTTTTTCGGCTTTGTGCAAGCTCATTATATTTTGCGCGCGATTCTGACTTTTGGTTCGTTGCACAGTGTTAATATCAGTAATGCTGCTATTCTCGGTCTTAAGGAGGATTTGAATATCACCGAGGGAACGAAGTACAACAGTGCGCTCACGATCTTTTTCGTCCCATACATTATTTTCGAGGTGCCGTCGAATATGCTGCTAAAGAAGCTCAAGCCTCATGTCTGGTGTAAGTGCTTGAATAATGAATCCTTGTTGCAGAGGTCGGTCATTTAATAATTTCTCTAGTATCGGCTTGCATGTTCATGTTTGGTCTGGTTCTGGTCTTCCAGGGTTTGGTCAGTAACTGGAGTGGATTGATGGCCACCCGGTTCTTCTTGGGAGTCTTCGAGACGGGCATGTTCCCTGGATGTAAGTTTCACACCGGAACATTCAACCTGTTGGCCCCAGATTTAACGGACTCGCAGGTTTTTACCTGATGGGCATGTGGTACAAGCGCTCAGAAGCCCAGAAGCGTTTCAGTTTCTTCTTCAGCTCCACCAGTCTGGCTGGTGCTTTCGGTGGTCTTCTTGCCAGTGGAATCGGAAAGATGGACGGTATTCGTGGCTACGGTGGCTGGCGATGGGTCTTCATCATTGAGGGCGTTTTGACCAGTGTTGTTGCTCTGATCTTGTTCTTCTTCATCGCCGATTTCCCCGAGGATGTGAAGTGGCTCAACGAGGAAGAGCGCACCTTCATGCGCGCCAAGTTGGCCAAGGATGTGGGTAAGGCTGCTCATCATGTTCGCATGGGCAAGAAGGAGGTTCTGGGCGTTTTCAAGGACTGTAAGTCAAGCTGGATCCTTTTTGGTTTGGTGCAGGTGCTAACTTTGCCAAAGACAAGATCTTCATCGGAGGCTTGATGTACTTCGGTCTGATCGTCCCTGCCTACAGTAAGTACAAAACAATTACGACTTCCTTTCGAACAACCACTTACATCTCGTCACAGGTTACGCCTACTTCGCTCCTACTATCATTAAGTCTTACGGATACGATTGTAAGATTCCTCACCTACGCGAAACGCTCTCCCACTAACATCCTCTCGCAGCTATCAAAACTCAGCTCTACTCCATCCCTCCTTGGGCTGTCTCCTTCGGTGTCTCAATGATCATCGCATTCTTCTCCGATAGAATGCATCAGCGATTCGCATTCACGATGATACCAATGGCCATTGCAATTGCCGGATTTGCAATGCTTCTTACAATCACCAGCAAAGCTCAAACAGATGCCCAGTATGGTGCTCTCTTCCTCGTCACCAGCGGCTGCTACAGCGCCATGCCTGTCATCGTATGTTGGTTCGCTATGAATTTAGGTGGTCATCACAGACGCAGCGTGGGAACTGCTTGGCAGATTGGCTTCGGCAACATCGGTGGTATCATTGCGACATGGTCTTTCGTGGAGAAGAATGGTAAGACCGACTATCGAACCGGTTACATCATTTCTCTCTCCTTCGTCTGCTTCTCTGTCGCAGCTTGTGTTGCCTATCTCATTGCGATTATGTGGGAGAACAAGAAGCGTGATCGTGCTCCAGTTGATGTTGCTTCGATTGGCGAGGAAGAGGAGGAGTACCTCGGTGATTTGGCTCCTACCTACCGCTACGCATACTGAGCGATACTCGTTGGATGTTTGTTTTGCTACTTGTTGAATATCCCAGATATGTGGATTCTTGGACCCTTTTGCATTATTGCACCATGAGTGATGAAATATTTGCTGTATTGATATCTTGAACGTACGATCCGCTATACCCAAGCTTGGAATTGCTGTGATTTGATGGGAGGTACTTAATACATATAAATAATGATAACGCCCTCGAGGCACCTCTTTCAACGTCATTGCCCTAGAGCAACACAAGCAATAATTCTCATAAATCACTTTGCAAATAGTTCGTCCTGAACGAAATAATAACTGGAGTAATAAATGGAGCTAAACCCTACCGAATTTCCTAATTTGGCATGGTCAGGTGTCGTCACTGATGGAAGCTTGGGATCACGTGTGGGGTCTAAGCGAGAGCGGCTGAGTCAGCCGCACCATACGTAAATGCGTCTCGGGCCGCCACTCTCCATCTTTCTTTCTACTATCCCCATTTCATCCTCGCAAATCGTGGGTTACCATTCCAAAGCTGATGCCATTGAAATTTACTAACCAGTCAGCAGAACGAAGATGAGAGATAAGTGGAGAAAGAAGCGCGTCCGTCGTCTCAAGCGCAAGAGAAGAAAGATGCGCGCCAGATCGTGAGTCGCCACCCACTGCGATAGCTTCGCGCGAGTCCGTCCCGAATGCTCACAAGCTAACCAATTTATCAGCAAATAAACTACTCGCCCCTTCCATCTCAGCTCTCCATGCCGGAGCTCATGTTTGAACGCTGAACACGATCATTGACGACACGATGTGACGACTTTCGTTTCTCGTGACACGCCTTTCGCTTATCGAGTTGCCTGCCCGGGCAAGATTTCCGACCCATCACTTCAGAAGAAATCGCAAATCATCGACGGAGTCCGCTGTTTACACAACAGTCCCTACTATTTTCCAACACCTCGGATTCATTCAACGTCGGTATTTGATGTTAGGCATGGTTATCACTCGGAGAGGCTCATGTGTTCAGGTGGATGTTGGAGGACTGGTGCATCGCATCGGTCTTTGAGCACGGCACTGGGGTTACTGGTCAATTTTACATGCGACGACTATTCTTACGAGGTGGTCGGAGTTATGGAAAGGTTTTTCCGGAAGTTTATTAAACCAAAATAACTGGAATAGCTCGGAGGTCTAGATTTAGCTCCTGCAGATGAATCCATGACTTCATGAGTACTACGCTTCAAGTATAAAATGTAAACATCTATTCGTATGCACGATGTTTGTATGGACTCGAGCTGCCCAAGTACGTCAATATTCGTTTGTGCGTGGAGTATCTCACCGCCGAGCGGGTCTGTAAATTTTTCTGCCAGACTAGTCCAGGACATTTTATTTCACCGCGCTAGAGCCGATTCTCGAACTTCAAGAGCTAAGATCTCGTCGGGTCTCTCTCCAATCTTCAGGCCATAATGCCGTCAAATAAGACAGATACCAAGCGCAAGCGCTCCTCTGAAAATGAGCGCCCAAACAAAAGGTCCAGCCTTCAATTGCTTCCCCCGCTGGCTGCCAGCGTTGTCGAAGATAAGACCGAATTGGCGCCGGTAATTGGTGAGTGCAAACCTTTTCCGTGATACTTCAAGTCCGACCTAACAGTTTTTGTGCATTATAGCCGATACTCCAGGCCTTCAGAGCGCTCAATCCCTCCGTTGGAACCCATATATCAAAAACCGCTCCACTGCCTCCAAATCTGCGGCGGCGTCCCGGAACTCGGGCATTGTCTCCTCGGAGTTGCTACTGCAGTCTGGAGATCATGCCAAGCTGGACTTTGTCGGCCGTGAAGGCACAGGAGACGACACAGACTCCCAGCTGAAGCACTACGTCGCAATCGTGGACCCGGAAAACAAGACATGGAAAGTTGTCGAGGTGCGCCGGGCAACTCTCCGCGGAGCAGTCCGCAGCAGAAAGAATGAAGAGGAAGATTCGGATGAAGAGATGGTACGCCTCATACTCGCAGTTCTCCCAGATCTTACAAAACTAACAACCAACCCAGAACACCATGCGCGCCCAACGCACAGCCCTAACCAACACCTTCGGCACAAAACAATCGCGCAAGGCCGTACAATCCATGGCCGAGAATGCCCAGCTCTCCAACGCCCCAACAGGCTCTGTCCCCGAATCCGGCGCAGCCCTCATCTCAACCCTGCCCGCAGACACAGCATCAGGCCTAGCAAAGATGAACGCCGTGCAAGCCGAAGTGCAAGCAGCCAAGCCCCTCCCAACACCAAACCTGAACGTCTCGCACCCATCAGATGTCTACACAATCGACACACTCGTCCCAGGCGGGCCGTCAACCCTCCGCGCCCTAAACGGCGTCGAAGAATGGAAATCCCAAGTCGAAGCCGGGCTAGGCGTGACAACCGTCTCGCGCTTCGTCTCAAGCCGGGTCGGCCCAGTCGTCAACTCAGACAACACAACCCACCTCCAAGTCCTGCGCTTCATCCAGCTCCTCATCGAATTCGGCCGTTCCCTCAAGGGCATGGGCGCAAACGCCAAGGGCGGCGGCCCAGGCAGCAAGCGTCTTCCTCCCCGCGAGGATCTCCGCCGCCTGCTCTCCAGCACCACAGGTTCAAGCACCAGGGCCGGCGCAGCCGGTGCCACCGCTACTGCAGCCACGGACTCTGCATCGACCGATCTGCTCCCAGAGTCGGTCATCGACGCTGTCCGCCGCCGATTCGCGCCGAGTGGTGGCTTCGTCTCGAAGAACGATCTTACCCTCTTGCACACGACTATCTGTGCTTTGTCGTTGCATATCCCGCCCCAGCCTGCGCGCGATGGTGGATCTAGCTCGCTTGGTGGAAATGCGCCTAATGAGCTTGCTACCGACCCCTCCGATCTGCGTGATGATCTGCGTTTGGATTCGAATACTATTCAGCAGTATTTCCGCGAGTTGGGCTGTCGTATTGATCGGCCTCGTGAGACAGAGTTTGCTAAGTGGAATATTAAGGGTGGCAAGGCTGAGGCTCATGCTCGTCGTGTTGCGAGATTGCGTGTTCCTGTTGAGTTCCCTAAGGTTAGCCGTGGTGGTCGCAAGTAGAGGAAGATAATTGTTGTTGTTTGATTAGAGTTTGGGGTTTAGATGCGCTTTTGGAGGATATGTCAACTCTTCTTTGCTATCTGACCTTTCTTTTCATGGAATATTGGCGCATGTGTGTTAAAAAATTTCTGTCATCCTTTTTTTCTGTTTCTATATCAATGAGACAATGTTACATAACCAAAAGAATCGACTGGATCATTCATCTTTCTATTTCGTTTTCTACGAGAGTCGAGTTGACATATCTACTTTTGCCACAATTAAGTGCTAGTGCAGATATACTAGGTGGGTTTGATCATGTAAATGAGCGTGGGAAAATGGAGAAAGAATTGATAATGGCTTCTAGGTCTTTGACTAAAGTTTGCAAGAGGTGTTACAAACCGGCTGAGTGAATATATATTTCGGGTATTGCAGTGAAGCCATATCTTCACAAATGCATGGTTCTCAAAAGTGAACGAACAGCCAAACAAATGTTAGATGCCCCAACTACACCAATTATAGATCGATAGTTTGGTACAAACTACACAAATGTACGATATTACACCAGATAAAAATAGAACCCTCTTCAACCTTTTTCATTCAATTCAAATATGGTCTACTTCTCAACTTGACACTTAGCAAAGTACATGTAGATACAACAGTAAACCCAATGTGTCTGGCAAAGAACCAAATGACACAAATATACAAGTTCAAGTCTATGACAAGAGATAATACATCTCATGCAAATAGCAGACACAAAACATGAATAGAATCAACAGGTTTGGGATATTTGCAAGGCGGATGCATAACCCCGCTCGCCTGGATATTATAGTAAAAGAATGGACGGGAATAATGAAGAAGATCTTACCCCAAAAACCGAAACTATTCGAGTGCCAAACGTTTAGGCGACTACTCCAATAGAGATGGAGGACATCGCCGAGTGGGCCTTCTCGGTCAGAGGGGTAGCGGTCTTCAAAAGAGGCTGAGTGACCTGGGCAGCTGCCTCGGTAAACTCACGAGTAACAGCAGCCTCGACAGACTCGCCAGCCTGCAGACCCAGCTGAGCGTCCTCCCAGATGGGCTGGTTGGCTTCTTCGGCGCCTTCGACGCCAACACCGACAAATCCACCCTGAGCCTGCCAGTCACTAGCACGCTTGAGACCAAGGTCATTCCAAACAGCCTGAACAGCCTGGACCAGGTGCTCGCGCAGGGGCTTGACGTGGCCTGGAGTAGGGGTGATGCGCAGACGCTCCTCACCGCGAGGAACGGTGGGGTAGTTGATTGCCTGCACGTAGATGCCGTGCTCCTCGAGAAGCTTATCGGAGGCCTGCTTGGCAAGCTCGGCGTCACCGACAAGGAGAGGGACAATGTGGGATGGATTGGGAATCACAGGAATATCCAGATCCTTAAGAGCCGTTTTCACTGCGCGGGTATGCAGTTGCTGCAGAACACGGTCACGGGGTTGGTGGGATTGGTACTGGATAGCAGTATCGGCGCCGGCCATGGTTGCGGGTGGGAGAGAAGTGGTGAAGATGAATCCCGGGGCGAGGGAGCGGATGGTATCAACCATGGCTGCCGAGCCCGCAATGTATCCACCGACACAGCCGTAGGCCTTGCCCAAGGTACCGGTAATAATATCAATACGGTCCTGGACTGTGCCCTTGGTACTTTGAGGAGAAGTGGTATCCTGGGATGCGTAGGCATCGTAATCGAGATGCTCCGCAACTCCAGCTCCGTGAGGACCATACATCCCAACGGCATGGACTTCATCCAGGAAAGTGATGGCGCCGTACTTCTCGGCGAGATCACAGATCTCCTCAATAGGTGCAATGGATCCACACATGCTGTAGACGGATTCAAAAGCGATGATCTTGGGGGTGTGTAGTGGCAATGATGCCAACTTGGCTTCGAGATCCTCCAAGTCATTATGCTTGAAAACCATCTTCTTAGCGCCAGAGTGGCGGATACCCTGGATCATGGATGCATGGTTGAGACTGTCAGAAAGAATAACACAGTCGGGCATCTTACTACCGAGAGTAGCGAGGGTGGCATCGTTAGCAACAAAGCAAGAGCTGAATACCAAAGCAGCCTCCTTTCCGTGTAACTTGGCGAGCGTGTCCTCCAGTGCGACAGCATGCTGGTTGTGACCCGAGATGTTACGGGTGCCGCCTGCGCCTGCACCATAGGTGTCGAGGGTCTTGTGCATCGAGTTCAAGACATGCGGGTTGCGGCCCATGCCGAGGTAGTCATTTGAACACCAGACAGTCACACGTTCCTCGGCAGAAGCAGTGTGGGCCCGAGGGAACTCCTGGGCGAGACGATTGATGTTGTTGAAGTACCGATAGGACTTGTCCTTGTGCTTCTTGTCCAACTCGGTGTTATAGAAGTTATTGTAGTTATAACGACCGCTAGTAGGTGCTTCAGGGCGGGGACCGCGGACCGCGGCCTCGGCGGCGGCAGGGGGCGAGCGAATCGGGTTGTTCAGACCAGGGCGTCCTGCAGTCAGATTAGAAACTAATCGAAGCACAAGGCTTGGAGAAATTGAGTTTACCTCGCTCATTCTTCTCGTATCCCCCCGAAGCCAAACTGGCGGGATGACCTCCGGTAGTGTGCAATGCTCGCTTGCCAGTCGGTGCGCGCAGAGGCTGCATGCCAGCAATTCCAGCGGCGGAAGAGGTGAAGCGCTTGGTACCGTGAAGGCGGGCGCTCTGGACAGCGAGAGCTTTGCTCATGACCGGGCATCGGCGGCCCAGGACTTGGAGATTGGACATAGTGCCACCTCCAGGGCTGCTGCTCGGACGAGTAGCGGTTGAGAGCGTGCGCAAGGTGGTAGGCGAAGTCCGCTTAAGGAAAGGGCACATAGAGCGAGACTGTTGCAAAAGAGCCTCCATGATTGGATTGAAGCAAAATGAAGTGAAAGTAGAACCGTAACAAGGGTTCCTGAGGAGGGTTCCTGGAGATTTAGGAAGACACAAGATCAAAGCCCGAGAGCCCGGCGGGACCACATTTGAAGAAGAAATCGGTCTGGGCGGGGGAGGGCTGAGTCATCCGGTAATCGGCTTAGAAATGCGGGCGTTTGGTTGGTTGAGGAACTGAGGCACGGATGTCCCTTCCCGACGTGGCAAGGTGACAGGCACGTGAAAGGCACGTGATACGATGAATATATGCCTGACAAACAGGGCACGGAGAAGATGCAAACAGGACCCGTGCAGATCTCCAGAGTGGATCCAATCCACTGATCAACACTTTATCCGGAGTACATGCGTAGTGGAAGTTCGCCTCCCCCGATTCGTTAAATGTTAGGAATTATGAAGATGGAATCTCATTGAGGATGGTTGAATCCCAATCGAAGTTCATATTGTCTGTGTGGGAGCCGCTGGCTGAGGCTCTCTTGAAACAACCAAGGCTTGAAGCTTGACAAAGCACCAAGAATCCAATAGCGGTCGTAGTCCTCCTGGTCTTTGGTGTGGTTTACGAGTCCATAATTACCATTTGAACGCTGAAATGCTAAGTCTGTCAAGTCTGTCAGGTCTGGTATATGCTTCACGTGAGAATAGCGTGCTAGGCAGCGATCGCCACAATATCAACAATGAAGTCTTGATCACCCTTCAGGCTCACTGATCTGGTGGCAAAGTACGAAGATGAGTGTTGGTAGTCTGAATTAAAAAAGCAAATACTAAAGCAAGAGACCGGATTCGATCCCTGACGCGTACAACAATCGAGAAATTTCCTGTTTTGGAAATGGGCATGGTATCAACGTAAATAAGGGCTCCTACCTCAGCGAACGGCCCCAGTAGCTGAGTGGTATTAGACGAGAGCAATCCCTCGCAGAAGCCTCATACAAGAGCTCAGCTATGGTGCCTCCTCCCCCTCAAGGGGCTGATCCCCTTGAGGGGGAGGAGACACGTCGGCCCTGGGAAGGGCTGCGCCGCTTGGTTGGGAATGCAACCAAGCGGCGTGGGGGTTCCATCTTTTCGTATTTGTCTAAGATGCCTGAAGAACCTTTTTCTCAGCTTCCTACTAACTTTGGTATTTGAGCTTTTGCTTTTTGCTTGTCGTCTCGAATGAGAACAAGCTGAATTCACTCTGATTTCCCATACTGTATCCCCGCTTGATGGTTTTTGAGTATGTCCTCGCTGAAGCCTTTTTGGCATCGTTGATCGGACTATTGGACTGTTGGCCGGCATTGGCGCCCAAATTCTGCCTTGTGCTTATCTTTTGTACTCATGGTTCATGACTGGCGCCTTTGAGAAATTACTGCCGTCACTCCTTACAAACTTGTGTTTTTCATCGATAAATCTCCGGTTCACGTGTTCTAGTGTCCTGATAATTATATTTAGTCTGGGTTTAATCCATGTCTGCTTTCTTGCCCCCTTCCCCTTCCGAGCGGGAGTTGTCGCTGGAAGCGTTTACCTACTCTCCGCCATATGCGTATGCAAAGGCAGACAGCCACCAGATCATCACCTTTTTGAACGCCCAAGTAGTCTCACTAGTAGCTCCATATAACCGAAGTCCTAACTGTATACAATGGTACTGCAAAATGTTCGAATATGTTCCACACGAAACACTCAGAACGACTGTCATTGGACACATTGGTTTTGCCTTTCTTTGGTCTCTTTTATCCCATTTTGTGCTAATTTCAGGAGCTTAGGATTGTGGGTCTTTTGAGATGGTTGCTGAATCATGTACATGTAGAGCCAGCCTTAAGAGGACCCATGACCGTAACGCCTACGCTTCCACTCGAAACGCACTTGAAGCAAAGCAACGAGAGTCACTCTTTCTGACGTGGTAAAGATACTGACTTGAAATTATCTAAGAAATTTGATACACATTTCATCTGACGTGAGATGATCTTTATCGTAATGATCGACTCCACAGTTTCGGACTTAGGGCTCGGAGCTCGGACGGGTATAGCAAAGATTGACGCCACCGACAGTAAATCCAACGTGTTAAAGAGCTCCCGACCTCATTACACCACAGGTGAACGATTGAAGTCCTGTTTTTGTATTATTCCAAAACTGTACAACTTCTTCCTTCATTCTTCCTGCCAACAACCACCGACAGACCACCATGCTACCCTTCATCACCCTCGAAGAACACTACCTTTCCCCTAAGGTCCGAGAAGCAAGCACACACGATGAATTCGCCAATTTCCCACCCCAGATAGTCCGCAAGCTAGACAACATCAACGAAGAAAGAATTCAAGACCTAGACAGGGGCCAAATCACCCTCCAAGTCCTCTCCCACGCCCCAGGAACCCACCCAGCATCACTCTGCAAAGAGGTGAACAATGATCTCGCGGCCTCGATTTCCAAAAACCCAACCCGCCTCGCAGGCTTCGCCCTTCTACCAATGAGTGACCCTCCAGCCGCAGC
Source organism: Penicillium antarcticum (assembly GCF_028974205.1). Classification (NCBI taxonomy): domain Eukaryota; kingdom Fungi; phylum Ascomycota; class Eurotiomycetes; order Eurotiales; family Aspergillaceae; genus Penicillium; species Penicillium antarcticum. Next base: position 2,621,774 of record NW_026695300.1, on the reverse strand, counting down.
AGCCGAACTGGAACGGTGCACGCGCGAGCTCGAGTTCGTGGGCGCCTTGGTGGACAACCATATCAACGGACAATTCTACGACGACGAAAAGTTCTGGACGGTATTCGAGAAAGCTCAGGAACTTAATGTGTCTATCTACATCCATCCATCATGGGCAACTGAGGAGACGGTTGAGTACTACAAAGGCAATTACGATGACTCAGTTGCCGTGGCATTGAGTGCATATGGATGGGGATGGCATTCTGAGACGGCGACGCATATCCTACGACTTTATGCTAGTGGGCTGTTTGATCGGTTTCCGCGGTTGAAGATTGTTATTGGGCATATGGGAGAGATGTTACCGTTTCAGTTGGAAAGGGTTATGCTCGTTTCTTCGCGATGGGGGAGACAGAGGTCGTTTAAGGAGGTTTGGAATAGTAATATCTGGGTTACTACTAGTGGAATGTTTGCACTGCCGCCTTTGGCTTGTCTTTTGCAGACTACCAGTATTGATCGCGTTCTGTATAGCGTTGATTATCCTTTTTCAATGAATGAGAAGGGGTTGGAGTTTTTTGAGAGGATTAGGGAGAGTGGATTGATCGCCGGGGAGGATTTGGAGAAGTTTGCTTTTAGGAATGCCGAGGCCTTGCTAGGTGTCAAGGCTCAGAGATGAATAAGGCTATGAGATATCATCGTTACTAGGAAGACTGGGTAGCTGATGCATGTGGGCAATACAATTTAGAAATGTAAATCTGATGCTTCCAACCCAAGGCGGATACATGTAATAGAGCCAGATTACAAGACAGGAGAAGAAGAATACAATGAATGTGGGATGCGCAAGGTTGCCTGAAGTATTACCAGTCAATCGGTGATGACTGCCAGGGGAAGCGTAAAACCAGGGCCACTATTTAAAAAGAATGGGTTGGTCATTGTCAAAGGACATCTGGGTTTTGAGAAACCGCCTTGAAAAATGCGGACCGCTTGCTGAAGTCGTGTGGTCAATGATAAGACTGTTTCAAATATGCATGTTGCCCTTGATCTACAGATAGCGTTGGAATAAGACTTGTGATGAAGAGAGATGAGCAATTGAAATGAAGCCTTGGCTTTTAAGCTGCATGATGTACTTACTGCTTTCATAGTGAGCATACCCTCTTGTGCTTTGTTGTCATTGGGGTTACTACAACTAGCCGTCTAAGTATCTAGCGATGCAGACAACCCTTCAAGATGTCCTAAAGAACCGAAGAGCGAAACCTCACAAGAAGCAAAAGTATACGAGCACATCAAAGCAATGCATTGACACTCATAACCAAACTAAAACATCTTCGACGCCCTTTTGAGCCTCAAATGAGGAAAGGAAAAAAAGTGAAAAAAGAACAATGTAGAAAGAAAATAAGAAGGAAAAAAAAGACCCCTTAACATAATCAAATCACACCGAGACCTTTCACACCTAGACACAGAATACCACACCACATCAAGCAAGGATCAAGACAGGTCTAAAACTGTGAACGTCCATCTTTCCATCTCGAATCCAGAATCCATTTCTCTTGGCCCATCACACCAAGATCGGCTTTCGAAGAACTCAAACGTCCAGAATCCAACATTGCCAGTCCGGAACTTAGCATAGCCAACGTCAACGTCAAGGGGTTGTATGATAATACAAAGCAGGTTTTCACATGTTCACATGCGTGTCTGCCAATCGAGAAAGAGAAGCGAAAAGAAAAAGAAAAAGACGATAAAAAAGAAGATGATATAGGAAAAACAGGTGGGAAAAGAATGGTAGCAGCCAGTAATCAGCACGGTTAAAAGGAAGTAAAAATAAGAACACAGAGACAGGCATGGAAGACAGAGACAGATACAGAAGCTTTGACATGAACGCCGGACCCGATTTGCATTAATTGACAGTCATTGTTTTTTGAGTTAATCGAGGCCGCCGTCGCCGTCAATCAGGCGCAGACGCTCCTTTGTCGTCTTGGCACGTTTTGATGTGCCCTTGCCTGGACCACGGCCGCGGCCGCGCTTTGCTGGTGTTGCTGATGGCGTATCGAGGGGCTCTTCTGCAGGGGTGGCAGCACCTGATGGCTTTGCACTAGCGTCGTCGAAGTTACCCTCGCCTATAAGTTGGTTATTTAGTATTCAATTTCCAAATCAGGATTGGGGGATTAGTCTTACCTTCATGGTACATGTCATCCAGGGTAAGATCACGCTTGCGCTTCGCAGCAGCCTTCTTTCCGCCCTTAGCGCCAAGGGTCTCGCCACGTTCGATAGCCTCCTTCTCCTTCTGTTCGATGAGTTCGGCTTCGTCGTCGTCGGCAAGCCACAAGGCAATATCCTTGGTGCGGTTCTCGCGAGCACGGGTGTTGAAGTCGACACCGCCAGAAGCACCTCCAGTAATAACGACACGCTGCACCTCTTCCTTTTGCAAGGCACGCTTGCGAATACGTTCCTCAATGGTGCCACGGGTGATAAGACGGTAGACTGTAACCTGGCGAGTTTGACCCAGACGATGAGCACGATCCATAGCCTGTGAATCGATAGTCGGGTTCCAATCGGAATCGTAGAAGATAACAGTATCGGCGGCAGTCAAGTTGATACCAAGACCACCAGCACGGGTCGACAGCAAGAAGACAAAGATCTCGGGGTTTGCCTGGAAATCGGCGACAGTGTCGCGACGGTCTTCCAGCTTGGTGCTTCCGTCCAGTCGACAGTACTTGTAGTTGCGGTATGTCAGGTACTCTTCCATTAAATCGATCATGCGCGTCATCTGGAAATACAAAAGCACACGGTGGCCACCGGGCTTGAGCTCTCGCAATAGCTCGTCCAACTTGGCCAGCTTGCCCGAGTCCGTCACGAAGCGACGCATCGAGGGAACCTCGATGTGGTTGTAACGTCCCTTAAGTGAGAGCGGAGCTGGCAGCATAGGTGGCTGAGAGTAAGGCGTAGGGTCCAGCTTTTGGGCGAGGATCTGTTCCTCGAGTTGTCTGCTAGAGTGGGCAGACAGCGCTTGGCGGACAGATACATTGAACAAAGCGTCGTTGAATTCTCTCGATGCTTGTTGACCAGACGATGACACAGTAACAGGGGGCGCTGAAGCATTGGGAGAAGCACATGGCTCAATTAGGTGTAGGCCTTGGTCCTCAAATGCCGAACGGGAGACGGTCATCAAGTCTCGCATCCGACCCTCAACAGCAATATCTCGTACAGCACTGCGATCATTTCGTTCAACAATATTCAACATAGAATGGGAGAGCACTGAGTTCTCCTTGTCTTCGCCTTCGTCATAAAGAACATTCAAGCCTGAGAGTCTGTTTGACTTGCCACGACGACGAGCAGCGCGCTCGTAGGGACCAAGACGTGAAAGCTCGCTGGCTTCTCCCGCGGAGGTATCAACGAAACGTAGGAAGGAGAATGCGCCGTTCTCCTTGGCGCTCTTCTGTATGTTCTCAGGCGTCCAGACGTTCATCAGCTGTGAGAGGTACTTGTTCTGGAAACCGGCACGAGGGTTATCAGAGCCAGGAATATCAAGTCGGCCAGTAGAACTGCACAGCAGACGCGGCAATTCGTAATCGATCAGGTTCTTAGTCGAATATCGTACATCAACAAAGCTTCCCTCGCGCACGAAAGAAGCAGTTTCCGCGAAGTAAGCAGCAGAGAATGGAGACTTGGTCTCTGCACGCTCGAAAAGATCGGGGTGGTTACACACTTTTCGGAACTGCATAACCAAGTTCATCAACGTGCTGCTGTCAGTGTCATCACCGGTGGCAGCCTTTTCAATGAGATCGATGATGCTGACACGGTTGCGAAGGTTGGCGTACAGGGCACGCTGGCGGTAAGTCAGGTCACAGAAGATGTCCTTCTCGACCTTGTCACCAAGTTCTTGCTGGACGTTCTTCTTCACACGGCGCAGCATGAAAGGCTTCAAGATCATGTGAAGACGCTTGAGCTGATCCTCGTTGAGCTTGGTGTTACTCTGAGCATGGGACTCAATGTCCTTGGAGAACCATTCACTGAACTCATCATGGGAATCAAACAAAGTAGGCATAATGAAGTGAAGCAAAGCCCACAATTCTTGCATGTTGTTCTGGATTGGCGTACCAGTCAAGAGCAGACGGTTACGGCAACTGAAACCCAGCAAGTTCTTCCATCGCGAACTTTGAGAAGACTTGATAGCTTGAGCTTCGTCCAAAATCATGTACTGCCACTTCACCTTCTGGAAGTACTGAGCGTCAAGAACGACGAGCTGGTAAGAGGTGACTAGAACGTGGAATTCCGAATCACGGTTGTAGGTGATGTGCTTTCGATCCCAGAACTTTCGCAAGATCTTACGGTCCTTGGCATTACCCCAGTACGGCAGAACCTTGAGGTTCGGTACGAAACGAGTGATCTCCTGCTGCCAGTTGTGTAGGGTGGATGCTGGTGCAATGACCAGGAAGGGACCCCAGATATTGTGGAATTCTGCCAAGTACGCCATGACTGAGATGGACTGGATGGTTTTACCCAGACCCATTTCATCTGCCAAAATACCGTTGATACCCTGCTCGTACAAGTTAACAAGCCAGTTGAGGCCCTTCAACTGATACTCCTTCAATTGGGCATTCAACATGGTGGGTTGAGAGATCTCAATGTCACCCAGACTAGTCGGGTTCTGGAAGTTCATTTCGCCGTCATCAAAGGCAGCCATGTTATCACCCTCCTGGTTGAAGGCACGAGCACGGTCCTGAGCTTGCTGCACGGCGTTCTGTGCATTCGCCATGGCGGCTTGCTGAAGAGCAGTTTCGTCTTCAGCATCGAAGTCGAGGTCCTCAAAAGCGGTAGACTTGGCATTGGGATTGGCTACGCTGTCGGGGAGGTTGACTGTGTGTGCTGATTCCTTGCCTGGTTGAACAGTTTCCCCGGTAGCTGCGACAGCACCGTCTCCCTGCGCCTCATCGGTTTTGATCTTGCGCCCAATGAAATGGGAGTACAGCTCGGTCTGCGAAATAAGGAAGTTGAGCTTTCGCTTCTGTCGGTTGGCCTCACGGTCCGCCTCGGCCTTCTTGGCCGATTCGAGCTCCTGCTTCTCGGCCACGCGGCGCAGGTCACGTTCCTCACGCTCGTTACGCTTCCAGAAGGACATCATTTCACGCATGGTACGCTTGGCACGGGCCTGGGTGTCCTTGGTGCTCTTGTTCGTGCGTTCTTGCCATTTGCGGGACTGCTTGCTGGCCAATTGCGCTGTCTTGCGCAAATTCTCTTGGCGGGTGGAGAGAGAAGTGGTCTTGATGCGATAGACTTTGGGAATATCCTTGCGTGCGATATCACGCCAAATTTGCTCATAGATCTGGTTGTAGCCCTTGCTGTCGTAGTGCAATTGGGACATTGGAGTACCCTCTTTCGAGGCCCCGGCATCCCTCCTGGGGGTGAGGTACAACTCGTCGCCGTAGCCGTCCATCCAAGCATCCTCGGCAAGTTGCTTTTCGCGCTCCTTCTGCTCCTTGGACTTCTTTGGGCGAGTACTAGGGCCAGCACGGCCTGACCGACGCCGACTGGGAGAAGAACGGCCAATATGGAATTGACTGACGGTCCCGCCTTCAAGGTTAGGAGCCAAGGGAGTGACCTCGCCGAGCTCATCCGCAGCGTTGCCACCCTCCAGGGCGCGCTTCGTGGTTCGGATCTTCTTTTGCGCTCGCTCGGCTTCGCGCAAGAACTTGGCCTTCTCGCCAGGCTCTAGAGCCTTGCTTGCCTTGCGCTCGGCCTCCAGCTTCTTTTGCATTTCCTGGCGCACTGTGTTTTCACGGCGGCGCTTCCGCTGCATGTCCTTTTTGCGCTCCTTCTCATCCTGTACCTCCTTCTGTTGAACTTCGGCCATGACGGCACCTTCATTCAGTGCTCGGAATCGTTCGTTGCCAAGGATGGCCTGCTTTTCAAAGGATCTGGCAAGGTCGGCCAGGAACTCGTTGCGACGGCGCTAATCACACGTTAGTACATACGGTAAAAGAAGACTGCCTGAATGCCTACCTTTCTCCGGATTTGCTCTGCACGGCTGCCATCCAATGAGCGTTTGTAGCCCTTCTCGCGATATCGCCCGAGTTCCGCATCGAAGCTAGCATCTTCAACATCACTCTTTTCAGCTTGATCGATCTCAGCCGCAGCGCGGTTGACTTGCTCCAAGTCAACGCCAGGCGGGAATGGCTTGCGAGGGGGTGGACGAGGGACCATGCTATTCAGTTCCGATTCGGGTTTGGCGAACCCGTTAGGGGCGTGTGGTCCTCTGGGGCCATCCATGTAGGGTTCCATCACCCTTTTCTCGGGCCTAGGATACAAGTTCCCGGGTGCATGAAGGTGGTCCATGTGTCTGTGTTCGTACATGGAGGGTGTGTGAGGTGCGGGAACAGCCATGGGGGCAGGCGGAGGAGACGGTTTTCTCGCAGGCTGCTCCTCTGACGGTCCGGACAGGATACTGGCGAAAGACATCGGATCGGCAGCTCTAGTAGGCTTCTAAGTGAAGAAAAGATCAGTAAATCACAAATCAATGGGGTAAACTGGATGATTCGTACGGTTTCCTGGGGCGAAACAGGTCTCGGCTCTCGCATCATCGAATGCCCATATGAGACTCCATTGCCTCTCACGTGGTATGGAGACTCGGATTCTCTAGTCGGAGATTGCGAATGGCCTTCTGGGCGGCTGGACGGATGGCCATGCGATGTGCCGTAAGGCGAGATGCCGTTGCCGGGATGAACGGAGGCCGGGTAAGGGCGCGGTGGTGGAAGTTGGCCCCCAGCTGAATGTCCCTGGTAATGCGACGAAGATTCCGGATGAGGGGGTTGCGGTGGCGCAGTTCCGTTCAAGGGTGGTTGCAGCGCAGAGGGCATTGGGGACGCGTTTGAAAAGTGAGGGCTTCGCGCGACAGACGGAGGGAATGCGGGAGGTGTCTGCGGCGGGTGCTGGTGAAACTGCGGCGGCGGCTGTTCATTGTTTGGATAATACTGATGGTTCTTGTTGGGCGAGCTGTAGGCAGCGTACCGATGCTGCTGAGTCGGGGACTGGGCGTTGTACGGCGGAGCGCCCGTCATGATGGCCGCGGTCCCCGGTGCGGGTCGAGCGCGTCGAAGACTTGGTCACTCGGGAGGAGCTGGGGTCCAAGGAATTGAGGCACGCGGGAGAAACACTGGGTACCAAAGACACCAGTCAAGGGGGTTCGGAGGCCTAGCGTGGACGCGACGTCAGTGGGTTTGGTTCATAGGTGTAGGTGTGGTTTCGGAGTGTTGGTTGATGAAAGAAGGGGATGGAGAAAGAAAGCAGGGCAGAAATACCTGATGGGCGGATGGGTTCGTTTGTGGTGGGAAGATGCAGGAGAGGAAGTTTCCGTGGAGCCCAAGAAAGAGAATGCGCGGCTGGGCCTAGGCGAGATGCAGGGAGGAGAGGGGGGGGCCGGAGGTTGGAGAACGTGGGAGGAAACAGAAAAGTTGAAGAAGTTGACAAACTGTCGATGAGACGACGATGGAGTCGGGACATGGAGAGGGGGAGAAAGGGGAGTTGCTCTTTTCCTTCTGAATCGCTTCGTCTGGGGTATCAGCCGGGGCTTAGATCCGGTGTTTACCACAACCCTTTTTTGCTTGACTGTTCAGTTGTGATGCTTTTTCTGTCTTTCTTTCTATTGTTTGGAATCTTCCGTCCTTTTTTCCTGCTTCCCGTCGACACCCACTGCTCCGATCTCAGTTCCGAGTCCATACAAACACACTTAAGCTCGGAGGTGGAGAGGAGGAGGTGGTGGTAATGCACAGACATACGACACCTTGACCACTTGAATTCCGTTCAGAAGCTAACGGCGGTAATGGTTTAGCTAGTCAGGTATTGCCATCTCGAAATATGCCTCCGAGAAATGAGATCGTGAGATTCGGGTGTCTTATCATTTGCGCGATTATTAGGCCACACCAACTCCCAATTTTAGTCCCTTTTGTAGCTACAGTGTAGTCCAATTCGAAGGAGTCAAGGACACCGACGCTATCAGGGTCAGAATAAATATCTAACTGTTATCTCTAGCAACCTATCCTAATTATATTCCGGCTATATATACCTGGTACAGCATCTGTCTCAGCAGGGGCAGATGGCATGCATGATTTGTACTCAAGTTACAATAGCTCCAAGATAGAGCATCACCTAAGTAGACACAGAGACACACCTAAAATTCAGCCAAACCCCCCGAGTCCGACATGTCTGCATGCCATCAGCCCAGATCGGATCCACAGTCATAAGATCGCGATTCCCCCAAGGTGTTCGCACACCAAGGTAATGGGAATATATCTATCGTCTGATTCCCCTTCAAATGATAATCCACCTCCTAATACCACAAAATCGAGCTCCTAATTACCCCTTGAGCATGAAACACAGTGGCGATCCTGGTACTTATGCCCGGTGGTGACGTCTTCCACTCCGCCCCAGCATAACATGGGCGTAAAGTAGGTCAATCGGATCCGGCGCAGTCAAATCATATCCAAACGTCCATTCGGTCCTCTTTCCAGATCAGGTTTTTTTAAGTATCAAAAGGAGGGGCTGTAGGCGCTGCACTAAGTCCCTGTGGCCTGCAGGTGAGACCGGGGTCTGTGGTATGGAGGAATATGGAGTGGCTGACATCTTTCTCTCCGACCGATGCCGATACTGTGGAATGAATCCGAGTGATTAACCCTGTCAATCCCCGATGAAGCTCTATTGTGCGAGGTCTAGGCGGCTGGGCGTGATCAGGGAGGAAGGGTGCGTATACAAACGGATGCGGATGGACTAGCTAGGTAAGTAAGTGAGTAGATGATACCCACACAGAAGGACAGGCACTGATTCCACTGATCCAGGGTAGTTATTGTCGGAAAACCGGCTCACTCGATCGGATGCTGTTGAAGCCGGGAAAATATCATGGTCATGGTCAGGCAATGTGGCTTGTCATAGATTGGCATGTTGTATAAGAACTTCTCTGTCCCCTCTGTCCCTCTGTATATCATTATCTTTCCTATCGTTACAGTTATCCTCACTTATTAACGTACACACTTGAACTCCCAATTCTTCTCCCACTTCTTTCATTTCCACATCCTCCTCATTTACTCTTCACGTCATCACACTCCACCTATAATCAATATCACCAACCGTCACAATGTCACCAACCATCCCCAAGATGCAGTGGGCCCAAGTCGTCGAACAAAAGGGCGGTCCACCAGTCTACAAACAAATCCCCGTCCCAAAGCCCGGCCCCGATGAAGTCCTCATAAAAGTCCGCTACAGCGGCGTCTGCCATACAGACCTACACGCTATGAATGGCGACTGGCCACTGCCCCTCAAGCAGCCCTTGGTAGGCGGCCACGAAGGCGCAGGCATCGTCGTCGCCAAAGGTGAATTGGCCCAGGGCATCGATATCGGCGACCGTGCGGGTATCAAGTGGTTGAATGGATCGTGCTTGGCATGCGAGTTCTGCAAGACATCTGACGAGCCTCTCTGTCCTGATGCTCAGCTGTCTGGATACACGGTCGACGGTACCTTCCAGCAGTATGCTATTGGCAAGGCGGCTCACGTGTGCAAGTTGCCGAAGGAGGTTGCCCTTGATGCTGTTGCGCCTATTCTTTGTGCTGGTGTTACTGTTTACAAGGGTCTTAAGGAGTCTGGTGCGAGGCCTGGTCAGACTGTTGCTATTGTTGGTGCTGGTGGGGGTCTTGGTTCGTTGGCTCAGCAGTATGCCAAGGCTATGGGATTGCGCGTTGTTGCCATTGATGGCGGTGATGAGAAGCGTGCTATGTGTGAGGAGCTTGGTGCTGAGGTATGACATCTTTCTTTGAGCCTCTTTGGTGCGAGTTTGAGCTAATGAGTTTTCTAGGCCTACATTGATTTCACCAAGTCCAAGGATCTCGTCGAAGATGTCAAGGCCGCTACACCCGGAGGTCTGGGTGCCCATGCTGTGCTCCTTCTTGCTGTCTCGGAGAAGCCTTTCCAACAGGCGGTCGACTATGCCCGTTCCCGTGGCTCGATCGTTGCTATCGGCTTGCCAGCCAATGCTTTCCTCAAGGCTCCCGTTTTCACCACCGTTGTCAAGATGATCAACATCAAGGGCAGCTACGTCGGCAACCGCCAGGATGGCGTCGAGGCTGTTGACTTCTTTGCGCGTGGCTTGATCAAGGCCCCATACAAGACTGTTCCTCTGAAGGAATTGCCAGAGGTTTTCAAGCTCATGGGTATGTTCAAATACCCCTACTATATTTTATTGCAGATACTGATCAGTTCTACAGAGCAAGGGAAGATTGCTGGCCGTTATGTCCTCGAGATCCCGGAATAGTTTCATTGCCTTGCACAGAGGCTTTGCGTTAGAACATGACGTTTGCTGTGATCGATGACAGCGTTGGACTCGATCTAGCAATCCAACTGGTCATACACGGCGCGAGGTTCTACTTCTGAGTTATCTTTTCGAGCCCAGATATCCAACTGGTGCTCTGAAGAATGTTTTATGACGCTGGTTACCTTTTTGCTATCTATCTATTGTGCCAGTGAAGCGTAAATGCTTAATAAGTTGCATCTATTTTATCCTCCATTCCACCCAACTCTGTTGAACAGCCGTGTGTATAGTAAATTCGAGGAAGTATTGCCCCAGAAAATATAATCACTTATTAGGGATCGTAACCCCTTTATCAGTGACTTGGATAATTCTCAACATTCCCATTAATAGGGCTGGATAACTCGAGGCAGAGTGTAATTTGGCCCGAATTATCAGGCAGTAACAGTGGGTCCCTCCAGCCTGATATACCAGGCACACATTCAGGCACGAACATGCCTAATCAGGGCAGACATCTCCCATCTATCAACACTTTAAGGAACGAATAAAATGCCCCCTCCCTGATAGCCTAGTGGTCAAACGCGACGACTATTACAATTTTGAGCCATCACACTGTAAATCGAGGTTGTGGGTGAATTCGGGCTTGCCACCGTTGTGGCAGATGCAGGATTGGCCTACCTGTCTGAGGTGCTGCTGAAACCTGCCCCTGTAGGGGGTGCTTCTTTTTTATGTTTCAACGATTCCTTTTGGTCATCACAACCCTGGTCAGATTGAGAGGACTCACTGTCATGACGACCTAGAGCTAAGTTGATCCTGTCAAGTTGATATCATTCTCCCCACTGTCGACTTGATCCTCTCATATCAGTCTGCTTATGAGGTCTGGATCAAAGTCAACAAACTTCCCTCTCGGTACCTGAAGGTACAAGGCCCCTGCTCAGTTTATTCCTCACAAAAGCGGAGGAGGCCAAACAAACTGTCCCCCCTAAGCCTCTGAGAAGAGCCGTGCAGAGTTCACGAGACCGTTGAGGGTAAGCATAAACATTTAATTTTGAATGGACAGACTATAAAATCTCCCTGTCAGAGACTCCTGGTGAGCCAGTCCACTTTCGGTCACACAGAATCGAGCATTCTCTTTGATCACTTGCAACACTCCCAGACCGACTTGGACAGGCAAGACATCAAACACAGTTCACCTGATATCAACGGTGGCTTGTGCTTCAAAATCTTGATCGGTAGCAATGAGCCGGGGCTTCAATGTGTGGTGACCTTTTGGCCTTTACCCCCGGTACTTGTTTAAGCTTCTAGCCAGATGTCGGCTGAATTAAGGCAGAAGAATATCTGCGACACTCTACCCGGTTCGCATTTGTGATGAAATATTTGTGTTGCTGCAGGTGAAAATGAAAGCATATCTCCTGACTTGTTGCTATTTAGTATCCATATCTACATGGGTAGCCATACTCTCATCCTCAGGACTAACGGTAGTCTGCGGTCCCTTATATGTCTTCCTGGCATAAACATAGTAATAAAGTAAAGCCAACCCCCAAAGCGAGCCATTAATAACGACCGTATAGTTCATAGTCGAAGCTAAATGAGCGAGTCAGCAGAACATTCCTACATCAACCAAAAGCAGGAACAAAACTCACCTGAAGGATTCGGGCCCTCGGTAGGAATCATACAGAGCACAATAGCAAAGACCATGTAAATGACCGCAATCCAGCCGATAGGTTTGCTGAGATACTTGCCCGTATAGAATTCACCCGGAACAAAGCTCTCATTGCCCCAAAGCAAGCGACACAGGATAGGCGTTAGCCAGGCGAGGTCGTTGCCAGCTACGGCGAGGGAGAAGAGTGCGCTTGCGGCAGCCTCGTCGATTAGAGAGAGGAGACCGATGATGATCGATGCGGCGACTACGCCGCAGACCATTCGGACGGGCTGATAACGCATTAGGCGGTGTTGACTTACTTTTCGGAAGTACTCAGAGAAGGGGAGGGCGCCATCACGGGAAAAGGCCCAGCTTTGCCGGGATGCGGCTAGGACCTGTGATCTATTAGTCGGCTGCAAAACTTTGTGTTGTGGTAAACTGTCGGGGCTGTAGGGACTTACGATACTCAGTCCCATGAAGAATTGGACGATCATGTTCACGGCCATGAATCCTAGGGCACCGTTCTTGCCGAGGGCGTCATAGTAGATCTAGACAGAATGATTAGTGAGTTGTTTTTGAGAGGACATGAACAGAGAGAAAGCACACCTGAGCCATAGGCTGACCAAACTTCGAGCCCAAAATACCTTCGATATCCTTATTCATCGAAGAAGCAATAACAGCCAACGAAACAAACCCGAGAATACCACACAGCCCAGACGAACCGATTATACCCAATGGCACAGCACGGGCAGCATGAGTCGCTTCTTCACTCATATGCACGCATGAATCAAACGCACCAATAGTCCAGATGGGGGACAGCCACGCCAACATGAAAGCCCAGCCTGTGGGCCAGGTAGTATAGTTCTCGATCCCACCGAAGACATAAGAGCCGGAGTTCACGGGTGGACTGTTCTGAGACTTTCCGATTGGCAGGGCGATAACAGTAGCGACAACTAGAGCGATGTTGAGGAAGATGCACACGGATTGGATCCTGGGCATTGCCCGCCCAAAGAAAATAGCGACGAAGCCGTGCGCGCCGACTGTTGCGACGTATGTGCCGTAGATGACTGGCCTTGTGGCTGTCCAGTTGCCGTCTCGGGCGATGGAAATCATCGAGAGGAGCATATTTGCGAACCCGTCTGGTGGTAGTTAGTGAAGGGCACTTGAAAGAAAAGAAGGGTTTCGCTGACAATCGATCGAGCAGATTCCTCCTACCAAGCCGAGGGTGTTGCTATATCCAACCAGAAAACTGAGTGGGTTCTTCCATTTCTTCTCTGCGTAGTAATGTGTCCAGAAGTAGAGACCTCCGGCCGTGGGCATGGCAGATGCCATGTCGGCCTTTGAAATCTTGTCAGAATTGGGGAATTCTTCAGAGCTGTATAGAACAAGCAAAACATACCATTGCCAAACTGACAATAAAGATGAAGACACTTGCTGCCAGCCATCCTGTCACAAAGTTTGAGTGTCACGGAAGCTACATAGTTCGAAATGGAATACATACCCTAAAAATCTGTAAGCGGGCCATCAACCAATTGATGGAGTGTATATTACTTACCCAAACCATACCAACGGGACCGGCCGGCATAGAAAATGACAAAGTCGAAGCAATAGAAGGCAAAAGACCCATGATACTAAACGCTACAGCAAAAATTTGAAGGGTTGAGTAATGGCGTCGCAATTCCTGCTTATACCCCAGAGTTGCTGTCGGACAATTAGTCTCAATAACATCATCATTTTCCAGCAAAGAGGTAGTCATGACATACCCAATAGCTCCATATCCCCAGCCTGCGGCTTCGAGTCACGCCCCGTAACCACCGAAGCAGCTTTCTTGTGGGACATGACTTTCTCTAGCATATCTGCCATGATTGCGATAATTGACGTTTCTAGGTAGAAACACACAAATGAATGGTCGAAACAAGGGGCGGAGAGGATGACGAAAACGAAGGAACACTCATGTGACACAAGAGGTATGCTCTATATTATCTCACTAAGATAAGATGGAAGAAAAGTAAGCATCAGAAGAAGTGAGATGAAAAGATTCAAGCTAGAGCCCGCGCGACAGCCCAGCTTATAATACTACTTATACGCAATACCCGTGCGCAAACAACGAACGAGGAATGCGAACAAGCTTCTAGCCACCTTCCATATTGACAGGCTATGAAACGATCAGCTATCTAACCTACCTATCTGGGATAACTGAGGGGTACATGTACAACGACATGTGCTGCACAATACGGAACCAGAACTTTACCGGTGTTTTGATAACCCCCGGACCATGCGTATGTTAAGCCTACCTTCGTGCTAAGAAAGTGGATTTCTTGCACTTCTTAGCGGGACCTTTCCGATTTAGTGCCTTGCCGCTTTTGGCTCAATCAGGCATGAAGTGTACGTATTATAGATACTGGTAATACAGATACTTTGCTTTTCCTAGCAAGGTAAGATGTGTCCATTCAATTATAAAGGTGGCGTAGATCTCGATGTTTACTCTTTGGTACATATAATGAGTCTAGCCTTCCGTGTCTATAATTGATGCCTTGCAGTTTGTTCAAAGCTAGAAGATAGCGGTGAATATCCTGTCTGTTCATAGCTCTTCTGGCTAGAGTGTGGTATTGTTGTGGCTCCACTAGGCCTCTGTTCCAAAGCCAACAGAAATCCTGCCTCTGTTGTATCTAGAGCACAGACCTTTAACTGATGCCATGATGGTCATCGCAATAAGCTTATCAGCTATCCAAATTGAAGCGTAGCAGATATGAGGCCAATCATATGCAGGTGGTCACCGCTCGGCTCTCACCTACGGATAATCCCTATCCCTTCTTCTTCTTTAACTTTTCTATCACGTCGCTCACTCTACGCACCATGGATCATTTACTCAGAAAAATCGGAGACTTCGGCGGATTTTGTGAATATTCATGGGGTGGATATTAACATAACGCACATGGCATAGGTATTCTGTGTTCGCGACAAGCGCATCATCGTGAAGAAGGCAAAGCTGCGAAATGAGATTCGTCCGACAGTATACCGTTTCGGACTTGAGGAGCCTCGGCTTGGTCTTCCAAAATTAGCCATTGTCATGCAACAGAAACGCGAACAGGAGGATGAGTTTGACAATGAGATCATTGCATATAAGAGACAGGAGCAATTTCAAGGAACACTATTTCCAAGTTTGTTCGGCCAGGGCTTTCTCAAGGGATGTCCGGCTTTAATACTCTCAAGGGTCGAAGGGCTTACTTTGCGAAATCGCTGAAAGCGTTGAATCATTGAATCAGAGTTTGAGAGCAAACCCTACAAACTCTGCCTGAGAAGGCTTTCATGGAGCTATACGAGCACGTAGCTGAGCATTACGATCCAAATCTAGGCGACTTCTTGTTCTGCAACAATGCACAAGTGGTGATTATCGATCTAGAAGAAGTCGAATTCCCTAGTAGACAGCGACCTGGGTAACGCAGCGTTCATCGGGGCAACGTGGGACACCTGATGAGCAGAGTCAGAGATGTGAGATAACCGAATCCCCCTCCGTCACCACCATTATTTTCTATGCCTTGTAACGTGGACGACAATGTCAATGGCGACCCAAAGAGTACCGGGAGTACTGGTCCGTGCTACTTGGGGGGAAACAAAATCAGCCTACCCCAGAGAGCAAGCCTATTAAGTCAATTGTTTCTCTATAGGGAATGACCTTCTTCTTCTTCCTTTCTCCTCCGTATGACGTTTCTGGGGCGGGTCAGCTGTGGCGAACACGGGAAACCAGGTCCTGTCACGTTATGAAAAGAAACAAGCATAAAGAAAGGTGTGGGAGTGTGGCATTGTGAAAGTCTTATATGTGAGCTTCAATAGAAAAGAAAAGAGTGCAAGCCTAAGCGCCCTTATAACAGCAGTGACAACTACCTAAAGAGGAAATACCCACCCGGCAGAGTAAATACGGTATGTAGCATGATTAAGGTACGACTACAACGGCGGACGTTGTACTGTATTGTAAGATAATTGAACTAGATTTCATCTTTATGACTATATTCTCCTCAGACTGTCATTCCAATAGATACCAAATGAAACCCTACAAGTCCGTAATTTTCACAGCGCGGGATTTACACCGACAAGCTGCAGTGTGTCCATTGGAGTCATGGATAAAGTGGCTGAACAAACACGGTACGGGCGCAAGGATGCCCCAAACAAGAATGGCGCCACACAAATACAAGCAGGTACTCTGATCTCAAGCTAGAGATAGCAGAGGAGGATCCGAGTGGTCGATAAGGCCCGACAATTGGAGATGTTGGAGAAAGGGGCGAGGTTCTGCTTATCTCCCGGAACATTGGGTTACGTGATATTTTTGTATCTGATACGGAGATATGCGTATGGGTATCTTAGATCTGACCTGATCTGATCTGATTCTCTATTAATTGCATTTAGGCGTTGAGTCGGTGGGTAATTGGAAGGTTGTGTCCGAGGTTGAGACATCCCCGGGGGATATATGGGGTAGGCTAAAGTGCGGAGTTAAACTCTGTGATTCATTCACCTTCTATACTGTTACTCTCTAGAAGTGAAGATATATCAATGAATTGCGCAAGTGTAATGTCTTCTTAAGCTACATATTGCTGCTATGATACAGTCCAAACCGCGGACAGTAGAAAAAACCAAGAACAAAAACAAAGACAGAAAAGAAAAGAACGTTCCTTCATGAGAATGCAGACCCAAACAAAAAAGGCTAAATATACATCCAGATCGAAGCAACATGAAAGGACCCGTCGTCCCAAGGTATAAAGCTCAAACTCAAACTCAAACTCAAACTTAGACCGCTCCAGGGCCAGGACCTTTATGGTTCGACTGATCCAGCAACAACGTAGGCTTGATGTAATCCTCGTCGAGCTGACGGAACCAAGCTGCATGGTCGCCGGATGCACCACCAGACCATAGATCCCGCAGTGCCTCGCGGGCAGTGAGACCTGGGGCCTGTCGGGAAGGCGAGACACTGGTAGAGGCTGCGTGGGGGGATGGGCCGTGCGGCGAGTTTGAAGGCTGGGAGGCTGATCGTCGAAGACGGGAGGCGGCCTCTGCGGCGGGTGGGAGGTCGTCGTCGGAGACCTCGAACTCGTCTGGGTCGACGGGGTGGTTGGAGCGGCTGGTGCCGGAGGGTGGCAGGCCGAATTCATCATCGCTGCCCGGGCCAGCGGCATCGCCGTCGAGTAGAGTTGCGGCGGAGGAGCGGTCGCGCCAGGATTGGTCTTTGTTGCTGTATGCCGCGGAGTACATGCGCGTATGAGAGTGTGGTGGGCTTGGGCGGCGGTTGTTGCCGCTTGAGTAGCTGTCGGCTCGCTCCCCGAGACCAGCGCGTGGAGCTGCAGGTGTGACACCGTCCATTGGGATGACGGAGTCGGCGCGGCGTGGGGTGTAGCCCAATCCTGTACCGGAGCGCTTGTAGTAGGTTCCTCCGTGAGTGACCTCAATGTCGAATTCGTCGTCTGAGTCAAGCTCCTCCACCACACCGGTTCGGATGCCGAGGATCTCTAGCATGCGTGCCGTGGTTCCACCGAAAATGATGACAGTCAGCACGACGACAACTAAGACGGTGGCTCGAAGTGCTGGGGCATTCACGCCTGAGAGACCAGCTGCTAGCGCAACACCGACGGCTCCACGCAATCCAGCCCAGAAGAGCATAGCTTGGTAGGCAAATGGCAGCTCATCTGCAACCTCGACACCACGGCGACGTGCCCGATAACGAAGGAACCAATTGATAGCCTTGGAAAGCGGGAAAACGGCCAGGTAACGTGCGAGACAGATACCAAAGACGGATACCAAGATGAACAACGGGTTGAACTGGAGGTTAGCCTCAACGAAAAGGTCAAGACCGAGGTAAATGAAGATAAAGTTCTCGGACAGCTGAGCCATAACCTGGAACAGGTATTTCGTGGTCAACTGTGTGCGACGCGACATGTTATAGTAAGCATAATGCTTGAGCGTAATGCCACAGAACAAAAGCGAGACAATGCCGGACAAATGCACGCCATTGGAAAAGAAATAACTGGCATAAGCAATGAGAATGATAAGACAGCTCTCGATCTTAGGCATGCGCCGCACGAGAGTGTACTTGAGACCCAGCGCGGTTGCAATTCCAACCAGCATGCCAACCAGCATACTACCAAAGAACACAAGCAAGAAAAGGCCAATGGCCTCAAAGAGGTTGAGGAAAGTCAAAGAGCCGGCCTCACTCTCAGCGTACTTTTGTGCTGTCTCGAACAACACAATGGCAATTGCATCGTTCAAGATCGACTCGCCGAAAATGATGGTGTAAAGCTTCGGCTCGACCTTGTACAGGTTGAAAATAGCCAAAATGGTAACGGGGTCCGTAGCGGAGAGAGTCGCGCCAACCGATATGGCCTCAACAAACGAAATGTTCAGCCCATTCAGCGGGATCCGTGTCCAAAGGTACAGAACCAGACCGAGCACGATGGCCGAGATAAAAGTACCAGCGAAAGCAAATGTAAGTATAGTACCGATATGCCGGAAAAAGTTCGCTTGATGAAGTTCGTATCCGGAGGCGAGGATAATCGGAGGAAGGAGGAGGTTAAAGAAGAATTGGTAATCGAAAGCGACGCTGTCTTGAAGGGTCGACTGCGTTAATCTGATAATCAAGCCGACAAACATGCCTAGCAATTGTCAGCATTAGATCCTCAATCCAATTCGCACATTGCGCACTGCGCATCGAAGCCTTGCGTACCTGCAAAAATGGACAGAACCGTCTCATGGACAGCTTGAATCTTCTTCTGTTGGAGCATGTAGCTGGTAAAGAGAGCGAACATCAAGAGCATAATCATAATAAACAACGCCCAAGAGCTCGTAATCTCCTTGTTCCCTGCCTCGGGGGCATCTAAAATAGAAATCCATAGTTAAATCACCGCAGTTGTAATGGCGTTATACAGCGAGACGGAGGGGGATGGAACGATGAGAGGGGGGATTCAGGAAATCAGGCACGCGTACCATCGGGATCGGAGTCCTCAGCAGCTCTCCCTGTTAAAGTAAACATAATGTTAGCTAGATATCCTGATAGAGAAATAAAGCGCGGTGTTTAAGAGCGCCGATCAGAGGGACATACGTAGCAGGGCGTGGAGGGCATCGTTCATGAATTGGGTCGCCATGGCGGCGCCTTAGGAGGTATCGAGGACCAGCGCAGACTGGTAGTTCACTCTCACAGTGAGTTGTAGATGTGAGGAGCAGGCGCACATAATCCGAGTGGATGAGAGGTTGCGACGAGATGAGGTTGACACGCTGAGCTAAGTTCGGGGCTTTAAGTTGCAAACAGTTGGCATGCGGTATGGTATGGGACGGGACGGGACAGATTACAGGTGGTCAGGTTGGGCGGTAGGGCTGGGATACAGCGCCCGGAGATAAGGTATGTGTATTGTACTGTCATTGTAATACGACAATATAACACGTGGGCCAGCCGCGCAACTGCCAAGAAACAGGAAACAACCACCAAGGGGCTGAGAGTCCATACTTAGCAACATAACATCATATTATATGCCCTACAGACCCACATACTCTACCCCTTCCTCCTTGATGATGTAAAGCCGTATACTCCATGCAGTTCTAATGCATTCATATATCTATCAACGAAGTCTCCTCGTTAACCAAGCAGCCACCAGGGCAGCACACCCTCCAAACCGTAGCACCCACCCAACACTATCATCCCAAGGCTCCCCTCTAGGCTTCTGAGCCGCCTTAAAGATAGCACTGCAAACAAGACTTGACAGAATCTGCGGGAGTGAAACAGCCATGTTGTGCAGCCCAAGGACAATACCAGCCTGAGCTTCCTCGTGGTACTTAGAATGGCCGTGCTCAACGTCATGAGCAAGAGTGTCCTGATCACCATGCTCTTCAGTCCAATCATGAGCCTCGGAGGCTTGGTACTGGTGAATTATACCACTAGACGCACCAGGCTCATCGAAAGCCCGATCAACATGGCCATGACGTCGGGAAGGATCAATGCGAGCAACTTCAGCGGAGATGAGAGCGAAGGGGGCCCAGAGGGAAACGGCCCAGGGGATACCGACTAATCCGACAAATGCCGATCCGGCTTGGTGAGAGGAAATGAAAAAGGTGCTGAACATGCAAAGGGCGAATAGGAGGTGGGAAAGGAGCCAGACTTGTTTTAGGGTTAGGCCTGGTATTTGGAGACGTGAGAGCCAAGTCGGTTTGCCTTCTGCTTCGTAGCGTGGGGGTGTGTCGAGGAGTGGCTCGGTTGCAGTGCCTATCGGCATACCTGAAATTGATACTCTCCTGCTAGTCTGTTCTTCGTCTTCATTGTAGTCACCATCTAGAGAAGCCGGTTGCGAGGTTGTCTTTGGGGCGGGACTATATGTAGGCACCACGAAAAGAGGAAGCAGAGTGTTCGCGAGGAAAGAAATGATAGCATAGATCAGAAGAGCGAACGCACCCATCCGGGTAGCATCCTCCCAAGCCTGATCGATCTTCTCCTTAGAGAGATTGGGGTTCTCAGCGAAGATCGGGTTGACGTATAATTGCCCGATATAGGTCGTAGAGTAGAACAGAAACGGGAACCAGCCCACCCACGCAGCAACCTGAACCTCACAAACACGAGCAATCTGCGTTGGAAGACTGCGAATAGACTTGATGACCTGCCGGAAGAACGAAACGATCCCAAGCTTGTCTTCCACCGGCGGGTCGAGTCTCGGATCACGCTCTTTGATGTAGGCGCAGCTGATAGCGATAGTGACGCTCAAGAAGATTGAGGCTAGTACACAAAGAGCCTTGAACTGAGTATTTCCCAGGAACGGGATGATCTTGGGTAGATCTAGATAGCCGAAAATATACCCTAGGATATTTCCAACGCCGATCAACCGGCTTGCCCAGGCATTGGCCAATTCTTGTTGGTGTGCTGGACAATTGTCAACAATAAATGCCCGGATTGCAGCTTGCACTAGATAGGAAAACTGTCAGTCAATCACCAGCCAGGGGAGATTTCCATGGCACGTACCAGTAGCAATAGCAAAATCCAAACAATACATAAGAATCGTAGCCACGATATTAACAACAATCTTTGTCCCCTGTGACCCAGAATCCACGCCGAATATCGACAAGAATCCACCCACAATTTCTCTCACCCATGCCAGGGCTAGCAATGCGACTATAGTAGCAGCACAACCAACAACCATAAACGGTTTCCTCTTGCCCCATGAAATACGACAATTATCACTTCTAATGCCGATATATGGCTGCACCAGCCCACCCGTCAAGGGACCAGCGATCCAGACGAAGGCCAACAGGGCTTTGCTCATCCCGAGGGACAAGAGATATGGCTGTAACACTTAATCAGTGATTCAATTCAGGATAGTGAATCAATTCCGCATTTTGTATAAGGTATACCCACCGATCCATTAGACAATTCAACTGACCATACAACCTGAAGCCTGTGAAGTGACCAAAAGCATTAGCAATTCCGTATCTTGAACCCCAAAGAATCAAAAACAAATATAGACATATCCCAGACTTACCCCCCAATCGATAAAGTCAAAAGCAACATATACAGAACACCCTTAGACCCCTCATTATCAACGCCATTCAAGGGCCGCACATTATCATGTCCATCCCCACGCCCATCCCCAACCGGGGAAGAAGGCATAAGCGGAGATCCCTCGTCAACGGGGACAGGCCGACCATCGACCTCTCCCATTAGGTAGGAGGGCACTTGGTATGTTTATGTTTATTAGATATGGCTAGATTGTAGGCAGAACCGACGGTGAAGGCGTTACAGTACTCCGCAGTAAAAACAGGAACACCGTGAATCGGAGTTGAGGAACCGCGCACGGACACAATACCATATAAGAATTGACGAGCGAACAGTACTTCCAACCGCCGGGCGTGGGGAAATTGAAATGGTGGCTGAGTTTTTCAGATCAGATCAGATCAGGTTTGGCAGTCGTGTACTTAGGTCCGAGGTCTCTGCTCAGAGCTACTCGGCACAGTAGATGGATTGGTGGAGTGGAGTGGAGAAAGCGCTGTACTGTAACTCGGGGAAAAACCGCGGGTTACATGTAGCCAATATGGAGGTGAACACGCATGTCAAGTCTCAGCGCGAAGATGTGATGTGATAGTTAGATGGGCTTGTAGCCAGTCTGGCATGAAATGAAATGCGGTCGGCGATGAGCATCCTATCACGTCTTCAGGGTCGACGTCAGCGGCACGTGATGTTTCCACATATAGATGTACCCTGTACAAATAAATAAACAAAGTAGCAATACAGGTAAGGAGAATATCGTTTTCAAATTTTTAACATCCAATTCGAGTTCGTTACAATATGTCACTGTCTATATATGATATGATAAGTTGAACAAAAAAAAGCCGTAGCCGGAGTAAAAACACGAAACGGCCCTTCCCAATGTCCCAGCCTAGCCACTCTTCCCGGATAATGCCTGATAATCCAAGAGAAAAAGCTAAAGCATTCCCAATATTTCCATATTCCAATACCAATACCAAATTTATCCACCCAGGCATTGAGATGTCCGCATCACGACCTCTCGTGCCCGTTCCCGCCAGGCAGCTTGAGATGTAAGTGGCTGCCACTGTAACCCAATTCAACGTGCAAGGGGGTAGTAGAAAAGCCAACACCAAATATATACGGTGGTTGGTGGATCCTGTAGAGCATCCAATTGCGCGAATCCAACTCGCAAAGAAAAACAGCACAAATAGAAAAATGACAGAAGCAAAGCACAAAGACAGAGGCTGTACACGAATCGCAGTATGTGCAAGGCCGCATTGGTCGATGTGACAATGTGCGATTAAACAGGCGATATAAACCCTAGACCAATGGCGCCTGTGTGCGCCCCCAGATTCCTAATGAAAGACGAGATAGAAGAAGAGAGTGGATGCATCAACTGTAGGTTGATTGTTACATTGCGCTCTGTGGTCTTCACATGTGTTGCTGCAGAAGCTGTGGAGCGATCATGTGCGAAGCAACCATGTTGGGCATGGCGGATGGCATAGTTATGTTCGTCATGTTCATCATAGTGTGAGCCGGCTGGGGCGGGGAGAAGCTCTCCCTTTGGGAACCGTACTCGATCTCATCATTCTCTAGGTCTTCGTCATTGGGAACGATTGTTTGACCATCTTGTTGTGCTTCGTGGATGCGACGGTGTCTAGTAAAGTTAATACCAGGTATGTCGGAGATAAGATGGCTCGACTTACTGTGCGAGGTTATCGGAACGGGAGAAGGCCTTGGTGCAGAACGGGCATTCATAAGGACGCTCTTGAGTGTGTGTTCTCACGTGTCTAGATAGACGTCAGTTGCTGTACGATTTCGATGCAGGTCGCCCCACCGATGTGGCGATGTGAGCTGATGCAAAAATAGAATTCAAGTCAGCTTACCTC
Source organism: Penicillium antarcticum (assembly GCF_028974205.1). Classification (NCBI taxonomy): domain Eukaryota; kingdom Fungi; phylum Ascomycota; class Eurotiomycetes; order Eurotiales; family Aspergillaceae; genus Penicillium; species Penicillium antarcticum. The sequence goes on along the minus strand of NW_026695300.1, from coordinate 2,598,495 downwards.
TTAAGATGCTCTAATCTCTTAAACACTCTGCCACAAGACGGGATCGGGCAGGAGTGGGACTTCTGGGGGTAAGGGCCGAGCTCCATCATGGTGGCGCTTCGCGCTCTTCGAGCAGGTCCCGGCGCCGAACGCTCTCGACCAGTAGTATTTGAAACTGCGGCCTCGAGAGATGCATTGGTCCGCAAAGCAGTCAGATCATCCGGTTGGGTTGTCATTGGAACCGAGTGTCCGGTGCTCTGGTCGAGGTTCTGTAGAGGCGTACCGTGCCGAGACATCTCCTGCATAAGATCCTTTTGAGGGAGCATCGCACTTGGGTAAGTACGAGCGAGATCTTGAACAGACTCATCTCCCTCGGCAACCGGAGCGACTGAGCTAGAAACCGAGCGGCGCAAGTCACTGGGTCTGTGAGCAGCGTAGGAAACTGGCTGAGCGGATGGAGTCGTGGACTGGCCATGGCCCGAGGTGCCGGGGGTGACATTGGCGGAGTTGGGCGGGATGGAAGATCGACGCCTGCGCTGCTTGTAGGTCGGGGATCCCTCGATGACAGAGTACGGGTTCGAGGAGAATGACCGAGGTGCCGGAGCATAATGAGCATTAGCCAGATTCGACGGAGGGAGCTGCATCGTGGGATTGTATGCATGCCCACTGGAGAGATCCGGAATTGCAGTATATAGTCCTGTATCCTCGTTGGCGATGTAGGCTGGTTCCGATCCCAGACCGACCGAGTGTTGTGGCGGTGTGACTGGCTCAAAAGACAGACCCCGGTTGCTGTAGTCCTCGTACTGCGAAGATACAAACGAAGGTGCGGGCGAATATTCGTAGAAAGTCGGCATGGAAGAATGACGCTGGTGTATGCGGTGAATGGGCATTCCGTTGCGATCGTACTGGATAGGGCCGAAGTCCTGCTCACGCTTAATAATGCTCTGGACCAAGGTGTGAGACAGGGGCATCGGAGGTTGGCTGTACATCGGATTCCCACTGTCGTCCTGAAGCATCGGAATCGCTGGGGGAGCCATCTGCGGGGGAGGCATTGCGTCAACGGTCCGCACCACGGGGGAGTTGGGCTGGCCATATGTCGTACTTGCGTGGGCAGCAAACGAGGACGAGTTCGCTTGTTGAGCTTTGGTCAATTGCTCGTATAGGGACTGGGACGAGTCGAATTCAAAGGACATGGCCGGTTCGCTGACTGCGACCGTGGTGGCCTCCTGGTTCATCTTCTCGCGCTTCAGATCCCGTTCCAGTGCATCCAGGAATAGCCGGTCATGGGGCACGCTGTACCAGTAGAACACCTTTTGCTTCTTTTGCGTCCGGATACAGTTGTTCTTGTACAGGTAATCCAGGAACGCGCTCTTGGGTTCCTCTAGCGTCGCATCGGTTCCGGCCTTGAGGTTTCGCAGATCGGAGAAAATGCCCTCTTCAAACTTTTTCGAGTTCTTGACTGGACGTCCGAAGGCTTGGAATCGGAATGCGAGGCATCGGACAATATCGGTACCGGAGATGTGGAACAGGTTGCTCCTATTGAGATGGTCAGACACTTTCTCCAGTCACTCACTGCGGCAAGACTAACCAGAGGACACAAGAGACATAGTCGCCTGTGGGAAGCAAGAAACGACGAATAAGCTGATCAGGAGGCCAGTCGACAGGAGCTGACAGAAGGAAGTATTTCACTATCCAATGTCAATACCACATTCTGGCGCAGAGAGACCACCAATGACCTACAGTTATCCACTTGTTGCAGCGCAACTTGCGCATCATGCGGTAGACTTTGCTGGGCTTCGGTCGAGAGCATAAATGTTTCAGGCTTTTGCGGTGGTGCCATCGGGGCACCCGGTTGAGGATACATTTTTTTTGTTGCTCTTTAAATGCGCACTGCATAAACAGTCAGTTCCGACCGGGAGGCAGTTGATAACCCATGCGGAAACAAAGAAAAGGCTTGGATGAAAGAACCGCACTCTCTGCAACCGCGGCCGAGACCTCAGACACTTACCAGAATAGATCAATGCAAAGAGATCAGAAGCGCGAATATCAATGTGCAATGTCTGTTAGACAAGATATGAGATAGCAGTGAGAGAGGAACCAGCCTCTGAACGACAATAAAGAAAGATGAGAGATTGAACTGGACCAGCCGGTAAGCTCTTGTGTATATTCTCGCGCAGCGGAAATAAGAAACGAAAGTGAAGAGGATGATAAAGATGAGAGAGGGGGAGGAAGAAGAAGAAGTAAGGCGGTTAGAGACCCTGACCGGTCAGAAACTAGTAAATTGGTGTTAGTCATAGCGTTGCGGGCCTGGAAAGCTGTTAATTACGCTGTATTTTACCACTCGGTACATCCCATTTTTAGTCTTCACCCGATGTACATGCTTTCTTTTCACTTCTACACTGTTCACTCTTCAGTCTTCAGTCTTCACTTCTTCAAGCTATTCTTGTTTCGTCTCTCTTGAAGAAACACCTCAAGCCTACAGTATGGAAGTGACCAGTCAGTGATATTCATCTCACCTTCTCCTTTCAGCACGCTTCTAGACAGGGAATCGACCTTGCAGTCCAACGGGAGTGGAGTGGTCCCAGCCAAGGCTCATCAAACTGGCGCTGGGTCCTGAAGCACCCGCTCTCTCGTTTCAGAGTCTGAGTGGGCGCTTACATGCAGCCACTGAAACCGTCCCACTCCCAATTGAGTGACCTCTGGTATTTTCTCCGAAGTCCCCGTATCAACGGTTGTGGCTGTGGGATCTTCTATCTTCCGGCATATCCGACTATACTGATCATATAGGACTGGTCGAATACAGCATGCATGCTAACTGGACACGTTTACATGTATAACGCACAGTATGCCCCTTTTCATCAGGTGATTCACGTGTTGGCGCAAAAATCAGGCCACTCATACACTTTTCTCATTATTGCTCCACGGACCATGTCATAAGTCCAGTCCAAGAACTCATATTCTTCCCGTCATCTTCTCCAAAGGCTGGACAGAATCAATTCTTGGCATCTACAGCTCTTCTCCCGTACCGAACCCACCTAACTGAGATTTCACATCTTTACCCCGAAAGAGCTTGGTGCTCCCGAATGAATCCGAACACCGCATATACACAGATCTATCTCTTGAAACCATCATCATGTCTCACACTTCGGACAGGACGATCAAACCAAGATAAACTTCGTCTATTGTTGCCCCAGGGGTTGATGGGGGAGCCCCGTCAAGCTTCAGATCCAACAAAAAAGCAGGCCAGAAAAGTATTTTTAGGGCGATGCGATGGAGTACAATGCCCTGGTCTCGCGGAGCCCTACCCGATCGAGACTGCGCATGGTTCAATTCCTTTGCACCTGAGTTACAATTGGGTACAATTCTGATCAATATAGACTCGGCCTGGAGGTTTCAACTCCGACCAGGGTATGCCAGCCTCGCCCTCACCCCCTGAGATACTAAACTGGCACTGGACTAGACTCGCTTCTTCTCGCATCTCTAGCTTCTTTAGCGTTACTTGTTGGTACTGCACAGGGCATCCTGTGACTCAAGCCCGTTTGATCGTCTGCCCTGAAACGATCTAGAAGTTCGACGATTTAGCCGTTTCGAGAAACGTGGGGACGTTGCCCTGTCTTAGTGTGCTAGTGTCGGGTCCGGTTGCTGGGACGAGTGGATGAACTTTGGGTATTTTTTTTTTTTTTCGTCTCCTGCACGGAGCCTCATGCGGAAAATAGATCACCGACCACTATACATGTAAACAGTATGAACGAAAAAGGGGTTGGGATTGTGTGTTGGTATTGTCTACCGGGTCAACACCCCTGTTCAGAAGAAGAGACCGTTAGAATAAGCCACTCGGCTATTTTTCCGGGATTTCGGGCGTTGAAGCGTGGAATGGGTTTGGTTTTCAGGACGCCTTCTGGTCCGTGTTTTGGGGCATTACGATCTTCCCCCGAATCCAGCATAATAAACAATAATAAGTTAGCCTTTAGCTACGCCACAACATGCTAACATAGTGCATAGTGCACGTTTAGGGGGAACTTTGGTTCAGGCTAGTGGCGCCATGTCCGTTCTAAACCGCAATCTGAAATATCTCCGGCTCTTTTTTCAAGGCTTGCTGACTCCCTTTTCCTCCCCCCTGACTCGGATTATATTGATGCTTCTTGCGGTTCTACCCACTGGGCTCTTTTTTTCTTTTTTTCTTTTTCTTTTTTGGGATCGGGCCAGTAGTGCCGGGTGGGCCATTTATATTGTTATCTCGTGTTTCGAGGTTGAACATTGAGTCCACCGAGTCCACTGTTTGCTTGACTTGATGTTCATGCAGGAGTGTCGTTCGCCGAGCGAGGCTTCTTTGGTTTTCGATACAGTTCTGAGGTCATTCAATATCGAAGTGGCGGGTGTTGCTCGTCTTATGACCTATACTCCGTACTGGGTACAAATTCATATGTCCTCGTGCTTTCACGGAATCCGATGGTACTATGGAGAAGGTTCTTACCTGCAAGAACATGTGAAACAAAGTAAACTTTGACTATAATCTTGGACATGAAACAAACTCTTGAGCAAATTCCTGTATATGCAGTATGACCGAATAGAATTGATGTACAGAAGCAAGTCTAGCGAACTCAAACAGAGTCAAAGCTCTTCCTCCTTTTCTCTACCATTGCCTCTTTCATGAACGGACTCCGAGCTCGGATATCCTTGCCCCAGATAAGCACCAAGATTGGCGCAAAAGATAGAACTAATGCAATAAAGGCTAGCAAAGTGCTAGCCCATCGAAGGCCAAGAGTCGAATACATACTCATAGTAGCCAACGGCAAAAACGCCGCCAGCGTATTTTCGCCGGTGGCAATAATCCCGATTGCACTGCCTGCGTATTTGCTGTACGCATCCACGACATAGTCTGAGATACCCGTGACCACAATAACGCTGCCGGCGCCTACCATTGCGAGACCGATGGCCGGGGCGACCCACGGCAGATCCGGATACGAGGTCCAGGCGTAGGTGAACATCCCACCAGAGATGCCAAACACTCCACCCACGATGGCGAGGTAGAGTCTTGCTTCGGGGATAGGGGTTCCGGGCATTTCGGTGTTGCGCGATGCTGAGTCGAAGTATAGTTTTGCCGAGAAGAGGGTCAGTACCCAGCCTATGCATTCCCCGACGACAATTGCTGACTGTACGTAGCCGGCTTGTGCGGGTGTCCACCCATACAGGTCGGCGAAGACTTGCTCGACGGATTGGGTGAATAGGTATAACGTGCCAACGGTGAAGGCGGACCAGAGCGTCGATACGAAGACCACTGATTCGGTGAAGAAGAGGACGAGAGGCCTGCTCGCGCTGCGGCCTACTATACTCAGCATGGACTGATCTTGGGTATCGATCTCGTGCTGGGTATAGGCATTATTGCCCTCACGGCGCAGGGCCTTAGCCCGTTGTCCTAGGATGGCAATTCCACGACATTCTTTGAACAGGAAGAAGTACATCGGGAAGAAAGCGCCATACCAGATCAACTGGACATAGCCAATCCACCTCCACGACAGGGCCTGGAAAATGGCAGCCCCAATTACAGGGCCGATACTGCTCCCTGCTAGATACGCGACGATGTATAGACTGACAGGGACATTCCGGGATCGTTCGCTATCCCATACATTCCCAATGACAGTGGCCGAGGTATTAGCGAGAATGGAGACGCAGCCTCCAGCAAAGAATCTTGTCACGATTAATGTGGCGAAGTTCTGTGCTACTGCTTGCGGGATGACGAAGCAGAGAAAAATCAGGTACGTGCCGAGGAATACCCATCGCACGCCGAAGTCTTCCATGAGTGGGAGGACGAGCAGAGAGAAGCAGCCGCCGCCTACAGCCCAGGATGTCACAGGCCAGTAGGAGTGCGGGAATTTGGCGTCAGATATGTTGAAGCGCTCGTTGATGGCTTCATGGGCTACTGTGATGATAGTACCATTCATCATGGTGATGAACGTGGTGAACACGGCGAGTGCTGTAAGAAGCCATTTCTCGCGCAGAGACCAATTGTATGGGTTTCCTGGATCCTGAGGCCCATCCCAAGACACAATTTGAATGTCCAAGTTGGGATCTTGATGATCTGTACCGCTGTCAATATTCACATCCGTTGACTGCTCAGGGTATATGCACTTACCTATTGTCTGATCATCATGACCCGAGACATCGCCTCGAGCGAACACCATTGTGCACTCGAGCCTTGACTAGAATCCTTGCCAATCCTCGCGATGTTGAAGGTCTTCCGCAAAAGACTCGTGCAACAAAGTTGAAGGTTGAGAGTATGATATCACGTTTCCTTTTCCGGTGTACAAGCCGAGACGATTCACACGCAAGCAAAGTTCCTTACTTCGCACCTCACAAAAGAAACCAGCAAGTAACTCCATGTATACCCTGATGTATACCCTGCCAAAGAAAGAGAAGAATTTTCAATGTTGAGTTGGGGACCCGAACAGAATCGAGTTCTCCAGACAATGACCATTTTGGGACTAGTGGCATTTGGCTCCGAGGTCGTTGTGATCTCTGGGCAACGTGGTTGGTCTGCAACGTTGCTTTGACCGTCTTTGGTTAAATTTTAGTCGATGCAATTAGCTAAATGATCTGCCTTTTTCTGCACCCACAGTTACCCTGTTGGTGCGGTATTCTTTTTGATGGTGGTTGCTAGATATGCGCGGGTTAGCGTTGCGGAGGTGGTTGGTACCGCGGGTTAGAAAATCTAGATCGGATGCGCTCCCGGCATTTGATCTATTTGTGATAGATTGATATGGTTGAACAATCGATCCAACAATGTTTAGGCAATTTTGCAAGGCACTGTATACTATGTGCCATTGCCAAGGTGGGAGATATGGTAGAGCATAGCCAAGATTCATAGCCAAGATAATGCTTATTTGACCGATCGCTCTCGATCATTATTTGTCCAATGATTCTGTTGCATAATTTCGAAGGCTCACTAGTGGAATGCTTGTCATATATTGGAGGGCTGGGGTTGGTAGCGAGTCGCATTTGTGCACTCTAGGCGGAGTCGGGGGAGATATCTCGTCAGTCACAACAATTCAGCCATATAGACTCTGTATAGATAGCTAGAATAGATTGTAAAAGTCTACAACACCACAGATTGATAGGAAACTGACTAGCAGTCTTTCAGCCGCACATGAGTCACCCGCTAGTGGCTCGATATACATCCCCAACATCATCATCACTTGTTGTCCAGGCATTGAAAAGGGAATCTTATAATCCAAACCGACAATAAAATCAAAAACGCGATGGATACACCCGAAGAGCTGAAACCAACCTCGGGGCTCTCATTACGCCACCCGCTAATTACAGTCTCACCCAGTTCATACGGTCGTTTCTTCAAGATCTACCCTCAAACCATTTCTATCAGATCATGCCGCGTCTTGCCACTTACTTTGCCTGGACGAAAGGTACGCGACTTGGATCAGAGCCATACAACATGCCAAAGTAGAAAATATTCACGGGCAACGCGTTGAAAAACAGGCAAACCAAAACCCAGCTGTCCCATTTACAGCTTTGGGGGGAGAGTACGATCGGATCTGAAGAAAAAGGCATATTGAGAAAACAGCTCTAAGGTATTGTATCTTCAACCACCACTCGACAGCATACCAACATCATGCCTGCCCCGACGATAGAAGAAGAACACTTCTACCGAGGAGATTGCGGGGAGTCTCGACAAATTTGATGAGTGCATGGATGGTGCAATCAAGAACCCCAAGTATGAGTCCGCATTTATCTCTACTATGATCCGCGATTGTTACCACTATTTATCAGCTATCATAGTTACTAGTCTAAGCTTGACTTATGCCTCACCAGCGAGACGCCAGGTTTAGGCCGACTTAGTGGCATGCACCCCGGTCTCCCGGTCTCCCGCCCCCGCATGCAAGTCGCATCCACGAACAGACAGCCAGACTGAACATGGATGGCCCCTTCGACTTCCAGCGCTGTGATCATAAGAAGCAGTGTTCTGCTTAAACCAATAGGACCGAGGAAGTACATACCCTCTGATACTATGGCGAGACTCTCTTGCTAACTTGGTAAGTTCCCCGCCGCGCCAGACATAAGCACTAGATCTTCTTGCGTTAATCTCTTATACAAACAGATTCCGGGACCACGCCGGCTCAGAAGAGCCGAAGAATCTCTGAGACACAGTCACCCGAGCATTCGTCGTCCGTAATCCCCAACTTGCCTCTTTCCCACGCTGGCGTTAATATATTGGCTTTAAGCCTAGCGTTTCTTACTGCTTCTGATGTCCATTACACCTCTATTATAAGAAAATTGCCTACAACCACGTTGAAGGAGACCGATTTGTTCTTCTAGTCATGCAAGACGAGAACCAAAAGATCCGGCATATTCAAAAATTCGCAGCCTTAACTTGTTATAAAATTATTATCAACGTGTTTCGGCCATATAAATATCATGCATGAATAGTGAAGAATATAACTCCGTATCATATGTAATTGCTTCTTGCCTCTTAAGTCATAAGAGTAACATGATGCCTTGTGTTGCAAAGTAGATAACAATATTGAACATGCTATTGGAGTATACCGAGAACCCCCCTCGATGTTGAAACAAAGTGACGTCTGTTAGTTCAGAGACCAGGGTCCAGATGATTGTGATAGGTGGTTGGCAAGTGTTTATATCATAGGTTTGCCACGCCCAATCCTTGACGGCAATAGAGGCAAGCTTAAGCTCCCCGCATTTGAGATGGCCTCGGCTCCTTTTATCCTCATCTACCTGGAAACCTTTTTATCTCCATAAATTGACGTCTTTCTACACAACCTCGCTTATAACTACCACATCTACGTAACGACTGACCAGCCTACCACCAACATGGTCAACACCACACTCGACAATAACCCCTTGGACCCCAACTACGCTGAGCGCCGCAACTCTCTCGATGCAAGCGATCAGTCACAGAAGACAAAGTCCGCTACGAAAAAACTGGATGCTTTAGTAGACAGAAATGTCGCGCCGTATGTTCAGCATTGCCTACCTTTACCTCACCGAACTACTTATTGATGCATGGGATTTCTTTCTAGATCTCCTCATACAATGTGCTCAGAGCTAGCACACCAAAATGCCTTGGAACATTTGTACGAGAATACTGAGCACTGGTCTCAGAAAGAGATGACGGAGCATAGTACGCATTTTGGTTTTCAACAACTTAACCTAGGAACACGTCCCTGACCATAGTATCTACTAGGAAATCTTCTGTCTGATCCGGCTGCCGACCGTGGACTTCAGGCTCACCCCGAGGAGCTTGGAGAGTAACGGTGACTGGAAGCCAAATACATGTGACTTGGCTGCGACCAAGTCGGAGGTGTGAAAGTCTGGACTCGAGCGAATGACGATAGCCATGATGAGACTGATGACTTGTAAATTAAGAAATTGACATTATATCCTATGTCCCTATAATAGCTGTATATTGAACTTGAATTGTTTTATGAGGCGAAAGTACAAGATGCTGGTGATGTCACTATGATACACCCCGCATTAACACTCGAACACAATGAGTAATGAGAGATATTAGCGATAATAAATGCTCTTCAGATAATCGCGATTAAATTACCAGGTTAATTGTCTAGCTCCAATCAACTCTGCGAATCAAAGACCTTCATGCCCCGATACCAAGTCTGGCAAACCCTAGACTCAAGCAACGACTCCGGCTTCCACTCCATATCAACAACCAAAAAGTCCGCATTGAGACCCTTCTTCAAACATCCAGTCCAGGACTCAGCAAAGCGGGCATAAGCTGCACCTTTGGTAGCAGCCGTAGCAGCCTCAGCAAGCCCAAGCCCAAAATGCGGATTAACAGTATTCTCGCTCTCAACCTCCAATGCAGAGCGTCTAGTAGTAGCATTATATAAATTAGGAAAAGGCATATGAGGCGCAGTCGGCGCATCAGTGCCAATAGCAATCGGAGCTCCACCATCCAAAAACTCCTTGTACGCAAACGCACGCTGACAACGGTCCGGACCTATAAGACCAGGCCAAGCTTTGAAAAGCATCGGATCGGAATGGACAGGCTGGATTGAGGCTGTGATACCGAGTTGGCCGAGACGCTTGGCATCTCCCGACGTTGTCAGTTCCAAATGCTCGATTCTGTGTCTTGCGCCCGGACTGCCGACTCGGGAGAGGACGTTGATCGCTTGGTGGACCGTCCTATCGCCAATTGCATGGATGGCGCATTGGATTCCGGCTTTTTCGGCACGTTCCACGACTTCTTGGAGCATGTCTTCTGGCCAGATTGGATCCGCCCGGTCTGTTTTGCCTGTGTATGGTTGCATGAGGGCGGCCGTGCAGCCGTCGACGACGCCGTCGCAGATTAGTTTTATACCGAGGATGCAGAAGTCCGGGCTGTTGTATTTTTTGTGGAGTTCGATTGCTCGGTCGACGTATGTGAAGTTGACATTTTGGTCTGCGGCGAATGGGACGAGCCAGTGGGCGCCGATGTGGAAGGGGATTGTGTGGTCTTTTCGGTAGAGGTTGATGATTTCCCAGGTTACTTCATCCATGGCCATATCTACCAGGCCGGTATACCCGGCTGCAGTGTATGCCTTGACGGCTGTGTCTAGGGCGTCTAGTTTGTCTGCTGTGGAGGTGACGCCTTCTAGATGGGGCCAGGCGAGGTTCATCAGGGCTGATTCATCAAGGAGGCCCGATGCTCTGCCATTCTCATCTCGGTGGATCCTTCCTCCTGGGAGATCTGGGGCTGTGTGGGCATTTAGTTCGTCGAGGGCTGCTGAGCTGCACCACATCGAGTGTAGGTCGAAGGAGTCGACGAAGATTGGCCGTGGATCGATGTCATCAAGCATACTGGCTAGGGCGATTCCATTCGTGGAGGATTGAATCCAGCCTCGGCATAAGATCCGAGGGATAGACGGACAAGCCTTGGCGTAGGATTTGATTGCTTCACGGATCTGTTCCAGCGATGTGCATTCAATGAGATTGGCTTTGCGGAGAGATTGGCCATATTGTAGGATGTGTACATGCGCATCGATGAAACCTGGAATCACAGCTTTTTGCTGTAGATCAATGAGCGTGGCATCTTTTGAAGTGGCTGTTTCATCTAGAGGGCCGACATATGAGATTTTGCCATCCTCAATGATCATGCTTTCGGCAATGTCTTTGCCATTGTTTGAGGTGGAGGGCACGAAGAAACGTCCGTTCTTGAAAATTGTTGCCATAATTTTGAGAAGGAATGTATGATAAATTTCAAGCAGAAAATGAGGATGCGGCTATGTCTGAAGTATTTATTGCTTTATGCGGGGAATCCGGAGCGGCATTTAGATCCGAGTCACCAAGTTCTCCAGAAGTTTCCTTTTATGAAGCGAACCAGTGGATATTCTGGCACGAGGTCGTATTTCCCAAAGGAAGGATTGACCGAGATATCGGAAGGATAGTCAAGGATGGTTGTCGTGAAGTGATACGGGACCGGCCGGTAAACCGAGCGTTGATTGGCTGCGAAACGGAGCCCCGTTGATGCCGTGGAGTGGGGCGGCGCAAATTGACGCCATTGGTTGGTTTAGTTGAGATTTCCGGGGCAAAAGAGGATAATCAAGGGATAGGCGATGGATAGGCGAGCTTTAGAAGCCAGGTGACTTGATTGTGCAAACAGTGGCTGCCTAGTAGATTTGCCTTCGTATCCACGCACAAGTGGCATTAGCATCTTCAAGTTATCATCTCAGTATGCCTGCATAGACATGAAGACTTGAGGTCTCACAGTAGTAGCATTGGCCAATAGAGAACTTCCCTAAGAAATAAAAGTGTAGTTCCATTAGTCTCTGAGGAGGCTAGGGATATTCATTGGATTCCGGCAGAGGACCTGGCATTTAGACGCATGGATAGCTAACTAGTCAACGTCAATCTTGATAGGCGAGTTTAGATAAACTCCATTACCCCGAGTTTGCGAGGTTATCATTTGGAATCCTCCCCCGCATTGAAGATAAATTATATGGACGATAAGCTCTTTCCACTGCTGCCATCTATTGGACGTTGCCTCAAACTTCCTCTTCCAGACAAAGCGCATTCCACATTTTGCCCCTATTTTTGACTGTGAATGGCTGCAGAGCGCCAGCATTGATAATCGACGGTGATAAGAGACGCATTGAAAAATCATCATGGATAGTTCCGGACGTGTCACACAGTAAGAAAGGCACTGATATAACAAGCTGGGTGCCAGTCCTTAGAAGCCACGACCCGTCTTCAGGCTTGCACTGTTGTATTCCTTTTCTTGCCTCAAAATAAATTTCATTTCTACTCATCTTAAGTTATGCTTTCTACCCAGCCATTTCTGGATCCGGAATGGCCCCCTGGGACAGTGCGAATTGAAGGTTAGACACCCACCTTCTTCGCACCAATGACAAGTCTAACACCGAAAACCAGATCTTTCACAGACAAGCGATACCGCGGAAGTTATTTTGCAACCAAAGCCTACCAGGAATCCGAATGATCCATTGGTGAGTACTTGTCATGCATGGCATTGTCATTCGCAGTACTCACAAATCAACCTACACAGAACTGGCCACTATGGCGCAAAAACCTCAATTTCGGCCTCGTATGCTACTACGTTGTGATGGTCCTTGCACTGTAGGTATCCCAGTTCCAGTCATATACACCCCTGAAACTAACAGATCCAAAGAATCGACGTGGCAACAGTGACTTGGGGACCCGTCAACCTGGAACTAGGCTTCAGCTACGCCATCTTGAACGACAGCTACGCAGCAGGCTGCGGTGCCCTCTGCATTGGAGGTCTATTCCTCGTACCCTTCGCCCTAAAGTACGGACGCCGACCGATCTACGTATTTAGCACGGCCATCCAATGTGGTATCAGCATCTGGTCTGCGAAGATGGAGAACGTCGCAGATCTGATGCTGGTCAATATTCTCAGTTGTATTGTTGGAGCACTGGCTGAAGTCCTAGTTCAGATGACTGTAGCTGATGTCTACTATGTTCACCAGCGAGGTCTGACCAATACCATCTACTTCTGGTTTATGACTGTCGGAACAACACTGGCACCTCTGGCTGGTGGTTTTATTACCCAGTCCCAGGGTTGGCGATGGGTATGGTGGTGGATGGCCATTCTCTTCGGCATCGGACTCTTTGCGTTCGTCTTTCTCTACGAAGAAACTATGTTCGATGCTTCGCATATTGAGGGTGTTCCTGTTCCTGAGAGGCGTGACTCTAAGCCTGCTCCTCTCAAAGAGGATATCGAGCCATTTGCGTTGGAGAAGTCGATGTCGATGCAGGATGGTCACTCATATGAGCCCGTTGAAATCGATCACTCAATCCCGGTGAAGAGCTACTGGAAGAAACTCGCATTATGGACTAACTCCCCCGTGCCATTCTCCGAGGTAGGAAAGCACTGCTACCAGCCCTTCCTCATTTTGTTCAGCTTTCCAGGTGTCTTCTTCATGGCTCTTATCTATGGATTGATGACCGCCTGCACGACAGTCCCAGTGACAACCCTTTCATCAGTGATGACCCTGCCGCCATACAATTTCGGCGCATCTCAGATCGGGCTCATGGGACTGCCGCCATTTATTGGAACCACCTTAGGTGCTCTGATCTGTGGACCGTTAAGTGACTCGATTGCCCTCTACCTCGCAAAGAGAAATGGCGGTGTCTTCGAACCAGAGATGCGACTTTGGCTTGCTCTTGCCTTTACGCCATTGGTCCCGGCAGGTCTATTCATGTTTGGAATTGGACTGAACAACGGCTCTCACTGGCTATTGCCCGCATTTGGATTGGGTGTGAGCTCTGTCGGTGTTGTACCCGCTAGTAGTGCTGCACTAACTTATCTTACTGATTCGTACACTGAGGTGAGAAATATTGATCGAACATATGGTACATGTACTAATACTTCATACCAATATAGATCATTGCAGACTCCGTTGTTGGCGTTACTTTCATTCGCAATCTTATCTCAACAATTTTCGTCTTCGCCCTTCAACCTTGGTGCAATAAAGTGGGATTGACATGGTTCTATGTGACATTTGGCTTGATTGTTACTGTTTGCCTCGCGGGTAATTTGCTTTTAATCTATTATGGAAAGATGTTCCGTGCGAAACTCGCGGGTACATATAACCATTATAGCCAGAAGCAACTAGGCTCGAGGTCGACTTAGTTGAAACGCTGTTCAGATACCAATTCTTTTGTGAAACTCTCCTATGTTTGTTATGCTCAATCAAGTCAAGCTTAATGTCTCGCAATTTACAGAAAACCTAATAGTATCGCGTAAGAGAAGAAGTTCTTATGTTGTGTTGATTGGATTGGTCGGCAAAGATCCCACCACGCCTACTTAATATTATGAATTGGATGAATACAGGAGCTGATCCTATGACTGAATTTTCGATCATTCTGAACTGAGGAACTGTATGGTTTGCCTATCCTTAAAAGGTTTGGTCGGTTAGCTATTTCGGGGTCTTGCAGAAACCCAAAGCGCCAAAAGACGCGGAGATCTATAAGATTACGCGTGAGCGGTCGCAGATCGGTGCGCGTTAGCAGATGATACTTTGCAATTTTGTCCTCTTGCAGATGGCTTTTCTTCTGATTCTGGGCGTTCGAAACCCTGGCCCTGGCCTCTGGCTTATAGTTCGGGAAATATCGAGACCTGAAAGCCGGACTATAACTTGGCCCCATGACGTCATATGCCGAGTTCGGTCGTTGTCAACAAAAGTCGGAAGTCTGTAGAACATTCCATTACGGATGCCGAGAATCAAAGTACGTATGTGGGCGAATGTGTCCAAGCGATGAAATGCAACCCTATGAAACTTGATTCCGAGCGGTATTGCATGTTGACTCACTGTCCGAACTTCACCGCAGGGTTGGAAGATCATATGCTGGACAGAAACAATGGAACCTGCATACAAACCTCGTGGGCATCTCGGATGGACAGTACATGTAACCCCGGAGTTTTGATCGACAGACTGCTGTCGTAGACAATGCAAAATTACTCTGGGGAGTGCGTAATGCGTCGTTCAAGGGTCACTCTTCGGATCGACCCGACAGATCCATTTCGGAGGCCCGGAGGCGGGGAAGAGGCAAAGCCAAGGGTCTGGGAAGCACAAAGGCAGCAGTATTTGGGGGCCTTCTCGTTGGATTGCGATCGTCTTCTCCAAGATCTGATGTCATCAAGCCCCTCTGCGATCTGAGCAGTCCAATGGAGGTGTTGGGAGGGCGTGCGTGCATGTAATGCTGTCTTGGAGAATCCCGACATTAGTGCCAAAGGATGATGCCCGAGGTCGGACCTGACTGAAACCATGCAATTTAGGTGTGGGATAATGTCGGTGTTTCTCTGTTCCTGGAGTGAGGTTGGAGGCCGACAGGTTAGCCTCTCTCGGCCAAGGTCCGCGGACCTGTTTCAGTGTCCCTAAGTGCCTCAAAGCCTGGCAACAAAGTGAACCTATGAGCAAGCCAAGAAATGGGGCGCAGGACCACAACACGAGCATTTGAACAGCCTGCGATCGGCAAGTTTGGGGGCGGCGAAAACACAATTGGACGTGAAGTCTATGGTGGAGAAAGTGATGCGGTGGGCTGAGCAATCAACGTATCAGCCTCAGCCTTGCAATAATTTTAGTTGACTTGTTATTTAATGCATTGAGGCCCCCAGTCAGACAAAACAGCTCATTGACCCCAAATCACCATCTTCTCTTCTTAATCTTTCTTCCTACAACCTATCCTTCCTATACTTCATACGTTCATACTTTAAACCATCAAGATGCAGTACAAGTCGCTCGCCTTCCTCCTCCTCTCAGCCACAGCTCTGGCCTCTCCAGCACCTCAAGCTTCAGGCACAGATGATATGGATGAAATCCCCAACTCCATCCTCGTAGCCCTCCAAACCGCCATCCCAAGCTCCGTCTTGGCCGAGATCATGACAGACCCTGGATACGTCAACTCCGCCATCTCCAACGCTATCATCTCAAGTGTCTACCCCGACTGGTACTCAAATGTTCCCGAGAGCGCGAAGCCATACATCACCTCAGCTCTCATGGAAGAGTCGCCTACAGCTTACTCTTCCGCCGTCGCTGCCGCTACATCTAGCATCAGTGGCTCTGCCTCTGGCTCTAGCACCCCATCGATGACTTCCAGCGGTGCTTCTAGCACTGGGGTTACTACCTCCACTATTACTTCCACCGAGTCCTCTTCTACTGCTGACAGCTCCGACTCGGCTTCCTCTTCGTCTGCTTCTGGCTCTGCTTCTTCATCTACCTCTGACGGTGGTGCTGCTCCCACCGGCGTTGCTATGGGCTTCGCTGCTGGTGCCGGTGTCCTTGGACTTGCGCTTGCCCTATAAGAGTCTTTCATTTTGACACCTTTTGATTTTATTTCATGTTTATGTTGCATATCGATAAATGACTCTGGCTCTTATGATGTTATGATTCATTGAGTCTGAGGGATAGCTCATGTTTACTACTTAATACTTTTCAATATAACTGCGGTTGAGTAGACTGCAAGTATCCCCTATCTATGAATTCCTGGTATCTATAACGTAAACTACACTTTGAACCTTGGCACTGAAGCCCTGGGTGAAAGTTTGATTTGATATTCGTGATGCGGTTACGGTAGACTCCCGGAGCATTCTTGTACAGTCTCATACATGAGGGTTTCTCGGTAAAGTCAGTGCCTACACACTCCTCAAAGTTCGAAGTACTCTGGTTCACAGCGACAGCGCAGCCCATCGAACAAATCAGTTCTTTAGGTCTGCATTTGGTTGATCTCTCAGGATATCTTCAACTATGCATTTCTGACCTTATTAGCAGAGCCAGAACAATTCCCTTTTTTTGTCACTAAAAGTCCGAATCATCGGAGTCAGTATGTAGCGTGGTGTTCTATGTGCAACTGTGAGTCTCTGATGTCATCTGGGAAAGTATGTCAATGGTGAGCTCCGTACTTCTTTGTTTTCCCTCTGGACCCCGTTCAATGAAGACGGCAGGCGTAGTTTGCACCGAATTGCTAGGTAGGTTCGACGAACTCCAAACTTTTCTTCATACGCATTCTCAATCGCATCCACATCAGCCCCCCGTTGGATAAGAGAAACCACAAAGGCAGGTCCTTCGGCATACTCTTGATCAGAATATCGAGGATAAAACTTCGAACCCTTTGGCGGGTTCAAGTGGCGTAACTGAAACTTTAACAAAAGACCTAAATAACTTCGGCTGATCCCGAACTTTGCTTTGTATGCCTTCACAATTTCATCCGCACCAGCTTTATCGTCAATGAGACCTTTTAAGAAGTCATATCCTTCATCGGTCTCGAGCTTGGTGTACCTGCTTGAGTCATTCGGTCTTTCGGGTGAACCGTTTTCATCCGTGGATTCATTTGCTATTTTAGGCTCCTTGCTCTGTTGAGATATCATGTCAGGTACCTGAAACTCTCGGGCAGAGTTTCGACTAACCTTGAACGCGGATCCGTGCGTAGCTGTAGTTGCATCCATGTCAACCTCTTGGTCGACAAGAGAGTGCAAAAAATTAGGCCCGTCGGCCAGCTCTCGGTCAGAACATGGAGACCTTGAGACCTTTGGAAATAGCCTCGCTTTTGCTAATTGCTTTCCGGGTGGTAGTTTGAATTTGTCCTTGAGCCCACGGTAAGTTCGACTAATCTTGAACTTGGATTCGTACGCGGCCGTAATTGTGTCGATGTCAGCTCCCTGGTCAATGAGAGGCTGCAAGAAACCAAGCCCCTCAGCTAGTTCCTGTTCGGAATATAATTGCCCTGGGATTCCTGGTGCTTTGCTCGATGCTGTAGGGCAATTTGGAACTTTGGATCCTCCTGTAGTTGTTTTATCCCACACTCTGCATGTGTCTCGAGAAATTGTGGAAGATACAGGCGCTTTAAAAATCCGATTGGACGCCGATGAGTGCCGAGTTGACCGGCGAGCCCGTTTTCGAGCTTGAGGCTTTGACGGGGGTGTCGCGGGAGTGTCGAAAGGGATATCAGACCCGGTTGAGCAAGAAAGCGAGTCTCTCGCCCGTAGATTAGCGCCCCCTTCCTCGCCACCAAGGGTGATTCGTTCTGATTCATTGATTCCAGGCAATATTTCTCGTTTTTGCCAAGACGAAGAGATATTCATGGGAGATTCATCTCGCTCGGACATACTCGTAGGCTCATCGAGTCTATTTTCCAAGTCACTGATAAAACGCTGTAGCACCAGAGATACTAGAACGACATAAGACTCAGCAAATTCCTGGAGGAGAGAAGAAAGGGAACTCACAATCCAGAACAATACCATAGCATTGGGAGAATCTTGCGCTCAGTTTATGGGCCAAATCACGCTCTGTCTCCGGCTGCAAATGTGACCAGGGTTTGACCATCCGCTGGGGTAGGCCGGAAAGAATCATGCGGTAGTTCTCTTCAGATACATTGACGATGAGTCCCTTGACGCGACACCAATAGGTGCCATTTGATTGGATCTCGAAATCGCGGCTGCCCATCTGTTTACTGAGAATCTCTGACCATCGTACAATGCCCTGGGATTGAGATTCCTGGGATGGGGCACCAGGGGTTTCAAGATCGGCTGAACATGTCGGAGGGCCCCCAAAGAGCTTGACAAGGACATCTTCCAACTCCTCGTTGGGTGGGTCGATTAATCTTGGGGCCAAAGGCTCATTGCCTCCAAAAACGCCTTTGTATGATTGGAACACGCCAGAGCAGTCGCGCAAAACCCTAGCCGCGTGCTCAATTTCCTCGAGATTGATATGGGTCCGAGGCAGATTTGGACCCGGGACAGTTGGATCAAAGGCACATCGATTGGAGGCACCCGCCATGGTAGAGATTGGTATCGCTGCGGGACAATGTCCGTGCGACAGAAAGCCTTGTTGCGACCCTTGATGTGGCTGGGAGAAGTTCTTCGGCGTGTAGGCAATATCTTACGAATACTGCATGAGACCGTATCTATCGATAATACGTTTTCAGAGCTTATGTGGCTAGAATAAACCCATAAATAGCGAGAAATAGGGGTAATAGAATACAGAGTCATCGAGATCTCCAATTGGTGGATGCTGAAGGATTTAGACATTATTTAAGGCAAACAGGCTAATCCTTGTTGGGACCAGTTTGGTAATTGTGTTTCAGTCACTGGCCCAGCTTCCGGGCGGTGAGCAGTACTATACTGCCACGATTCCTGAGGCACCACTCGTGCCTCAGGTACCAACATAAGTAGTCGAGGGTCCTGACAGCGCGTTAGTTTAACGTACCCCGTACAACACTACAGCGACGCGTTACCGGCCTTCCCTTTCGCGCTGAGACTCGCGCAAATTCACATAAATTGACGGAAATTGAAGAGGAATCGCTTCAAAAATGGATTCTTTCTATGGATTCTCGCGGAGCAGCCCCTCGGCCTTCTACTGTACGAGAAATGGCAGATTTACTACTCGCCGCGCGTGGATCTACCCCCCTCCTTCGGTCGGCTAAAATTGGGTTACAAAATTCGTTAAAAGGCATCCTCTTCTTTCCTCCCGATTCTCGAGACGCTACGATTATCAGCGAGCTAAATGCGAAGACCCAAAGCTGATTTCCGAATGGTTTTCTCTCGTTCAAAAGACGATCCTTTTATACGGTATCGATCCCGACGATATCTATAACTTTGACGAGACTGGTTTTGCAATGGGCTTAATTGCGACCGCCAAGGTTATCACGAGAAAGGAATTCTACGGTCGGAGATCGCTTTTACAACCCGGAAATCGCGCGTGGGTGACTACAATCGAGTGTATAAACGCGTCGGGGTGGGCGCTTCCTCCGTGCGTGATCTTTAAAGGCAAATTCTTTATCGAATCTTGGTTCGACGGCCTTCCGAAAGATTGGAGACTTGAGGTTAGCTCTAACGGGTGGACGTCCGATCAAATTGGACTTCGATAGCTTAAAAAGCTCTTTATTCCGTCTACTTCTTCGCGTACGAAGGGGAAGTATAGACTTTTGATCCTCGACGGCCACGGAAGTTATTTAACCGCGGAGTTCGATCAAGTTTGCGAAAAAAATAATATTATCGCAATTTGTATGCCTCCGCACTCGTCTTACCTTTTACAGCCTCTCGATATTGGCTGTTTTACGGGGTTAAAACGCGAGTACGGTCGGCTAATCGAATCGAAAATGCGGCTTAATATTAATTACGTCGATAAATTAGAATTCCTCGACGCCTACCCGTCTGCGCGAATTAAGACTTTTGAATCGGATACTATAAAGAATAGTTTCGCCGCCGCTAGTCTAGTGCCTTATAACCCTGATCGAGTGCTTTCGAAGCTTGATATCTACCTCCGTACGCCGACACCCCCCTCGAGCCGGGGTAGTGAGTGGGAGCCGAAAACGCCTTTAAATTACGTCCAATTACAAAAGCAAGCTTCTTCAATTAAAGCATTGCTAAAACAGCGCTTAAAAAGCCCACCGAGCCCACTAAATTCCGCGATTAATCAGGTTTTAAAAGCCTGCGAAATCACTATGCAATCGGCTACCTTGCTCGAGAAAGAAGTAAGCGATTTACGCGCTGAAAACGAGAAGAAGAAGCGAAAAAAGACTCGTTCTACAAGGCAAATACCCTCCGGAGAAGGCCTCTTAGTTTTAGAGGCCTCTACTCTAATAGCGCAGTCAGAGCAAGCAGTTTTAGCACCGTTACCCCGCGAGGCAGAGCTAGCTCCGACACCTTCTCAGCCACGTACGAGAGCCTTACCGAAGTGTAGCGTTTGTGGAACCCAGGGTCATCGATCGAATGTATGTCCTAATAATAATCGTCTTTAGTTTATTGAATTTAATGACGTTTTGGTTGAGATAATTGTATTTAAAATGAATAGACCGGTGTAGGTGGCCCACTCGGTAGTGGTGGCCCGCTCGGTAGGGAAACACGTTATGTTTCAAGGTAAAGACGCATCAACTTGTCTGGAAAACATCGGATAATTGCCAAGCTTGGTGTTTGCGACCATTCCAATGTTTACGTGTTTGACGGGAAGAAAATCA
Organism: Penicillium antarcticum; assembly: GCF_028974205.1. NCBI lineage: Eukaryota > Fungi > Ascomycota > Eurotiomycetes > Eurotiales > Aspergillaceae > Penicillium > Penicillium antarcticum. The sequence goes on along the minus strand of NW_026695300.1, from coordinate 2,577,558 downwards.
ATCACTGACCACCTGCCACCTTTTGATGCCTAGACCTACCACTCCCCTTGCTCTTTCATTTTTCGTACTGAATCAAGAGATGCTTTTGGTGTCAAATGGACCTATACGTGCATTGGAATTCAGATCTTCTTTTTGCTTGTCCTAGGGCCCATGGACTTACAACAACGCTCATGAATCCGTTGACAGGGCTATGAAATACTAGACAGTTTCCACACAACGTCCCCGTAGTGCGTATACTATTAAATGCGTTTTTGAGCTTCTACTTGGGTTCTCTTTCTTTACCTCTCTTTTCAGCTTTTTTGTTGCCCATTTCCGAGTGCCTTGGTGAATCACTGAGATCATATCAAAATGGAGGTGTAAATAACTCGAGACCATTTTTAGTCTGTTTCTTCTAATGGCGACTCCATCATCCTTCGCCTCTCTCTCTATCACGAAGGCTTTGTATACCACGCACTTGCAACTTTTACTAATGAGACGTCTATCTATGGTTGAATCAGCAGTCACCACCATCCTGCGAGATAAAGATGACCTGCTAATTCGCTTGAGTTCTGGAAATGTGACGTATCAACTATAGATTACCGACAGCGTCTAACATCGTTCTTTTCAACCTTGCGTACAATCCCTATTCGTTCTCGGAAACTAAAAAAATAAAAACCCCCTTCCCTCTATCCAAGCAATTTGAGCATTTCAAATCATCAGGCTCTGACACTATTGCCGCAGCTGAAAGTGTTCTCCGTCGATTTCTCGACGCCATCTGCATCCGAGTCAGTCTGACTTGCGGACTCGCACTAGTGCTTGTCAATTAACAATATGATATAGGGCTAGGGGCTTTTGGTATTAGAAAAGTTGTACCTCATCATACTTCCTCTTGCTGATGAAACATCTCACGTGCGCAGATAACCTCTTTCTGAGTGTAGGCCAAGTCCGACGAGTGCCAAACATGGATTCCCACTCGTGTAAAACGCCCATCAATGTCAGTTCCTTGCCCCAAGGTAGATTGCAAGAAAATCCAGGCCCCTCTGTTCTCTCCTTTTCAGAATACAGAATGCGTTAACCTTGTGGTTGCGTCGATGGTAATGTCAAACAAGTTTGACGAACTCCAAATTTTGCTTGATAGGCATAGAGTAAATGACTTGTGTCAAAGGAGTTGAATTATTGTTTGCCTATGTAACCGCAAAGCCTCCCTTGACAAAATGATGATCGATAAGAGAAATGAAAAAAAAAAGTCAAGAAAGTCACTGGGTATGAACTGGTGGGTATTGTGCATAGCAGAAACAGGTAAAGGGCAGCTCAGTGAATATGAGGGTATGATACAGGAAAAGCTTGCGGGGAATGCAGCTCGGGGGTCTGCTATTAGATAGATGAATTAATCAAATAGCCGTGCTAATGCTGCGCAAGGACTGGTCCGTACCGAAAGGCTAAGGGGGGGTTTTTTCCGTTTTCGAAGACATCGGGTGGTTTGATGCCTTTATTCTGTTTTTGGTAGACCGTTCGGCATCGGGGTTGATCTTTGAAAAGGAAAAGGCCTGTTCTCCGTGGATGAAGATCTCTGAGTTGGCATTGAAGTTGATCGTTCAGGAGATTGGGGCATGTTCCCCATCAGCGAGGAGTTCTGGGCTGACAGCCTCTTTGTATGGGCAGCGGATGAAGGCATTATCTCTGTTGACGAAGAACTCTGGGCTGCCATCTGAGTTGGCTTTCCAGCGGATTGGGGGATATGTCCCGTTAGCAGGGAGCTCTGCGCTGGTGATAAGGTGGAATGTGCAACGGATGAGGGCATTGTTTTAGTCAGCGAAGATTCCTGAGCTGGCTTGGGAGTTGGTAATTTAGCAGATGAGGGCATATTCTCCGTCAGCAAGGAGGCCTGGGTAGGCTCCGTGGACAATGGGTGGGGGTATGGGGACACGTAGGGCGGAGGATTGATGGGGCGGAAACTAGGGACGGCCATTGGGGGCATAACGCGGTCAGATGGGGGCTCCGGCGTTGGCTATGAAAGATGGTCACTCGAAGGATTCCAGGAATAGGGTCGAAATTTTGAATACCACAATCTTGCTGAGGATGGTACCAGACTTTGCTTCCTGTCGTTCCAGCCAATGCTTCAGAGTGTTGTAGCGGTGCAGAACGCCGAATCTTGCCTCATAGTCTTGCTCAAGTTGAGCTGGGGATATGCCGGCCGCTAATCTGGGCTTCAACCAAGCTGGCGCATGGTCACACTCTTCCTGGGTAAAGTTATTCCGGACTCGGGTGCCTTTCTTCTGCTCCTTGACTCTCGACTTGGTCTTCGTCTTCGTAGATGCTGCTTTGGGGCGCAGATCAACTGGCGTGAAGTCTCCCTGCCATCCAGCCATCTCTAAACCGAGTTGCATGGCTTCCTGGACTGAGGCTGGGTTGGATGCTGGGCTTGAGGTGAGGTCGATCAGCTGGCCTGCGTTCTCATATTCCTGGCGTAAAGAGCTTGCGGCCCCATTCAAGGCTCGCTTGCTCTTGCGCGGTGTTTCATGCTTAGGCGTGGGCTGCTTGGCGCGTTGAGTTGGAGCCATTGGCTTCGGGGACTGGGTCTGTTTGTCAATCTCCATCTCATCATTGTCTGGATACAATGGACTGGGAGCTTCGGAGTACAATGCACTAGGAGCTTCGCTAAGCCATCTGATAGGGAAATCGTTGCGCTCAGATGCTCCATCAAATATTGTATGGCTGTTCTCGGGAGCGGACTGTTCACTGCTCCTGGGAACAGAAGCCAACGGGGTAGACGTGTTGGATGGAACCGACGTGCGACTCTTAGCTGCTGCACCGACACTATCAATCATTTTATTGCCTTCCTCGGCAGCTGCGGACTTGTTGCGCTTGGAAGCGGAGATCAACGGGGTGGAAGTATCGCGTGGCACTGGCGTCTGATGCTGTGTAGGCCAGTCCTCGTCAAGAGTCTCCTCATAGTCTGAACTTAGGTTTTTCCTCTTTAGGCTATTCTGGTCGCGTGAAAATGGTATATCCTCCCCAGTCGAGACATCTGATGAGGATGGAGATGCGCTGTGTCCACGTGCATCCGTAGTCTCAATCGATGCAGTAGGCTTCATAAGACCGCCGGGTGGCTCAGTTGAGATAGACATACGGGACTCGGGCTGGGAATCACCAGCAGTGTGAGATACGACAGATAATTTCAGGCTTGAATCGATCGGACTGGAATTTTTGCTTCGAAGGGTATGAGGCGTGCGGGATCTTTTGGAAGATAAAGCTGCTGGGCCTTGATCACCTTGCAGCCTGTATCGACGCTTCTTCAGCGATTGGTGCAGTCGCTTAAGTCGCTCGACGTCTGGTTTCGTAAGCATGTCATGTCACATCGAGGGTCATAGGAGCAGTAAACTACGTACATTTCGTCTGAACACGAAGTTCATCAAGGACGTCTGCCTCAATCGACAGATTGACCTCATATTCCTTCTTCACGTCGGCAGCGCTGACCCAGGGATCCTTGTCTGGCGGGTTCAAGCACCGATTAACCATGATAGTCCTGTGCATTGCCTCATCGATCTTGATAAGTCGTCCTTGCATGCGGCACTGGAAGAAGCCATCGTCTCTCTCTTCGAACTTGCCATCTCGGATGATGGTAGCCCAACTGAGCGATGCATCATTCTGATTGTTGGGGCTTTCGGGCTCGTCCACGAGTGGAGGACGAATACCGAGCAGTTTTCTCAATTTTGACTCGAGCTCATAGCTCTGAAGGCGGTCATCAGAGAAAAACTGAGTAAATGTTTCGTCCTTATCGAGGACATCTTGGTAGGCTTGTATTAGAGCCGGGCCTTCGCGCTTGAGCGAATGGAATCGCCGCAACTGGGATCGGGCGCCTTCGCGATAAGCTCCCCATCTGATGGGGCTAGGGCCCTCCATGAAATGTTTGGTCTGTATAGGGTGAGCCAAGCTCATCGGAATCGGCTAAATTACCTCACGTGAAAATTTTGGTATAGCGCTATGTTGTGGGAGGGGGAGTCAACGAGAGTAGAAATGTCGGGGCAGAAATCGCAGTTAAGAACGCCAGAAGGCCAGGACTCCAAGTCGAGAAAGTACAAATCCTCCCACACACCAAGATAAGTATGTACGCACGGGTTCCCTCCCTCAGTTCTAGCTCTTAGGGGGTCTTATAAATATCCGAGCCCATATAACATTTTTAAATTACAAGACGAGGCCCACACTCTGCTGATTGGAAGACCAGGGCGGCTATCACACCTGTTTCAATACCGTAAGGGCTATTTTATCTCGCCTTTCTTCTCACCGCCACTCGACTGTTGACGTTCTTTTGACGTTTTTTGCTGTATCAAGTCTACGAACTCAGAGTTTCACCTCGACCCAAACTGATTGTTTGTATGCACCACACACCATAACATGCAGATACACGGTATTTTTAAAAAATTTCACATTTTGTTGGAGCCACCTGCCATTAACTGAAAATCATGCACCTACTCGTATTACTCGTACAAAACTTCAAATCTTGTATGGTTTACCGGCTATTAAGGGAACATCGTGCTTCATGCATAAAATACCCATGAAGGCTTTGATATTCCAAGTCAATCCCTTTATCTTTTTGTATTGGCCATGCGCTTTCAAGTGAACCTGTTCGTTTATTCGTATACACTTTCACATAGTATATAAACCACCTACCTTGACTTGAAATCAATTAAGCTGTAAGCTTTATGTGTAGAATGCCCTCCTCGGCCACCGTGATATTCCAGGTCACTTGCTCTCCCTTCACCTTTTGTATGTCTCGCGCGGTCAGATGCAGACACACAGTATATATACACTAGTTCACATATTATATATTCCACGAGCTATGAAGTAAATACGATGTATGTTTGACACTTTCACAGTGGATACGTGCCACCTGCAACCACGTGTAGACGCGCGGCATTTGTACACAATTTCATATTTTGTACATACCCTCCACGACTAGACAAAGACGACAAACCTTTTGTTATAGACGCTGTGACATGAGGATTTATTTCCTGTAATTTAACCTTTAACATAGCCCACACACTTTTAGGTCAACGCCAAACGAAATCGGGCCATTAATCAGTGAAAGCTACCCCAGGGACATGGGTAAAGCTTAGGGCTGCCTAGATATGCAAACATTTGGCCCTTTCAAGACAGGAGACGCCGAGCATATGACATTTTCTGGGAAGATCATGCTGGCCAGAATTGAGATTTTACAACAAAAAATCCAGTATGATATGGGCTAATTGTTTAGGGACATCATGTCAACATCTCACTACTATTCTTACCTTATGAATTTCAGTATTCTAAGACTTGGTGGGAACATTAACTTAAAATCCTTGTATGTTAGATCTAATAAACTTCGATTCATTAAGATTGGAAGTAGCAGTGAGATTAGTATTGAAATTGGGAGTCAAAAAATAGTGAAAAAGGAGTGGAATTAACGGTAACATCAATAGCAAAATCAAAGTGGTATGAAAGTAGTGGAATAAATAGTAAAGAAGGAGTAAAATGGATTGAACAGTAGTGAAAAGAGCAGTGAAAAGTAGCGAGGAATACGGTGGAATAATAGTAGAACAAAGGGTGGAAAAGAAAGTGTAGCGGAATCGACAATATAGTAGAATAAACACCAGCATAACCAGTAGAACTGGCAGTGAACGTAGTAGTAAGATATAATGGAAAAAAAAATGGAATAGTAGTAAATTTGACAGTCAATTTGTAGTAGACTAAACAGTGAACTAAACAGTGAGCTAAATAGTGAAGTTAAATCGAAATTGATAGTGATAGTAATGATGAAGTTAGCATTGGCTCGAGGGGGTGGGGGGCGTTTAAACTCACCAGCCGTATTGAAAGTATACTCAGCCCACATAAGTTACCACATGCTTTAGGTAGAAGCCATGTGCATTTGCTCAGAGTCTCTTTGTATAGATCACCCACTTCGGGTAAAGACCGTATTACACACTATACATATTAGTGAGAATTCACACTGCATATCGACTGCCAAATCTTCAATGAGAACCATGCTGTATGCGCATTCGTAGAGAATTTCATAGTTGATTATTCAAATGCCTTGCTTGGTATAACAAGTTGTCTACATTGCAACAAATAGAATAGTAGTAGATCATGCATTAATTATCACTGACACTGCGATATACATGCCTTGATATCTTAAGGAATTGAGCATTAACTTCAACATTTCCTGTACATGTTCAGTGTGCCGTGTAATGGTGTATTATGGTTGAACGAAAACACAGCAGTACCAATATACGTATAGGCGTAGTACACGTGCTTTGTAAAAAATTCATATTTACATAATTTGCTTTTCTGTAACCCAAAATTGCAGTACAAGGGATCCATGAGACCTGTCCAACAGCTTGAACGCCTCTTAAAATGTTGTTTCCAGCCAAGACACTACTGTAATTCTGAATCCTTGTAGCACTATCACCTTCCACAAAATAGAGGTCTAGATCTGTACTTTTTAAAATTGAACATATATTTGCTTCTTCTCACCTATGTTTTTCTTTTACTTCGGGCCGGGCTTAGGTTTCAAATTGTGAGTTTGATGAGGTCCCCACAAGCCACATGGATAAACACAGGATCGTCTGATGATCTCTCGACTGATCATAAAACGGGCGTAATCAAATTTCCAATCCCTGCAGAGCTGAACCAGAGCTGAAATTGACTCTATAGTCGGGAAACAGATAGCCCCGGAGCCAACATCGGAACGCTCATCAACAAACACAAGAGTGGGGCAAACACCGATAACAGCACGTGATCGATAAAATCAACCCACGACCCTCTCACCTTCCACCAATTCCCAAGGACAGAACAAACACAAAGGACCAAAGATGTGGATCAATTGCGGGCGATTATCCGACTTCACACAGGCGCGCTATGTGATCCGCCTAACAACCGGCAAGAAACTCGTGTTGTTCCGCCTCCCAACAATCGACCCATCAAACCCGAAAACCAACGAGACAAGCGATGGATGGTCCTACTATGCCATGGAAGCCGAATGTCCGCATGCCGGCGGGCCGATGGCCGATTCCCAAGTCGACATTGAAGACTCCGCATATGTCGCATCATGCCCGTGGCACGCATACGATTTCAACGTAGAGACTGGCGAGTCGAGTGTTGGGATCAAGGCTTGTACGTTTCCCGTTGATGTGAGCGGCGAGTTCGTTGCCTTGGATTTCCCTGTTGAAGATGGCGCGGTTGTTGGGTTGGAGAAGGTCGAGCCTGTTAGTGAGAAGGTCAAGTTGAAGCACTCGCGCCCTTCGGATTCGCCTGCTGTTGCGGCTGTAACTGCTGCAGCTGCAGCTTTAACTTTGACACCCAAAGACCCCGGTATGGTGAAATACCTCGACGACGACGCTACGCTGTGCGATTGGGCGGCACATGTCCTTAATACTGCCAACCCGGAACACAAGATTGAACTCACGACGCATCTGTTCACTATTTTCGCCGAAAGAGAGACCTCGGACTCGCCTATGCCGCTTGGTCAGGGTACAGTGCTTCCACCAGATGAACCGCCACGGGAGGACCTGGAGACCGTCAACCCGGGCGCGATGCCGAAGGCTGGTCGGGGCGGGACCTTGAAGAGCCGCGTTGCCATGCTGCATGCGCTAGCCAATATCGAACTCTGGGCCATCGACTTAGCAATCGACATTTGCATTCGATTCGCGACTTTCCAAACAGAAGGCACAGAACAACAACTGCCGCGGACCTTCTTCCACGACTGGTTGAAAGTCGCCAGCGATGAAGCAAAGCACTTCTCCCTCCTCCGCACTCGACTTGAAGAACTCGGCTCTGGCTTTGGTTCGTTGCCTGTGCATCACAGTCTCTGGTACTCTGCGACGGAGACGGCTTACGACCTCCGCGCGAGAATCAGTATTATCGCTCTTGTGCATGAAGCCCGCGGTCTTGATGTCAATCCTATGACCATTGAGAAGTTCCGTAAAGCTGGTGATGCGGATAGTGTGCAATCACTTGAGATCATCCATAATGATGAAATCACGCATGTTACAACTGGTCACCGGTGGTTAACGTGGATCTGTGCCCAGGAGGGAACGGACCCCGTTCAGGTCTTCCGATCGAATGTGCAGAAGCATTTCCGCGGACCGATCCGCGGGCCGTTTAATGAGGAGGCTCGCCTGCAGGCTGGCATGGACAAGCGATATTATGAGAATCCTGTTGCTGGTGAAGTGGCTGTGGCATGAGCAGCGGGCGCCGAACAAAAAAGAGAGAAAGGCTTTACGTTGAACATGATTTACGCTGTAGCTGTGGCTACCTAGCATTATTGATATCCCCCATGATGAACGAGCAAAAAAGATGTACATAGAACCAAAGCATATGATTTCAATTGCTGGATATTTCCATTTTTATTGTGAAAACCTCGCAGAGGTTCAAAAAAACACCATTAGGTAGACATTATGCTTCTAGATGAGATCGTGAAGAGACGTGACGTGAAAAAGACGTGCCAAAAAGGGGGGAACCTTCAATACCATGCGCGACCGAGTAATACCCGTTTATTTGGGGTACTCGACCTTCACCTGGACCTTGCTGCAGCTGGAGGGAATGATCGGGTCGTAGTACTTGTACAAGTAGAAGAGCTGAGGCGCATTGTGGAACCAGTCGCAAACTGTTGTGCACGTTAGTTTCGACATGATCGCCAAGTGGATAGCGTGGAGCCAAAACATAAAATAACTTACCGAGCCAGCCACCAAAGCCCATATCCTCGGACCATTGCAAGAGACCGTTGTCGATGGAGAACCCGTCGGTACCCGTACCAGCGTTGATCTGAATTGGTTGCCATGCTGTGCAAAAGTCAGTGATTCATTCGGGTGGCGAGGGTGGCGATGGTTCCAAGGGAGACACGGATATGTCCGGGGACGGCGGGTGCGGGCAGAACTCACAGGCATAGTTTGTATTGCCAACGGCGATCATCCCCCACGGGAATTCGGTCTTGTAGTCGAAGACGACGTTTGTGCCGTTTAGGTAGGCTGAGCTGGCGGTGCCGACGTCCTGGGTCAGGACTGCGTCGTTCAGGCCGGCGCCTGTGTGGTAGCCATAGACGTAGAGGTCGTTGTGTTCGGCCTTGGTGGCGCTGGTTGTCTTTAGGTGGAAGGTCTTGGGTGTTTTGGCGACTGGGGCAGCGATGGCGGAGGCCGCTAGCATGAGAAGAGGTGCGAGGAACTTCATAATAAGAGTGAGGTTTGAGGGTAGAAGGTGAAAGTTGAAAGGTTGAAGAATGGGAAGTTGAAGGTTGGAAGGTTGAAGATTTAAGGTGGTTGGGAAAGATTGGTAGCTTATAAGCGAAAAGCAACACGATCGACAGGAGGAACAGTCTGAATTTATGCCAATACTCGATTTCGACGATTTTCTAGTGCAGCTACTGTGGAGATGCTGCACACCGCATGGACACTTGGTTTATTCTACAATTCCTTGCTGCTTTCTCATCTTTGGGTGTTGGCAACTTCTTCCGAGCTTCATTCTGTATAGCCTCGTCCAGTCGGCAATCTACGGTCTGCTCAACCCGGGGAAATCACCAGTTAATGAGACATCCCGCATGCTGATCACCCATGGCAATGATGTCGATGGCTTGGGATTGTTGAGAGTTGCATCAGTAGTGTGTGGAGGCATTGCAAATCTTACTCCATCCAGGCTTAGTGGCCCTGGGGTTGCGAACTAAAGGATTGGCGATGGAGGGGGTGTGAGACATTTTCTGCAGCCTCAAGTATCTAGTTTGGTCTTCAGCCTAATTTCTTGATATTGAGAAGTTTCTTGGGGTCAGATGCAACCTATTCGGAGGGCTTTTTGAGACATTGCGCTTTGTTCATAGACCATTTACTGAAAACTGTTAGAGGTGGCTGGCAAAGCGACATATGTCTGATCTCATGATACTCGTCATAAGCACAGGGTCGCATCTACACAAAGACAATATTTAAAATGAGATTATGATGTTCTTCGTTCCTTGGTTTTGAAGATATTCGCAAATTCTCGGTTTGGACCTGACTCCTAAGTTCGCCTCCCTATTCTTAGCATCGCTTGCGGTGACACCCGAGTTGGATGCCTACTACATCTTAGAAGACTGCAGAAGACTGCTGTAGGGTCCTGAAGATACCTGAGACATCAATTAAGGGAAAATAGGCTAGGTTCACAGGACTGATGCTATAAGACTCGGAAGTCATAGTTTGTCGGTAAGGCTGCATAGGGGCCTGAGGCAAAAAGCCATAACTTACCTTCATTTCGATATCACATTCTTGCTTTATGATTCTGTTGATCCAACACTTTTGTCGAGCTTGTCAACTGCCAACTATTGTGCTATGTGCATCCTCATGCGTATGCTATGTCCCATAGTGAGAAAACCTGTCGGTGTTGATACATGTCGCACAGCCACAAGTTAATTTGCCTTCGAAATTTGGCTTTAAGTCTTTAGGCGAGTATGATAGACATTTAACCCAGCGGTGCTCATCGCAGAAATCTCATAGAACTAACTCTAATTCATCACAAATATGGTGCAGGTCGTCGCGATCGGCGGCCTACCGTAAACGCCCTGTGACAACATGCCACCCGTGCCCGTGGCAAGAAAGATGAATTGCGGACCCGAGGACCTCGAGGACATAGTCTATCCCTTCCTCCGGGCATGTAGAGGTAACGCAACATGGAAGACTATCGGATCGAGTCGACACTTACGCTCCAATTATGAGAGCTACATGTAGAAGCCATTAAATGGACCGAGCAATAACTACTATAAAAAATAAATCAATTATATGAAGTATTGAGTGGGCGGACAGTGTCGAGTTATACTGTTATTATTGTTCACGACTGCGCATCGTGTATAAGGACAATTATCACAGTGAGTGGCAAGTTGAGATCATTGTACAACAATATACGGAAAGTTTTGTGAGATAGCTCCGGTAATTGTAATTCAAGTGGCTAACTTGCAATTGAACCCTAGATCTTGTATGGGGGCTCCTGTCAATGGACGATTTGGATAGAAGTCTTGGCACGGTCGCGCTGATAGGACTTCAAAGCCTCCGATCAGGGACTTGCATAACTTCTACATATCAACAAGCACATACACACATGTCTAGGCGTTCTTGTTACATATACTGGACTGCAATGTGAGAGGTGCATACCGCAACGGGCTAGAACGAGTACTGGGTATTAATAGAACATACGATTCTATGGCATGTTTAGGGGTAATTCTCTCAGGGGCTTTCAATGCACCCCTTAGATACAGGGAAAAGCTGCATGTATATTCTGAGATTAGCTTTTAAATAAAAGAGACAGTTTACAGAAATGAAACGGTGGAAATATGACTCTAACGGCTATAGAGTGTTCGGATGATGCTTCACAACACAACAATCCTGGACCCACTCCAAGGCTCCCGAAATCTCTTCGCGCCCCTGACGCGTTGTCTTGACATTGGGGACAGCTTACAGACACATTCTGGCTCTTATTACTTCGCTGGTATTTCCAGAATTTACTTAGGAACATACAGTAGATTTTTTTCGGGAGTTCTCTGGATCGGCACGCCTTAGCCCCCGCATTCGATCCCAACACCAGGCCAACAGCCACGCCTGAAATATGGATCCATCCACATACACCGATCCTCAGCTCACCTTCCAGGATCGATTGGTGATCGATGCCATCGTGCCCAAGTCCGATTCAAACGGTCAGCTCCCTGCAGTGCGGATCAAGTAACACGCTAACAACCATCTAGATCAGGCAACGGCGACGCCGGACAGCCTCACCAAGAAGGAAACTATTCAGAAGCTTCACCATCTAAATGATCCGTCTCATGCCGAATTTGATCCAACAGTCTTCCAACTCTGGGATCTGCCTCTGCTGCGGGCCAAGCTGCCCACACCTATCCAGAAATATGTACTGACGCCTTACATCAACTGGGCGAAAGATGTCGTACGCGTTCAGACCGATGTGGTTGTGGTAACACATCTCATTCTTTATTTCACCACCATTGTGCCCAGTGCCATATTGCTATTCTACCGATTTTCCTATCTGCATGGCTTCGTGCATTGGTTCATGCAACTGTTTTACTGCGGTGCATTCACCCTGATGAAGCATCAACATATCCACATGAACGGAGTATTGTCGTCAAAATACCACCTATTCGACACGATCTTCCCTTACGTGCTTGACCCCATGCTCGGGCATACATGGAACTCCTATTTCTACCACCACATCAAGCACCACCATGTCGAGGGCAATGGCAAAGAAGATCTGAGCACGACGATGTACTATGACCGCGATAGTGTCCCTGACTTCCTCTGCTATGTGGGCCGCTTTGTCTTCTTCATCTGGTTCGAGCTCCCGATGTACTTCTTCCGCAAGGGCCAGACAAAGTACGCGTTGCGGTGTGCCTTCTGGGAGTTGAGCAACTATGTCGCTCTCTACACTCTCTTCAACTATGTCAATGCCCGCGCAACATTGTTCGTGTTCCTGCTTCCCCTTACCGTCATGCGTTTGGGTTTGATGGTTGGTAACTGGGGACAACATGCTTTCGTGGATCCTTCCGACCCTGATTCGGATTATCTGTCGAGTATCACCTTGATTGATGTTCCGGTAAGTTTCTCCTAGTTTCTCCTAGCGACCGTATCATTTAAACGGCACTGACAAGTAACAGAGTAACCGGTTCTCCTTCAACGATGGATACCACACTTCCCACCACCTGAACCCCCGCCGTCACTGGAGAGATCACCCCGTCGCCTTCCTGACGCAGAAGGATCGCTATGCCGAGGAAGACGCTCTGGTATTCCGGAACGTCGATTATATCTTCATCACCGTTAACCTATTAAGAAAGAACTACGAACATCTCGCAAAGTGTCTGATCCCCATTGGTGATCAGGTCAACATGACTCTTGACGAGCGGGTGGAGATGCTACGCCGTCGAACACGGAAATTTCCAAAGACTTCATCAAAAAAGACCGAATAAGAGCGAGGTTTTGATAGTTATACTTACTACTTTGAATGATAGGGGCATGTGTCTGTTGCCCCTTTTTATGTGTCTGCCAATAGAACAGCATAAATTTGATCCAATACATTTTGCCGAGAGCCGAGATCGTCAGCATTCTCGTTTCGCTTTACGCTCGACCCTAGTCCGTGTAGAGAGTGCTCCTGTATTCCCGAAACTGCCCTTCGTGTTCCTGACCCAAAGACGTGATTGATATAAAATCATCTGAACCAGCATCACTCCTTCTCTCAACCCCTGCACCTTTCCTTCGCTATACCTACACACCGCCAATCTATAACCCTCCTGGGTCAATCATTCCTCAAAACCCACGCGACACAAAACCGTGAGTGGGTCTCGTGGTGAAGCGATGCAACTCCATATAGAACCCGCGACGATCCTTCGTCTACCCCCACGTCGATCATCTGCTTCACCCTCAGACCTCATAACATGAACAATCAAAGGTCATCTGCAAGGCGCCAATAGCGCCAAGTACATCACGTGAGAGATTCCGATTCGCGATCAAGGGGCAGTTCATTTCCCGACGCGGGGAAAAGCGTAACATCGCGTCCTTCGTCTACTCAGTCTTTGATGACCAGTGCGAAGATCTGATTCCTCGGGGAGTATTTAATCGGTGGTGTCCGGTGTATTCGTGGAGACGAAACAGCGCCATCCGAGACAAACGCCAAAAAGCAAAACAAATACCAATCAGATTGGTACCCTGTCAACATAAGCATTATGTTTCTATTACGCTTTGTGGCTCTAGCCACTACCGCCGCTGGCTATGTAGTCACGACCATGGTCAATGACAAGGCTACTTGCTATCTATACCCGGAGTCTTTAAGACACGACGGTCAAGCAGTGGACGATGCACCGTCTATCCACCAAGCCTTCCAAACATGCGGCCAGAACGGCGAGGTCATCTTCGTCGATGGAGTATTCAACATCAACTCCGTGATGAACACGACAAACTTGGCCAATTGTGACGTCATGCTGCAAGGCGAGCTCCGGTTCTCAACAGACATCGACTACTGGCTCTCCCATTCCTACGATGTCGTCTTTCAGAATCAGTCAACAGCTTGGCTCTTCGGCGGCGAGAACGTTACCTTCCGCGCAGATGGTGGCTGGTACAACGGCCAAGGTCAGGCTTGGTACACGGAGAACCAGAACCACAGCAACCAACCCGGTCGTCCGATTAGTATTACATTCTTCGAGTCGAGGAACCTCCTAGTGGATGGTCTGCGCATTATCCAACCCCAGTTCTGGGCTACGTTCGTGACGTACAGTTACAACGTTTCGATCACGAACTTCTACGTCAACGCCACAAGTAACGACCAATGGGGCACGGTCAACACAGACGGTTACGACTCGTGGAACAGCGACACGCTTCTCGTCGAAAACGCCGTTATCCAGAATGGCGACGACTGCATCGCCGCCAAAGGGAATACGACAAACCTCCACGTCAGGAACATCACCTGCTACGACAACTTCGGCATGACCATCGGGTCTGTAGGCCAATACCCCGACATGCCAGACTACGTCGAGAACGTCACATTCGAAGACGTGAAATGCTACAACTGCATGGAAGGCGCATTCATCAAGACCTGGCAAGGCGTACCAGCCGACGACAACAACCTCAACGGCGACGCCGGCGGCGGAGGCAGCGGTCTAATCAAGAACGTGACCTGGCGGAATTTCGAAATGACGAATGTCGCGCTGCCAATCCAGATCTCGCAGTGTATATATACCGAGGCTGATGGCAAGTATTGCAACACGTCCAAGATGGCCATTGAGGATATTACGTGGTCGAATATCAAGGCTACGACGCGGTATAATGTTGGTGCCTCGATTTATTGTTCCGATGTTCATCCCTGCCCAGGGATCAAGTTTGACAATGTTCAGCTTGAGTCTGTGAATAGTACGCTTGGTTTGCCTATGTATGGCACCACCCTGCAGGATGAGGTTTATCAGTGTACGAATATTGTGGGCCAGGAGGATTCCGGTATTCCTTGCAATCGGGCTGCGCCGAATGACTATAGTCAGGTGGTGACGAGGAATATTAAGGAGACTGACAAATAAGGGCATGTTCGATGTCGCTGGGGAAGAACGTATTCCTGTATTCGCCAAACGTCTGGTCTCGATTTACCGAAGCAGAGCATACGACTGCTAGTGGCGGTGACAATGGCAACGCCCGACTGACATATTGGATTTGATTTGTTGAGATTCCCGTGGAGCTTTTAGTCGAGCCTCTTGAGTCAACGGTATTTTTGATGAAAGAAAAGGCGGAGCTTGTCGTCATAGCCTAATTATTCAATACCACGTTTGAAACATGGCGCGCAGTCTGGCTTTTGTTTGTCACACTACAGATGTACCTTATTTAGCAATGATTGAGGGCCATCCCTGACTAGCTCCTGGTTGCTCTTGGCCTTAATCCTGTGTTTTCTGCAAGTCCCACAGCCCATGGATGACCAAGGCGAACCAGGCATCTCCAATGATGATGCGCGCCGCTTACTTGGACCAATAAAAACACCGACGGAAAATCGATAGAGCTTGCTCGGTGAATGAGGACCAAGATTTTGAAGTCTTTTTCGGTGGGCTGCCGATCTGTAGGTCAGCATAAATCGAGCGAAACATGGCTAGCGTGCAGCCAATTGTTAGCCCAAGCATAGTTCGCTGAGAGCCGAGCAGATATCCACCTATGGACGTGTAGTTAAGCGTAAGGGGTCCCACTCAGCCCTGGGGGGTTTAATCAGGTGTCTATCGCACATCAATGGGGCTGAAATTCTTGATGAAGATGGCCTCGATTAAACTGATTTAGCTCGTTTTAGCTCGCTTTACATACATGCTGGCCGGTTGGATTTCCATGTAGCCGACATCTTATTGAATTGTGACTAATGAGGCCCCGAAAAAAACCCGAATGCTCGCAAAGATTATAGTAACAAACAAAACGCAGGCCCTTCCGGCCTTGTTCTCTTGGTAGAGCCCACGTTTCAAAAGTATGGGTGAGTCGAAGCTGTGTTGTTGACAATCTCTTTCATACAGTCCCAGTGCTCGACAATGCAAGAACCAATGGTTCTGTAGACATCGAAAACATTGAAAGGTGGCTGACCGTCGGTCAATGCCTTGATGTGAATTGTTGTATACTCTGGGCCAACCATTACCCTTGCAATCTTCGTGAAATATGAGTGAAACGATTGCATAGATTGTCCACGCGTAGTACTTACCTCGAATGTATTTCCCTTCGCGCCAAACAATGGGCTCAGAGATTCGATAGCAGCGTCTCTGCCATCGAGGATATTCGGGTCGTGCTGAACGTAATTACTTGCAACATATTTGTTAAAGGCTGCATCGACGTCTTTTTCTACGTAGAAATGGTACGCAAATCTGTCCATTGCTGCTTGTAATTTGTCTTGGATCAGGTGCGCGTGTGTAGTTGCGGGACAGTGAAAATCTTTGATGTAGCTGGTGTTGATTGCCTCTACTTTGTGATCAGCGGTGGCAGTGACCTGGGTATATAAACAGCTCAGGAAACCGAGGACGAAACGCGTGAGTGAGAGCATGGTTTATTGAGCGGTATAGCGGGATATTGTTCTAGTCTAGACAGAATATTGTTCATTGTCTTTATATGTAGATCGATCTATGCTAAAGGCCGATATGGGCGGAGCCGGTGTGGACCGGGCCGAGGTGGGCGGAGCCTGTTAGAGCACCTGTTTTGAAAGCATAGTTCTATCATCCTAAAACCAACTACTCTATGGCTTAGAAATGGATCTATGTTCCTGGTTTGTGGCCCACACAATTCTACAACAAGAGCGAGTGTCAAAGATCATCAGCATAATACATGCCCGATGGACTAGAGTTTGCGCCGATGACAATTCTGGGATATTCTATGCGAATCTGGCTAAAGCTGAATTCAAGTTTCAACGCTAGATGGTCTCTCGTGATGTATCGTAAGGTCCAAATCTGTCATGGTCCAGAGGTCTTCAAATTCAAAGTTCCCAAAGATGTCGGCACTCAATTTAGTTGCATCTGAAGCTTCAAAGCCTTGGGGACCCTGGCCTCCCGAGGGCAGCGAATGATTAATTGATCTTGTGGCGTCTGGCCAGCGATGTTGGCCGGCGATTGTCTCAAACCCGTACAGGGCTGTGGTTTCTGTTTGAGGATCTTGAACGCTGCTGTCGGGCCGTTTGAAGATGGACACAACTCGTTCCCGCAGTTGAGTGCATGTCTGAGTAAAAGCAAAACTGAAGCCTCGATGAAGATACCAACTCTCAACAAATTCAGTGGCAGATGCTAAAATCTCAACGTCGGATCTGACAAGCCTGCTGCTAGGTTGTTGTAGGACACCGAGAGCAAGCACTACTGCGGCTAGATAAGTAGGAGAGGCTGCGAGGAGCATTGATCGCAAACGACTGTCAGCTAGGTGAAGCGACTGTGCCACAATTGATCGTGCCGCATTTGCGCAGATTGATGCGCCGTCTAAGAGCCGAAAATAATTTGGTAAGTCGTTCTTGTTCTTCATCACCTCTCGCTCAAGACTTTTCTGTGGGAAGATGACCGCAACACGCATGACACTGAGCTGCGCCTGTGATCTTGGTTAGTACTGCCTCTGGCTAGCTAGATTGGGTGAAAATTGACGTGGTAGTACTGTTGTGAAAGAAAGGTCGCAATTAATTTCTGCTCATCTCTGGCACACTCCGTAGATGTACTCCAAGGCTTGAGCGGATCCGGCAGCAAGCTTGCCCACTCCAAGAGCTCCTGGTCTAGTTTTGTGACCACGCCGAGCATCTCAGCAGATCCGCCCTGAAACCTGTGCGAGTACAGACAATTAGATATCCGACCCATGATGCTACTCAACGCGACCCATGACCTGAAGTATGGGAGACTCTGGCCCGACCTTTGGTCGAAGGTATAGTAGACAGAGAGTGAATCATAGCTTCTTTCAATGATGGATGGTCTGCCGCACTCCAGCTGCATTAGCTTCTCTAAAGCAAAACAAGACCACCAAAGCCGTTCATGCAGTGTTTCAGGCTCGCGACCAAGAGTAAAGCCCTGTGTAGAGGATGTTGTCGCAGCCGGCTTATGCAGTCCAAGAGACTGGGCCATACGGGCTGCATGACCGGCGATATGCCATGCTTGGCCATCCTTAGCAACACATCTCATCGCAAGAGTCAAAACAAATAGAGCTTGCACGCTCGTCACGTACGGTATGGCAATCAGATGCCCATGGAGACTGCGACTCGCTGTCAGGTATTCAGAGCTCGATTCTAAATCTCCGCATGTCTCATTCATGCCGAGTGAATGATTGCGTAAATAGAAGCAAGTGCAGGCAAATAAGCAAATGTAACTCTTTTTTGCCAAGCTTCAAATCCAGTCGCTTGTAGGGAAAGGATATTAATTATGTCTGCTTCTAAACTGGCCCGCTCGATGATAGGGAATAGCGGCCACAACCGCGAGAAAAATGCATCCACGTAGGTTGACAAGCTTTGACGGTCCGGCAAAAGGGGCAGCTTGGATACGAGAGGCATATGGAACTCTTCAGTATGTGACATGCCATGTTTGAACGATGAAGCGGCCTGTTTGAAGCCGTACCTTGCCAGGTGCAGATCGACGAAATTGAACAGGCAGTGTACACTACTCGCGCCCAAATGCTGCAGGTTATGTAAGTTAGGCCTTGTTCCAGATCAATAGAGGAAATTGTCGAAACCGACCTTAACTCTTTCTGTGCTATCCGTAACCACATCCTCATATGGTGTCATAGGTGTCTCGGCTGAGCCCTGCTTTGTTAAATCATGCCCTGGTGTGACTGCTTGAACGTGAGCAGCAGTGCTCTCCTGATACGCCCTTGACTGCCATGAAAAGTGGTCTTCTCCTAATCTCTCACTTTGATTCGTGCGCCACGATGAGGATGCCGAACTCGATGTAGACCCGGGTATGGCGGCGCTCCTCGAGATGCACCTCACACTCGGCGAAATTTGACCCACCAAGCTGTCCGTAGCAGGGCCGGTCGGGTTAAGCACAGAATTTATAGAGCTGACTACACCTAGAGCAACCGTATTTGGTGAAGGCTGGGCCGGCGACAGGTCCTTCGACACCTTTTGTGGAGCCTTCGACTGCCAGCGTTTTGTGGCGCGTCGGCGGACGGCAGGGAGCTCGCTGGACTTTCGGGGATCGACCGTTTCACAGACATCCCCTCTGAGGCTGCAGTTACGGCATTTCGGCTGGTCTGCGTCACAGCGAACCTTGCGCTTTCGGCACTGCTTACAGGCTAAGGCCAGCCGAATCGGCTTGTTCTGTGCAGAAGCTCCACTAGCTGGCATAGGCTTCTGTTGCGCATGCGCTGGGGCAACATCTAGTGGATAAACGGAGCCAAAATTGCTTTGTAATGACATCGGAGACAGATTGATAGGGTTGCGGAGGAATATGAAGTTTCGAACAATTAATCCCAATATCCGGTGAGGGCTTCACTCCGATTGCGAGGTTACAAGGTTCTCACTCGATACTAGCCCGGCTTGTGGACTTGATCATGTGGTTACCTATCGCATTGGCCGCAAGAGGCGGGTGAACCTCCCCCACAGTTCCCCGGATTTGCTTTTTTTACCCGAACCGAGCCGAGCCCCTGCCAGAGGGAAAGTGATTATACAAAGTGTCTACTTGACAGAGTTGCGTCCGGACTAGTACAGAGGTGGTAAGACGCTGCTATTTTCGTTTCACGCCCTCGGTATTCCAAATTGACCTGAGTTGCCATACAAAACCATTCGCAGACGTACTACCAAGCCATTGAGCTAGCTTGTTCTAATTGGAGAAATACCACGTTGTAGAGCGGAAACATCATTTGTAGAATTAAAAACCTTGCGGAAGTCACAAATAAATTGATCTCTGTCATGCCACGGGGCTTCTGTTATTCTTCCCAACATCACCACTCAGCTATGGATCCCGGCTCATCCTATTGTTGAGATGACTTCGCCTTTTTATCATCTACAGACAAGGCTACTGTTGAATGAATGGGAGAATGACTCGACTGGGGTATTCGCCGCCAAAGTGGACAACATGCTCGCCCTTATTCTTCTCATAATCGGGTCTTGGCTTAGAGAAAGCAGCGACCTCAGAGAAACCGGGGTACTGGCCCATAATATCAACTTGAATGCTCTCACCCTCTTCATAGTCGACGCCCATGGCCCAGATGCCAATCTCCAATTTGACCACTTCCCCCTTCGGGACCTTTTGAACTTCATCATGAGGGTGGAATGGAAATTGGACGTGAATCGATCGATGTGGGTCGATCTTTCGCTGAGAAGCGCGCAGAATGCCGATAGAACCATGGTGGGTCGTCAAGCTGACTCTGTCTGTCTGCGCAATCTCGTCCATGGAGTCGACCGGGGCTCGACTGAAGGGAAATTGCAGTTGTCCAAGCTCTTTGCCTTCCTTGCTGAGTTTACGCAGCTGTACAAAAACAACCATGTCATCCAGTGCATCGCAGCTCATGTAGAGCTCTACCTTGGGGAGACCGAGCAGCCTACTCGGCTGGGCAATAGTATGCTTGAATTTCGAGATAGACCATTGGTCCTCTGAGTTGTGTACGGCGGTACTACTCTGATTGGGGAGCTCTGGAGAGAGGCTACCGTTTGGAGCAAGATATAGGGTGCGATAATCGGTGTTTGGCACGGGGAAGTCGGGGAGGACGATGTCGCTTGTCACGTCTTTGTCGCCGAAAGGAAGAGTTGTCCAGCGTACTTTGGGTGTCTTTTCCCAGTCATTGTCAATACCTTTGAGGTATTTATCGAAGAATTCCTGCTTATGGTTAGTGAACTGAGATTATCGCAGAAGTCGACATACAACTAAGAGTCTCTCACCTTTAGCTCCAGGTAGCTCTCTGGTACCGCGTAAATCTCGAACCACTCTTGGTAACCACTCCATTTGATCCACTTCTTATCCGTGTTGACCTCCATCCATCCTCGAATAGCGCCCATAGTATGTATCTGACTGAAGTCGGATCCCGTAATGAAACATGGAATGTTGATCTTCTTCATATCGACTCGCTTATCCTTCCAGTAAGTGTTGGATTGTGGACTCCGACGGTACATCTCCGCCACATCCTCGACCCCAGAATTGCCCTTAATGACCAGCGTGGTGATCAGATCATAGTTGCTCATGTTAAACCATCCGCCTCGACAGAATTGCTCTCGGAAGATGCCTCCAGATCCCTCCCAGGGCGCAATGGCTTTGAGTGATGGAGGGTTCTGAGCAGCCGCGTGCCATTGCATGATAGCGAGATATGAATTGCCGGCCATACCAACGTTGCCGTCACACCACGCCAACTTTGCGAGAGACTCGATCACATCGTGTGCGTCCTCGGCTTCTTGTGTTCCCATACAGGGCGCATCGCCGTCGCTGTTGCCAGCTCCTCGGATATCGACACTGGCAATGGCGTAGCCTCGCGCTACCCACCAAGCCGGATCCAGGCCCTCGAATTTCTCCAGCCCGCTCACATCTCCGCGCTCGAGGCAACATGACCAATTGCAGACATTGAAAATCATGTCAAGGGCAGAGTACTTCTTGCCATATGGTGACCATGATACAATCACTGGGACCTTTTCGTCGCTCCTTGGTCGGTAGACGTCAACGTAGAGTCGGCAGCCGTCTCGGACAATAATTTCCACATCATGGTCAATGCGAACGTGGGAGTCGAGTTTCCTAGCATTGAATGGCGCGGAGCCTTTGGGAAGTATTTCTGACTTCCCCGGCGATGGCTCAACATAGCCATTGACACCAACCTCGGGCTTGGTCAGCGGTTTGAAAGCAACTTGGTGTGGGATAGGCATTGTTCTTGTGAAGTGAAGATGTTGACCGGGAATTCTAAATAAGTACTAGTAGCACGGTCATGAAACTGGGAATTCGTCGCGATAAGTAAGCAGAAGAAAAGCGACATGGATCGAAGTTACGACGACAGAAAGCTCCCTCAAGCTTCGGCTCGGGTCGTGGAGCCACCGAGATGGCTATCAAATTCAGGGTGGGGGCTCCAGCCGATATCCAAAGGTGTCCCTGGAGAAGATAGAGCCATTTTCCAGGTAACTTCACGACGAAAAGCTTCCTCGGGCCATGTTTGTTCTCGTGGGCTGTGGATCACCGAGCCTTTCCAACGGACGGGATATCAATGACAACCGAGCCGAACGAACCGAGAACGATACCGAGCCGAATGTTACTACCATCTCCTCCAATCATTTCACTAGTAATGATCATGTACAAATAAAAGCCGGACACAACTTTCGGACTTCAAAATATCACAAATTCATCTCTTAAATCAGTTATCAGTTCATAGAGACGAAGCCTCCACAACAATGTCCACCTCAACCGAGACTAAGCAGCGCACAGTTGCCGCTCGCTTCGAGACCAGAGACTTGGTTACTTTCGACAAAGATCAAGTTTATGGCGACTGGCGCGACGAGTTTCACAAAAATGGCTGCGTTCTGATCAAGAATGTCATTTCTCCCGAACGTGCCCAGTACTACTGCGACAAACAGATTCAATGGCTGAAGAACTTCGAGCTTGGCTTCGACGAGACGGATCCGAAAACTTGGACAGCCGAGCACCTCCCCGTCAGTTTCAAGGGCGGTATGTACTTTGCCTATGGCGCTACCCATGAAAAGATGGCTTGGGAAGCCCGGACTGAGCCCATGGTGGTCGAGATATTTGAGAAGCTATGGGAAACTAAGGAGTTGATCACGTCTTTCGATGGAATGAACATCTCCCTGCCAAACCGCACGGATCTTAACTGGAGCCCTTGGCCTCACTGTGACCAGAATCCGGAGCGAAAGGGGTAAGTCGCTTTCCCAAACCCATGTGAGAAACCTAGCTAAAGATCTACAAAGCATGCAAGCGGTCCAAGGACTCTTGAACTATGCACCTAACGGCCCCAATGATGGCGGTTTAATGTTGATGAAGGGATCATCCAACCTGTTTAACGAGTTCTTCGAGCATAAGGGAGAGTCTGCAGACCACGAAGACGCTCCACCCCCCGAGCTCCAGTATATGGACCTATTCCTTTTTAGCAAAAAAGACATCAAGTGGTTCGAAGAGCGAGGTTGTGAGTTGGTCAAAATCAATATGGAGCCCGGCGACTTTGTGATGTGGGATTCTCGTACCATGCACTACGCTTGTCTGCCCGAGGGTGATCAGATTCGACATGTGCAGTATATCTGTATGACCCCGAGAAGGTTTGCTGAGGAGGAAGCCTTGAAAGCAAAGAAACAATGCTTCGAGACTTTTACCGGCACTACCCATTGGCCGCATTGGTAAGTCCACTTTGCTGTGAATCAAGGCAGACTATCACAATCGCTAATGCTTCTCTAGTAACATTCGTCCAGCCGAGGATAAGCCTATGCGCAATGGAGAGGTCTGCCCTAAATACAGAACGGAGCCGTTTGAGAAGCCAACCATTACTGACCAAGTGCTTCGTCTCGCCGGAGTAAAGCCTTACTGAAGAGGCTGGTGATCTCCGCTCAGGACCAGAGTATATATTTCCTCAGAAAAAGTTATGTATTTACATACCGATCTATTCATAGTCAGAGATGCAGTCATCATTTGTAACAATATATTTTAACCACCTGTTGTACTTCTCTGAGAGTTCTGTGCGGTCTTCGACTGCATCTCTCTTTACAGGATGGGGAAACGGCAAAGTCACTCTCTGCACTGGAAAGGATAATGGAATTATATTCCTTTGTTGGCCGAATTTGCAAGTTGAGTTAGGGGCACGGTCCTCTAGCATTGTCCAACACTAGGACACCCGATGCGTCGTTCGATATAATCACTACGCAAGCTAACACTCAGATCGCTCCACCAAAACAAATCTCACGATGTCAAGACATTATGCAGTGGGGGGTACAGTTGAAAAGGTTTCCTTCCACTCGGAGCTTAAACCTTTCGTCCCGTATTAGCCGCCCCCTCGGGTCACCCCATCTTCTTCTTGTCCTCCCCTCTCTTTCCCCCAAGGGGTCCGAAGTCCCGGCTTGCGGGGATTGTATTCTAAAGTGGGCGGGCGTAGGGGTTTGTTGGACAGCAAGTTGATTTGACCAAAGCACAGTCGATAATTGGTCATCTTGGTCATCCAAGAGCGATTACGCTCAGCCGCCACCAGCAGAGACTCTCTTAGCAACGAGGTTAGGATCCCATTGCGCTAGCGCCTCCTTCCTCTGAGAGAGCTATAAAGATCATATCATTCACGCCGTCCCGTCTCTAATTATCCATCCAAATCTGGTAGTGCGCCTGTCTCCTCACGCACTTGCTATTGAATACAACACCAGCCAAAGCCTACAAATGGACAAACCACTGAACTCTAAACATGTCGAGAATACCGATGTGGAAGAAGCTGGCGCGGAAATTCACATTACCAAATCCAAGGTCAATGTGAGTGGAACCGTTCAGCTCACTGCAGGCACTATTGTGTATATCCCGACTCCCACGAACGACCCTCGAGGTTTGCCTTCCGCATCAATGTCGCTCTCTAGCATCACTTGCTGATGGTATCCCGCAGATCCTTGGAACATGGAGCATGGCAGAAAACCATGATTTTGATTGCCATCTCCCTATGTTGGTATTCCCAATGAGCATGAAAAAGAGGCGTTCTAATTCAATCAGTCTCGACTATCGGATTGGCTCTAGTATCTGGGTTTGGAGGCCTCTTAGGCCTTTAAATCCCTGAATATGCGGCGGCCGGTAAAGATTATGCCGACATTACTTCTCTTATGACGTACCCAACATTGACGATGTGAGTGACTTCCTTATCCTTCTCTGTGCCTCTGCTCATTATCTAGGGGTATTGGCAACTTGATTGGAATGCCAATAGCCATAGCAGTTGGCCGCCGCATTGTTCTACTCGGTGCCACGGCTGTCATGGTTATTGGTGCTATATTGTGCGCCTTCGCAACGAATTTTGATTGGCATCTAGGGGCGCGTATGCTCATTGGCTTCGCTGCAGGTCAGAGTGAAGCTCTTGTTCCCATGATTACCCAGGTAAGACATGAAACTTTGCCCGAAGGCTCCTATATCTTCATAGAAAGCGAATGCTGATTATATCTTTGAATCTAGGAAATCTTCTTCCTTCACGAGAGAGGCACATTCCTCATGCTCCAGCAGACCATTCAGACAGTCGCGACTGCGATATTCGTTCTGTTCGCCAGTCCTATCGCAGAAGCTATCACACCGCAGTGGTGGTATGGTCTTGGCGCCTGTCTGGCTGGAATTTCCCTGCTCATGGCATTTGTTTTTGTTCCCGAGACAAAATACCACCGCCCAAAGTCTTCATACCAAGAGACGTCCACCGAAGGCTCGGAAAAACAATTGGGTGAAAAAACTATCTCCAAAGACACATACAGAGTTGTTACAGAGAGACCTGCTCTTGACTTCATTACCTACGAGGCTCGCACTTGGCGTTCTGATCTCCGGCTCTGGATTGGCTCGCCTGAGTGGCGCAAGGCGATGGAAACATTCATAGTGAGCTATGTGTCCGTCTCAACGTAATATATCCAACTAAAACATCGCCTAGCAATCTTTTCAACTTCTTCTGTTCCCCAACGTCCTTTGGGCTATGGCTTTGAATGGGCTCACACTGGGTGTCAACATTGCCATTGGCACTACCTACGGAACTATTTTCACGACATTGTACAATTGGCCGCAGACCGCAAGCTACGTGAATTGTGGCCAAATCGTCACTTCTCTTCTAGCCCTGCCAGTCTTTGGCTACGGCTCAGACATGCTCATCGCCTGGTTCGCTGGAAGGCGAAACGGGATTCATGAGCCAGAGATTCGCTTACTGCCACTCATATTCCCCATTCTTGTCGGTACATTTACCGCCGTACTGTACGGATATGGTGCTACCTATCCTGCGTCTTACCACTGGTTTCTCTATGTCTGGGCTGTTGCTGCTTACTACTTCACTTTCATTGGCGCGAACATTGTTGCCATCACATATTTACTGGATAGCTATCCCCAGCGAGCTAGCTCGTTGTTGATCATTATTTGTGCGTTTCGTGGTATCATATCGTTCGGTGTTAGCTACGGCATTAGCCCATTCATCGACCGAAATGGGTATGATGGAGCCTTCAGTACTTTTGGGGGTCTGACTGCTGCGCTCGGGCTACTTGGAATTCCTGTGTTTATCTGGGGCAAGAAGATTCGTGAGTTAACCGGGGGATACGCGGTTGACAAAGAGTAAATCTGGAGCTACCAGTGCTCTTCTTGCTTAAGAACTTGAGTAATAATGATTGATCGCTTTTATAAAGTTGTTTGTTTTGTCACTTCGCATATTTGGATCTATTCATCTAGCAATTTACAGAATCAAGTTAGTCTAGCATTTCTCGACTTTACAGTGGCCCGCAGCGATAAAGGTGACTCGAGATGGGTTTCCTACAAAGTGTACGCTATATTTAGGACTATATCTACCTAGGTGAATGAAGCAGAAGTGTGTCCACTAATCCTTTTGTTCAAATATCTGATGGCGGAAGAACACTGACCAGCCCATAAGACCTTGGTCAAAGACGTCGGAAGCAAGTCAATAAAGGGAACAAAGCCTATTCAGTGGAACCTTGTTTTTCCTACATCAGAAAGTAAGCCCTCGGGCCCGCAATCTTTGTCCCAGCCGAAGTTCCTCAAATGATGGGGTTACGCAGGATGGTGAACCGAATCGGCTCGGTTCGGTTCACCAATCGAAGCTCGACCACTGACCCGATAGCTCGGGGTAGAAGAATTCTGGCAGATTAACATGTTGCTTCTTTTTGAAAATTTAATAACTACGAAAATACCTACCTTTGTTAGAGTATACTATTTGCGATTAGGCGGCTTCTAGGGCTACACTCAGACAAAAGCTCTCTCTCCATGGACACCAAAGAAACCCATCATGTTGAATGTCAAGATATTCCGGCCTCGGGAGTAGTCGAGAACGACGAGCCAGGTAGCGTGTTTGAGCTCACTGGCGCGAGCCTGGCACCTTGGCGTCGAAGAAGCGTGATGTTGTCGCTATGCTTGGCTCTTTTCCTTTCAGCCCTCGACGTGACAATCGTTGCTACAGCCCTTCCTACGATCGCGAAGCAAATCAATGCCAGTGCCGCCGCGTACGCCTGGATTGGAAGCGCCTACACTCTGTCCAGCACGGCCTCGGTCCCCGTATGGGCCCAACTCTCGAACATCTTTGGCCGAAAACCCATCATAATGATTGCCAATTTCGCATTCTTAGGAGGCAGTCTTATTCGCGGTGTCACAAAGTCTGTCGGGATGCTCATTGGCGGGCGAGTCGTACAAGGGTTGGGTAGTGGCGGCTGCCTGATAATGGTGACGGTTATCATTGGGGATATGTTTGAAGTGAAGGAAAGAGCCAAATATTATGGCCTGACAGGTATTGTGTGGGCAATCTCAAGCAGCTTCGGGCCCATTTTGGGTGGTGTTTTTACGCAAACTATTGGCTGGAGATGGTGTTGTAAGTCATCTTGCGCTCTCTTTCCCCTGATACCTGGCTAATTTTGCTCAAAGTTTTGATCAAT
This sequence comes from Penicillium antarcticum, assembly GCF_028974205.1. NCBI lineage: Eukaryota > Fungi > Ascomycota > Eurotiomycetes > Eurotiales > Aspergillaceae > Penicillium > Penicillium antarcticum. The sequence continues at coordinate 2,550,078 of NW_026695300.1, read as the reverse complement.
CTTCCCTTTGATAGCGTGTCTCTCGGAGTACTATTTTTCGCACTGAAATCTCATGCAAAGAAGATACCTATCATGACTGGCCTAAAGTCCCTTGACTGGATTGGTTCAGTCTTGATCATTGGTGGTGCTGTGTGCTTTCTATACGGTCTCCAAGTCGGTGCATCCGTTCAAAGGCCCTGGAAAAGCACCACAGTGATATGCCAGTTGGTTTTCGGTGTTGTTATTCTTGGGATGTTCGGCTTCTACGAAGCCCGCTTTGCGACCAACCCGCTCATTCCAGGCCGAATACTGTCCTCTCGGACCAATTTTGCTTCCATCATCGTTTTATGTTTTCACAGTTTTGTCTTTGTTTCTTATGACTACTTCCTGCCGCTTTATTTTCAGGTGGCGTTGGGCTTTGACGCTATAATATCTGGTGTTTGTTTGCTAGCTTTGGTTATGCCGCTGTCAGCCTTTACAATGGGCATTGGCTGGTACGTCAGACGGAAAGGAGACTACCAATGGCCCATCTGGACCCTGACGGTGATCCCCGGCCCACCTTCCACAACGAAGATGGAGTACCACTTTACGAGGCTCGGTTCTAAACTCCGATCAATATAGACACATGTATAGGGCAACAGCTTCATCCGACTTGGATCAATCGCGCGGGGAGGTAGTCAGTATAGTACTCGGTGCCGTCATCCCTCATGCCAGCTATCAGATGGTATCTCGTCTCATCGCTGAGGGAGCTGACATCCATGCCCGTCAGAGTGGGATACTGGTTCCGAAAGCATTGGTTGGGGACAGAAAGCGACCGCCTTACATATTGCAGCTCTTCGCGGGAACCTCGATGGGATTCGAGCGCTAGCGGATAACCTAGGCGATGTTGACATTGCAGAGATGGCTTCGACGCCCGATGGCTCTGGGCGACTTCCACTCCACTGGACCTTGGTTGGTGCCAAGGATCGCCGCGTGGAGCTTTTTGGCAGAGTCGACCAGGAAGAAATTACGGCTCACGTTACGCGCACTGTGGAAGTGCTCCTCAAAGCCAATCCAGACACACTCGCCTTGCGGGATCAGGGGGGTTAACAGCGTTTGATTATGTCATGACTTCCGAAACCGGCTTGGCGAGTATCTTACCCGTAGTCAAGCTCCTTCTGCGTTCCAGCTGGGTTCCTCCCTCAGTACCGGGTTCCTGCAATCACAAAGGCGCCCATTGGACACTCTTCGGGGCTACGATTGACCACTATGCAAGGCGACTCGGTACCCCCAGTGCCCAACTCTTGGAGTTACTTGTTCATCTCCTATAGAGAATGGAGCTGATGCCCGCGCATGCAACGGTAGATCACAGAATTTGTTACACACAATGGCGATGTTCCGCGATACCGATTGCGCGGATATCGCTATCTTAGAAATATTACTGGAGTTTGTCGATGTTAATCATGTCGATGACAACGCTCATACACCACTTTATCTCATGAGTAAACGTCTCAATCGGATCAATGCTGTTCGACATCTAATCAGTGTGGTCGGTAAGAAAGGAAATTCTTCACTTCATGAGACAATGCATGGTAGACTCGCCCAGAGGGTGTTTGAGGACGGAGACGTCGAACCCATTGGCCCTGACAAGCTGAAATCAATGCGGGTGGACATGATCCAGGTCTTGGTGGATGCTGGTGCCTCAATGGACCTTTCAAATGAATCTGGGTAGACACCACCACAGGTTCTCGATGAGATAACGGCAATAGAAACGCGAAGACTGCAGAACAGGCGAGGCCGGGGACGAGGAAGATGACACAGTGAGGAGAAGAAGAGTCAGGAAACATCAGTCGACAAATCAATTACGTGATCGATATCGAGTCCAGCAGTCAGCACCAGAAAAAGGGCTTCCCGAAAAGGTCAAATGTCGTCTAAAAACCAGACTGCCCAAAATTCCGCACTGTACTTACCTTTGGATACACCTCGTTTCGGTTTCCTGAACACAGAAACCTTCAAGAACACACCCAAGGGGTCGACTCCGCCATTGACTCCCTGTCCAAGGATCTAAATAAGGCTTATGAGCGAATTCTAAGCAGGTCCAAAAAAGACCCGATGGTTCAAAAGGCTCCATGTATTAATTTGAAAACGAGCCGACCGCTGACACTTTCTTAAAATGAACATCGCAACATCGAATATAAAGGTATATTAAAATTTAATATAGTCCAAGGACGATTCGTAGTAAGGCTAGTAAGCTATTAGAAGGGGCAGAGCTCGATACGATACCCCCTAAATTGCTTCTTTATAGTACTGATCGTGGTCTCGACAACTATCATTAAGTCTTCTACGTATATAGTAGCCTTCTCACGTCCCTTATAGGATAGTTTATCATTTCGTCATAGCTTTCGGATCACCTAGAAGGTCGATTAGTACTAGACATATTACACGAACTTGATAAATCTTTTGAAAAATAACGATGCTACGATGTACCAAATTAGGGGTTCTTACCCAGCGATCCCTGAGCACGCGCACTTACGCTCACTGAGCATGCCGCACACGGGACTGAACTAGACCACGATCACTGGGTCTGTGCCCGTGCTGACATCTACTAACTGATCTTGGGCCTGAGCGCCCTCATAAAGCGGCGGCAGCCCAGGGAGGAAAGGCCCCACCCGTCAGACATTCTCATGTCTATATATGGCCATACAAGAGTTTTGCAATGCCCAATCCCAATGTGACGCAACCAGCATAAAACAGAATTCCTCGGAAAAGTCCAACTGTCATCCGAGTCTTCCCTTAGGTTATTTGCAGAGGCATTTTGTTGAGTTCATGCACCATCATCGCTCCACAAATACTCTCAGCATAGCGCGGGGTGGTAGAGCCACGGCCCGGATATGGCATTGGAATGTGTAGAACGCCGAGATTACTACCGAGTTTCAGCGACTTGGCTCCGGGCATACCGCCTCGTAGCTATGCCACAGTACCGAAATGCAGGGCCAAGTTTGTATTTCCCCGAAGATACGCAGAGCTGTGGATTCCCCGTGGGGAAAAGCCAAGCGGGGAGGTATGTGCTATGGGGGGAAATCTATCATATAAATGTCATGCCAAATTTCAGGTGAAAGCAAAACAAAATTAATTGTCTACACAAAGAGAAGTATGGGTGTCTTACTCGAGACGGTGATGGCATTAGGCCTGTTAGCCAGTTCGGCCTCTGGCTTGAACTATACGGAGCCGTACCGACCCCAATACCATTTCTCGCCCAACAAGGGCTGGATGAATGATCCCACCGGTCTGCTATATCATGATGGCACATACCATCTCTTCTTCCAGTATAATCCTGGTGGAATCGAATGGGGGAATATGTCGTGGGGCCATGCAACTAGCGAAGATCTCACACATTGGGAGGAACAACCCGTCGCTTTCCTTGCGCGCGGTTATCCGAATAATGTGACAGAGATGTTCTTCACTGGGAGTGCTGTTGCAGATGTGAATAATACTAGTGGCTTCGGGGTTGATGGGAAAATCCCCTTGGTCGCTATGTATACTTCCATGGTAAGTGTGCTTGATCATTCCATCCTATACTCCCATTATAATGTCCAAGGACCAAGCTCATACCACTATTCAATTTAGTATCCGCTCAGTCAGACATTACCCAGCGGCAAAGAAGTCCTCGCAGAACAACAATCCCAATCAATCGCCTACAGCCTAGACAACGGCAAGACATGGACAACGTACGACGCCGCCAACCCCGTCATCCACAACCCCCCAACTCCCTATGAAATGGAATACGAGAATTTCCGAGACCCATTCGTTTTCTGGCACGGCGAGACGCAGAAATGGATCGCCGTAACAGCTCTCTCAAAAATCTACAAACTCCTCATCTGGACCTCGACAAATCTAAAAGATTGGTCGGTACTCAGTGAATTCGGACCAAAGAATGCAGTCGGCGGCGTTTGGGAATGTCCAAATCTATTCCCTCTCCCTCTCTCCTCCAACGACAGCGACAATAAACAAATTACAAAATGGGTCATGGTCCTAGGACTCAATCCCGGCGGACCACCCGGCACAATCGGGTCCGGAACACAGTATTTCATCGGTGATTTCGACGGCACGACTTTCACACCCGATTCCGGGAGTGTATACCCCGGAAATGAAACTGCAAACTGGCTCGATTGGGGTCCGGACTTTTACGCAGCGGCTAGTTTCAATGGACTGCCCGCTGGCGAGAGGGTGAACCTTGCTTGGATGAATAACTGGCAATATGGTGCTGCTATACCGACTGATCCATGGCGGAGCGCGATGAGTATCCCGCGTCGATTGTCGTTGGAGATGGTCAATGAGAAGGTCACACTCCTTCAGCGACCGCATGAGAATTTGCAAAGTATCATGGGTCACAGCGATGTATCGCATTCCTGGAACACTGTATCAGAGGGATCAGTAGATCTCGGCTCACTAGGCAAGGCATTCCATGTCAGTTTGAGCTTTGCGGATCATGATTCGGATAGTTCTCGTGCGTCTGAGTTTGCGATTGCTGTGCGTGGTAGCTTCGATTTCGAGCAGCAGACGCTTGTTGGGTATAATTTTACTAGTAAGGAAGTTTTTGTTGATCGGCGAGTCTCAGGGGATGTTGCTTTTGATGGGACTTTTGGGAGTATCTACCATACGGCGTTGGCGGCAGATTGTGATGGGCGGGTGGATTTGCGGATTTTTGTTGATTGGTCTAGTGTGGAGGTGCTTGGGGGGAAGGGGGAGGTTTCTTTGACTTCGCAGATTTTCCCTGATGGGGATTCTACTCATGCTCGACTTGTTTCGGTCGAGGGTAGCACTGGAGATGTTGATATTCGGGTCAATGGTGTGGCTTCAGTGTGGGAGTGAAGCCATACGATTCAATTACATACAACAGTGGCCATAAGTCTGTTCTCGGTGCTATCGAGTATTGGAAAAGTCCTGACAAGTTCCCGAAGGGTGCCATTTCGGGTATTATTGGTGTCCTTAGTTAGCCTCTCCTTTTTCGCCTCTATTAACACTATTTACACCTCCTTCGTGTCCATTTTCAAGAGCCTCGGGTGAGTCATGCAGATCATATAAACGTGGGAGGTGGGGAAGGACTTTTGGCCAAGGTTTAGTTTTTAGACTCTTCGAAGCATGACTCAGGTGAGAACCTGAAAGCAAACAAGTCAAAGTGGAACATTCTTGAAGTATAGATCCGAGCTTCTGATTGGCGGGTTGTGTACCATGGGACCTGGCATCTGATTTGCGGAACGACACAACAGTGGCAAACAAGTATATTTTCCTGCTTCTCCATCGTTCATTGTTTGGCCGGCCTGAGGGACCGGGAAGCCGATTCTCACCTTATATGCAGAAGATGCTGTATTTATATCGATCGATCGGCCGTCAGTTTGATGTCACCCCAGGTCGAGAATCGGAAAGAACCATTCCTCGTGTGATATCGGCTGCCAAACCAACTCAATCTAAGCCTATGCTGGTAATATCCCCATATTTTGACAGGATTAAAATCCTGAATTCAGGGTCAGCTTCTAAATTTTTTCCGTCGATCTCATGAAAAATTGAAAGCTGTTTATCTGCCAATTCGTTGCGCTATCACTTAAGCTTGGGTCTCAGAGGTATAAGACCCCCTCCACCACCGTACCAAAGATTTCATCTTCATTTTGTTTGCGCATTCTCGTTCGATACTCTTTTTGCATATTTTGTATCGTCGCTCATTATTATGGGTGATCATTCATTCAACAAACACTCGCAGGGGTCTTCACTCCATCCAATTGAGGAACGCGAAAATAGTCCCAATTCTGTGTCTTCTAGCGAGACCTTGAACAATTCGAAGAGCAATCCACCTCCAAAAACACAGTATTCTAAGGAAGTGAAACAGCAGCAAGAACAGCAACAAAAGTCTTCGTCATCTCAACAGCGCTCACAGCCGGAAGCATTCTCAAATGAACATCCACCTACACCACAAGGACAACCACAGACTCCACAAGGGCAACCATCAACGCCCTTCGGCTCACGAGCTGCCTTCAATAGACAGCCCACAGAATCAGGAAGTCTATACTACGGACACCAATCTCAACAAAATGGCTCGACCAGCGTACCAACCCGAGACACCGTTCGACGGGGACCTTCTCACACCCTGGCAGGTCCAGGGGCGATGGACGACCAAGCAGCACAAGGACCTGTTTACTTGGATCCCGAATACCGGTCTATGAACCCACGATATGGAAAAAACAACGAGCAGCCCGTGTGGGGATTAGCAAAGCCTCTTCCGCGCGTTGTGAGACCCGGCATGCGTCGCGATGAAAATTCCCAGCAGAAAGCATACGATACCAAGCCTCGAGGCGAAGCAGAAGCTGCACCAGAGCTTGGTGTAACGCCTGGTCTATCCAACTCTCGTTCTAATGCTAATGATACACCTGCTACGCCGGCCACACCTGCCACACCGACGCAACATCCTCCCACATATGCATCTGCGGCTCAACAGGGCGCTCCAGTGGAACATGCCGTATATGGAACGCAGCCCGATGGTCTGCTACGTCCAATGGAAAGTGAAGCAGGTTGTGGTGGCGGAATGATGAAAGAGGAGGACATGAACCAACCGGAACAAGAAGAATTCCTAAACAACTGGGTGAAGATTCGAAATTACCTAAAGGAACCATTTGCCGAATGGCTCGCTGTAAGTATGCAACCCCACCCCCCCCTGCCGTGAGTATCACAATACTAACCCTTACAATCTCAGACCACAATAGCCCTCTTCATCGGCCTAACGGGAACCCTCGCAGTATCAACAGGAGGCACAAACGCCGGAACAAAACTCTCAGAGAACTGGTCCTGGGGACTCGGCTCAATGGTCGGCATCTACCTAGCAGGTGGTGTCTCCGGTGCTCATCTCAATCCAGGTATATCCATTGCGCTCTGGATATTCCGTGGTTTTCCCGGTCGGCGATGCTGCTACTATGTTATAGCGCAAATAATTGGTGCAATTACCGCGGCAGGATTGGCATATTGTATCTACCGTGATTCAATTATTACTTTCGCGCCGACTGCCAAGGCTGGTAGCTCCGGTCTTGGGTTTTATACTGAGCCCATGAGTCACATCAGTTCTGCAACAGCTTTTTTTACGGAGTTCATTGCTGATGCGATTCTTCTTTGTGTTATCTTCGCTATGGGTGATGATAGCAATGCGCCGCCTGGTGCTGGTATGCATTCGTTTGTTATTGGATTGGTTATTTATGTGCTTTGTATCTGTTTGGGGTTTAATACTGGAGGGTAAGTTTCTTCCCAGGCTCTGTGTTCTTATGGTTGTTCTGACTGGGCTTTTTACAGGTGTTTGAATCCAGTGCGAGACTTCGGTCCTCGTCTTGTTGCTCTTATGGTCGGATATGGCGGTGAGACATTCACTGCTCGGAATGGCTGGTGGTTCTGGGGTGGTTGGGTTGCTACTATTAGTGGCTGTCTTGTTGGTGCCGTTCTTTACGATACATTCATCTTTATTGGTGGTGAATCTCCTATCAACTATGCGCCCAGACGGCGTATGAGAGCGAAGCTCAAGGAAGAGACTAAATGGCGGCATAGACTTGGTATCGGAAAAAGTAAAATTCCGTCTTTAGAAGATGGAATCAAGAAATTGGAAGATTGAAGTTTTGACGTTTCTTCGCGCGTAGATTTTTTTCAGATGACTACCCATTCCTGCACGAGAAATTGGACCCTCATCTCGCTCATTATACCATTACCTTAAATTGGTACGTTGATTCAGCGACAGTTAGAACAATTAAAAACTTCATAGATCTGATTGGTGAGCCGGGTGAGTCACGGAAAAGCTCATCCCGGGTATAAAACGACCCATATAGCCCCATCATAACCGTCACTCAACGTTCGAAAAACAACTCCATATCGAGAGACCAGCGTCTCACATTTTCAAAATGGCAGCACCGCTAGACTTCAGCCTCCCAACAGCCTTGATCCTAATTGATAACCAAGCCGCTTTCTGCCATGAACCAACAATCTCACACTGGGGCACCACACGCTCCAACCCATTCTACGAAGTCAACCTCCAAGCACTCCTCACTGCATTCCGGACTGCAAAGTCTACCTCTCCTTCTTCTATCCTTGAAGTCATTCACATCTTCCACTCATCCACAACCCCAGGATCACCACTCCACCCCTCCCACCCCGCACAGGGAACCCGCCCGCTAGACTTCGCGACTCCTGCATCGGATGGGTCGGAGCCTGTGTACTGGAAAAGTGTCAACTCGTCTTTTATTGGGACGGAGCTTGAAACGCATCTGCGTGAGAAGGGGTTCCGTCAACTCATTATTGCCGGTTTGACGACTGATCATTGTGTTTCGACTACTGTGCGCATGGCGTCTAATTTGGGGATTGTGGATCGGTATGTCGGGGACGGTCCTGTTAGGTTGAGGGCGGATGGGAGCCATGAGAAGGAGGTTGAGGTTGATAAGGGACGGATTGTCCTTGTTGCTGATGCTACTGCTACTTTTGGGAAGGCCGGGATTGATTCAGAGACTATTCACAAGGTTACTGTTGCTAGTCTTGATGGGGAATTTGCTGATGCTTTTGGGACGGAGGAGGTTGTGAAGGCTTTGAGGAGGGTTAAGAAATAGGCCGGGTGTTTGGAAATGTCTATAGAAATTAAATGGTGTCGAATAACTCGAGATATAAAGCATCAACATCGAAGGTCCTTAAATTATCTACACTATCTATAAGTACGGACTAAATGGATCATGGAAAGGATTTCTCTCTCTCATCCCCGAATGCATTTGCACTGAAGATCTGCTAATACAGATTGACAACTGAACAGGAATATGCGATTCGATGCGATGCGAAACTAGAACAGAATAGAATATATGGAACGCATAGGACACACCAAATTCTAGCTGACAGTGTAAGAATGTAAAGTATAAAATATGAAATTAATGGTGCTTCAGCTGCCTTCGCCGAGAGGAAATCTAGATCCAGGGCGCACCTCTGCTAAAATCAACCTCTGCGAATTGACATGATTGTTTTGGTATGTATTCAAGATTCATCGGACTGGTCTGTCTCATCGCTCTCTTCGATTGTCTGCATGGGAATTGGCTTAGAAGTATCCTGGCAGACTATGGGCCAGGCCCATTGAAGGAGGCTATCCATATTTTCTTCGTATTGGGTGTCATCGAAGGAAATTGCCTTGGTGTGAGCAACTCTGAGAAGACCGTTGTCGAAGTAGCCGTATAACACGCGGACTTTGGAATCGGGCAGGAAGGAGATAACCATTGTCCATATTCAAGTTAGTAAACCTCTCTTATCGATGCAAGGTATTGGGATATGTGAACATACCGGGATGTCATGTTGGAAAAGGCAGTTTTCTGCGTATTTGCGAGAATCCAGTTTAGACTTGTTTTTCTGGGGCTTGACAGCTGCCAGCATCCATCGGAGGAGTACGATGATCTCTCCTGTAGATGGTGTATTGATGTTGTGGCATTCTTCGCTGTTCATTATCACAATTTGATGAGATGCGCTAGCACTGACACTCGCGGCACCTTGATCGATGATGAAACCATGTTTGTCATTGCTGTTGTACAGATCACCTCCTTCTTGGGGACTACATTCGTCTGGCGTTAGCTTGTGTGCTTTTATTATGTGACTTATAGAAAATAGAAACTTACTTGATGAACTGCCAGCCATCAACTGCCGTGCGGCCGTTGGGCGAATGGGTGATGTACTTTGAGAAGGACTTTCGTAGTTGTTGATGAAGCCTTTGACTGTCGAAACTTGGGCTGTTCTTCTTCTCCAGCATAGATAGATACATGTCATCTTTTGGGTTTTTGGGGTCCAGTGAGGTGTTTCTGATTTGGAATTCCGTTCTTCGATTTGGTTTGAAGTATTGGACCATAGAAGATGAGGTTGCGCCTGTGACAAAGTCGATTGCGCCTGTGACGAAGTCCATTTTATGGAGACTGACGTGATCTTTGGAAGGGAATGGTTGGATTGGTCTTGATTTTCCACCTTCGAGATTCCGGAGCAAGTACTCGATGAGAAATTCGTTGTGGTCGTAGCGCCAAACCCAGAGGGGGGTAGGATTGAACATGTTGAAGGATGGGATGGCATGAGATGATTGAGAAAGGAGAAGAAGAAAAGAACGAAAGAGTCAGAATCCTCTTATATGACCCATTATTTGGGACCATGGTATTCAAAATTATATATGAAGCGTCTATATTCAAGTTGAAAGTGTATAAAGAGTCAGAATAATGTTTCAGCCGTATTGTAGGTCACAGGCTGCTGCCGGCTCAGCAAAACACCTTCGAACTGCCAGGTGCTCTGCTAGCACCTTGTTTCCCAAGCAGATATACCATGGTAGAAGAAATTATCGACAATATTCATCATCAGCCTATGAAATACAGAGTAAAGCCAGAAAGTACACGGAAGAATTCAATACTATTGAGACCCCTATGATATACTTTCTTATTAGGCTTAGAGGGGCAGTGATCATACTTCATAAAACGGGCTAGTTCAGGCACATTTGCGCAACATGAAGACTTTGTACAGAATAACTCCAAGGTAGTCACACCTAAAGCATATTGAGTAGCATCAGGAAATAGAGAAATAAAAAATAAGCCCGGTGTAGGTGGTTGACGGCGGAAGCAATTTGACCAGCTATCTAGACTGACTCAAGGAATACAGAAGCAACTTACAGAGTGGACATCATAATAATATTCAAAACTATATAGATATCAACGCTTGTAACTTTAACCCTGAAGTGATTTCTAGCGCTTGGTTGTTCAGTGAGTCACAGCGATCTGCTTAATCTCGTATTAGGACGGGACCACCTACTTAAAGAGAGATCAGTTCCTCGGTACGAAGATGTGCATACCCCCATTGAAACATTCACTATTTTAAAATGTCAGAAACAGACGAGACATATCCCGATGGTTGGCAATGGACTAGATTCGGTTTTCAAGAGGCAAGGCTACCTCTACTCAAGATTACATATGCACAGGATAATGTCTGACAAGTCTTGGCTTTCCCTTTCCGTTTTAGTGCTCACCCCTTGCCGCTTTTTGCTCACTGAGTAGAACTGAGCACGCCCCTGAGTATTACATAAGCAGGTGACTGGCTCACTGAGTGTCACCTGAGCAGTCTGATCCCACTCACTGAGCGTGACCTGAGCGCTCTGATTTGCTCACTGAGCAGCTTGATCTTGGTCCGACACCTCATCGGGACCCAGGATTAGTCAGCTGCTCTCTGGTCCCGTTGAACTGGAACCCGTTCAGACACATTGACTCGCCGACATTAGTAAGACTTATGACTCGGAATTAACCACGACACATTCGTCATCACTGATCCCCTTTTTCACCATGACCGTCGTGGTACTCTCTTAGCGGACTTTTTGTCTGCGGGCAAAATTCACCAAAGCTGTTTGACTCCAAGTATGCGAAATTAAGCATTTTACCGCAGTCCTTTTTTGGGGGAAAAGGGAGGGGGGGCCGCGTGAGATTAAACAATAGCTTAGTGCGGGGCTGGGAGCAGTGTGTTAATGATACTCCAAAGGTAATCTGCAATTATCGGTCATGAGCGCGTTCAACTTTCAGTAATTGTGCATCCTAATCTACGCACGCAACTTTGGTGGAGTTTCTTAACCCCCTGCCCGCTCAATCTCAAGATTTGATCGTCTACATTGCTCTGTTTTTCCCCGCGCACCTTCAAGTTGTATTTCAACTGGAAGATCGGTGGGCTCAACCCACCGCAGCGACCACTCCCTTGTTCGTGGTTCATTTTCAGTAGAGTATTTGCTACACGGGGCGTGTCGGTCGCTTACTGGTAATTTTTGTGGTTTCTTAGTTTCGGGATGTTGTTGGCTACATCCCAACGCTAGTTGACGGTAAATCGGGCGCCGAAAATGGCTATCTGGGACGCCGTTTTTGGCGCCCTTTTTACCGGGATTTGAGTCATCATTGAACCACGTGATACCGTCTGCTCAGGGAGCACTCAGGGAGCACTCAGGGAGTACTCAAGGCTGCTCGTGACTACTCAGGGCTACTCAGGGAGTCCTCAGTGGGTAGCTCACCCCACCCACTATGCTCAGGGTAAACGATCAGGAGTGACGTGAGAGGTTGTCCTATTTGTTCTCCGCTTGAATCTCAGAAACTATATGTTAGTAGAAGAAAATTTAAGGAAGCCCATAGATGCTTCGAGGTGGTGGTTGATTAATCTATAAGGGGTTGCTATTCTCATAACTATTTATGACTCTTCACGATTTTTCGCAACTATTTACGTCACCGTTAGACTTGGTCAAAGATAACTGACTTCCAGAGTTAGGTGACCTACTGGGCGCGGCCGGGGCGGTCTCTTAGCGGGACTCTCAGGGCTCCTAGGGCCTAAACCTCAGAAACTATGTGTTGGTAGAAGAGAATTTAAGGAAGCCCATAGATGCTTCGAGGTGGTGGTTGGTTAACCCACAAGGGGTTGCTAGACACACCCCTTTCTGCTACCTAGTTACACACCCCAAATGCTTGTCGCAAAAATTTGAAATTCCTAACGGCGTCATAAATTCACTATATCCCCGTCCTATGTACTGAGGGTAGGTACTGCACTAAGAAAAGGTAGATACCAAGAACCTTGGAAAGCGTAGGTACTTTAGTACTGAAGTAGAAAACAACAAAATGATAGAAAATATTAGCTTCTTAAGTCGAGAGTTCGAGGCAAAAAGTAAATCAGAAAGGCGAGTGAATAGCGTTAGTGTGTCCAAAAATATATGGGAGGGGACATGATAAATCAGTTGACGCCGTTAGGAATTTCTAATTTTGCGACAGGTATTTAGGGGTTGTAAGTAGTCTAGCAATCGATAATCTATATAGAGTTGACCCTTCTAGGGCCACCTGGGCAAAGGTATGTGTCGACCGAAAAAAAACCTAAGGAAGCCTATGGATCCTTTAAGGTGGTCAATTTAAGGTTGGATCATGTAGAACAGAGAAAAGTGGCTTTTATAGAAGGCTTAAATAATATGGCCGCCTATTGAAAAAATTATGGGCGAAAATTCAGTGGGGTTCATTCAAAAAACTCAAAGAATCAATCAATCCTATCTCCAGGTGTCATTAGTGGCGCCTCCGTTTGCCAATTCTGTGGAGCAGCCAATGAAGCAACACGAAGTGGCTCATTTGTTCGCTGCGCCCCGTTATCGACGAGTAATTGGATAATTTCTTCATCACATTCATTGTGATGAGCCCAGATGAACACAGTATTTCCCTCCAGGTCTTGAGGTTCGTTAATCCGGATTTCAATCCCTTCGACAGCCAGAAGAACCTTGATCATCTCAATAATTGGTGGTCTAGATCGTACTGCAATCATCAAGGGTGTATGTGATCCCTGTAGAAGTTCATGGTTGATATCGACTCCCGGGACAGCAAGAAGTAACTTGACAACTTCTACATTCCCCAATTTCACAGCCTCTAGTAAGGCCAGCATGGCCTGGTTACCGGGGCTGTGCTTGCGTCCCTTTCGGGTGCATAACTTTATTCCTACCTTCTCTTCGCCTCTTTGTCCCCCGCCTGTAATTCGGGAGTCATGGTGCATCATCTCATCTACCAAGAGCTGGACCATTTCCGCATGACCATTCCTTGTTGCGCAGAGGAGAGGACATCCTGGGGACTGGTAACACGCCCCTCGCTCTATGAGAAGGCGGACGGTCGATAAATGACCTTTCTCCGCAGCACAGGCAAGGGGATGGTGATTCCTAATCAGACCGGAGATATTCGTACAATCAATATTCGCATTGAATTCCAGCAGAGCCCGAACCACCTCATCGTACCCCGCCCAGGCCGCAAATGATAAAGGGAGGTAGATTCCCTTAATCAAAAATGGATGTTCGTCCCACCGCTGTATCCTGGACCGCTGTCTTGAATTCACCATTACTCGCTGTTTCTCATCCACATGGCCATCGGGCCGTGCGCCTTTCTGCAGAAGCAGTCGAACTATGGCGCTCGAGCCAAACCCCCCGCAGTGGCCCAGTAAAGGGCATTTCGACAATCGTAACCCATGAACTCGATGTTGGCACCATTTTCAAGTAGCAATTGTATGACAGGAATAGACCGGTCCTGTGCAGATCTTATTGCACCCGGTGCCATTTCAGGTTTCAAATCCGATTCACCCGAGGGGTATCGCATTGCCCAGATCAGTGGCGAGTGAGCGTATATTCGATCCTTTGAATTTGGATCGACACGGTTTGTTTCCAGTAAGCATCTGACGATATCGATGTATGCCCCTTGTGCAGCGTATGACAACGGTGTGCGTTCGAGTTTACTCGATTTGTTATCTGGATCGACGCCTTCCATAGACAAGAGAGTTTTCACAACACTTATCTGTCCGTGTTGTGCTGACAGTGAAAGTGCACGGTTCATATGTGGCAATAATAAGTTTGGTCCTAGATGGCCATTGGCCATCAGGAAGGATTGCACGATCCGGCAGTGACCATGTTCCGCAGCCCAGTAAAGAGTATCTCCTTCATTTTCCTGGAAGCTCAGGTGGTAGAGCTCCGGCATGAGTAAATCGTGAAATTTGTGACAGGTTTGTGCGAGGTGGGCGATGTCGCCTTTTGATGGCATATATTGGAAGGCAGCCATTATTAATTCCGTGGGAAGGGTAGTCAAAGACATGCTGAGGCGCCTTTTTGAAAGACCGAAAGTCTGTAGGGTGGTGTAAGGAGGAAATATTTGCACTTTGCAGATGGTAGGAAACTTAAGCAGGACGAGAGGACAGGTGGAGATTCAACAAAGGATCAATCGAGATTTGGGTAGGATAAATTCCGGTGAAATTTTATTGGCCAGTTTCAGCCAGGTGATCACAGAAGGTCCCGTAAATGAGTTCAACTCCATCTACACATAGCCTCTCAAATTTAATCAACAATTATCACCGATTGGGCACACTGGTCCTACATGCAGCACATCTATCCCACCCTCAACTTGAGAAAATCAACCTCCCCGTTCTCCGTTCATAATATTTTCATGCTGATATTTAAACCACCTATAAAATACCAATACAAACATAATCCCCTAAGTAAAGGTAGGCGCATGACGTGCCCACAGCTGGGTTCCAGGTATAGAAGTCATCGAGCGCAATATCTGCCGCTGCCGCAATATCATAGCACCCATCTCCACTTACGACCAAGTGGAATAAATCACAGTCTGAGACCATACCGGTCTGGTAAGGGGTAGGAGTAGTCACCCCATTTATAGTGGTTGCAGAAGATGAAGTAGGGGTAGCTGTAGCATTGCTACCGATTGTACCCACGCAAACATAATCTCCCAAGTCGAGATAGGCGCATGATGTACCCACAGCCGGGTTCCAGGCATAAAATTCTTCAAGTGAAATGCCCTCATCAGTTGCGATTGTACCACACTCATCTCCGCTTACGACGAGATAGAATTCATCACAATTTGTTGCTATACCCGTCTGGTAGGGAGTGGGTGTCGAAACCATTTGTAGAGGATGTAGGAGTAGCAGTCACAAACGTTGTGGGCACAGTGGAAGCTATAGCCGTAGAGACAGATTTAGAGGTGGAAGTAGATGCCACCGTCACTGAGATTGTTTCATAGCCAATCTGCACACCGTAGTATAGATCGGTGATTAGGGTACAACTCGATCCCAGCTCTGTGACGATGGGATTCTGGAAAAATACAGTCAGAGACTTTTTGAATGATTATGTGTTTGGAAATTGAGGACTCACCCATGCTTCAAACTCGGCCTCTGTCATTCCGAAATATTCTTCG
Organism: Penicillium antarcticum; assembly: GCF_028974205.1. Taxonomy (NCBI): domain Eukaryota; kingdom Fungi; phylum Ascomycota; class Eurotiomycetes; order Eurotiales; family Aspergillaceae; genus Penicillium; species Penicillium antarcticum. The sequence continues at coordinate 2,534,356 of NW_026695300.1, read as the reverse complement.
ATAATGAATGGCACATGTTAAGCTAGACGAATACTAAATCCATGCACTGCATTCTGACGTAGTTCCGGGAGCGACAGCGCCGGGAGGACTGGTCAAGTATGCATCTCCAAGGTGAAGGTTTAGGGCTAATGAAAGCAAGGCCAAAAGCTTCATCGTAACCGAGAGCCAGAAATATAGCGAAGACAGTGGTAGAAAAAAATTGGGAAGAGGAGACGGACAGATTTGTTCCAGTTTAATGTCATTTCAGAATCTCTTTGCCATGAAGGATGCGCATTCTTTTGGTTTAGCGGTACTTTTGACCTGTTTTGGATTGATATTTCATGCTTATTACTGATTTTGTAGAACTAGGCCTCCCATTTCTGCGAGGCCTTTTTTTTTTTTTTTTTGTGAGAGCGGCGCTGACGACAACCAACATGCCCTATATTCAGCTCCTTTGATACGGCAATGACTGTACTGAAGATCAGATGGTCCACAAGAAAGACCCCCATAAGCGAAATTGCACGCCACATCAGGCGCCCTAATCATTGCCCCGTCAAGCTTCCCCCCTTAGCTTGTGTGTGCCCTTTATAATTTTATAGGTGGAAGAATTGGCGTAGAATTGAAGGATTCAAAAAACATGGCCCCAATAAGCGAGATTACACTTTACCACGCGTCACCGTAGCCATTGCAACCCAAACTTCAATCTACGTTCTTCAATTCATGCTGTTGGCGTGAGCCGCCATATCCATTTGATTGTACAAGATTGCATTTGACCATGTCATCTTTGCTTTTAATGGGTACATTTTTTTGCGGCACAGTTGAGCCGAGAATAACGCTGGGCTACTCACCCGAAAGCGCAACAAGAATCGAGGTACAACAAACTCCCTATTCAATTTAAGAATATGATATGATTTCAGTAACCAGGGATAGATTAAATGTGGTAGATACAGAGAATAATATTTATTGAACCAAATAATGCCAATACTATCATTGAAAAAGGAGACCCATATACACAAAGGTGACCTAACAATCCCCGAGACATGAAAACCTTGGAATGAGACCAATTGAAAATTCATTCTCTAACTGCGACCAGCCATCATGCTTGATGCAATGTGTGGGAAGCCATCCCTGGCAAACAAGATGGCAGGTTTCGCCGTCGAGCCCTCTGGTGTTTCAGGCCGCTGCCAAGCGCATGGTTCGGGCCCGTATTCAGGACCGCTGGCGGAAGCAGTGGGATGCGGAGAGGACTACCCAGCCGACAAAGCGCTTAGTGGAATGGCCGAATAAGAAGGTCTTGCGGTTATACGAGGGCCTGTCTAAACCTCGCTCATCGATCATGATACAGATGCACTCAATGCGCATTACGCTGCGGCACTTCCTGTACAAGATCAATGCAGCAGATTCGGACAAGTGCCCGTGTGGAAAATGCTCTCAGACCCCAAAGCACGTCCTACTTCAATGCCAGACCTTCGGAGATCTACGGAAGCAGCTTTATGATAAGCTATTTCAAGCAGGGGTTTTTAACCATACTGACCATAACACTCTAGTGTCAGACCCGCTGGCGATCCGCTACGTAGCTAAATTCATATATCAAACCGGCCTACTTGCTTAGTTTTAACACACTCAGTAGGAAGAGTCCGATGACGAAACCAGAGACCTTAATAAGGCCATGGAGCAGAGTTCCAAAGACGCTAGGTACTCACCACCGCTTGCACGGACGTTTGAGGATGGAGAGAGCCTCACTTAGCTATTCGAATACAGACTGCCGGACTAGGCTCAGGCCCACGCTCGGCCTAACGCACGATAATCAGCAATTAAGGCTAAAGTAAAGAAGTCGGAGAACGGGGTTTCATCTTGCTATAGCGAGAATTGGCTAGCATCGAGATCAAGAGGTGTTCATAGAAGGAGTGAGAAGAGGTCGGGATTGGAGAGGTGGACGGTGCATCCACGCATTCATTTGTATTCAGTGCTTCCTAACACTGGATTTCTCATTTGTACGGGCTTCTTATTTTGAATACGGGTTTGGCTTACATGTAGGGCTGGTGCTCTCTCTCGTTTCGAGAATCAGCCCAATTTTCTATACTGGAGCATGATCAGGTGTACGGGACACGAGTTCTTGCTTCAACTGGAAAGAAGCGCCTACATAGCTATTCGATACTAGATAGGCTGCAACAGGTTAATAGAACTTTGATTGATTGATTGATGGATTGATAATTTCTTTGTCTGCAAAGAGTTTCAAGATATGTTAGTGTCATCTAATCGCACCTCGCAGCTATATAGGGAAACAATATAAAGATGCTAGCTAGCATATGGTATCGTTTGCAAATAATGCAGAAGCCTAACATGATATCAAAACTTAAGGTTTCCCAATAAATTTCAGAGGTTCTACAGAGTGTTCAATCTAGGAAACGATTAAGACGAGACGATTTTGAACAGTTTAGCCAGATCACTGATCCAGCCAAAGGTAATGGAAACCACAGATCCTTTACTTAAGACAATAAAAAGGAAATTCGCGAAAGCCTCTTGTACTCTTTACTTTTTATTTGTTTTGACCTTATCTCACAAGACCCCTATAACAACTCCTAGCTAGTCGAGTCCGAATACGATACTAAGGATTGCTCAATCTTATAAATGTCTTGCGATAGCTTAGCCATTCATTTCAAAGTTTCTATTATATGTCTTCTCTCTATTCCACCTAAAATTACCTTTCTTATTGCAAATAATCTTGATTCGCTAAAAGATCTTTCTAGCTTCTCACGAGCTAGCAGAAAGCTATATAACCTCCTTATCAATGAGATCTACCGACGGAATATCCGCTTAAATAGTGGATCGGCTCTTTTATGGTACGCAAGTCGTGGGGACGAACTCGGAGTTCGAAATATGCTCCGGGCAGGGGCGAGTATCAACCTCCGGTCGCCAAATCGGACATAGTCGACAGCGCTACTAAAAGCTGTTGCCACCAAGCATACCCATGTTATATAAGTCCTTCTAGAAAATAGGGCTTTGCTAGACGCGGTCGATGCGAGGTCTAGAAGGCCCTTAGCTCTGGCGACAAATGATACTGATAATTTAATTAAAAAACAGCCGGGACAATATAAGGGTGCTATTTGGTACTAGTAGGGCCTCCACTAATAAGCCCATCCGAACCACGCTAGTATTTCTGCCCTCAAGAAGCAAATAGACCTAAGCAACTATTCTTCCGTCGCGTCACCTTATATAGTTCACAGAGCATTTTCTTCTTTCAGTTCTTACGGCACGTCAATCTGCACCAAGATGAAGCCAAACGAACATACCGATAGATAGTATGATGCCTACCGACTCGAAGAACTCGATATCCATTCCGTGGTACCTTATCTAATATAGCTCACTAGAACAAGGGTCTTCCGTAAATGCACTGTCGTTGCGTGACTTAAAAAATCAAATTCCAAGTGGCAAGATCAATCACCTCTATCCTGAAGGGGTCATTCGGGAGAGAGGGCCATGCGGAAGAAGGGGCCATGCGGAAGAGGGGGTGGGCGATGCGCCCGAGAAGGCGAGCTTGGGAGGAGTTTGGGCCTCTATTGATGTCAGTATCGATTCAGATGCTTTTCGACAACGAGCTTCCTACTGGAGCGTGGGATGTACTGTCCTGGCTGCACATTCTCACGGCTTCCAACGGTAATGCCAAGGACCTTGGTCTTGTCAGCCTCGATGAGCGACATGGCTCTCTTGACGTGGTTGTCCGAGGGCATTTTGAGTGGAAGGGTTTAAAAAGCCGGAATGTAAGTGAGGGGTTGTGATGAGGTTGAAATAAGTAAGCAAGTCAAGTATGGTTTTCTCAAACAAAATAAGGTTGTACAAGCTTTGGGCCGGAGTTAGCGGAGATAGGAATACACTTCCATTTATACTAGATTCGGCGCATCCATTAAATCCGTATCTTTAACACATGAAATTATACCCTCAATCATTGGATCATAAAAATACAGTCGTTACCAGTTGAGCTAGCATGCAAGTGCAAAATGACAATGTCATACTTCACATTCTCCAAAGCCCTAGACTCAAAGTATCATCTTGTTCCACAGTATACTTGATTTCGCCAGGAAGATGCATTGGCAATGCAAGACTATAGTATGGATATATGTAGCAGTATCTACCGGATTTTAGGCCGGGCCGTGACTTACCCAATTGGGATGCCGCCGCTTTATGAGGGCGCTCAGGGTCCTGCTCACTGAGTATTTCACAGCACAGAGAGATCACTCAGTGACCACTTTCTTTGCTTAATAAGCAGTCAGATGATAAGTTATAGTTAACCTAATTCACATGCGAGTGGCTACCACAAGCGAGTGGCCACCCTATTCTTATCTATTCATTTTAAATGCTTCTCTCTCAACCAAAACGCAATTAAATTTAATATTCTATAATCGAGGTCTATCTGGACATGTATTTCTCTTATGGCCTTCAATTCCACATGCTCCACACTTCGGTAAGGCCCTCGTACGCGGCTGTATAGGTGCCGGAGGCGGTCTTGGCTGACGGGGTATTGGCGCTTCAATTACTAGTTCTTCCACCTGAATAAGCTCAAGAGCCTCTGAAACTGATAGGCCTTGCTCTCGAGATATCTGTCTAGTAGACCGAGTCCTTTTTCGCTTATTCTTCTCGTTTTCGGCGCGTAAATCGCTTACTTCTTTCTCGAGAATAGCTGCCGATTGCATTGTAATTTGACACGCCTTTAAAACCTGATTGATTGCGGAATTAAGCGGGCTCTTTCGTATCAGCGGACCTAAGCTTTATAAGAGTCCCGCTACCTATTGTTTTCTAGATAGGTTCCTTCCACCTCAAAGTACCCCCAGATATCAAGGCACCCCACTCACAATGGCCGCTATCAATTCTACCAGATCCAAGGATGTCATCTCGAAAAGAAAATTGATGCGACAAAAACAATGCCGTCGCAAACAAGTCTGATGAAAAAGGCATACGAATATAGTAAATTGTGCAGCGCAGATGTATTCGTGGGAATTCGTATCCGAGAGACGGGCCAGGTACATATTTTATCAGCGGATACTTCGGGATTTTGGGCTTTCCTTGGCTCGCAATTGGCATGTCTCCAACTATGGCTCTGATGAAAAGACGACTGACCTATCAAGAACTCCTACTATCCAATCTCAATAAAAGGGACAGACCAGGATCACGAAAAAGTCAGTGTTGCTTTTCATAAGCCGCGACATCTTTTTCTGTCGGCAGGGCATGAGCAGCTGCCGAAAATGAAATAGCCTAAGCGAGGCCGACTTGGCGGGTGCATCCTTGCCAAGATGTCGCCATGTTTACTTCATGACTGGGGTCAGTCATTCGCATTGAAAGGAACAACTACACTTGAAACAGTTCGCTTAGCCCAAAGAGGAGTCAGTGATATGAAAAGCCGAGCTCGATTCAATGTTGAGAACTGATTGGCCGATATGGTTCACCGTCTGGGCGAGGAGGAAGAGTGAGATCCTTGAAGCAGGTCAGTTTGGGCAATCTCGTTCTCACCTCGGCTCACTTTCAAGTACTATTCTCTCCAGAGAAACAACATGAAATCCAATGCTTCTAGCATGACACCAGAGCAAGAACAGGGAGCACAGCCCATACCTAGAGATTAAAAACTATGGTGGTCCCGAGAATCGTGGCCTTGGCTAAAGCAACATTTTAAAAGCGCTTTTTGCCTTTTTGTGATTTTCCCCTGGGAAGACACACCTATCGTTCATAATAGAAATACCGTGCCTTGACACCGGCGTACTGTTTGCCTATAATTTTCCATACCACTCGGTCATAATGACCATAAACTCCAGCGGCCAGTCGAAGGTTTTCAGCGTGACCAAGAAGTCATTGCGACAGAAAAGAGATCGACGCAAAATGTCCCTAGAAAAAAAGTCGCATAAGTACAGCAATAAATGCGGCGCAGATGTATGCCTAGGTATTCGAATTCGAGAGTCCGGGAAAGTATTGATTTTTTCCGCGGACACCTCAGGATTTTGGTCCTTCATTGGTCCTCATCCACTACCTAAGGGCAACCTAGGAACTATACGACTCCACCGACCCTAGCTGGTTCAACTCTTTGCATGACTGGAGGGAATTGGAATATGGAATGTGAGAATGCTATGATTCAAATCGCTCAAATAAAATCTAACTCTAGATCTAACTTGCTGATATTACCAAGACCAATCCAAACGCTGAAATGTCTAATACCCAATCTCTTGAACCCGACCACTTCGAGTCATCAGGGGCTTTGCTATATATTTTTAAGCATTCATCGTCTCAATTTCTGATGAAGCCTGCGACACCTTAGAAACGACTCCACGACGCGGCTTCGCCGAGAGTTCCCCCCATCGCCGGCCCATGGCAACTGCTGGGTGAGCGGCGGTCATACAAATGCACGCAATGGCAATCATAGTGCTCTCAAGAATCATCAGGGAAATTTCATCATTAGCCAGATCACTGTTAAATCCACCTTTCAGCTCCGCAACACGGAAGATCGAGCGAGTGAAGATCGTTAAAATGGCAATGGCAAGACCTTTGATTGGGTTAGCATAGGCTGATAAATGCGGATTATTTAGTGACACTTACCCAGAAGGAACATCTTCCATTTCAAACCACTGCGAACAGATGCTGTAGACGCATTCTTCATGTCTTCTGAGCTGCGGCGCACTCGCAGGGCGAATTCCGAAGCGAGCACGATGAACAGCGTCAACGAGGCGACCTGGAAAGCCAATCCTGCAATCATGATATTGACACCGGTATCTCTGAGGCTTTTTTGGTCTAAGTCGGCGATAGAGGTAATGGCGCCGCCGGCTGCTTGTAGGACTAGAGCGATGATATCGCAAGTGACGAAGAGGATGGTGTATGTACGTGGGCGAATCCTGGAGATATCCTCCCCGTAGACGATGACAATTCTTCCTAGGCAGATGTAAATGGCGGCGGTGAAGAAGGCCGGGGCAATCGTGAGACAAATGAGGTATCTAAAATTCAAGTTTCTGATTAGCTTGCTTTATTCAGAGGTATGTCTCGAAGGTCACGTACAGAAGGAATGCATTAAAGTCGAATGGGTTGCTGTGCATTATGACTCGCCCGATGTATCCTAGTATTTCAAGAATGAGCCCCGCGGTCATGGCCCCCATGTATGTCCATGTTCGGAACCATGTTCCTAGGGCGATTTGTGCGGCGAGGAGAAGGCCGAAGATGGCGAGGAAGAGGATATTTGCCGGGATGTTAGGCTGGTAATTGATATAGGCCAAGTCAATTGGGCAAGTTGCCAAGGTGCAGTCGTCCATGTTTATTTCCGACATTTTCAGTGTTGATATTTCTACTCTTTTCCTCTCTTTTTCTTCTTGTTCTTTTTTGAGATAGTGAGGAGGAGAAGAGGTAGAATGCGAGTCTACATGGGTTGAGGTTGATATTCCCCTCCTCATAGCATCGAATACACACTCTCTTTATACAATCTGAGAAAATAACGAGGCCTGAAAGTCAGCCACGAGGCTATGCTATCTCCGATCCTACGTAGGACTATCATTGGCGCGAGTATACTTCCCGGGGCTGACAATGGGGCCGTGCCAAGACACGGAGTCTAGGCCAACTCCGAGTCCGCGGACTAGGAGGGGAATTGCCTAGGGGCCGGTCCGCGGACTCTTAAGGCCTCCTATTCCTATCCGGCCTCTATCTTAGCTCCAATTCTTTAAATGCTGCCTACTATGTCCGCGCCAACCAGTCTAGGCCGAGTTAGGACCTGCGAGAACTGTGTGCGTGCTAAAATTAGGTGCTCGCGCACCTCTACCCAAGGCTGCGATCGGTATGCAACATCCCGCTTCTACTTCTACTTCTCTTCTCTTCTACTTAGCAACGTAAACCTAACACGCTTTGAAGGTGTCTCCGTCTGAACAAAGATTGTTATTTCCGCGCAACAAAAGCTCGTACTCCTAAGAAGAGGGAGACGTATATCTGCCCACTCCTCGTATCGATACGATCTATCAAGCTGACCGTATCTAATCTAGGCGAATAGGTGCACTCGAGGACAAGGTGGATCAAATATTAGGCCAGATCAATCAGCCTTATTCAAGCCCGCAACAGGCACCACTACCACTGCCACTGTCCCCGAAAAGTGAAAGTTGTGCTCCGACTCCTCGAAATCCGTGCGATGTGATCGGGAACGGGCTGATCACCCACGAAGAGGCAAATCGTTTGATAGAGAGCTTTCGTGATGCCATAACGTATTTCCCATTTGTACAGCTGCCGAGAAACGCCACTATCGAGGATCTCAGATCGGAGAAACCCTTCCTCTTACTCTCTATTCTTTTGGTCTCCTCGTTTCGAAATGTCCCGCTGCACCTGGCCCTCGAGGAGGTTTCGACGTCTTACCTTGGGGGACAAGTCTTGCAAGGCAATCGCCAACAACCCTTCGATATACTACAGGGATTGCTGGTTACTATTGCTGGGTATGTTCTAGACAATTTCTCTCTTCATTAGATTCACAAAAGCTAATACGGAAGATAGAACGAAGAAAAACCTCCATATAGTGCGGTTTTCTGGATATCTGCACCTCGCACAAAGTATAATCAACGATTGCAGACTGGATTACCCAGCCAAGCTACGAGTAGTAAGACAAAGAATTGACGTCATGTTGGACACGGATCCTCCGACAGAAACGAATTCCCTGCGAAACGAGGAAATGCGAGCTCTGGTTGGATATTTTCTCCTTGACGCGTGGTAAGTTCGATTTACCACCTACACAGCCCGGTCTAGACCTAAAAAGACTATGTCTTGCTTACTTTTCTTTCATATGACTAGTCACTCCATAGTACTACAGCGGACAGGAACAATGCCTTGGTCACCCTTCATAGAATCATGCGCTGCGAAGTTGTCGCAGGAATGCGAATTCTCAACCGATCGATACCTATTAGGCCAGGTTCAAGTACAACACATGCTTGTACGAATCGATTCTCTAGTTGCACGGGGATTCGGTGAGAATCAGCCTCCTGCGGATATAGAAGTTATGATTAGTTCTCTTCAAAGCGATTTTGAAGATTGCAAAGCCCGGCTTCCTGTCCCTATTGACTATGATGGTGAGTTGACCAAGCCTTATCTCTACTGCAGATCTAAATTCTAACACTTGATTAGTATTTCAAGGCATTCCATCCCACGCCTTCGAAATCCATCTCTATCAAACTACCTTTTTCGATGTATACCAATCTTCCGCCGCGTCATTCGACCAACCCATGGCCCTCCTGCGAATCGATGCCCTTTGTCACGGACTAGCGGCTGCAAAACAATTTATGAGCTTTTACTTCAGTCTACCACCTGGTATTGAAGAGAGATTTAGTTACACCCAATGGACAATGACCGGGTTCAGCGTTGCAGCTTCATGCAAACTTGTTCTCGCATCGTTGGAGCCATCCGTTCGAGATCACAATCAAGTCCGAGAGTTGCGAGAGACATTGGATATGCGGCATGAAATCCAAAAATCTGTCAAGCGCATGAATACGCTTGATCAGGAGTGTAAAGGTGGGAAGTGGGATCAACATGAGATGTTCTTCTACCAAGATTGGCTGCGGTTCCTTTCTGAATGGTTTGAAGAGAAATATCGTCTTGCGCAGTCTGATAGTGCTGGAGAGAATAATGGTGCACTGGGAGTCTTCACCACTGGAATCTCAGAAAATAATATCTATGAAGAGCCTCAGCCTGATCCTGGTTTTCCTTGGGTGGGTCTTCAGGACGTTACGATTGAGGAGATGTTGAATGCGTGGTTAGGGCCAATGAATATGCCACACTACTTTTAAAATGTACAAATTAGCCTTGATAGTTTCAGTGACGGATACATACCCCTCTCTGCTTTCTTTTATTTGAATTGCCATTTTATACTAGTAGTTCTAACCAAGTACTCAAATTGAACACGGCCTGTTAGGCGGTGGATCTAACCAACCCTGCAGACTAAAGACCAAATAGAAGCTTTGATCACATCAGTACATATACACAGGATGATGTCTGGCAAGTCTTGGCTTTCCCTTTCCGTTTTAGTGCTCACCCCGCCCTAAACCTATAGCCAATGCTGCTTTAGAACCGAAGTAGATATTGTAGGATATATATATATTGATATATATACTTACATTAGCTATTTAAATATAAATTCATCGAAATAAAATAGTATTATGGTAAAAATACATTAGAGATATAGGTACGTTTTACATAGGTGGGGTTGCACCCCCGTAATTGGCAGTGAATAAATACATGAATCATATAAAATAAGTAATAAAAGTTCAACGGGACTCAGAAAATCCTGGGTCCTGATGAGGTGTCGGACATCAACGGGACCCAGGATTTTCTGAGTCCCGTTGAACTTTTATCCCTTATTTTATGTGATTCATGTACTTTTACTTTAAAAGCAGTATAGTTGAACGTGGTATCGGACAGCGTGACGAATGGACCTTTACACGTCCGAAAGACCAGCTTTTTCAGCATTCCGAAGAGGGCTATCAAGTACAAATAGTTCCGGCGCGTGGGAAGCAAATTAAGTAGATGTTTTGTGCTGCTTTTTGCGGTTTACCCCGTCGATCTAGCCTTATTCCGCTATTCGGAGATCCTCTCTCTCGCCGCGGCGGTGTCTTTTCGCGTACAATTAAAGAGCTTTATCGGCGTGTCCTACCTACGCTCAGGAAGCTAAGCACATCCTTAGCACTGGCTTGCCTTGCTATGTCCCTGGATCTGGCAATTCGTAGGGCACCTAGGCGAATATTCCCAATCCTTAGAGGATCTACCCAAAAAAACTACCTGCATAGAGATCGCTGATTTAGAACGTTTTTTAGTTTGAACGAGATAACTATTTCCACCAAGTCGCCAAGTCACTGTAGGCCTATAGTCAAACCACTTTCGAGCCCACCTAGAACACCCAGGACGGAGAATCAACTGCAACACCCTCTTCAGTAACGCCGTTACCTAGTGATTTATACTTGTTCTCGGGATTAGCCCAGATCAAGTCAAAGTCCTCCCAGCGAATCAACGACGTGGTCAGGATATAATGAGTAACCGTGCCAGGCCAAGGAATGAACACTTTTCCCTTTGAGTTTTTATCTGTTGATTTAACAATTCTTGTTAGTCATGTACCTTGCAAACTGAGACCAATTCATTGAATTGGGTTGTCCAGATTGCACTTACACCAAGACTTGCAATCTCCGCTGAAAGCCATGTTCCGCAGTTGTTCCTGGGCCCATTCATTGAAGCTCCTCTGAGCAGTCTCCTTGGGCGCCATGGATCTCAGGTTATCGGTCTGCAGTCGGTCGAGTAACCGGAGTATGTAATCGCTGGTTGCCTGGATGCCGGGAAAGGAAGATCCGAGCACGGGAGTAATGGGTGGGTTGAACACTGTCAATCGATATTAGCCTCTCAAGCAGTCAAAGCAAAGCATCTTTAAAATAACCATAGCGTTTCAAATAGTAAATAGCTATTGAGGTAGAGGGGAGGGATATCATACCAAACAGGTTAGGAAAGCGAGCAACAACGGCACCCATGTACGCCTCGGTAGGCTTGTCTTTGCCCCAATTTTCCGACAGAGAGTAACCATCTCTTCCTATGGTAGGCATTCTCGGCTCGAATGATGCATCGAAGCCAGTAGCACATATAATGATGTCGCATTCGGTGACTGTGCCCGTTGCATCAACAATACCTTTTTCTGTCATACGGACAATGCTGTCCGAGATAACAGACACATTGTCCTGTTGTAAGGCGTGCAGATAGTGGTCCCCGGGCGTGAAGCGCCGGCAGCCAAGCTCGAATTTAGGCAACAGTGTTTGCAGAAGGCGAGGGTCTTGGATCATGTCCCTCATATGTTGAACTGTCTCTTTCTCGAGCCTGGCCTGAGCCGGGCTTCCTGACCAGATAGCCTCGAACCCGCTAGCAAGGGTCTTTTCCAGTCTCAAGCGATACTGAAGGTAGTATTCCGGGTCCTTCTCGAACTTTCCCCAGTCCTTGGCCGAGTCTGCCGAAGGGTTAGCACTGACAAGCATAATCCTTATCAAGTACTGTACGTGACTTACAGTCTTTCTGGACAGCGCCATCGGAGAAGAGATGAGGGATCATCCAAGATGCAGTGCGCATATAATTTACAAGCTTCTTTGCAACTAAATTGTACGTTAGAACGCGCCGATCAGGCAATTTTCGCGAATGCTCTGATAGACTTACTTGGCTGGACTGCCGCAACGCACTGGACTGCGCTGGCCCCGTTTCCGATCACCGCGATACGCTTCCCAGTGAGGTCCACTGTTTCGTCCCAATTTGCCGTATGCATGAGTTTGCCAGCAAAAGTCGACAATCCTTCGATGTCCGGATATTTCCAGTTGTTCAGAGTGCCAACGCCCTTGACAAGCACATCACACTCCCGCGAGACAACAGTGAGATTCCCCGAGCTGTCCATTGTCTCCAGCTCAACACGCCAAGTAGAAGACCCTTCGTGCCACGTTGCAGAGATGGCTCGGTGGTTAAAGTACATGTACTTTCGCAGCCCGTGCTTATCAACAACATCATTGAGATACTGTCGGATTTCTGGCGCAGGGGCATAGAACTTGGTCCACCGCTTGTTAGGCTCCCACGAGAATTGATAGGTATGGGCAGGGACGTCGCATGCGCAACTGTCCGTCTGGGTCAGCGCGGTGGTCATTGCACGTGGGAAGGTTGACGGAGTATAAGGTCAGGGGATGTGAATTCGACTTACCCCGGGTATCGGTTTTCGTACCAGGTGCCGCCTAGCTCCGGGTTCTTCTCGAAAATCTGCAGGTCGACCTCATGCATGCGCGTATCCACATCATGTGCAAACTGAATCCCAGAGATTCTGATGTTTTGGGATCATCAGGATTTGCCGTTGTTGTCTAAGGTGACATATGGCTTACCCAGCTCCCAGCATCACGATCTTCAGCTTCCTGCGCGGGAATGCCGTCCCAACCAACCCCTCCTTGCTTGATCCGTTGAGGGAACGTTCGCCGGCTTGAATATCCCCATTGCGGCCCTTTGCACCCGAGTCGTTCGAGAAGGTCATGGTCACAGCTGAATGATTGCACGGTTGCGATGAATGCTTCTGATCAAATGGGTAGCTTTGGATCAAACATTCCACCAGTGCGAGCTTCCATTCTTATAAACAGCGCTGGTGTGGGCTACCCTCAGTCGAAATACCCGTTTCGTTCTCTCTCTCAAGCTCGAACTCCCGGTTCGGCGATCCAGGCCCGTGGGGCCCCACGGCCTTGAATGGTTTTTGACCGGAATTAGTCGACCCCAGTTCTCGACCACAAATCTGAAAATTTCTTGAAACAGAGTAGTCCGGGTAAAGTAGGTGCCGGCTGGAGATGCCCCCTGAATCATTGATTTTCGCCGGCCTACCGTCGCCCTTCGTGATGCATACATAGGATCACGTCTTCCGCTCGGCCCCCGGACTTCACGTGGCGACAACGGGGTATCGAATGCGTTGGTTTGTGTACCCCTCCTTGTGTATGAAAAGCTCTGCGTTAATTTGCTTCTATCCCGTTGCCAATTTATATGGGACAATACGAGAAAAAAAAAACAACGTATCAAACACTATCAATGAACACTTTTTGTACTCCGGAGTGGGTATTTATGGCAACACAGGAATTGGAATAGCGGGGCTTTCAAAATAGCAGTAGTGTGTTCTGGCGCCAATGCTATCTGTGGCTGACAGAGAGAGGGAAGTACGTTACAAACAATTTTATCATATTACTAAAAATGGGGTGTTTCAATCCTGGATCCAGTATAGAAAGGTCATTTGAATTTCAGAGACAGAGCGTTTTGGCCCACGCAGTATTCGAGCTTGATACACTCTGCGATGCAACTCACAAGAAACGATTTGTTAGCTCCCTCAACTTCGGGCCGAAAATAATAACGGGAATACCGAGCAACAAAAAGCCCCAGATAATAGCCGCCAGCACCGAGTATACAACGGTAGGACCCGCGGTGGTCAACCAAGTTGGTACGACGTGTGTTACTCCAAACGAAAGCAAGGCGCGGACGGTATTGTTGAACACCATAACTTCCCCACTCCTCACCAGGTAAGAGTCGATGGCGTAGCTAAACGTGATGCCTGCGAGCACCACGAAGCCGAACGAGTGGATTCCGTACCCGAAGGCGGCGGCGATCCAAGGGAGCTGGCGCTGCACCGCCACTCCGTATAACACCAGGCCAACAGTGGCAGTAAAGAAAGGTAGAGCGAGCATGATCAGGCGTTCCTCGGGTTTATGGATTTTGCCTTGCTCAGAGCGACGCCTGTTGATTCTTGCGTTGACGATATCGACACTCCTGGAACCAAGGGTCCCCCCCAGACCGATGCCAATAAACGAGGACAGGCTGAACAGACCCTGGTCTCCCGGGCTAAAGTTGTATGGCGGTGCCCCCAGGAGCTGTGCAATGCAAGTGCCCAGTGCAGTAAACGCGGCCGCTGTCGAAGCGTACGTCAATGTGGACCAGAGCACTGTCGGCAGCATCACAAAGTAGAACGGGGCCACGAAGTAAGACAACCAGTTGGCGTGGTAGTCAATTTCGGGATGGCGGATAAACCAGAGATTTGGGCGCATCGACTCCATCGGCTCGGCTCGGTTCACCTGGATTGCTGCATCGGCGTCCACGCTCGGCAGGGCGGTCTCTGGATTCGTAATGGTGTGCTTCTCACGCAACTCCTCATTCCGCTGCACATCACCCGCAGTGATACCCACGGTGAGGCCGCGCTGGAAGGTGGTCTCCGGGAGCCATATGAGCATGGTGAACATATTAAGGCCGCAGGCGATCAAGACGACCCAGTAGGCCCATCTCCATCCCAGCCTCTCGGTGACAAATCCGAGTGCAGTCTGGCCCAAGGTGGCCCCGGCGAAGGTGCAAAGGGCAAAAAAGCCCAGAGCCGTGGTGAGATCGTGCTCATACCATATATCGGCAATCATCATGGGTGCAAATGCTTCGGACGCGCCGGACGCGAACCCGCCAACAACGCGCGCGCCGAGTAGCGACTCGAAGGATGTCGCAACGGCCGCCCACGCCAGGCACGGCAACAACATGGCCATCGACAGCACGACCACCCACCGCTTGCCGTAACAAAGCGTTGTCGGTACCCAAATCAGGTTGCTGAGGCCTTGGGCGAGCACGTTGTAGGACATGAGGTACGAGGCGGTGGTGATGGCGACGCCGAGCTCGGCAGACACGGCATTCAATGTTGGGACGAGGCCGGCCGCACAAGCGTTGTTCAGGAAGGCATTCGCGCAGATATTCAGCGTTATACCAAGTTTCATCCACTTCGTCCAAGTCTTCAGGGCAGTCAGTCGACGCGGTACTCATGACATGGTAACGACAGCGGTGCGCGGAGGGAAAACAACCACATGCCCACACATACCAATGGGTCTCTAGTCACAATGCCTAGCTGCACTGGCTCTTCCACCAGCTTCTCCACTTGTTGAACTTCCCCGGCCATCTTGTTCATTGTCGTTTTGGGCATTCGAGTTTGGGTGGGGCAAAGGCCGATAGTAAAGGGACCTTGGAAACTCCAGAGCAGGCTCGGTCAACTCTGGGGTCGAGATAGAGCTAGAACTCAGTTGGTGGTGCTCCAGACACTGGCAATGATCCGTCCCAGATAGTTGTGCCTTCAGTTGCTGGCGGTCCAACGATGATCTACCGGTCCTTTTATGTCTAGTCATATTCAGTGAGACAAATCTGGGGCTGGGCTAAGTGGGTCGGGGAATGATCGGGCTGCCGACGCTCTAGGCTGTTGCCCGTGGGGAAATGGCCAAAGTCCATGTTAAGGTTTGGGAAGACCGAATTATCTCTACCCCCACGGAGATTCCCCACGATACGAGGTCAAATACGGGGGTCATATGTTCCCAGATGTGCCGATTCCAAATGAACGTTCCCGAGTGTTGATACTGAGCACACAGATTGACGTTGGGACGACTTTGATGCAACTTGTCGTAAAAGTCATTTGCTGTTCTTGTTCTTCGATGTTCGGTCTTTTGTATCGACGAGCATATCTGCGCCATTCGTGACCGCGTAAGCACTATCGATTGAGGATGAAACTTGGCCACTCCTTGGTGGGCATTGGATCATAACTGCTATTTTCCGTCTTGCTTGGTTAGCCACATGGTCCATCAAATTATGCGGTGTCCACATTCTCGAGTCCACGACTTCCAGGATGCCCTTGTTCCTGAAGAGTGGGTTCCCAAATCTCCCTGGGGAGCGTACCGGAAGACCTGGGGAACCACGCCTCTTCTGGGAAATGGCTCTCGGCATTTCTTCTTGGGAATGGAAGTTTAATCATCGACATAATGACTCTCATTCCGGCTGAGGGACGATTTCAGCCGAGATCGGATTCACGAATCGGCTTGCCGGCCCAGCACAAGGTGGAGACAGCACCGGGAACGCCGTGGGGCTCCACGGAACTTACCCGAAAGTGAGACGTAGACCGCCCGCCCCATCAGAACTCCTATACGTGATTGCGGGGATGCGGGTTTGCGGGTTTGCAACCTGGCTGCCCAAACGCGGCAACAAGTGGTCCAAAATCCTCCTCTTTAATTCTCCCTCTCTTCACACTTGTACTGATGAAGCCTTTCGAATGCACCGAGTGTCACCGCACCTTCACCCGTGCTGAGCACTTGGAGCGGCACTCCGTGTCACGTGAGAACCTCCCCCTGTGTTTCGACTCGGTGGGCGCCTACTGATGATCAGCTTACAGATACTGGAGCACGGCCCCATCGATGCTTGTGCGGAAGATCATTCGTGAGGATGTTGGTCTCCACTTCCACGGCGGGTCACGATGAAAGAACTAACGGGGAATTCTTAGTGATGCTTTCTCGCGTCACCTAAGGGGTTGCAGATCCGGTGAGAGGAAAACTCACAATTCAACGGCCGAGAGGCTCGTCTCGGATCTGCGGTCGAGACGGGCATGTGATCGGTGTGCACGCTTGAAATCCAAGTGCGACTCGGGCGTCCCTTGCCGTCGCTGTGTCTCACAAAGCATGACCTGCTCATACAATCGCGGCTTGAATCAACGGCGTGGGTCTCCGCTCGTGGCTGATCTGAACGTATCACGAGTCTCTGATAGTGATGACGGTAGCTTTTCTCCACGCGCTTTGAGTAGCTCCTCTTCTGCAGCACAGCAGGCTGCTGTGGGCAGCGATATGCCAGCACCGAGGGCGCACAGTCACTCGCCAGTAGACTGGGTTAATTGTGTTGACGATGCTTCGGACTTCAGCATGAATCTGGTGCGCTTCGATCAGGAGATTGATGCATTCACCGATTACCCGTGGAGCTTCAACATGTCCACTCTACCACTTTTACCTCCCTTTGGTCTTGAGGGCGCACCGGACTTCATGTTGGAAAATTGTAAGCCGCATAGGAACCCAGCCGGATGAGTGCATTCATTGATCTGTATTCTAGTCAATTCCCAGAGCATTGAAAGCGTCACCCAACGGCTCGGTCAGCCAACCCTCACTTCTTTATCCTTGGAGCAGCTGGACCCGCTGTTCGCAAAATGTGCGGCAATCAAGGCCTTACTACGAGAGCCAGGGCTGGCGGTACCCGAGGGCATCCTGACGAATTCAATCAATCGCGATAATTTACTACTGGCTCTACAGCTCTTCAGCCAGAACTTCCAGCGGCATATCCCGTTTCTCCATACTCCCACTTTTGACTTGGCGGCAGCAAACCCGCTTCTCGTTCTAGCCATGTTCGTCGTCGGGGTCTGCTATACCGACATCATTCGCCCCCCCAATTACATATTCCCAATGGCTATACAAGTATTCGTTCATATCGAGAGGCAGCAGGTAAGTTGGAGATGAGCCAGCATTGTCCAATCACGTTGCTGCTGTACAAAATGGCTCACGGTATTCAGCATGAGATTGACATGACCGAGCCTGCTTTGTCTTCAATCCAAGCAGGTATCGCCGCTTGTGCGGTCCTTGGGAGCTCCCAAGACGAGACTGCCCACAAAGTTATACCGTTATACTTTGCACGAATCGTCTCTGTAAGTATACCGTCCATGGCAATCGGCCCCTCGCCAACGTGTTGACTAAATGACCTTACCATCTGGCAGATGGCCAGAAGAGCCGGTATTCTCGATACGAGTCCTGTCGTTGACTACAGAACGCTGACCGAGGAGACGTTCGACTGGCATTCGTGGGTCGAGCGCGAAACTCGCACTAGGTTCGCTGAATGCAGATCGCGGATAGACTATGAATGCTAACATTCTCACCCGACAGAATTGCCAATACCTTGTTTTGCCAAGATATGGCCAGCTGCATTTTCATGAGCAAGGCACCAGCTTTCGCACCTTTTGATTTACACGTTGAACTTCCAAGTTACGAGATCTGCTGGAACGCTCGATCTGCTCGTGCATGTCTGCAGAATTTGCAATCTATACCTCCGCAGCGCAAGCTCTCGTCGACTCTTTCTCAACTCCGGATACCATCACCTTCGTCTCAGAAAGAACCACCTCTTGAAGTGTCCGCTTTTGGGATGTTCACACTGGTAAAGGCACTGCATTGTCTGGTCTGGCAGGCAACCCACCATGACCTGGATCGCCAATTGGACGTCGGTCACCACAATTCCGACGCGCCTCCGGTTTTGAATAACCTGGACCAACAACTTGCCAGCGACTTTTCAGGGCCCAACGTTGTTAAACTGACAGCGCAGGTCGTCCACCGCGGAGGGGCGAGCACTTTTAGTAGCATTAATGATATGCTTGACAAATGGCTCACCACCTGGGAGCAACGGACCTGGCACGACATGGGGTTGGAGAATATTTCTTTTTCGCTTGATCCACTGCCCTTCTGGCGGCTTGCCAAATTATTTTTACTTCTTCACTGTGGCAGGGAACATTTCGCTATCGACAGCGAGTTCTCATCTTTAAACACCACAGGAGGAACAATACAAGACAGCCATGCCTCCCAGGCCAAGGTATTTCTTTGGCTTGCTAGGCTACGACAGAAAAGGTCGGCCGAGCGAGTCCAAAAGGTGGACTCGTTGGCGAGTTTGATGGCACCGATCTAGCAAGGTTTCGAAGCCTAGGTACCGTCAGCGGTCTATGTAAAATTAATCTAACGGCCCATTTTACAATATCCCCCAGCCTAAGCGACGAGACCGGGTTTTCTACGGCATAGTCTACACCTACCACGAGAATTGGCAAGACTTATGTCATATGCACGCTTTCTAGGCTTGACGATATGCATTTGCGAGCTCTCACATAGCTTGAGCTAGACTACATGTTCTCCAGTACGTCGTCGAGGAATTTCAGAGCCCCCTCATACGCCTCGAGCGAGCCTTGCCAAGGTCTTGGAGGGCCTCCGGAGCCAAAATCGAGGAGTCCGTGAGGCCCGTCCTTCACGAGCAATAGCTCTGTCTTGACCCCAAGCCCCTTGAGTTGACTGAAGTGATGTATACTCTCCTCTGGGAGAACAACATCATCGGCAGTCCCGTGAACAAAAACGGAAGGAGGATAGTCGTCGGTCACGAACATCTGTAAGAACGCCGGCTTGGTATCCTCTGGGATTGCCATCGCTCGTTTGGAGTCCTCAGCCTTGTTTAGCTGAGCGCTCAGGCCAGGTCGGCCCAGGCAGTTTTCAAGGAATGCCCCGTCTAGCTCCCATTGAACCGCAAGTGCAAACCGGCTAGTGAACCAATTTCCATGTGCAGTGTCATCACTGACAACGCTCTTGTCCGCGAGGATTTCGGGGACCCGAGTGAGATCCACAGAAGTGGCAATAGATGTCGGGGGCCGACGTGTCGTCAAGTACTTGAGAAGCCAGTCACCGCCAGTACCAAAAACCGTCAAGAGGGCTGCTGGCTTGGGTTCGGTATAGATACATGCTGCGCGAGCGGAGAAAGCACCTGCCGAAAACCCCGTCACGGCGATACGAGACGTGTCGATTGAGACTGATTCAGGCATTGCCTTTGCAAAGTCGTCACTGGCAAGGAACTTGAACAGAGCTTTTGCGTCTTCAATCTGGTCGAAAGCGGTGCATGGATGACAAAGCCGATAATCCGCCGCGATGAAGATGTAGTTTTTCATCTGGCAGTGGTCTCCAATCCTGTAAGTTCAACTGGATTTCTCGAGGAGAGCGATTGCCGACTTACCATATATCCAGCGCGGAAACTGGAAATCTCGTCGGGATCCAGCAGTCATTCCACCCCCATGATAGTATATCACCGCGGGTAGGGTACCAGTTGCATTGGGAGGCAGGTAGTAATCAAGCTGGATATTATGGTTGTCGACGACGCTGTAGACTAACGTCTGGCCGCCGTCTGGAATTAATGGATGCATGTTGAAACTGTAGAGTGGGCACGCTATACGTTTATCGATCGATCGTTTGGGGGAGGGGGGGGGGGGAACTCGCGGGTTGGAAGAGGAACTGTTTTGCAGGTTCTGCGGTGAAAAGACCTGGTACAGGGTATACTTTTATCATCCGTTGGTGCTCCCCCACTCTCTAGAGTCGGTCGCGGTATATATTCTAACTGTCCAATCTTTTATTGTGTCAACAATAAATGGGTCCTTCTCCGGTGAGTGAGGGGGCCGCGTCTGTGAAGACCGACTATGCCGTGGGGCACCACGGACAGCTCGTGCACCCAACGGACAGGCATTTTGCCGTTAATAATAAACGTATAAATATCAATACGCGATAATAACGGAATGATGTAGTTGATACGACAGCTGAGATCTCCCGTTCGCCGCGCCTGGGAGTATATCTGCGCAACATGGCGCAAATCCCAATGACGCAGAAAGCAGCATTGATCCAGGACCCCGGTCCCAATGGGCACATCATTCTCCAGGATTCGGTTCCGGTGGAACGACCTGGCGAAAATGAAGTTCTCGTAAAATTGGAATGCTCCGGAATTTGGTAAGGTCATACTCTTCCCTTTGAAGCTGCATCGTGGTAACAGCCAGAAGCCATTCCGACCTCCGTGGCCTGATGGGCTGGGGCGCGAATTCGGCCATCCCGGGTCATGAAGGTGTAGGTCGGGTTGTCGCACTCGGTCCGTCCGCACCATCAACCCTTCTGGGCCAACGTGTCGGGGTAAGGTGGCTCAACAGCGCATGTGGCGTCTGCTCCGTGTGTTCCTCAACGCCATCATTCCCAAACAACTGCCCTCGACAGCGAAACACGGGCCGAAATGTCCCTGGTACACTGGAGCAGTATGTTGTCGCAGATGCGCGCTACGTGTCGCACATACCGGACAGCCTGCTCAGCGAGGTCGCCGCTCCACTGTTGTGCGCGGGGCTCAGTATGGCGGGAGCCATCTCGCGGCTCGAGCCAGAACTTCGAAGAGGCGACTGGGTTGTCCTACCGGGAGCAGGAGGCGGGCTTGGCCACCTGGGTTTGCAGATCGCCGCCCGGACGAAGGGGTACAGGGTCATTGCGGTCGATACTGGTGAGGCGAAGCGGAAGTTATGCATGAGCCTTGGCGCAACGGCATTTGTGGACTTTCTGAAGGAAGATGTAGAGATGAATGTGAAAGAGCTGACAGGAGGAGAATGCGCACATGGAATTGTGGTGGTGCCGGGAGGGCAGAAGGCTTATACGTTGGCGCCCAAGCTAATCCGCAGTCGCGGGGTGATCGTATGCGTGGGTCTGCCTCGTGAGGATTTCCACATCCCCATCTCGCCAATTGAGTGCTGTGATCGAGGTATGTGCCGCTGCTGAAATCTAGCCGGATCAATACTGATTGGCGGTATAGGTCTGGTGATTAAAGGGTCGGCGACTGGAAACGAGGAACAATTGCAGGAGTTATTTCAATTGGCGCTGTCGAAAACGGTGCTGCCACGGATCGAGCTCGTCGACTTTAGTCAAACTGGTGAGATATTAGAGAAGCTGAAGAAAGATGAGATCTCCGGGCGAGTAGTAACCATGATCCCTCCCTGAAAGATCAAGAAACTCCAAGAACCAAACCCCTATCAGACGGTTCATCGATTCAAATATTTCATGAAGCTCACGTTAGCTCACTATGTCTTTCCCCCTTATATTCTCCTCTACATTGCGGTACTAATTCTCGGATTACTCCTCATTCTCCTTATGCCGATATTTAGTTCGGAATCCCGGCCTTTTCCATTTCTTTCGCTTTTCACCCCGATTGCTATCATCGCAAACTCTTTCTTGGCAAAAACGTTTTCTTGAAATCTCTAGCCAACCAGAGGTCCTAAGGCCTCGGGAATCAGTTCATCGTAGTCGTAACTTCAAGTGCTACAGTCTGATACCCTTCTGATAGGGGAGATGGCAGCGATAGTTGCGACTGGTGCGAACGCACAGAGACTGCCTGTCACGGACTCCATGGGGGACATATATCACATCGGTATCAACTCCTGTGGACTACTCCGCGTCTTGTCAGCGTATCCCTGTAGAGTCGTCAGCGCCGATTCACAGCCTCTTTTGATCATGTTAAATAAGTCGTTCTTGGTGAACCTGAGAGTTCCCCAAGAATCAATCTCTGTACATCTTGCAATACCACTTTTTCTGAGACATCTTTGATCTTACCTAGTTGACAGGCTCTATCCTGTAAAAACTAGACCTCTTTCTTACATATACCTAGACAAATGTCTCTTAGGGTACTCCCACTCTCCGAATCAAGATCCACCTCTTCAATCCAGACAACAATATGCAAAGCGAACGGCGGTTCCTAGTCGCCAATCCAAAATAAATAAACATTCGAGTGCTAGGAAGAGATATTCAAAAAAATAGTGCCGCCCGGTCCAATCAAGGGCCCTATCGTAGTAGTAGCGTTTCGTTTACTACTATTCGTGCTCAATTCTCGGCCCTTCCCGTCGAAGACCGGCTAGAGTTCCTGTACTAGTTGTTTAAGGGCGCTTTATCTTGTTGCATTTCTACGCCTTTGAGCATAGATGCCACTATATCAAGATGCACCGCAAATCAAGATTCAGACATCATATACGACAAGACCTTGACATTTCCCATGGGACTAACGAAAATCTAGTTCCGTGGACCCACTCCCATGGGACTAAAAAAAAATTGGTCCCGCCATGGGAATTCCCGTGGGACTCCCATGGGATTAAAAAAATTTCCCATCTATACATTATTTTCATAATGGACAAATCGCTGAGCTATCATAATAAAATACGGTAATTTAAAGGTGTTTTAGCGAGTATTAAGACTAACAAACATTTATTACTTTTGATATATTCCGACCATAGTTTTGTGATTATTTAGTATATCTTTAATTTAGAAAGAGCTATTATAAATAAAATACCGTTCGGAATCGCCAAATGAATTATTTATATAAGGCACGAGATAACTAATGTTTGCATTGTTTATAGTCCTATAGGAATTCCCATAACTCCTATAGGAGTTCCCACGGGGGCCTAGTCCCGCCATGGGAATTTCCCATGGGAAATAACAAGGTATAGACGACTGTGACTAGCCAAGCCCAATTACCGAACTAGTTGATACGCAATATACCCCTTATACGAGAAAAGGTTTATTATTTTCCGTGGAAGAAATAGCTTTATTGGTGAAGCTTAGGGAAAAACAGAATCTTACTTGGCCGGAGGTGACGAGACAATTTGCACAGAAATTTGCCGGGAGGAGTAAAGGGTCTATACAGGTGTACTGGAGCACGACGCTCAAGAAACAGCGGCAAGCTTTGGCGGATGCCACGTTTAGTCCTTCTAGAGGCTATCTTAATCATACCACCGACATGTCAGGCAATTCCACAGTACAGAATCCAACAAGTATCACCTCCGCTGCTCCTGCGCCCACCAACGCCCTGAATGGATCTACCACAGATTGTGGTCTGTGGTATATAGTAAATATTAGACCCACAGCAATATTTTTAACATGATACATAGGTCGGAAAAGGGGATAATTGCAGTCTAGTCACTGTCGCCAATGCTATCTCCCTCGTGGACTTCTACTTCCTCGACCCAGAGATTGACGCCAATTGCACCAACCTCGAGCTCGGGGAGGCTTACTGCATCGCCGCAGTTGGATACATTAGCACCTACTCTGGCTACCCAGTCACAATGCCCCTGTTCACTGTGACAACAGCCAGCTTTCCCGCCGTCGATACATCAATTCCCACGGCGACCAGTGATCCGGGGTTCGTCTACACGCCAACATATCTCCCTTCGGCCCCGGACACGCTTACTAACTGCCAACGATACGCCAACTATGACAACACCACATATAACCTCAACTCTTGCAAGTGGGTTGCGTGGCTGAATGAAGTCACAACGGCCGATTTCCTCGACTGGAACCCTAGTCTCAACACTAATCTGAGCTTATGCGCCATGCAGCCAGGGTACAGTTATTGTGCTATTCTCAATAGTTCTTACAGTAAGTGATCTTGTTGTGCCTTTTGTCATTTCTCTCCGGATCTTTCTCTAATGCCACGTCTTTTCTTTTGCGAAAATAGCAACTGGCAGTGACGACACCAGCAGCAGTGACAGCGGACTCGGCTCTCTCTGCTTGTCCCTCAATGCCACCGAGTCTACCACTGTCTCAAACTGCAACTGCTTCACCGGTGTTAATGGCTACGATAACGGAGGTATGGATGGCAACGAACAAAAGGAGTGAAGGAATAGGGCACTCGCATATCATGATACTGATTTTGCCTAGAATACCAATGTGCTGATATTGAGGAAGACTTCGATATCACGGAAGTCTAACTCCTTACGTGGAACCCTTGGCTCGGCACAGACTGTGACACAAATCTATACGCTAATCTTAACGATACCAATATTCGTGCCGTCTGCATTGGGGTGGGTTCGAGCACGTCAACTACTGCCACCATAACCCCTAGTAGTACTACCGCTACTGCTACGTCGGTAGCCCTAACACAAACTAGATACATCTATGGGTGCCAGGATTTCTTCATTATCGAGTCGGGAGATAATTGTTCGACAATAGAGACTGAGTTTGGAGTTACTCTTGCCCAACTCTATGAGTGCAATCCTAGCAGTAAGATCCCATCCATCAAAACCCCCCTAGAGATAAGTCAAGCTAATTCCGAACTATAGTTGGAAAAACATGTACGAACCTTTGGCTCGGATATGCCTACTGCGTCAAGGCTCCCACGGCCACGGCGAGTAGCTCAGCTGGTGCGCCTACATAGACTGGCATCGCGTCCAATTGCAACGAATATTACACGGTCGTTTCCGGGGACTCGTACGCAGCGGTCGAGGGTGCGTTCGAAATAACATTTGCGCAGCTGTACGAGTGGAATCCGGTGATTGGGTCAGATTGTCAGTATTTGGATGTTGGCTATGCTATTTGTGTTAGCGTTTCATAGACCTACACCAAGACCAGAATAGCAGGGAAAGAAAATATTAGTTACAGTAGAGGTAAAGAATGATCAGTAATATACATGATTCTTGTCCAGAAAATACATCGCTCGGGCGTTTGGACCGGTCTCCGCTCAAAAGTGAAAACCAATGGCCGGTGGCCGTCGATACTCAACGCTCCAATCCCCATCATCAGTCATGCGTGAGGAGGCTCCAGTCTGCGCCTCACCATATCGAACCTTCATCCAGCCAACCTCGTCCAACGTACAGCCGTACACTGGCTCGTGTCCATCGTCTGGCCCCCCTCCTGCAGCCAACTCTTCGGGGTCCCACTCTGGGGGCCACCTCCCATTGATCAAAATCACAAATCCAGTAGTATTATACGCTTCTAAGTCCTCGGTCGGTATATCCAGCACAGACTGTAACGCCTCTTCGTCAACCATGATACACAGCCGATATCGGGCCGAGTACGCCCACTCTGCACGTTTGTATGGCACCCCTTGCTCCGTCTCGCAAGCCACCCTCGCCCACTCCTTGAAAGCGTCCCGTATTTGATCAGGCGTGGCCCCGTCAAAGCGGCGCGCGTCTTCCATCACAACAGGCCGAAAGGAATCCAATATATCGAGCCCATCGTCGCTTTCCAGTTCTGTGCGGACACTGCCCATGAACCGATCGAGGAAGTTCGCCCAGTCCACGTCGCTCTTGTAGGTGGTTCGGTACATGGTGATACCCCAGTAATGGAACCCGTCCGTCTCCAAATTTCGCTCAATGAGGTCAGCCATGTTGTCGCACATTCGACGCCATAGGGTTCTCTTGGAGTCTTTGATGACCATGGTTGCTGATGTGGACGAAAATGGTCGAGGTAGTGATTCCCCCCTAACCCGGGGAAATCGTTGAGTCCTTGGCTTAGTGCCCGGATATGGTATTTTCTCTAACCGTGAGGCGAAGACGGCTTGTCTAGTGCAGCACGTAGACAAAGATACAATGCTAAAGAGTGTTCTCGTAGGGGTGCTGAATAGGTATGTTGAGCTTCTAAGGAAAACTCGGGAAGAGAATGAGAATGACATGGAATCATCCGTAGCTTGCCGAGGAAATTAAAGAATTAAGTTCAGATATAGAAACCGGGAAATCGCGATTTACATCCACGCTTGTGCGCTAGCCACTTACGTACTGTGATACTTGGCGCGTTTGATGTCCTGGCCTTGGAGCCTTACTATCTAAGAGCCTTTTTTGATCTGTAAGCAAACATGTGCAACTAAGCGTCAACTGCGCTACAAAGACTGCGACTATGCAAGCATCACGTGTGTATTATGTATACTTTGCCGGGGTATAAAACTTCCTGGTTCCACTAACGCAGTTGAACTCGAAATTTTAAACGCCAGCGAAAATCACCCTCGACATGGAGCACTTTTTAAGTCGCTCTTCCGTCTCTTCTCATGAATAGCCAGCAGGTTCCTGCTCAACATCGCCAAAGTCCTCACGATATTCTAGCAGGGCGTATCAATGTCTAAGATCTTGTCTATTTATACCAGAAAGAGTCGTGAACTTCAGCATGTGGATCATGAGATACCGAGGACTATCATTGATCGATTGAATCTCTCGGGAGCCCGGTACATTCCAAATCAAGTGAACGTTATATCAATTTCACAGTTGACAAGCGACAGCCTCGAACAACGCATTCGATCCGACACCATCATAGTCAGCGCGCCAAATTTTGACCACCCTGAAGCCAGCCCGCTCCAGCAGATCAACCCATTGCTTCTCCGTCCGCTCCAAAGCAGCAAAAATATTCATCATGTTAATATCCAACGACACCGAGAAGCTCGACGCGCCAACCTCAGGCAAGGTATTCTCATTAATCAGCAGCACTGAGTCGTCAGCCATAGCCTCCCGAACACGGGCAAGCGCCAGCAGCGACTGCTTATCCGGCCAGTCATGCAGCACAGTACGCAAATAGTACGCCTTGGCACCCTTCAGCGGCTGCTCAGTGAACATGTCGTACCCGACAACCTCAATGCCATCTTCAATCGACTCCTTGGCGTGTTCGATAACATCCGGTAGGTCTTCGAGAACCAGGCGACCAGGAAGATTGGGGAATTTGCGCTTCAAACCTGCAAGATCGTGTCCCAATCCGCCGCCGATGTCTACTAGCTGGACGCGGTCGTTCGAGGATACACTCAGTCTTCCTTCGACGGGGTAGATGTCAAACCACTGTGCGCCTTCTACCTGACGGTTAATGCGCATTGTTACGTTGAACGCGTGGGCGTCTTCTGGGTTCTGCGTCAGCCAGTCGAAGTAGTGGTCTTTGGTCTTGTATGCAAACTGCCATGGTCCGTTGTAGGTATCCGTTGGGTTTTGGTAGTCTGTGGCCTCCAGGAATTCGTCCAGATTCGCGGAAGCTTTCATGTTGGCGTAGCTGGTCCATGGTAAGCTTATGAGCTTTGCAGATGCGAAAGGAATAGGGTACAAATGCTTAGCCACTTCGGGTAAGGGTGAGCCTGAGGCGAATCCCAAGCCAAGTGGCAATGGCTTCCATGTCTGATGAGCCGTTTCGGCAATGAGATTGTGTACGGTAAGAAGACGCAGAATTCGCACTGGAGATACTGTCAATGCCACTTCATAGAAATGCCGTGGCGAGGGGGTGGAGGGCGCTTGATTGACATACGCAAGAGTGTCTCATCACCCTTGGTCTTCTCGGCTAATTGGCTCAGAGTCTGAGGTGATTCACCCCCAGCCGCTAAGGCGTCAAAGATACCCATGCTGACAGCTACTCGGACACCAACAAGTCCCATGTGCTGTGCGTTAGATCTTGTGTAAGCATATATAGAGCCTGTATGTATCATGATGCACATACTGAGAAGACAAGGTTCTGGACAGAGACAAGCGGAGGCTCCAGAGCGACACGGGCTTTGTCAATCGCCGCTAAAATCTGGAGACGCTTTTCTTCTGAAATCGATTCGGGGGGCGGCAATTGGTCCAGCGCCGCGGTGACGATAGCAACAGGATCATGAGTATAAGTCATAGTGAGTAAAGTTAATATGGTGAAATCTTTTGGTTGATTGTTGATGAACAATGCCTTTGCAACTTATGGGAAACGCCATCGCTTATAAGCTCAGCTTCGCGCACAGACCTCATTTATTTATTGATGTAGAGTCCCCCAGAGCTGAGCAAGTCCTTCGGAAACGTGCCCATTGCTGTATGAGAAAGGATACATGAGCTCTTAACTAGGGCTGAAAGATTTGGGGGCCGGTGGCTTGGGTATAAGCACTAAGACTAAGTTGGACGTTCAGAATTATCCGGTTGACCAATCAAATATGAATGGTGCAAGTGGCACTACGTTGAGCAAGCGGCTTAAAACGGCGTCAAAAGCGGCCGTTTCTGGCCTCCCATTCACCGTATCATCCTTAATTGTAGTATTCTTTTAGGCGTTCTTCTATTCTCTTAAGCGTTCTCTTAGGTATTCTTCTAACAGTTTTTTAAGCGTTTTTTGTAAGCGCTTTTTAAATTCTTTCCTTAGTTCTTCAAGTATTACTTTCAAAGTTATATTAAGCTTATTAGGCAACTGGCTTAACTTCTTATATAAGAATCTCCTTTTATAGCGCGCTGCGCGCGCTCTTTACTACTTTGAGAATATTATAAGCTTCCTTCATTCTGCGGGTATGGTGACTCTCACTCTCTACACCATAGAAGTTGTCCCAACTATCGTGCGAGGCTTTTGCTTCGGGATTATGGGATTCTTCTGGAGTATGTTTAGATTGGTTGCATATATTTTCACAACGCTCACTAGTACTGTGGCCTTTGTGGGGGCCCATTCTGGTTCTATGGTGCTATTTGGTTTGTAATGGCTGGTGCATGGTTCGCATTACCGGTTGAGACGCAGGCGACTGCCGCTGTGAAGATGGGGTTTTAGTGAATTATTGGGATGATCGTTGCGTTCATTACTTGTTTATAGCCCCCATTCTAAGAAAAAGAATTGAGATTTATGCATGAATTCAGATCTTCATCGCCCCTTTACCGGCCGCAACATACACACTTGCACATAATCAGGGAATGGCGAAAACGACTCCAAGCCCCGGAATCCATACTTCTCATACATGGGCTTGCCCTCTGGCGATGAAGACAAATAGACCTCTTCTATTCCGAAGGTGTTTTTCGACGTCCGCAATGATTCAGATGCTCTTTTCAGCCACTATCAGATCGAATTATCTGGCGTGCAAGATCTTCAGCTAATGGAGCTTGCAACGCGCAAGTTTTCAAAGAGATGCGTGAATGGACTAGGTAGGTGCATAGAAAATGATGCTCTCATGTCTGCAAATGAGAGAGCGAGTTGGAAAGCTGCCAAAGAAAAAGGAAGAAGGTTGTTTGCACCTGCATGTGGGGGCTCGTACGAAGTTTTCAACACGCGATCCCTTTCAGATGAAGTTCGACAATATTGTGCGCAGGACGTACAATTCCTACCCAGGTTATGGCAAAAGTATGATCGACGAATGACTCGACAATAGGCAGCGAGAGTAAAGTTGGAAGTGGAGAACCGTTTACGGATTTCCAAATCCGAGACATTCAACGGCAAAGGAAGACATATGGCCTTGGCACCTGCAAACTGGGCTTAGCTTTGTCGGATTCGCGATGGAAACAGCGCCTGGTGTCCGTGGTGAAAAAACTGCGGAATATGAGACAGAAGACGATTATTTATTAGATGCCAATCGAACAATCAACTTTCTTGCTGGATCACCGTGGTATAACTTGCTAATGCCTTGCTGAGTGTTCCACAGTGATATGATACAGTGAAGAGGTTATACATTATATTTCTATGGGCTAGTGTATTATTCGACTAGGGGTTCAAAGGGGATATCAGTGTTTCGACCTAGGAGGCAAATGACGGCTGCGACTGTAGCCTATAGGGTAGACTCATGGATGGGCACACCAGGTAGCATGCGTATAGCACTCTCGTGTAAAATACATCCGGTGACGTTATACTACTGTTTGTGAGATACACCTACCAGTCCAGAAAGCGGTCTCGAAGGCGGGGCCTTCATCGCTTATTTAAGTCTCATGCCTGTCGGGGTTCAATCTCCGGGAATCAAGTCGCACGAGTGTGAAGGTAAACCTGAATTCGATTATTACTGTAACGGCCTCTCGAACTAACCATCATCCATTCGACAACTCGTTCTCTTACGTTTTAACGTATATATAGTTTGTTGATATTTTGAAAGAACCGTCTTCTGTTAGTATGGCGTACAATAGCCCGGCGTCCTAACTATGCGTATTGGGCCTAGCGTGTTCGGAGTAAGTATTCGTTCCAGAAACATGTTCCTTGTGTAATGCATGGAAGCCAACGTCGAATGTAGCTATATACATATACGGCCGAACACAAGCTAACCAATCCCAGTTCATACCACGCAAAATAGTCCAAGATTCAGAATACTTGCCCGTTTCAGATCAAGAATTGATGTGTTCTTCCATGAAATCACGTTCGAAATCCAGAAGTTGGGCTGTTCGAGGGCAGAAGCAGTGGCGCGTATCAACGACTCTTGGGGCAATATTAAACATCACAAAGATGATATCATTTATCATGAGACGCCCGAATACTGGGCCTGCCGTCTTTACTATGGGGAAGTGCTGTCATGGGAGGAGGGCGCAGACCGGTCGAATTGGGAGGTGGTAGATGTACCATCGCCAGGGTCTACTGCGTGGACGTTGAAGGAATAAAGATGTGTATAAATCCTGCATCTATATAATTATACTCTACTAATCTACCTCGTTGGATCATCTATGATGCAATGCGGGATGCGGTAAAGTTACACGAAAGTAATTACTTCAAGGGTCTCTAACACAAAGGAGAAAAAGAATACAGGAGCAGTCAACAAGGAACAGCCCACAAAACCCCACAGTATAAATGGCAAATATCACCTCAGATCCCCAGCCGTAGCGTGGAGATATAGGCAAACAAGACACATGATGCATCACCAGCGACAAATTTAGACAAGGTCGCGCTTGACGAACTCAGCAAGGAGGGACTTGCCGAGGTTGGCGGGAGAGCGCTCGACAATGACACCGGCGTCGGTCAGAGCGGAGATCTTGGAGTCGGCACCACCCTTACCACCGGAGACGATGGCACCGGCGTGACCCATGCGGCGGCCGGGGGGAGCGGAGATACCAGCGATGAAGGAGACGGCAGGCTTGTTGTGGATGTTGTTGGCCTTGAAGAACTCGGCGGCGTCCTCCTCGGCGGAACCACCAATCTCACCGATCATGATGATACCGTCGGTCTCGGGGTCCTCGAGGAAGATCTTCAGGCAGTCGATGAAGTTGGTGCCGGAGAAGGGGTCACCACCGATACCGACGACGAGAGACTGACCAAGGCCGGCCTGGGTGGTCTGGTTGACGGCCTCGTAGGTCAGAGTACCGGAGCGGGAGACGATACCGACACGACCGCGCTTGTGGATGAAGCCGGGCATGATACCGATCTTGCATTGTCCCTATAAATTATATGTATGAGTATCCGGCGCAGTTCGATTGGTTACTGATGATAGCTTACGGGAGCGATGATACCGGGGCAGTTGGGGCCGACAAGACGGGTCTTGTTCTGGGTCTTAAGGATGTCGGTGATGCGGACCATGTCTATATCAAATAAATCAGTTTGCGTGCTTCATGTGGTTTCCGAATCAGCCGTACCGTGCTGAGGGATACCCTCAGTAATGCTATAGGAGAAGAACCTGTCAGTTTGAAGCTCCTAATAGGGAGAAAAAAAAAGTCCCAACGGGTTGACACGTACCAAACAACGAGGCCCATCTCAGCGGCGATAGCCTCCTCGATACCGGCAGCAGCGAGAGGGGGACTAGCTGCAATTAGCGCAATCGTTCTGGTTTCATCGAAATCGTGGAATCATACGGGACGAAGATAGCAGAGGCGGTAGCACCGGTCTCCTTCACGGCATCGCTGACGTTGGCGAAGACGGGACGGTCGAGGTGAGTGCTGCCGGCCTTCTTAGGGTTGGTTCCACCGACAACATTTGTGCCTATCCTGTGTAAGCTTTGGGTGATTCGTCGCGATGGCGAAAGAAGAAAATACCGTAGGCAATGGCCTGCTCTGCGTGGAAGCTGTTTCGAGGCAAAATGTCAGTGTCGAGCGCGTAAAATCATCAAAGAATCTGCGGGATCTGCACTCACGTTCCCTGCTTTCCGGTAAACCCCTGGAACAGGACGCGAGTGTCCTTGTTGATGCGAAGGTTGTTCACGGTGGATTGGTAGGCAGAGGTGGCCTCAGTCCGGCGCTGGGTGGCACCGAACTGGCGGAGAGCCGAGACAGTGTTACGGCGGAAGGCCTGCATTGCGATAGGTAGAGAGGAGAGGTGTTGAGGAGTATGAAAGGAGAGAGAAGGATTCGGGTATGGTGAAGGGATCGGGATGCGCACCCGGGAGTTTTCGCTCGGGACAATCTTTTACTTAAGCGGATCCGAGTGCTGTTCGGGCGCAAGCCTCGGCGACCACATAATTTTTATACCCCCACCACAACAACTCAACAGCTTCAAGTTCTCTATCCACGTCTTCCCGCCTGGGCGCGGTGATATACTCTTCACCATGGCCACTATGACGATGACCCCCACGATCACGAAGCGAAACGCCAAGAAGATGGCGAAGCAGGTGCCGGAGAACGAACGGTTCATGCGAGCGTGCTCCGACATTGCAAATGCCCTGATCCAGGAGTACGAGTCGTCGCGGGACTCTTCGCAGCCCAAGAAAGATGTCAACCTCAACAAGTTGCGCGGCACGATCGCAAAGAAGCACCATCTGTCGACCCAGCCGCCACTGACGGCCATCATTGCGGCAGTACCTGAACACTACAAAAAATACATTCTACCGAAGCTGATCGCAAAGCCGATTCGTATGTGACAATTAGCGGGAGGAGTTCTAGGCAGCAGCTAACTTGATTCGCAGGGACTTCGTCTGGTATCGCCGTGGTGGCGGTTATGTGCAAACCTCACCGATGCCCTCATATCGCCTACACCGGCAACATTTGCGTCTACTGCCCCGGTGGCCCAGACTCTGACTTCGAATACTCGACTCAATCCTACACCGGATATGAACCAACTTCGATGAGAGCGATTCGCGCTCGTTATGATCCATTTGAACAGGCGCGGGGACGAGTGGACCAGATCAAGTCTCTCGGCCACAGTGTGGACAAGGTCGAATACATCATTATGGGTGGAACTTTTATGTCTCTGCCGGAAGACTACCGTGACAGCTTCATCTCGCAACTTCACAATGCACTGAGCGGATACCAAACGGACAATGTCGACGAGGCCGTGCAGGCAGGCGAAATGAGCAACGTGAAGTGTGTGGGTATCACAATCGAAACACGACCGGATTACTGTCTGGACACACATCTGAGCAGCATGCTCCGCTACGGCTGTACGCGACTGGAAATTGGTGTACAGAGTCTGTACGAGGATGTTGCGCGCGACACCAACCGTGGTCACACAGTGGCAGCAGTGGCTGAGACTTTCAAGCTTGCCAAGGATGCCGGCTTCAAGGTTGTCAGCCACATGATGCCCGATTTGCCTAATGTTGGAATGGAGCGCGATCTTTTCCAGTTCCAGGAGTACTTCGAGAACCCCAACTTTCGTACTGACGGTCTCAAGCTCTACCCCACACTTGTCATTCGAGGCACCGGTCTCTACGAGCTGTGGCGAACCGGCCGTTATAAGAACTACACGCCCAATGCGCTAATCGACCTAGTCGCACGCATTCTCGCTCTAGTTCCCCCGTGGACCCGTATCTACCGAGTCCAGCGTGATATCCCCATGCCACTAGTGACATCTGGTGTGGAGAATGGCAACCTGCGCGAACTAGCATTGGCACGTATGAAGGACTTCGGTACGACCTGCCGTGACGTCCGCACCCGAGAGGTCGGTATCAACGAAGTGAAGAACAAGATCCGCCCCTCGCAGATTGAGTTGATTCGCCGTGACTACACTGCCAACGGTGGTTGGGAGACATTCTTGGCATATGAGGACCCGAAGCAAGATATCCTCATTGGTTTGCTTCGTCTGCGCAAGTGCAGTGACACTCACACTTTCCGTCCAGAGTTCACAGGCCAGCAGACGAGTATCGTCCGTGAGCTTCACGTCTATGGTTCGGCTGTGCCGCTTCATGGACGTGATGCGCGCAAGTTCCAGCATCGTGGCTTCGGAACTCTGTTGATGGAGGAGGCGGAACGCATTGCTCGTGAGGAGCATGGCAGTACCAAGATCAGTGTTATCTCTGGTGTTGGCGTGCGTAGCTACTATGCTCGTCTCGGATACTTCTTAGATGGTCCTTATATGTCGAAGATGCTGGACCCTTGGGAGGATGAGGAGTAATCTATTCGACAAAGGAACAAAAATCGAAACGAAACTAGGTGCTGAGCTGGAGCTCACAATCTGGTTCTGCATCCATTGGCGTTGGCGGTCATGAAATCATGCTATTTCTCAATGATGATGATTAAAATGTCTTTACAAAAGTTGGCTCTTTAGATGCATCACAAATGGACATAATGAGATATCAAAAAAAGCTGGCAATAGTTCGAGCGGTCTATGTACAAGTCGCAGGTAGATCGTCTGTGTATTCTAGTAAAGAAGACTGGGAAACCTGCCCCGTAAACGCCTTCCAAGCAAATCCTTGCTCATTGGTGGGCGAGTACGTACGCTCAAAGAGACATTGCGATGAATGCCCCCCGAGGAACAAACACCATCCCTGCTGTCTCTCTCTCTCCGCTTGAGGCACATCAAACCCATCAATCCAAGACCACCGTGTTGCCCAAAGAAAACACCGAGGTTTCATCCCAAATATTGCAAATCGATAGATAAACGCGTTTTCAGGACACCGTAGAAAAAAAGGACGTATAGCTATATCAGCTTCAATGAAGTGATATAGCACCTCCCCTGCTGTTTCGCATGTGGAGGTAAGCCTGGAAACCACAGAACACGAAGAAACCCTATTGGTAAAAAAGTAAAGTCGTCAGTAACAAGTTCTCCTTTTGCTTTCTGTTGTGCAGTAATCGATCGCTTGTCTCCGAGGTATGGGGAATGACGTACAGTGTAAACGATCACAGCGGTGTAAATTGAAGCAGCGACTGCGGGTCCATCTTTGGGTTCTCCTTCTGAGCCGGTGTATGCGTGGTTGTTGCTCTGTAGTAGGGAGTACTTGTTAGCGCTCGATGTCATATTACGTATGCTTGTGAGGGCGGGACTTTGGTCGGGCTCGTGGCCGAGGGGGTCGGAAAGACGTACGCTATATAGGGAGCCGAGGACAGAGAGGATGACGATTGCGAAGAGGGAAATAACGACACTATTTTGCGGGAAAGAGGTTAGAATGATGGTGGTTGATTGTTGGAGATTGTTGGAGACGGGTTGGAAGAGCGTACCAAGACCAGGCGTTCAGGGCAGAGACGACGGGCTTCATGGTGGCGGCGACAGAGGAGGGTCCAGAGAAGAGTATTTAGATAAAGAAAGCAGGTTGGAGAGTGTGTCGCAAAAGGGCCAGAAACCAGAGAGGTTGAAGTCTCAAGATACGGAGGCGGGCGGACCTCACTTGGCCCTAAGCCGCTTTCGGACAAGCCCAGACCTGTCATCTATAAACATCAACTTGATGCTTTGGGGTATTTTGCATATTTGAATGTGTTTATTAAGAACCTATTGTTTTTATTCTATTTAGTGAGTCTTGTTCCACTCAATACACTCATCGAATGTCACTCCAGAACCACCGAAGATATCCAATGCACTGCCAATCGTCAAATCCACTCGTCCCTTGCTAGACGTGTGGACCTTTTCTAGATCTTGCAAATGGCGCGCACCCCCAGCATAGGTCACAGGGATGGTACACCAGTCAGCCAGTCTGGCCACCAGTTCCTCGTCGACACCTTGTTGCAGGCCTTCTACATCTGCAGCGTGGATCAAGAACTCGGCACAATATGGCTCCAGCATAGCGATCGATTCTATACAATATCAATGAGCAAACAATCCACATCCAAGATACTGAAAGATATGAGGACATACCTTGGTTGATCTCCATTTCTGTGATGGTTTGCCAGCGGTCCATGGCCACGAACCAAGTATTGTCTTTTCTGCGGCAGCTAAGATCCAAGACCAGCTTTGACTTGTCGCCGCCTAGAGCAGATAGAACCGACTGGAGTCTCTCGAGCGAGAACTTGCCGGCAGGGAAAAGGAATGAAGTGATGATCACCTATTGTCCCGCATTCCATGGTTAGCGTCATCGGGCTATACTATAACGGAGGGCTTCAAATGGGGTTTGAAACAACCACAAGACCAAAATTTATCACTCAATCATCAATCAAGCACAATGCCCATCAAATTTGCCTAATTCATGAAGGGTGGTGCATACCTTGTCCGCGCCCTGGTCAATCCAATATTGGGCATTCTGATCGGTGATACCTCCAGCGACTTGTAAACCACCCGGCCATGTCTTGCATGCCTCTTGTGCAGCCTCCTCATTGCCCGGTCCAAGCTTAACAACGTGTCCACCGCGCAAGTTGTGCTTCTCATACAATTCCGCATAGTGGCTAGCGGGAAGCTTGGATACGTAGTTGGTCTTCAGGTCTGCAGCCACTTGACTGAGGGTACCACCCACAATCTGCTTCACCTGCCCCGAATGCAGGTCAATGCATGGTCTGAACTTCGTCATTGTCTTCAAATTGGAGAGAAGAGTTGGGATATTTCATGACGCTGCGGGTGTCGAGGGGCTTATCTTTCTTTTCTTATCGCACGTGATAAGCGATTGGCCCGAAAAACTTCTTGGGCGGCGCGAATGTTTTGGTACTTCTACATAATCGACGTACACATTCACCATGGTCGGAAAACGGAAGCGCGAGACCGCTGTCGTCTCTAAGCCTAAGAAGAAGGAGAGTTCTCCTCCCGCGGACAATGCGCAGGACGTATTTCGCAAACTTTTCGAAGCGCAGTTCGAGCCTCTTGACTTGCCGGGCAATACCGCCAAATCCGCCAATTCTACGGATTCCGAGGGTGAAGGCGCGGATGAGGATGGAGATGAGGTTGATCTTTCTGGGTCTGAGCATGACTCCGATGACCTGTCTGACTTCAGCGACGAGAGCAATGAAGTCGAAGTGGTGGAACACACGGATGCCCACATGGCACCAGAGGACCGAATGGACAAGAAGACTCGAAAGGCATTTTTGGTATGTTTTGAACCTGAGAAAAATGAGGTCCAGTACTAATGATGTTGCTGCAGAGTGGAAAATTATTATCTAATGTAGAGAAACCAAGCGCCAACCCGGACGACCCTTCAACTAAGAAGGAAGAGGAGGACGACGCCCATGACGCTGTGAACTTAAAGCACGATCTCGCATTGCAGCGCCTTCTCAAGGAATCTCACCTTCTCGATTCCGCCGACGACCTTGCACCCACTGGAAAGAACCGTCTCAAAGCTATGGATATGCGCATGCAATCCCTTGGAGCTAAGTCATCGCTATATGCGCAAAAAATGCCAGATGCTCACCGGCGAGGAATCAATTCCAAGGCAGCTTTTAAGGATGACAGACGTCGCCGTGAAGCTAAGGAGAACGGCATCATTCTGGAGAAGCCCAACAAGGTTTCCAAGTCGAATAGTGGTCGACGAGAGCGTGGTGTTGTTGGTAGCTCTGTGGGCAAGTTTTCAGGTGGTACATTGAACCTGAACAAGCAAGATATTGCTCATGTCCAGGCCTCAGGCCGCCGTATGATGGGTGGCAGAGGAAAGGGCAAGTCCAGAGGAAGGGGCGGTGGCAGAGGTGGAGGAAGAGGCGGCAGCCGTTGAGGGTAATCATCCTTGTCAGAACCATTATGCATTATTGAGCCAATTTCCCTTCTCATGTGGTAATGCCTATCTACCATTCTTGATTTCGAAACTGGGCAATATGGGTCTCATACAACACGCATCGCACGCTATATCACCTTCAAACGCAATTTTCAAGGGTCATGAGCAACCACCTCAATCTCAACCCGCATATCATCCTCGCCAAGTCTTGTGACGCCAACACACGTCCAAATCGGTTGGTGCTCAGGCATCCACTTCTTGAAATTTCGCACCATCGCATCCAGGGCCTCATTGTTGATTGGGACATGATACGAGTTCACCCGGAAAACTTGCTCCCATCCCTTCCCTCCTGCATCCTTCAGGTTCAGATCGACATTGGCGAAAGCCTGGTCAATCTGTGCGTTGATTTCTCGGTGAAACTCGAAGGTCTTCGGATCCCAGCCGCCTGAGACGCTGTCAGCATGCATGTTTGTTCGGGCAATGTCCGCGGAATTTTATACCTTGGCCTGCACACTCGATGCGATCGCCAATGCGGACGGCTTGGCTGTAATTGAAGTCTCGCTTGGCCTTTTGGCCCCAGCCTTCGTAGCAATGATATTGCAGATGCGACATATTTGAATCAATAGAGATAATTGGACTATATACGGCGTGATCTTGTGGTATTGTTGTAGCTTTCGGCTGAGATGAAAACAAAGAGATTCAAGGGAACATATAACCTTGCAATTGAATAAATATGCTGTAGCGTAGTTGTTAGGCGGAATATACTTTCCGCTGAAGAACATACGTCATGGATACAGACCTTGGATGAAAACATCGCTATACTTCACCCCATGTTCAACATCTTCAAGGATTTTAAGATCTAGAACACAAAATCAAAGGCATTTATCAGGTGTCATACTTTAGAATCGGACATCCAAGGATGGAAGAAGCATGCATGCATATGTATCGCATTTGCAGGGATATATATGCGCTGGTGGTCGCTTACATACAAGTTCAAAAGATATATTTTCGGCGATCATATGCATCAGACCTACACAAATCAAGACAATAACACCGATTTATGAATCCGCCATTTATACACCGCACATTGAAATTATGAAAGCCCCGGCTGGAGCAACAGGGTTGCCACGCCAAGTCCTAATTTTTGCGACGCCAAGAACTCAAGATCTCTATCTAGATGTACTACGGTCAAGTCAAATGTGCACGAGGGGCGATCAACAGGTCAATGTCAAATCCGCCCATGAATCTATGTATTCCACCCCGTAGGGCCACCCGACCGTTATCGTCGGCTGTATAGATATTTCTCCACAGCAGCAACACTATCAAATTGGGATTGCCATGCTGAACTCTCACGCAATCGCCAGATCCACACGCAAGTTCCATAGGTCGACGATCAGGGGCGTTCCGACGGGCCCTGTAGGGTCGAAAGTCAACAGTTGAGTCGAGGCAAGTAGCCGCGTGAGTGTCTCTGCTCTGGTCCACAGGTTCCATATGAATTTGCGTTTTGGGTCCAACAATCCTGGAGCCGTGGTGCCAAGGTGGGTTACGGCGCTACGCAAAAATTGGGAGCGGATTTGGTCGGAGATAGTCTAGCTGAGATTTTACAGTGTGTTGGTGACGTTAATTCTTCTGTGTTTGGCGTAGGTGGATATGTATGATCGGCGATTTGGAAGAACATTGGGAACGTTGTTTCCATGTGATGATTTCATCGGAATTTCTGTCCCAATGTCATCTGTCTTACTTGCATTCTTCGCAGAAATTCCTGGAATTTTCTGAACTGAGTTTCCAAGTGCAGGTCAAAAACAAAATTTGTGAGGGAATGGGCACGGGGAAGCCAGGGGTTGTATTACATCTGCAAATCCC
Source organism: Penicillium antarcticum (assembly GCF_028974205.1). Lineage (NCBI taxonomy): Eukaryota > Fungi > Ascomycota > Eurotiomycetes > Eurotiales > Aspergillaceae > Penicillium > Penicillium antarcticum. The sequence goes on along the minus strand of NW_026695300.1, from coordinate 2,494,444 downwards.
CTGGCCAATGCGTTTTATTGAAGCGCCAACTCAAATAGATCGAACACAGCCTCATGCCGTCGTAATACAGGCAGACATATTTTACACTTTTCATGTTTTGACTGTTTCAAATGAAGATTGTCATGCCTGTCAGGGGGATCTTCTAGATCTACGGGAAGGCTGCTAGAAGCCAGAGTGGACTTGGACTATTGTTTCATAAATTAATTTTGAAAATTCTATTGTAAAGTAAGAGAGAAAATAAACAAATAAAATAATTACAAGGTGGAATGTAAGTATACACAAGAAAACAACGGGGGACCACGGAGTCCGCGGGAATAATAGCAATTGACGTTAACGACTCGAGAGAAAATGGTTATCAGATGGACCAGTGCTACAGAATCAATCCGAAGACCGGAAAGATGAAGTGCAAGTTTCGGCGCTTCAACTGTTCGGTCCAATCGACGGCCCCAGTGGATCTTCTTCAAGGGACCCGGACGGGTGCTTTTCCCGTTTGGGCGCAGTTTGAAGTTTATAATGAGATTCCCTCGCCCGGCCGAAACCAATGCATGTATGCATGATATGATTCGGAAAGTTTGAAGAGTGTAACCCTACATGTAAGCCGAAAGGTCTGGACTTTGCTATGTTGATCACTTGGAGTGAGAAGTAAGTTACCTTTGATCGGGTTCTAGTATAATGCCGAGCCAATCTACAAGGGTTAACAATAAACGTGCACAAAGTACGATTAAAGTCGGCTAGCCGATATTTTCTCGGGATCCCTCGGCGGTGGCGCTCGAGAGGGAAGTAATTCGGGAGCTGCACTGGGAATTTCAGGGTCTTGGCGTTGGGCATCAAAATTGAGGGATCAAGAGCTTTCTCATGCCAAGAGGTAAAGTGATAGTTGTGTATCGGCCTTGGACAGCCCTATCCAGCCTTAACCAGCCCTGTGCAGCCTTAACCGAGCAGAAGGTTGGGTTCTCGTGAAAGAAATACCCCGAAAGGATATGATCGAAGGTCAGTCAAGAGATGTGCAAGTCATTGCAGGTCAAGAATCAATCGCAGATGATGACGAGGTCTTGGCTACTCCGCTAGGATTTTCAAGGCGTGGCGCGCGTGGTCCTCACTGGAGTATTGTAGATGCGAGGAAAAGACTAGACCTGAAAAGAATCACAATCACAAAGCACCGGTGGAGCTGATCGCCAGAAGCGGGTTGGCACCTTTGTGCACAGTCGACATAGAGGCCGTTCGATGTGTCGATCATCCCCATTTAGCGCGAACCCTGTCCCGAAAAGTCTTGGACCTCATTCTTCGCTTTTTCTCTCCACCTATGATGTCCCTGGAGCTTGAAATGCAGCAACATTGGTCAGTAGCTTGCGGGTAACGCTTATCTAGCGCTATAATGCATCGTCATTGGGTTGTTCCTGCCCAAACCCTACACTCTACCCCCTTTGCGGGTCTTCGTTGGATAGGGGATACTGCATACAGCAAGGGGTCTCCTATACAAGATCCAAGGGGATGAGTATCTACGTAAGTGCATGGATTTTCTTGTTCATTTGCTCCCCCTGAGTCAATATTGCTTGGGCACTGGTGAAGCTTGGCTTTTGCTTGACATATAATGAGCATAGTTGCCAATAACGGGGCACGTGGGGTCAAGAAGCCCTGAAGAGAAAGGCGGGTTTCAGGTTTCTCCTCCCAGTATTCAAGATATACAATTTGCCAAGGCTTGGCTCGTTATACATGATTGGTTTCGGTATAACCTTCTGCTTATCGTGCATCCCCGGGTGCAGACTTTCGGGAACTTGGGAGCACCCGGACGATGTGAAGATGCCGAGTCCGAGAGTAGAAAAGTCCTCGAGGTGTCAGAAGGAATTTTTTCCGACGAATCCCTACCCTATGGGTAAAACCGGTTGTACACATGCTTTGCAGATCATCTGTCGAATAGTGCACGCGTGTACGGAGATCGGAAGGAATTCCTGTGGGTAATAAACATTTGCCCTAGGATATTTTTGAGGTACTGTTCACCACGTTCAATTCCCCAGTATGACTCGCGAGATGCTTAGGAATGCGCCTTTTCCGTAGATAGACGTCAGCCATTGAGGCTTAGAGATATAATACAATACATGCAAGCCAGAAGACACTATTCACGCGTAAGCGACATGCCTGTGATACTTTTTGCAGGCATTGAGATAGATTCTTATAAGTGGTCATCGTCTGTACGTGTCAAACTGAGCTGCGTCGGCCTTACCAGATCCGTCTGATCCTTGCCACTTTCTATCATCAAGGGGAGGGGCCTGTGGTCCCCCTGGTCAAACCCACAGTGGAGCAGGCTTAGTTGACTCTCAGATGCATGAATCCGCCTAATATTTTGCATTTTAGAATTGTTATCAGGGGGCATTGGGCTGGAATCGGAATACAAAAGGCTGCCATGATTCCATTTCTGAATTTCCGATTCATCCAAAGCTGTCTGGACCCGATGAAGTCTCATTTCCATTATTGTCAATAACTTGTGTCTTTTGCAAATATACAAAGTTATTCTTCACCATTTTTATAATAACCCATTATGTCTCAATACAGCTCTACTGAGACTCTCAAGGAGCCTAGAGTTACAGAGCATTCTGTCAACTCTAGCCCTAGTCTCTCGCCTCAGGATGAGAAGGATATTTCTACACCATCGACCCCCGCAGAGTCAATTAATCTCGAAGCCCAAGCAGCTACACCGCCACCATACCATGTCTTCCCTCGAACTCGCAAGTTGCAGATGGTCATCATTGTTTCCTTCGCTGCCATTTTCTCCCCACTCTCTTCAAACATCTACTTCCCTGCGCTATCGGAGATCTCAAAGGTTAGTCCCCTTCCAGTAAAGCTCTATCTTAGTATTCTAACGATAGCATAGGAGCTTGGTGTCTCCATGTCCTTAGCTACCCTGACAGTCACTGTATACATGATTGTTCAAGGTCTTGCTCCAAGTTTTTGGGGTTCATTCTCCGATGTTCTTGGCCGCCGTGTAATCTTTATTGGAACATTCCTGGTATACATTATTGCCAATATTGCACTGGGCGTCTCCACAAACTATGCTGAGCTTATGGTCTTCCGCGCGCTGCAGGCTGCCGGAAGTGCAGCCACCATCTCAATTGGTGCAGGTGTCATTGGTGATATCACTACCTCAGCAGAGCGAGGCAGCTTGATTGGCATCTTTGGTGGAGTTCGCATGCTGGGACAAGGAATTGGACCCGTTTTCGGTGGTATTCTGTCTGAATACCTTGGATTCCGGTCTATCTTCTGGTTTTTGATCATCGTATCCGGAATCAGTCTCCTTTCCATCATTTTCTTCCTCCCTGAAACCCTCCGCACCGTCGCCGGCAATGGTACAGTTCCCCTCAAGGGTATACACCGACCATTGATCTACTCCATCACCGGACAAAAGGAGGCACAGGAAGGCTCACTACCTTCTGGAAAGAAGGCCAATGTCACCTGGAGGACCGTTGTGGCACCTCTCACTTTCTTGGGCGAGAAGGATGTCTTCATCACCTTGTTCTTTGGTAGCATTGTCTACACTGTCTGGTCCATGGTCACCTCATCTACCTCCGACTTGTTCGAAGAGAAGTACGGTCTCAACTCGATGGAGGTCGGCCTGACCTTCCTTGGCAATGGTTTCGGATGCATGACTGGCTCTTATACAATTGGATATTTGATGGACTACAACCACAAGAGAACCGAGCGTGAATATTGCCAGCAGCACAACCTCCCTATCGACACTCGCATTAACTCCAAGACCCACCCCGACTTCCCCATCGAGTACGCCCGCATGCGCAACACCTGGTGGATCACTGCAATCTTCATTGTCTGTGTTGCTGTCTATGGTGTCTCTCTCCGCACCCACCTTGCAGTTCCTATCATTCTGCAATTTATGATTGCCTATGGTTCCACAGCTATCTTCACCATCAACAGCGCTCTCGTCATCGATCTTTACCCCGGTGCAAGCGCTAGTGCCACGGCCGTCAACAACTTGATGAGATGTCTGATTGGTGCTGCTGGCGTTGCCGCTGTCCAGCCTATCATCGACGCCATCACTGCTCAGTGGACATTCGTTTTGCTTGCGGGTATTACCATCGCTATGGTCCCCCTCTTGATGGTTGAGATGCGATGGGGATACCAATGGCGAATTGAGCGCCACGAGCGCTTCCAAAAGAGAGAAAACAAGGTCTGAACCTAAGACTTTGTAGAGGAATATTTGAAATATGGTTCAACAAAAAGGGATACAAAATAGGCACAAGCCTATGACGACTTGACGATTTGGATTTTCGGTGCAAAAAAGGTGCATATATGGTTTCGATTCTCGGTGATACACCTTTTTGGCGATAATTATTATATTTCCGGTCGTATATAGAAGACAATTCTTACATTGTCGTAAATTCAAGGGTTCTGCATAGTCACATGACGCCATCAACTTGACTTCTCATCGTTCGCTTTCCCGTCGTAACCAACAACAAAATTTTATCAAATATCTCAAAAGTACGATGAGCGGATCTTCAAAGTGAAATCAACCCCCAAAATGGAAAATGCACGAAGTCTCTACAAAAACGACGTCGATTTCGCAGCCTTAGCGCTGCAGTCACGCGACTTCGCCAAATAGTACGTCAATTGGCTTATACTCACCACCACGCGAAAGTAGACGCTCACTAAAAGGATATCAAGCTTGAAACCAAAATCTCAGCTGGACTTTAGTGATCCAGCCGCTGTCCGGTATCTCCGAGCCATTTAGCGCCTGACATTCTTACACGAGTGGATAAACTAATACCATGCAGGCAGCTCACTACTACCCTCCTGGAACAGGACTTTCAATTGAAAGTGGAGATCCCAGAAGATCGACTATGTCCACCGGTATGCATATATATTAAACAGCGACGATCTCATGCATATGCACTGACTTCGCTTGCAGGTACCAAACAGGTATGTCGACGCAGGGTTGATACCAAGGTAACCCCCTGTACACGATTGACAAAAAACAACAGACTCAACTACATTCTCTGGCTTCAAGATTTGCTCGATTCCACGACCGGAGAACTAAAATCTGGATATGACTCCAGTCGAGAAGTCCTCGGTCTCGATATGTATGTTTTATCCCGCTCCACCCGCCTGAAAATCACATCTAATCAATCACAGCGGGACCGGCTGTATCAGTATTTACCCACTGCTTGGCTGCACAACCCGGCCTGGTTGGAAGTTTGTTGCAACGGGTTTGTCCGCCAGCCACATTTACTTAAAACGATACTGATCGACCCAGTAGATATCGACCCCAATAACGTATACAGCGCTCAGCACAATGTTCAATTGAACAAGCTCGAGCACCGAATTCGGGTTATCAAGACTGACGCTGAGGGACCGCTCTTCCCGCTCGATAAGCTTGGCCATGCAACGTACGTCTCTAGTGAAACTGGCCCCCGCTAGAATCTATTTGGATCTAACAATGACTATCAACCAGTCTCGATTTCACCATGTGCAACCCCCCTTCTACACTTCACGTGATGAGCTAATTCAATCCGCCGAGCAAAAATCTCGACCTGCATTCTCAGTAAGTGCAATTAATCCACATTTGACTATTTGTCATGCCAAAAGCAAATCACATACTAACGGTAAATGCAGGCATGTACCGGCGCCGAGGTGGAAATGGTCACCCGCGGTGGAGAACTAGCTTTCGTGAAGCGCATGATCGATGAGAGTCTCGTTCTGCGTGACCGCATTCAGTGGCATACATCCATGCTGGGCAAACTAAGTAGTGTCTCCGTTCTCGTCGAGATGCTGATGCAGCACGATAATCACAATTACGCCGTCACTGAGTTCGTGCAGGGGAGTAAGACAAAACGGTGGGCTGTGGCTTGGTCGTGGGGGGACAGAAGGCCCATCATGGTATGTTTTATGTATTCTTTTCCGGGTAATCTTGTGTCTGATTATTCGATAGACTGCTGCACGAGGAATACCTGGGTTTCCGAAGCATATGCTTCCCTTCCCTGCTGACTACACGTTCACTTTGGCACCTGGTACTTCCATTGATACAGCCAGCGCTGCTTTGAACAGTGAACTTGATTCTCTGCCTTGGTTCTGGAGCTGGAATCAGAATGCCTCGGCGGGAACTGGTATCGCTGCCGAGAATGTCTGGTCTCGACAAGCGCGCCGGAAGATGAAACTTGCTGGCCAGGAAGGCGCCGGTAAGTTGAACGATGTTCCAGCGCAAGTCCAACTGGGAGTACGCGTATACCTACGGTTACTCCGAGGCCAGACACCCGAAAACAAAGCGGTACAAGCATTGGTTCGGTGGACGCAGGGAACAGACAGTGTTCTTTTCGAGAGTTTCTGCGGGATGGTGAAAAGGAAGCTTGAAACAAAGTGATACATGTACATTCAATACTGCACAAGTCTACAGCAAGTCTCCGAGAGCAAGGTAACGTGCGTGGTATGTATGCATAGCTTCGTATTGCTAGATCATCAAAATTCGAACCGAATGAACATCAAAATGCAAAATAGCAGTATCCGCTTTTTTTTGTACTTAGTTGCCCGTAACCTCAGACTGCAACTCCTTCAGACGGAGCCAGCCTTCGCTATCTTCCCAGAAGTCCTTGCCCTTGCCCATGATTCCGCGCACGGCACTGCGAGCCTTGAACCGCCAATCGCGAGCGACGAGCTCGGCCTCGGCATCCCCCTCAACGATTTGATCTTCACGGTCCATGGGGCCATACTTGGCGTATCCATCCCGGACGAGTTTCTCAGTAGCACGGACAAGTTCCAGCCAGGGCTTCTCATCGCCCATCTGGAAGGCACCTTGTGCGTTAGCAGCGACAGTAGCGCGCCAGGCCTTTTCGTGGGCCTCGAATGCGGCGAAGGGACGTTCACGCCAGATCTCGACGCGGGCGACGACTAGCCACAGGGCTGCGGAGTGAGTGATGAGTGGGACGATACTTTGGTCGATGAGGGTGATAATTTGGCCGGGGATTGTACCCGTGCGAACGATGGGAGCCTCGGAGGGATCCTCGGAGCGGATGAGAAGGCGCTCGTATTCAAATGCCGACGTCAGGAATTCGACCAGCATAGCCAGGATAGGGCCATCGACGCACTTCTCGCCCTTCTTCGCTCCGACAAGCTCGATGATCCGTCTTTGAGCGGTGACCAGATCACGGAATGGCGTTGATGGAGGTGGGATGGATGCTGCAACTGTGAGGACGTTGTCCCAGATGCGGGCGTCGGTATTTTTAAGTTGCGCTGCGCGCTGGAGGGCGGCGAGGGCTTCGCGCTTGCGCTTGTGGAGTTCATTGTCTTGAGTTGTGATCTCGCCAGTGGCCTCGTCGACTACCACTTCTGGGCCGGATGACTCTGGTGCTGATGAGCGGAGCATGGCGGCGGCAAGGTTAGACCAGGCTTCACCGTCTGTGTCATCGATTTGGACGGTGCGGGTGAAGGTGTCGGTGGCTTCTTCCCATTTTTGTTGCTCAAGCTGGACACAGCCAAGAGCGAACCATGCTCCGTGGTTTAAGCGGTTGACGTGTAGACTCTTCTTGTAGGCTTCCTCGGCCTTTTCTAATTCAGGTGGTGTGAGGGCGAGGTAGTGACGAGCAAGAGAACGTTGGGCACGAGCGTATCGCTGCCCAGAAACCTCCCAAGCACGCTCGTACAAGGTTTCGTCCTTGTCAATGTCTCCAAGGATACAGAGCAGACGAGGTGCGTCTGCCGGCAATGGTGACCGCTCTGGTCCATCGAATTGCTCATTTTCGGCATCCTCATCTGGCCCAGTGGGCTGGTACAGTTGGCGGCGGACGATACTCTTTGCCTTCTCTTCACGCTCGGTTGCGGCGTAGCAGAGTGCGGCCTCAGCCCACATGTGCAATCTCTCGTAGATCTCGAGAGCGGTGCGTAGACCACCGAGGTCAACCCAGCGCTTGGCCAGCTCAGCCTCAAGGTTCCATCTTGTTGAGAAATTGAGAATCCAAATGTGCTCGAGACGGTCAGCAGCTGGGGCAGATTCAGATTGCTCAGGACGTGGCAAGAATGTTGTAGGCTCGCCAGATTCTGTCTGAGCGGCTGCGTCAGACGTAGCAGTGTCGGCAATGACTTGGTCCACGAGCGCTTGCATTTGTAGAACGGCACGCTCAACGGTACGAGAACGGTAGCCCTCTACCCGACTACGGACCAAAAGTCCTTGTGTGTAAATCTGCCAGTTAGAACTGCCACCATCGAGAACACGAGTAGCGTAGGGGTGTGTTTCTTCACGGGTGAGACCGTTCTCAGGTGCGGTATTAGTAATTGCTGAGGCAAGAGCCAAAAGAAGAGCAGAGTCCACAGGGTTAAGCATGGGTTGGTTGTTGGCATCGACGGCATCCAAGCTGGCCGACAGCTTGCCCTGAATTGCCTTGTCTTGCTCATCAGGCTTTGATTCTGTGAAAGAAATGGCCTCAAGTAGCGTATCGTCATTTAAATCCACATTCTTGGGACCGGAGGGCTTTGAAGACAAGGATGCCTCGTCGGCACTCTTAGCCAACACAACCAGCTGACTGATATCGCGGTTCTGGAACTTTGTGCGCTTACCCAGCTTACCGGTCAGCGCAAACTCGAATTGCCGCGCCTTGGCGGCTTCGTCGATATCTGCCCGAGCCTTGACATCAAAGCCGTGGTGTGTATTGATGATGGCCCTTTCCAGCAGGAACCGTCCTCTCTCGTCTGCATTCAGCTCGGCCTTGTTCAACACCTCGACGTCATTGTAAATAGCATCCTGCAGGGTGCTCGTGACCTCGGACAACATCTTCTGGTGCAAGAAGTTGACGCGCATGCGTGCTGTGCTGGCCACAAGCGGTCCCTCGCTGGAAGCATCGCTCAACAAAGCCTTGGCGATAGAAAACAATTCCGGGTTGGGTGTGAGCTTGTATGCTGCCTCTCCATCAATAGTCAAGTCGCGAATGATTTTGGCCCGGACGGCTTTGAGGGTTGCAGTTTCGGTTCGCAGGGACGATGGCAGCGAGACTTCAGCCGAGTTGAATTCGAGGGGAGGACCGGTGACATTGGACTGCAGGAAGCCGAACAAAGCCGCAAGTCCGAGGTGTAGGATTTGAGACTGCTTTTGTTCAGTGGACAGGTCATCGGTGGACTGGAGGGCGGCGCGTGCCTGCTCCGCGACAAAGGATGTATAGGACGTATCGCCTTGTGCGACCTGCGCAAGGGACTCGTTCGAGGCATCGTGGCCCAGGATCTTTTGGGAGAGGGGCAGGTTGAAGATTGGGACGATGTTCTCTGAAGCCAATCGGATTGGATCGAGGCGCTCCTTGAGGGGGGAAGCCCCGTCAAAGATACCATTCAAGGTAGACGGATATTCAGGAGATTCAGCCATTGTCAAATCTCTGTGAAGTCAAGAATGTTCGCAACCCCGCGATCTTTTTCGATTTTTTTGCTTATCGATAGTGTGTGCATAAGGTGCGTGGTTGTTGGCGCCTTAGTCCTATATCCAGGAACACGTGGTGTTGCCACGCCCTACTTGGAATTCAAGACGCCCACATTGCACTACACTGCCCCTGCACTTTACTGCAATTTGCAAGATCAAATGCATTTTATACCACACTCAACTAATCCAGAAGTCATCCAACTATTTAGACGCATGTGCATGATCCCTGAGAATACGATTCAACCCCTCACGCTGAACACAACCCTCAAAGTGGAAGCTCCTAGCCAACTCTTCTAGATCCTTCTCACTCATTCCCCGAAACAGCGCAGCAAAGTCATCCACAAAAGAAGCCGCCAAAAATGTATAGAACACATTGCGCATCACATGCAATTCAGTATTCCACGACGTAGGATAAGTATCCTTAGCAGTAGGACTAACACTATCAATCCAATCAACCAAAGGTCTCAAAGCAGCTTCAGGAGCAGACGCAGGTCGTCGGCCCCATTTATCAAGCCAGAAGTCCTTCTTCTTATCAAGGAATGGCTTGAGGGTCTTGTTCCATTTGCTTTCTGGGTTGGTGTAGATCATGCCTTGCAGCCCAATGTCTTTGTACAGCCAGATTGACCAGCTGATGTTATACTTGTCGTAGATGCGTAGCTGGTCACCAAGTAGATTATATCGCTCTTGGTTGACTGTTTCAGCATCGACGTCGATGGTATGATCTGCGTAGACGGGTCCGAATTCTCCATTCCAGACTGGTGTCTTGTTCTCGGTCATGAATTGTGCTTTGCGCAAGTATGACCGTTCGAGATAGGCCTTTTGATCGGCTGTTCCTTTGTAACGATCACCGGTAGGGAATCCCATGGACTAGGTAGTAGTATGAGGCGATGTCCATTTTACTAAAAATAAGAAAAAGGGATACCCAACTCACCGAGTAATCATGCATGGCATAAACACAATTCGGCAAAACCTCATCAAACCCCTTCCACTCCATTGCAAATGTATTCCCGTCCAACCAAAGAATATGATTTCCATCAACCGCGCGAATAGCCTGCTCAACTCGTTCATAAAAAGCAGGCAAGCGGACATGCTCAGGGTCACAAGGCTCATTCAGCGGGTTATACCCAGCAACATAAGGGTTATTCCTGTACCGCAAAGCAATCTGCTCCCAAAGCCAAACAGTCCTATCCTGATGATCTTTATAGTCCCAGAATGCGGCATAGCCTGTTGGATTGTCAGAGTGCCAGTCTGGATTCTGGCCGCCTGGGACGGCGTGCATGTCTAGGATGGTATAGATGCCCTTTTCTGCGCACTATATCAGATAAAAGGTAGTCAGTCATGATAAGTTCGAATTGATATCATTGATACTTTCTGCAGAGGTGGACACTGACCAGATTGACTACCCGATCCAGGTGCTTGAATCCAGATTCCTTTAATACGCGCGGATTCATATCATCCTCGAAATGGCGGTAATTGAATGGAAGGCGGAGACAGTTTAGTCCTAGCTCGGCGAAGAACTGGGCGTCTGCCTCGGTGAAAAAGTATTCGAGCCATTTGTCGAAGAAGAACTCGTATTTCTCCGGTCCTAGGGCTTGGAGCATTGCGGCGCGGTGTTGGGCTTCGTGACCGGAGAAGCCTGTGATGAAGTTTTCCATGCTTTAATGGGCGAGCATTATTAGTTCAATCCGAGAAGGCGAGAGTCATATAAGCTGGTGAGAATTTTACTTCATCCATCCTCCCAGAGCAGCTCCTCGTAGGACTACTCCCTCCCCATCCTCGTTAACGATTGTGTCACCTTTGACACTCAGGAATCCGGTTGCCATGTTGTAGATTGGTGAATCTATTTATCCGTGGAGATGCCCGCGTAGAAGTAACAAAACGAGAGCGTCCTACATGACGTTTATAACTATTTATTAACACCCAGCCCAGCAGGCAATTTACCCGCAAAGCACCTTGGCAAACGCGGGGGACAGGGCTAAATAGCGCCGAAGGCATCCCCGTATGTGACACGCCAAAAGCCAAGCCAAGCCCATCAAGCCTAGAAGTATCACGAGCCGGCTAATTTCACTTCATTTTAGCCTGTACAGAGACAAAAGGTACGGGTACTATACATGAACCAAATAACAAATCAAGTGTACAGGAATACGGTGTGTTCCTCACATCAATAACAAGCTATGTGCCAACGGGCATGAACGGATGCCACCAGGGTATTTTATCGTACAAAGCAACAACGCCGAAGTCAAGCCAAGCTAATCCGCCCAAACGCTCAAAAGGTATCAAACTTCCAAGGGTTGCTTACCAGTCCTGCCCACGATCCCGCATCAAGATCTCAATCGCCTCATCTTCCGGGACAGGGTTATCGTTCAAATCCTTCACGCATTGCGTGAGTCCTTCTGCTGCTTCGTCTACTTGCTCTGCTGTCCAGCCTGTGCATGCCATCACCATGCGCCGGTAGTTTTGGCCGAGGACTGCGTTCTTTGCTTTGAGACCGTCCACCTCGGCTAAAATGCCGCTGTTAAACTCTTTATAGCATTGAGCTTGACGTCTAAGGGCGTCTGTGCTTGGAATTGAGAACAAGAAAGCAGTTTGTTGCTCTGAGAAGCCAGAGGCTGGGTCAAAGCTTTCGGGGAATAATTTCTCGAATGTGTTGGTGTCAATGCCAGAAACCAAGTCGGCATCGCCCACGACCACTGTCCTAGTTGGATCTAGCCCGGGTGTATTCTTCACTGTAGCCAACAAGCCCTCTGAAGATCTCTCGAGGTTCTTGATACGCCGGTCAAGCTCCACGCGCTCAGAACCCTTACGTCTCAGTTCATCAAATTGTTTTTGCTCGATCTGCCGAGCTTTGGCAGATTCCCGAATCTTTGTGTGCCAATGATCGAAGCTCTCTTGCTTCTGTGTCAAGCTAGAGGCCAGCTCTCGGTCAATTCCACCTAGTGTCTCCTCAACCATTGAGCTAATTTGAGACATTGCGGCTAGATTCGTCGTTAGTAGAAACAAATGTGACCAGAGGGAAAAAACCTACCATCAAGAATCTCTTTCTTCGACTTCGCCAATTGATCAATAAATGTATCGTTACGGTTGCCCGCTTGTTGAGACTGGGAGTTACCATCGACCATGTCAACACCAACACCATAATCTGCAGGACGGAGACCAGTGTGGTTGGGAATATGAGGATCGGCACCAACTTCTAGAAGCTGTGGAACAAGGACCGAGCGCGCACGCCCCGCTAGGTTCAGAGCCGTGTCACCTTGATCATCACGGAGATTGACAATCTCAGAGATGAACCGCCCTAATGAAATGACATCATTGCTGTGAGTTCCATTTGTTGCGTCTCCATTCGAAGTCGGAACAATGCCTCCGTGTCGTACAATAAACTCAAGAAGAGCTTCTAGGTAGTGTTTTGCGGAGACGTGTCCGCCACCACCAGTAGCAGCCATAACCGCAATGTGATGCAGGATGGTACGCCCGCTATAGTCGACCATGTCAATGGTTGGAGCAAGTACCTGGAGCAAGCGAGGGAAGCTTCGATAATCTAGGTTGTTGCGAGTTCCCACTGACTTTTGCAAAGCTGTCTCTCCGGCACCGTTGACTCGCGAGATACTGACGCCTTTAGCGACGAGGGCATTTAGTAGTGACATGCGGGCAAGCATAGCAGCCCAATGAAGCGCATTGTTTCGGTACTCATCGAGAGGAATTTCAAGATCGTCACCAGTTAGTTGTACTAAAGCTGGGTGGTTTGTGAAATCTTTAGTCCGCTTGTCGAGGAATAATGTCATGATAAGCTTCATCTTTTGGAATCTCTCTGGAGTAGAAGCAGGAGCCAGGGACTCGATTCCGCGTTTGGAACCGTCATCCATAGGGGGAGGTGGAAGATCCATGTCTTGGTAGAAGGAGTCATTAGGTTCTGTGGGAGTAGGATCGTTCATGGACAAGTTGGATGGGTCACGAGGTAGACCGATAGGTGGAGCGTATTGGGATGCGGAGCGCATACGTTTGCGCGGGGGTTCTGCGAGATCGTCATGATCGTCTTGGGTCTGGAAACGGTTCTGCAGACTGCCAAATCCACTGTCAGACATGCTGTACATGCTCTGCTGGCTGCTGAATGGAAGTCCGGATTCCTGGCTGCTCATCTGTTGTGAAGGCTTCCGAATCACACTGGGCCGACGGCTGTTGGTGCTGGGCGAGTCGAAGCGCGCTTTGCTGAGAGCGTTCACTGCGGTGGCAGCGGTTCGCGAAATATTCTGGAAGAAAGTTCCTTGTTGCGGCTGTGATGCACTGCGATTCTCCCCGCCGTTGTAAAGACGCTTGCGTTGCGCAGCCATTGCTTGTTCTTTTGTGGGTGTATCGATGGTGCCTTGGGCGGGTTGTCCAGAGCCGTCAGGACTCATGTCATACTCTAGCAACGGCCGGAGCGATTCTTCGACGTGATATTCTCTGCACAGGTCGACGCCACGTTGATAATTAACCCACGTTCCCTGGTATTTTCCGTAACCGCCTTGCACCTTCTCGTGTTCACCAGCGGCAATTTCTTTTTCGAGTGTTTTCGTCCTGCGTGCTTTCACGACACCGGCGACTTTCAAAATCTGTGTTGCGTTCAACCAAGAATCGGATCGACGTTTCATCACAGCAACACCATTCACTTCCATTTCATAGACGGCGACATTAGAATAAACCGCCTGTTCGAGGCTCGTCAGTGGAATGTTCAGTGGGGATGTGGAAGGCCACGAACTCGATAAATCTGTGGCTTGTACTCCTCCTGGTATGACATTACCGACCCATAGTCGTTAGTGCCATCATACCCATTAAAACTACTTTTCTGTGGTCCGTTGGAATAACCAAAAGAGGACATCTGAGAACCCTTGGGAGGCGGAGGTGTTGCGCGAGGGGTGGAGGAGAGGGATTGCGAAGCATTCAAAACGTTGTAGGCCATTCCATTCACAGACCCTGTACTGCCCTGTGAGTAGGACATGCTGGTCTTTCCCCCAGAAATGTCAGCAAGGATACCAAAGAACTAGCAAGGGGAAAGATACCCAATGCCGGTTGGAATGACGCGGAAAGGAGGCGCGTGGCTAACCCTCCAGAGGGAAACCGCCAAACCAAAATACCATTCAAAGCCCCAAGGCAAAACGAATGTGTCGAAATTCGTCAATCAAGATCGAGATCACGATAGGCTCAATGCAAGGCAAGTCGCGGGGTGAGGAGAACGAAAAGGGCGCGTCGGAGTTCCCGTGACACGACGCCAAGGTTTTCGCGTTTCTCCGTTTTGGGATCGGCCACTTTTCTTTGAGAGTTTCAACATGGCCAAGCTACAACCACAACATTGGCTGGGCAATCTTTCAACACCACAGCAATGGCGTCATTTATTACGAGCGACACTGCGCGAATGTACCTACCTGCCTGATCCTGTCGCTCGCACCTACATGCGAGAACATGTGCTCTCCAGATATCGTGCAGTATCCTCCCGTCACTCCAAGGCTGGTCCTCAGATGGTACATGCGGCACGAAATGGTCTCTCAGTTTTACAACGCGCAAATGAAGGCTACTCGCGACCCCTCGAGAAAATACTCTATCTATCATACGGTCGCACGGGGAAACGGCGACATGAGATGCTGGCAGAACTTCTAAAGCCCGAAAACCCCGGAATCCCAAATGATACCCAAGCAGCCAAAGAGCTCATCTCTGCGCCTCTCAAATTCCATGACGGCTGGCAACCTCCAGCTATCGTGAGGAGCCTAGCCCTCTCTCATGTGAGAAACCCAGTAATTACATCAAGCCGAGTCAGACCTTTGATCAAGGCTGTATCACCGCCAATCCCGAAGCAGGATATTTGGGGCAAGGAATTGGCCCAGTCTCGAAAAGTGAAGATCCGAAAACATTGGTATTTTGCCACGTTGAATAGCCTGTTGCCGCCATTGCCAGAAGAGGATCTCCGCACGCTTGACGGGCTGGTCTCGGGAACCACGCCCTGGGAGCCTGTCAAGAGGAGAAAGGGCGTAAAGTCCGAGGCCAACGCCAGGTCAGAAAGCGCAGTCTTGAAGCTGCTTGTCAAGGGTCCTGAGAAGGAAAATACCTTTGCAGACTATGCCAACGGTCGACCCCATGTTATCACAGCAAGATTTATGCGTCGGCTATGGAGACGGATTTCTGCGCTTGTGCCTCGGCAATCTTGGAATGAAGTTTCTCAAAAGTGGCGCTTTGAGTGGGATACGCCAAAGCTGATCCCAACACTGTCCTATAGCCTGGACAGTAGGATCGACTCGGGGGCTTTCTTCGAAGAGCCACCCAAACCCTTCCGGGGGAATGCAAAGAAACCTGTGCGGGGTGAACAGCCACTCCCACAGTAACATATTAATGAGCATTATTATAATACCCATGCACACTATCTCATCAATCAAGCGGGTTTCAATCCCAATTGGGCAACTTAAGTCCTTACATTACTTCTACAAAAATAGGTTGGAATATGGCAATTGCACAGCTGCCATTTCACTATGAATACATAAAGACATCAGGACAAACATAACGCATGAGGCCACTCGGCTATCCTAAGCCCAGGCCTGAAACAAAGTCATAGAAACAACCCAGAAGAAAGCATGGTATCAAAGAAACAAGAAGCATGTCACCGTCCCAGATGATCACACAACCTAATCGCTATCAGAGCTAGAGCTAGAGCTTGAACTCGAACTAGAACCCTTGCGCTTATGCTTCTTCTCCTTCTTATGCTTCTTCTCTTTCTTGTGCTTCTTATCCTTACCGCTGTATCAAATAAAATCAGCAATCAATCACCACACGATTAGAACCAGAACACAGCTTACAGCTTATTGTTCACAAGGTTAGCTCCAACAGCACCAAGAACAGCACCACCAGCGGTCCCAAGCGCACCATGGCCCAACTTATGACCCATAAACCCACCAGCAGCACCACCCATCAGCGTAGACCCGAGTCCCCTTTCACCCTCGGCTCCAGGCGCCCCAGGGTGTCCCTGCTGCTGAGGCGGCGCTCCACCATAGTAGGAAGAACTCTCACCACCCTGTTGGTAATGCTGCTGCTGAGGCGGGTAGGGTGAGTGACCACGGTCCTGCTGAGGCTGGCCGTATCCCGGACCACCCTGGTATGGACCCTGACCCTGATTCTGACCCTGCTGGTACTGCTGATCGTACGGGGGAGGATGACCCTGACCGTGAGATTGCTGAGGCGGGTATTGGCCATAAGCGGGCTGGGACTGGTTTCTTGTCAGCTTTGGTCTTGGTACGAGTACGAGGTACGAGAGGGGAGGAGGTTCCGTGTGGATCTCCTGATGGGTTGGTTCCTCGGTTTGAGGACTTGGATTACCTCTGGATAGTAGCCTTGTTGCGGCTGGGAATGGCCTTGTTGCGCGGGGTAGTACCCTTGGCCTTGTTGGTCGTAGTATTGGCCACTGCCGTTGTATTGGTTTTGCGGGGGACCTCCGTAATGCGACATTGTGAGGTTGATGTGTGGGGGTTATCGAGGATGATGATAGTGATGGAGGGAGTATATAGGAGGGTGAGAACAATAAAGGATGGATGGCTTGAGACGGGACAATAAATATACGGCATCGGCGGATCTGCGGGGCTTAGCGGGAAAGCACCGCCTCCTGTCCCTCGGATCGACTGCACAGCCTCCTGAGGCTTGAATTCTTCAGCTGGAAATGACAGTGTCATGGTATGTGGCTTTGATCTGAATTATTGTAGGCATACAACTAGATGGGCCAGTTAGGGCCAAGACCGTTGCCCCGCAGCTTTGCTGCAAGGAACCGAGATGCATTCCGAAACGGGCAAGGTATTTTTAGATTCTATGGGGCAAAAGGCATCGTTTCAGAGTGATCAAGCCTCACAGACAACTCCAAAATACAAGACTCAGGTATCGCTATATTTCGAACCATTATAGTCTCAATCTGCATTCTTCGCAAGGTTTAGGCCCGCTGGCTACGATCCAAAGGGCTTCAAATTAGGAGATCTTGCGACAAAACTGCATTTTAAACACGGATCATATTCTCTCAATATAGATTTCTCATAAACTTGCCCATGGTCAATAGGGGTCTCGATATCTCAAGCATATTTAGGCACCAAGACCCTGACATACTTCGCAGTACCCTTCTAATCGATAAATGATGGCGATATCACCATGAGTTACTTACTTCAGTCATATCATGCCATCAATCTCTTGCCTTTCTTCTTTCTCGGCTCTCGATCCGAGAATAGAACACTTCTATCCCTCTCGGTCTGCCTTGTTTAATGTCCA
Source organism: Penicillium antarcticum (assembly GCF_028974205.1). Lineage (NCBI taxonomy): Eukaryota > Fungi > Ascomycota > Eurotiomycetes > Eurotiales > Aspergillaceae > Penicillium > Penicillium antarcticum. The sequence continues at coordinate 2,476,785 of NW_026695300.1, read as the reverse complement.
GTTATCAAATCTGCTGGTGGGCATTTTCAAAATAGGCAGAATATGTATATGGGAAGCGAAGCGCATATTAGATAAATCAGCATTAGGTGAGACTGTATTAGCATCCTCACTATGCAAATAAGAGTAAGCAACATGGAGAACAAGGGTGCGAGCGGCGACATGGATCAGGCACCGGTCCGATGCATGCTAGGTCGGCCTAATATACTATGGACGTTGAATGGTTACTAGAAAGAAAGGGTAGCACACATAAAGTCATAGTCCTTATCCCACCTTCATGTTACTGATATGATCAACCGGAGGCACTCGAAAATGGGCAAAAGAGAGGTAAAGCAAAGAGAGGCCAACCAGGGCGAGAACAATGATTCAAATGGTCGCCTCGGGGCTTCCTACACAGACTATTCAATACTTCATGGTGCTATTTATCTGTATGACCCTGTTGTAGGTATAAATAACCTACTGGCTCTGTTTGATTGTATGAGATCTCACGTAAACATTTTGAATCTTATCGCTGCGTCATGCCAAGGTAAAACACAAAAGGTTAATATGATCGATGCAATGGCTGAGATACCGATGCAGCCACGGTACTTGCACCCCAGGTCAGAGGCCGACCGGGCCGAATTGGTATGACTCCTTTCCAACCTAGGCGGCTAGGAGCGCTCTTTGTCCTAAACAGATTTCCCGGCTTATGGGGACTTCCGCATCCGAATTAATCGCCTTCGGGTGATGAGAAAGACCTAATCTAGGAGAGAGCCATGATATCCACAGATATGACTTGACGCGTGACTCAAGAGTCCAACATGAACATCGAAATTCCCCGCGGTACGCTAACTGAACACGCTAACTGAACACGCCTCCACGGAGTATAGGAGCATAGTATGAACGCCAATAGCAAAATACATGCAAATCAAAGGAAGTCAATATGACATAGATGGCAACCGTCCGAGCGCGGTTAGCAGAAGCTTTGCCAATCGCATGGCAAGTATTGGCATCGTTGGCTGCTGCAGCCAAGAAACACAGTAGGTTTGGGGGGAACGTATGCGATGCCAACAGAGGGACGATCGTACCCCGACATAGCCATTTAACCGCGCAAATGGTCTAGGAACAAGGTACCTACGTATAGGTTAGTACTTGGCAAACGGGAATTGCGGGGGTCTCGGGGTTCTCATTCCATCTACACAGTGCCGGCTAATAAAACTGAGTTCCGTAGACCTTCGGTAGACTTGCACTTAGACTTAATCGGCTTACGTGGATGTTCACCTGAATGTGGCTATCGGGCATCGTCCGCGGACGACTTCAAGCCACCGAAGGCTAAGTCAAGTCTTACTTGGGAGAAGCAGTGCCAAGCTTCGACCCCAGACGGGAAAAAGGTTAAATCTCGTCCAAGGTTGACTCCCATGGGGATATCTACAGCACATTACACCATATCTTATAGCCTACTGTGGCCTTGTATACCGAGGTGCGAGGTTCTAAATTGTGTTATTGTGGGTCATGAGATTGCGCTTCTCCACAACCCCGGTCTGGGCAGAGATCCGGAGTATGTCTTGGCCGGGGTTGACATGCACTTCTAGTGATTTATCCGAAAGGATCTAGTACAAGCCCGAAAGCTGCACTCTAGCGGAGTCTGCCCGAGTGTCTCGCCGACTCCGGCAGAGGAAGCGTCCGAATGTAACGGCGACAGAGCCAATCAGCGGAGTTGACCACGTCGTTGTTCCGATATCGTGTCTTGCATCCGTTGATCGCAAATTTCTCGACTCTCTGGATTGGCTGAGGGGGCCATGGAGGCTATCTAAGAAGTCTCTGTAGAGAAGGGATCGGCGAGCTTGGATCCATTTCCCCCAGGTCTCTCCAGGCTGACCCAAGCGAATAGTTGTATCACTATGGACCAGTGGGATTTGGCTTTTGCTTTTTGCTTTTTGCTTTTTGCTTTTTAGCTTCGGGGATCCGGAGTAGCCTCTCGTATTTAGAGTCCTGTCCCCCGCGTTTGTAGAAATTTTAGATCTCCTTCTTGCATAAGTCCAGGCTTCCCTCTCTTCCTCTCAACTGCTACACCCGGTATTCACAGTAGCAGCTATGGAGATCGAGAGCAAGACCCAACACGCAACCGCGTCGCCAGATGTTGAGGAAAACATGAGTGTCGGCCAATACATCGCGACACGCTTCACCTCGCTGGTACCCCCGATGAACCCCGCACCAAACCCTTTCAAAGCCCTAACCCTCCTAAATAAGCAACAGTGGCTAAACTTCTTGGTACGCCGATCCCCAATCCACGAGGCTGAATACAAAAACACCAGACTAACACATATCCAGGTCGCATTCTGCGGCTGGTCATGGGATGCCTTCGACTTCTTCACCGTCTCCCTAACAACCTCCCAGCTCGCCGAAACCTTCGACAAATCAGTGACAGACATAACATGGGGCATAACCCTAGTCCTAATGCTGCGCTCAGTAGGCGCCATAACATTCGGCATAGCCTCCGACCGCTGGGGCCGCAAATGGCCCTTCATCGTAAACCAGCTTCTCTTCGTCGTCCTCGAGCTAGGTGCCGGTTTCTGCCAAACATACAAGCAATTCCTCGCCTGTCGCGCGCTGTTCGGCATCGCAATGGGTGGCTTGTACGGTAATGCCGCTGCTACCGCGCTTGAAGACTGTCCTGCTGAAGCCCGTGGTATTATCTCCGGTCTTTTGCAGCAGGGTTATGCTTTTGGATATCTGCTCGCCACTGCGTTTGCCCGTGCGCTTGTTGACACCACTCCCCATGGCTGGAGGCCTCTTTATTGGTTTGCAGCTTGTCCGCCTGTTCTTATTATTATTTTCCGGCTTTTCCTTGGCGAGACGGAGACTTTTAAGAGGAGACAGGAGACTCGCGCTGAGATACGTGGTGGTGTTGCTGCTTCTTTCTTGTCCGAGGGAAAAGTTGCTCTCCAGCGTCATTGGCTAATTCTTATTTATTTGGTGTTGCTCATGGCTGGGTTCAACTTTATGGTATGTTGCATGCCCCCCACGTTATAGCTGTCACAAGATGGAAGTACCAATGCTAACATATTACCTCTATCCAGTCCCACGGCTCTCAAGATCTCTACCCAACAATGCTAGAGAACCAATTCAACTTTTCCAAAAACGCAGTGACAGTCACGCAAGTCGTCGCCAACCTAGGCGCCCTCACAGGCGGCACGCTCTGCGGCTGGGCTAGTCAAATCTTCGGCCGCCGCTTCTCGATCATAGTTATCTCAATCGTCGGCGGAGCACTACTGTACCCCTACACATTTGTGACGAACAAGAACGTTATTGCAGCCGCCTACTTCGAGCAGTTCATGGTGCAAGGCGCGTGGGGTGTCATCCCCATCCATCTAATGGAGTTATCGCCTGGTGCGATCCGTACGTTCGCTGTCGGCACGGCGTACCAGCTTGGAAATCTTGTCTCATCTGCTAGTTCGACCATTGAGTCGACTATTGGTGAGCGGTTCCCCTTGCCGCCTACTGAGGAGTCGAAGCATCGTTATGAGTATGGCAGGGTCATTTGTATTTTCATGGGGTGTGTTTTTGCTTATGTTATTCTTGTTACGTTTGTTGGGCCTGAGAGGCTTGGCAGGAACTTTGATGCTGAGCATGATGCTGATTTGCAGGTTGTTGCTGCTCATCGGGGGATTGACGGGAAGGGGTATCCTGATGAAGAGAAGGGGAGGGTTGAGACTATTGAGTAGACTCGCCTCGCGGTTTTATGATTGATGAGGACGCTTGAGATTTTGTGACTGAGAATGTTTATTCGAAGATCCTTTGTTCATGGCTATCCTTATACCTGTATGTAATGGTTACGTGGCGAGTCTTCTAAGTTCGCTGTTCGCTCTCATGATTACACGGTGGACAGGTCCTAAATTGGGAATATAGAAGGTCAGTTAGTCTGGCTCTATATTTACGCACTAAAAACACAGTAATCGAAACACTTGAATCGGAATCTGCTTAATTGTACTCGCTCACCCTAGCCTACATGGCTGGTCATTGGGTTGAAAGGTATCATCATTCCATATAAGGGACAGCAATCTACGAAAAGTACCCACCTATTAATGCGGATTAAGGTGTATTAGAGTATTAGTGTCAAAGTGATAATTGTGGAGGTGCCTCACGACGAGAGCAAATGGGTCGACTCTTTATAGCATCAAACCCTGCACTTGTCTTACATGGATAGGAGTCTATCAACTCCTGTGGACTACCCCGCTTCTTTCCAGCGCATACTTGTAGAGTCGTCAGCGCCAACCCGCCTCTTTGGTCATGTTAAATAAGTCGTTCTTGGTGAACCTGGGAGTTCCCCAAGAATCAGTCTCTGTACATCTTGCAATACCACTTGTTCTGAGACATCTTTGATCTTACCTAGTCGACAGGCTCTATCCTGTAAACACTAGACTTCTTTCTTACACACGAGATCTGTATATCCTTCTCATTGGTATAAGGGTTTGGGATTAGCGTATAGTTATTGGAGAACTACACACACCACTGCACGAGTTTTGGAGGGGCAAAATGCCCCTTTTAAGATGAAGTCAGGCCAGCTTAGTACGGTATAATCCGCCCTATAGGGATCGAGTGGAAGATCCTTTCTCGGGCAAACGGAATATGTCCGACTTGCTAGAAGTCTTGATAAAAGTCAAGCTACTGTAAGCTCTGGAACATTATATATCCGCGGCGGTGTTGCTTTCCACTAGCGTACGGTACCTATAGGGAGAAGAGGTCATGATAAAATACTAAATTCCAGGCATCAGTCAATGCCAATTTCGCAGTCACGTTTCACCAAAAAAAAAATTAAATCAAAAGAGAGAGAGAGAGAGACGCAAAAGTCAACTTGGATGGCGCCGAGATTGATTACAGGAAATACTCATAGTTCGATAGGGTGTGTGTGAATGCAGCTGGCCGGGGTGGGAACGGGAGGGACGGGCCGGGGTGGGGACCGGCAACGAGCCAGAGCTTCAATTGTCCTTTGCACCTTTGATCATCACCATATCTCATTGTCCACGGTCTCTTTCTCAACTTCTAGGTTGTATGGAAACACTCGGACTTATTGTTGGTCTATCGCCACACTTCTCGACTGAGACACGATCATGGATGCCTACCTGCATTTCGCCACTCGCCAAATACCTTAAGGCGGATAGGATCCCGGCTAGCGCTAACGACGCTTGTTGGAAGACAAGGGCTGAGTCATTAAGTGGTCCATTTCTGTCAAAGCGCAGGTAGGATTCAGATGCCTGTATCTAACTAGTCTTTTTGGAGAATAGTATAAACTGAACGACATAGTCAGCCTGAACTTTGCCGTTATTGATCGAACAGATTCAATGAACATAAATATGGCACTAACTCCATCCTCACTCACCCAGCCACTGGCTCTTGGAAACTTGAAACTTGTGGTATCGCGACTACTGGGATATAAAACCAGTATCATCTATAGCCGGTAAGCTAAGTATCAATTAAACCTTTAGCTCCTCTATTAATCCTGCTGCCTGGTATAAGTGATCCCCACCCAAATAACAGGCGCTCTCCTTGTATAGACTGATCCTTTTGCCTGTATATTCTTGCCAGTCTACCCAGCAACGCTCGGCAGAATGCTGTGCAGCTCCTGCGGCTCACCAGCAACGACACAAGATCCCAGCAATTCTCGAGTAAAGACGACAGTAGCGGATCGCCGTCGTGAGCAGAACCGCCTGGCGCAGCAGCGTTTCCGACGTTAGTGAAACGATCCCACCATCAAACGGTCGACAATAACTGACTTTCTGTCCGTTCGAGATCAGACAAGAATCGAGAACGGAAAGTCGCACCGGAGCAAAATCAACCCCATCCACGAACCAGCGCCTCAAATGCCCTGGACGACATCGACCCAATAGCCCCTAGCGCACTGACGCTAGCCACGCCACACAGCATCATCGCTTCAGGTCGCCGGCTGTCCTCGATAAGCCGTTTTGAGGACGGTCGAGGTGATAGTGTGATGGATGATTTCTTTCTGGACCCCAACCCCAACTACGGGAAGAGCAAAGATAGTACGCCCGACTTCTTGACATCGACCCTGATAGAGACGGCTCCTTTTGCTGCTACTGCTTCTGCTGCTACGACTACTACTGATACTACTACTACTACTACTACTACTACTACTACTACTACTACTACTACTACTCCTTCCCTTGCCCGCTCTTCGGATCTAAGAGACTGCCAAGAACGCCATACAACAAGAAGCCCGAGTGATCCGGTCGATGACAACGACGAGAGTGGCAGAGCATCCGCGAGACAGACGGTGCTTCATCGAGCAGTGCAGACGGGCAACAGTAAAGTCGTCCGCCTTTTACTCGAGCATCACGCAGATTGCGACTCGAAGGATAACGCGGGTCTGACACCTCTGTCGTGCGCGGTGATCGGGGGCCACGAAGAGATACTGGAGCTGTTGCTCTCACACGGGGCCGGGGTGGGCCATGTTGATAATGCTCATTGGTCGACCCTCCACTGGGCAGTGTTCTATAACCGTCATCGGATCCTGGAACGGCTGCTGAGATGCTGCTGTGCGGACTCTTCGTTGCTCAACATACGAAACAAGGACGGAGAAACACCGCTGTCGGTCGCGGTTGGTGCGGGCAGTGAGGTTGCTGTCAAGCTATTGCTAGAATTTTGAGCCACCGTCAACCTCTAGTGTGTGTACAGTATAGTTAGGTCTCTTCCGCGCATAAAGAAAAAAAAAGCCATCACCAGCAATTTCACCCAATCAACCCGTACCATCGGCCTGCCCTCCCCAGGCTGAAAATCGAGTCTTCGTACTCTCGGTCTATCAGGGCGTCCTACATCCCTCTCCGAAAAGAAAAGTATTGGCACCCCCCGGCCCTACACGCCGGAAAATCGGATAATTTCCCGCTCTTCACAGAAGGGTCAACCGCCTTCCGAAGCTCTTTTTATATATCAGAAGCATTTTCGCAACTCGATAGATTCGAGATAACCATTCTAAATTGCGTCTACGTTTGCTGCCCTACCGGAAAAAGGTGTATCAGTAGATTATATCAATAGGTGTGGTTTATCTTGTTGAGATATACGATTGGACTAGCTGAGTTGCTACTAACAAGCATCCGATTCACGAGATTGTTTAAGTCTGAACCCCAATATCAAGTACTTCTCCACCTATTTATAGTGATAAGATACAATAACCGAGGGTTCAGTGGAGTACACACTTGTTAATAATGATGAAAGGTCCACCACTGCCCTAGCTGGCCCTTGCACATGAATCCTGAATGCGATATGCCTGAGGCATGAATGCTGATATCACAACATAGTGAGTTCCCTTCACTCTATAGGTTGTCTTGAAACTCCACCCCTCTAACAAATACCTCCGACAAAGCCTCCAACGCTGCGACAAACACACATAACGCAGAAGCAATAATAAACATGCTAATACTCTCTCCAATCTCCAGCCAGCTCCCTTCATCTCTCACTGCCCAGAAAAAGCGCAGAGTCATGTAGTCACCGAGGCCCATGACCACCGTGAACAGACTTCCACCTTGAAGCTTCAGTCTCTTGGTCAGAAATCCAAGATTGGCAGAAACCAGCGCGAAAGGAGCTAGGATCTTGAAGATGAGAAGAGCTGCCTGGCTGAAGGGATCGAAAATAGGAACTAGCCGGTAGACAGCATCCAGCGAAAATGAGGAGACCGAGGCGATGTTTCCGGTGCTGAAAAAGGCAGAGTGCAGCAGGAAGAGGAAAAAAAGACACAATCTTACATCCGAAAGGATGAGACTTCTGTAGCTCCCCTCTGCGGCAGCCGCTTCTCTCTGCTCCGCTGTCTCGGCGGCTGTTGTAAGTGGAGCTAAAACTTCCTCTTTCAGGGCCTTTTTGAAGGGTTTATCAATAACTGCAGCGTTCTTGGCGTTGCCCGTTGTACGAGAATCGTCGATGGACTTGATCTTGCGGGTTTTACCGTTCTTAGAGTGTTGATGTATTCTATGTTCGAGTTGGACCCAGCTGAAGAGGGTAATGGCAATGGCAAAGTAAAAAAGCCCCTCGTAGGAGATAGTGAGGATGATGAAGAGTGGCCCGAGTGCGAGGAAAATGATCATATGGCGATGAAGGAAATGTTTTCGTGGACGTAAGACGTGGGCAAAGGGCAGGACGAGGGATGCGACTGTTTACAAGGTCGTTAGCGTGACAACAGACTCCAAGCACATATGCACACAAGCACCACCTGCGCGCCTTGAAGAATAGTCTTGGCAGCACTCGGAAGCTTATCTCGTAGTCGATAGCGTAGACATTGCTAGCGAGTGACAGAAGATGCAGAATCCATTCAGCCACAGCCTCTTGCAAAGGATTTGTGCCCTGAATGATCATCACGCGTGCTCATGCTCGTGAAGGCATCTCCCAGTCATTGCGCGTTGCTGGCAAATATGCTGATCTGATGTTGAAATTCGCACCCAATATCGGACAATAAGGTGAGTCGATGTTGCGTATCGCATAAACCATTCAATTGGCATTTCGAACGTCTAGCACCAGCTGCAAAAAAAAAAAAAAAAAAAAAGAAACCAGAACAGTACTTACCCAGCGTAGCCCATCCGGCGATCTGTGTTCCCAGCGGAAGGCCCTGCTTTGTCTGTAAGGAGGCCACACTCGACCTTGTGACAAGCATTGCAAGAGCGACCAGTCCGACTTGCAAACCAAGAATCATTCTCGATACACCATCGGCATCCGCTGCGCTCAGCCGATGTTTTGAGGGCACAGTCTGTACCAATAGTCTCTCTTCAAACGCAATATACAAAAAGCCGACTAGAAGGATTAAGATGCCACCGACAGAACTGGGATAAAGTCAGCTCTAGGACAATATGTTGTATGGGCCCTACGTACATGAGGGTTATGTCCTCCAGCTTGTTAGCTGGTAGAAGAGTGAAGACGCTCATGGCAGCGCAGGAAAGTGCCCACGTAGTGTAGAGGAAAATGTTTGTCTTGACAAAGTCTGTACCGTTGAGAAGTGGCCAAGCGGTAGCGGTCAGGTATACAATCGTATAGACCTGTCGCCTGTAGTAACTTTGAACCTGTGCAACTCGTAAGCAGGAGTTGATTGTAGGAACCCGGGTACTCACCATGACTTCTAGCTAAATATGCAGCGATGTTCAATGCAAACTTGATTGTATCACTCATCGAGAACTGCGAAAACAATATTCTCTTGCCCTCGGCCAACACCCTCCACCGCGCAAAAACCTCTTCCCAAAACAAAAGTGGAAAGAAGGCGTACGCGTAGTATGTGATGGGTGATGCTTGGAACATGAGTAGACTGCAAAGCCCGACCAGGATCGAGGTAAAAGTTATAACGAGCCCGCGTGACCTCTGCACATTGATCTTGTTATCGAGCACGTAGACATCTATGGCTGTTGTGAAAGCGAATGCGATCCAGCCAAGATAGCCTGCTGTGACCAGTGTTCGCAGAAAGAGCCACGCATAGGTCTGCAGGTACCTTAGGCCCTGCAAAGCAGTCTTAATCAGTTCATCGGATTGCTTCATTGCAGTCGTGTAATCTTGTTCCCGGATGAGTTCCTCGATGAATGCTAGACGATTTTCGATGTTGGTTTCCGCAAAGCCAGAGTAAGGCTTGTAATGTAGAACTTCAGCCATCTTCTCGCGCTCCTTGACACAATACATCTCCAGAATCTCTCTCGCATTAGCAAGCAAAGCCTTTGCCTTTTGCTCGTCAGTGGCGTCCAGAAACGATAGCGGGAGCTCTCCAACCGAGTTGACCGGAAATTCCAAGCCAACCAGGTATGCCATAAGAGCCGCGATATCCGCTTGAGCAACATCATGGCGCTAAATATGATCCAGCTGCCAATCACTTGAGAAACCATCTTCATGACCCGGTGCCTTGCCACGCTTCGCCATTCTGGGCTTCGCAACTCCAGACCCCCAGGCAATCAATGGTGTCCTCGTATTATCCGAGTGTCCATCTCCGTGACTTCCCCAATCACTCATCCCATGGTCTGCAGTAAAAACAAAAGCTGTCCTATCATCCCCATAAAACCGATTTACAATCTCTGTGATCTCTTGTACACCCTGATCCACAATCTGGATATTCCTTAAATACTCCTGTGAATACGGCCGGTGCGCATGCCCCGTGGTATCCAGGCCCAGCAAATGCAAGAAAGCACAATCTTATGTTGCCTCAGTCTTGTATTTAATACTTCATCCGTGTCAGCGTCCTCGAACAGCTTCTTTACACGGTCAAAAACCCAGTAGTCCAGCTCCGTAGCATCTTTACTGGAATCTTCAAATTCCGCCTCGTACATCTGATCTTCGACTCGGCCCGGTACAGCCCCGGCGGAGAACATGGGCAAGATATCCGGACTGCCCCAGCTCCAGGTATGTCGACTTCTGTTGAAGACGCTGTCAAAGTTGACCGAATTAAGTTTCCATCCTGTTGTTACCGCTGCCACGTCTTCGTACAGCCCCGCGATGAGGGCTACATGACCCGGTCGGGATTCGGTGGGAACGCGGGTGTGGGAGACGCCAAAAGTGCCATGTTCGAGGACTCGAGACCGGAGGAAAGGCGCCATGGGGACCACATCCTGTGCCGCAGAATCGTCTATCGGCCTTGAGGGGTCGGGGAAGAATTGAAACGCTTTGTCGGCTCGGAGTCCGTCACCTGCAAAGCTGGAGGTCAGTATGCAATAGTTCATGTGATGTGGAGAGAGGGGATCCACGTACCAACATACAAAATCAATCGCCTGGCGGGAGGCTCAGGGGTGTCGACTTTGTATGCGCGCATTCCATGCACAAGAGGCGACACGAAGTAGATGTCGAAGATGGAGTAGATATACACCAGGTGGAACACGATCGCAGTTCCGAGGAACCCGATGCGTCCAAGCCGTGCCATGACGAGAGAAGATAGCGCCTTTGCCTTGTGCAAGACGGTGCAAGATAGTGCAAGACAGTGAAAACAATGGAAGAGAGTGCGTCCAGGTTTGTTGACAGGGATGCATGGCCGGAATTAGGATGGACCGAATCTCCTTAGACGGAAGGTGCGGCCAGAGTCCACGGTCCGCTATCTGAAGGTCAGCGCTTACGCTTACTGTGGATAGTAATATAGACATATAGACGCTGTTCCGAGTAACTGAAGCTGCTAAGCCTACTCCGTACTACTAGGGTAAGTTAAGCCCCGCCCTATATTCTCACAGCTTAATAAGGTATATTAACTTTACCTAGTAATCTTATCGCTCGCTTACTGTGAACCGATCGTTTATTCTTTATCACTACTAAGTCACTGATTATGTCTCATTGATCACTCTCTGTGATCGACAATCACGAAACCAGCAACGCTTCGCAGCTTCTCACACGTTTCGGTGAGCTCCCGATCCGGGTTCGACAAGGCTATTATTCCCGCTCCGGCTCGCAGCCAGCTACGTTCAGAATCTTGAAAGACCGAGCGAAGGACCAAGGATGCCTTGACTGATTTGGATCCCTCAAAAAAGACAATAGCTCCCGAGTAGAGTTCGCGAGGGCGAGTCTCCAGGCGAGAGATGGCCTCAATGGCCTTCGTTTTAGGGATCCCGGTAGCCGTAATCGCTGGAAACAACACGTTCAAAGCGTCCCATACGTCCTTGAACGGGCAGAGAGTCCCAGTGACGGTGGAAGCAAGATGTTGCACCTTTCCCCTTTGTTTCACAGACATGAGATCGGCCACGGCCACAGTGCCATTCGCGCAGAATTGATTCATTTCCCGCATTGCTTCCTGGACTGAGATGATGTGCTCTATGACTTCCTTGGGGTCATTAAGGAGATCATTCCGTAGCCGCGAACGCTCCTTTTCCGTGCCTACATTGGCCCTGGTTCCGGCAAGCGGCTCGGTGGCGACTTTCCCATCCTGAAAAGACATGACAAGCTCCGGACTAAATCCGGTGGCACTGAACCCGTTATGGTCAACCAGAAATGCGCGCCTAGGCGTGTTGGCGCGTCGTCCGCATAATAGAGTTCCCACCATATCGACTCGGTGTGATAAATTAATGGCCCGAGAGGCAATGACTTTTTGATATGACCCTCTGCTGATCTCGCCCAGTGCTTGCCGCACGACATCCCGATACTGCTCTCCATCTGTTGATTCATCAGGCCGGCCGTGCGCATAAGAGCGCGAAGAAGGTTGTGACAGGGCTGTTTTGATGACTCGCAAATCATTTTCGGTCCAATTACGGAGCGAGACCGCGCCCTTTTGGACACGAATTTGCAACCGCGGGACTAAGAGACTGACCAATGGCCACGAGCCCGCCTCAAAGTCGACCCCATTGATGTAAGCAGAGTAGTTGAAGCCGATCTGGCCGAATATCATCCCTCTGTCTTGGGCATGGCGAGAAGTAAAGGCTGCAATGACCTTCTTGATACTATCTCCGGTCATTGCAGTAGATAAGCTAGTGGTGTCCGTCTCAATTGTCGCTGTCTCGCCACGCGGATCGATGGTGAAAGACGCCTGTCTGTCCACCCCTAAGTGCCATGTTGATTCGCTTTCGTAAGCGTACAGGGAATGTCCCGTGTATGCGGTCAAGATCTTCGCTACTGCCTCGAGACGTGCATCTGCTGATGTGTCTAAAGGGATGGTGCAGGTATCGTCTGGAAACACTACCATTGTGCAATCGATGTTTGTTGTGAAGGAAACTTTGCCATCTTGCCGTGAATCGACCGATCTACCGATGTATATATGGATATGTAAAGGGGGTAAGGATAGTAAGCATTACTCGTAATACGCTTATCTTCGTCGTAAGTGGTACGATCACGGGGATAGAATTGCAAGGCAAAACCATCGTGCAAGCTGATGCTTGGCTTCATCGTCAGCTGACAACACCCGCTCGTTCTACTAACCATCATCCGCCATTGTATCGTCATGAAGAAGAAAGGCTTTGCTCCAATCAAGCCAACCTGGTAAGCGAAGATGGCGTCGATGTAGTTCTTTGGTTGGAGAAGATCAGTGAGATGCCTGCCAACCGCGCAAGACCTTCATAGAACTGAAGCCTTCATGCTGTCTTAATTAATGCCTTGGAAATTCTATGTATGACGGTGCGATGAGAAACAAGAAAACTTCTTGGAAAGGGACATGAATTGGTGATGAGTAGGATTACAAAGCCTTCTGTTGTAGTTCAAAGGAAGATTGGTTATTTATTCAGAGGCAAACATGAGGCTATATATACAACGAAAAGATCAAGTTGATTGAAAATCAACTTGGTTCTTCGTATAGATATCTCGGGATTATTTCCGATGGTTTGGCTTGGTTCTTGATCTGCACCAGCCTCATATCACAACACCTTCCATATCTGACTGGCTCACAAGTTTGCCAGTCTACCTTGCTCTTCAGAAGATACCCGCACTTCTCCACACTCGCCGTTGTCCGTTTCTGCTCCTGTCTAGGTTCGGCGTTGCTGTCCTACATTGATACTTTCCAAAACGCTTCTCGCCACTGGCTGCGCCCTCAAAACTAAGCCGGCCGGCCAATACCATTCGCTACCATCGGTCTTTCCTTCTGACTCACTAAAAAGATATCATAATATAGCGAGCTTGCGCAACTCATTCTTAAGAATCTTGCCGGTTACGCTTTTCGGGATAGCATCGATAAACCGAATATCGCAGTAATTTACCTTATAACGAGTAAGGCGCTGACGTAGTTGCTGCTTCAGCTCCTCGGCGGTAACATTTAGATTAGCACGTACGACAAACGCTATCGGATGCTCCTCAGAGTCCAGATTGGGACCGGACCCGATGACTCCAGCATCCTTCACGTCAGACAATGCCATAAATGCATCCTCGAGCTCGGGAGGAGCAACCTATCCGCACAAGAGCCGAGAGGTCAGCGATCTTCGAACATAGAGTATGCTATGCATCTGGCTCTCGGGCCGGCGGCGGTCTCATACCTGGAAGCCATTGACCTTGAAGATGTCTTTCTCACGGTCCACCACGTACACTTTCCCGTTCTCAACATATCCAATGTCTCCCGTTTTCAGCCAGTAGTGCTCCTTGTCTTCGAACGCTCGTTCGGTCGCTTCCGCATTACCCCAGTAGCACGACATACCGTAGGGGCTGTGAGCATACATTTCGCCAACCTCCTGGCCGCTTGACAATGTCTCGCGAGTTGCACTCAACTTGATCTCGCAACCAGGCAGAAAGCGGCCAATAGAGGATGTGTCATCGCTCTCGGGATACCTGAAAGTCGTCATCCAGCCGCACTCCATCATACCCCAGACTTGAGTGATTCGCGGAGGGTTGGCCTGATCGAAAAGCTTGAGGAATTTAGCTCTCAACTCCGGAACCAGCGCCGCGCCACCGCTGTAAATCGTGCGAAGTGATTGGAGCTGCTTCTGCGCGTCGGGTGTGTTGTTTATCAGCCTGACCATCATCGGTGGCGCAGCAAAGGTCTCTGTGATGTTGAACTCCTGGATCTTTTGAGCGTATAAGACATCATCATAGCGTTTCATGAAATAGGATGGGATGCCGAGTCGCAGAGCATTGATGATCTAGAGAAGTTAATAAGAGGCCGAAGTCCGACGAAAGAACGCGACCTACCATTTCTGGGGCTGCAAAGCCGTGGAAGATGGGGGTGCAGTAAAGCCGCCGCACTTGATAGGGTTTAGGATATTCCTCTATCGCGGTACTCTCAAGCACCATAGACCGTTGCGTACGTGCGGCCATCTTCGGTCGACCAGTTGTACCTGACGTCGATGCGAGGGTAGAAACAGATTGAAGATCAATAGCACGGATTGTAGCATACAGGATCTCCACACTTGACTCTCTCTGGAGGTCACGAAGAGTTCGGAATTCATGAGTTGAAGTGCTGCTTCCATGACTCGGTTCGAACAAGATATCGGTGAAGAGAATAATTTCTGCTGAGCCAGCAGCGGCGCGCACAGTTTCCAGATGCTCCTCTCTCGTGATGACATACTTTGTGTCGGAGACTCGAACTTGATGCTCCAGTTCAGGAACCGTATAGGCGATGTTTGTGCCTGTCCAGCGGCATGACGAACCGTAGATGGCCAGCACCAAGATCGGGTAAAGGATGTCGTTTGCAAGATGAAGGCACACCGTTGTGTTCTTCTCAAAAGCCCCAACGAGAGACGCAATGAGCTCAACAGCCTTTCCCTTGGATATAGAACGTGGTGGGTCAGACTCGACGGCATCGATCAATACTGGCTTCGTCGGGTCGTACTGACCAGACAGCGCCCATTCAACGATACTACAGCAGTCCGGCTGAAGTTCCTTTGGGAGCTGTATGGTCATGGCGTGTACAAGTCAGTTGGGTGCCGGTGTGATGGGATATGAATGAATGTATAGGATTTATTAGAGGTCTGCCGAAGATGATCTGGTTAGCAGGGGTATTAAGCAATAACGACACCACGTCGCGTCGGTAGCGTACATATTGTCGACGGAGCATAGTAGTTACTGGTACTCACAGATTTGAATAACGTTTCTTCAAAGAATTTGGGAGGGGATCAAGCGCAGCAAGAATAGCATGGAAGAGAATTGTGCAAATGAGCGGATTGATAGTTGGCCTTGCGCATCTAACACTATATATACCTATTACTATTGGCATTATCATGACACACTCTAAGTTCGCTGAAAATAAAAAGCCACAGAACTTTACGCTAATACAAGCTTATATACTAGTAAGCTTTCAGCATCTCAAAAGATACAATACCAGGATTACTGTAAGGGCTTACGATTACGGCTAAGCATTTATACGTGTTTAGTCCCGAGCAACGCTTACGTGCTTAACAGGCAAGTATATGCGCTGCTGAACTTGACAGGATCACATCCACATCCTCTCTGAGCTGAGTAGCCTTCATTGACCTCTCAATATCAGGGAGTTCAGCAAAAGCGATCGTCATCAGGGTGTCAATTGGACAGAATTCGTATAAGAAGAAAATCCACATCTTTGTACACTGGGCAGTCTGTACGGCCTTGTTCCAACGATTCGGTCCCAAATGGCATATTGGGTATTTCGACAAATCGGTTTGCTTATAACGGCATGCATAACCAGTCTCAAGCCGCTATTATCACCACTGCATGGAACAGCTCAGCAGTCCAGCTGTTCCGACGATACGACTGTATACCAAATCTCTAGAAATGACGAAGCTTTCAGAGACCACGTCAAATACTTTGCGTTCAAATTCGATAATGTGTTGGACCACGATCTGATACAGAGCTCACTAAAGAAGCTTCTTGAGATTGACCATTGGCGCAAGATTGGGGGCCGGATAAAGTTGAATGTAAGGGATTCATTTCGATCAGCAAACGATATGCTAATGGGTTTTGACCCTTAGGGAAATGGTCGAATCACACTGCATGTGCCGAAGCATTTTGACTCGCAAAACCCAGCATTCAACTTCCATCATGAAAAGTTCGACATGGCGGTTTCTGAGCACACTGTTGCTGCGAAGTTCCCACCTATCAAGCAAACCCAAGAATCAATGGTTTATCCAAACGACGATTTCCTAGCGACTTTCGCGCGGACCGAGCAGGCACCGAAGAGTATTCATGAGTTCGCCAAATCGGGGAGTCCAGTTCTAAGTGTCCTGGTTTCATCCTTTACGGACGCCACAATTGTTGGACTTTGCTGGCCACATATTCTCATGGACGGTCTCGGATATAGTGAGTTCTTACACAACTGGTCGCTCGTTTTAGCTGGTGAAGAGGACAAAGTCACCAAGCCGATCGATATCAACTGTGACCCAATGTGGGAGATGGCTGATCCGGCACGTTCTGACATCGCCGAGGAATGGGCCCTCGGTCGGCATGAGCTCCAAGGAGTCGATCTTCTCTGGTTCCAACTGCGGTATTTATGGAACACCATGTTTATTTCGCCGCCTGAACGGCGCCTGATTATGATTTCAAATGATGCTTTTCATCGACTTGTGGACAATACAAGGCTCGAGCTGAAGGAATGGGCCGAAGAGCAGGGCGAATCACAACCGCCTTTTATCAGCGACGGTGATATCTTGACTGGCTGGATAATGAAAGCTGCGAACAAGCATAAAACCTCGCGCACATCGTGCCCTACAATCCTCGGTCAAGCGTTCAATCTCCGACCATACTTACGAGAGGATTTCATCAATCCACCTGAAATCGCACATGCAGATGTCGATCGCAAAGGAGTCTACATCTCAAACATGGTGTCTGCAGTCTATACACTCCTACCGCGAGGATTCTTACAAGATCAACCGGTCTTTCGAATTGCCCTGGAACAGCGAAAGGCAGTACAGCAACAAACAGAGGAGAACCAAGTGCTGGGCTTACTACGACACCACAGAGAGACCTTTCAGCGAACAGGCAAATATCAACCGATTTTCGGCACGCACGACAGCGATTTGTACTTTGTGACAAATGCGATTAAGCTTCAGCTTCAACACATGATTGATCTCTCGCCAGCAATAGTCACGGATACGGCAGAAGGAAATTCCAAGGGCATAACCCGTAGCAACCTTTCTTCTTACGTGTCCGGGTTTCAAAAGCTCAATGCCGTGTTTCCCGGCATCATTATACTGAAAGGGAAAGACCAATTCGGGAACATTTGGCTGAACCCTACGTTACGTCGTGATTGCTGGAGGGGTGTAGAACAAGAGGTCCAGCAGCTGTAAATAGCAACTAGAATCTACTGTTTAGGTACGTGCATCTTATTGATAAAAACCCAACGTAGAATATTATGTACTCAAGAGTATTGTGCCGCAGTCTTTTAGCTATCTATCAAAACCTAACCCCCCCCCCCCCCCCCCTTTGCGCCTTTTAACACTCATTTGCACGGAGAAGTCAAAATTGCACGTAAACCCATGATCGAATGCTCTTGGTGTCTGGCCTTCCTCGAACTTCAACTCGTATTTCAGTAAGATGGCAGCCAATGCAATTTTGATTTCATTCCCTGCGAAAAAGCGGCCAGGGCAAGCGTGAACACCGTAGCCAAAGGCGATCTGTTCAGGCGACGTCGTTGTAAGTGGAGCTATGTCCCTCTTCTTAGGATCTTCGCGCATGCGAAGGAAGCGATATCCGTCCCATCTGTCTGGGGATGCAGGATGTACTTCGGAGTCCCACATCTTGCTCGAATCCACGAGTATGCTTTGACCTTTGGGAATCACGGTGCCATCAGACAGAACTACACGCTCAGTTGCCATGCGGCCCATTGATGCTAAGGGAAATCCGTATTAGTGCCGACATAGTAGCATAGGTGCTTTGGTCTTCTTACCTATCGACAAAGGCTTCAAGCGCTGACTCTCTTTGATGCAACTGTCGAGAAGTTTCATCTTACCCAATGAAGCCGTTTTCAATCCGTTATTCTCGCTGAGACTCGAAACTATTTCTTCTCGCAGTGGCTCGATGATCTGAGGATGCATCGCAATATCCGCCAGCGTTTGGCACAGCAGGTCTATGGATTGCCACCGTGGAAAGCGATAATTGGACAATTTCGGGATCAAATGATTCGGTGTTTGCTGCGTCTTCGAACCAGGATATTGCGTCGTTGAGCTCTGATGACTGGATTTCTGAGGGTTTTCCCTCCAGTCTCCTTCGTTCTTGGATAACGGGTTGAATCAGTTCCCGAGCCTTTTGCATCAAAGCACGACTCATTCGGCATTTCCTGAGGAATGAGTTCACAATTGGTCGTATCCAAGGAGACCATGATCGAAGGTCCTGCGCAGCTAGGAATGTTATTACTGCATACTGTCTTGTAACCTGTAGCCATTCTTCGTTGCGACAGAGCTTAGGTCCGAGGAAAACCCGTGAGGAAAGGCGACAGATCAACTTGAGAATAGTCTCTTGAAGAGGCAATTTGTGCCATTCTAAGATGTTCGTTAGGCTGCGGATCCTAGTCGACATTCTGTGAAGCATACCTGTATCTTCACCAAGCAAATCTGCTAGGGCTAAGGAAGTCTCTTCACCAAGGGGTGGAGTGACATCCGCTGACAAGGTATTAGCAATTTTGTCGTGATAGGCTTTGATAGAAAGCACCCACCTAACTGTTTAGTCAGATCCCTATTAATCACGGTCTTGACGAGCTGATTATTTTTATCATCACGAAACACCTCAAAGCCCGGGAGACGACCATGCATCATCTACAACCATGTTAGCAATAGCGATTGTGCTGGAATAAGAGATCTGCAAACCCTTTCAACCTGTTGACGCAAGTGGAATCTCTTATCGTTTCGGATTTCATTTGCCATGCTTCCCGGCAATACTATGACCATTCCAGTATCGGTATGAACCGAAACGGGCTTGTCGGGATTTTCTTCAAACCAATCATGTAGCATCTGCCTGGCATTGCCTAGGAATGACTTCTTCACGCGCTCGTCGGAGAACTCGTAGAAACATTTTGCATTCAATACCGGCACGTTTGTTGGGACGTGCCAGTAGAATCTAGCCAGAACCACAACTAAGAAGGCCACCACATAAGGAAGAGGCGTGGACTGCAGTTTTGAGACAGCATTCCACTGCTCTTCATGTTTTGAAGCCATGTGGTACATGTTAACCCTGTGACCCCTAGCAATGCTCGATGATCAATAGCTGTAGGTATGGAATTTCCTCGCTTTGTTTAAAGGAGTAGCCGGCACAGGAAAGCGTTGTGCAATCTCAATAACTCTAGTCATCACAAGGGTTTGTGTCCGGTATTACTAGGTGTCCACTAAGATTTCTATGATGACAAGTGCCTAGGCGTAATTTCAAGCAGCGTAATGATTTATCTCGGTCCCTGCGACAGTTAGACGAGGACAATCAGATTGCGGAATTAACAATGACGGCGCTTATTCTTACATCCAATTCTTAGGCTAGCAATAGTGACTTTGGATTTAGTCACGCTCTTTTGGATGGTTACCTTCGGGGTACTTGCTGACATGTACAGTAAAGCCGTAAGCAGTAAGGCTCGCTGACGTGCCTTAGCCTGCCTTGTACTTAAATATAACTGGCAGTACAACAACTAGAGCGAAGTAGTTATTACATGTAAATCAATGACTATGTTCTTAGTCTTCAAGCCTACATTCTTATAGTCACAGTATAAATGATCCTATTACACCGCGCGATCTTCATGACTTTGCTTCTTAGTTATTGTTCATCTAGAACTTCGAATGCGACTTTTTTTGGAGACGATTTAAACAAAGAAACTTGCTAAGGATTAGAGCGTTATACGTTCCTTTTCGAGCACTTGATCTCTCTCCCCAGGCGCAGCATACAGTAAGATGACACTGTCGCAAGAATTCGCCTCCTGGGTAGCACCGAAGAAGCGAGAAATATCGCCGGCGCCGAGAGTTGGATACCCTGCACCAAGTCATCGCTTACTCCGATTTCCGCAACTCAGCCCTGACCCCTGTATCCTTGTTTTCCTTCGGCACTGTGGATGCCCATGTACGTCAGTCCTAGCAAAAGCAAAACTCTCACGCATGATTAAGCCCGGCGATTGTCAGTTGCCGAGAAAGCGTGTATCGACGTCTGCAGCTTAGACGCCGTGCGTAAGGGCAGCATCAAGGTCATACTGGTATCGCATTCGTCCGAGGAGGCGACCAGTCGTTGGTTGAAAGCAATTCAGCAAGGGGGTCGGCTATGTGCCAATTCTGGAAACCAAGAACCGGCGGCGACTATCATTATCGATGATGAAATGGAATTGTACGCGGCCTGGGGCCTGGGAGTGGCTACAAGAGAACATGTCTTGAATTTAGCTACGGTGTATGCGGCAATATCGCTGGGATGGAGAGAGGGACTTTGGGATCGTGCGACAGAAAGCGGATCTCGGTGGCAGACCTCTGGCGCATACGGTATTGATAGATTGGGGATTGTCAAATGGGTGCATGTCCCAAGACGTGCAAGTGATCTGGCGGACTTCGAGAATGCTCAAGCAGTCTTACTGAAAAGCTGAACAGGGAGCCTATTACCGACCTTCCTACAGCGCGAGCCCTGATTGGTAGTAGGAAGTGAAAAGCTCTATACCTGATAACTCCTTACACCCACAATCTCCTCAGGACCAATTCGAGGATAGGATTCTCGAACCCAAATGCCGCTTCAAGCAACTTCAGCTCTCTCAGTATGTCCTCTTGCATGTCCTGGAGCAACAAGAAAGTGGAGTCGAGGGCTCCTCCGTTTCTCATTTTCGCCAATATCAGTCTTTTCAATGCCATCGGCATCTCTCCGACCCCCTTGTGCTGTAGTATACCCTTTATCATAGTCTGTTCGGGATCAGAGCCGGTGAGACAATAGATGAGCGGCAAGGAAATCTTGCCCTCATCCAGGTCCTCGCAAAAGCCTTTTTGATCGGTGTACTGTTGCACATTAGCTCTGTTTCGGAACATAGTTGAGTGTCCAGTCCTTACCTCGTCTGATATGAGGTTCTGGTAATCGTCGCGGATTTGGAAATAGCGTCCAAGTAATGTGACGAATCGCCACGCATCAATGTGCTCGGTCTTCCTGCTAACTTCGCCTTGCATCAGCCGGACACACAATCGAAAGAGACCGCCCGTCTTATGATCAATCATCGTCATGTACTCGCCAATGGTGGGCACATGGGTGTGATATTTCCAATACAAGTCCAGAGCCTGTCCACAGTGTAGGTTCTTCAGCTCGTCGATAAAGACACCTATAGCGTGTGGGCTCTGAAGTTTCTGGAGTTCCTCGAAGGCGCAAACAAAAATGTAGTTGGCTGAGTTTATCGTTTGTCCTACACCAAACAAAGTATGGGCGGTAGGGTTTCCCCTACGCAGCAATGAGTCGTCCTCAATGTCGTCAAGCATGAGAGATGAGTGGTGTAGCATGCCAATAATCGATTTGATAGTCGATGACGATGCCGCTGGGACTTCTAGCCAGAAGTCCAGGGCGTCGATGAAAGTTTCCCTGATCTTTTTCGATGGAAGGGTGTTGATGTAGTTGTAGGGAGCTTTGACGGCCTATCTACTGAGTTAGACCTCATTCATTGAAGAGAGATGAGCTGGTGCTTACGTCGTCGGAAGGTTCTTGCAACCGATGTTTAGTACCGTTGCCAAGGCAGCCATTCTCATGCTTTGAGCCATTGACTCCATTTACCTTGCAATGGGTTACTTTGGCCGATGGTGTTGTACCTGGAGCTACAGCTCCATTGACTTGAGACGACTTGATGCCATTTGTTGCACCAGCCCCGTTGACAGGTACCGCCGAGTTGTGTTCTTGACGGCCATTGGCCAGCGCATGTTTCCATTGGAAAACGCCGTCAACGAGCACACATTCCGGTTGCTCCAAGTCTTCCTTGGTCGGGTAGCGTGGAGCGAAAATACTCCAAAATTCGGAACCCGAGGCCGCATACTGGGCTGCCATGATGAATTTGCGATGAGCGTCAGAGAGCACCCCCTCACTCTGTTCCAGCTTCCTAACCAAGAATAGGTGTCGTTCCTGAAGTTCCACGTATTTTTCTCCAAGTCTTTCTATAGCTTCGATGTCTGAGCATTTATACTGCCGCATCAGAATGCAGACAGCATTGAATGGGATCTCTGAACCTTGCGTCTCGAGGTGGTACTTCAGCTCCTTTGGCCAGCTATGGCAGTCATTGATAAGAGCAGCGGTGTATAGAGCTGTATTGGCGATTTCGGACAGCTTTTGTTTTTCTGCCTGTGTGAGCCGAATCCCTATGCCAAAGCACGACATATCTTGGAATACACTGTGTCGAAGTCAGCCACATCAGTAACAACAGATGTCCGTCATCTTCTTACTCACTCGAGACCGCAGTTCACCAATCGAATGGGGAGATACTCTTCTATAGAAGAGATGCCGGAAGGCGGAGATGTTGCGATCTGCAGACCATTACTATAAGTGGTCATGACATCCATAGCCAGGTCGCGGTCCATCGTCATCATCTCCACCAGAATGCTGGCTTGAAACTGCTTGGTTTTGATTGCTACACTTGATCCGTCACTTGTCGAAGCATTAGGGCCTTGTAGCGAAAGCTGGAGACCGGCGTTGAACGCGGCCACTGTTTTGGTATCGACAGCGTCATAGTAGTCTAACGTTCGTCAACTCTATGTCTTCTTCAACATGATGTTTGCGGGCCTACCGTCATTCATTATCGTAAAGTCGGTGAACCTCGTCATGATCGCCAGCCGTTCAGGCAAGCATTCCGGGATGGTAAAGGCAACAACATGGACTGGGCCTAGAACAGGGCAGTCCCCTATCGTCTTGGCGTTCAGTTCCACATCAACCTTGGATAGGAAGTCCCCTCGAATCTTGTGTGCTGCTTCCAGGCATAGAGCATGATCACGATGGACTGCCGTGGAAAATCTGGTTAATGTTCCCGACTGCTCGACAACATCTTGGGGAACGGGTGTTGCGTATGTTGTCATGGCTGCTCTGGAGATAAACCGACAAGGAACAGCAAATATTCGGAGTGAGTCGAAAGGAAGCGTACTGTAGGAGAGAGCAGCATAAAATAATAAATAGTAAGTTACTGGGTAGAAAATACGTCTGCGTTACCGACGAGAATTCCTGGTCTTGGTGCGTCCTTTTGTCCTATAAACTTCATTAAAAGAAAAAAAGTAATATTACGTGCAATCGGCGACTCGTACGTGGTGGTGATTATCGAGGTTGTCATCTTTCATGTTTTGGCACCGTCGGCCTGCAGGCGCTACTACGGGATAAGCATAAGCCTTGTAAGATGTAAGCATGGAACCGATGCTGACGAGTACGTCTTTGCTATATGGCGCCCGAAAGACCAGATGCATGAAAAGAGTAGTACTCATACCTTGAAGAATACTGAGTCTGAAGTTTTTCACTCTCACAAGGCAAGGTCGATCCAAGCTCTAATACCATGGCCATTACAACTTCATTCATTCTCAATTGGCTAAGTTCATTGGAGACTCGGGACCTGATCCGACATGCCTTATTCGGCCTGGCCTATCTTGTCATAGTAGACATTGTTTGGCGGATTATCTACTATCGTTACTTTCATCCCTTAAGACACTATCCAGGGCCATGGCTCGCCAGCATCACCCGGCTGTGGCTGGCGTGGCACCATTTTCGGGGCACCGAGCTGCAAACTCAATGGATGCTTATCAAGAAACATGGTATGTCAACACCAAGCACATTTGTTCCCTTTTTTTTTTTTTTTTTTTTTTTTTTTTTTATAAGGCAAGAAGTCCATACCAACTATTTTGTCTCAAGGCCCAGTAATCCGCGTCACACCTACCATGTTGCTCATCGCGGACAGCAAGGCCATGCCCGTAGTCTTCCACCGTCGCGACACCAAATCCCGGTTCTACTTGCAGGGCTACGTGGGGAAAAGTAACAGTATCCTGCTTCGAGAGCCAGGCGCGCACGCTGCGCATAGGCGCCTGATCGGGGCTCCATATGCGCTGGCGAATATCCAAAAGATGGAGCCTCTTCTCGACAAGCACATCTTACACTGGATTAGTAGCATAGATGAAAGGTTTGTGGGGCAGCAAAAGCCGGTGGACTTCTCGCACTGGTCTCATTATCTGGCATATGACACCATCACGGACTTGGGGTTCAGAAATCCACTTGGCTTCATCAAGTCTGGCTCCGACGTTGGGGGGCTCATCGAGGGGTTCCGTGTGGGCATGCTCATCTTTGGTGTCGCCGGTCGCATATATCCCTTGACGGAGATGCTGCTCAACTCTTGGCTGAAGAAGTGGCTGGTCGTCCGCACCGAGCAGAAACTAGGCTTCGCTGTGGTCATGGAGAAGGCTGGAGCTATCCTCGCTGAGCGTAGCAGGCGCATCAAGGAGCACGGAGACAGGGCCCGGAAAGGTGAGAAGGCCTATGATCTCTTACAATCGTTTATGGACGCTCGCACACCCGATGGCGACCATCTCGCCGACGACACAATCATCTCGGAAATCTTTGTGATTCTCGGGGCCGGCTCGGATCGTTTTGGCAGCGCGTCCACAGCCTTCATGGTCTCGATTCTCTCGCAACCTGCGATCTTCAGGCGCCTCATGGACGAAATCGAGGATGCCATTGCTGCCGGCAAGCTGAGCTATCCAGTCCCGACGTATACCGAGGTGTCCCGGCACCTTCCGTTCTATGCCGCTTGCATAAAGGAAGCACTTCGACTGAACCCGAGCGGTGCCACGCTTCTCCCTCGCGTGGTATGCCCCGGTGACCCGGATCTCATCGTCAATGGTCGCCAGGTTCCGGTTGACACCGAAGTGGCCATGAATCCATGGATTGCTCATCGGGACAAGAATCTGTACGGAGAAGATGCTGAAGAATTTTATCCAGACCGATGGCTCGGTGATCCAGCGGCTGCCAAGGTCTATGAGAAATACAATCTCGCTTGGGGGTATGGCGCGCGTGTCTGTCTGGGTAAACCGTTTGCCATGATGGAGCTCTACAAGGGACCGCTTTCGGTGAGTACATAGTTCGTTGTTTACCCGTTGAGCTATTCCTCAAGCACATCATAGAAGCAGAGTTGCTGACAGTAGCGGGGGGAAAATAGTTGCTACTTAACTTTGATGTCACTCTCGCCGAGGTTGGGCCAGACACGCCAGCGCCGCATTCAGAAATGTATGCGACGGTGAAGGTTTGGGGCGATGTATGGCTGCAACTGCAGCGAAGTCACCGCTGGTCAGACATGGGCACCAAGATGGCCCAGAACAAGCTTGCGGATGGAAAGAGAAACGAGGAGGTTGCTGGTGGAGTTCCTCTTCCCGAGGATTTGCAGTGATTTGGAGTCAAAAATGTCAATATCAGCATAGCTTGCCCCATGAATCTATCCTCTTCCTTCAGAGCCTTCTGTCGGCGTTCCTAAGTAATCCAGCCCACGTGATCTGAGGCGATTCACCAAGCGAGTTGTTCACCTTGAGAACTCAGATAGTTCAACCACCAAGAATCAAGAATTCGTTCCATATCAGCCCACCCCTGAGTGCTTCATCAAATCGTTTACATCTTCCGTCTCTATCCGGTCATCTGGGACATCACTTGAACCGAACAGGTAAAGAGTTGCCATAGAGCGCAATCGAAAGCTTGGTGGGCACAATCAAAACTAAATCAGAACTAAATCAAAACTAAATCAAAACTGAATTCTTGACACCTAACTTGGAATTCAAGTCTCGCGAAAATACCAAATCTAGTCTACCTGCACCCCTGATACGTGCAACCCTTCTAGCTCGTCATTTCGGCTCCTCCATTCCTCCAGAACATCCATAAAATTGTTCAGTCCTGCCGGCCAGGGCCCTGCTGGCGCCGCAAGCATTTGTTCTTCTCTTGACATGTTATCCAAAGAACCTTCAGCGTTGTAGTACGAAGGCGTGCATCCGGCCATGGGCGCTAGGGTCGGTGCCCCAACCATGACACGCCTGGACCAGTCTTGCTCTGCCTCTTGCGTCGCCTCAATGACCACTTTGGCAGTCGGCTGGGTCTTGCCAATCCGCCGAGTACTTGCAGAGATGATCTTAGCAATGTGCCGGGCAAAGGTCTCCAGAGTAGGTGTATAGTTCGGCGATGCACCTGCTTGGTTCGCGCCCGCGAAGAACATGTTGGGGAAGCCATTGGTGCAGATGGCATGGAATGTGGCTACTCCCTTGGACCATTTATCCTCCATGTCCAGGCCGGCTCGCCCGATGACTTTGACGCCGCACCGAGCTCCCGGGCTGCCGAGCACACCCTGCTCGAACCCCGTTGACCAGATAAGCACATCCACGTCATACGTTCTGCCATTGGCTATAACGCCAGTCTCCGTCAGGCCCTTGACGCCCTTCCCATTCGTATCCACGAGTTTCACGTTAGGTCGATTGAAAGCCTGCAGGTACTCGTCGTGGAACGCCGGCCGCTTACACCACCCTGGGTACCAGGCCTTGAGCTTCTCGGCGACCTCTTGGTCGTGGACAAGCTCGTCAACCCTTGCTCGGATCCTCTCCGCGCGCGGCATGTCCAATTGATGCAAGTTCGCGACGTGATCAGGGATCTCATCCATGCCAATGGTCTTGGCTCCCCCCGTCAGCACGCTAAAAGAGGGAAAGCTGGTCCAGCTATCCGATACTAGGTCCACGGGCTCCGGTGGCTGCGTGTTGGCTAGGAAGGATGCAAAGTTCCGACTTCGAACCATCTGCCAACCAGGTCCCGTAGAGATATTCTGCTTCCATTCCTGCTCATCAGTTGCCTTCTGGGCTCGAACGTCCACCGATGCCGGCGTACGTTGAAACATCAGCAGTTCTTGGCTCCACTGGGCCAGGTGCGGCACCGCTTGCACCGCAGAGGCCCCAGTGCCTATGATGCCAACTCTCTTATCCTGCAGTTTGCTCATCTCTGGCGCTTCTTGGCCCCCGCCCGTGACTTTGTAGTCCCAGCGTGAAGCCATGAAGCTCGGACCCTGAAACTTGCCCCAGCCGGGCAGTTTGGGCAGCTTCGGACGGTTGAGCAGTCCGGGCACCAGCATAATAAAGTCGGCACGCACACTCGCTGTTGTTGTTGTGTCTCCCGCGAAGGCTCTCTGGGTCATTTCGACTGTCCACCCAGCAGTACTATCATCCCAGGTACATTGACTGATGATGGTACGGAACATGGCTCGGCCGTCCAAAGACCATTGCCATGCAATACGGTTCGCCTGCTCGCGAAGCTCCTCGCCATAGGCGTATTTATGCTTGGGCATGTATCCTGTCTCTTCCAGCAGTGGCATGTAGATGTAACTCTCGACATCGCACATGATACCAGGGTACCGATTCCAGTACCACGCCCCACCGAATCCTGCCGCAGCGTCGACGATGACAATGTCTTCGGGTTGAAATCCGGCATCCTCGATCAACCGCACCGCGAACAACAGGCCACCGATGCCGGCGCCTAGGATCAGAAATTTGAAGTGATCATTGTCCTTGAGTGTCAGAGAGGCCGTGGTTCCATCATCCCAAGTATCCTTCAGGAAGCGCATATAGCTGGGCTCATCGGTATCTCCCAGATTGACGTATTGGGTAAGGCCGTCGGGACGAAGCCGCTTGTTCCTCTCTTCTTGATATTTCTTCTGAGTCTTCGAGGCCGTCGCAGGATCGATAGCTTCATATCCGCTGGATATCTGCGGGTTTGCCCCGCTGTTCACACCATTATCGGCTGGCATCGTAGGGCCACTCGAAATTGTAACCGTCATGATTCGAACAATGAATAAAAGAGTGGTCAGAAAGGATGGCAAATGTCAAACCAGCATGTATTCACGCTAGAGGGACGGACGAAAAGCGTCGTCCTTGCGAGTATATTATCCTATTCTCCATACACCCTGACTTCAGCTCCAAAAAATAGAGGTTCAGTGATCTACATTAGTGCTTACCATGCGTAAGCTTCTAACAGAGCATGGTTGGCTTGATGGATTACTGTGCAGTACAAGTAAGCTCTTACATCTATGGTTGCCGATAAGCATTACGCTGACGCCGCCTTCTCAGTGTCCGTGCCCCATAAAAAAATACACTTATGTTCGAGACGGGGAAAATACCGTTAATTCAGTATTAGCGATCGTCCACCATCAATCTATTATGAGCACAGCTAGAACCGTACCGGAATTGAGCATACTGTGAGGTGGGAACCAAGAAGAACTAGCGGCCCTTGTTTGGATGATGCCCTCAAATTTCAGGGGTTGTACAGTAACAGTGCCTTAGAACTATACGAGCGTTACGGAGCACGGTTTAGGGAGCCTGTTCCAGTCAGGTGGATTGCCATGGTGAGCGAGCGGAAGCTGCTCAGCGGAGTAATCCGGGAGCGAGCATTCCGTGATTGTTCCAGAGTACATACGAATTGCATCGCGAGTTTGACAATTCAGGGATGGACGATATGGAACAATTTCTTGAATTCTTGGTGGTTGGTTGGTTGCACTAGCTAAAATCTCGAGGTGGGCAACTCGCTTGCTGAATCGCCTCAAATCACGTGACCTGAATTCCTGCTCACCGCCTGGAAGCAGGGCTAGCCTATATTCAGTTCATCCCCGCTGACCCTAAGAAGCTGACCCTAAGAAGGGTCAGCGTTCAGTCTCTTTTACAATAGAACCATATTGTACCACACGTCAGCTGAGGCTTCTACTTCGCTTACCTAACTAAACCCAGAGACTCTGCGTGGTCTCACAACTCTTGACCTAGAACTACGACTATATAGGTAAAGCTATCAGGATCCGATATAGGATACTCCAGTAGAGCTATTGTATATCGAATAAACCGAGTACGTAGCGGGTGACATTTTGTATAAGTCAAGTTTAGTAGGAAATTTCCGTTGTGTTCCTTATACATTGCTAATGCATTAACAAGGTATAATATTATACAAAACTTACTTGTTCTTTATCAGATATCACGATCTAATCTCGAATAATGCTTTCCTTAGTCATGGTAGAGGAATATTCTAACACAAAAGTAATATATTAAAATAGACTGGTTTAAATATTGCCACTTTTTTGTGGGCCACTAGCGTAAAATACGACAAATTCTAGCGAGTATAAGTCTGTAAGGATTGCCATCACGTGATGCCGAGAGATTCCAATGTCAGGTGACGCGTCTCCAACTGTCGGGGTGAACTACATCCTGCTCAGTGAGCAAAAAGCGGCATGGGGTGAGCACCAAAATGGAAAGGGAAAGCCAAGACTTGTCAGACATTATCCTGTGTATATGCACATCTTCGGTGTGACTTGGGGACATACGCGTCCTGCAGGAACTGTTAACCAGCGATACACGGTTGCCTGCTGTGCCCACAAATTCTTTAACTTTGTCCAGTGAATATCCACATATACCTTTTGCTGATCAACAAAATTGAAAGAGTCATTTAGTGTAAAATGTGAAGACATGGGGTATGTTCTACTGTTCTATAGTATGGTTGAAGCTCTGTACATGTCTCATGCCAAGCCCGCAATGCCAATTGCGTCCAGAAAAAGCAGATCAAGCAGATCCTACCTGAGTAGAACTTCATTTATCTAAAGACCCTACTACACTATATCACATCCCAGTCCTTGCGTACCCACAATAATAAGGGACTCAGGGACTTTTTCTCTATGCCAAGGCCCAGACAAACCACCAACCGCCCTTCCATTCCCGTCTTCCCTCGCATTCCACCCCTTCCCTTTCCCTCCCCATCCTCTGTCCTTACTCGCCCTGAGGGTTTGTGTGCGAGGCTTAACCCCCTGCGCCAAGAAACCCGGTCCCTGTGCCTGTGAGTGCTGGATGAGCCGGCTCCGCCTCCTCCAATGCACAGACGCTCGTCGGGCTCCCCTGTCGAGGACGAAGATTCCTCGGTCTCCCAAACCCCAGACGACCATGGCTCCAACGCCCTCGACGAGAAATCGCGATCACAGATAGCCCGGCGCGGCACTAGTTTTGACCTGCGTCGCGACGGCAGCGCGACGCCGCGCTCCAGGAACTCGAGCATGTGGCGCACCCCGACCTCCCAACCTTCCAACGATACCAAAACGATGCCATTGAGCTCTCCTCGGCTCCCGATGGAGGCTCCCTCGCCCGAAGGTCGTCGCTCGCGACAGTCCCGTCTGCGCAGCCCGTGGTCCTGTTCAATTCTGACAGCGTTTACGACCTGTGTCGCTGTGGCATTTTTGATCTCCATTGTCCACTCCTTTACCGATCGCCAGGTCGGCGGTGATGGTTGCGGTGTGCCGATGATGAGTCCGACCTTTATTCGCATGTTGGAGTTTGATACGGAACATACCCGCTTTGCGAGCAAGTACAATCTCTTCGTGTACCGGGAGGAAGGCGTGGACCCTTACACGCAGGATAACATCGGGGTATGGTAATCTGGTTTGGTGTGATGCGATTGAGCGGGGCTGACTCGTTTCTAGTTGAATGGCGTCCCCGTTCTTTTCCTCCCCGGTAACGCCGGCAGCTACCGACAGGTCCGGTCTTTGGCCGCGGAGGCCTCGCGCCATTACTATGATGTGGTTCGACACGATGAAAGCAGGCATACGGCCGGAACACGGAGCTTGGATTTCTTCATGGTCGACTTTAACGAGGATATGGCGGCGTTCCATGGACAGACTCTGTTGGACCAGGCGGAATACGTGAACGAAGCGATATCTTATATCCTATCACTTTACCACGACCCGCGACGAACCCGCCGAGATCCTGGCTTACCAGACCCGAGTGCCGTTGTTTTAATCGGTCACTCGATGGGTGGAATCGTCGCTCGAACTGCTTTGACTATGGCCAACTACCAGGCCAATTCAGTTAACACGATCATTACCATGTCCGCACCTCACGCAAAACCACCCGTATCCTTTGACTCCGATATCGTCCACACTTACAAACAAATCAACGACTACTGGCGCGACGCCTATGCGCAGACATGGGCTAACAACAACCCCCTGTGGCATGTCACTCTCATCTCTATCGCTGGTGGTGCGCGTGATACGGTGGTTCCCTCCGACTACGCCAGTATCTCATCCCTTGTACCAGAGACACACGGATTCACCGTGTTCACATCGTCGATCCCGGATGTTTGGATTGGGATGGATCACCTGTCGATCACTTGGTGTGACCAGTTCCGCAAGGCGATCATCAAATCTCTATTTGAGATCGTCGATGCACGCCGCCCTACCCAAACGAAACCACGAGCGGAGCGCATGCGTGTTCTGAAGAAATGGTATTTGACTGGATTGGAGCCGGTAGCTGAGCGGACTCTCCCACAGAAGGACGCAAATACCCTTCTGACTCTTGAGGATAATGCCAACACCATCCTTGCACAGGGCCAAAGATTGATCTTGCGCGAGCTGGGCCTGCAGCATGGCCCGGATGTGCGTCTACTGCCGATTCCTCCTCAGGGTGTCTCCGGTAAGAAGTTCACACTGCTCACAGACCAAACACTCGAGAAGAATGGAAACATCGAAGTTCTGTTCTGCAGCGTCTTCCCGCTATCCAATGGTCGCTCGACCAACTTCCCATTGAATTTGGA
Organism: Penicillium antarcticum; assembly: GCF_028974205.1. NCBI lineage: Eukaryota > Fungi > Ascomycota > Eurotiomycetes > Eurotiales > Aspergillaceae > Penicillium > Penicillium antarcticum. The sequence continues at coordinate 2,444,958 of NW_026695300.1, read as the reverse complement.
TTTCTCGGGTGGTACAGTGGGCTCAACGCGCTTGGCTTGCAAGAGCGCAGCCGAGGACAGCATCCACCTGCCTGCTTCGACCCTCTCCTCGAAACATGCCTATGACCGTGTCGCGCCGTTCTCATACCTGCAGTATGAATTGGAGGGTCTTGCGGAACATCAATTCGTAGCTGTCGTGGACAAGGCCAACGTTCCGACTGCCGGATTCCTCGTTGCTGAGTTCTCGGATAGCTCTGATGCGATGATTCGGGCGAAGGTTGGCTTGGGCGGCTTGCTAAGTGCTGGCCTGAAGATGCGGCTACCTGCAAACCGGCCCATGCTCACTGAGGTCAAGATTCCCGCACTGCATTCCAGTCTGCTTGACTACCGGTTGAAGATTACCCGGCATCCACAGAAGCAAGAGTTGTTTGCTCCGTTGCTCCGGCAGTCTGTATCTGATCCTCATGAGTCAAAGTTTTTCGTCAATGTCAACGAGGTCAACGTGAACCTGCATGGTATGGCACCATACATGCCGCCAGCGATTCGCGAGCAGGCTGCACTTGGAGGCGTGTCTTTCCACCTGTGGACCGACCCTAGCTCCGACTCGACAGTTGATATCTCTCTTCAGGTTGACCTCACTAGTAGTCTCGGAGAGTTGGTTATGCGCTATCGAACCATCTTCGCTGCATTCCCGCTGCTTGTCGTTGCTCTCGTTCTTCGCAAGCAGTTCCAGATCTACGATGAGTCTGGCTACTTTATTCCCTTCACCGATGGTCTTGATCGTGCTCTGAGATCCTCCTTCCCACTCTTGTTAGTGGCCATGTCGCTGTTGGCTACCTCCCTGGCCACCACGAAAGCCTTGCCCCAGACTGATGAGACGCTCCACTGGCGGACAAATTCAACCGAGACTCCCGTCGACTTCACCAAGAACGATCTCTTGTTGGGGTCTCAAGATGCCTTCTTCTGGTTCCTGGTCCCAGTTTTTGGTCTTATCAGTGTCGGAGTCTGCGTGCTGGTCAACTATCTCGCCCTGACCCTCGTCAACATTTTCTCATGGGTATACGGTGTCCTGCATAGCAAAACAGGCTATATCCGGCGTGAAGATCGCGGCAACCTGCCGATCTTCAACACCCCAACGCCTCGACGACGCATCGTCCACACTGCCATCCTCCTGGTCCTTGTATCGACAGTTATCCCATACCAGTTCGCCTACATGGTCGCCTGTATTGTGCAGCTGGCTACATGTGTGCGGGCACAGTGGCACGTCAAGGAAACCAGATCTACCTCGCACCTCAACTTTGGTAACTACGCGCACTCCATCTTGATCTTGATGCTGTGGATCCTGCCTATCAACGTCTTGGTTCTCCTGGTCTGGGCACACAACCTCGTCGTGCACTGGTTCATGCCATTCTCATCCCACCACAATGTCCTCTCCATCATGCCCTTCCTCATCCTCGTGGAGACCATGACCAGTGGCGCTATGATTCCTCGTATCACAACCAGATTCCGATACATCACCTCCATGATCTTCTTCGCCATCGCCATCTACTCGGCGATCTACGGCGTCTCCTACGCCTATCTCCTCCACCACCTCGCCAACCTCCTCGCAGCCTGGTTCGTCGGTATTTACCTATTCGGCAACAATTTCTCCCCCCGCCGTCTCTGGCGCATCATCGATGGCGACGAGCTTCCCTCTGAATCAGGAAGCAGTCACGTTAAGAAGAAGCCATGAGTCCAGTCCAGTCCATTTTTAATCCGTCTTTGTTTTGCTTATGCCTCGGAGTTGCGAATCGCACCGCGCATTTGGGTCTGGAGTTCGAGCGTTTCGTTTGACTTGTTTTTGCCTTTGTTTTGTTTCTTCTGTACCATTGTACAGACATCGGGATTCCTCGTTCCCAGCGTTTATGTTTACGTTCATCTTATACGGAACTGAACTGAACTACTTCTTGTCCCCTGATACTGATATCACTCGGCGCTTGCAGCCCAGATCCTCCCGGTCAGTTTGGGTCTGGGTCACAGGAATCGAATCCTGTGTATATACACTTGTGTCTTTTCCGTGTCTTTGCTTTATTTCTTCAACCACGATCTTGGACATAGAATTCAGGGGTACCGCGATGATTGGATGGGATGGGATGGGAAGGAACGTGGCTATTTTCTGAATCATGGTTTTTGTATGGTTTGTTTTCTGGTTTATAAAGCTGTGCATCACATACTAATTTCCCTTGCCTTACATCTTTCTCTCCTTTATACTGTATGTTAGCGTTTCGTGCGGACTTACCGTATACATAGACGAACGTTATAGATTCACTTCTGGATGCTGAACACATGGGATTAGAATGAATAGAATAGCCGCGGCAACATAGTAATATCATCTTCCAATTTATCTAGCTAGGGGTAACGTTAAGGAGTTAGATACATATCCTGTGGGTACGTACTTCACCACACAGAACGTAAACCAAATCCCTTCATATCGCACGAACCCGTCCAGCCTCAAAGTATCAACAAACGACCGACCCTCCGATAGGCTACTCGCTCTTACCCCTTTTTACAGTGCAATTATTATTTTCCACTGATAGGTCCGTCACTCGAGATCAGGGGGTTGCCCTACATGTAGCCATGTACATGCCGACAAGTTGAGAAATTACTCCGGACTGTAATCTGCATAGTAGCTTATGTATCAGACAAACAAACCAAGGGCCAAAGCGCATCCAGCAGAAACAACCCAAAAATAAAAAGGGGCTGTGATTACATGTAAACATGAGACAGGGGGTTTGAAAGAAAAGGGGCAATACCACACTGATGCAATACGAGAAGGGCAGGGCAGGGCAGGGAGCAAAGTGGGGAGTCAGTGTTTAAAGGGTTGAAGAGAAGATCTTCAATATGAACATTTCAAAGGATCAAAGATGAAAGATTATAAAGTTCTTCCCCTTACTTCGTGCCCCCATTTACCCCGGACTCTGAAGACATCGGGGGTGGGGATATTGTAGTCCACGGCTAACACTAAGCTAAGACTAGGACTACTGTAGGTAAGACTAAGAATAAGCTAAGGGGGCGAATCCCTTCATCCAGTCCCCATTAAATAAACAACTGGGGCCTTATGCCATGCGGATCAGATCCACTGTCTTAACTATACAGTAAAGACAGTGATGACCTCGACCCGACGTAGCTAGATGCTGGAGCTGGCAAAGGGGGGCGTGGCATGTCAACGCCACTGCTATCTTGCAGATTGGGAATAGAATCGAACCAGCCTGGAAAGGAGAAGCTATTTCTGACTCTAGGTTTACTGATTCGCTGCGGATGAGTCGGCATTCATAACGGAACAATGATGAAGGGAGAGTAAGGATTCTGTTCTTCCCGTGGCTGTACCGATTTCTCACTCTTTTTTAGCTTTTGGCTTTCGATTTGGATTTTGGATTTTTGGGGTTTTATTGACTTTTTTTAAAAAAAAAAGAAAAGAAAATATATTTTTCTTTCTGTTTTTGCTTTTTTTTGCCACCCGGTACTTTTCGCGGGGGATAAGGCTACGATAACACCCGCTTTGCTAAGAAGGGTGTTGGCTGTTGGCTGTTGGGTTTGCAATAATTGTACAGCATGGGCTGTGCAGTTATAATCTGATATTCGAATCAGATGTAGTAACAGGCTGCACGGAGTACAAAGAAGTGCACAACCGTACTTTGATATAAATTTTGCCCGCGATAAGCGATAAGACTAAGCGGTGAGAGAAGTGCGGTCAAAGTAGCCCGTTTCATATTGGGATCCCTACTGTAGGACGACTAAATTTATTTCTTATTATTACCCCTGATTATACTGATCAGGCCGGAGATGACCTGCAGATCTTATGGCAGACATGGCTACTCGGTCAGCTCTCAGGTTTCCGATGGCTTAACCGCCTTAAGATACGGAGCCAATCTGGTCTAGACGGACAAATCCGGAGAATCTGAGAGTCAGTCTTCTCTAAAAATATGGCCTTCTCGAAAAATCTTGATGTTCTTCATTGGATATCCGATATGAGATTGCGCCACCCGATCATGAGTGGCGAACGGTGAGACGCCAACGCCTCAAGGGTATTAGAGTAGTCTAGGCGGGGCTGGCAGTCATTTATGGGGTTTGACATTCTACACAAGTAAACTGTACACTAATCGAGACAATGCTACACTATATCTCTATAATTCTACAGTTATAGACGCCGACAATAGACATGGAATGTAAGCCCAATATGCCTGACAATTGGTTCAACCAATCACAATATCTGGATTCGGGCACAAGCTCGACTTCAACCAATCGGGGCTCTCTAATCTAAGCCCCTAATCCGAATGAAGCTCTAGCGCGGGACAATGAAAATTTTTAATCTTTTTTTTTTTTTCTCGTAGGGTTTTGCCGCCCAGAGCCACACGATAAATATCTTCCCCCCCTTCCCTTCACCTCTTCCCCTCCTCCACTGCATCTTTTTTCGAGGGTTGGACCTCCTTTCTTTTTATTTTTCATTTCTCTTCTGTTTAGAACAGGATAGAAATACCACACGCTCTATTCTTTGAGCGTCGCGTCTGATCTTTAGACGCTGTTGAGCCTGTTGCTCACAAAAAAAAAGATACCCCTCATAGAAAAAAAAGGAAGGATTCTTCTTTCTTTACTCTAATACCCCCTTCCCGTTTTTTTCTACAAAAACCGCCAAAATTTCTTCCAAAATGCCTGCCGCCAACGTCGCCTCCTCTCCTGCCACCACTGGCAAGGAGACCGCCAAGTCGGTTGCTGTCCTCGAGGACCTCATCAAGAACCTCAACATCTCCGCCACCCCCGATGAGGCTATCGCTGCTGCTGGCAACCTTGCCACTCTCTTCGCCGGTCCCATCCCCGAGCAGACCCTTCCCCTGAAGGCTGCCGAGACCTTCAAGAAGCAGCTCGCCAACAAGAAGGACGCCACTGCCCGTGAGCGTGCTTGCGAGGGCATCCGCGCTATTGCCGCCCACAACACAGTCGCTCCCGGTGTTGAGCCCCACCTTGTTTCCCTCCTTGGCCCCGTCCTCGCCGCTGTCGGTGACAAGATGGTCCCCGTCAAGCAGGCCGCTCAGAGCGCTGCCGTCGCCATCGTCCAGGCCGTCAACCCCAACGCCGTCAAGGCCGTTATCACTCCTCTTCTCGACTCTCTGGCTAACGCCCAGAAGTGGCCCGAGAAGATGGCTGCCCTCGACTGCATCAACATCCTCGTCGAGACCGCCCCCGCTCAGCTCGGTTACCAGGTTCCCACTCTCATCCCCGTTATCTCCGAGGCCATGTGGGATACCAAGGCTGAGATCAAGAAGGCTGCCTACTCCACCATGGAGAAGGTTTGCGGCCTCATTGTCAACAAGGATATTGAGCGTTTCATTCCCGAGCTTATCAAGTGTATTGCTAAGCCCGAGAACGTCGCCGAGACCATTCACTTGCTCGGTGCCACCACTTTCGTCACTGACGTGACCAGCCCTACCCTCGCTATCATGGTTCCCCTGCTCGACCGTGGTCTCGTTGAGCGTGAGACCGCTATCAAGCGTAAGACCGCTGTCATCGTCGACAACATGTGTAAGCTTGTCGAGGATCCCCAGCTCGTCGCTCCCTTCTTGCCCAAGATGTTGCCGGGTTTGAACAAGAACTTCGACACCCTTGCCGATCCCGAGGCCCGTGAGAAGACTCGCCAGGCTCTGGACACTCTCGCCCGTGTTGGTGAGATCAAGGACGGCAAGATCCCCGAGGTTTCCCGCGCTGGTGACATCTCCACTGTCGCTGCCATTCTCAAGGAGGTCATCGAGGCCTCCAAGCACAAGGACACCATCGCCTCTTCCGAGGAGATCATCAACTACGTTGCTGCCGTCTCCGGTCAGCTCGTTGACGAGAAGGAGTCCGACCACGTCATCTGGACCCAGAACACCCTTCCTTACATCACCGCCATCGTTGGTGAGGAGGATGCCAAGAACGTCGCTGAGTCTCTCCGCAAGAAGGCCTGCCCCGACGCCGAGGCTGCCGATGCCATCCCCTCCGACGAGGAGGAGGGTGAGGATCTTTGCAACTGTACCTTCTCCCTGGCTTACGGTGCCAAGATCCTGCTGAACCAGACTCACCTGCGCCTCAAGCGTGGCCAGCGTTACGGTCTCCTCGGTCCCAACGGTTCCGGTAAGACCACCCTCATGCGCGCTATCAACAACGAGCAGCTCGAGGGTTTCCCCAAGAAGGATGAGGTCAAGACCGTCTACGTCGAGCACGACCTCGACTCTGCCGATACCGAGCAGACTGTCATTGCCTGGACCCAGAAGAAGCTTGCCGAGGTTGGCCAGCACCCTCCTCTCGAGGAGCTCAAGGACAAGCTCGTCAACGAGTTCGGCTTCCAGCCTTCTCAGATCGATGGTCCCATCACCGCCCTTTCTGGTGGTTGGAAGATGAAGCTCGCTCTGTGCCGTGCCGTCTTCGAGAACCCCGATATTCTCCTGCTCGACGAGCCCACCAACCACTTGGACGTCAAGAACGTTGCTTGGCTCGAGAACTACCTCAAGACCTCCCCCTGCACTTCCATCATGGTCTCTCACGACTCTCGTTTCCTTGACCACGTCATCCAACACGTCGTCCACTACGAGCGCTTCAAGCTCCGCCGTTACCGCGGTACCCTCTCCGACTTCGTCAAGCAGCACCCCGCTGCCAAGTCATACTACGAGCTCGGTGCCTCCGACATGGAGTTCAAGTTCCCCGAGCCCGGTTTCCTTGAGGGTGTCAAGACCAAGTCCAAGGCCATCGTCCGTGTCTCCAACATGTCCTTCCAGTACCCCGGTACCCCCAAGCCCCAGATCACCGGAATTACCTTCCAGGTCTCCCTTGGTTCCCGTATTGCTGTCATTGGTGCCAACGGTGCCGGCAAGTCTACTCTCGTTAACGTCCTGACTGGTGAACTTATCCCCACCGCCGGTGATGTTTACCAGCACGAGAACATCCGTATTGCCTACATTAAGCAGCACGCTTTCGCTCACATCGATAACCACCTCGACTCTACTCCCTCCGAGTACATCCAGTGGCGTTTCCAGACCGGTGAGGACCGTGAGACCATGGACCGCGCCAACAAGATCGTCACCGAGGAGGACGAGAAGGCCATGGACAAGATCTACAAGGTCGAGGGTACCATGCGTCGTGTCATTGGCATCCACTCTCGCAGAAAGTTCAAGAACACCTACGAGTACGAGATCTCTTGGTCTCTGGGTGACAACATCGGCATGAAGTCCGAAAAGTGGGTTCCCATGATGTCCAACGACAACACTTGGTTGCCCCGTTCCGAGATCATTGTCTCTCACCCCAAGCAGGTCGCTGAGGTTGACCAGAAGGAGGCCCTCGCCTCCGGTCAGTTCCGTCCCCTTGTCCGTAAGGAGATTGAGCAGCACTGCGCCAACTTCGGTCTCGATGCCGAGCTGGTCTCTCACTCCCGTATGCGCGGTCTCTCCGGTGGCCAGCGTGTCAAGGTCGTCCTCGCCGCTTGCTCGTGGCAGCGTCCCCACGTCATCGTCCTCGATGAGCCTACCAACTACCTCGACCGTGACTCCCTCGGTGCCCTCTCCAAGGCTATCAAGTCTTTCGAGGGTGGTGTTGTCATCATTACTCACTCTCGTGAGTTCACTGAGAACCTCACTGAGGAAGTCTGGGCTGTCAACGACGGTGTCATGACTCCCTCCGGTCACAACTGGGTTCAGGGTCAGGGTTCCGGCCCCCGTCTCGACGCCAAGGGTGACGATGACGAGGACAAGTTCGATGCCATGGGTAACAAGATCACTGTTCAGAAGAAGGTCAAGCTTACTGGTAAGTTATTCACATTATTCCTCTCAATTTATTCGAATTTACATTTGCTAACCTATCCCTTTTCACAGGCTCCGAGCTCCGCAAGAAGAAGAAGGAGCGTGCTGCCCGCCGCAAGCGTGGTGAGGAGGTCTTCTCCGATGAGGATGACATCTAAGCTATTCGCTTTGGTGCTGTTATTGATGGATGCATATTATGATGTGTTGATGAATTTCATATGCTTATGCTGAGAACAAAATACATTTCCCTGTTCAAACATTCGTTATTACCTTCCTTCTAGTATTCTTTTTCCTTGTAGACTTGACTTCGTAATCCCATCGACCAATCTTGTATAATTGTGGTCATAGACGTGTCCTACAGTATATGCATGTTCTATTGCTGAGTTGCAAGCTTCCCATCCATGCCCGTCCAACGTCCATCTGCCTCTATGCTCGACAATTACCTATACATTTCATCTACGACCCATTCATACATTGTCAGCTCTAGACTCGGTGTATGTCCTCCTCGGCTCAAACCTTATGGTATTTGGCTTATGGATCTGCGTAACCGTGTCATAAGTACATCCCATTTGACTGTTGGACAGCGGCTCCGTTCACACATATCGGTTTCCCGATCTAAATCATATCGGCATGCCGGTGCTCGACACATCGGTTGATTCCGCTTAGAGCCTGAGGCCTGCAGAGATTGTCACTGCGGTCTCATTGGGTTTTTGGCATTCGCTGTGGATATTTCAGAATTATCACTGGGGCTATATTTTGATTGTATTTGCTTGTCGGCTTTGAAAGTGTGGATGCTTGATTTTCTTGGTTCCTTTCAAGTTATTTGTTGTTCAATGGCGAATAGAAAGACAACTCTGAAGGCAGGGATTTGCTGTTGCAGGGTTGGGTATGCACAGGTAGACACTTTGTCTTACGCTTTGATTGGATTAGGTACATTTGCTACTAATTGGACGCCTGGAGAACATGGACTACTTCAAATCTTTTCCCTTCTTCCTGCTTTTACACACCACCTACTCCTTTCTATATATCTCATCTGCTTGAGTTTCTGCATCGCACCCTAGACGTCTTATCGAGCAAAGTCCACTATGAAGCATGACGAGTGCATGGTTTTCCTTGCTCCTTCAGGCCTGATGCGCACTTCCCTTCCCCGTAATTTCCAAATGTAGCCCATCTTAACGCCATCCATTGGACGCCGCAGAGGCTATTCATGGAACAACCAACACCTGGCAGCCGCTGTCTTTAGATTCCATAAACGTGTGATCATTCTTTTCGGGGTCAGTGTTTGATTCTCAGTACTAATTTTGAAACGCTATATTGCTCTGAGGGATACCTGCCTGGGATATAAACTGCTTCATTCTGTCATTTCTTCAGCTTTATCCCATGCTCTTCATTCTTCAGATGATCTTCACTGCCATAGCCTCAGGCTTGTGAGATGGCTTTCATATCTGGTATCATATTATGTCCATGTATCATGTTCCTCTGCAGCCTCAAGAGGCCAAGGGAGCGTAAAAGCTTGCTATCTCTTGACTTTGGCGTCATGCCTCTCTCTCTTCTTAACCCCATCTTGTCCTCCAGGTGGTGTTTTGAAGTGAGACTTGGACCCATATTGTAGTAGGGAGGCAGACAGGGGATCTGGACTCATCTCCCTGGGGAGGCAATACAGCTAGTGAGTGCTCATAATTGTTTGCTAGCACTTTGGACTATCTAATCAGATATCCCCCGGTCTCGGTCTTTCCCTTCTTCTTCTTCTTCACCACCATCACCACATCGATTACAATCTCCCTAACTTCATCTTTCGGTCATCGCAGAGATGCCTCTCGTAAGTGATACGGCTCGTTCCTCTCTCACGTCGACCTGTGATTGACGATCCCCTAAAACTGTACTGACTCAAGCTAGTATGAGAACAATCCACGGCCTTGCCGTGTGCAGGACGCCCTCGAGTCTCTAATTGGGCGATATCGAATTGAACTTGTTTATCAAAATACGAAGAACAAAAGATCCGACAAAGTCTTGATGGGCTTTACATTGTGTTCCGCCCCGATGCCCTTAGCCACGACATTCTCAGAGTTGGGGGACTGGATCTCCCCAGATCTGTAGATCTATAGACTCAAGTTTTAGTGGCCTGCAAGTCCCGCTGCAGAATGGGTAGAATATCTAGAATATCCGAAGAACTCCACACAATCAGCATTCTTCATGCAGTCCTCACCGACAAGACTATAACTAGATCGGGATTTCAAATCGGCGATTATTACGAACTGCAGACTTGTCATATCACATTCCTGCACATGGGAATACGGAAATCATGTATAGCGTAATCAAGGCCAGAATACCAAGTTTCGCCACGGAACACCCATCTGCATTTTAACTTTCTTCTTAATCATGACCTCCATCAACAATGTCTTCACCAGAAACCGATCCCCAGCCCCCGCCAGGGCCAGCTGAAGGAGCTGGGGCAGCAGTTGCAGTTCCACATACGGGTGATTATGAGAATACGGTCCCAGTCAACACTCGAGGCCCAATTGTTCCCGATGAATTCAGCGGCGTATGTACCGAGTTCCGATACTCCCGAGTTCCGTATACTTACCACGTCGACAGGATAATAGCGACGAGTTTGCTAGCGAGGACTCTGATATGACCTCCATTTCTTCCAGTGTGCTCGACTATGAATATGAAAATGGACGGCGCTATCACAGCAACAGATCTGTGAGTGAACCTTCTGGTTGAAAGGCCTAGAAACCTATCAGTGTGAGATGAGCTCGATTGCTAACTCTTGAAAGGGACACTATATGTATGGTGTTTTCATCTCTACAATATGGGTAATTACTGATTAGCATAGGTTGCCAAATGACGAAGAAGAACAAGATCGCATGGACTTAGTACGTGATCACCTGCACCGTTCAGAAGCAAATAGCTAATTATCAACAGGCTCATCATATGTCAGTCAAGCCTGTGCTGCTTGGCTTTCAATGCAATACTGACAAGTTACAAGCTGGCTTCTCTTAATGAAGGGCGAGCTATACTTAGCACCCGTTGAAAATCCTCAGAAAATTCTAGATCTCGGAACCGGAACTGGCATCTGGGCTCTTGATATTGCCGAGTAAGAACGTTCTGTTGTTTTAATCCTAATTTCAACGTTAAGAACAACAGGAAATTCCCCCAAGCCCAAGTGATTGGAAACGACATCAGCGCCATCCAACCAAACTGGGTCACACCAAACGTAGAATTCCTCGTCGAAGACTTCGAACAAGAATGGCTCTACAAACCAAACAGCTTCGACTTCATCCATGCAAGATTACTAGCCGGGTAAGCCACCATCCAATTCCACCCCCAACTCTTCACCAATTTAACACAACCTAGCTGCGTAGCGGACTGGCCAGAAATGTACCGCAAAATCTTCGACCACACGAAACCAGGCGGCTACTTCGAAATCCAAGAAAGCGCCGTCTGGGCCTGGAGCGACGACGACACGCTAAAGCCCGGCTCACCAATCCTGGAATACATGCAAGCTCTCGACACAGCGGGCCGAATCCTAGGCCGAGAAATGAATATTTACTGCAAGTTGAAAGACTGGATGATCGACGCTGGTTTCGAGGATGTGCATGAGGTTACTTATATTCTACCTTACTCTCCTTGGCCGCGGGATCCGCATCTGAAGGAGGTGGGCATGTATCAGGCTTGTATGATTCAACAGGCTGTTGAGTCTTATTCTTTACGGATGTTTACGCAGGTTCTTGGGTGGGGAGAGGGACCTGCTAGGATCTTTCAGGCTATGGTTAAGAAGCAGATGAGGGATAAGCATTTGCATTCCTATGTTAAGGAGTGAGTCGTCAGTTATTCTGATGTTAGGGGTGGAGGCTGACTTTAGTAGGGTTGTTGTTTATGGGAGGAAGCCTCTCCGTTGATGAATGCGAGAGCTTGATGAGTTGTTCCTTGTTGGAGCGCTCGATGAATGATTCTTCTGTTTGCGTCTTTCGCTTTTCTTTAATGAATTCTATATATTATCTTAATCATCAATGGTCCTGATGTTGTCATTTGAGATACTGGTAGTTAAGCAGAATAAGTACTGCCATCACTGGGTATAAGAAGACAAAAATAATGTACACACGCCAGATCAAGCCTCCACAGGCCCAACCTTGACATCAACCCTCCTGCGCAACTTATCCATATGATCCACCTGCTGCATCTTCTTCCGCTTAACAGCCTCCAAATCCTTGAAGCGTTTCTTACCCCCATACTTCAGCTTCGTGATCATATCAGCTGCCTGTCCCCGAGTCAGATCCTCCTCTTTCACAGCGCGGTCACGAATACGAGCTGCATTCAGCATCTTGATCTGGCCAGGTGTTGCCGCAGCCTTACGCCAAGGTTTTCGAGTAGAGATGAAATGCTGATCAAATTTGCTATTAGCAAAAGTGTCCGCTGACCTCACAATGGTCTCCAAATCAGACCCGGAAGCAACCTTGCGTGGGCGCGTATATTGCATGGCTTCAGTTATGGGATCCTTGAATTTCATGACGTGGTGCGCGGTGAATAAGTCGTCGTCTTTTTCGATTGTCATCCAGCCGGATGCATCAGAAAGCATGTATCTGTCGTCGCCGACTCGGACCCACGAATGTGGGCTTAGTGACCTGATATGTCGTTCAGATTGCATGTCTTCTAGGAGATCGTAGATGCTATCATATGTTGTGAATTGGAGTTTCATGTCGTTGTCTGAGCCGTCGTATTGTTCAACTATATCAGGGCTTGGTGCGGGTTCCTTGGGCTTGTCCAATTTCTCCTGTATATCTTCCATGCTGGAGTTATCCAGGACTTCGTCTGGATCTAAGCCAAATAGAGTCGGTGACGATAAGACTCCGGTTGCCAAGGAGGCTACCATATCTATTATATGACAATCCTTCTTTCCAGGGAAAAGTCGAAGTCCACGTCCGATCATTTGAATAAGCAGGTTTCGAGATCTGGTCGGTCGAGCCAAAAGCACGCAGTCGATGTTCGGGATATCTGTGCCCTCTGTGAAAAGACCACAGTTCAACAAGACCGGAAACTCCTGGTCTTTGAAAGCCCGCAGCTCTTCTGCGCGCTTGCCTTTAGGGGTACTAGCAGTGATGTACCGCGCATCAACGCCATGGTCACGGAACGCAGCAGTAAGCTGGCGTGCGTGCTCAATATCAACACAAAAGACCAACGTAGACTTTCGCTCTTTGGCATTCGCCATCCAAGCACGAACCGTGATACTGTTGATTGTTGTAGTATTGACAGCTTCAGAAAGTGAACCCAGAGCAAAGTCTCCGAAACTATCTTTCTTGACTTTAGACAGATTGGCCCCAGACTTGACGGTTGTAAAGACAGCATTTGCCAACCAGTTGTCGCGGATCATGTCCACATAGTCTTTGTGGTAGACAATATGATCAATAGCCGCACCCAACTTGAGCCCATCAAACCGTGAGAAAGTGGCCGAGACACCCACGAGTATTGGCCCATTTGCAGACTGCTTGTTCAATCCAAAATGTCCCAGGGCGTCGAGGTAGGACCTCGCAACGATATGATGTGCCTCATCCACTAGTACGAGCTTAAATGCGCTAGGATCAAACTTGTAAACGCGCCCGCGCGCTAATGTCTGTACTGAAGCGATGATAATGTCCCCGGCGCCTGTCGCAGTATTCTTGCCCATTTCGATTTCCACCATTTTGTCTGGATATGCGAGACGACAGTGCCTGGCAGCTTGCTCGACTAGTTCCCGTCGATGAACAATGATCATGGTTTTGGTGGCTTTCGCATCTGGCGGAGGGATTCGGTCGATGAGCTGTGTGAAGATCACCTGCGGGAGTCAGTGCTATGCTTGATAGCGGAAAACGGACTTCTTACTGTCTTTCCAGCTCCTGTTGCAAGTGAAATCCCAAGGCGCCGGTGGCCTTCTCCCAAGTACTTCAAAACAGATTGAATAGCCTCTTCTTGGTAGTCGCGAAGCACAATCCCCGTTGGGAGGGAAGGCTTGATCGAATTGAACCTGACATGATGCAAGGAAGTCAAGGCCAAAGGCCTCCTTGCCAAATATGTCCTTGGAAGTCTCAATCGAGAGACACAGCGTGAGAAATCCATGCAGAAGAAGAAGGGACTCGTCACGAAGCTCAAGAACAATCAAAGCAAACAGTGCAAATATCTTATCGATAGTGGATCTCAGCTCTCCAACTTTTTTTGACCTCTCGACAGCTCTCGCTTATCGCATTCTGATTTGGAGGCAGCTGTGATGTTCTGCTTTCGATTATACCGCATGTGCTGCGAACCTGCGAGCCCAAACGATGAGCGACACTTCCTATGAGCCCGATGACGCCGAGTCCGAGTCCGACTTTGAATCGCGCGCTTCCGACAGACGCTCCCCAACACCCGAACAGACTATAAATGGAATAGCACAAAACCAATACGATGAAACGACTTTTGATGATATCTCCGAGGAAGTTGAACGGGGACTCGGCGAGGTGCTTGGGTCGCGCGCCCCGCTAACAGGCGCATCGCTCCATCTACTCGGTCCCTACAACAAGCTCCTTACGGAGATTAAGAACAGTCTCGACTATGCTTCGATCAAGGAGGATGAGGAGGTCTTTGACGTTAGTCAGCTTGGGTCCGTGATCTGGACATCTACGGAAAAGGAGATCTTCTTTAATGGCCTCGACCGGAAAGGCAGAGGAGGCATCCGAGAGCTCGCCGCTGCAATCGGGACCAAATCCGAGCTGGAGGTTCTGGAATACATTCGGATCTTGCATCAGAAATTGGAAGCTCACAATTCATCCGATCGACAATCCAGAGCAGCCATTCTTGGTGAATTTCCTTCTGCTGCGCAGATCAGCCAGAGATCCACCGCGCTACTTGATGAATACGCGGATGTCATGGTTCTCAGGGAGTCTCTCACTGAAGCTGCAGCCGGAAGGTTGCAACATGGAGACAACTGGATCATCACTGAATCCCATGCCCGGGAGCTAGTCGAGGACGAGGACAGCACAATTCGAGGCGATCTACGCCTAGCAGCCGATATGTTCCACCTCCGAGATTGGATCCGGATGTCTCGTAATCTGCTCATGAACTACGGCGGTTCAAAGTCAGAGGATAATTGGTTCGCTCTTTCCGTGTCCCCCACAAATGTCACGGCTCGAAACCAAATGCCGTCTATGACTGCAGGAAGTGCCATTGACTTCTACGCTCTTACAGTCAGTGTCACACGCCGCCTGGTCCAGTCATCCCTCTTCTTTGCCATGTCCCGTTTGCGAACGATGAGCCGTCGTGGTCGTGATAGAGCAAGTGCTGTCCGAACGCAAGACGTCCGCGCTGCCATCGAAGTGCTAAACATGAAACACAAAACACCCAGCTTCGTGGAAATCGCTCGTCAGAATCAATTGGTCATTGTAGACGATCATCATCGAAGAGGCTTCGTGCCCGAAACGTTCACCTACGAGGAGGCGGAGAAGAGCCTCACAGACAAGGATTATTTCCAGCGCCGGAGACACAAAAAAGCACTAGAGAATGGCGAGAACGACAAAGACGATGACGGCCAGAATAGAAACAGCGAATACGACAGCGGTGAAGATGACAGCGGTGAAGACGACTACGACGAGCATGACGACGATGAAATGGAAGAAGACGACCAAGATCTCCATCTAGATCGCATACCCAGCCAAGAAACCAACGAACCCGTACATCCCCCCTCACCAAAATCATACCACGAACACGAACCAGCCCTAGACCCAGAAGAAGAGCACGCAGAAATGGTAGACACAAGCCACGACCGTCACGAAGAAGCTCACATCCTACAACTAATGGAACAACCCATCCCATCACATCTATCCGAACCAATCAAAGCAGAGGACGCCGAGGACAAAGCATCCAAACAAATCCCCGAACGACGGACCAGAGACGAAATCATTGACTGGCGGGCTCGGACTCTCTACCGCAGTGATTGGGAGGAATATGGATATGATTATCCCGATGTGGATGCGGAAATGGAAATGCATCCGCGGAAGAGGGCGAGGTTTAATGAACCCCCGTCTCCGTCTCCACTTGACGGGGATATGGTTATTGATGATAGTTCTTCCGCTGCTGGTGGAAATGAATCTACAGGCGAGCAGGTACCAGAGAGTTGGCTCGACATTTATCGTACGCAATATGGACAACCACAAGCTCTTGATCAGAACCCCGTCGGGGCGGATTGAAAATGAGAATGGGAATGAAACGTGCATGTACTATACCTCAATTCAACTATACCCTTCTAGCGCTACTCTCACAAGACAATACATTCCATCAAAGACATATGATTAGAGAAAGGGTAAACATGTTAACGTTGATGTAGAATAAAAAAACAGGATTCCCAACCCCCCTGGTTCAACCCCATAGAACAATCCACTTTCTGGAAAAGAGGGTGAATCAGAAAAAGAAACTCCAACAGGTAACAGGTAACAGTAACGTAAAAAAAAAGTGCGCCTTTTCCTAGCCAGAAGGATTCAAAATATTCATAACTCAGCGAAAGAAACGCAGCTCCCTCTGTATAGATCCATGGGATGATATCGTACATTTATTGAGGAAAGCTACAGATCAAGCGTCTTGAAGTCGGCACCAGCCTGAGCGCTCAGAGGCTGGGCTCCAACCCGCATATCCCCACCCACAGGCTGGAAGCTGTAGTGATGACCGATGCCAGTGGTGGCGGCATCGGCCAGCATGGAGTTAGTGTGCTCGTTGGGACCTTGCAGGCTGACGGTCTGGAGAGCATCCTGGGCTTCCTTGACGCGCTTCTTGAAGGACATCCGGTCCAGGAAGAGCTGCTGGCGAGCTTGTTCGAGCTCCCGGCGCTCGGCTTCGATGATCTCCTCCATCTCGTTGAATTGCTGCAGCTTGACCTCGAACTTCTGCAGGGTGACGTTGACAGCGGCAGAGACCAGACGGGTCATCTCACGCTCCTCGTGGGAGGCAAGAGCTCCGGCACGAGCGGCGGACGCGGCCAGAGCGATGGTGCCGAGGGACTCCTTGGGCTTCTCGGAAACTTGCTGCTCGGCCTCGGGATCCACCTCCATGGAGTCCTCTGCCTTGACTGAATCCTTTCCTTTGTCGGATCCTTTCTCCAGCTGGGCGCGCAGCTCCTTGCGAATTTCTTCGACGGAACGGCCAGCTGCGGCGGCAGCCACTGAAGGCTCGGCCATCTGGGCTAGGAAGGCCACCACAGATAGTACAGGGTTCTCGGACTGGCTGATGGGGTCACGTCCGCTTCCAGAGCGCATATCGGGGGTGTCGTCAATGAACTTGTCCTCAATCTCCAACCGCAGGAACTTCATGACACACTCTTCCCGAGTCCGGGTGCCAACATGGCTGGCGATTTGTTCCCAGTTCTCATCGAAGTTCTCCAGACCCTCCAACAACAAGACAAGTTCCGAGTCTGACCACGGGGTGTCCTTGTCGGGGACGTGAGAGTGGGCCTTGTCCTCAAGCTTGACGAAGTCTGAGGCGTTATGGCTGGAAGGCATTCTTCCTTGGAGGAAACAATTGGGGCACAAATCATACTTGGTGTCTGGTACACTGGCACTGGCAGACGTCGCAGTCGATTTGGCATAGTGGAAGCGGAGTTTTGTGCAATCAATACCACAAGAGAAGCAGTGTGATCTCTTCTTGGGTTCCTGGGCAACATCCACACCGTTGGATTCGCCATTTGTCTGCTTCTCCTTATCACTGTCCTTGATCTTTTCGTCGTAGATGCCGCGGCGAAGTTCAAGGTTGAGATCGTCCTTGAGTGCAGGAGTAGAGGAAGCGGCACGCTGAGTGGCGGGAAGGGCCTTGCCAGATGTGACGCTGTGGTTAGGTCCAGGCTGGAATGGCTGCAAGCCGCGGGGGGTATCGGCAACGACGCGGAAGTGGCCGGTGAAAGGTGGGCCAATGTTGGAGGGCCGTGTCTGGGGATCAACCTGGATAAGTTAGCGCGGAGGCTTCGAAGAAGAGCACAAGGTCACTCACCTGGTAGTTGATCAAACCCCATTGCTCAAGGAATGAGTGAACACGCATGATCGCGCACACATCACCTGCGAGGTTACGACGGCAGGCAGTAACGGTCAAATACTCGATGGGGTTAAGTCGGTAGGTGTTGATCATAAAGTCACGGTAATCTTTGTAAGTAGCGGGCGTCTTGCTGCGGTTGCGACCATTGAAAAACTCGGCAAGAGCTTTCTTCTCAATGTGGTTAATCGTGTTCATGTCGAACCACGTGGCGTAGCTGGGAAGGATAATGGCGTGTGTTTGAGTGACGAGCTGTTCGCGCGCGGCGGCCTCCAGTGACGACTTGGTGGGTGCAGGCTGCTCCTCTCCCACGGCATCTTCGAGCCCCTCGGTTCCTTCTACTGGCGGGTGCGATTCACCCACTGCGTCCTCCAATCCTTCCGTATCAAGCTTGGCATCGGTCTCGGTGCCACCCATCTCGGCGTCTTGGGGTTCAGATCTGCCGTTCTGGGGTTTGGGGGATGCGGGGGCGTCTAGCGGGTCGTCAGATCCAGCGGTATCTTCAACCTTCTTCACGGGCGAATCCTGGCGCGATTGCGCTTCATCCAATTGCATGAGCATGCGATGTATCGCTGGGGCATTTAAGGGACATACCTGAAGCGTGGCTGGGGGCGCGGTTGACATCTGAGGAACCCATACCAGTCATGGACTGGGTGTTATCTGGCGCCCCAGTAGGGTTGTTGTAAGAGTCATCCATGATTGATCAAAAGCAGGTTGTCGCGGTCGGCAGGTGAACTCCTTGCCCGTCTGTCAATCTGTCCTTGCTAAGCGCAACTGTGTTGCGAGTTCCAGGAGCAACGAGCCAACAATGGCTTAATATAGGGCCAGTGTAGATGGAAAATGAGGCCAAAAGTGATGATTGGATATGGGGTCAGCTGGAGGAGGTTGATGTCGCGACACGCAAAACTCGCGGGTGAGCGCCAAGAGCTGCATTGCCACTAACTGTTTAGGGACTAGTGTATATATTTTTGTCACGTGGTATCTTTGTTCATTGAAGTACATGTTGTCGCCAGGCCCATCAGACTAGATTGAGTTACACTTTGAAGGATCAAGATAGATGCATTGTGTACTGGAAACTATCCAATGAATTGTGCCAAAGTGTAGCTCAAAGAAACAACAGTTCATGAGCTATTCCAACTACATAAAGCTACAAGTTATGTATATTGAGACGGCCGCTTAAGACAAGCCCAAAACCGAAGTTCAAATAGCTTCGGACTAGACTATAAATCTTGTCTAGGAATATTGCTTTGTCGAGGATCCGTTTTACTCGTAATTGAAGATAAAGATAGACTAAGCGTTGCAACTATGTTCAAATTGCATGAGCTATTGAGTCCTCTTTCTACAATAACCATTGCGTGTACTCGCTATGTAGCTTGTAACCTCCATAGAATTCATCAAAATTTTAGATCTTATCTCTATATTCTTTTTGCAGATTTAAAATCCGGAAGCTTCGTGATGAAAACAGTAAAGCCATCCTCTAGTGGTTAGCAACAGCCTCAGCGCGATCCTGAATAGTCTTGGCAATAGCAGGACGCTCCTGCACACGCTTCAACCAAGCAGCCGTGTTGGGGTATTCCTTCTCCATATCAATCTCAAACATGGCAGCAAGAACATACCACGGCACGAAAGCGGCATCAACAAAGCTGTACTTATTGCCAACAAGATACTCCTTGCCAGTAAGCGCGCGATCAAGAACACCGGTAACACGGCGGATTTCCTTGACATAGCGGTCAACAGCGCTCTGAATCTTCTCCGAGTGGAAGCGGGTGAACCAGACGGCCTGGCCGAAGTATGGGCCCTGGCCGGAGGCTTGGAAGTGCAGCCATTGCTTGGCCTGGAAATAGTCCTTTGAGCCTGGGGCGAAGCTGATGGAGTTTTGTTTGTCGTAGGTCTCGACTAGGTATTCGACGATGGCGCCGGATTCCCAGAGGGTTGTGTCGGTGTTGGGGTCTTCAATTGCGGGGACACGGCCGTTGGGGTTGATTGATTCGAAGGACTCTTTCTTCATGTCGGGGAAATCGACGATCTTGTGGGTGTAGGGAATGTTCAGTTCCTCCAGGATCATGATCACCTTCCAGGGATTGGGACCAGCGGCGTGGCCGTAGACAGTGATTGACTTCAGAGACATTTTGATTATGCAGGGTATTTTAGTTGGATGAAGCTCCTGAGAGGAGTTGGATGCTCTTAAATGCTTCCAATCCAGGGCCTTCCCCCACTATGATATAATCGCGCTCGGTCATAGCTGACAAATGACTGATCAGAACGGGGCCCCGGGGATCTCGGAGACTTCCAATGCGGAATTGTACCGTGAGCATTCCAATGCTTTGAAATTCGCCCTCAGGTGGCATCCTTGCATATTTCTGTAATCTCGAGCTGCAAATCACTGTTATTATATATGGATAAGTTGAATAAATGGTATCAAAGTGGGTTTCCGGCTCCGGCCTCGGGCGTTGACGATGATGTCAAAGCTCTACAGATCGACAACAATGGGCGATCGATCATAGTTCTATGTGTGTGGAATACAATGATCTAAATTAGTGTCTGAATCAAGTCTGCAGGTCAATTGGATGAGAACATGGCATAAATATTTCAGCATTGGCTTTGATAAAGCAGCTTGACCACTTTAGCCCTTAGTCCGTAAACTGGCGGTGTGAAGATCGCAGATCTGGATGACTCTTCATTTTGGGAAGAAGATAGGTAACGCACCGTCGGGCCATGGCTGTCCTCTTATGTTTCGGTAGCGACGCCCTTGCGGGAATGTTCCAAAAACGAGGCTGCACCGTGATCGTGAAAGTGGAATCTGGTGGATAAAAGAACACGTCCCAGGACCACATAGCGCTAGATAGAGTAGAAGATTGCGCAATGGTGGATTTATTGGCAATCAATGATTATCAGGTCCATAGAACTCACTCGAAGAGGAGAGAAATAGTGACAATCAGGAGATGCAGTGAGAAAAAGGTTGGGTTAAGTAACATCCTGGTCCGGACTACAATCCCTGCAGGGAACTCTGATAGGTGCCTGCAAATGTTTGGCTTGTAGCGTCCTTAGCACTAGGCTGGCCTAGAATACGTATATTGCCTGCAAGTATGTAAGTAGCAACCTCATGTACGGAGTACAACTCTTGATTGGATATAATTAGATCACATCCTTCGGATTGAATATCGGAGTAAAAATCTACACGTCGGAATAAATATCGGAATAAGATCGGACTAGTGGCCAGGATCTCCAAATCAACGCACATGCACTCCCTGAAACATCCTCCAATAGAAATGATATTTTGGATCATCCGACTCGGATCAGTTGAGCCTTGTGAATGCCTGGAGACTATTCCGAACCCCCGCGCTTTGAGTCATACCAAGCCACTTCGTAAATGACAGCCTAGATGCCAAGCTCAGACGCTTGGAAATCCAAAGTCATATGCCAAACACGAACTAAATAGGGTTCACTGATTATCTGTGGGAACCATCTAGCCATAATATTCCGAAGTTATTTCCAATACTGAAAGCTATTTTGATCCAAATTGACGGTCACCATCACACAGCAATTTCAAGACAATGATATGTCAAGGGTCCATAGAAAGACCGAAGGTGGGCCGTGGGTCCAGATCCTCAATACAGAGATCTTCGAAGATCAAAGGCCAGTACGGAGTGCTCCGTTCACCTACAGATTTTCGGACCGAATGAATAAATGGCCCAGGTGGATATAACACATTAGCGCCAGGCTTAGATCGAAAACGTGGCTTAGCAAAGGACTAGAACCACAAAAGCGTAAATTCACCGCGCCCTTTCGCATAATGCTTCTCGACTCGGAAGGATCCAGTCATCAACAGCCAGACTCCGCACACGAGGCCTTGGACGAGAATTGCCCAATTGGGACGCCGTGTTTGATCGGGGTCGTTAATTAAGGAAGATGATAGACGCGGCTGGTAATCCCAACATGGCCAAGATCGGGTTAACTGTAAGCATCTTGATTTATCAGACAGTCTTGGCTTTTCACGGACGCCCTTCGAGGTGTCTCTTTGCAGCTAATTTGACAAAAAATTTGAACTCCGACCTTTACTCCGACCCTCTCGGCCCCACCTAAGACCGTGACGTCGATGGTGAGGCTGTTACATTCCTTTGTAGACTGAAGTCATGTCCGTGGGTCTGAGTCTAATGTATCAGCTCTTTTTTGCTTTTCTTTTTTCTTTTTTTCATTAGCGTCATATTACGTCGGAGTCACGGAGTAAAATGATGTTAGGGATCAGCAAGATCGCCATATAAAGCCCTAGATCTTCCCCATAGAAAACAAAATCATATTCTACACATCAAGATCATTTCATAGATCGAACAGAGCTCCATCTCGTTTCGGCACATCTCCCTCTCAAAGCAACTCACCACTTTCCAAACTATACTTCGTTTACATCTTCCCAAGTCAACAATCGCAAACCATCGCAATTCTCCAACCTCCATCCATTTCCTCCACAATCAACCTCCAAACCCAATCCGCGATACCGCATTCCAAAACATTCAATATGCCTTTCACTCTCTCCAACAAGTCTACAGAGACCATGTCGAGCGCCGCCTCCACAATCTCAACTGCTTCAACCCTGAAGGGAGCAGACGCAAACAAGAAGTGGTTCTCCCTTCTCCCTTCCAAGACAACCGACTCCAAGCCCAAATCCAACGCCGAGAAAAAGGCTATTCACCACGAGGCTGTCGCTACCTACCTGGCCCTGCGCTAAACAAAGTCGAGTCTGATGCATGCTCGCATGCAAGGATGAGATGAAATGGGGACATTCTTCATATCATCACCCATTCACAAAAGGAGTCGGTGACTCCCTTCGACTACACAATGCTTCAACTGTTGATTTCAAGGCTCATTTTCTGTTTGGATTTATTTTGCTGGCGCGTTTGTTGACCTTGCTTGAACGCGTTTCTCGCGATTCGAGATTGGACCCTCCACGATTGGAATGATTGCATAGATACGATACCACCTTTACGCGCTCTTAATATTTGCATTTCTTTGGCCTTTCTCTGCGTGCTTTGGTTGTGGACATCTTTCGCTTTTCTGTCTTTCTGTTTGTTTCTTTTGTTGTTGGGTTTTGCTTTCCTGTTTTGTTGAGATGTAATCATCTCGGTGGCTTTCAAGTCTGGGAACGAAAGGATTGTTTATTTTTAAGAGTATCACCTTTTTTACTATTTGTCAATGGAATAATTGGCTTTATTTTTTAACCTGAGGTCTGAGTAGAGCAGTGCATTGCCATGTAAAACTTTAATAATCGTAGACATAGATGCACTTGCATCAAATGCAAATCCCAATCCCAACCCCAAACTCCATGACAAACGCTGAAACAATGAACAGAATACAAAGCCCCTGTGAAATTACAAACCCGCCAACAACTCCCCCATGGAAATGGGTTTACGAACAGCATTCGAGAATCCCTCATGGAAAGTAACCCAGACCTTCCTCCCAGCCTTGGAAGACTCATCCGCAAAGCCATCAGCACCTTCAGAATCCGCGGCCAGAGAAGAAGGGGTTTCAACAACACGACCGAAGAAATCACGCTTGACAGCCGCATCTCTGATGGCCTTGGCAGCGGCACTCTCATCTGACTTCCTGGGTCCCTTTACGCCTAGCTTTGATGCGTCGGGTTGCTTGCGCGCTGTTGCTTTGCGGTATTCCTGGTCTAGGACTTGGCGGAGGGCGTAGCGGACTGGTGCTGTGCCACCTGATAAGTCAATGGTGCTGCCTTTTGTTTTTGAGAAGTAGATGAGTGAGTCGATGGGGCTGCGACTCGAATTAGCATCGTGTATCTATTAGAATAGAGATATCATTGGATATATGGGAAGGAGTTCACTCACGGTTCCATTCTGTACGCCCATCCTCCATGGTTTCCATCTTGTTCAACGCGGACTTTTTCAAATGTCACTCCCATCCCGGTCATGACACCCACCGCAGATTGGACAAGTGCCCGTTCTGATTCTTTGCGAACGCTGGCGGAGCTCCGCTGGTCTCCGTTTCCGCGGATGATGACTGGTTTCACGTCTGGTGAGAGCATGCGAGTCAAGTGTGGTACCAGATCTGTGATGACGCTTTCAGATGATCGGAATATGCGAGCCATTGGTGCCGAGAAGGAGTTATGGAAGGCAGTCAAAGTGGCGCGGTTGACCTTCTGGGCTTCAAAGGCAGCGAAGTCGGCTCTAGGTCCCGAGAAAGGATGTGCCTCTTCAACGTCCTCGTCATCGTCGTTCTTTTCAATCTCAGTTCTGCCCGCGGCAGTCGCGAATAGATGATGGAAAGCAACGACCGATTGGCTGAGATACGGAATTAATTCCCATTCTTGAGATGAGTAGACCTTCGATGACATCGTGTCATGGAAATGAAGCCAGTCATGTGCTGTGTTGGGCTTGGAGAAGTAGTTGTCATCCTGGTATTGTTGAATAGGATACGAGGCGAAACAATCCGATACGCAGCGGTCTTGGTCACCACTGGAATCTACCATCTCCCGTAATCGGTTAATAGCGTGTCGCTTGCGCAGATCTGCCACGCCGACAGGAACACGGCTGTTTGGGCCGTCGAACTTATCTTGGAAGCTCATGCCGACAGGTGCGTCTGAGAAGCCGGCGCCCTCCGTGAAGACGCGGTTGACGATCTCACGAACACCACCGCGACTTAGCTCTTTGAAGAACGAGCTGCCTTCGGCTGATGCATTCAGGACTCGCTGCTCAAGCCAGTTTCGGCTGAGCCTGAGTGATGAGGGCAAAGACTCGTTTCGAAGTTTGTGTGCCACGAATTCTGCGGCAACGAGCACACTACGGATATCTCCTTCCGCAGACCCGGTAGTCCTGCCACTGCGCTGTTTTCTGCTGGCCAAGCCCCAAGCTGCTTCACAAAGCCTTCGGGCACCATCACTGTCGCAGGCGATTCCTTCACGGACGAAAATTGCCTTGATTCGCTGAACAACGTTCTCAAGGGGTGCTTGGCGAACACTAACCATCTCTGCAATGGACGATGCTCGGAGAGGTCGAAGACTGCTGTGATAAAGATCATTGCAAACCAGAATTAACGGTCGCATAAATCTAAAGTTATCCCCCTTGCGTTTCTTGCTACCGTTGTTCTCTGCAGCCCATTTCGAGTTCCGTTGGTCAAGCAGGACTAAGTCAATTAGGGCTTTCATAAAGCCACCTTCTCCGCCGCTTCCAGAGCCACCAACGACACCATCGACTTCATCAACGACAACACAGACGGGTTTGCCAGCGCGGCGGACCTTTTGTTCACCGATCTCAACATTCATACCCTTGACATTTTCCGTTCCCAGCGCATCACGAATGCGACCTTTGACCACATCCCGGCTGCGGTCATCACTGGCGTTGATTTCAAGGACTTCGTAACCAGCCTGTCTGGCACATACATGTGCCAGTGTAGTCTTTCCAAGACCAGGAGGGCCACTCAGCAGAAGAACTTTTCGATGCGCAAAGCCATCTTCATCGTCCTGGGCAGCTTTTTTCGCTTTAGATTTGGCCAGGCCAGGGAACACGATTGGCTCCCATCCCTTCAACCAGCGAAGCACTCCGCGATGAGTACGCTCGTCTCCAATGAGATCTGTAAATTTCCGAGCCCGGTATTTCTCGGTCCACATCGCAGAGTCAATCTTCTTCTGTTTGGGATTCACATTATTCGTCTCAATGCTCGGCTGAACTTGAGGTTTGGGCTTCGCCTTCAATGTCTTCGTCTCCCTGGCCGCATCATCTAGCAATTGGTGTATATCGATACCGTAATAACTCTTCTTAGCCTTTCCAGCTTCCGTCTCAGACCGACTAGCAATCATTTGCTCATAAGAAGGAAGAGCCCGGGCTTTCTTCGTAGAAATACTATGCGTCTTGCCAGCACAGGTCTTGATCTGGAATCTTTTGGAGACCGTCGGCGCAGGTCGTGGTGTTAATATTGGGAGTTGGCGAGAAGCTTTTGGCGCAGAATCAATAGTCGCATCTGGTATCGGAGGCTTCTGCACTGGCGGGATCCCAGGTAAACTCGATGCGGGCTCTTGGAAGAAATGCTCGGGCAAGTCGTGTTGACTGTTCATATGCTCGTCACGGAATGCGTCAAGGTCGTCTTCTTCATCTTCGTCGACGAAACCTCCAACCATGCGCTGTCGCTTTGGCTCTGTTGATTTTGGGCCTTCCTCTGCCTTTCGTTTCTGCGCATCGTTGGCGGCATTGTCGGACGCTGCCGCGCCAGGTGATGAGATGAACGGCATTTTTGAAAGTGGTGGTGAGGACGGGAGAAAATATAAGCTCTGGATTGGCGTACGGCCAATTGCTCTGGGTGTCGTAACGGTTTTCTTAGTCGGGGTATCTGCTAAATTCCGGTCAGTACCACAACGTGGTAAATCGACGTTGAAATAGCGAACCAGGTCTTATATCATCCTCACTGCAAAATATATCTGATAAATCCCAAGCGCGGTGCTGAATCACAACTCGATTTCGTGTTTGTTCGAGGCGGTGTTCGTGAATTGCCTCGAGATCGTCGGAGAATGACTCGGAGGGAGGATTGGCGGTGTTGGCGTGGACAGGTCCTTCGGAGTGGAGGTGGAGGGCGGGGTCAAATGAGGACAGGAATGATGGCGAGGAGGGAAGCATTCAAGCGTTCGGACTTGTCATGTCTGTTCGTTGAAGGTCCGATGTAATTCCCCTCTGATAAAGACGCGACGCGTGCTGGAGGCGCGCTAGTCCCGATTTGGAAGCATAGTACTTGCCAGTTGCAGTCTTTGGGCTTGTACATAGTAGTGTATTTGTCTCGAAAAAGATGCTATGTATGTATAAAATATAGTCATTGAAACATATTCCTGCACATCAGGCCATAGATATGCCATTTTAGTTATACCATGCTACAAAATGAGATTTACTCGGCGATATCGGCTATATCAGACATCAAAAGTAATGAAGAAAATGCTGGATTTAGCAAGCCAAAAGTGGCTCTAACCCTCTAGTCAATGGTATACTGTACGGTTGATTTAACAGACAAAACAAAGCACCAACCTGCTCAAAAGGTCATGATACAAAAAAACAAACAATTCACACGGCTTATGCGCTCTTAACCTTCTCAGTGAACTCAGGAACCTTCTCAAAGAGATCCCCAACAAGACCAACATCAGCAACTTGGAAGATAGGAGCCTCAGGATCCTTGTTAATGGCAGCAATAACCTTGCTATCCTTCATACCAGCCAAGTGCTGAATAGCACCAGAGATACCAGCACAGAGGTAAAGCTGAGGCGCAACATTCTTACCAGTCTGGCCAACCTGCAAACTGTTATCGGCAAAGCCACTGTCAACAGCGGCACGCGATGCACCAATAGCAGCACCAAGCGAGTCCGCCAACGGAAGCATGATGCGGTCGAATTCCTCCTTGGATTTCAAACCACGGCCTCCGGACACAACACGGGTGGCAGTGGCCAGGTCGGGACGCTCAGACTTGGCCAGTTCCTCGGACACCCATTCGGTCGAGGCGGGGGCGTTGGGGTCAGCGCCGTCGGCAATCTCGGCGGAGCCGCCTTCGGTCTCGACGCCTTGGAAGGCGGTACCTCGCACGGTGATAACCTTGATGCTGTCGGTGGACTGGACGGTCAGGATGGCGTTACCGGCGTAGATGGGGCGGACGAAGGCTGTTTCGTGTTAGTGGGCTGGCGGTATCACATGTCAGGGTTTCTTCGTCGGTCTTCACGTACTGTCCTCGCTCTCGATACCGGTGATATCGGAAATTTGCTGCACATCAAGGAGAGCAGCCACGCGGGGTAGCAAGCTCTTGCCGAAGGCGGAGTGGCCGGCGACAATGTGGGTAAATTCGCCCTTCTTGATGTTCTCGACGAGGAGAGGCGCATAGTTTTCTGGGAGTCCCTGCAGGTCGAGAAAGCGGATCATTAGCTATTGCTTCTTGAAATACAACACTCGGTATCTGCAGAACTGGTTATACCTTCTCGTAGGCGTCATTCTCAACAGCCAGGATCTTCTCAACACCCTTGATCTTAGCAGCCTCGGCGGCGGAGGTAGCCTTAACACCAGAGCCGGCGAGGAAGCCCGTTACTGAGCCACCGAGCTTCTGTGCGGCCGCGATTGCGGACAAAGACGAGGACTGCAGCTTGCCATCACGCTGCTCGAGGACTGCGAGGGTCGAGAGAAGGCGAGCGAGCGCCGACTGGTTCAGTGTGCGGGTCGGATAGAGCTGGGTGCGGGCAGCCCGCAGGACAGAGTGTCTGGCGATTGGGATCATGTTGACGACTTGGTGAAAGAATTCGTGGTTGTTCTTTCAAGGTGGGAAGATCAAGATCGAAGCTCGGCGATTCACGGTGATGTGATGGTGGCTATCGTCGGAATGCCAAGACCGCCTCCCGAGGTCGGACTCGGTTAATGCGGTGATCATATAGGTTGATCAGGAATGACGATGGGAGGGATTGATCTACTCATTTGTGTCTACATAGTTTGGAGAGTTGATTTGTTGAATCATTTGATCTCAATTGCTAGCGTAATATAGAACTGTAGGAACAATAGACACACGTGATATTTTGTACGCCAGAAATACCTTTACATGCAGAAAACATTAGAGCTAAAACCATTATGAAGTAGACTTTCTCTTCTTCTTGCCCGCGGTCTTCGGGGCGGCGACCTTGCTTGTGTCGCCATCCTCGAGGGCCTGAGCCTTGAGCTTCTGGAGCTTCTCCTTCCGGGCAGCCACTGATGCGGCCTCCTCGTCATCTGTGGACTTGGTCTTCTTGGTCTTCTTCTCCTCGATTGCCTTTGCGTCGCCAGTAGACTTGCGCTTCTTGGAGTCCTGGATAGCTTCGGTCTCGGGGGCAGCCTCCAACACGTTGGAGTCCTCAACCCACAATTCACTGGCGAGCCAGATGGGCAGGGCCATCGTATTGGCACCCTTGATGTGCAGAGCCTTGATGTTCCTCCAGCCCTTAACGACAAACTTCTCAGTCAGACCTTTGACGACAGCTGCGATGTTGTCGGACAGCTGCTCGGGGGTGAACTTGGATGAACCGACGCGGACGGAAGCGGTGGTGGAAGCGGCAAGCTGGACGGGGGCGCAGTTCAAGGCGCGCTCCATCTCCTTGGCGACAATCAGAGGGGCGGCGAAAGAGGCCTTCTTCTCCTCCTCCTTGGAGTTGTTGTTCTTCTTGGGGTCCTTCTTGACACGCTTGCCATCGACCTTCTCAATCTCAGCGATACGGATGGGAATAGGACGCTTGCTGGACTTGTAGAAAATCTTGCCAAGGGTCTGGACAAGGCGCATGGCAATACGATCATCGGCCAGGAAGACATCGTGCTCGGCGAACAATTGGCGACGGCTCTCGAAGCTCTGGTAACGGGCCTTGAGTTTTGAGAAGCCAATAACCTTTTCGATACGGCCGGAAAGTTCCTGGGGGAAAGAGGAGTCGGCGATGATATCCTTGACACTGCGCTGGGGGTCGGCAGTGATCACACAGATGCTGAGAGAGGGAGATGTGTTGAGAGAGTGAGGGAGAGCGATTTTGCCGGGCTTCAGGCGGTTCTTGTCCACCACGTGCTGCTTGGTGGTAAGGACGAGCCAGACAGCCTCATGGTTGATGGCGGTGTCCTCGTCATCGGAGTCGTCACCAATCAAAGTCTTCTTGGTCGCAGATTTCTCCTTCTCCTCCTTGGAGGACTTGATGTGCTTCAACAGCGCCGACGAAGCTTTGAGGGCCTAATTCGAGTCCGATAAGTACTTTGCGCAATTGCGTCTCGGGGGTCATTGATACTAACCTGGGACTTGTCGAGCTGGTAAGGTGAGCCAGAGGCTACCTTGGAGGTGAGTTGAGTAGTAGAGGAGCCCATTTTAGCAAGATGTAGACTCGTTGAACATCTCCAATTTTTTTGCGATGATATCGGGACTCAAAAAAAAATCGGAAGGCGGTGGCAGTTTGTCCGGCTTGGCAGTCCAGACCCAGTTGGTGCCTTGTCGCCTAAGGTATCAACGCTATGGTTAGTTAGATATCAGGCCAATATTTTTGGGTAGCATAGTTATCTTGCATCATTAAAATCCTAGGTCGAATTGTGGGAGGCTCCGGAGATGATGCATTGACCAAACAAACCGGGAGTGGTGAGGCTTCTTGTATTTCTTGTGCCACATTGTACCGTGAGTTGATAGCACTGAACAATCAACCAGTTCTGCAGGGCTGTCCCTCTCTAAGGTTAATTAAGATTCTAACCGTGCGAGACCCTCTCTATGTAATCAAGAAAACAACCCGGTTCATATCTACACCGAAGAATACCTCACCATCGACAGTTTGCAATGCAATATATATTATAAACAGAATCTAATCCGGGGCACAAGGACTTTCCCAAGCAGCTAATGACCGAAATGACAAGAGCTGATCAAGATGTCTCACGGTGTGCATCCCAACAAGGCGTGTTTCAAGATAACATGCGGCTGGAATAAGCTCTGTTGTCACCGTGATGTTAGCATGTTTGTTTCAGGGTGTCTCAAATATTCCGGAGAAGACCCCTCGCTTCTGGCTAAACAAGGGTATGAGGATTGATCGCTTTTCCGTAAAGTGCCAAGTCCGCCGTGGCTGGCTTGGTAGCTATTTATAGATGTCCGCGGGCGGTTAAGGAGATCCTATGAAGATCAGACCCCAAGGTGGTAGCTTGGAAGATATGCACTGTTGAAAAACGACATGAGCCAAGGTGTTATTTTGATGGCTGGTTTGGCGGTGTCGAGGCTGGGAAAGGAGGTGCAGGACCGATGCTGCAAGGTATTAATGTGCCGGGCACAGGCAGGTAATATAACATGCCCTTAAAAATGCAAGGTTTTCAAGTCTAGCCAGATCTTGTAAATTAAACATCAGGAGTACTGTTCATGTAGTAAATTCACGTTACTGTTGTGTATATAGGCACTAAGCCCTATAACTATAACGGCAATGCCGGGTACAATATAAGAAATATTAATTAATACTGATATCAAGAGTGGCTCTCCGACAGGCGAACCGTGGAATACCTCCAGTTTTAATATATCAATGCATGAACGTGGAGAGGGGGAGCACACCAGCAGTCACTAAACTAGGAGCCGCGCACGCATCTCCCCACGATCTGTCTGATAGCGGTAGCCGAAGTCGCTTGAACGAGGCTTGCAAAGGGAGTCGGGCCGATGAAGCTATCATCGATACCAGCTGAAATTGTATTAAAATATGTATAGCGTGAATCGTAGCGTAGGCACCAGCAAAACAATGGACCGGAACCAGAGGGAAGCATATTGTGTGGAGCTGGCGATATTTTACCAGCAATATTCGAGACTTGGCTGTTTAGTGTTTGTAAAATCATGCATTAAATCAAAAATTCAAGGGCTGTTCGGGCAGCATTGCAGTAAAAAAGCATGTCTCCGAAGCTTGAAGTATAAAGACAGAAAATGGAGGATAACGTGGGCGAACCGTAATTCGGGACGTTGGAATTGATACCTCTAGTGTAATGCTACAGTGTAGAGCTATGACGCGGACAAGGCCGTGCCGTGTACGGAATTAAGATTGCTGTGGATCGACAAGACCAGCTTCTAGCTCGCTTATCATTATAATTCCAATGGTCTGAGTGTGCTAATCGTCCATAACAGCAAGCGCCGCTACTGCAAAGGAAAGTGGGTAATGGAGATGCGCTCTGAGTTTAATTAAAAAGACGTGGAGTCGTCATCGCAATTTTGGTATCTTTTACGGACTGCTTTCTCTGATATTATATTGGAGACCATGTTCGGACAGATAATTCATTATACTTTTACCGTATGAACTGGTCGGATGTTAAGAGAACAGAGTCTGCCAGGTGAGATCCCCTGCTGTTCTGTTAGGGGTATAGATGTACATGTACATGTAAGTTACAAGTGGACGGTACAGATGTCCAAATGCCCCTTGGCGATCACGGACCAGAAGTATATGTGAAAAGGTAATCATATATGCAAAATTGAACAGTTGGTACCCATGGATACGCAAGGAATTTGAGGTTGACTCTGATTGGGGTACCTGAATAACGGGGGCCCAAGGGGGCCCGGGTAGTGTTTTCATTGGTGGCCCCTGGCAGTTTAATCTCGTTTCGACGCCCAGGTCCAGGGACCAAGTAAACAAAGGATTGGTAGCCTTGGAGAACCACTGAACGGAAAAGCCACGAAGGATAGAGTAAAAAGAGCGTGAATACATGTATGTATGTATTATTGTTACCTATATGATATGCTATTAGAAGCGAATAGGAGTTGCCAAGGGCACATAGGCCCACTAGGCAGTGTGAGACTATACTCCCCCTTTTTCTGGTAATGGAAAGTATCACGCTAACGCCTTTGGGACATGGCCCGACCCCCCTCCTTTTTGTATCCTCCCTTCTTCCCCAGTCTCCAGTTCATTCGAAGTTTTCCCATCCGACCAGAGAGATTCAGTCCCTCTAACACACTCATTTAACCAGGAAAGCTCAACTGTCCTTCTCTTCTGTACAGCTTATTCGAAACCGCGCCGGCTTGCTTTGATTTGATGTATGTGCAATCTCCCGTTCTTTCTATCTGCGACAGGTAGCGCGATGGGGACCCATCGTCTGCTGGGTCGAGGAACAAAGCCCTCCAATGTTGTGCGACAACACAGTTATGCGACCACGCGCTACTATCTACAAAGAAGTGTCGCGCGTTTGGGCCATGCGACTTGATATATAGCACAATGGACATGGGACAACAATTACACCATGCATTGGACGCGACTAACATATCTTCTCAATAGACTTCAGCTGAAACAATGAAGTTCACCAACACTGTTGCCGTGCTGGCAACAGCTGGTCTCGCGACCGCCCATGGCCATGGACACGCTCACCATCACAACAAGCGCACCACCGACGACGCCGTTAAGTACGAATTCGTCGTGCTGAACGACGGTACCCCCGAGGCTATCGGCATCAGTGAGGCTTGCCAGGGTCTCGCCGATGGCAAGCTCAAGTGGCTCGATAGCGCCGTTGCCGCTGCCTGTTCGTCCTCCAGCACCAGCACTGCCGCTCCTACCTCGACCTCCACCACTGCTCCCACCTCCACCATTGCTCCCGCTATCCTCCAGGAGACCGCCGCTGCGATCACTCCTGCCAGCTCCAGCAGCACCGTCGAGCCCACAAGCTCCACCAGCTCTGCCACTGTTGCCGCTACCAGCACCGCCTCCAGCTCCGGTGCCACCGGTCTCACCGCCGAATTCCCCGATGGAGAGATCGACTGTGGTACTTTCCCCTCCGAATACGGTGCCGTCGCCCTCGACTACCTCGGTCTCGGTGGTTACTCTGGTATCCAGTACGTGACCCTGGTCGACGACCTGGTCAGCGACATCGTCACCGCTGTTACCGGCGATGAGTGCCACAATGGTGCCATGTGCTCTTACGCCTGTCCCGCTGGTTACCAAAAGTCCCAGTGGCCCACTACCCAGGGTAGCACTGGCCAGTCCGTTGGTGGTCTGGAGTGCAAGGGCGGTAAGCTCCATCTCACCAACTCTGCCCACAAGACGCTTTGCATTGCGGGTGTTGGTGGTGTCCACGTCAAGAACCAGATGTCCAACGACGTCGCTGTTTGCCGTACTGACTACCCTGGTACCGAGTCCGAGACCGTTCCTCTGTCTGCCGCCTCTGGTGCCACTCACCCCCTGACCTGCCCTGACGGCGACACCTACTTCAACTGGGAGGGCAAGGCCACCTCCGCCCAGTACTATGTCAACCCCAAGGGTGTTTCCACTGAGAAGGGTTGCCAGTGGGGTGACGGCAGCGAGCCCATCGGTAACTGGGCTCCCCTCAACCTCGGCGTTGGCTACACCAGCTCCGGAAAGTTCCTGTCCATCTTCCCCAACACCCCTACCACCACCAAGAAGCTCGACTTCAACGTTAAGCTGGTTGGTGACAACCTCAGCGACGAGTGCCGCTACGAGGGTGGTACCTTCTACGACTCCAACGGTGCCATCAGCGGCAACAGCGGCTGCACTGTAAGTTCTTTCTCCAATACCCTGACTTCTGTCGATACTAATCAACCTTCTAGGTCGGTGTCACTTCCGGCAACGCCTACTACGTCTTCTACGACTAAACGTCTCAATAACATAGTCGGTGGCAGTCTCCAGAAAGCCCCCAAAGCGAATGGCACGAAGGCGAGAAGAAGGAACGCTCTCATCTCCCTTCCACACGTGCACTTGTCTATACCATGGTTACTTACTTGAAGTGTCGTGTTTTCCTTTCTGTGTATCTTAGGTTCTATCTTGTTTTATGTGTGACCTGGACCGAAATCCAATCCTTGTTGCCACCCTTTTCTATTTCTTACGACCATGTTTTCCCCTGGTCGATTACTTTTTACGGGAACGATATTTGTTTTATTGTCACGGTTAGATTTTCTCTTTCT
Source organism: Penicillium antarcticum (assembly GCF_028974205.1). NCBI lineage: Eukaryota > Fungi > Ascomycota > Eurotiomycetes > Eurotiales > Aspergillaceae > Penicillium > Penicillium antarcticum. Next base: position 2,410,777 of record NW_026695300.1, on the reverse strand, counting down.
CTTCTGTATCTCTTCCGGATACCAAACAGTCTTGATTAAATCTATCCTTTCGTTCCTTTGTCTTCGGCTTGGTCGTTAGCTTTGGATCTTCTTGCTCTATTTCTTCCCTTTGGGTTTTGTCACTGTTCAGGGGGTTGTGGTGTGGTGAATTCGTCTGTGAAGTTGATTGTGACAGCGACGGTGAAGAGGTTGCTTAACACTGGATGGACTAGGCATTGCAGCTGGCTCTGTAACAGTGGTGCGGTCACCCAGCCACTAGACTTCCACGGCTGGCACCCAGCATACGTCAGGGTGACCTAGTCTCGGCGAGATCTACGGTTCTTTCTCTGAATGTGCGTTTTTCTTCGGTGTGTTCTGTTTTCAATCTGATTTCCTTGTTTTCATGCGCTGGATAATGGTCTTTCATCCGACATGGTTGACTATGGGGGCATACCTCTTATGGGGTGGAAGGTTTGAGGAGTGGACTGGAGACCCATAATGATCGACTACTTGCTCTGGTAATCGAATGTTATGGTTTTCTAGTTCGCTCCTCAGACTTCTTACCTCGTAAGGCTGTTCTGCATGGTCAACCATATCCACATAATCACTTCATGATAGAAACCTATCATACCCATATATGAGGAGAGAAGTTTCAAGGCCTAGCCAGAAGCTCAAGGTATTCGATCATCTGAGTAGTGTACATCTCTTATTGTCATGTTCACCGCCTGTCTATATAGGACTAAAGCGGGCAGGAAGATGGCCCGTGGTCTCTCCTGCTTCCCCTCCACCTCTCTCAATACACTGCCTATATAATGATCGCTACGGGCTTTCAGCTCCGCGTCTGTCCATATTTTGTCCGCATCAATTTGATAGAGGGATACGAGCCTTTCGTACAGAATATCACGCAAGCATTGATAAATGACGCCAATGCAAATACCTTCAACTTTTTCTCTTGCCTCGTCAACAAGGCTAGAGGCAAGACTCGAAGTTTAGGCATTGGCGTCCATCGAAGGTGATTATTTCACATACGTAGGCACATATTCTGGTATGAAACCCCCTCTATCATAGGTTCGACCCAATTTCTCCCTGGCTAGAATAGCGTTGGTATAGTTCGAATACAACATAGAACCTAGCGACTATGATCCTTTAGAAGTACATGTCCTCAAACAAGGATTATGTACGATCATCTCATGTTAGGGAGTAGCCAATTATTGCCGGTGGTGGCGAACGCTTGATTCTATGGTTTGTGATCCATCACCTACAGTGATGTGATATAGTGCACGACTCCACATAAGAGCTATAAAAATGCATGGTTATATCATTGATTATACAAGTAGTGGTAACGATAGTCATACTATTTATCCTTATCTCCAATTCCTAATTGTTTATGCTGGGTGATACTTTGGAGGAAACCGGGGGTGTCTTAAGTTGTCATCTCTATATATATATCAGGCATGAACAAGCTGACATTCACATCCCAGACCATGTTGCCAAATATATAATGCAAAAAAAGTGCTAAAAACCCCTGAAATATCTTCATTGTTTTTTTCCCCGGGATTTTTCACTCTGATTATGGTTCTTGCAATCTACTGAAGAGCTTCAAATCTCGTGAAAACAGTGATTGAATGCACCAAAACACATGACATCAAAAATGAAAACTACCCGAGGCCCCACCTTGAAAAATGAACGCCAAAACCAGCGTATTACCAGCTCCTAACCGCTTATGTTCATTTCTGGCAATTGTAGAAGAGAACCTTCCAGACCAATCACGTACCAAATTATGTTGGCTGGGAAGTGAATCAGCTTAACTGGGGGCTGGGAGCAACGCGACTGGGTGGTCGGATGCCCATTTCGTGACAGCAGTGGGGTTCTGTGGTTCTGTGCTAATTGTATAGTCGTCTGGGTTTTGTTCAATACGTCGATGCACTAGTACTGAAGGATCTGACTGACCATCTATACACAAGGGCTGCCCAGGTGGGATATGATCATATCTTCTTATCAATGATATACATACTTAACAGAGGTAACTATGTTGGCTATGAAGAATACCATTCCTGACGGTGACCGTAGCTACCAAAACTCGCGTGAGGTCACCGACACGTGACTTGAGACGCGGACGCGCTTTGTCATTTCGAAGTGTATAGAGTTGACACCTTGAATTACAGCAAAACAACCCTCCAAATCGCGCCATTTCACGTTTTTTGTCTGTAGTTTATTAGAAATGTATATCTCAATTACCTACATAAATTTATTAAAATCGCGAATAAATTGTGGAGTGTCCGGGGCGCCTATCGAACGCGTCTCGGGCTGTAAGCGTGCATTTCCGCGCAGGGACGAGACGCTCCGCCCCAGGGCATTCCACCACCACACACCTGCCTTTTTCTTCAATGCTTCTCCTCCTTACTCCTTGACCAATTCCTTTCCTCCCACCCACACCCTGTTCTTTAGGGGAGGCCCTGACGTCTTTTACGTCTCTTCCTACCACCCTCAAGGCCTTTTCTGTTCATACAACACGCGGTGACGCGGGTCCTCGACCTCGACTCAGGGTTTTTTTTCGTGAGTGTGAGCTCGTGACGACTTCGTCCCACTAAATACCATGGAGTCTTCTCCATTCAAGAGTAGCCTTGCTGCTCAAGCTGTTGGCATGAAACGTCCAGCAGCATTGCTGCCTGCCTTTGAGCCTTTGAGCTCATCGCCCTCCCTTCCTCGGCCTCACAAACGTGTAGCACGCGAACCCGAAGTCTCGACCTATCCCACGCCAGTTCCGACCTCATCAACTCATATTATGTCGTCGTCTCCCCCTCCAGGTGTCGCTACCTCCCGTCCTTCGTTGCCCCGGTCTTTTTCCGCCGCCCTCGAACGGGCTCCCCTGTCTGCCGTACCCTCGATAATGCTGTTGGAGAATGGTGAGCCTATTTTGATGGGTCGATCCAGTGTCTCATGTCACCACCAGCTTGCTGCCAGTCGCATGATCTCTCGTGTTCATGTCAAGGCTACATACAAGCCTGCTCCGAACCCGTTCGATCGGGATAGGGTTGAGATCGTGTGCATGGGATGGAATGGAATCAAGATCCACTGCCAAGGGAGGAAATATGACCTGGCCAAGGGAAAGACCTTCACGTCGGACATTAAAGATGCGGATATCATGATCGATGTTCACGATGCTCGCGTGCTGGTGCAATGGCCTCGCGGTGACCGGAGGGACTGCCCTTCTACTGACTCTGAACAGACCAGTGATGAAGCTACACCTACACAGAGACGTCAGTCTCGACGTGAGCTTCAGGAAAGTCCACTACTGGAACGTCAGCGTCTGGCTTCACCTGTGTCCCCGTCGCCTGCTGTCAAGCATGCCATTCTCCCATCCTCGCCTATCTTCACACCTTCTCGGTCTCGCGTCGATGTTGTTGTCTTCGAGGATGAGCCATCCCCATTGAAACGTAACAACACTGTTACTGGTGTGACCTCCCAGAGCGCCCGTCGTGCCACTGCTATGCTCAACACCTCTCATGCGAGCGAGTTCAGTGACCACAGTAGATCCGAGGAATTCTCCGACAACGACGAGGAGAACGACCCTATTGTCCACTCCTTTGGTCCATTTGGCGAGAATCTTCTTCCCCGTATGGCGTCTTTCCGTGCAGGTGATTCACCAGTTCGGACTGCTCGCTCCCCACGCAGCTTGCTGCCAGCCCAGCCCCTCCAGCCTACCCGGTCTCCCAGACAGCCTGCCAAAGCCCATGAGGATCAGGAACACGATACCCCCGAGGCCAAACCCCAGTACAACGATGAACGGTTCGAGAGAGTCCGCAACCATGCTGCCAACCAATTGGCCTTCTCCCGTCTCTCGTCGACACCCTTCTCTACTATCCTGAACAACCTCCCCCCTGCGTACTGGCGATCCAGCCATGCGAACATCTCAGGACCCTCGAAGTCTGAGATTCGTACCGTCCTGGAAACAACCAAGTTCATTGGAAGAGTTGCCCGTGAAGGAAAGGATGCCGCTGGCAAGCCCCTCGAGAGTGAATACTATTACATCCCCGATGAGGATGACGACGTGATGAGACGGTCTGCTGTGGTCAATGATCTTCGCAAGCCTGGGCTGCGTAACTGTCGGAAGCAGCACAAGGTTAGTATCCATGTTCCTTCATGGATGTTTGCAATTATGGACCTGACTAACACCCTATCAGCAATACTTCTGGCGCAAGCCCAAATGAATCATTGACCAAAAGTCCCATGTCTTTCCGTCATAGGATGGGCTTTCTCAGTACATATTTGCAGTGATTCTTTGTCGCCCCTGGTCTACTTGACCAGGGTGTTGTTCGCATAGCGTGGCGTGAGGCATACCCTGATTTTAATTGATTATTCTTGTTCCTTTCTCTTTCTGCTCTGCTTTCTGGGGGTATTTCTCCTTGTTTTTCTCAATATCGACTTGTCTTGTACGATATGTGGTGTCCCAAAAGCGCCTGTATATCGGCTTGGTTTCTGGTGGGCCTTATAGAGCCAAAATTGGTTTCCCATGATGCTTTTTGAAGTCAACTGCTTTGTTTGCTTTGCAGGGTTCTCTCTTGCTAACAGCTCTCATTGCGTGTTGCACTTGTCTTTTTCTTTGAAAAGAAAACCTATTTGCCAGCTTCACTTGTGTGTCAGTCTATTACCTAGACAGTCCACTCTCATGTCACGCGTACCTTGCGGACTATACTTGTACCTTACCCTCTGCCTTTTGCCTCGTCGGTTTTTGCCTTTTCCTGGGTCTGCTTTTCGATGGTTGAACGCAATCATGACCTGTATGCTAGCTCGTCAAATTTAGTGTGTTACTATTGCAATATGGTCTTTGAATGTAGGAGAGCGTGCGGTAGTAGTGGATGTCCTGCCACCCAATCATATCATGCAAAGTTGGTACATGCATGTACTCAGTACAATGTGATATTCGCATGATAGACATGAGCTCTGTAGCAACCACCAAGGAGGTAATACAACAGATTCTCACCGCAGGGTTCACACCGTTATCATCACCATCATTGTAACCGTCATCATCCCATCACCGTTAGTCAGGTCACCATGTCAGCGCGAGCACAAGTACAACAATTGAAAATTTATCAATGTTGTCATAAATTAAAGAATGAATCAACAACCTTTCCACACAAACTCAATCACAGCATCTCAATTTGTCGGGACAAAATGATTCCATCGCCACCACACGTCATACCGTATATCCCCATCCCAACGAACATCATTCGATCGCAGAGGAAATATTCCTCTCAATTACCTTGTGCGAGGCCCTTTCGCACGTTCCACTGCAATATCTTCCGGGATCTCGGATTCCACGCCACTCAGTTTGACTTTACATACCCCTCACCACGAAGTATATAAGAGGGTATGAACCAAGCTGCATGAAGGTGTTTCCTCGGTTCAATCCAGCTGATATCTTTCTCGCATTGAAGTTACAACAATCGACGGGCTAAACCTTCCGTTTTACATATTATCTCACATCGTATCTACTATATTCGGTCTACGATCTGCGATATACACCATCTACCACAATGCCCCCCAACGAAGAACACAAACCCTTTGAAGAGATGCACAGGGAGGCAACTATCATACTCCCTAAATCTCGAGACCTTGACTCCACTGAGAAAATCGAGTCCATTAATGCCACCCGGGACGAATGGAAGCCTACGTTTAATCGTCGCCAGAGCTGGAGTAGCCAGGATCAGAAGCATCAGCTACAAGAACGGTTGCTCGGGTCCGAGCAGGGAAAGGAGATGGGGTTTACGGAGGCTCATAGTGGGTATTAAGGTGGTCTTTGGATCTGGCATGGATACTGGTGCTTTTGCTTAGTTCTGGGATCGGTCTTTGGTGTGGAAGTGGGGGTGGAATTGGGATTGGAATTGGGATTGATATGATATCGAGGTTGAGATCGTCTGGTTATATCTAGGAGTGAGATTGAAGTAAAAAGTAACAGAATGAATATATACTCTTTATAGCTTCGCATATCCGTATAGATGTATACTCTCTGACTATCAAAGATGAAGTAACGTTATCGGATAAGCAAAAAGTCCAACCTCCGCACCGCCTTGGGAACTCGGCCTTCTCCAGCTTTCGGCTTTCAACTTTCAGCTTTCAGCTTTCTTAAGCTCTTGCTATTCTCCTCTCTGCATTCTTCATTCCCCAATGTGGCGTTTCAGTCACCTAAGCGCATTCCTTTCGGACGTTCAGAAAGGACCCCACGATTGAACCTGTGGACACACAGAAGATGGATCGCCAGCGGAAAAGTACAGATTTCAGACCCAAGACTCACCCTACAAAGACTAACATATCCTCAAAGGGGAGCTCCGCGACTTAAATGAGCGAGCCTGGGCAGGTGAATCCGGTATGAACAGCACCCCTCCCCTAGTCATGGTGGTGACGATGGAACTGGGACTTCCTCGCAGTCCCTCCCCATGACCAATGTGATACAGAGATTAACACCAACACAGATATATTCACCACGAGCAAATCCCTCGACTCAGCGCTGAAAAAGAACACCGCCTTCATTAAACGGCTTCGCACCGGAATCAGTGCCTCCGCCCTGTCCACTTTCCTCGCTGACATCCGCACCCTGTCGCTCCATAAGTACCTCTCCGAGATCATCTCCGCCTGCTATGAAGGACTGTGCAAACTCAAATCGCCGGGAGAAATCGCCGCAGGGGTTGAAGTTGTCAGCGCGCTACACCAGCGCTTCGGACCATGGGAGTTTACGCGACAGATTGGTTGGCTGCTTGGCCGCGGTCTGAGCACACCGGACAAGGCGCAGTTGAAGGCTTTGACGCAGGAGATTCGCGAACGGGAAGAGAAGGACCGCTTATCTCGCCATCGCATCCTTCTCAGGGTCATCACCGAGCTTTGGCTGGTCAATGTTCTCAAGACTCTGGATGACGTTGAGCGGCCTGAGGATCTGGGCGCGAAGGGCAAGGATGGTGTCGTCGGCATTGGTGGCAAGACATCGGACGCACCTCTCAAAGTTAAATCGCCCGCGGCTGGAACGAAGGATCAGGACAAGCAGGCTGAGCCGTTCCCGTTGGAGGTTCTGAAGGAATTGCTCGGACATGACCGCGACCATACGAATCTGCCGCTCGCTGTGCTCTTCGTGAAGAGTTTCAGCTGGGATATTGTCGGTTCGAAGCTCGCCGAAGATGGAAGGAAGACTGTCGAGGCGGATGGTGCTACTACTTCCAGTGATGCGCATGCCGAGAACAACGGCGAATCGAATACCGAAGCCGACCTGCCGTTGACCCCCGAGAAGACCCAGCAGCGATTCCGGAATATCTTGAACCGGTATCTTGACGATGTGAAGGCGCATGTGGTTCGGGATCAGAGAGCACTGGCAGCGCAAAACCGTCGCAACGCTGAAGCATACGTGAAGAGCGGCGAAATCTTTGAGGACCGTCAATCCAACTTCGAAAAGCAGACCAAATCGCTGGAGAAGCTTGTGGCCAACACCCAGGTGCTGTGTGAGGCTCTGGGGACCGAGATGCCCGATCTTGCTGAAAAAGAGACCACCGACGCTTCGACCAGCGGTGGGATTGGCCTTGTTAAGGCCGCTGACTACCTGCGCGGCCAGGGTGAAGGTGCTGGAATTTGGGAAGACGAAGAAGAGAGACGCTTTTACGAGAATCTTGTCGACCTGAAGGGGAAGGTGCCGGCGGTGTTGTTGGAAGATGGCAAGAAAAAGAAGAGTGAAGAAGAGAGTGGAAAGAAGACTGAGGGTGATACTAATGACTCGATAGAGGCTGCGAATGAGAAGTCCGCCGCTGAGGCGGATGATCAATCGACTGCAATCGCGAGTAAGACGGTGGGCGCTCAGGTGGATTCTCTCTTGGCCAAGCTTTCGGAGCTGCAGACCAAGGATCAAGTCGACCAATTCGCTCTGGATTTCTGCTGGGTCAACTCGAAGGCATCACGCAACAGACTGGTCAAAGCTGTGTCGGACATTCCCAAGGGCCGCGTTGATCTTTTGCCGCTGTACTCTCGCCTAGTTGCAACCCTTGGACAGTACCTTCCAGATATCCCGCAAGGAATCACCACCTACCTCGACGAGGAGTTCAGAAGTTTGCAGCGCCGCAAAGCGAAGGAGTTCCTTGGCCAAGTACGCATGGGCAATGTGCGCTACCTAGCTGAACTCACAAAGTTCGGCGTGGTCCCAGAGCATATTATCTTCCATTGTTTCAAGGTTTCGCTTGACGACTTCTCACGCATGAACATTGAGATCATCGGAAACCTACTGGAAAACTGCGGCCGTTACTTGCTGCGCAACCCGGACACATCACCCCGAATGGCATCCTTCCTTGAGACTCTGAGCCGCAAGAAGGCCGTCCAACACCTGGCCCAACAGGAGCGTATGGTCATCGAGAACGCCATCTACTACGTGGATCCCCCACCACGCCCTGCCATCCAGCAGAAGGAACGCACCCCCATGGAGCAGTACATCCGCCGATTGATCTACTTGGACATGAACAAGCGCAACTACACCAAGATTTTGAAGTCCATTCGCAAACTTCACTGGGAGGAGCAGGAGGTTGTTGAAATCTTGGAACGCGTGTTCAGCAAACCAGTCAAGGTCAAATACGGCAGCATCCACCTTCTGGCGATTCTCATCAGTGCTTTGTACCGGTACCACCAGGACTTTGTGATCGGAATCGTCGACAATATCCTGGAGCAAATCACACTTGGCCTCGAGCAGAACGACTTCAAGTTCAATCAGAAGCGCATTGCGGAAGTCAAGTACCTGGGTGAGCTCTACAACTACAAGATGATTGATTCACCAGTCATTTTTGATACGCTGTACCGTATCATCACCTTTGGTCATGAAGGTGGTACCCCAGTTCCTGGAAGAATCACCATGCTCGACCTGCCTGACGACTATTTCCGTCTGCGCTTGGCATGCACTCTTCTCGATACATGTGGTCACTGCTTTGATCGTGGCTCGGCTAAGAAGAAACTCGACTTCTTCCTGTCGTTCTTCCAGTACTACCTGTTCACCAAGGACCCCTTGCCCATGGATGTGGACTTCCTTGTCCAGGATACGTTCTCTTCTATCCGCCCACAGTGGAAGCTTGCCACAGAGGCAGAAGAAGCGACAAGAATTTTCAGCGAGGCTGTTGCTCAGAATTACAAATTGCAGGATTCGGAGAGACCGGTGGAAGGAGAAGTTGAGGAAGAAGACGCGGAGAGCAGTTCGTCAGATGAGGGTTTCGAGGAAGATGCAATCCCTGACATTGATGAAGAGCAGGAATCTAGTGATGAAGCAGAAGTGAGCACACCCCCTGCTCACTCTCAAGGACCCCAAGTTTCTAACAAACCCCAGGCCTCCGGACCTAACCAGGAGGCAAATGACGATAGTGAAAGCGAATCCGAGGATGAGCAGATCATTGTCACCCGACAAGAGGAGGAGCGGGACCCTGCTACTGAGGCTGAATTCGATCGCGAGTTTGAGAAGATGATGGCCGAGAGTATGGATTCCAGACGGTTCGAACGCAAGACCGTTTTCGATATTCCCCTGCCTATGAAACGGCCTCCCCGCGAGAACATGCCTAGCGATTCGAGTCCCGAGCCTGTCCCGGCTGTCCCAGTCGCACCGAAGACAATGGCATTCTCACTGATGACCAAGAAGGGCAATAAACAACAGGTAAGTAACCATCCAGCCTCGCCAAATAGCGTGTATAGAAACTAACAATATCAAGACCCGAACCATCGACCTCCCGTCAGACTCGACCTTCGCCATCGCCATGCGAAGCCAACAACAAGCAGACCGCGAAGAGCAACAACGCATCAAGAACCTAGTCCTGAACTACGAGGCCTCAAATGAACCTGAGCCCGCAGAAGCAACCCAGGAAAAGCGCACCCCGACCGGCCAGCGAATGGACAAGGCCGGCGCCAACCGCTCTGCATTCCGTTCTCGCAAACTCCAGCTCAGCGATGTCAACTGGTGATGAATACAGCCACTGTCTGGACCGAGGTCTATTTGTCCACAAGGCTCAAACAGGTTTGTTGATCATGCCACATGCCATACCATGCCTGGACTGCAATCGGATGTATTTCATCATTTTGACACGGCAGTCCCAGTGTCTGTGTTTGTGCCAGTGTTGCAACCGACGGCCGTTGATAGCTGGTGTGAATTTGGCTCGAGTTGAGCATTGAATCATTGGGATATGTGGCTCTGCGAGGACGACAATGTTATGTCGCGATTCTCATCGAGACTACTTGCATACACTCCCATGGCTATCGATTACCCAGCTCCGTTGCAACGACCCACGCTGGATCGAGTCTAGTTTCCCATACATTCCTTCCTACAGATTTCCCGAATGGCCATCTTCACGATAAAGACAATGAATCCCCTATCAGGGATGATGGGATTCTTGAAAGATGGTAGGTACAGTTGATTCGGATCATAGAGCTGGAATTTGATGGTCGATGGTTGGAAGAAGGGGATTTGACCTGTCATGGAAACAGGAAATCAGTTCTGCTATGTATGCGATAGACCATTCCACCCTGCGTTAAACAGAATCTCTATCACTTAGTAGCAGAGGATATACTCCAATTTGACTGCCCTTGTTTTGACGATGTGAATCTTGTAGAATGGTCTTGTAAACGAGAGAGAGAGTATGATTCTGAATTCATCAGGCCGAGGCCGGTATGTAATTTTGTATGCAGATGTCTCTATAAACTGCTTCTGTTCTCAGGTGGTCTATCTCTTGTGCCCAGGTACATGCTAGCAAGCATTCGCATTCTTGTTGCTTGCTTCGTTCACCTGGATTGAAAAGAA